>NC_081354.1:31757442-32972938 GCF_030684315.1 Stegostoma tigrinum
CTGTGTGATGATTTTGTGCTTAACTGGACAAATAATTCCTGTTAAAAAATTGGAGCATACTGATTTTTTTTTTACTGGTGCAATAGGCTTATAAATGTTGGGCTAGCTTAATGAATAATTTTGACTAATGTAATTCAATACGCTTCAAAATACAAATTCCGATCGCTTTAAATAGATACTTAAAGTACAGGGAATGCTGTTTCAAAATTTTTGAAGGAGGACTTTGTACCAATATGACTTTTTTTCAAATGATCTAAGGTAACCTTCCCACCCCAGCCCACCATTAATATCTACAGTAGTTAGAAAGGAAATTAAAGAGCATTGAATTAATTGTTGGTGCCAAGCTGGCTGGGATGAAAGAGCACCGATTTCCAAAAATAACAAACTTGTAGAGAATGGAGGCTGTCAGGACTATAGAAGAAATGCAGCCAAAGACGTGGAAAAATAAATGCAGCAAAGACTGGAAAAATAGGGCAAGAGTTTCAACAGTCCTCAAAAAAATACACTTCTATAGTAACAGCAGGTTTTTATAAGATCATGTTATCCTGAAAGAGCTGTTGTAAGGAAGTGCTGGATGCCTGAACTGAACAGAGAAAAGCAAGTGCAGTGAACCCTAGCAGCTTCTGCTCCCTTTACACTTTGTTGGGCTAGGACAGCCATTCAAATTGTTGGCACAAACTCAAGTTGCAAACTGCCTCCTAATCTCCAACAACATGTGTATAAGCTGTCAGTATGAGCCCTGCCAGCTGATATAATAAGATTGCTTGAATCCTCTGAGCATCCAACTAACACATCTCTGTCATAAAATGTCTGTGAAAACAATTTTCTATAAAAGTCATCATGAAGCTAAGTCTTTGAATAGATCGAACTATCAACTTTTTTTCTCATTTATGTTTATTTGGTGTTAGTCCTTGAAAAAATAAATTGAGTGGAACTTCTTAGAATTAAGCTTTTCTTCAAGTCTTGCAGATATTGTAAATTGTAACAAATTCATTGCCATTGGAATCATAATGGCTTTAACACCGTTAGTGAAAATGTCGGTCCACTTTCGGTGTTGGATTATTTTTATACACTGGAACAAGTGTGGGGAAGCAAATATTCCTATAACGTTAACATGGGGGAAGCATTGCACCCACAATATTTTCACCTGGCACTGTGTTGTCTTTCTCACGCTGAGTAGTTTTCTTTGGGGTTATGCTCACAGCCTGAGTCATTTCCGAGCACAGGGATCAGTTGCCAGTTTCCTTATGCTGTCCCTTTGCATATTTTTGTTTTAAACTGTCTCCAAGTGTTGCTGAATGCCTGAAGTTGCTTCTGGTCAGGGTTCCCCGGGTTAACTTTGAGCAACAATTCTGGTGAACTTTACTGAGTAGCTGTGGGAGTGAGAGTTTGGGCGGGCCGTGTGTTGATGTGGTTATTGTTGGAAGTGGAGCTGGAATGATTACCAGCTGGTTTTCCGTACATTGCTACGATGTTATTTTATTCGTTGTATCAAGGAATTAATTTTCAGGGCAGTTGTGTAAATCACGGATCTGCTCTGTTACTCCAGAGCCAGCATGGACTAATCATGGATGCAACCTCCAGACTGTACTCAGATTCCAGTTATGCTGACCCTATATCACATCTCCTGAGATTGCTGGAAAACACTTGACCAGCTTGAAACTCATTGCAACGGCAGACAGCCAACATTTGCAATAATAGACCGGAAGTTAAATAATGGTCTCAAAGATCTAGCTCATTGTACACAACAATCTCAAAAATGAGCTTTCTGTAATGAAGCAAGGTGTTTCTTAAACTTCATGAATTGTCAATAAGGAACTTTGAAATGACTGGTTAAGCTTCGCTAGTTTGCACATTATGATAGTAAATGTTATTTTGTTTCAAAGAGATGAGCTCTGGTACGGATAATTCCTGAATCTGTCTGGTGGAATTTCGAGAAAGCCTTTTCAGGTTGAAACACATGGCAATTGATTAATTATTTGTCATTTCAATGCAAGTAAAAGAGTACATTCTACTAATTTGGTTTGTGAACCACAAGCCTGCCAGTCTGACTATGTGTAGGGTATCACAGTCCTGTTCCCTCACTTTTGTGACCAAGTCTGCATTGAAAATTTTTCTCATTAGCTTTTTTTTCATAACCCGCTTTTAATAGTGGAGTGAGGTGCACATTGTTACGTGTTTTAAAAGTACAATTTGTTTTGCTTTTTGTCTTTATTAGAATGGCTTGTAAGATGGGTCCCTGCACTTTCTGAAGACACTTTAACAGCAGAAGACTGCTCAGCAGGATGTAACAACAGCCACTTTTTGGACTGCCTCTGTCCAGGTGTACTTCTTCAAGCTGGGCGATTTAAATGATTTGAATTTGAGTGAGTGCTAGAGTACAAATGAGGATCACGTTTAGGTTATTGGAAAATGAAAATTGCCTTGAGCTAGAGTCAAAGTTTGTTTGTAGATGCGGTGAAAGAATTCTACAATTGTTGCAAACATGATTCATTCCTTAGATGATTTCATATGTTTGTCAATCAGATTCATTTCATTTAGAAAATCGGTCCTTTAAAATTTAACTGTTATGTCACTCCTTTCTCACTCTTCTGTTATTCTGAAACCCACAGCAAATCTGGATGAAAAATCAATTGCACAAAGTAACTGAACACAACTGATGTATTTCCTTTCATTTCATCTTGTGACTGTCTATCAGATGACACTTCCAGCGAATGAAATAACTTTTGCTGGAGAATGAAGAGCCAATACAACAGAGTTCTATCCGTGATTCCTTCCCTACTTATCCAGAGGGAGAATATCTCCCCGGATCTTCTGATACATTTTTTCCATTGTACTGTGGACATCAGCCCTGTATATTTTCATAATCCAGTATGACACTTCGCTTCGATAAGCACAGATACGATAAATGAAATGACAATTGAAAGAGAACAGATAAACAATTCACCAATGAACAATGAGCCTAAATTTCAATTGACAGAGCAATGATATTTATATTTTGGCTTTTGTAACTAGCAAAATTATTAATTATGTATATAATTATTAATTATGTAAATAAACAGATAATTAAAGATGTTCGGAGATAATGGAACTGCAGATGCTGGAGAATCTGAGATAACAAAGTGTGGAGCTGGATGAGCACAGCAGGCCAAGCAGCATCCTAGGAGCACACAAGCTGACGTTTTGGGCTTAGCTCCTTCATCAGAAAAGAGGGAGGGGGAGAGGGTTATGAAATAATTAGGGAGAAAGTGGGAGGCGGATAGAAGATGAATAGAGGAGAAGATAGGTGGAGAGGAGACAGCTTTTGTGCTCCTAAGATGCTGCTTGGCCTGTTGTGTTCTTCCAGCTCCACACTTTGCCATCACTTTCTCAGACTAGACATAGCACTCCAGAAGAGACCTCACAAACATTCTATACAATCTCAAAAGGTCTGAGGATTGAAGGCAAGCGTGATAAATGCCTTCTTAACCACCCTGTCTACCTTTGGTGTATAATTCCAAGGATTATGAACTGAACCCCTCGATCTCTTTTGTTCTACAACACTACCCAAGGACCTACTTTTAATTTTCAGAGCCATCATTATTCGGCATTTCTGCAGTCGGTGAGTCTTGAACTAGTCATGAATAGCGATAGTACTGCAGAGCCCTTCACACCACCTTTTATACTTCTATTGGGTGAGATGCATTTCTTGCTAGGCAGCGGTGAGTTAGCAATTAACAGTCTTAAATACTTTATTAACAGCCCAATTCATCTCATTAATATTTAGCTACCTGTCTTAATGTCGAGCAAGCTAGCCATTGAGAAATCTCGACTTGCGAGTACCTAGAAGATTCAGCTCACTGCTTGCTCAGAAGGACCTCCATGTTGCTTAGGACAAATTGGCATCGCATGGTGTGATTCCATGACATGATTCAGAAGCACCAGTGTCTCATGCTCCTCCATTGCCAACATTTGCATCCAATTTCTGCCAATGTCTCATGATAATTCTGGCAATTTTCCAATACATAGAACATAGAACAGTACAGCATAGTACAGACCTTTCACTCTATGATGTTGTGCAGACCTATTATCCTACTAAGATCAATCTATTCTGCATACCTTACATTTTACTGTCCTGCATGTGCCTACCCAAGAGTCATTTAAATTCTCAAAAGTATCTGACTCCACTGCCACTGTTTGGCAGCGCATTCCACACGTCCATACTCTCCGTGTGAAGAACCTACCTCTGACATCTCCCCTATGCCTTCTTCCAATCACCCTAAAATTAAGCCCCCTCGTAATAGTTATTACCACCCTGGAGAAAATGCCTCGGACTATCCATTCTATCCACGCCGCTCATCATTTTGTAAACCTCTATCAAGTCACCTCTCAACTTTCTTTGCTCCAATGAGAAAATCTCTAGCTCCCTCAACCTTTCCTCATAAGACCTGTCCTCCAGTCCAGGCAGCATCCTGGTAAATCTCCTCTGTTCCCTCTCTAAAGCTTCCACATCTTTTCTATAATGAGGCAATCAGAACTGAGCGCAACATTCCTTTTGTGGTTTAACCAGGGTTTTATGGAGCTGCAGGATAGCCTTGCAGCTCTTAAACTCAATTCCCCTGCCAATGAAAGCCAACACACCATACACCTTCTTTACAACCCTCTCCACTTGAGAGTGATTTTGGTAGATTTATGCACGTGGACTACAAGATCCCTCTATTCCTCCACACTGTCAAGGATCCTGACAATAACTTTGTATTCTGCATTCAAATTCAACCTTCCAAACTGAATCACTGGAAGCACAGACTGGCATTGTAAGCTGTGCCAGCAAATAGCATTGAAAGGCTGCAGCAGGGCAGTTTGCACTCACAGGCAGGCACCTAGCTCACCGATTAGACCAGGCTATATCTCAGGACTGCTCACTTGCTCAGTTAGAGCTTACATTCTTAGCACCTATCCATATGCCTGCAGCATCCATGCATTTCCTTGCCATGTCTGTTAGCATTTTGGCACTTCTTCAGTGCAGACAGTCTGCTGGAGGGTGAAGATCTACCCAGGGAATTGAGTGGAATATCTTGCTCACACAGACAGTAATCTGCAGCATGTTTGAGTTACTTATGCAGCAAACACAGTGCACATTTATTTAACCAAACAGTCTGTCTGAAAGTGGAGGGCCTAGCCCTCAGTCACACCAAGTAGTGGGCGCCGTTGGTTAAGGGATCGTGGTACCGTTTGTTAGGGACACAGTCCATACAGTCTCCATGCACTTTGCCAGGGCCAGTCATCAGCTTAGGATGCTTAGCATTGGCATCTGCTTGACTGCAATCTGTCCTGTTGGCTACAATGCATCCTGTAGGACAGGACTAGGTTCAGAGAACTCACAGATAACCAGTCAGGGAGCTGCAAAGGCAATGGACAGCAGTCTGCTCCATCATGTCTAGGGACTACTGATCGAAGTCAGTCGGAAATCTGGGTGATAACAGTCCTTGGGGTCTGTACATCGGTTGTTAAGGAGGTAATAATGCGGACCTATAAGCTCAGGAACATCACTGCCAAAAGTGTTGGCGGTGAAAGGTTGCGGAGGGGAGGAAACAAAGGCATTTGTAGATGGATGAACAAGCAAGGGATGGAGAAATTTCAATATTACGGCGTTTGAGGAATTTGAGGAAGACCTTCAAGGACTTGGTTGATAATGGGGGTGTGGTGCTATTGGAAGTGCCCACCTCATAGAGCAAATGGGATTAGGGTAGACATCATTAAGTATTATGTCAGGGCTCAGGGGACTGTTGGAGGTAAGGTTTAGTGTGGTGCGTCTTCCCATGGATGGAATGTATATGGGCTGTTAGGATAACGTTAGATAACAGGATAATGGAGGTTCTGGGATAGGCGATCCCTGGTAACCAGATGAGATGTTCCCCTAAAGGACAATGACAAGATGCAGGCAACCAATGGGCACTGGGGAAAGAGTTGATCTGACTTAAGGAGGGTGTTTAGAGGGGAAGCAGCTTCAGACAGCTGAAGTATGTGGAGTGACGGTGAAACAGCAACTAGGGCCTGGGAATAGCGTAGTGTTTGTGAGGGAGTGTCAGCCATACCAGCCATATGCTGTGACCAGTGTGGCTTTCTGATTGCTGTACCATCACACTGTTGTTGAGGAGCAATGCTCGATCACCAATGCTTGTCTAGGGATCCTATTAAATATGGCACAGACACAAGGGATGCCAGTCTTTTGGCAGGTGAGTGACAAGGGCTTGGAATGGCATGTGGTAAGATGGGGAACAGAATCACATGTAAGCGATGCCATGGTAGGGTAGGTAGTTAATGAATTGAGTTCAGTGAGACGCAGCAAGAAATCTAGTGGGGTCTCAACAGCGAAATGCCCCCCAAAAAACTCAATGTAACTCACAGTCAAAATAAGAAGATTCAGCCCATAGTACTGAAAGTGAGTACAATGACAGGAGAAAAGATTAATGATATGGTCATTTTGTGTGTATTTGAAAATCCGTGAATAATTGTGAACCTTTGTCTTTCTGAGGAATAGCTCCCCTTGAGTTCATGGAGGTCTAAGCTATCATTTTCAAGGCAAGGCACAAAACAAAATAATAATTTACAAGTTCCAGTTGGACTTATGATTGATATCCAGGGCAACAATTCCTGCAATAGATAGTTGGAGGTCGAACTCCTTCTTCTTTGCGACTGGACAATTGCTGATGATGAGCATTAACTGCTCCTTAGAGAAGCTATCATTAGAGGCAGTGACAATATTTTTAGTTACCTCTCCATTAGGATTAGGAGAAGCCTTGCCAGTTGTCTGCACACATTAAAAATTCAGATATTCCATGTCAAGAATGTTTCAGTCATTGGTGCAAAAATTATAGATGGCTTCTGCCTGAGCTCTCCATCTGCCAAGGTCCCCTCAAGGGAGTGAATTCTTCACATTAACTAGTTGTTGATACTTAGAACTTCATATGAACTTGTTAAATTGCAATGTTAAAACTTCAGTTTATTTTATATTTCAAAGCAGTTTATTTAACAAATTCTTGGCCGCAAGTGAAATTTTGCCTTGTGATTTTTTCTTTGTTAATTTTTAGGCACATTTTGCAATTTAATTTAAATACATGCAGCAACTTTACTTTCTTAAGTAGCTGTCTACAATGGTCCATAGTATCACAAAACAAAATTGATGATTGAAATTGCAGATTTTTATTGGAACCATCCTTTTCAAACTTGAATTTAAGAATAATCTACCTAACAAACTCTGTCTATCAAGAACAGCTACTTCTTTCTCAATAATGTCCAATGCTCCTGAAACACTCACATCTCAAGAGTTGCTTATTCCTGCTGATCTCCCATACTCCACCTTCCATCAACTTGAGATTGTTCAAAATTCTGATGCCAGGATCCAAGTTCACACAAAGACCTGCTCATAACCCAATCCTGTGCTCACTGGCCTACATTGGCTCTCAATCTGTCAACACCCTAATTTTAAAACTGTAATTTTTAATTTCAAATCCCTACATGCTTTTGCAGCCTGTCCCCAACATTTCCGTCCTGCTTAATAGAATCTCTGGTATTTCCATAAATCCCTCTGGCTCCAAAAACTCCAGATTTCAATTTTCCTCCAGTTCTGGTTTCTTGAATGCCTGAATTCTCTTTTCTCCATCCACTCCTTCAATTGCTGCAATGTTAAGCTTAGTGATAACTCACTGCTTCCCCCACGGCCACCTAAGAAAAGTTTAGAAATCACACAACACCAGGTTATAGTCCAACAAGTTTATTTGAAAACACAAGCTTTCTGAGCCAAGATAACAAAGTGTGGAGCTGGATGAACACAGCAGGCCAAGCAGCATCAAAGGAGCAGGAAGGCTGACATTTCGGGCCTAGACCCTTCTTCAGAAATGGAGGAGGACAAGGGGGTTCTGAAATAAATAGGGAGAGAGGGGGAGGCAGATCGAAGATGGATAGAGGAGAAGATAGGTGGAGAGGAGACAGAAAAATTAAAGGGGTGGGGATGGAGCCAGTAGAGATGAGTGTAGGTGGGGAGGTAGGGAGGAGATAGGTCAGTCCGGGGAGGGCGGACAGGTCAAGGGGGCGGAATGAGGTAAGTAGATAGGAAATGGAGGTGCAGCTTGAGGTGGGAGGAGGTAAGAGGAAGAACAGGTTTGGGAGGCGGAGACGAGCTGGGCTGGTTTTGGGATACAGTTGGGGGAGGGGAAAAGCTGGGCTGGTTTTGGGATGCAGTGGGGGGAGGGGAGATTTTGAAACTTGAGAAATCCACATTGATACCATTGAGCTGCAGGGTTCCCAAGCAGAATATGAGTTGCTGTTCCTGCAACCTTCGGGCGGCATCATTGTGGCACTGCAGGAGGCCCAGGATGGACATGTTGTCGGAGGAATGGGAGGGGGAGTTGAAATGGTTCGCGACTGGGTTCGCAGTTGTTTATTGCGAACCAAGCATAGGTGTTCTGCAAAGCCGTGCCCAAGCCTCTGCTTGGTTTCCCTGATGTAGAGGAGGCTACAACTGGTACAGCAGATGCAGTATACCTCCCTGGCAGATGTGCAGGGGAGCCTCACTCCTTCTTCAGTAGTTAGTGAGGGAGGTAGTATCAGACACAGGAATTATAAGTAAAAGATCAAATGGCCACACCATTGATGAGGATGTATTAAGCAAACCTAAGATGCTGTTATTCAGTTAGAAAATTTTAATTGATTAATATATACGTGTAAATCGCCAATTCCTTTCAAGTCACTATCCTGAGAGAACTAAAGTTTTATCGGTATAGAGAAGAGGTGACATTTTAGGGCAGTCAATTCATGTTAGGTCTATACATGGCCTTACACCTCACATTTTATGTTGTCACTTGTATTTTCAAATAAACCTGTTGGACTATGACCTGGTGTCATGCGATTTCTGACCTTGTCCACCTCAGTTCAACATTGACACCTCCACATCATGGTCATTAAAGAAAAAGTTTACCGGATCGAGCCCCAATCAATTATTCCAAGCTGGCTCATGACCTTCCCAGGAAATCACAGTCCTTCACATTAAAGTCCAGACTTACCCAGAGCAACCAACCAATATTTAGGTCCTGGAGATTATTTCTGGGAGCCTAGTCTTCAGCTAAAGGTGGTTCTGTTTCCTTCAGGATTTGCAAGGTATGGTGGTCACAAGGACAGGAGAGGTGGGGAAGTTCAGAGGCAAGGACAAGGGAATATTCGCAGCTATAATTGCTCTAGCCCTGAGCCTGCCCCCAATTAGTCCTAGTGTTGGGTAAGTAGGAGACTCCTTCCCAAAGCCAGAAACAATAGCTTCCAAGTTTGATAGCCTGACACTTTTTTCCACCAGCAGGAAAGCAGGAAGTGAAGCTGGTGGCAAGGCAAGGCCCTTAATGTACCATTCTTCACCACGTAGGGGCCTTAATTGCTGTTGAGTTAAGATAGACCCCAGTGATTCTTGCCTAGAACTTCATTGCTAAGGAGATGATAAAGAAGGTGTCTAACTCTCTCTCGTGCTAATTCATCAAATTATTTATTCTTCTCACTATCTTCCTCCCAAAGTGCTGGTTGGGGAAAATTGTCCCACCATGTGTACACCTTGTTGTTGTTTTCAGTTTATCCTTAAAACTTTCAAGCAACCAATTTCTTGTCACAGTTTAGAACTTTTGCTCACTTAACCAGAGAGGAAGCTTGATATGAGTTATATTAAAATAATGATATTTAATCAAATTTTTCATGGCAGTTACAATTTCAATAGCAACTAAATTCTGGTGGAAATTTTTATACAAACTGTAGACAAAGTGGTTCTTTTGAATTGTCCATAGTATCACCTTGAGATAATAAATCTTACTTCCAGTGAATAACTCCAAAAAATTGGCCTGGATCTCCAACTTTTGGACAGCATGATGGAAAATCTCCCACTTAGTATTTCATTGTCTACAGCCAGAAACCATTTTCAAACTCAGCTTATCACAGTTGCCGATCACTTGACATGTCAGAGACACACCAGAATTCAGATCCACAATTCAGCAATATTTCCCTATATGTCACATCGGGTGGCACAGTGTCTCAGTGGTTAGCACTGCTGCCTTACAGCACCAAGGACCTGGGTTTGACCCCACCCTCGGGCGACTGTCTCTGTGGACTTCGCACATTCTCCCCATGTCTGTATGGGTTTCCTCTGGGTACTTCTGTTTCCTCCCACAGTCCAAAGATGTGCGAGTTAGTTGGATTGGATTTGCGAAATTGCCCGTAGTGTTCAGGGATGTGTAGATTGGGTGGGTTGTTGAAGGATGGATCTGGGTGGGAAGCTTGAAGGTTGGTGTGGACTTGTTGGGCCAAAGGGCCTCTTTCCACAGTGTAGGGATTCTATGATTATACAGACTTTCTGTGAGAGTAGAGGCAGGCTTTTTCACATGTGAGGCAACAGGAAGCCATCCAAAGTTACCAAGTCGACCTGAACTGATGTAGTTGCAAGTGGAATAGTGATCTGTTACGCACTGTCAGAGTAAATACCTCTGTCTACTTAATGCACACCTCACACGAATATCAGACACATCTTAATGAAGCTTTATTGGTCTCCATTACCTCTAACTCACTGACCATGCTAAAGCACATCCAATTTAGAGTCATTTAACTTGTAACTTTTCCCATACCATTTTTTAAGTCATGACTCCCTCGATTGATATTTCTGCCTATATCTAGCAATGCAGGCCTAGTGTTCACATACCCATGCTAATAGCACTTCATGTTGTTTTTTCTCCTGCTGCATGAGATGAGCCTGCACAGCCAGCAGGAGCAGGTGAGGGGAACAGCGAGGGGCTTCCCCATACCTTTTCAAGACACACAATCGCAAGGCTATGCCAAATGTCTCACCAATGCCTACTATATTGTCAACTACCTACCATCTACAAACACAGGAAGCTTTGGTGAGATACCATTAGACTCTCAAGATCGTGGTTAAGGCATTTTGTCACATATACCCAGAAAAATGGGACAAAGGATTAGACTTTTGTTATTTGCAACCAGAGATTCCATGAATGAATCTGTTGCTTTCAATCTATTTGAATTGATCCATAGTCAAGAGAAAAGTGATCCATAGAAATTGGTGAAGGAAAGATTTTGTAGTTAAAAAGAGAAAAGGCTAATGTTGGATTATGAGTCCATGCTTCCACAGAGACAACACAGACATGCAAGTTTGAAAACTTCCCAGGCAAATTTGAAAGAATAGGCAGGCAAACATGCTAGAACTTAAACTGGAGAGAAAATGTTCAATTATTAGTTTTACGAGGTGAATCTTTGAAAGTGAAATTCAGTGGTCCATACAAACTTAACAGCAAGGGTTCGTGAAGTGACTTATCTCATAAGTATTCCTTACCACAGGAAAAAGATTTGGTTATATCCCAAAAAAACACATTAAAACAATACCATTGCAGAGCACAATGTAAGAAAGAATGAGAAAATACAGGAGTTTGCAGAGACTTTAAGACTGATGTAGAAGGAAAGGTAAACAGTTCACAAGGCAAGCCTGCTGAATTTGATTAGCCAATGCCGAAATATTGGAACAATTAGACACTGTGTTCTCATAGTTAGTGGAAGGACAATAGGAATTTCAAGGGAAGCTATAAAGATGCACCAGAATGTACAATGCTAGGCAAGTATGCTATTGTTGTAGGGGACTCAATAACAATAAAACAACATCCTTATCATTTAAGCCTGGGAGAATAAAACAAGCTCAGATAATAACAGAGATTCAACACGTCATTAAACCTGAACAAAGTAGCTAAAATTCACTGGTGGTGATAATTTTTAAACCAATGTACCAACTAAAGTAAACACAAACTACAGAAAAGAAAATTGAGCAACAAAAATAGGTTTTTACCTCATTTCTTAATCCAAAAAATCATATTAATTAGGTTGTCAATACCTCACTCATTGTTAAGATTGATCTATTAAAAGAATATTGGCAAGTAATATAAACGTCAAGAGCTGAAGAAATATCAGCTTTTGTCTCAATGTCAAGTCATGTGTTCAATCTGTAATAATGCTGCAGCTATGTTTTAAAGACTAATGAATTAGGTTATAGCTAGCATACCTAGTGAGTCACATATTAAGATGGTACCTTGATAGAAATAATTTTACGGTGAATGCCTCTCAAATTTTCAAACTATTCCAGATCATTACATCCTTGAAAGTTAATCTGCAATTACATTATTCATTGCTGTGATATAAAAAAACTTATAATGTTAAATGAAGAAGCTCCATCAAAATAATTTCACATCTGTAGTTTTAAATTGCTCTACAAAGATCAAGGATTTATGAGAAGAGCATATAAAACAATTAGACAACGTATTAAAGCAGTTGCAATTAGCTGGCTTGGTGATAAATCTTGCCAGGTTTGTGAATGTAAAGCAATTTACTCAGGACCCATTGTAGAGCAAGTACAGGTATAATCATAAAATAGTACAAGTGAGGATTTTGATCAAATTCCTTCTTATAAAACTAAATTTGAAATCATGAGATTTATGGGGAGTGTGTTTTATTTTGTGGGAAAGCCATCATCAAATCTGCTCCTCTAAAAGAATTTCTAAGAAAACAGGCAACAACGATATGAAAAAAAGTGCCAAACTGCTTTTAAGAAACTGAAGGTAATCCTAATGACTGACGCAATCTCAGTTGTGTCTGGCTTTATTCAACCTTTTAAAATGGCAGTCAATGCTAGTTTATGTCCAGTTCACGAACGGAGACAGTTATTTCCTTAAAAACAGTCGTATTTGGCCTTGAGGGCACTAATGATAATCAAGAAGTTCAAGCATGTGGTGGGCTTTTGTCTGACCGGACTCACATTCCAATGTAATGTAAAGCTGGCCCAGGGTCTGGAATTTCTTTGCAGACCTGCACCTCATAATTTTCACCGTCTTGAGGAAACTTCCTCCATGTCCTTCTCTTTAGAGTGAAAGGGTTTCATGTATGAATCCAGTGAAACCCAGTGAAAGGGTTTCACTGCTGCTGGTTGTCATTCACTTCCTGACCTTTGTCTACTCTCTGGATATGCCCTGAAATTCCATCTTGCCATCCAGCGGTGGCAGAGAGCTCCCATTGGAGGGCTCGATACATAGTAGTACTCCCCACTATCATTAGGATCTGAGGCCGAGGGTGTGAAAATTAATCTGCAATTAGATTATTCTGTAATGTGGTGTGTTAAGTAGTTTCACAGAGTCCCAGTCTGCCTTGTAATCTTTGATGCCTCAAGGAAACTGTGGGTCATTATTTATCCCTTAAAATAGAGTACAGCTCATTTTTTGTGAATTAACAAGGCTGCTACTAAATGTTTGACTGCATTTCAGCTCCAAACCTTCAATCTTCGGGCGCCTCGTGGAGAGAGGCAAGTTGGAAGACATTGTTATGAATCTGTCCAAGGCCTGGCTAAGGGCGGCGTGTAAAGGTCCAGGCACTGGGCCTTCAATGGTGCTGTTCCACTTGACTGTGCCCCTCTCCACTGTGATTACATCCACACACGGGTATCTTTGGAGAAGTACCGCTCAATGCTTTCCAAGGTCAATGGGTACAATTAAGATTGGAGTGCATCATCAAACTTCCAATGATATTTTAATCGAAATTGATAAGTTTTGCCTGACTTTTAATTTTCTGTCAGAGAGTCCCTTAGCGTTATTAGCATATTAATACGGATAAACGTGTTATTTAATATAGTAAAATGGATGATTGGCAGCAACACTGTATCCCCCAACCAGAAGCTCCCAGTGGCTGATGCCACAAAGTATGGAACCTGTTATTGTCCAAATCATTGTTGCCTACTGCTTTCTATCCCAGCAGCAGGGCCTCAGATGATGCAGTAAAATTTGATCAAAAGCTTTGCTTTTCTCTCTCCACAGATACTACCAGAGCTACTGAAAAATTTCAGCATCTCCTTTTGGAATTTGCACCTCCAATAGTCAGTTTCTCAAAAATGAAATCTGGAAGAGGACCAAAGGTTATTTTGGGCTTCCTGATTCGAAATTAAATCAAAGCTCATAGTCAGTGTGGTAACATGTGAAAAGGAAGTAAGACTTTGCCAGAGGGGAATGTCTCATTTTAAGCTCACTTTACCAAGATTGTATTCATTGGATGTGTAGACATAAAAGTTGTCAAGAATTTTGACTCCGTGGTCTGGAAATCTCTAGTTCCTCCTGAAAGCCCATCTATACTTTAACCATCATCCAAATTTGGCACTACTGGTCTGAATCTGTTATTTAAATAATTTTGCTGGGATGTGTTCCAAGGTTGATTGAAGTTATCCAGAAAACCAAATGGGTCAAAGAATGTTTTTGTTAGTTCCTTGCCTGATACCGGAGCCAGTGAGAGAAGGTAATCAATGCAGGATCAATTATCTCGCTCGGAGAAAACTGCCATGTTCCCAGGCTCCATTGGCAGGGATTCTGTGAAGTTTCTTTTCACAATTCTTTCATGAGATGTGGGCATTATTTGCAAAGCCAGCAGATGTTTCCCACCCCTAACTACCCTTGAGAAATGGGTAGCGAACTGTGTTTTTCAGTCGCAGCACCTCACTCAATATGTGGACCTATAAATGAGTGGCTTACTCAGCAGTTATCCATTGATATTTCAAAGTCAACCACATAGCTATTGGTCACATGGAAGCCAGACGAGGTAAGAACTGCAGATTTTCAATCCTAAAGGATGTTGTGAATTAGAAGGCAATCAATAACAAATTTCAATTCAAGATCAATTGATTAAATTCACTAGCCGTAGTGGTGAGATTTGAACCATGGCTCTCAAGTATTAGACTGTCACTGTATTTGTTCAGTGGCATGATGTGGATGACACCATCACTTCAGCCGGTTTTTGAACAAAAAGAAGCAAAGGTATGATCATGGTCACTTGAATCAAACGTCGAGGGCAAGTGAATATATGCCAGGTCAACACTGTAATCAGATTTGGGCCCTTTTCCCAGCTCCCTTATATTGATACAACTGCTTGTGCTCCTCCAGCAACTGAAGACTTCAGACCCTCCATGCAATGTGGATGCCCATACAGATCTCACTATCCACAGGTGGAAAATATCCTTGACATTTGGAAACAAAATATTTTTTCACACCAGTGTCGGGTTACGCTGCTGTTTTGTGGCTCAATAAAGGTCACTGCAAGTTAATAATTATTTGCCTAATTGTGAAAGGTAAATGAACATTCCTGTATATTAATTGCTAATAATTTATTAAATGTAGTATAATAATGACTGATTTGCAACAGTATGATTCATAGCAATCATATGGAGGGCCACATTTAGCATGGCATTGAAAAGAAGTGAGAATCATGTGCCAATCACATCAACATAATTTGGGAAAGTTTCCAGGTACTCGATATGGCAGCTGTCTACACTGCCAGAGCTGCTCAGTGTGGTACTTAATGTGGAGGCTCTCCACACTGGGAGAGCTGCCCAGCCATCAGTACAAATCAGAATGATTAAGACAATGGCTGCTCAATAAACTTTTCTCATTTTGGAGGTAGGTTGGCCTTCAGCAGTCCTATTAAAAATGTTTGGTTCGGCTATTTTGTTAGTGGGGAAATGAATGGAGTGTGCACAGTGCACTTGTCTGAACCTGAAACTTACAAATGTGACTCTCCAAACAACATGAGTGTTAACATTTATCTGTCATCTGTGAAATGCACTCTAACCTTGGAAGTCCATTTTGTAATTTTGATCCACACCCCTTCTTTAGATAGCAACAGTGGCATCTTAATAATGACTATTACCAACAGCATTTCAAACGATCACCTCTTCTGCTCTGTTACATTATACACAAAGGGATCAATTTTCCCCTTTTTGATTAAAGTGTCGGTAATCATTGACTAACTTGTCATCACCACCAGCAAGCTATTTCACCAGCAAATCTTTAAGATTTGCAAGATTGGCAAAGCCAGGTATCTTACTTTATCACAGGTTTCAACACGAGCAAACTGAGTCACCTTCTGGATCTTCAGTCCACTGTATGAGACATAATTCTAGGAAGATCCAGCAGCTAGATATTAATTTTTATTTTTTCTTCTTGTGGGGTAAGGGGTTGGGCTGCAAGGAGACTAAGGGGGTTGAATAGAAGGTTCAGTAGGTGGTTCTCCTGTCATCCATGCTTCTGTGTACCCACAGATTCAGGCAATTGGTGGGCCCCACCTAACCTGGTATGCCATGGGTTCCCAGTCAGAGAAACTTTTTTTTCATTTACTGGGAGGCAGGCATTTGGGAGATCATCAGTTGAAGTCCTTAAGAGACCATTAATTGGCCAGTTAAGGCCTTTACTGTCTGGTGAGCTAAGGCAGTGTTCCATCGACCTTCTTGCCCAGCACTTAATTGCAGAGGTGTGAAGAAGTGTGTGAATTTATTTCCAAGAAAAACTTACTCAATTATTTCCTTTTCTCAGAAACTTGCTCACCTCTTCCAAGGAGAAGAATGTTCTGCCCAATACTTCCAATGAATTTTCTGGTCAAGGTATCAGCCAAGGAATCAACTTGCATGTGTACCCTCATCTGTAAGCGCCAAACATTCTTAGGACTATAATCCACTATATATAACATGAAGAAAAACATTCAAGCTATGGTCAAAGTTATACCCTTCAAAATAGCATTAGAAAGAATTTGGCTGGTGCTTATGCATGCTTTCTACCTGAAATTTATATAAATATGCCCAAAGCAAACCTAAAGCATGTAAGTACAAAGTTACTTTTTGGTTTAATTTTGAAATTTTATTTTAGAGACAATGTAGGCATGTCCCATTGTGTTCCCTCTTGAAGATTGCTCATTCTCCTGAGTGCATTCCAGGCCTATTGTCAGCCATTGCAATTCACTGGATTACAAATTCTATCTAAATCATTACATTCAATAATGTATCCTTCTAAACGGTTCAAATTAAAAATCATCTCTACAGGGTTTCAGCGGTTTTACTGCCACAAGCTTAAGAGATATTTACTGCTTAACTCCCATGTGTTGGGATGGCTGGAGGGGTAAATACTTTTTAACTGCAACAAGGTTTTATTTTTAAAAGGTTGACGTTGAGGAGGTGATTTGGACAACATCAGGAAGTAGCTGAATTTTATGAAAGCTCTTAGGATGTCCAGATATTAAGCAGAGATCCAAACTCTCTGTCCCTAGTACAACACCTGGGAACGATTGCTTGGTATTATGTAAGAATAAAATAACACCAGATGTAAGGAAGCATTTTGTGCAGTAGTAGACAAGTTTATTAGAAATCTGAGAAACTGCTATTCTGCATTAAAACTTCATCGGTTAATTGCAGGCTATGATAAATTCAAAGGGGCTTGGATTCAAAGATTTGGTGACCATAATATGTTTTGAGCTAAGAAAGAAGAGGCCAGTTTTGGCCAGAGTAACATATAATTTTGTATCCTTTAGTTTTTAACAGTGCTCACTTGAGTAGTATGCGTATATTTCAATTTTCAACCATTATTTTATGTGGGTTCAATACACTGTGCATGAATAACTAAGTGTTCATAAAATCATGGAAGACATTCAGCCCATTGAATCTGTACTGACACTCCAAACAGCTTCCCGTCCAGACCCAGCCCTTTGCCCTAACCCCACATTTACAATGGTTACCCCACCTAGACTGCACATTCCTGGACTCTGCAGGGCAATTTAGCATGGCCAATGCACCGAACCTGCTGTGGGTGGAAACCAGAGCACACCACAGAAACTCATGCAGACAGAGGAAGAATGTGCAAATTCCACACAGACAATTATCCAACGCTGGAATCAAACCCAGGTCCCTGGTGCTGTGAGGCAGCTGTGCTAACCTCAGTCACCTGGAGAGTGATCTTGATCGACAAGCAACAATATTGCTATTCATTCTTGGACTATTTTACATTCTATCTGACTGTTACTATTATGATCTCTCAATTATGTGGCGGATTGCAATGATTTCTTTCTCTTTCAATAAAAAATTTTGAAATTATCATTTCAATAATTCTTGGCTTATTTCAAGGTTATTAATGGACCAAAAGCCTAAGTAATTCAGTCCCAGACAGTTACACAGTTGAATATATACCATGATAACAAAGTGTGAAGCTGGATGAACACAGCAGGCCAAGCAGCATCTTAGGAGCACAAAAGCTGACGTTTCGGGACTACACCCTTCATCAGAGAGGTCTAGGCCTGAAACGTCAGCTTTTGTGCTCCTAAGATGCTTCTTTGCCTGCTGTGTTCATCCAGCTTCACACTTTGTTATCTTGGATTCTCTAGCATCTGCAGTTCCCATTATCTCTGAATATACACCATGCTTTCTTACGTTTTAACTTCAGCTAGCTGTTTTGGATAGTCTCCTGTGAAGTCCTCCTGTGTCCCACAAGAGAATAAGTAAATGGAGAATGTCCTTTCCTCATCTGTTGTGCTGTCAGGCAGCCAGATATATCATTTGGCCACTGCAACAAATTTGGGCAATGAATCTTTCTGAACTTGAACACTTCAACGGAGCTGAGCTCAGCTGGAAACAATTGTACAGCATACACATATCAGAAGCAATGTCCCTTTAAGCAATTATTTAATCTGCAAGATGTGAATTTTGTAAAAAAAAAGACAGCAAAGATTGGTGCAGTCTTACAGCACCAAGGACCCAATGGTCAAAATGGAATTTAAATAATTCAGGCTTTTCTGAAGAGGATAGGAATTTTTTAGCATTGCAAAAGAAAAAGATCATGTCCTTTGTTTTCCAGTAGGCCTAGTTAAAGCGTAATCTATTGCATTCACCTTTTAAGCATCATCAAACTATCGAAACTCTAGCCTATTGTGAAATGTCGCTGTTATTTCCAGCAGCAGCTTGGAAGGAATCAGATAACAATTACAGTCATCCCTGAAAGCCACATGCAAGACTGTTCTTGCTCTAATTTCAGGCTCCAATAATTGGCAGCACCAATTTTCTTTGTAAAGATGTTTCAAACATTGGACTTCACTAATTTTCAGGGGAGCCAAATGCTCCCTAAATTTTCTGAGGAGATGCAGCCTCTTGATGACAGCCTTTATCCCTTGTCTTCCTCCCTCTTGCAGCACTTCTCCTCTTTAACCTACCATCTCTCCATTCTCCCAGTGATGCCCTGTTTCCAAAACAAGCCTTACCAAGCCAATCCATGCCACAAATGAACAAAAGTGAGATTCAGCACCAGCCAAAATCCGCATAGGCTATACAATCATTAGCCAAGTATTAAAAAGCTCTAAAATTACATACAATTTCACCAGCAGTCAAATGTAATAGCAAATGATCTGTAGATTTTTTACAGGTCTCTTTATATAGTATTACTGTGGATTCCTCATTTTATTTAATAGCATGTTCAGATGGACGTCAAGGCAAAATTTTGGCTGGACTGAGCTGTTAGTTGGAAAATTGCAGCACTTGTATTAAATTAGAATTGCATACTGATTCGCATCATGATATGCCTACTTTAAACACTCCCTCTAGTCACCAGATGCACTCACACAGACCCTTGTACAAATATAGCTTTTTGACCCCTTTCATTGGAAGTGTGAGCACTCTTTGACAAAATGTTTGCGCCTGTGGCAACCACCACACAATACTTGAAAGATAATATAATCTTTACATATTTAATAAGATGAATAGACGTCAATTTTATGAAGCAGAAACCATTACCTCATTGAAAGGGAACCTGGATATGCATCTAGAGTACTGCAGCCTACAAGACTAAGGACCTGGTGCTGCTAAGAAGGATTAGAATGGATGACCTCATTTATTTAACAAGAAAGTGGGCTGATTGGTCTCTTTCCATGTTGTATCATTTTGATGGTTCTATTGTTGTAAAGAGGCCATTATGGCATGGAATCACCGCAGTCTCATAGTGCCAGGTACCCGGGTTCAGTTCTAGCCTTGGCTGACTGTCAGTGTGAAGTTTGCACGTTCTTCCTATGTCTGCATGAGTTTCCTCCGGATGCTCTGGTTTCCGCCCATAGTCTGAAGATGTGCAGGTTAGGTGGCTTGGCCAAGCTAAATTGCCCATAGTGTCCAGGATGTGAAGTCTAGGTGGGTTGTCCATGATAAATGAGGGGTTATGGGGATAGGTGGTTGGGATATTCTTTGGCAGGTTGATGCAGACTCGATGGGATGAATAACCATTTCCTACACTTTAGGGATTCTATAAAATTTTTCATTACAAAGAAGGATCCCTGACACTCATGGGAAGGCCATTCATTTCCATTGTCAGTGTCAGAGATTGTAGATCACAAAACCCCTACAGTGTGCAAACAGGCCTTTTGGACCAACAAGTCCACACCAACCCTTGGAGCATCCCACCCACACACATCCCTCTACAAACTACCTAAGCTACACATCCCTGAACACTATGGGCAATTTAGCATGGCCAATCCACCGAGCTTGCATATCTTTGCACTGTGGGAGGAAACCGGAGCACCTGAAGGAAAACCACGCAGCCACGGGGAGAATGTACAAACTCCACACAGACAATCACCCAAGGTTGGAATCGAGCCCAGGTCCCAGGCGCTATGAGGAAGCAGTGCTAACCACTGAGCCATGGAGACCACGTAAACAGAGGTGGTCATATGTTTACCCATTTCTTTAAAACAGTTCACTTCACAATGTGTTTCACACACCCAATACAAATGCATCATTGTGCAATGGAGGAGAGAATTCACTGGAGGAGGACAATAGATGAGAAACAACATGCATCACAGACCATCAGCTGGCAAATGGGAGAGAGAATTAGAGGTCAGAATGAAAGCATGCAGGCCACCATTGTTGTCAGACAAAAAGGTACATCAACCCATATTCAGAACAGCAAATGCTTCCAGATGTCTAAGGGACATTACTAAGGATGAGATTGTGGAGTACTCAGGAATGCATCGTAAAATAAGACTGAGTCAACAGGGCTTTGTCGGGGGGAGTCATGCCTGACAAATCCATCAGAATTTTTTAAGGAGGTAATAAGCAAGTTAGACAAAGGTAAGCCGATGGACATGATCTATTTGGATTTCCAGAACACCTTTGACAATGTGCCACACAGGAGGCTGCTAAATATGGTAAGAGCCCATAGTGTAAGTTGCAAGGTTCTGGCATGTTAGCTGGCTGGTATAAGGCAGACAGTGAGGATAAAGGTGTCTTTTTTTCAGTTTGGCAGCTGGAGACTAGTAGAATTCCTCAGAGTCAGTGATGGGATGAGAACTATTCATGTTATACATTAACAGTCTGGCCAAAGGATCTGAGGGCATTGTTGCAAATTTGCAGATGACACAAAGATTGGTGGAGGGACAGGTAATATTAAAGAGGGTGAGGAGGCTACAGAATGACTTGGGCAGGCTAGGAGAGTGGGCAAATAAGTGCCAAATGTAACACAACGTGGGAAAATGTGAGGTAGGAAGAATAGATATGGAGACTATTTTAGAAATAAAATGGGCTGCAGAAATCTGAAGCTCAAGGGTACTTGGGAGTTCTAATTCAGGATTATCTTAAGGTTAATATGTAGGCTCAGTTGGCAATTGCAAAGGCATATGCAATGTTAGCATTCATGTCAAGATGACCAGAATACAAGGGCAGAGATATACTGCTCAGGCTGCATAAAGTTGTAGTCAGACCACATCTGGGATATGATGTGCAGTTTTGTGTTCTGGATCTAAGGAAGGATTTGCTGGCATTGGACAGTGTCTAGAAGAGGTTCACAAAAATGACTGTGGGGCGAATGACTTGTCAAATGAGGAATAGCTGAGAACTCTGGGTCTGTACTCGATGGAGTTTAGAAGGTGGGGATCTCGTTGAAATTTATTGAATACTGAGAGGCCTGGATACAGTGAACACGGAGAAGATTTTTCCTCTAGTAGGAGAGGCTAGGACCTGAGGCCACAACCTCAGTGTAAGGGAACAACCATTTAACACTGGAATAAGGAAGAATTTCTTCAGCCAACGGGTGGTGAATCTATGGAACTCAGTGCTGCAGAGGGCTGAGGTGGCCAAGTCATTGTGTGTGTACTTAAGACACACAAGCACCAAGGTTCTTGAATCATAAAAGGATAAAGAATAATGGAGTGAAAGAAAGAGAATGTGGTAGAGAAATCTATTAGTCATGACTGTATTGTGACACAGGCTGAATGGGTTGAAAGGTCTAAGCTGCTCTCATGGGAAGTGTTGGGGGTAGCTAAGGTTTTTTTCACAAGCCAGTTTCTTTCTCCTTTGGATTTGGAGGGAACGCCATGCTGGTCAATCACAAGATAACTGTGCCCTAATCCCTTTACCAGTGTCTCATTCCAGATGCCCATCTTTAGATGGGCATTTCCTGCAACATATAAATACATCAGGAAGACAACCACTAATCTGTTTAAAAGGATCAATAAATTCATTCAACTCACAACAGATGTTGATAGCTAGGTGACAAGAGCATTATGCTGCTGGACCATTGTCTGGTTCCCAGAGGGATTGGTTGCACTCAAGCTCTGTAGGAACAGACAGCTCCAATTATCACTCAGAAGGGTTTTCACTCTCTTAATATTTTATTAGTCTGTGACCACTGGCAAAGAATTACACTGTGTGTGCTCATTTCTTGGAGAGCGGTCATGACTCATACATTTTATGGAACTCCCCGTTGCCACAGCTATTTGAGGCCCCAGCATATTGAGGTTGGATCCTGGATGGAAAGGGCTATCCTCTACTGATGTGGCACATCAGTAAATCATTAGGAAAAATTAAGATCCAGCATGCTGATCAACCAGCACAAGCAGACAGCAGACCGTGATCTTACTGACAATGCTATTAAATGCCTTAATTGAACAGGCAGAGCATTGCAATATGTGTTTCAGAGGGTGTGCAGGAACATCACAGTCTGTTGTACATTGCACAGCAAAGGGGGGGAAGAATCGGCTTGTGACAACATGAAACAGTGTCTAACCTCCTCAGAAGACGATGATGGAAAAAAATATGAAAATGAAGACAGAGAAGTCATTGCAACTCTGGAGAGAAATATGCCGCAGTCTGTCAAGGATAACCTCAGATTCAACTTACCATCAACACCTCATCTGCAATTCTTTGCCTGCTCTGAACATGGGTGCTCCCTTGCCAGTCAAGGGGTGTCACACCGAATTAAAAATGTTGTTAACTCTTGGAATATACAGGTTTCTCACTGACTCACAAACAATTGAAGCTGTTATGAGACATTACTCCAAAACTTCATCCAGAGTGACAGGGACAAGAGTGCATGAACAATGCAGCAAATAACATGCTCACCAACGACCTCGGCCAGTCTCCTTGGCACTTCATTCATGGGAGGGCCAGCAGATCCTATATGTTCAGTTATGCCATATTGCCATGAGAACAGAAATCACTTATATTACCATTCAATAGAGACTGACCTCTGACACAATAAATTGCTACCTACAAAAGTGAGATGTCCCTAAATAGCCTTCATTGACCAATAATTGTCAGCCATGATGTATGAGAAAGCAATGTGCCCTTTGAAGATGCATCAACCTCTTTAATGTGCTATTCTTGTGCATTATTTTATAGTCACAACCATGCCAAGTTTGTACCCTCATATGTCTTTATTTTTCTTCCGCGCTCATTAAGTGTTAATGTAACTCTAGCCCCAACAGCCGATGAAGAGGTAGGCTGCTGAAACTAATGCCCTGCTGTGTACAATGACATTGATATGTTTGGCCCATGTTCTCTGGTGGTCTGAGAGCTAGGGGCTTCCAGCCTCCTGGAGGTGTTCTACATTGGTGCGGGGAAACTGTCTTTGACCTTGCTCACTGCATTATCTAGGACCACAAGCATAGTGGATGGTAAGTGCTCAGTCACCCCAGGAGTTTCTTGAGAGTTGCCCCCAAAGCAGCCTCCTCATCATTGACACATCCCTCTGACCCAAGGAGAAAGGAGACAAGGAGGCAGGTTCATATATTTCATTCCAGTATTGCTAGCCACTAATGTACTGAAGCCACAGCCACCATGATGGATTGCAGCTCTTTACACATATAGATCATATGCTAGACCTTGTTCTTCATGGTGGTTATAATCCTCATGGTGGAAATGAAACACAACATGCACTTACATATTGCAGCCATGGCAGGAGATAAGGAGTTAGAATGCTTAAACTTGTCCAACATCTGTGCTAACAACTTCAGTCAGATCTCTCCCAAAACTGCCCAGGACTTCTAACCTTTGGTTTCCTGAGCCAACAGCAATCCTTGTTTATCACTGACCCAAAAATAAGGCCCTGGCCTACAATTTTTACCTTCATGTGAATAAACCCAGCTGAATACAAACAACCTTCTATATTCCTTGGTCTCTGACGCATATCGGATCTTTGTTTTGGAAAGACTGACTGACCTAGTTACTTGCTAAACAGTTCCCAAAAGTAGCCAATACTCATTTGCCACTATTTTGAATTCTATGCTCCAATATCAGGCACATTTCATCATGTGAGAGATAGCTAAATGTTGTGTGAAGGAGGTTCTGTGTGAGTGAAGAGAAAAGTTAGGGTAATTTTTAATTGAGGAACTAATGTGGCAGTGCGCAACAGATTAAGAGACAGAATTTGGACAGTTTTCTTCTTTTTTTTCTGAAATCTTCCCAGCAATTTCCTTCACCCATTCATAACTCTTCTGTCAAGCATTCCACAAACAAATGGGTCAATTCTAATTTTGCGAATATAAATATGTAGAAGATTTTGCTGTTGTTTTCAATATTTATTCAAAATGATCTCCTTGTCAGCCTTTTTTACGTTCTTTATCCTTCTCTTGGTTTCTTTCCTTACTTTTTCATATATTCTCTCCTTTTCATTTTTTCTTACCATATTTATGGGTCCCATTTTCAATTGAGTGTGAGTCTGGATACAGGCAAGTTGGACTGAGTTGCTGTGTTTTGTGCCATAAATTTTTCTGTTTATATAGTGATGGGATAATGTTTATGTATGAGTCAGCCTATTCATTTTGAAACAAAAGGTCATTTTATATGCGACTGTCATTGAAATGCAGTAGCACTGCAGGGATTGACTTTTTTGGAGAGTGACTGAACAATTCAGTTACAATTAAAACTGGTTCACACATTAAAAACTGATGAATGATCATTTGTTTCTTCACTGTTTTTGTTGCCTGTACCAAATTTAAAAAAAAACAGACCATCCTGGAGTAAAAGCTCATTGAGTTGCAGTAGTATCTATGATGAAACATGGGCTTGGTCCATGAATAAGAATTGGAGCTACGCTTCTCTATAGTCTTTTTGATGGACATTGCAGAGGAATGGCTTTCCAACTATGAATCAAAGGAACTGTGGATGCTGTAAATCAGGAACAAAAGCGAAGTTGCTGGAAAAGCTCAGCAGGTCTGGCAGTATCTGTGGAGGAGAAAACAGAGTTAATGATTCAGGTCCGGTGACCCTTCCTCAGAATGCTTTTGTTCCTGGCTTTCCAACTAACTAGGTTATTTTGGAATCTGTGCACGTTACTCGTCAGGCTATAGCCAGTGGAGAAATTGAGCTAGTTTAATCCCATAGTGTTATGTTGACTGTACAGCAAAGTTCATTTTAAAGGTCAAACCCATGATAAAAGTTAGCACAGAAGACGTGTTTTATTGATTTTTGATAAAATATGGATAATAGCAAAGTATAACTTATGATAAATAGATTGTTTTGCTGTGAATGTTGTTTTCCATTGAAGGAATTGCCAAATGGTGCATCAGCTTTGTCTGCTGTGGCAGTACATAATACTTTCTAAACGGAAGTACAATGCAAGGGTTTTCTGCATGGTATGATCTCTTTGTGGCCATTTTAAATTAGCGACCTCTTCAACACCTTTCATCAGAAGTAACACGGTGTAAAGTTCAAATGCACAGTACCCTTTATTAATGTGATTTCTATTGAATATTGTAACGCAGAACGTTGTAATGTAGAGACACGCAGAACAGACATATCACTAAGTCAATCAGTATGATAACCAGAACTGCCATTTTTGAGCTTAAAATATCACTTATTGATACTTTGCTGAACACCGTTGCAGGAATAAAACTTACCCAACACTACTTTTAAGGATTATTGAGCACATTCAGGTCAACGACTGATTTCCACCTGCGGTTATGCTTATAGAATTATTTGATGCATTTTTTGACCTCTCTAAGTGAAAGGTTGCAGTGTAGTGAAGGAGTTGGTTCTGGCATTAAGGAGCCTACATAAAGTATGTGTTCCGAGGCATGGCTTCATGTAGAATTTGGCATGGCACTGACAGAGGGAGAAGAGGGCACTCAGTGCAGGTCAAACTTTTAGAACAAGGAGGAAGAGGAAGGATAGAAACTTTCCCAGAAATAGGTAGTATCCATCCAGGATGCTGAGGGTGCAGTTCTCTTCCCTAAATCTTGGTGTTGATCAGTGTGAGGTATCAGCATTTCACTGAAGCCTGCCATCTACTGCAGGCACACATACTACTTCCAAGCAGAGCAAAGACCCTGGGACCTGCAATAGTGAAAGTGGCTGCAACTGTGAACTTCCGACACTAGAATTGGAGAGATTTTCAAAATCTTGCAGCTTGACATCCATTGCTACATGCAGATGGCAACTGAGATTCTCAAAATTAAGTCTTCCATGGCAGAACCTTAGTGCAAACTCACTCTTTAGCAAACTGGCATTTAAAATGGTCTTGGCTCCTCCCTTGCCCAGTTTCCTACCACATGCATAACCCACCTCAAAGCTCTCTACGAAATTACGCACACCATCAGTATCTGATCTAATGGCTGTTAGTGTGCTATCAATTCCTCTGCTCTTCAGTCTTTTGCAGTGTGGTGGTTGGAAGCAGGAAGTGCTTGTTTACATGGCTTGAGCCTTCGTAATCGGAACAGCTTTTGTGATCCTCAAGATGTAGGATGTAACAAGGAGGATTAGGTGTGATCATATCACCATCAATCATTTCAGTCCTTTCCAAGGGCCACTCAATAATGGGGCCTCCTCCATCTCCTCCATAACCCCAAGAACATGCAGATGCCTGGCCTTCCACTGGTTCGTGTTTATTGCTTTTGCCTACGAGCTGATTTATCTTGTAGGTGAGGTGGGTCTGTATTAATGAGTGTGGATTAGGCCTGCTTGCTTGTTTAGCTGACAAGCTGTAAAATGTGGGTATGAGGTTAGAGGCAATGTTAGCTGCATGCAGGCGAGGTGAATCTGTGAATTTTGTTATAATGTCTGATTGCATGGTTGTGCTGAGATCTCTGCTAGTTGAA
Source organism: Stegostoma tigrinum (assembly GCF_030684315.1). Taxonomy (NCBI): domain Eukaryota; kingdom Metazoa; phylum Chordata; class Chondrichthyes; order Orectolobiformes; family Stegostomatidae; genus Stegostoma; species Stegostoma tigrinum. Next base: position 31,784,647 of record NC_081354.1, read on the forward strand.
TAATGCATTAAGGAGTTGCAGAGAGACAAGTCTTATCACTGGCAACCTTTGATATCTAAAGTTGTGGAATGTGGCATCAATGAGCTCTTACTGCATTGCATTCAGGGCTTCAGAAAATGTGTTTTGTCATGGATAAACATAAATGCTTTCTGAGAGCTTTTTGGTGCACTCCCTGGAAGCTAAAGCACACCTCTCCTCCACTGCACTGACTCATGTCCTGTCCTGCAGTTTGGGAAATTCCTTCAGGCTGCATTCTACTTTCTTGCAACATTTTTATGTCTTTCCCAAGCAGAACCAGGCAGAAGACTTCATCATCGCTCCGCCCACAACCTCCACAGCCTGTAACCCCAGAGGAGACAGCCACCCTGAGCCCTGCCGAATCTTCACCATCCCCCCAGACCTCCCACTGACTGAGGACGAACGGTCAGTCCTGAGCAAGGGGCTCACCTTTGTCCCCCTACAACCACACATCAACGAATACCAGTCACGGTCGGACATAGAGCAGTTTTTCCGCCGTCTTCGCCTGCATGCCTACTTCTTCAACCGGGAACCCAACCCTCCTTCCACTGACCCCTTCACCCGCTTTCAACACAAGTCCTCCTCCTGGACACCACCCCCAGGCCTCCTACCCTCCCTCGACCTCTTCATCTCCAACTGCCGTCGAGACATTAACCGCCTCAACCTCTCCACCCCTCTCACCCACTCCAACCTCTCCCCCGCAGAACGGGCAGCCCTCCGCTCCCTCCGCTCCAACCCCAACCTCACCATCAAACCCGCAGACAAGGGTGGCGCAGTGGTAGTATGGCGTACTGACCTCTACATCGCCGAGGCCAGACGCCAACTCTCCGACACCACCTCCTACCGCCTCCTCGATCATGACCCCACACCCGAGCACCAAACCATCATCTCCAACACCATTCATGACCTCATCACCTCAGGGGACCTCCCACCCACAGCCTCCAACCTCATTGTTCCCCAACCCCGCACGGCCCGTTTCTATCTCCTTCCCAAAATCCACAAACCTGCCTGCCCTGGTCGACCCATCGTCTCAGCCTGCTCCTGCCCCACCGAACTCATCTCCACCTATCTGGACTCCATTTTCTCCCCTTTGGTCCAGGAACTCCCCACCTATGTCCGTGACACCACCCACGCCCTCCACCTCCTCCAGGACTTCCAATTCCCTGGCCCCCAACACCTCATATTCACCATGGACGTCCAGTCCCTGTACACCTGCATTCCGCATGGAGATGGCCTCAAGGCCCTCCGCTTCTTCCTGTCCCGCAGGCCCGACCAGGCCCCCTCCACCGACACTCTCATCCGCCTAGCGGAACTCGTCCTCACACTCAACAACTTCTCTTTTGACTCCTCCCACTTCCTACAGACTAAGGGGGTGGCCATGGGCACCCGCATGGGCCCCAGCTATGCCTGCCTCTTTGTAGGTTACGTGGAACAGTCCATCTTCCGCACCTACACAGGCCCCAAACCCCACCTCTTCCTCCGGTACATTGATGACTGTATCGGCGCCGCCTCTTGCTCCCCAGAGGAGCTCGAACAGTTCATCCACTTCACCAACACCTTCCACCCCAACCTTCAGTTCACCTGGGCCATCTCCAGCACATCCCTCACCTTCCTGGACCTCTCAGTCTCCATCTCAGGCAATCAGCTTGTAACTGATGTCCATTACAAGCCCACCGACTCCCACAGCTACCTAGAATACACCTCCTCCCACCCACCCTCCTGCAAAAATTCCATCCCCTATTCCCAATTCCTCCGCCTCCGCCGCATCTGCTCCCACGATAAGACATTCCACTCCCGCACATCCCAGATGTCCAAGTTCTTTAAGGACCGCAACTTCCCCCCCACGGTGATTGAGAACGCCCTTGACCGCGTCTCCCGCATTTCCCGCGACACATCCCTCACACCCCGCCCCCGCCACAACCGCCCCAAGAGGATCCCCCTCGTTCTCACACACCACCCTACCAACCTCCGGATACAACGCATTATCCTCCGACACTTCCGCCATTTACAATCCGACCCCACCACCCAAGACATTTTTCCATCCCCACCCCTGTCTGCTTTCCGGAGAGACCACTCTCTCCGTGACTCCCTTGTTCGCTCCACACTGCCCTCCAACCCCACCACACCCGGCACCTTCCCCTGCAACCGCAGGAAATGCTACACTTGTCCCCACACCTCCTCCCTCACCCCCATCCCAGGCCCCAAGATGACATTCCACATTAAGCAGAGGTTCACCTGCACATCTGCCAATGTGGTATACTGCATCCACTGTACCCGGTGCGGCTTCCTCTACATTGGGGAAACCAAGCGGAGGCTTGGGGACCGCTTTGCAGAACACCTCCGCTCAGTTCGCAACAAACAACTGCACCTCCCAGTCGCAAACCATTTCCACTCCCCCTCCCATTCTCTTGATGACATGTCCATCATGGGCCTCCTGCACTGCCACAATGATGCCACCCGAAGGTTGCAGGAACAGCAACTCATATTCCGCCTGGGAACCCTGCAGCCATATGGTATCAATGTGGACTTCACCAGTTTCAAAATCTCCCCTTCCCCCACTGCATCCCTCAACCAGCCCAGTTCATCCCCTCCCCCCACTGCACCACACAACCAGCCCAGCTCTTCCCCCCCACCCACTGCATCCCAAAACCAGTCCAACCTGTCTCTGCCTCCCGAACCGGTTCTTCCTCTCACCCATCCCTTCCTCCCACCCCAAGCCGCACCCCCAGCTACCTACTAACCTCATCCCACCTCCTTGACCTGTCCGTCTTCCCTGGACTGACCTATCCCCTCCCTACCTCCCCACCTACACCCTCTCCACCTATCTTCTTTACTCTCCATCTTCGGTCCGCCTCCCCCTCTCTCCCTATTTATTCCAGTTCCCTCCCCCCATCCCCCTCTCTGATGAAGGGTCTAGGCCCGAAACGTCAGCTTTTGTGCTCCTGAGATGCTGCTTGGCCTGCTGTGTTCATCCAGCCTCACATTTTATTATCTCAGAAGACTTCTAACAATTGCTCCAGCCATAATGCAACTCCTCTGACAGGATAGCTTTAAGTGGAGCTAGACTGTCAGTGATTTTGGGTCTCTTGCTGTGGCATGCACATGCTCAACAGTATCATTGCACTGATTACACTCTGCAATCATGATCATGCTGCACAATAATGGTGTGTTACCTGTACTGGAAGTATTAGAGATTAGTTAGTCCTGCATTGCCAAACCCCACAGCCATCTCTGAGGCTGTCAAACCATAGCCCCCACAACCCCCCCCCCCCCATTATTATTTCTGGAAACAGTTCGCTCAGTTAGCTGAGGTAGTAGGAACTGCAGCTGCTGGAGAATCTGAGATAACAAGGTGTAGAGCTGGGAGATGGGATTCTGAAATAAATAGGGAGACGTGGATCCCTAACCTGTCCTTCCTCCCACCCATCCCCTCCTCCCACCTCAAGCCCCACCCCCATCTCCTACATACTAACCTCATCCTGCCCCCTTAACCTATCCGTCCACCTTGGACTGACCTATCTCCTCCCTACCTCCCTACCTACACTCACCTTTACTGGCTCCATCTCTGCCTCTTTGACTGGTCTGTCTCTTCTCCACCTATCTTCTCCTCTATCCACCTTCTATCCGCCTCCCCCTCACTCCCTATTTATTTCAGAACCGCCTTCCCCTCCTCCATTTCTGGAGAAGGGTCTAGGCCCAAAAAGTCATCCTTCCTGCTCCTCTGATGCTGCTTCACCTGCTGTGTTCATCCAGCTCTGCACCTTGTTATCTCCATTAGCTGGATGGCTGGTTTACAATGCAGGGTAACCCCAACAACATGATTGAGGTTACCATGAAGGACACGACTTCTCAACCTTTCGCCTCGCATGAGGTATGGTGACCCTCAGGTTAAAGCAACACGAATCATTTCTCTCCAAGCAGAGAACAGCCTTATGGTCTGGTAGGACTATGGTGGTTTTACTTTAAGTCTTCACTCACTTGTCTTCATAATTTAAATAATGGACATTATCTGGCCTAATGGTAGTAATCCCAGTATCTTAATTTTTTTCTTAAAGCAACAATCTTTCATTGCTGCATCATCCTGGTCAAAACTTATCATTTCTATAGTTTAAATGTAAGTTTCTTTTTTTATATAGAAAACCATCGACTATATATAATATTGTCACTGTGACTCAACCATTGCTTTGACAAATTTTTGTTGAACTTTCTGATATTGGGCTTTTAGGCCCATTTATAGAATTCAGTTTTATTCAGCCTCCATCAACATGCACTATTTTCAGAGAGATATGCATTCGAGACAATTCCATTCATTCACATCCTTCAGTGCCATTCCTGTTCCCATTCCCATCCCTTTGAATAGACCAGAAGAGTGGAATCTGAATTGCTTAGTGCTGGCTATAGTATCTTTGATATGTTTTACCATTAGATTTTCAAGAATTACTATCTAATCTCCCATTGCTTTGATCATGGACAGAAAAAAAGATAAGAAGATATTTCTTTCTGCTTTCCAACAGCATACAGGTCTTTTTATTTAAAGTTAGTTTATTTGCATTAGAGACTGCTGCTTTTCATGTTCTCTTTATTCACACTGTACTAAAGGGAATCATCTTCCTTTCCTAATCATAACTTAGGTCCATGAATCTTCAACCAGGAATGTGGTTGAATGAAATCCTAATTCTCCATAGGTTTCACTGTGAATTCTAGTCTCAACAGTTCGAAGACATACTTTGCAAGGGGTATTTTAGGAAAAGCTGTGTTTATTTTCAAACTAAAAGAGTGACCTATCTCCATATTTATCTATAATGCCGTAAAATCTTGCATATGGTGTACATCATCTGTATCTATTTCACCTAATTTCCTAAAATTTGATTTTGTGTCACATCTGCAGTTTCCAATACAACTTTTTTTTTTCATTTTAATAGTTTTAATGAAATAGGTTGTACAGTTAATCGGAATTGTTGTGGCTTTAATCTAGTCACATGATGTCCAGATTTATTTGTGATTGAACTTTCTATCCTATTTGCCATTTTTAACACCTTTGTAAAATTATACCTATTTCTTTCAAAGGTGACTCTTCTAGTTTCTCCCGATTCTACTTAAGATTCAGTCTTCGTTCTGGAGATCAGTCTTAAGGGTCTTTCTTGCACTTGGCCATTGTGGGAACAGCCCAAAAGAATATCTCCACTCAATGGATTGTGGTTGAGAATTGCAATCTTTAACTGTGATAATCCTACAGGTTTAAGAGTTGTATTTTGTCCTGATATTTTATGAAGACAGGGTGAAACAGAGATGTCAAGCAGACTGCTCCAACCCAATAAAGTAAACAGCTTGAGAGGCTTTTGGCTTTTTTTTAAAGTTGGAATGATAGATGCAGCCTGAATGGGTGGTTTCATGCTCCCACAGAAACAATTTTTTTTAGTTTTAGCTTTCAGTAGTATTGGGGTTATAAAAGCTGCTACATCTCTCTTTTACTTTTCTACAGCTATAAACTTAGATTCTCTTCCTACTGCAAAAATTGCATGTGAGATAATCTATTTTACTGAATTTGCCTTTGCCAAGGGTGTGTTTATAGGTGTTACTATATTGGAACAGTTGCTGTTTAGTAGTTAAATAACCTATCATTCTGTTAAGTTTTCCAAAAGAATTAAGTTATTCGAAGCTTTTGTTTGTATTTTAACTACAGCGTACAAAGAAAGTGTGTTTTATTTCATGACTGGCAGTTTGGCCAATTGAATTGCACCTGGGATGCAACACCTGGCACTTGCCTTTAAAATAGGCTAACTTCTTTACATATTTTGAAGGGGTTTGGTCGAGTTCATAACACAGCCAAAGATTGAAAAGCTACATAATCACAATAACTCCCTGCATCAATTGCTCTAATCCTCTAATCACATGGTTTTATTACAGATGATGAAGTCCTTATCATATATTGCAAACTGTCACTACTTAGTGTATCAATTTAAAGTGGTAGTTCAGAGTGTAGCAATTCTGAGCCCAGCCGTTCAGGGTAGCTCTCTGTCATAAGGGCAATGAAGTCAAATCTATACCATTTTTGCCCTACGTAAAGAAGGATTCAGGGATTTTTGCACTCCAGGGATAATATACAACATCATCCAGAATGTTCAGAAATAATGCACATAGTTTGCAGGAGAGGTTTTCCCAGTTTCAATATGATATAATTTAGTGACCTTTGAACCAGCCTGGATACTTGAACTTTTGATGATTGAAGATCATGAAGCCTCATGGCTTCAGGTTAAACATGAGCAAGGAAACCACCTGCTCGTTACCATGTACTGCCCTCCCTAGGCTGATGAATTTGTACTTCTCCATATTGAACAACACTTAGAGGAAGCACTAAGGATGACAAGGGTGCAAAACGTGCTGTGGGTGGAGTCTTAAGTTCACTAACAACGTTGATATGGTAGCAGTTTTACTGTTCCAGCTGGTTAAGTCCTAAAGGACATAGTTGCTATACTGGGTCCAAGGCAGATGATGAGGGAACCAATAAGACGGAGAAACATGCTTGATCTCGTCCTTACCAAATTGTTCACTGCAGATGAATCTGTCCATGGCATTATCGATAAAAGCAATTATTTCACAATCCTTGAGGGGACAATGTCCTGCCTTCATATTGAGAGTACCCTCCATCATGTTGTGTGGCTGTATCACCATGCTAAAGGGAACAGATTTCAAACAACTCTAGCAACTCAAGACTGGGGAACCATGAGGCATTGTGGGTCATCAACAGCGCAGAATTGTACTTCAATGCAATCTGCAACCTAATGGCATGGCATATCCCTGCCCAGCTATTATTATCAAGCCAAGGGATCAATCCTGGTTCAATGGAGAGAGCAGGAGTGTATGCCAAGAGCAGGGCCAGGCATTCCTAAAAATGAGCTGTCAACCTGATAAAGCTACCAAACAGGACTATTTGTGCACTAAATAGCATAAGTAATAAGTGATAGATCACAATCCTACAACCAAGGGACCAGATCTAAGCTCTGCAGTCCTGCTACATTCGGTCGTGAATGGCGATGGACAATTAAACAACTCAAAGCAAGACGAAGCTCCAGAGGCATCCCTATCCTCAATGATGGAAGACCCAAAGCATCAGTGCAAAAAGTAAGGCTGAAGCAAATGCAGCAATCTTCAACCAGAAGTGTCGAGTGGATGATCCATCTCAGACTTCTCCAATGGTCTACAGCATCACAGATAACAGTCTTTAGCGACTTCAATTCACTCCACATGATATCAAAAAACAAAGAATAAACTATATACTGCAAAGGCTATGGGCCCTGCTAACATTCCAGCAATAATACTGAAGACTTGTCTTCCAGAACTTGCCATTCTCCTACTTAAATTTTTCAAGTGTGGTTACAGTACTGACATTTACCTGGCAATGTAAATTGCCCAGGTATGTCCTGTACACAAAACACAGGACAAATCTAACCTGGTCAATTACCACTCTATCTATCAGCCTGCTCTTGATCATCAGTAAAGTGATGGGAGTGTTATTAATAGTATTATCAAGCAACATCTGCTCAGTAATAACCTGCTCAATGATGCCCAGTATGGGTTCTGCCAAGGCCACTAAGCTCCTGACCTCATTACAGCCTAGGTTCAAACAAAAGAACTGAATTCTAGAGGTGAGATAACAGTGGCAGCCTTTGATGTCAAGGCTGCATCTGATGAAATGTGGCATCAAGGAGTCCCAGAGAAACTAGAAACAATGGGTATCAGCGGGCAAACTTCTGTTCAAATTCAGGCACTTTAGCTCTAGGACATGTCTGCAGGGTTTCTTCAGAGTAGTGTTCTTGGTCCAACCACCTTCAGCTGCTTCATCAACGACAGCCACTCTATCAGCAGGTGAGAAGTGGGGATGTTCGCCAATTATCGCACAATGCTCATCACCATTCGTGATACTGAAGCAGTCAGAGTTCACATGCAACAAGCTTTAGACAATATCCAGGCTTGGGATAACAAATGGCAATCACATTCACACTACATAAATGCCAAACAATGACCATCTCCAAGAACCGACAATCTAATCACTGTCCCTTAACAATGGTGAATCGCTTAATCTACCACTATCAATATCCTTGGGGTTACCATTGACTAGAATCTCAACTGGACTCATCACATAAACACAATAGCTACAAGACCAGGCCAGGTGCTTGGATTACCATGGTGAATAATTCATCTCCTGGCTCTCCAAAGTCTATACATCATCAACAAGGCACAAGTCAAGAGTGTCATGGAATATTGCCCACTCGCCTGGACGGGAATAACTCCAATGACATTCAAGAAACATGGCAACCATCCAGGATAAAGCAGCCCTTTTGTTTCGAATCACATCTACAAATATCCATTCTCTCTACCACAGATGCTCAGTATCAACAGTATGTACTAGCTACCTAGAGCACGGTTGAAATTTGTCAAATATCCTTAAATAGTTTAGTGATTGTAACAAGGTTAGCCAGGTGGATAAGTACCCTGATTGGAGCTGTTAATCTGGTCCAATGAAGGAGCCATGATTCAGAGCTGGCTCTGAGGAAGCTGAATCAGTGTAAAGGACTCTCCAAGTGTAAATAAAGCGTGACTTGGTGATGGGGTACCAGCCTCTGTGGTGTTATTTGAAACAGCAATTTCACCATGCCTTCATTGTCACTGGTCAAAATCCTGCAGTTCCGTCCCTAAGGGCATTGCAGATTTCCCTACAGTGCAAAGACTTTAGTGATTCAAGGAGGCAGCACACCATTACCTTTTCAAGGGCAGTTGTCAATGGGCAATAAATGTTGGCCAGCCAGCAATACCCATATCCCAAAACTAAATAAAATGCAAAATTCACCTAGCTTGTCCCTGTACTGATCCTCCTCCGGTGAGTCTCTCTATACTGATTTTTAATGCTTGGTGAACAGTGTTGTCTTTTCTACTTTTACATAACTTGAATAACAGGCAATAAACTTACAACAGATTTATAAACTTACATCAATCTAGCTCACGATTGAAATTGGCCACTTGAAATTTGTGCTATTTCACATTTATGATTCAAATCCACGTCTGCACTCAGCTCACATCATTCCGTTTTTTTGCATCGTGCAATCTTAACAAATTACGGAGACAATATTGCGCAGAAATTTCTCAGTATCATGATTATTTTGCAGAACTAACCTTGCTCCTTATTCTGAGTTTCTAAGTAGCCTTCTAATTGGGTGCACTATCTGCTTCTAGGATTTGTAAGAGATTCAGATTATCATAATGTGCCTCGTGTGTCGATATAAATTTGCACCAATTGTTTTTCATGTAGTACCAACCCATCTTCCTTATGTGATAAACGCATTGCATCTCCAAGTGACCAGATCCCAAATTTAAAAGCCTGCTGCTGTGCAATTCTCCATGCTATTTGCTTCATTTACTGTTATCCGACAATAACTTATCACATTGAAATTCCGAAAATGTCTAGAGCTCTTTCAAATACATCGTTACCAAAATCACCACACCCCATAGCAGAAACATTTCTCATTTTTCTTCATTTGTATGCGACAGCTCATATTCGTTTATGTTAATTTGCATCTCCTAATACTTGGCCAGGTTGGTTAATTGTTCAATTCTTTTTGTCATTCTGAAATTGTCTTCTCAGATTCAACATAATCTTGACTGCAAAGTTAGCCATCTTGCAGTGAATTGCCTAAATTATTACCAGTATGGTAAAAAAACTAATTTCATTGAGTACCACCCTCTCACTCTATTTTAATTTACTTGACAAGTGCCGTATGCCTCCTGTCTTTCTCCAATTATATAACGATTCTCAAGCTTTAATCTTGAATCTTTAATAGTTTACACTTAAGTCATAGGCTTTCACATTGAATTTTGTCAAATTACTTTCTGGAAGTCGAGTATTGAAGAGGTCAAGGAAAAGGGGGGTAATATTTTATTTAATTTATTATAAAGGAAAGACTAATGGCATCTATCGTAGAGATCCCATTTAGTGCTGAATGAACTGTTGAGTTTTTCTGAAGTTATTTAAAATCAAATGAAAATTTGTTGAAGTATTGCTGTGAGATATAATTCATTTTACAAAGAGGAAAGAGAACACAGGACAAAAAAGTGCTTCTTGTGGTTTCCAGAAAAGACATAACTGAGCTTATCAATATGTTACCCTTGCCTTCGGTTCCACTGTCATCACCAGAGTCACAATAGACCTTGGCCTGCATCATTCGAAAGATTCTCACTGATTGAGGTAATCCCTTAGCTTCCTTTTAGATGGTTGGATAAAAATTGAAGAAAGAGGGACCCAGATATACAAATTTAGTGAGATAACTGGTCAATATTTATAAAGAGGGTGTGAAATCATCTCTCTTTTGTTTGAGTCCTCTGAGCCATTGCTGGAGAGAGGCCTCATAGCAGTAAAATTTAGCTCAAACATCTAAATCTCTGAGGTAAGCATCAAGCCACCCATATATACATATCCCACGATAGATACTGAGGCAGATACCAAGGCCCTTAGAGGGCACACAGATTTAGAGTTCTAAAGTTACACAGAAAAAAGTTGCACCAGACTTGATTTTCAAAATGTCCTCAGCATGTTGATCCCAGGCAGTGGTTTGGAGTCTACAATTGGCTTCAGTATCCTTCGATAAGGGAAGTGAAAATGCAACAGCGTCTATCATAGCAAACCGAATGTATTCATGTCAAAAGAACAATTGGCGATGGAGTGATGCTCAACTATGGAAACGCTGTAATTGAAAAACAATTATTTCTAATTAAGGTGATATGTTTTGTATGGTCATGCTGGGCGTCAGTCGGTGCCCAGTAGACAGAGCACCATAACCAGTGTTAACGCTTTCAGGATAGAATGGAAGTACGTTGGTCAAAATTGTATTTTAATAAATGTTCATTCCATGAAGATAAGCAATGGCATTCTCAGAAAGATGTGAGAATTCTGAATGCCTGTAAGGGGTCTCCACAGTAGTCAAATTCACCAGCTCATAATTCATGGGAACAACATGAATGTTTGCCCCACTCTGAGTCACCTCAGTCACTCAATACCTAACCTAAAACTCTGTCACGGCATGCTTTACATAATGATCATGATTGGCTGTCATGACATGGATGATATCTAACACTCTGTAAATAATGCATGAAACCTTGTACTGAATAAGCTTTTAAGAGCTGCGTATGTATTCACATATTGTATTGCAATTAATCATATTTGATTGTTTAGATAATAAATCTTTTTTTTAAGGTTAAAGTTTATTTATAATGGCTTATGTCATTTATTTCCAGCATGGAACCTTTACAGCAATTTTTATTACATGTTATGACTTTAAACACAGTCTTACTGATCGATTATACTCCCAACACTCCAACATTGTTCTGTATAGGCTACTGTTGAAAAGAATCATAATGCTAATGACTCATAAGCTAAAGTTTAACTTTCTTTCATGCAGGCCCTCCCTTATAGTTTAAATTCAGTAGTAATTTTCTACTGTTAGCCATCTTTCACAAATCAGATTGTGGCAATTTCCTTTTAACCATGCCTCTCAATATTTTGAAGGATATTTTTCTTTTTTAATACTGACATGTTTGTAGCTACTCTGTTTATCTTTACGTTGCCCAAACTTTATTATTTTTCTGCTGAGACTCAGTGCCAGAGGGAGAATTGGAAGGGTTAGTATTTGTAAGACAGAAATCCTTTTATTTACTTATTCATTGATGCGATTTGGATTCACTCACATCAAACTGTGGCAAGAATGGCTTCAATTAACTGGACTAGTTTCAATCCAAGTTATGAATCTTCTGTCTAGAGTCCATCTCCTTTTTCCCTCCTTGAAAGCGAAATAAATTGTTTACTTTTCATTGTGTCTTTTTTCTCCTCTTTTTAATTTTTTCAAACCATATTCTCACTCTTTGATTTTTGTCAATTTCTTAATGCCAATTCTGGTTTAGTTTAACCCCCACCGTTCCAGTCCACATTAAATTCTCAATCCAGGCATGGACACACGAGTGGAATATCAGATGACAAATAAGGTAGTTGCACTAGATAGTCTGAGAAAATTGAAGTCAAAAGGAAATCCTGTGGTGGATTATTCTTCTTGTTTGGGTACCAGGCATCTTTGTAAGAGATTTTCAAGGAAAGCATTCATTAATCAACTATTGTTAAACCTCTTTATGAACAACCTCCTCCCTAAGCTGAAGTGAAAATGGAAATGTTTTCTGATGATTGTACAGCTTTTGATTCTATGTACAACTTATTAAATATAGCATGAAACCATTCCCAGCCTGGAGCAGAACCTAGATAAAATCTTGAGTTTATAAGTGGCTGCTAACATTCATGAGACATGTGGCATGTAATGATCGTCTCAAGCAAGTGAAAGTTCAGAAATCTCTTCTGACTTTATGCAACAGTGTCAGAATTTTATCAATTCCACTTTTGAAATCCTGGGGAATGTAAAAGACTCGAAGCTTGAGTTGACCATTCATATCTACAGTTTGGCCACAAGTGCGGAGCAGAGACTGGAGGCAATGCAAACAAATCTGCCATCCATCAAGCTCAAGTTAGGAGAGTGCTAGCCTACTCATCACTCACCTACATGGCGATAGCCACAGCAAAGTACAAGTAACATGATGCCTTTCACAATACATCTGTTCACTTACATGATCCCTTCACCATAGACCTAATGAGGTTTTGTGTATATTTTACAGAATGCATTACAACAATACCAAGAGAAACTCAGCAAAACCCTCCAATGCAACGTGTACTGCGGAGCATATAAATAATGGTATATTGTTAATATAATTATCATCCAATTAGTTAGAATCTAAATTAGACATCTATCGCTGTTCTTTATTTGTCACTGGGTCAATTTTCTGGAATTCCCTGTGTGCCTTAATGGAGCATCATTACTGAGAGGATTAAAAGTCTAAGGTCATTTAGGGAGGCAAAAATAAGGCAGCCTTGCCAGTGTCAAGCTATGTTTTAAAAACAAGCATGAAATGTAAGAAATGATTTCTCCCAGCATCAATTTCCTATGATGTTGTTCATGGATGGTTTGAAATCTGGAATATAGTCTTGATGTTTAGCTTCTTTAGGTGGAGCTGTGTTTAATCTGGCCACATTTGTTGTGCACCCTGTAGAGCAATATCTAAATAAGCAAGTTCCTGAGGTAACTGGGAGGGCAAGTTTAGCTGTATGCAAATTTCTGTCTCCACCTCAGAAAACAGCATGAAATAGTTGTCTTTCTACCACTGTTTTTTGTCCAACTTGTGGTTTATTTGTAAGGTGGTATTATAAGCTTGGAGATAAATCCAAAATTTTCATACATACATTAGTTATATAACTTCTTATCTATTTATCTTTTGATTTTTCTGAGGGGGAGTGCAAATTTTCTGGCCTCTAGATCACTGGAAAGCAGGCATATGATAAAGTTACTGAGACAGCAAAAACTGCAGGTGCTGGAGTCAGAGATAAAGTGTGGAGGTGGTCAGGCAACATCAGAGGAACAGGAAAGCTGATGTTTCAGGTCGGGACCTCTCTTCAAAAAATCTCTAACTCTGCACAAGATTTTTCTGTATTCAACTGTATACTTGTCCAGGAAATGTTAGACAGATTAACATCTAACAACTCCATAACTGATCCCCTCATCTTATGCTCAATGACAATTACCCCCTGACCATCTGACTACTCAGCAACATGGTAATTATCTCCTTGAGTCATGTTGTGCTGGATTATGTTACTAAATAATCTCAGGATCTTTGAGGTACAGGTCAATGATCATTTACTGAGCCTAAGTTGGGAGTCAATGTCAGAGAGGAACCTGAGGCAGCACTCTGTTGTAAATCATGTAGCTATTACATTTCTTGATTTCTGAAATGGTCTATTTTAGGCAAACACCTTGTTTTCCATGCACTCTTAAAGTGGTAAGGTGCATGTTACACCTGGTTTTACGATTGCCTTTCTTCCCAAGTGCCAACCTATTTCCTCTCTGAAGCTTGTGTTTTATGTCCACCCTTAACTAAACCCCATAACTTTAGGTTTCTTGGGGCACTATGGAGTCACAGCAAACATACTTGATCTCCTGGTCACACCATTCATTTGAGATGTTCACTTTTTTGGTGGTAGACCGGCTCAGTAGTAAGCACTGCGAACAAAGTGTGGAGCTGGATGAACACAGCAGGCCAAGCAACATCTTAGGAGCACAAAAGCCAATGTTTCGGGCCTAGACTTTTCATCAGGAGGGGTCCAGGCCCAAAACATCAGCTTTTGTGCTCCAAAGATGCTGCTTGGTCTGCTGTGTTCATCCAGCTCCATACTTTGTTATCTCGGATTCTCCAGCATCTGCAGTTCCCATTATCTCTGATGCAGTCAGTGGTAAGCACTGTTACCTCACAATAAGAGGGATCCACGTTCGATTCCACCCAGGGTGACCATCTGCGTGGAGTTCACATTGTCCCCATGTATATATGTGTTTCCTCCGTGTGCTCTGGTTTTCTCCCACAGTCCAAAGGTGTGCAAATTATGTGCATTGGTCATGCTAAATTGATCCATAGTGTCCAGGGATGTGCAGGTGGATTAGCCATCTGAAATACTGGGTTATGGTGACAGTGCGAGTCTGGGTGGGATGCTTTTCAGGATGTCAGTTGTGGACTCGAAGAGCCAAAAGGCCTGCTTCCTCACTATAGGGTTTCTTTGATTCAGTGAGTCCTCTGCCACAGAAATGGACTGTTGGCTTGTCTTCCTGATAGGCAGACACATTCTCTACTACAGCCCACTTATGCCTAGATTAATTGCCTTGAGCTAATCCCAAGTCTATGTTCAAGTTAAAGAGTCTCTTAAAGTGTTTATCTGTAGCCCACATTCCTTCTTCTTGGGTGGCTGTAGTTGTGCAGCTGGCTCTTCTTTGCTTACCTGGAAACAGAAATTAAGGAAGGAAGGTAAGTGTGAGATAAAGGAGTTGCTAGAGATCTACAGATTCTTAGTGACACAGTCAGCAGCATGTTCATCACACTATATAGCTGAAGGAAGGTGAATTGGGTGTAGAGGAAGGGCATAAGGCCATAAGATGCTTTTATTCTCGCTGTTTCCAGTGATGCTAGGTGTCTTGGGCTACAGTGCAGCTAAGTCCATGTTTTAGGGAGCTGTCTGTCCCATGGGGATTAGTTGAATCAGAGATCTGTGTCCATCCTCTGGCTCTGCTTTGCTCCTTTACTATTGTGCAGCTCCTTGTCCTGCAAGAAAGAGGGTAGAAGGTCAATGATCCTGCAGCTCTGTACAGGACCGTGTCTAGTGTAGCTGAAGAGCTCAATGTTTGTGGAGGCAGTGAGAGGCAAGGATAACAGCATTGATATATGTAATGACAGAATATTACATTGTGTTGTGTGAGAGGCTGGTGTTGCACTCTCCTTGGGTTTCATTTCTTCCCTACCTAAGGTCCTTATAATACAATATTCTAAGCTTATTCGGTTGCCACTTCCATTACTAACAGCTAGTTGTGGCTTTGTTCAATGGACCCTTGCCCATCACTTAGTTTCCTTTCCAATTCCAAAAAGATCCTTTAGTTTGGCTGTCTATTTATTGCATGCTATTAATTAAGATGCTAAAATATTTCCATCTGCATAGGGAATGAAGGCATTTAGTGGATAGCTTAGAAATGCATTAATGCCTGAAAATGCAGGATATTAACTCCCATATTTCTTCAGAAGTGTCAAGTTGACTGTGGAAATGAAAGCAAAAAGAGAGCTTTGAATCCAGAAACAACCCTAAGCATTTCAATATGAGATACAGTTTGTGGTCTTATTCAAAACGGTTTGATAGAATATAATTTGGCCCATGTATGTGATCAAGTGGGAGCCATACAATGACTCATCCAAATTTGTGGTGGCTTCATAGAAGTGGAAAGCCACAGTCTGCAATGTTCCACTGTCTGAGATTCTATGATTAGCTGTTGAATCTGGAAAAAGTCAGCAGGCAGAAGTCAAATGCTAAATTGTCAAGATCAGAATTTACAATTGAAAAATATTTTCTTTGTGGTCCTAACTGAGCTGAAATGGGCCTGGTTAGGTCAGTTGGCTTACATCCGGTTCAGAATAACGCCAGCAATTTAGGTTCAATTCTTATTCCAGCTGCAATAGACTTGGGACATGTCTCTTCACCCTGCCCCTGAAAGTGGAAGTCAATGGGAAACCACCACACACTAAAACTGCCAAGAAAAGCGGATTAGATGGATGATCAGCCAACAATAAGTCAAGAACTTGCCTCCAGGCCTAAGGTCCATAGAATGGAAGCAAATTAAAATAGTCCAAAAATAATTGGGTGCTTGGAACCAAAAATGTTTTCCAGATCTATTGAGACTTTTAGAAAATCTGGAAATATACACAATCTTTTGTTTTATTTTATATTTTGTTCAAACGCTTAACTTTCAGAATTCCAGTGCTTTTCATTATTTTTCCAAGGAACTATTTAAATATTTGAGATGAGAAATATCCATCAGCAATCAGAATGAATGAACACAAAATGCCCCTGTGTGTTGCAGTCTTCAGCTCGCTCTCTAAACAAATGCATCAAACTGTTCTTTTTAAATAGGTTGAGCAAATCACAGAATGGCTTCTAGCCAGCATTAACCAATTTGTAATAGACTGGTTAATGTTGGCAACAAAATAGCGCAACTAGAAAATTTAGATCTAATGTTTGTTTGTTAATATTGCCATTTTTGAATTTGCCATCACTGGGAATAATCTTTAAATCCAATTTTTTCTTCCCAATCAATAGAATCAACAGCCGCTCTTCAGCAAAGAATCTAAATTAAGGTGAGAAATTAAATATGCATTTCCCTAACAGGATTTGTTGAAAAACTATTATGCACTCATGATTCATTGATTCACTTGATTTTATTTCAGAAAGATAAATACTGAAAACTGAGTAAACTGATTGTTCATATTCAAGAAACAGCAATCATACTAACAATGTGCAGAACTTGACATGATTTAAGGTATATCCCTTTTTTAAATTTTATTCGTATTATACAAAGTCTCAGCCCTTTCCCTTTCACAGAGCTTCTCTATAAATGTGACTACTTAAAGTTTGTCAAAAGTCCTCCCATCCTTTTAGATAAATGCTCAAGTAAACATTTGAGTTCAATGTTTAGAATTCCTGGTGCAACTGTCATTAGATGATATTTGAGCTCCACAAGACTCTGAAAGCTTATAAAAATGTTATGCTTAAACCTGGACCATATTAAATCCAAATTTCACTAACCTGTGGATCAATTTTGAAGATTTGCAACTATTCTGCCATCATCCATTTAATTATTTGCTCAGCAATTCAATCTAAACACAATCACTATTTTACTTTATAAAATATGGATTAAACTTCTAAAATATTGTCTGCGGGATTTTTGGCATTGTATGCACTGGAATTAATACACTAAACATTTTAAAATAGAATAAATGGGGAACATTTAATACTTGGATCAGGATTTCATATTTAATTATTATGCTTGGATCAGGAATTCTATACATTAAAGTTGGATGAGAAGTGGTTTGTTACTTTTGAACCCCAATGTTGGATCAGAAATATGCTTGGATCAGTTATATGTTTATCTGGTATTGATTGTATTTGCCTAAGGATATAAATGAGTGCTTTGCTCACTAGATTACTAGGTCTGTTCGGTGATTTTTTACTATGCTGTTTGATAAAAAACTTTCTGAAGTTCTTTTTGAATGAAAGATGGTAACCGTGACAATTGCATTGGTTATACTTCAAAATTATTCACAAAGGGTTGGAAATATTTAGGGGTATAAATGCAGCTGTGTCTTGAAACCATTATTGGTAACAGTCTTGGAATGTCCAAAAAATTGTGCTTCAAGGGTTACCTACATTTGTGCACAGCATTTTGGACAAATCAGTTTAAAAGTCCCAAGTTTATTTTCGGTATTTCATCTGGTTTCTGACCATTATAAACACAAATATAACATAATCTGAGGCTTTTTATTGGCTTCTTGAAGAAAGTCAATTTATATTGGCGCAAAATGCTGTAGCTCCAATCATGGCAAACTAACATCCTGGGCTTCTCACTTTACCCTGTGGCTTTACAAATCATCAAGACACTGAATACTCCACATGGCAGTGCTTTCCTCCAGATGTTTTGAGGCAAAACGTCCTTTCTATTTCATTTATTACATATTCTTGTACAGAGATTGAATTTTTATGTTTTGCATTGTGGTGGATAGTAAGAGTAAGGATTGTTTGAATGTTAAATCCAATTTTTCAAGGGCACTGAAAATGCTGGGACTAGAGGGAGTCCGCTCTTAAATTGGCAGGGGTTTGGGGGGAAAGTCAAAGTCACTGGAGAAAGGTGAGTGGATATAGAACAGGTAGGTAGGGTGGTATGACTGTTAGCACTGCTGACTCACAGTGCCAAGTAACTGGGTTCAATTCCACCCTTGGGCAACTGAATGTGTAGAGTTTGCACATTCTCCCCACGTTTCTGTGGGTTTCAGTGCAGTGTTCTTGTTTCTTCCTACATAAAATAGAATCATAGAATCCCTACAGTGTGGAAACAGGCCCTTCAGCCTCATAAATTCACACTGACACTCAGACATCCCTCCCAGACCCATCTCCCTAAATCTACACATCCCTGAACACTGCAGGCAATTTAGCATGGCCGATCCACCTAACCTGCACATTTTTGGACTGTGGGAGGAAACCAGAGCACCTGGAGGAAACCCACGCAGTCCAAGAAGAATATGCAAACTCCACACAGACAGTTGCTTGAGGGTGAGATTGAGCCCTGGTCCCTGGTGCTGTGAGGCAGCAGTGCTAACCACTGAGCCACTGTGCCGCCCCACAGTCCAAATGTGTGCAGGTTACGTAGATTGGATCTGCTAAAATTGTCCCATAGTGTTCAGGTTGGTTGGGTTAGCTATGGTAAATGTGGGGTTACAGGGATTAGGTGGGATGCTCTTTGGAGAGTCAGTGCTGGGCCAAATGGCCTCTTTCAGCTCTGTAAGGATTCTAAGAAGGCAGCCAGTTTTCTGTCCCTGCCAGAGTTGAATTTTATCTTTCCATGATCTTTCACGTATATTAGGTGGGTGTTTTTGACTGATTTGGCATCACGAGCCAAAGGGCTTTCTTCTGCTGTAGATCTCTATGACTCTTGTGCTATGATAAGTTAGATCTTCATCATCAGTTTCTTAACATTACCCTAATAGTTTGGTTTTACATTGCTGTCACAGACTATCTATTTGATTTGAATGGAAAGTCACCATCTTGCAGATGGTAACAAAAATATTGTTGGATCAGTAAACCAAAACTGAAACTGGGCTCATGGTTTCAAATCCCACCATGGCAGTTGGAATAGCAGCCAGTCAATGGTGTTGCGGTAAGATGGTTGGGGAGGCGTCCAGAAATCAGTCTGAGATGTGATCACTCATCATCCACCCAAGTTGGTCAGTGAGGTCATCTGCAGTTATCCTTCAGGTCTTCTTTAGGACAGTCAAGAGGGTTATCAAAGGTCACTGCTGACTAGGATTTCTGAAGAAGATTCTAGGCCCGAAATGTCAGCATTCCTTATCCTCTGATGCTGCTTGGCCTGCTGTGTTCATCCAGCTCTACACCTTGTTATTGCTGACTAGGTTAGTTAAGAAAGTCAATTGTGGGGATTGAAGGCAGCAGGGATGAAGAAGGAGCAATAATTATGAATGGGGCAAACCCATATGTAAGAGTAAGAGATGACAGTGCAATGGATGGCATGTGGTATTATAGAGACGGAAGCAGTGATGGTCACAAGTACCCTGGCTTCAACAGGGAGCAGCACAATAGTTGGAATGGCAAAGTTATAGGGCGAGGGCTTTGGATTATGTTTGGAGATGAAGGCATAATTGAAGAAGTTGGGTGAGAATATGGATGAACAGGGTCAATGGGCTGAGGAGAGGTAGATGGAGTTTACCATAGAATCCCTACAGTGTTGAAGCAGTCCATTCAGCCCATTTAGTCCATACTGACTCTCTAAAGAGCATCCCACCCATGCCTAAAACCCTAACCTATCCCTGCATTTCCCATGGCTAATCTATATAATCCATATATCCCCGGACACTATGAGTAATTTAGCATGGCCAATGTACTGAACCTGCACATCTTTGGACTGTAGGAGAAAACTAGAGTACCCGGAGGAAGCCCATACAGACACAGGGAGAATGTGCAAACTCCACACAGCCAGTCTCCCGAGGGTGGGGTCAGACCTGGGTTCATAGAGCCATGAGGCAGCAGTGCTAACCACTGAGTAACTATGTCATTTACTGGCTTGTAAAGGCAGTGGCCCAAAATCAAGCCATGGGGGTGGGTCTTGGTAACGTTCCCCAAACACTGTCCTTGCTTCTCAAGTGAGGCAGGTATGGGGCTCTTGCTGTCTGTGGTTCCTTGAAGCATGACGCTTGGTTACCATTTCCCACACACTTTGGCTGACAAATGTGGGTGGGGAGGAGCCAGCAAGGTGGCACCCACACTCTCTTTTGCTTGTGCACATGTACCCCATTTGTGTGCTCACACTCCCCGCAGGGTGATCCTCCATCTGACAGTCTAGGTCTTGCTTTTGGTTAGACAAGGAGTACCTGTGAAAAAGTTAGGCCAAAGATTGACTCTTTGGGAATACCAGGCATGAGTTTGATTGCGATGGTTTCGAGTTTGGTGGTGACAGCAATTTTACTTTCGAGCCATTCTGCACACATCCATGCACACCTCCCCACTCCCACTAGCTTTGTCTCACCAGAAGGGGTCATGTTGGTCCTTCCGTTCTCCCATAGTTCTCTGTGAAAGGGAGCCGTCGGCCATGAGTTTGGGGTGTTCGGGATAGTACGGTGCGTTGCATTCGTAGAATCCAATCAGAGATCATAGAACACCGACAGTGTGGGAACAGGCCCTTCAGCTCAACAAGTCCACACCAACCCTCAGAGTATCCCACCCAGACCCATACCCCATAACCCGGCTAATCTTCACATCTTTGGACTGTGGGAGGAGACCAGAGGCCGTCGGATGCAGCGTGTCTTCTCCTTCTGCCTGTGCCCTCCCAAAGTATTGCTGCTTTGTTTTCTGGCATCTCCCTGTCCCAACTACTGTGCTGGTTCCCCATCATCTGCTTGCCTTTGTCAGTTCGGCTGCCTGGTCGATCCTGCCAGCAGCATATGCTTGTCTCAAAGATTAAGCCACGCATGTTTAAGTACACATGGCTGGTACAGTGAAACTGTGAGTTTAGTTTGGATAAATGTGCGGTATTGCATTTTGGTAATACAAACAGGGACAGGGCTAATACAATTAATGGCCAGGCTCTGGGTATGTGTTGTAGAACAGAGAGAACTAGGGGTTCAGGTATATCGTACTTTGAAATTTGGATCACTTAGACAGGGTGGTTGACAAGACATTTAACATGCTTGCCTTCATTGCTCAGGCCTCTTTGGAGAGGAGTCATCATGTTGTCGTCGTACAAAATGTTGGTGACATTTGTGCAATTCTGATTGTCCTGTTATAAGAAGGATATTACTAAAACAGAGAGGGTTCACAGAAGATTTACCTGGATATTGCCTGGAATGGAGGGTTGGAGCTATAAAAACAGACTGGAAAGGAACGTTTTCACTGGAGTGGAGGAGGTTGAAGGATTATCCTAATGAGGTTTATAAAATCATGAGGAGAATAGATAAGGTGAATGGCAAGGATCTTTTTTTTAAGGTGGGGGGTGTTAAAAACTAGGGGGTATATTTTTAAGGTGAGAGGAGAAAAATTTAAAAAACACATGAGGGGCAACATTTTTGCACAGTGATGATTTGTGTGTGGAATGAATTGACAGAGAAAGTGGTGGATGTAGGTACAGTTACTAAATCTAAAAGACATTTGGATAAGTTCATGAACAGGAAAGATTTGGAGGGATATGGGCCAAGCACAGGCAGGTAGGGCTAGTTTAGGAACATGAACATGTTCAGCATGGACTCGTTGGACCAAAGAGTCTTTTTCCATGTTGTAGGATTTTATGACTCTATAATTGATTTAATCAATAGGGAATGCAAGGAAGAAAGCAATATTGAGATTTGGAAGAGCCCTTTATGGTCTGGCTCACTCTGTCAAGCATGACCCATATTGTCTTTCCTCCTCAAGCAAATCATAAATTATGAAAATGGAAATTGGCAATAGCTGCACCAGAGTGGGTGGAATAAGTGCTTTCTTTCTGTTTGAGCACATAGAACATTGC
This sequence comes from Stegostoma tigrinum, assembly GCF_030684315.1. Taxonomy (NCBI): domain Eukaryota; kingdom Metazoa; phylum Chordata; class Chondrichthyes; order Orectolobiformes; family Stegostomatidae; genus Stegostoma; species Stegostoma tigrinum. The sequence continues at coordinate 31,806,900 of NC_081354.1, forward strand.
AGCACCATTCAGGCCCTTCAGCCCTCAATGTTGTGCTGACCTGTGAAACCAATCTGAAGCCCATCTAACCTAGGCCATTCCATTATCTTCCATTTGTTTATCCAATGACCATTTAAATGCCCTTAAAGTTGGTAAGTCTACTACTGTTGCAGACATTCCATGCCCTTACTACACTCTGTGTAAAGAACCTACCTCTGACATCTGTCCTATATCTATTACCCCTCAATTTAAAGCTATGTCCCTTCATGCTAGCCATCACCATCTGAGGAAAAAGCATTTTACTGTCCACCCTATCTAATCCTGTGATCATCTTCTATGTCTCTATTAGGTCACCTCTTAACCTTCTTCTCTCAAATGAAAACAGCCTCAAGTCCCTCAGCCTTCCCTCATGAAGCCTTCCCTCCATACCAGGCAACATCCTGGTAAATGTCCACACCCTTTCCAATGCTTCCACATCCTTCCTATAATGCGGCGACCAAAACTGTACGCAACTGTCCAAGTACGGCTGCACCAGAGTTTTGTACAGCTGCAACATGACCTCATGGCTCTGAAATTCAATCCCTCTACCAATAAAACCTAACACACCATACACCTTCTTAACAATCCTATCAACCTGGGTGGCAACTTTCAGGGATCTATGCACATGGATACCGAGATCTCTCTGCTCATCCACACTAACAAGAATCTTACCATGAGCCCAGTACTCTGTATTCCTGTTAATCCTTCCAAAGTGAATCATCTCACACTTTTCCTCATTAAACTCCATTTGCCACCTATCAGCCCTGCTCTGCAGCTCATCTATGTCCCTCTGTAACCTGCAACATCCTTGTGCACTACCCACAACTCCACCGGCTTTAGTGTCATCCACAAAGTTACTAACCCATCCTTCTATGCCCTCATCCAGGTCATTTATTAAAATGACAAACAGCAGTGAGCCCAAAAGAGATCCTTGCAGTACACCACTAGTAACTGAACTCCAGGATGAACATATCCTATCAACCACCACACTCTGTATTCTTACAGCTAGCCAATTTCTGATCCAAACCGCTAAATCACCTTCAATCCCATGACTGCATTTTCTGCATTAGCCTACTGTGGGGAACCTTATCAAATGCTTTACTGAAATCCATGTACACCGCATCAACCGCTTTACCCTCATCTACCTGTTTAGTCACCTTCTTAAAGAACTCAATAAGGTTTGTGAGGCACAACCTACCCTTCACAAAACCGCATTGACTATCCCTAGTCAAATTATTCCTTTCTAGATGATTATAAATCCTGTCTCTTATCACCCTTTCCAACACTTTATCCACAACCGAAGTAAGGCTCACTGATCACAAATTAACAGGGCTGTCTTTACTCCCCTTCTTGAATAAGGGGACAACGTTTGCTATCCTCCAGTCTTCTGGAACTATTCCTGAAGACAATGACAACTTGAAGATCAAAGCCAAAGACTCTCTGCAATCTCCTCCCTAGCTTCCCAGAGAATTTGAAGATAAATCTCATCCGGCCCAGGGGATTTATCCATTTTCACACTTACCAGAATTGCTAACACCTCCTCCTTATGAACCTCAATCCCGTCTCGTCTAATAGCCTGTATCTCAGTATTCTTCTCAACAACATTATCTTTCTCCTGTGTGAATACTGACGAAAAATATTCATTTAGGGCCTCTCCTATCTCTGCGGACTCCCCGCACAACTTCCCACTACTGTCCTTGACTGTTCCTAATCTTACTCTAGTCAATCTTTTATTCCTGACCTACTTGTAGAAAGCTTTAGGATTTTCTTTGATCCTGTCTGCCAAGCATTTCTCATGCCCCCTCCTGGCTCTTCTTAGCCCTCTCTTTAGATCCTTCCTCGCAAACTTGTAATGCTCAAACACCCTAACTGAGCCTTCACGCCTCATCTTCACATAAGCCTCCTTTTTCCTCTTGACAAGAGATTCAATTTCTTTAGTTATCCACGGTTCCCTAGCTCGACCACTTCCTCTCTGCCTGATAGGTACATACTTATCAAGGACACACAGTAGCTGTTCCTTGAACAAGCTCCACATTTCAATTGTGCCCAGCTCCTGCAGTTTCCTCCCCCATGCTATGCATCCTAAATCTTGCCTAATTGCCTCATAATTGCCCTTCCTCCAGCTCTCACTCTTGCCTTGCGGTATATACCTATCCCTTTCCATTGCTAAAGTAAATGTAACCGAACTATGGTCACTACCATCGAAGTGTACACTTACCTCCAAATCTAACACCTGGCCTGGTTCATTACCCAGAACCAAATCTAATGTGGCCTCACCTCTTGTTGGCCTATCCACACACTGGGTCAGGAAACCCTCCTGCACACATTGGACAAAAACTGACCCGTCTAAAGTACTTGAACTATAGCGTTTCCAGTCAATATTTGGAAAGTTAAAGTCTGTCATAACAACTACCCTGTTACTTTCACTCCTATCCAGAATCATCTTTGCAATCTATTCCTCTACATCTCTGGAACTTTTCGGAGGTCTATAGAAAACTCCCAACAATGTGACCTCTCCTTTCCTGTTTCTAACCTCAGCCTATACTACCTCAGTAGACGAGTCCTCATCAAATGTCATTTCTGCCACCGTAATACTGTCCTTGTCCAACAATGCCACACCTCCCCCTCTTTTACCACCTTCCCTGATCTTACTGAAAAATCTAAACCCCGGAACCTGCAACAACCATTCCTGTCCCTGCTCTATCCATGTCTCTGAGATGGCCACAACATCGAAGTCCCAGGTACCTATCCATGCTGCAGGTTTGCCCACCTTGTTCCAGATGCTCCTGGTGTTGAAGTAGACACACTTCAAATCACCTTCCTGCCTGCCAGTACACTCCTGCAACCTTGAAACCTTAATCATGGCCTCACTACTCTCAACCTCCTGTCCACTGGAGCTACAATTGAGGTTCCCATCCCCCTGCTAAATTAGTTTAAAAGCTCCCAAAGACCATTAGCAATTTCCCCCCCTAGGATATTAGTACCCCTCTGGTTCAGGTGTAGACCATCCTGTTTGTCGAGCTCCCACCTACCCCAGAATGGGCCCCAATTATCCAGGTATCTGAATCCCTCCTGCACCATCCCTGTAGCCACGTGTTCAACTGCTCTCTCTCTGTTTCCCCCCGACCCACTCCCCGCTAGCAAGCGGTATGTGTAACAAACCAGAGATAACAACTCTGTTTGTTCTAGTTCTAAGTTTCCACCCTTAGCTCCTTGAATTTCTGCCTTATATCCCCATCCCGTTTCCTACCTATGTCATTGGCGCCTATGTGGACCATGACTTGGGGCTGCTCCCCCTCCCCCTTAAGGATCCTGAAAACATGATCCGAGACATCATGGACCCTGGCACCTGGGAGGCAACACACCAATCGCGAGTCTCTCTCGTTCCCACAGAATCTCCTATCTGTCCCCCTAAAAATGGAGTCCCCAATGACTAATGATTTCCTCCTCTCCCCCCTTCCCTTCTGAGCAACAGGGACAAACTCTGTGCCAGAGACCTGTACCCCATGGCTTACCTCTGGCAAGTACTCTCTGTCCCCCCTCCCGCCAACGGTATCCAAAATGGTATATTTATTATTGAGGGGAACAGCCACAGGGGATCCCTGCACTGTCTGCCTGTTCCCTTTCCAACCCCTGACTGTAGCCCATCTACCTTTTTCCTGTACCTGACGTGTGACTACCTCCCTGTAACTCTTCTCAATTACCCACTCAGCCTTCCAAATGATCCGAAATTCATCCAGCTCCAGCTCTGCAGTTTCCGAGGAGCTGGAATTGGGTGCACTTCCCGCAGATGACGTCAGTGGGGACACTAGTGGAGACCTTACCTCCCACATTCTACAGGAGAAGCACGCAACTGCCCTAACATCCATTCCCACTGTTCTAAATTCACACAAAGACTATTGAAAAAGAAAAAAGAAACATAGTAATCTTACCAAAACAGCGCTCAGATCCTTTTTTTTTGGTTAGAGGAGGAGGATGGGTGGGAGACACTACCTAAGTACTGTTTCGGGTAAAGTAACTGCCCAAATATATGATCTCACTTACTCAGCAGCCCCGTGTCCACTCCTGCTAGGCGTGCACTCCGCCTATTCACAAGCTAAGTTTTCAAAGGATTAACTTATCTTCCCAGCAGCAAACCCTCCCCCCCCACACCACCCCCCCACCCCCCCCGGCCCTCGCTCTCACTGCTTCCACTGCTGCTGCAAAAATGGGATCTATTTGTAAATAATGTGAGAGATTCTTCAAAGGGCAATTGCATTAGTCAGAAATTTACACAGCACAAGTTGAAGATATCAGTAATCATTGTAACTTGCATGTGAAATGCAGGCACTGTTCAATGGTGTGGGCTATAAATCCTGATCACAAGCAATCTTGGTCAGGTCATTGGTCATTACAGATGTTCATCGTCATGACTCTGAAGTAGGAGTAATCACAGGCAACCTTAAAAGCGGGATCTGCGGACCACAATTCAGAGAGACAATCCAAAATCTTGTGGGCGACACAATGGGCCGAGAGCTGACTTGTTCACACATTGAACTCTTAAGTATTATAGTAAAAACTGCCTTTATTGCGTGATATAAAGAAAATACAGGAGGCCCAGAGTCTATGTCTCTGAAGTTGCTTCCACCTGACGATTGAGGCATGGTGCTGCTATAGACTGAGCATGTCCTGAGGTACCATTTAAGAACAATGCTAGAATGGGGCCTATGATATAACAGGCTGGGTGACCATGAAATCCAGGTTCCATGACAGTAACAGCTGCACTAAATCTGTAAGTGATTGGTTGCTTGCAAAATATCCACTGGGGATCTGTGCAGACGTGTGTCTGAAAACACATCCTACAAATGGATAAAGGCTGTTGACAATGCACTTTGAGCCATATCATACCACTGCACCCTATTTCTCCATGAGAGTGTTAGTGCTAAGGCTAAGCAGTTGGCTTTCCCTAGGTATCTGGCTTCTCCCAGGGTGATACAGACTGTATACATGGCACAGCAAGAGTGACACATGATAAATCCAAATATTTAATCAAGACAAAAGGCTTTTACTAAGTCAATGCATAAATCGTTTCTATCATTGGTACCACATCTGAGAAGTCTACACCTGGATCTGGGAAGATGCCATGAAGCCTGTCTCCATAGCAAAATGCCAATATGACCCTCAATAAGGCAGGTTCCCTCCACTCCTTTATTGCAGACCCCAAAATGGTACATAGATTTTGTCTGAAAGTAACAGATGACCTTCTGAGGCTACATCGGTGACATGGGCAACATTTCATCGTACACATGGTCACACATTTGTAAATGTGCACTCACATTTCATCAGCCATGTGATCAAACACCATTTTTTAAAAAGTCATTCATAGGATATAGGTATCATCAGTATGGACAGCATTTATTGCCCATCTTTGGTTGCCCTTGAGATGGTGTGAGTGACCTACTTCTTGAATTGCAGCTTTCCATTGGTATAGGTACACCCACTGTACCAAAGGCAGTGGGGGGGGGGGGGGGGGGGTGGTTGACGTTCCACCATTTTGGTCCAATGGCATAGAAGAAACAGTGACATAGTTCCAAGTCTAGATGGTAACAGTATCTCAGAGCGGAAAATGTACGTGATGATATCTCCATGTATGTGCTTCCCTTACCTTCCAAATAGTTGTGATTCTGGGTTTGGAAGATTCTGCCTAAGTGCCTTGGCGAATTTTTGCAGTATGTCTTGTAGATGGTGCGGAGGATGTGACCATTTATTGATGGGGTCTCAATAAAGGGCTGACTGGTCCTGGATGGCATTAGGCCTCTTATGTGTTGTTGGAACTATGCTCACCCAGACAAAGGGAGATTATTCTATTACACTTTTGACTTTTGGTTTTCAGAAGTTGAATAGGCTCTGGGTCGTCAGGAGGTGAGTTACTCACTGCAGAATTCCTTGCCTCTGACCTGGTCTTTATTTACTGAGTCGTCCAGTTCAGTTTCTGGTCAATTTCATCTCCCATGATATTGATAATCAGGTATTCCAGGATCCCAAAGCAATTGAATGTTAGGTGTCAATTGGTTAGAATCTCTCTCTTGTTAGAGATGGCCATTGCTTGGCATAAATGTCACTTGTCGCTTGTCAGCCCAAACCTGGATATTGTCCTGGTCTTGCTACATTTGGACACGGATGCTTTCAATACATGAGAAGTCAAAAATGGTGCCAAAAATTGTGCAATCATTGACACACATCCCACATTCTGACCTTATGATGGAGGGATAGTCAGTGATGTTGCTGCTGAAGATGTTTGCATTGAGAACATTACCCTGAAGAACTCCTGTCATGGAGCTGAGAAGATCGTCAATTCCAATCATCTTTCTTTAAATCAGGGATGAGTCTAGTCAGTGAAGAGTTTTCTCCCTAACTCCCCTTGACTTTACTTTTGCTCAGGTTCTTCAATGCTACACTCTGCCAAATGCAGCCTTGATGTCAAGGATAATAACTTCCACCTCATCTCTGCACATTCAACTGTTTTGTTCATGTTTGAACTATAGCTGCTGCAAAATCAAGAACTAACTGAGAATGCCACTACTATCACAAACTTCATCAGTAAGTGCTTAGAGGACTCCATGCCAAAGAAGTTAATCTGAGTGTTTCCCCAACTGGAAGCCATGGATGAACCAGGAGATCCGCTTCCTACTGAAGCCCAGGTCTGAGGCTTTCAAGTCAGGTGACTTGACCTATACAGGAAATCTAGGTACGGTCTTCATTAAGCCATCACAGACACCAAAAGACAAAACCAGGCTAAACTTCCTCTTCAGTTGTGGGTGTGTGGGGGCCTTCTTCACTGTTTTCCACTCCCCCCTCCACTGACTCTGGATTCTCGGGTGGAGTTTGAGTCTGTCATGCTGCTGTGCTAACTCTACTCTCTGCCACGCACATCCTTCTGTGTGACCGTCACTTCATTTTTCCTGCTAGAGGGTGGCAACTTTCTGTCCTTTTGGGGGGGACATGGCTCATTTTGCCACTGCCTACCATCTGAGTGTATGTGCCTCTCCCCCCATCTTGCGTATGCAAGTAAGTAGCTAGCATCATCTCTCTCTCTCTCTCCCCAGTCTCTCTCTCTCTCGCCCAGCGTCTCTCTCTCTCTCTCTCACACACACACACTGGTTTACTCTTTAGCCCTTTCTTGAACAAGGGTATAACATTTCTCCTTTTGAATAATGCCATATATATATTTATGGAAACTGGAAAACATTGGAAGGCTCCTCTGCAGTTTCTCTCCTTATTTCTCCCATTAACCCAGGAAGGAACACATCTGGAAGACTGATGTACAGAAAGTGATTACAGCCTTGCTTGCATCTCTCTGATTCATCCATCTTTAACTCGTCTAGTTTCTCAGCAGCCTTCTCATTCATTGCAGTTTTCATAAAGTGCTTCAGTGTAAAAAAGCTTATTTGGCCTCTCCCTAGCCCCTAATCCATTTGGTCCCAACTTAGCCCTTAGCTCTTCTGGCAAACCTTACATTAAGATTTTTGAGAAGATCGACAGGGACAACACATCCATAATTGTGCAAGCCAAACAGACACATGCTAAGGAATTCTTGGTAGCCTGGTATTCTCACTAGAACTTCATCAACAAACGCATTAAATTAGACCCTGTGTACAAACCTCTGAGGAACAGAACTGGAAGTGGTACTAACCACCCCAGCAAATCGAGGTATGTAAATAACAAGTGGGACAGAACACTGACGCTTCGCTGGAGGCACACTGATGCTGTTACCTAGCAGGGTAATGAAAATAATGCGCAATGGAACCAAACCCATTGGCTCAGTGAGCATGCTTATAACCTCAAACCTTACATTTGTAACATGTCATTAGAAGACTCTTCAGTTCCCTTGTATGATTGCAGCCAATCTATTCTCATACTGCCTTTTTTGCTTCTTTAATTTCTTCCCATTTATCCTTGATACTTTTATAATCAAAGAACATAGTTTTCCCTTTCAGACAGCAGAATTCCTTGAGTTAATGAATCACCAAACAAGTTTAAAAATGACCTTAACAACAAAAACAAAGTTGCTGGAAAAACTCAGCAGGTTTGGCAGCATCTGTGAAGGAGAAAACAGAGTTAACGTTTCAGGTCTGGTGACCCTTCCTCAGAACTCAGGACCTCATGAACTGAGGAAGGGTCACCGGACCTGAAACGTTAACTCTGTTTTCTCCTTCACAGATGCTGCCCGACCTGCTGAGCTTTTCTAGCAACCTTGTTTTTTTGTTTCTGATTTACAGCATCCACAGTTCTTTAGGTTTTTACTTAAAAATGATCTGTTTATGTCACATTTTTATGATCTGCAGACATTTACAGTCAACAAGCCACTTTTGAAATGTAGTTAATGTTTTAATACAGGAAATTTTCATACTTCAAATTCCTGTCATCTTATTTCTTTTGGTTCTACAGCATGAGAGTTGTCATATCAAAGCCCTTACTGGTAGAAAGGTATACTTAATGTGATGATACCATGTTTTATGTCTGTGTGTTGCACTGTATGAACTGAAAGCTCTTTTTATAGAAAGGCTTGGCAGATGTGAGCTTAGCTATGCGTTGCTTATAGTGCTGGTGGCCTCAGAACTTTACAATACCAGAAATCACCAGTCTTAAGCTCATATGTTCCACCCCCAGCAACTGGCTTAATTTGTACATTTTATGTTAAACCTATAATTGCAAAATGTAACCAGAGGAGGCAACTTTTTCTGTGCCCTAAGAGTAGTGAAATTTTAAACCCATTCTTTAAAACAGGTTTATAAAATCGTTATACTGAGTGGATAAAGAAACCTTCCTCCCATAGTGTTAAAAAAGGGAATGCAAATATGTTGTCAATGTAGCAACATTTAGAAACAAAAAAGGTGCTACAATTCTGCAGCCTTTCTATCTTTGAGGTTTTGCCTGGCAGTCTGAACTGAAAATATATTAAACATGGCTTAATTCAGCCTTTGAGATAATGGGAACTGCAGATGCTGGAGAATTCAGCCTTTACTAGCTCTTGAGAGAGGTACAAGTTCCAGCGTTCACAGTTACATCAATCATATTCCCTTGAGCCTACAGGATCTTGGTCACTTGGTCCAACTGGTCAATATCAACTTTAATGCTTCACATGAGACTCCACCCACACTCTTCATCTAAGCTTCACAGCGCATTTTGTTTTTCTCCTTGCTTTGTTCATGTACTTTTCCTTTAGTCTTTTGATGTATTTAATTTAAAATCATTGAGTCATACAGTACACAAACAGAAAAAGTGGTAGATGTAGGCAGAGTTGCAACATTTAAAAGAAACTTGGACAAGTACATGAATAAGAAACATTTGGTGGGATATGGACCAAGTGCAGGCAGGTGGGACTAGTTTAGTTGGGATTAGAGCAGGCATGGATTGGTTGGACTGAAGGATCTACTTCAATGCTGTATGACAGTATGACTTTATGACCTTGTAGAATTGACAATGATCTGCAAACTGAAATTAATTATGGTTTTAATACTTAAATCTTCTGGCTGAATGAGAAGTTTGTAAATGAATGATTATGAGCAACAATCAAAGCTAATGACAGCATAGAGGTCAGAATAAACACATGACTGAAGTATACAACTACAAGTTTAAATTATTGGCCCACCAGGAATTGTTCAGCAAGTAATCTCTCAAACACAGTGTTGATATTGATTGCATATTGGCTTAGTTTGAATTTATTTCTAATTGGTACAGTTTGAATTGGGGAAAATCTCAGCAAATCTAATGTATGACATGATCCTCAAATTCTGATGCCAAGGAGTTAAATTTAGATTTCTGTGCCTCTTAGAGGTGAAAATCAGTGATATAGCTCACTAGTTAATGATAGTCTGATTTCAAACAATTTGTACATTTGCTTTTTTTAACCTCGCAAGCTGTTAGGCCTGTCATATTTTTTGAGACAATGAATTTGAAGGGAACTGAAATCTCAGCAGGACTTGTGAATGATGTAGCAGATGTGAGGGGTTTATCATAGCATGAGAATTCTGTGATGTGGCAGGAAACAGGAAGCATATAGTGAGATCATACGATCGCTCTTGTATTTCAGTAACAAGTAATTAGTGAAGTCAGTGCTGTGTGAATCTTTGATGGAGGTGAATCAGATCAAACATTTTGACACTGACACAATATGACTTAATTCAGAATAATGAGCAATTACAGGAAATAATTGCATTGTTTTCAGTCACACTTGTGATAGGTCTGGACAGAAGCTACATGATATGAGCCTAGAATTTCCTTTCACAATGATGTAATGATAGGTTCAAACTGGCAAATTGGCAATACAAAATTAACTCAAATTCTTCCAACTAATATTCCTGTTGTCAAATATCAGCAAAACACTTTAAATATAATTTATGAAAAATGCAAATCAGCAAATATACTGTGTAAAATGCTGTTAAAATAAATGGGTGAAGTAAAATTCCCATAGAAACTCTAAACATTGCTGCACAAGGATCAAATGACTTTTATGCTGAAATACAAAATGAAACGTATATTATAATAACCCAGATTTAGCAACAGCAATAACAATGAGGATAACATTGCTGAGCATTCTAGCGGGGTATGTCAGCTCAATTTTACCACCAATTAGCTAAGTATCAATTTCAGGAAGTTTCATGAAAGGATTCCTCGCTGCGAGTGCTAGTGAGCTATCTCATGCAATTCTCTGCAACTTGTGTCATTATATCTGTACTATGCATCTACCTTGTGCTATCTTGTGCAGACCAAGAGCGCAGGCATTTGCCCCTGCTGGGTTATTCCAGGATTCCCAGTGTTGATGCCATGTTTAAAGCCCAACTCTGCACCAGACCAAGTATTGTCAGCCAGGAGCTGCCATGAGACCATACGATAGTAAGATAAAAGCGCAGAATTAGACCATTATATACATTGAGACTATCATTTGATTATGCCCTATATGTTTCTCAATCCAATCCTCCTACATTCCTGGTAACCCTTGATCCTATTACTGATCAAGAACTTATCTATCTCTGTCTTAAATGTATTCAATGACTTGGCTTCCATAGCGTTCTCTGGCAATGAGCCCAACAGATTATCCACCCTCTGGCTGAAGAAATTCCTCCTCAACTCAGTTCTAAAGTGTTAATTCTTGCACAGTGGACATAGTGGGAGAGAAATGAGAGAGGAAAGTTTTTGAAGGCACAGATAGGGCATGGGTGATATTTCATTACAAATACAAGCTCCTATTTGTAAATATATTGCTCTTTTACATCCACGCCTATCTGATTGGCCATCATTGCAAATGCAACTCAGAAATGAAGTTACCCACTTTTAGTACTCTACCATCTCTGATTAAGGAGTACTATCCTTTCCATAATGTCTAGTGCAGCATGACATTTCATTGTTCAATGTGGACATATTTCACGCCACATGCTAGAAACATTAACTTTTATTGACCAAAAAGAAAAACAAACAAAAGGAGCTGCATTTGCTTCTGGGATTAAACAGGGGCTGTGTGCTATGCATGCAAATTTACAGTCAGTGAATGGAAACCACAGCCAGCTTACATCAATTTGAAGCGAGTATCAATGAAGTCCTCCTGCTCAGTGTCTTCATCTTCCTCCTCGAATACTGCTGCTGCTCTCCCAGCTCTTCAGACTCCATCACGTGCCCTCTTTACCTGCTCTGGTTGTGCAGGGTACAGTGTGCTGGAATTAATGGCAACACACTTTTTTGAATTGTACTTCTTTTCTCTGTAGCTTCATAGTACTGCAGCTACAACAATGAAGAACCTGTTTTCTGGCTGAATCTCTTGATATAGTTCAAGTGAACCTGGATGGGAAATATCAGAAACAGAGCAGGTTCTTACGTCATGTGAGCAGTCACCATTTGCAACACACACAAATGATTGTTTAGCATAGTCCTTGGTGAAAACATCTTCATTTGCTTCATCAGTGTGAATGCCTATCATAATACCTGTTCCACTTGCCTAGTGAAGGTAGGATCATAGGCAGTTTCCTTTAAAATTGCCCACATATGTTTCAGTTAAGAATAGAATTCAACACAGGTCGGATTTGGCAGAGTGAATTGCAGACCCTGCTTAGTAATTAAGGGGTCTCCCTGAACTTCCACATTCGTCTCTTTCTTACAATCCCTGCCAACCCCATCAGTACTGAACTTTAATGCTTTCTCATTCCAGTTTACCATTTCTGCCTTCCACTCCAAACACTACTACTGAGCCCCAGGCCTACAGCTTATCAATTGTGCTGGGCATAAAACCATTACTGAGTCCAGTCTTTAGTCATCTGAGAATGTAACTAGCAGGGTGGGTAAATGGGAAGCCGGTAAATGCTCTGTATTTGGATTTCCCAAAGTATTTGATAAAGTGCCACATGTGAGGTTGGTACTCAAAGATGAAAGCTCACAGTATTAGAAACAACATGTTACCCAGGCAGAGAATTGCGAGAAAATCCCTAGACTGACCTATCCCCTCCCTAACTCCCCACCTAAACACACCTTTAATGGCTCCAACCCCGCCTCTTTGACCTGTCTGTCTCCTCTCCGCCTATCATTTCCTTTATCCATCTTCTATCCACCTCCCCCTCTCTCTCTATTTATTTCAGAACGCCCCTTCCCCGCCCCCATTTCTGAAGAAGGGCCGAGGCCTGAAACTTCAGCTTTCCTGCTCCTCTGATGCTGCTTGGCCTGCTGTGTTCATCCAGCTCTGCACCTTGTTATCTCAGATTCTCCAGCATCTGCAGTTCCTACTATCTCAGATTCAGGACTTCTCTGCAGAAGTTCCTCAAGATAACGTCCTGAGTGTAATCATCTTCAGCCACTTCATCAATGACCTTACCTTTGTCATAAGGTCAGAAGTAGGGTTGTTGTTGATGATTGCAAAATGTTCAGCACCATTCACAACTCCTCAGATATTGAGAGGGCTATGTTCAAATGCAAAAAAAGACCTGACAAAATTCAGGTTTGGGCTTACAAGAGGCAAATAACATTCACACCATACAAATGTCAGGCAATGACCCTCTCCAGTAAGAAATGATCTAACCAATGTTCCTTGACATTTTACCATCACAGAACTCTTTCAATATCAACATCCTGGGCTTACCATTGACTGCAAACTTCAACTGAATTCACCATATAAATATATTGGCTATAAGAGCAGGTTAGAGGCTAGGAATACTGCAGTGAGCAACTCATCTCCTGACTTCCCAAAATCTATCCATCAATTACAAGGCACAACTCAGGATGGTGACGGAATACTCCCCAGTTGCCTGGATGAGTGCACTCCAACTACCCTCAAGAAGCTTGACATTATCTAGGATAATGCAATCCGCTTGATTGGAACTATATTCACAATCATCCATTCCCTCCACCACCAATGTTCATATTATCTATTGGACGCACTTCAAAAAATTGCCAAAGAACCTTCCAAATCCATGAACACTTCCATCTAGAAGGACAGGAGCGGCAGATACATGGGATCACTGCCACCTGCAAGTTCTCCTCCAAACCACTCACCATTCTAACTTAGAAATATAGCACCATTCCTTCGCTGGGTCAAAATTCTGGAATTTCCAACCCTAATGGCATTGGACATCAACTTACAGTACATTGACTGCAACAGTTCAAGAGGTAGCTCACTATTACCTTCTCAAGGGTGAAAAAGTTGTCTCATGAAGAAAAGTTGAGTTTACATTCATTCAATTTTATTAAAATTAACATTGATATTATGCATATGAAGGTTTTTTATCTGAAATATTAATTTAGTATATCATTGTTTAGACTCATATGCATATCAATGTTAATTTTAATAAAGTTGAGTTTACATTCATTCAATTTTGTTAAAATTAACATTGATATTATGCATATGAAGGTTTTTTATCTGAAATATTAATTTAGTATATCATTGTTTAGACTCATATGCATATCAATGTTAATTTTAATAAAATTGAATGAATGTAAACTCAACTTTTCTTCATGAGACAACTTTTTCACCCTTGAGAAGGTAATGGTGAGCTACCTCTTGAACTGTTGCAGTCAACGTGCTGTAAGTTGTTATCCAATGCCATTAGGGAGGAAATTCTGGAATGAAAACTTTGCAAAGCAAACACAGAGAATGCTGGAGAAACTCAGCAGGTCTGGCAGCAGTTATGGAGAGAGAAAAGCAGAGTTAATATTTTGAGTCTGGTATGACTCTTCTTCAGGACTTTGCAAAGCAAATTGTTTGCTGCAGGGAAACAGGTTATGTTTCTCATCAGCACAAGTGGCTAGTTCCTCGAGCAGAATTTGGAATCTGCCACCACCGTCTCCAGAGAAAGAGATTTCAGACAGCCATAACTAATCCAGGAAGAGATGCCAGTGCCAGCAGCTGGTATGGAAACTGACTTTGGCTATATTTGGATCATGGGGGAATAATTATTTTGCTGAATTTAATTGTTACTTGGCCAAAGTAATTTTAAGATAATATTCTGCAGTTTTATTTTCTCAGATGTGGACATTACAAATATACATGTGTTCTTTTTTGAAAAAGGATGTGTGTATATTTAACATAGTTTGAACCATTTTTAAAATAATCTTTGCATTATTGCTTGAGTAAGTTTGTTCACAACAAGCTCATCAGTTCATTATTTGTTAACAAAAAAGCCTGGCTGCCTTGATTCTGATTTTGAGCCCTATGTATAAAATTAACAATATCACCTACTTTTTAAATTCAATCTTTGTTTGATTCACGTAGCTGTGGGAAAATGAGCAAGTTCACCTCCTGACTCTGTTTTACCAAAACATTTCAGGTTCTGATGAGACTCAACTGAGGATGCTGAGAGAATTTTTTCCCCTTACGGGGTATTCTTGAACTGGAGGTACAGTTTAAAAGTGAGTGAATGTCCACTTAATACTAAGGTAATGGAAAATGTATTCTTTCAGGGAGTTGTTGATCTTGCGATTTTCTATCATGCAGGGTATTGGAGTATAGGATATACAGATTTCAATTTAGAAAAGAATGAAAAGTTATGGTGGAGTGTGGGAGTGCGGGTAGAAAACCAGAGTTAGGGCTACAGTCAGATTAGCAATTATTGAATGACAGAGCGTGCTAAAAGAGTCCGTTTCTTACATTTGTATATGTCTAATTTTTCTCCTCCATATTCTCTTAATTCCACATTATTCTATATCACTAGACTTCCTTCTGTTTGAGTCTATTTATATCATTTGCTTTATATTTCCAGAATTAGAGTACTCAACTTCTCAAAGAAATTGATTTTAATTTGATTGGTTGAAGAGCTTTTCTTTTATTCTTCTGCTTACAGGCAACACACATGCCCTGTAGAGTGAAGCATTAATGGCTAAGAGAACGGATCAAACCAAATTTGCCCTTAAAGCCCACAAACACATTATGGGTAGTCGTCAGTGAGGTGACTATTGAAAGGTGCTGAATGCTAATTTCAAACACTGGCTTTATTAATGTCAAGAATAGAGGTAAATGCCTCAAAATTATTCATACATCCAGCAATAAAGTCAACTTAAGTCAGAAAGTCATTTGCAACATATAGTCTTTCTTCCAGTCACTTTTAGAACTTAATCCCGGGATGAAACTACTGTTGAGTTGTCTGGTGAGAAAAGACCCCAATCAGGCGGGAACACAGGAATGAAATCCCTCAAATATATGAACTGGCCCCATCAGAGTATATTAATAGACTTGTATGGCCAGATGAAGTCTCCTTCTCACAAGATGATCTTTGGCTGGGAACTAATGTATCTTAGCCCTGGTAGACTTTGTGGTCATCCTATTTCACTGCAATTACGGCAGGAATCCATCAAAGCAGCTGAAGAATTTTGGCCTCATTCAACACTGTCATGA
This sequence comes from Stegostoma tigrinum, assembly GCF_030684315.1. Classification (NCBI taxonomy): domain Eukaryota; kingdom Metazoa; phylum Chordata; class Chondrichthyes; order Orectolobiformes; family Stegostomatidae; genus Stegostoma; species Stegostoma tigrinum. The sequence continues at coordinate 31,822,768 of NC_081354.1, forward strand.
TTCACAGCCTGAAATAATGTGCAGATAATTCCAGTAAAATATGATATATTATTTCCAAAAATATTTTATCACATGGAATAACTATCATGGGGATCCTGGCTGTATAAGTATGGTAAAGTGATCCCTGTCACATAGAAATATCACTGGAGAGCATTCAGCTTTTAAAGTGTTAGCTTTTAAAACAGGTAACAACTTAATCTCATTTCCCATTATTTCATTACAATCTTTTAATGGTCTCTCCGTCGACATGTATTCCATTTGTTTTTGAAAGTTAACAGTGAAATAGTTTATGCCACATTTCATACAATTTATTTGCTGTGTGAAAAATTAGTTTCATATTCTCTTGAGCTCTTTTGACTAATATCTCAAATGTGTCCTTTAGAATTGACCCTATTGCCACTGTAAATATTTCGCCTTTTGTCAGGAAAACCTTGAAAAATTTTGAATACTTTAATTACACACACCTTAATCTTCTCTGCCCAAAGAAAACAATTGTAGCTTCCATAGCTTTTCAATGAAAGCCTTCATCTGTGCTAACATACAAGTAGGGGTTTGGTTAGCTCAGTTGTAATGCGATAGTGTGGGTTCAAATCCAGCTGAAATTATTGTGAAGGTCATCCTCCTCAACTTCTTCCCTCACCCGAGGATTGGTGATGTTCAGGTTAAATCACCACCAGTCGTCTCTCTCTCTCTCTCTAATGAGTGAGCAGGACAATAGTAACTTTACCTTTTCTTTAAACAAGTAAATGTTCTCTGCACATTTTCCAAAGTGTGGCACTCTGAATTTGAGTCAATGCCTAAGCCAAGTCATAAACAGTGACTAGGAACCAAATATCCAAGGATACATATCCTATCACAAGGAAAGGCTGATGGGCAAGTGGCAGAGTTGACTTGTTCATAAGAAATTAAATGAAATCGATAGCAAGAAATGACATGGTTCGAAAAGCGTAGCACCTGTGTGGAAGCCACAAAAGAGAAAAGACCCTGATGGGAGTTATGTGCAGGCAGTATTCAGGATGTGGGTCAAAAAGCAAATCAGGAGATAGAAAAGGCATATAATAAAAAGCACTATTACAACACTCATGGGGACACTGGAATGGATAAGAGAGAGGCAAAAATAAAGCGATCTTCTTCAGGATGGCAGCCAGTGATTAGTTGGGTTCTCTAGGGATCAGTGTTGAGGCAATGAAAATTCATGTTGTACATTAATGATCTGGATGAAGGAGCTGGGTGCATTCTTGTTAAGTTTGCAGTTAACACAAAGACAGGTGGAGGGACATATCGTGTTGATGAGACAGGGAGGCTGCAGAAGGACTCGGGCACTCTAGGCGAGTAGATAAAGAAGTGGTGCTTGGAAAATAATGTGGGAAAATGTGAGGCAACACACTTTTAGAGGAAGCACAAAGGCCTAAATTATTTTCTAAATGGGGCCAGGTTTAGGAAATTTGAAGCATAAGGGCACTTAAGAGCTTCAGTTCCGCATTCTCTTAAGGTTAACATGAAGGGTCAATTGGCAGTTGGTAAGATAAATGTAACATTAGCATGCTTTTTTTGTGAGAATCAGAACAGGAATGCACTGCTGATGCTGCATAAGGCTGTGGATAGACTGTTTTTGGACTACGGTGAGCAGTTTTTTGCCCTGTGTCTAAGGAAGGATTTGCTGGCATGAGACAGTGTTCAGAAAAGATGTACAAAAATGATGCTGGAAATGAAGGAAGGGCTTGTCAAATGGGGAACAGTTGAGGACTCTGGGCCTGTATTCGATGGAATTTAGAAGGATGAGAGGACATTGCATTCAAATTTAAAGTATACTAAGAGCCCGTGATAGTGTGAACATGGAGAAGGTATTTCCACTATTAGGACAAACTAGGATACAAAGGCACAGCATGAGAATGAAAGCGTAACTCTTTACAACTGAGGTAGAGAGGATTTCTTCAGCCAGATGGTAGTGAATTTCTGCAACTCATTCCCATAGAAGGCAAGTCATCGAGTGTATTTAAGACAGAGAAAGACAGGCTTTTAACTAGTAAGTGGATCAAAAATTATAGGGAGAAGGCTGAAGAACAGTGTTGGGAAGCATATTAGCCACCGTTGAATAGTGGAGCAGAATTGATGGGCCAAATGGGCTAAATCTGCTGTTATATCATATGGTCTTATGACAGCACTAACTATCAACCTGGCAAATCTACTTTGATGATGAATATTAGTGGACTGGTGTGCACACAAGGCATAATTTTAAAGTTTGCAAATGACACAAAATGTCAAAAAGCCACGAACAATAAGGAGGACAGTAACAGGCATAAGTTGACTGTAAAATAGAGAGATACATGGCAAATAAATTTTAACACAGAGAAGTGTAAAATGATTAACTTTTGACAAAAAAATGAGGATGGGCAACATAAAGTAAATGTTATCATTTCAAAAAGATTGCAGAAATTGAGATACTTGAGGCTTACACACAGCCATCTGAGGAGGTGGCAAGGTAAGATCATTATATATGGATATTCAACTCTCATGTTTGACACTGAGGCATACATTACAAAAGGCAGGAAATAATGCTCTTTATTATTTATTACCTCTGAAAGTTTTCCTTCTTCCTTTGTGAAATAAATTGGCTTGTCATTGCTGGGATTACTCATCTATCAGCTTTGAATAAGGGTGGAGCATTTGCAATGCTCCAATCCAGAACGATTGAGCAGTTCGGGCTTTCTTGATTGGAAAAGTTTTACAATTAGAAATAGTTTGGATGCAGTAAATGTGGACAACATGTTTCCAAATTTGGAGGATATAAAGGGATCCTAAATACAATATAATAATGAATAAATTCAACAGATAAGCTCCTCTGTTCAAAGAATAATGAATATGAAACTCAACACTCAGTGCTGAGCAAACAGCTTAGACACTTTCAGTGGAAAACTAGATGAGCAGTTCAGAGAAGAGTTGCTGAAAGACCAAGATGAGACAGTTGGATTGAGAGATTATGTGTATGGAGCATAATTATGAGAGTATGAGATTAAATGAACAGTTTATGTTCTGTATATTCTGCGATTAAGATAAAGTCAGAAATTTCACCTCTTCAATGCGGTTTTGTGAAAGATGGAAAAAAATAAGAAATGTTGTTGGTTCACATGAGAGTCACAGCGATGAAAAAGTATTTTGGATCAGTGTTTACTGTGGAAAAGGATATGGAGGATAGAGAATGTGTTGAAATAAATAGCATCATTACAGAAGAGGAGGTGCTGGACGTCTTAAAATGCATATAGGTGGATAAATTCCCAGGACCTAATAGAACTCTGTGGGGAGCTAGGGAAGTGATTACTGGGCCTCTTGCTGAGATATTTGTATCATCGACAGCCAAAGGCGAGGTGCTAGAAAACAAGAGATTGGCTAATGTGGCGCCACTACTTGAGAAAGCTGGTAAGGAAAAGCTAGGGAACTACAGGCCAATGAGTCTGATTTCAGTGGTGGGCATGTTGTTGGAGGCAACCTTGAGCATCAGAATTTACATGTATTTGGAAAGGCAAGGACTATTAGGGAAAGTCAACATGGCTTTGTGTGTGGGGAAATAGTGTCTCACTAGCAAGTTTGAGTTTTTTGAGAAATTAGCGAAGAAGATTGATGAGGGCAGATTGGTGGACGTGATCTATATGGATTCAGTATGGTGTTTGACAAGATTCCTCTTGGTAATCTGGTTACCAAGCTTAGATCACATAGAATACAGCAAGAACTGGTCATTTGGATACTGAACTGGCTTGAAGGTAGAAAACAGAGGGTGGTGGTGTAGGGTTCTTTTCAGACTGGAGGCCTGTGGCCAGCAGTGTGCTACAAGTGTCAATGTTGGGTCCACTGCTTTTCATCATTTATATAAATGATTCGGATGTGAATATAGAGGTATCATAGAATCCCCACAGTTTAGAATCAGGCCCTTTGGCACAACAAGTCCACACTGACCCATACAGCATCCCACCTAGACCCATCTGCTTAATCTAAACATCGCTGAACACAATGGGCAATTTAGCATTGCTAATTCACCTAACCTGCACATCTTTGGACTGTGGGAGGAAACTGGACCACGCAGAGTAAAACCCACACAATCATGGGGAGAATGTATAAACTCAACGCAGTTGCTTGAGGCTGGAACTGAACCCGGGTCCCTGGTTCTGTGAGGCAGCAGTGCTAACCGCTGAGCCACCATGCTGAGGTATGGTCAGTAAGTTTGCAGATGACTGCAAAATCGGATATGTAGTGAACAGCCATGAAGATTACCTTAGTGTACAAAGATTCTTGATCAGATGGCCCAACGGGCTGAGGAGTGGCAGATTGAGTTTAATTTAGATAAATGTGAGGAGCTGCATTTTGGAAAGGCAGATCAGGGTAGGACTTATACCTTAATCGTAAGGTCCTGGGGAGTGTTGTTGAACAAAGAGACCTTGGAGTGCATGCTTATAGTTCTTTGAAAGTGGAGTCCCAGGTAGACAGGATAGTGAAGAAGGCATTTGGTACACTTGCCTTTATTGGTCAGTGCATTGACTATAGGTGTTGGGAGGTCATGTTGCAGATGTGCAGGAGATTGGTTAGGTAACTTTTGAAATCTGCATGCAATTCTGTTCTCCTTGCTATAGGAAAGATATTGTAAAACTTGAAGGGTTTAGAAAAGATTTACAAGGATGTTGCGGGGATTGGTGGGTTTGAGCTATAAGGAAAAGCTGATTAGGCTTTTCCCCTGAGGCATCAAAGTTGAGGGGTGACCTTATAGAAGTTCATAAAATCATGAGGGGCATGGATAGGGTGAAAAAGACAAGGCCTTTTCCCTGGTGGGGGAGCCCAAAACCAGATGGCATAGGTTTAAGGTGAGAGGGGAAAGTTTTAAAAGGGACCTAAGGGGCAACTTTTTTCTTGCAGAAGGTGGTGCATGTATTGAATGAACTACCAGAGGAAGTGATAGGGGCTGGTAAAATTACGGCATTTAAAGGGCATCTGGATGAGTTTATGAATAGGAAGGATTTAGAGGGATATGGATCAAATGTTGGCAAATGTAACTAGATTAATTTGGGATATCTGGTTGGCTTGGACGAGGTAGACTAAAGTGTCCACTTTCACGCTGTACAGTCTGTGACTTCTGTAACTCTATGACTCTAAGACATATTCATATACTTATTGATTACAACAAGGCATTTGATAAAGTTTGATAAAGAACACATTAGAGTCTCCTGACCTTGACCTGTGAATGATGGGAAACTTTTATTGGGAACAAACTGCAGCTGTAGAAGTCAAGAATGATCTCAGTGATGTGACCAATAGAGGAGAGGTCAGAATGAGCCATGTTTTCTTGCCAGGCTTGTTCAACTTGTGAGATGAAAATATTCCGAGGGAGATTGAAGATCTTCCTGTATTGAGAGTTGGGGGCTACAATCTTAACAATATAAGATTGCTGACTCAGGAGAGAAAATGTAAAAGACCTTGGAAAGAGTAACAAGTGCAAGTGAGAAGAATGTTTAGCGTAAATTGTAAGGAAACAAAATGCCTCACAGTATCCAAAATGAAAATTATACCAGAACACAAGATCACAATGGAGAACCCAAAGATCAAATGGGTAGACAATTTTCTTTAGCTGGGAAGTATATTAATATCAGACAGAAGATGTGTTCACAAAATGAAAGAAAATATTGAAATGACCAATGATGCTTTTTAAAAAGTGGGAAAGATCATGATCAAAACAAAATTAGTCACAGGCAGAAGCCTGAGAATACCAGTACTGCATCATGCCAATTTTAACACATAGAAGTGAGTGTTCAATGAACAACAGAGTATTGCAGAAAAGAGGTGAAGCTGCAGAATTGTGGTTTTTGAGCAGAAAATGATTTATCTTGGAAAACTCACACCATCAATGAAATGATTCCAGCAAAATCTGAGACCAAAAGACCATAATAAGAAGATACTGATAGCCCAATGCTCACGGGAAGAATAGTAAAGAGATCAAGCTGGACAAATCGTGACCTCTTTAAAGACCCTCACAAATTGGATAAATGCATCACGAATAAAAAGATGTTCCTCGCCTCTTGAGCTAGATCAACATGGGCGTCTATGGTCACCAATACCCTGTCAGGACCTCGTGGCTGAAGATAGACAGAGAAATATTTTAAGTAATTCATTTGATATCACATTGACATTTGAGGAGAATGGGAAAATTGTGCCCAATGACTTCATTATGTCAGACCATACATCTCTCAATAATCTAGAATGAAACCTCTATTGACTGGGTGAATTTTCTATTTTGAGGGTTATGAATAGGAACATATAGCACTACTAACTCTGTAATTTGAATGACAATATCAACGCACAAAATCAACAGGCACAAATGTTAGATTAAGTCATGTTGCCACCACAAGAAGATTCAAAGTGCATGTAATATTTTAAACGTTTATATCCATTTTACCATGTTCAGGTCTATGTGCAGAGATGTCTGTTGTGCGCCCATGTAAAAGCAATTGCCTAATGCCAGAATATGTTGTAATCAAACATGGTCCTGACCCAAAAAGTCAAATTTCCTGCTCCTCTGATGCTGCCTGGCTTACTGTATTCCTCCAGCTCCACACTGTGTTATCTTTGACTTCAGCATCAGCAGTTCTTACTATCTCAGAGCCCCCCTTTTATATTTACTAGATTGCCATACATGGACTGTTTACATTCTACTACTCAAATGTCTCCTCCCTAGAATTTGCAAATTACTGTTTACTTGAAGATTCAGCTAAATGCCACAACATGGATATTAAAATGAGGTCCTTAAGTTAACATTTAGCCAGATTTCAACGTACATTCTTGTTGCTTGCCAATTTGCCTCACTTTGAGCGATCCCAGCCATGATAAAATAGAAAGACTCCTTTCTCCACCAGTCCCCAGGTGAGCAATTAAAGTATGAAAGTTATATGATTTTATAAAGAGCTAAAACAACAAAGAAATTAAGAAACCTTTGGCATTTGGAGGATATTGGACTTCTTGTAGGGAATAAAAATACGTTTTGTTTAAAACTGAAGAAAATATTCAAAGAATAAGTCGATGGAGGACAATAAGTGCAGTGCAACAATCCTGCTTTCAATTCACTGTGTTATGAATTTCAATGCACTCTCCTGGTTCTGAAGGAGCTGCTGGCTTCTAGTTTAGCTCTCATGAATGTCAACATCAACATAAGGCTTCAGTGTATCACTCTGTATTCAATGATGGACTGAATATGATAGAATATTTGCAGAGAACTGATAAGCTCCTTTGACTGCTGAAAAGTAAATTATTCTGTTTGGGCAGTTCACATTTATGTCCTGTACAACTCACTGAGGTACACGCAGCAGCAGTTACTGCAGCACTATAAGCGTACCATACTTCGCAAATGTGACAAAAAAAAATGGAAACCCATTTATGGTTAAAATATAAACCTATAACAAAAAGTTGAAAGGATTTAAAGTGTTCAGGACTTTTTTTTCTCTAAAGAAAAGAAGTGAAGTGAAAACAATTGCCATGACATGTTCACTCACGCTGAAAATGTGCACTAGCGTAACATTCTGATCATTAGCACAAAGCTGTCTGTTATTATAAGGAGCAAATATTCAAATAATTGGTCATGCTGGGATGGCTTCATTAGAAAACAAGCCCCAGTTGTAAATTGAAATAATGATTTGTACTCAGTGAGTATAATAATTGGCTCTTATGTACAAAAGGTCTTGGGTTAGTTTTTTATAGATGGCAAGGAAACAAATCAATTACCTGTATAAAAGACCTAATCCTGAAAAGATTTGCTGAATGGTTTAATAATTAACACTTTATAGACGCACATTACTGAGCATTTTCTGATTGCATATGAATGATTTAAGTATCAAAACATATAGCAGAATCTATGCAGATAGGGGTCTACTTGCTTCAACCCCTTCATTCGAATGTTTTTGTTAATTCCAATGATACTCTGATAAAGTTCCAAGATGTGGTGCTTAACCCTTTTATTTGCAACTTAGATATTATGCAGAGGCAGCATGAATGCTAGCACTAGTTCCTGTATCAGACAGAAAGCAGCTTTTTCTTTAGACAAGGCAGTTTTGCCAGAATAAATTCATGCTGGTTCCTTTATTACAATTGTAATTTGTTCCTTTCTCATATACCATATAGCAAATACAACAATTAATGTGACAGAACAATTACACATATCCTAGAATGACAACAGCAGAGATTGAGGCCACCTGCCCATGCTGCAGTCTTTAAGATGAACTCAGCTAGTCCCATTCCCTTGACCTTTTCCATCATCCCGATAATTCCTTCCTTTCAGGTGCTTATCCATTTCTCTTTTAACCACTCAATGCTTAAAAAACGAATTACTCGTGTAGTTTCTGGTTCTATTGCCAATCATCTTGAATCAATGTCTTCTAGTTCTCAATCCTTTTGTCAACTGGAAGCATTTCTGTTTGTGTAATCCCTTTTCAAACTTCCCATCTTAAAGAGGAACAACCACAGTAACAAGATGCTTCTACGCCTCATTGAGTTCCATTTTTAACAGGAGCATGGTCCAGAGCTCTTACAGCTTCAGCATCACTGTGAGATGCCCATATTTATTTGCTTAGCTCTGAATCTGTAACTGAGTCTCAATTAGCAAAGACATGTTAAAACACCCTCAAGGTAAGTATCCGTCAAATTAACCTCAGTTTCTGGTATTAATTTGAGCTCTGGTGATGGTCTTTGTTTAGGCATCCACACACTCTGGGAAAATTCAGTAATTTCTTCCCCCAACAGTTCAGTTTTTTGACCTAATTCAGACTTTCTGCTATTATAGGTGAAGTTATAACTTTTACTCTGGTCAGAACATTATCATAAAATCCCTACAGTGTGGAAACAGGCCCTTTGGCCCAATAAGTCCACACTGACCCTTAGAGCATCCCATCCAGACTCATGCCCCTATAACTCACCTAATCTACACATCCCTGAACACTACAGGTAACTAAGCATGACCACTCCACCTAACTTGCACATCTTTGGACTGTGGGAGGAAACTGGAGCACCCGGAGGAAACCCACACAGAGACATTGGTAGGTTTTTAACAACTCTCATTATGCTCTTCTGGACAACAAAACACACTCAAACTGTGCTTTGTACAATGAAGCTGGGATATACTGTTCATTAAGACTTCTTGGCTTGCATTACACTCTGTGGAGACAAAACACTGCCCTTCTCCAGTAATTTGATCCTTCTCGATTAGCTCCTGTATATCTGAACATAGTTATAGGTATAGTTGCATCATTTAAAGAAAAAAGGGTTATTCTTCCTCTTGAAAACTAAGCCCTTCATTTCTCTCATATACAGTACAGAATCCTCCTGTGTTCACAGCAATGTTTTTATCTGGTTTTGTAGCTGAGTTTAAGATTACAATTTGAACCAGAGTCATTAGTCCTTTTTCGATTTAACTCTTCAGAGTACCCTGGGCTTCCCAGACATCTTCTAAAATTCTGAACAAAGATGTTCCATTTTGTTGCAATAGAAACATCTAGGCCTTCTTTTTCCACTCTCAGCACCTTCCTTTTTGTCTACGAAGGAAATCTTGGGGCAAGATCATTTCTCAGGTTGACTGCTTGCCCTCCTTTCACTCTCCCATCATCCACCTTTCCCAGTTATTGGCGTGACACAAAAAAAATGTTTTAATGAATCAGCTCATAATTGTCAGCTATTATTGCTGCCTGTCAAGCTGTTGTGACCCTCTAGTCTTCAATGTGGTCAAATTACGAAAGGTAGTAGGATTTCAAATCCTTCCAAGAAAATGATTTCTCTGAGGGATTTCCTTCTACTGCACATACTCATCTGTCAAAATTACTCTACTCTACCTCTTCTAACTCAGTAAAGATTTTCCGAAACAATTTCTCAAGTTTTGAGGCAGCCAGCAGTGGGAGTGGGAGCAGGCAGCCCCAAAGTAGTGAGAGCGGGAACAGGCAGCACGAGGTAGTGAGAGTGGGAACAGGAAGCCCTGAGGTGGTGAGAGTGGAAACAGGCAGCCCTGAGGTGGTGAGAGTGGGAACAGGCAGCCCCGACGTGGCGTGAGTGGAAACAAACAGCACGAGGTGGCGAAAGTGGGAACAGGCAGCAAGAAGTGGTGAGAGTGGGAACAGGCAGCACGAGACAGGGAGAGCAGGAACAGGCAGCCCTGAGGTAGTGAGAGTGGGAGCAGGCAGCCCCGAGGTGGTGAGAGTGGGAACAGGCAGCACAAAGTGGTGAGAGCGGGAACAGGCAGCTCCGACGTGGTGAGATTGGGAACAGGCAGCCCCGAGGTGGTGAGATTGGGAACAGGCAGCCCCGAGGTGGTGAGAGTGGGAACAGGCAGCACAAAGTGGTGAGAGCGGGAACAGGCAGCCCCGAGGTGGAGAGAGTGGGAACAGAAAGCCCCGAGGTGGTGAGAGTAGGAACAGGCAGCCCCAAGGTGGTGAGAGTGGGAACAGGCAGCTCCGAGGTGGTAAGAGTGGGAACAGGCAGCCCCGAGGTGGTGAGAGCAAGAACAGGCAGCCCCGAGGTGGTGAGAGTGGGAACAGGCAGCACAAAGTGGTGAGAGCGGGAACAAAGGCACGAATTGCACTCTAGGAAGGTGAATGAACTGATATATTTGGGCAGTGGCTATCTGAGGAAGGGTCTAGACCCAAAATGTCAGCTTTCCTGATCCTCTGATGCTGCTTGGCCTGCTGTGTTCATCGAGTTCTACACCTTGTTATCTCAGATTCTCCAGCATCAGCAGTTCCTACTATCTGAGGAAATTCCCAAAATCTTTTATTTGTACATAAGGAGCAAGAGGGTAACTAGAGAAAGAGTTAGCCCACTCAAGGACAAAGGACGGAAATTATACAAGGAGTCAGAGCAAATGAGTGACTTTCTTAATGAGTACTTTGTGTCGATATTCACTGAAGGGAGGGGCATGATGGTTGTTGAGGTTAGGGATAGATACTTGATTACTCTAGGTAAAGTCAGCATAAGGAGGGGAAAGCGTTGGGTATTATAAAAGGCATTAGGGCTGACAAGTCTTCAGGTCTGGATGGGATCTACCCCAGGTTACTGAGAGAATGGAGAGAGAAAATAGCTGGGGTCTTAACAGATATCTTTGCAGCATCCTTGAGCACGCGTAAGGTCCCAGAGGACTGGAGAATTGCTAATGTTGTCCTCTTGTTTAAGAAGGGTAGCAAGGATAATCCAGGTAATTATAAACTGGTGAGCCTGACATCACTGATGGGGAAGCTGCTGGAGAAGATACTGAAGGATAGGATCTATTTACATTTAGAAGAAAATGGGCTTATAAGTGATAGGCAGTATGAATTTCTGCAAGGAAGGTCTTGTCTTACCAATTTGATAGAATTCTTTGAGGAAGTGACAAAGTTGATAGATGAGGGAAGGGCTGTAGATGTCATATACATGGCCTTCAGTAAGGCCTTTGATAAGGTTCCCCATGGTAGGCTGATGTAGAAAGTGAAATCACATGGGGTCCAGGGTATACTAGCTGGATGGATAGAGAACTGGCTGAGCAACAGGAGACAGAGAGTTGTAGTGGAAGGGAGTTTCTCAAAATGGAGAACTGTGACCAGTCGTGTTCCGCAGGGATCTGTGTTAGGATCACTGCTGTTTGTGATATACATAAATGATCTGGAAGAACGTATAGATGGTCTTATTAGCAAGTTTGCAGATGACACTAAGATTGGTGGAGTAGCAGATAGCGAAGGTGACTGTTGGAGAATGCAACAGAAAATAGATAGGTTGGAAAGTTGGGCAGAGAAATGGCAGAATGGAGGTCAATCCAGGCAAATGAGATGTGATGCATTTTGGAAGATCCAGTTCAAGAACTAACTATATGGTAAATGGAAAAGTCTGGGGAGAATTGATGCACCGAGAGATCTGGATGTTCCGGTCCATTGTATCCTGAAGGTGGCAACGCAGGTCGATAGAGTAGTCAAGACGGCATACAGCATGCTTTCATTCATCGGACAGGATATTGAGTACAAGAGTTAGCAGGTCATGTTGCGGTTGTACCGGACTTTGGTTCAACCACATATAGAATGCTGTGTACAGTTCTGGTCACCACATTACCAAAAGGTTATGGATGCTTTGGAGAGGGTGCAGAGGAGGTTCACCAGGATGTTGCCTGGTATGGAGGGAGCTAGCTATGAAGAGAGGTTGAGTAGATTAGGATTATTTACATTAGAACCACAGAAGTTGAGGGAAGGCCTGAATGAGGTCTATAAAATCATGAGAAGTATAGACAGGGTGGATAGCAAGAAGCTTTTCCCCATAGTGGGGGACTCAATTACTAGGGGTCACGATTTCAAGGTGAGAGGGGAAAAGTTTAAGGGAGATATGCGTGGAAAGTTCTTTATGCAGAGGATGGTGGGTGCCTGGAATGCATTGCCAGGGAAGATGGAAGAGTCGGGCACAACAGCGTCATTCAATATGTATCTTGACAGATTCACAAATGGACAGGGAGCAGAAGGATACAGATCCTTGGAAAATAGGTGTCAACTTTAGATAAAGGATTTGGATAGGTGCAGGCTTGGAAGGCCAAAGGGCCTGTTCCTGCGCTGTAATTTTCTTTATCCTTTGTTCTTTGAGGTGGTGAGAGTGGGAACCGGCAGCATGAGGTGGCGGTGAGAGCGATGTCAAGCCCTTGTGAGGAGTACGGGCCCAGAATGGCCAGATGCTTATGGACTCTGATGTTGAACTATTAGCTGTTTTTCTTTGTGTTTCTACACTTTAGTAAGAAAGACTGTAATGTTTAGCTTCTCAACTTGCTTTCATTATTTTTCTGCTTTCTACTAAGGTTCTTTGTCTAGTTACATTTGTACCTAAAATAGCGGCATAAGTGGCAGCTTGTAAACTTTTCACTGCACACATGAGAGTGAGTACATAACAATAAAAGCTAATTCTAATTCTTTGCCTATATGCTTCAGAATCTAAACTATACATACCAGAATAATCATTTTTGCAGCCTCCTAGCCAACAGAAATGTCCTTTGACATCCATAAACATCATGAGCTTCCCAAAGCTAACTTACTCTGCATGGGCAATGTTGAGTTTTCCTTCAGCCAATGCATTTATCTATTTTTTCAAATGACACCAAAAAAAAATCCTTTTCCTTTTAGTCAGGCCCATGCAAATGTAAACTTTTCCCTACTGGAGTGTAGATTGTAACTGGGGTTTACCATTACTTCCTTTGTTGCTATCTGAATTCCCTTTTCTAACTGCATCATACTTAGGTAGAATTCCCTATCTCTCTCTCCCACAGTTCCCTTGCCTTTTCATTTTCTTTCCTCACCAAAAATACTTATTCCTTCTTCTTCCATTCTGTCTAAAACCCAGGTTCAATTTTCCTCATTTCCATCTCCTGTTTTTAAATTCCTTTTCAATTTCAAGCTGCTTCACATTTTTTTAAAATCAATATCAAGCTTCTTTAACTTTCATTGAATCCTTGCTAACTCAGCTGACCTACCATCTAATCCCTTCAGTTATTCCACTAGTCCCAGATTCTTTGCCAATATTTCAAATATTCCTGCCTTCTTAGCTTTGGCAGGCAATTACACTTCTCTTTCATTTACTAATTCCAGCATTCTGGCTTTTGTTACTTCATGTGAATCCATCAGTTTTCCAACTGCTGGATGGTTATAGGCATTTCCAAAGCCATCTCTACATGAAAAATGTAAGGCACACTTTTCTAGGGGTCTGTACACCATGGAATGTAGGAGATGTGAAAAACAAGTTCAGGATCATGCAAAAATTAGTGATAAGCCAGAGATTGGGAAATCTTTAGAAACCAGCAAACAATGACTAAATAAATGAATACAAATTAACTAAAGAAGAAACAAGCTAAGTTTGGTATAGACTCAGACAGCAAATGCTTTTACAAGAATATGAAAACAGAAACAGTAGCTTTAGTAACCATCAATTCCCCAGACAATAAGACTAGAGAATTTATGATGGAAAACAGGAAAATGACAGATTCTTTGAATAAGGACTTTTTAATCTATCTCCACAATAAAAGACCCGCAAAGCATCCCAAGAATAGTAAAATATTAAACATCAGAAGGGCTGGAGGAACTTTAAACAATTATGCTACTTAGAGTAAAATTACCACTAATATTAATGGGACAAAAGGCTTATATGGACCTTCTGTTGTGCTTCACTGAGGTAGTGCACTCAAAATCAAGCCCTGATTTTTCTGCAGTCATCAGAAAAGTTACATTTTTTAAAAAGTAAACAGGATTCCCTAATTTATCTGCCTTTTAGACCAAGGTTTATGGAAAGTAGAGTCCAGGTTTCTGTGCTTAACATGAATTACTATTTATTGCAAATAAATAGACTCTAGTACGGTTTAACATTTATGAACTGTTGGCATTCATCACTGCTAGTTAAAACATTATCAACTCTTTCTCTGTATACACATCCAGACAGACCAAGACAAAAGCATTGGTGTTATGGGAGGTCAGAATGACTGGGAATATGGTCACTGGGAACAGCGAAATTCTTCACGGTGTTTACTAATATGGCCCTTTTAGGTTGTTAGTACACATTGCTTCTTGATTCTCCTTCTCCAAATATTTTCACTTGCTTGTAGAAGGTAAGAAGTGACTGGTTCACACTAAGTCTGTGGTTTGTCGGTTAAAAGCCACACATGACAGCAATTGCTGAGGGAAAATACAAACTGACTATTTTCAGACTTGAGATGCCTTTTACTGCTGAGTCAAAACAGTTCCTTTCCCTCTTGAGTTTTGATGATTTCCACGAAAACATTCCCAAGCCAAGCTGTTCAGCCACCTGGGAGCCAATCACATTGTTGTTGCCAGGCAGAAGTCTTTTAATGTTGATGATTAGTCACTATTCCACAAACCAATCAGCTACTTCTTGTCAGCGAAAGCTTAATTTGTACATACATCTTGCCTCCAGTTTACATTCAAACTAGGCTCCACAACAAGCATTTTTATAAAATAAAACACTTACAATGAGCATCAGGTTGCTTACTTTATGAAGTAAAACAATCCTTCAAAATTGCGTGGTTTTTAAAATAGTCCTTATCCTAATTCAGTCCTCAATCAAAAATACAGAAAAATAAAACTATACTGTCTTTACCCCTGGACTTTACCTCAAGTCATAAAATGTTGGGGGTCAAAGCTCCTGAGTATCTGGAAATATTTGTGTGGATTTCAATCTGCGAACGTTACAGCTCTATTTAAGAAAGTAAGGGAGACAAAAAGCAGGAAAGTATAGGCAAGTTAGTCAAAAATCTGTCTTTGGAAATGTTACAATTGACTATTAAGGAAGAAGTAGGAAAGCACCTTAAAAGTCATAATGCAGTCAGGCAGAAGCAACATATTTTTATGAAAGGGAATTGTGTCTGACTTACTAGAGTTCTCTGATGATATAACAAGCAGAGTGGCAAAGGGCAACATGTATAAAGGTAATCAGCAATTTTCTATGGGCGTCCATAGGCATCTTTTTCATCTAGAGAGAGAGAGATGATATACCCTGAATAAAAGGAGTAAGTCAAGAAAGTACGCCTGCAATGAATATGGGGAATCAATGCCTGTCAAGTATTTGTATTGGGACTATATGTTTATACAAAGTAGGTATATTCAAGGAAAAATAAATGAAAAAGAAAGCTACCCAAAACATTGAAGAAAATAGGAAATGGAGTTTATTGCCTTAATCACTGAAAATTCCAGCTCTAAGAAAGATAGGAGCCTCTATGTTGATGGTTGCCCAGCAAACCTTTCTGGACTATAGATTCTGCTTTACAAGGTAGAATCTCCCTTCTGAAATCCTCATTTTCTCAGTAAGGACCTTCAAAAACCAGTACATCTGAGTACAATATGAAATCTGAAAAGCTACACTGGGACCATGTTCTAAAGATTTAAATCCAAGCAGATTGCAATCAAATCTAAGACAACAAAGTGTGGAGCTGGATGAACACAGCAGGAGTCAGCTTTTGTGCTCCTAAGATGCTGCTTGGCCTACTGTGTTCATCCAGCTCCACACTTTGTTATCGTGGAATCTACAGCATCTGCAGTTCCCATTATCTCTGATTGCAATCAAATCTAATCATTTATCATCAGCTGTTAGAGAGGGTAGGAACTGCAGATGCTGGAGAATCTGAGATAACAAGTTATAGAGCTGGAAGAACATAGCAGGCCAAGCAGCATCAGAGGAGCAAGAAAGCTGATGTTTTCAGCCTAGGCCCTTCTTCAGAAAACATTTCTAAAGAAGGGTCTAGGCCTGAAACGTCAGCTTTCCTGCTCCTCTGATGCTGCTTGGGCCTGCTGTGTTCATCCAGCTCTATACTTTGTTATTTCATTGACCATCAGCTTATGGCTGTCAGAAATTCCACTTTGTGAGCAGAAAATCCAATCATTGTGGGAAGTCATCATTTTTTATCCTTTGTTTCCAGATACTTGGCTAACAGAAGCTACTTTTTCCCTATTGCTATTCTTTTAAAATAAAAAAAATCTCTTTGGAGATTTGTCTTTTTGCATATGCAAGCAAATCTATATTTCTAATTGAGTAGATATAGTTTTAACCGTGTATGCTGGTTGACCACCAGTGATTGCCACTTGCTTTAAGAATAAGTCTTGTTTATAATAAGTGGACTGTTTTGAGTTAATGAAAGAAATCTGGTGAATGTTTTCTTTTACTCTGGATAGTAGTACAAAAGAAAAATAATTGTCAGTATGGTAGATGAATCACCACAAAGGTATGAACGGTACAATTGGTAGAGTAGTGGGATTTGGTATTCAATGTATTCCTCGCACCACAATTGTAACATTTTAATTTCGAAAAGGATTTGATAACAGTTTATTACTCATGATGATAGAATTGATATATGAGCATTGATAGAGGATAGGCTAACGAACAGGAAGCATACGTTTAAATAAATGAGTTATTTTCAGTTTAACAAACTGTAAGTAGTGGAGTCCCACATGGATACATCTGGACATCAACTATTTATGGACTCTCTAATGCCATAGATGAAGGGACCATGTGTATTGCAGCAAATTTGCTAGTGTTGACACTTTGCTCTTGGACATTTCCTGGCTCCACTAGCTCACTCTGGGAGACAGTGTCCTCAACAGCCAATTGTCAGTTCAGAGTGCTGGGGTCCCATGGGAAGTGAGCCAGCAGGTGCAGAACAGAACTGGAGACTGCCAGCTGTTGATGCAAGCTGGATGCAAAGCCTGCCCATTATGTGTTGACACTATATTGCAGTTTAGTTTTGTTCTTGAATGAACCCAAAAAATTCCTTCAGCTCTCAGCCCTTACACTCCCCTCCCCTTCACATTCTCCTCATGCCCTAGCCATGCCAACCTCATAGTACCTGATATCCTCTTATGCTTTCATTTTCCCCTCTATTCCGGCCAAATGGCCCCTCATAACCTCTCTCAACCTATAGTTCTCTTCAGACCAGACTGACTGCTTACAACACCAATTCTAACATATTCCCCAGTACTCATTATCCCTTGCTTTAAGTGCCCATATACCAATTTGGTGCCAGGACATGCAAACCCATGGCCTCATCATTGCCCTCCACTTTCCACGCCATCTCATTTAATATCTATGGTGGGCAAGCCTCAGGAGCAATATTCTTCAAAAACACTAATTGATTAAAAAAAATCAATATGTTAAGATTCTTTCAACAAATCTCTTGAGGAAGCAATCATTTGTATGCTCAGTTGTTTGGTAGGTCTTTGATAGTTTTGACAGTTCTTTAGCAGGCTTTACAAATCTATAACAGCTGTGATAATTCCAATGGACTTGTGCAATTTTAGCCACAGTCTGGTCTGTGTGTTGCAATCACAAGGGATATATGACACCCTCTCCAAGGGCAGCTCGCACCCCAAGAACACTTGACTCCTTCTAAGGTGTTCTAAGACCATTTCTACAGGAGTACTTTACCTCTCTAAAAGGGGACCCTGGCTATCGAAAACAAATGTACTAAAACAGAAATGCTCTGAATTTGTCAACATTGCTACCTGAGATTCCTGACAGCAGGAGATACCAAAATCCGAATGAAGTGAAGCCAGCTGCCTATTTATCTGAGACAACAAAATGTGAGGCTGGATGAACACAGCAGGCCAAGCAGCATCTCAGGAGCACAAAAGCTGATGTTTCGGGCCTAGACCCTTCATCAGAGAGGGGGATGGGGTGAGGGTTCTGGAATAAATAGGGACAGAGGGGGAGGCGGACCGAAGATGGGGAGAAAAGAAGATAGGTGGAGAGGAGAGTATAGGTGGGGAGGTAGGGAGGGGATAGGTCAGTCCAGGTAAGGCGGACAGGTCAAGGAGGTGGGATGAGGTTAGTAGGTAGATGGGGGTGCGGCTTGGGGTGGGCGGAAGGGATGGGTGAGAGGAAGACCAGGTTAGGGAGGCAGAGACAGGTTGGACTGGTTTTGGGATGCAGTGGGTGGAGGGGAAGGGCTGGGCTGGTTGTGTGGTGCAGTGGGGGGAGGGGACGAACTGGGCTGGTTTAGGGATGCAGTTGGGGAAGGGTAGATTTTGAAACTGGTGAAGTCCACATTGATACCATTAGGCTGCAGGGTTCCCAGGCGGAATATGAGTTGCTGTTCCTGCAACCTTCGGGTGGCATCATTGTGGCACTGCAGGAGGCCCATGATGGACATGTCATTTAAAGAATGGGAGGAGGAGTGGAAATGGTTTGCGACTGGGAGGTGCAGTAGTTTGTTGCGAACTGAGCGGAGGTGTTCTGCAAAGCGGTCTCCAAGCCTCCGCTTGGTTTCCCCAATGTAGAGGAAGCCACACCGGGTACAGTGGATGCAGTATACCACATTGGCAGATGTGCAGGTGAACCTCTGCTTAATGTGGAATGTCATCTTGGGGCCTGGGATGGGGGTGAGGGGGGAGGTGTGGGGGCAGGTGTAGCATTTCCTGCGGTTGCAGGGGAAGGTGCCGGGTGTGGTGAGGTTGGAGGGCAGTGTGGAGCGAACAAGGGAGTCGCGGAGAGAGTGGTCTCTCCGGAAAGCAGACAGGGGTGGGGATGGAAAAATGTCTTGGGTGGTGGGGTCGGATTGTAGATGGCGGAAGTGTCGGAGGATGATGCGTTGTATCCGGAGGTTGGTGGGGTGGTGTGTGAGAACGAGGGGGATCCTCTTTGGGCGGTTGTGGCGGGGGCGGGGTGTGAGGGACGTGTTGCGGGAAATGCGGGAGACGCTGTCGAGTGCGTTCTCGATCACTGTGGGGGGAATGTTGTGGTCCTGGAAGAACTTGGACATCTGGGATGTGCGGGAGTGGAATGTCTTGTCGTGGGAGCAGATGCAGCGGAGGCGGAGGAATTGGGAATAGGGGATGGAATTTTTGCAGGAGAGTGGGTGGGAGGAGGTGTATTCTAGGTAGCTGTGGGAGTCGGTGGGCTTGAAATGGACATCAGTTACAATCTGGTTGCCTGAGATGGAGACTGAGAGGTGCAGGAAGGTGAGGGATGTGCTGGAGATGGCCCAGGTGAACTGAAGGTTGGGTTGGAAGGTGTTGGTGAAGTGGATGAACTGTTCGAGCTCCTCTGGGGAGCAAGAGGCGGCGCCGATACAGTCATCAATGTACCGGAGGAAGAGGTGGGGTTTGGAGCCTGTGTAGGTGCAGAAGAGGGACTGTTCCACGTAACCTACAAAGAGGTAGGCATAGCTGGGGCCCATGCGGGTGCCCATGGCCACCCCCTTAGTCTGTAGGAAGTGGGAGGAGTCAAAAGAGAAGTTGTTGAGGGTGAGGACGAGTTCGTCTAGGCGGATGAGGGTGTCGGTGGAGGGGGACTGGTCAGGCCTGAGGGACAGGAAGAAGCGGAGGGCCTTGAGGCCATCTGCATGCGGAATGCAGGTGTATAGGAACTGGACGTCCATGAAGAAGATGAGGTGTTGGGGGCCAGGAAATTGGAAGTCCTGGAGGAGGTGGAGGGCGTGGGTGGTGTCACGGACGTAGCTGGGGAGTTCCTGGACCAAAGGGGAGAAAATGGAGCCCAGATAGGTGGAGATGAGTTCGGTGGGGCAGGAGCAGGCTGAGACGATTGGTCGACCAGGTTAGGCAGGTTTGTGGATTTTGGGAAGGAGATAGAAACGGGCCGTGCGGGGTTGGGGAACAATGAGGTTGGAGGCTGTGGGTGGGAGGTCCCCTGAGGTGATGAGGTCATGAATGGTGTTGGAGATGATGGTTTGGTGCTCGGGCGTGGGGTCATGATCGAGGGGGCGGTAGGAGGTGGTGTCGGAGAGTTGGCGTCTGGCCTCCAACCTCTCCCCCGCAGAACGGGCAGCCCTCCGCTCCCTCCGCTCCAACCCCAACCTCACCATCAAACCCGCAGACAAGGGTGGCGCAGCGGTAGTATGGCGCACTGACATCTACATCGCCGAGGCCAGACGCCAACTCTCCGACACCACCTCCTACCGCCCCCTCAATCATGACCCCACACCCGAGCACCAAACCATCATCTCCAACACCATTCATGACCTCATCACCTCAGGGGACCTCCCACCCACAGCCTCCAACCTCATTGTTCCCCAACCCCGCACGGCCTGTTTCTATCTCCTTCCCAAAATCCACAAACCTGCCTGCCCTGGCCGACCAATCGTCTCAGCCTGCTCCTGCCCCACCGAACTCATCTCCACCTATCTGGACTCCATTTTCTCCCCTTTGGTCCAGGAACTCCCCACCTACTTCCGTGACACCACCCACGCCCTCCACCTCCTCCAGAACTTCCAATTCCCTGGCCCCCAACACCTCATCTTCACCATGGACGTCCAGTCCCTATACACCTGCATTCCGCATGCAGATGGCCTCAAGGCCCTTTGCTTCTTCCTGTCCCTCAGGCCCGACCAGTCCCCCTCCACCGACACCCTCATCCGCCTAGCCGAACTCGTCCTCACCCTCAACAACTTCTCTTTTGGCTCCTCCCACTTCCTACAGACTAAGGCGGTGGCCATGGGCACCCGCATGGGCCCCAGCTATGCCTGCCTCTTTGTAGGTTACGTGGAACAGTTCCTCTTCCGCACCTACAGAGGCCCCAAACCCCACCTCTTCCTCCGGTACATTGATGACTGTATCGGCGCCGCCTCTTGCTCCCCAGAGGAGCTCGAACAGTTCATCCACTTCACCAACACCTTCCACCCCAACCTCAAGTTCACCTGGGCCATCTCCAGCACATCCCTCACCTTCCTGGACCTCTCAGTCTCTATCTCAGGCAACCAGCTTGTAACTGATGTCCATTTCAAGCCCACCGACTCCCACAGCTACCTAGAATACACCTCCTCCCACCCACCCTCCTGCAAAAATTCCATCCCCTATTCCCAATTCCTCCGCCTCCACCGCATCTGCTCCCACGACAAGACATTCCACTCCCGCACATCCCAGATGTCCAAGTTCTTCCAGGACCACAACTTTCCCCCCACAGTGATCGAGAACGCCCTCGACCGCGTCTCCCGCATTTCCCGCAACATGTCCCTCACACCCCGTCCCCTCCACAACTGCCCAAAGAGGATCCCCCTCGTTCTCACACACCACCCTACCAACCTCCGGATACAACGCATCATCCTCCGACACTTCCGCCATCTACAATCCGACCCCACCACCCAAGACATTTTTCCATCCCCACCCCTGTCTGCTTTCCAGAGAGACCACTCTCTCCGCTTCTCCCTTGTTCTCTCCACACTGCCCTCCAACCCCACCACACCCGGCACCTTCCCCTGCAACCGCAGGAAATGCTACACTTGCCCCCACACCTCCCCCCTCACCCCCATCCCAGGCCCCAAGATGACATTCCACATTAAGCAGAGGTTCACCTGCACATCTGCCAATGTGGTATACTGCATCCACTGTACCCGGTGTGGCCTCCTCTACATTGGGGAAACCAAGCGGAAGCTTGGAGACCGCTTTGCAGAACACCTCCGCTCAGTTCGCAACAAACTACTGCACCTCCCAGTCGCAAACCATTTCCACTCCCCCTCCCATTCTTTAAATGACATGTCCATCATGGGCCTCCTGCAGTGCCACAATGATGCCACCCGAAGGTTGCAGGAACAGCAACTCATATTCCGCCTGGGAACCCTGCAGCCTAATGGTATCAATGTGGACTTCACCAGTTTCAAAATCCCCCCTTCCCCAACTGCATCCCTAAACCAGCCCAGTTCGTCCCCTCCCCCCACTGCACCACACAACCAGCCCAGCCCTTCCCCTCCACCCACTGCATCCCAAAACCAGTCCAACCTGTCTCTGCCTCCCTAACCTGGTCTTCCTCTCACCCATCCCTTCCTCCCACCCCAAGCCACACCCCCATCTACCTACTAACCTCATCCCACCTCCTTGACCTGTCCGTCTTCCCTGGACTGACCTATCCCCTCCCTACCTCCCCACCTATACTCTCCTCTCCACCTATCTTCTTTACTCTCCATCTTCGGTCCGCCTCCCCCTCTCTCCCTATCTATTCCAGAACCCTCACCCCATCCCCCTCTCTGATGAAGGGTCTAGGCCAGAAACGTCAGCTTTTTTGCTCCTGAGATGCTGCTTGGCCTGCTGTGTTCATCCAGCCTCACATTTTATTGTCTCTGATTCTCCAGCATCTGCAGTTCCCATTATCTCTGCCCATTTATCTGACCAGCTATTGCACAGAAGCCTCATATTTATGAATCCAGGATTTCTACAAACCCACCTCAGCAAAAGTAGCAAACATGCATGGGGGAAGATTTTCCACTTCTTCATGATTTTTGACATTTTGATTGGAACAAATTCAAAAATCCTGGGCCAAAGAATCTGAGAAGTCATTGAGATAGGTTAAGTGAGTCAGCTAAAATTTGGCCAAAGAAATGCAATTTGAAAATATGTGGTTGCCCACTTTGGCAAGAAGAATAGAAAAGCATAATAGTTTTTAAATTGAGAAAGACTGCAGAATGCTGCAATGCATTCGGGTTTGACTGTTTCCATATGTGAGTCATGTAGGTCCAGCAATTCAGTACAAAAGTATTGGAGCATTGGTGTTTATTCCCAAGACATTGGAATGTAGATGTAGAGACATTTTGCTACAACAGTGCAAGGCATTGCTGAGAAGACATCTAAAAAATATGTGCAGCTTTTATCTCCTTACTTAAATGGGTAAACAGATCCAACAAAAGCAATTTGGGAGAAAGATCATGAGGATGACTCCAGATAGGAAATTTTATTGTGATAAAATGTTTTGCAGGCTGAACCAATATTTAGTTGAGTGTAGAAGAATGAGTTGTGATCTTACTGATAAATATAAGACTCTGTGGGGGTATAACAAGGTAGATGCTGAAAGGATTCTTCCCTCCTACGGAACTAGGAACCAGGAACTAAGAATCACAGTTTAGAAAGAAGGGACTTTCCATTTAGAAGTGAGATGACACAAGCTATGGACTCTTAATCAGGGACGAGCAATAAATGCAGGCCTGGCCAGTGATGTCATTATCCCATGAACGAATAAACAAAATAAAGAAACTTGCTGAGGAATTTAAAATATCTACTGGACAATTACCCAACATCTGGAAATCTTTGAAGAAGTCCCCAATTTTGAGCAAGAATCAGAGTCTTCAAAGTGATCCAACTGAATTATCTGAATAATCAGCTAGGAAAAGTCAGAAGGAATATAAGCGGCTCCAACTGCTGGTTATCTATGAAGTTGAGCCCACAATGAATCTCCCTATGGACTTGGCCTGACACCCTACATTCCCTAACTCTGAAAGAGGACAAAGTACCATTGTCCGCCCCCTCCTCCCAATTAGAGAAAACCAGACAGAATTGAGCAAATAGATTCTGGACGCAAAGACAACTGGTTGACAATGATATTTTGATTTATTTTTGTGGCCATGACTATAGACAATAGACAATAGGTGCAGGAGTAGGCCATTCGGCCCTTGGAGCCAGCACCACCATTCATTATGATCATGGCTGATCATCCAAAATCAGTATCCTGTTCCTGCCTTATCCCCATAACCCTTGATTCCACTATCTTTAAGAACTCTATCTATCTCTTTCTTGAAACTATCCTTCTGGGGCAGAGCATTCCATATATCCACCACTCTCTGGGTGAACAAGTTTCTCCTCAACTCTGTTCTAAATGGCCGACCCCTTATTTTTAAACTGTGTCCTCTGGTTCTGGACTCCCCCATCAGCGGAAACATGCTTCCTGCCTCCAGATTGTCCAATCCCTTAATAATCTTATACTTCTCAATCAGATCCCCTCTCATCCGCCTAAACTCAAGTGTACACAAGCCCAGTCGCTCCACACTTTCAACATATGATAGTCCCGCCATTCCGGGAATTGACCTCATGAACCTACGCTGCACTCCCTCAATAGCCAGAATGTCCTTCCTCAAATTTGGAGACCAAAACTGCACACAATAATCCAGGTGCAGTCTCACCAGGGCCCTGTATAGCTGCAGAAGGACCGCTTTGCTCCTACACTCAATTCCTCTCGTTATGGAGGCCAGCATGCCATTAAGCTTTCTTCACTGCCTGCTGTACCTGCATGCTTGTTTTCATTGACTGATGTACAAGAACACCTAGATCTCGCTGTGCTACCCCTTTACCTAACTGGACTCCATTTAGATAGTAATCTGCCTTCCTGTTCTTGCCACCAAAGTGGGTAACCACACATTTATCCACATTAAACTGCATCTACCATGCATCCATTCACTCACGTAGCCTGTCCAAGTCACCCTGTATTCTCATAACACCTTCCTCACATTTCACCCTGCCACCCAGCTTTGTGTCATCAGCAAATTTGCTAATATTACTTTTAATGCCTTCATCTATATCATTAGTGTATATTGTAAATAGCTGCGGTCCCAGCACCGAACCTTGTGGAACGCCACTGGTCACTGCCTGCCATTCCAAAAGAGACCGTTTATCACTACTCTTTGCTTCCTGTCAGCCAGCCAATTTTCAATCCAAGCCAGTATTTTGCCCCCAATACCATGTGGCCTAATTTAGCTCACTAATCTCCTATGTTGGACTTTATCAAAGGCTTTCTGAAAGTCCAGGTATACTACATCCACTGGCTCTCCCTTGTCTATCTTCATAGTTACATCCTCAAAAAATTCCAGAAGATTCGTCAAGCACGATTTCCCCTTCGTAAATCCATGCTGACTCTGACCTATCCTGTTCTGCTATCCAAATGATTTGTAATTTCATCTTTTATAATTGACTCCAGCATCTTTCCCACCACTGACGTCAGGCTAACCGGTCTATAATTCCCTGTTTTCTCTCTCCCTACTTTCTTGAAAAGTGGGACAACATTTGCCACCCTTCAATCCACAGGAACTGATTCTGAATCTATAGAACATTGGAAAATAATTACCAATGTGTCCATGATTTGTAGACCCACATCTTTAAGTACCCTGGGATGCAGACCATCAGGTCCCGGGGACTTATCAGCCTTCAGATGTAACAATCTATCCAACACTATTTCCTGCCTAATATAAATTCCCTTCAGTTCATCCATTATCCTAGGTCCTTCAGCCACTATTACATCTGGGAAATTGCTTGTGTCTTCCCTAGTGAAGACAGATCCAAAGTGCCTATTCAACTCATCTGCCATTTCCTTGTTCCCCATAATAAATTTGCCCGTTTCTGACTTCAAGGGCCCAATTTCAGTCTTAACCATTTTTTTTTCTTTTCACATACCTAAAAAAGCTTTTACCATTCTTCTTTATATTTTTGGCCAGTGTGCCTTTGTACCTCATTTTTTCTCTGCGTATTGCCTTTTTAGTTATCCTCTGTTGCTCTTTAAAACTTTCCCAGTCCTCCGGCTTCCCGCTCATCTTTGCTATGTTACACTTCTTTTTTATCTTCATACAGTCCTTAACTTCCCTCATCAGCCACGGCTGCCCCTGCCTCCCCTTAGGATCTTTCTTCCTCTTTGAAATGAACTGATCCTGCACCTTCTGCATTATATCCAGAAATACCTGCCATTGTTGTTCCACTGCCATCCCTGATAGGGTATTGAACCATTGAACTTTGGCCCGCTCCTCCCTCATAGCTCCATAGTTTACTTTGTTCAACTGCAATACTGACACTTCTGATTCTCCCTTCTCCCTCTCAAATTGCAGATTAAAATTTATCATATTATGGTCACTACCTCCTAATGACTCCTTTTCTTTGAGGTCCCTGATCAAATCCGGTTCATTGCACAACACCAGATCCAGAATTGCCTTCTCCCTGGTAGGGTCCTTGGTACCAGCTGTTCCAAGAATCCATCTCAGAGGCACTCCACGAACTCCCTTTCTTGGGGTCCAATATCATCCTGATTCTCCCAATCTACCCACATGTTGAAATTCCCCATTACAACTGTAGTGATACCTTTGTGACAGGCCAATTCCAACTCCTGATTCAACTTACATCCTACATCCAGACTACTGTTTGGGGGCCTGTAGATAACTCCCATTATGGTCTTTCTACCCTTAGAATTTCTCAGCTCTATCCATACTGACTCGACATCTCCTGATTCTACGTCCCCCCTCGCAAGGGACCGAATATCATTCCTCACCAACAGGGCCACCCCATCCCCTCTGCCCGGCAGTCTGTCCTTTCGAAAGCATGTATAGCCTTGAATATTCATTTCCCAGGCCCTGTCCACTTGAAGCCACGTCTCAGTTATCCCCACAACATCGTACCTGCCAATTTTCAACTGAGCGTCAAGCTCATCCACCTTATTTCTTATACTTTGTGCATTCATATATAATATTTTTAATGTGTTACTCCCTCACCCTTCTTATCAATTTCTATTTCACCTGGCCATTCTGTATGAACGCTTCTTGAGTTTTCTGCTCTGTTGATTCTGTTGTCTTTCCTAACTTCTATTTTAACTTTCCCTTTAACTTCCTTCTTACATTTCTAGTATGTCCCTACTCCCGCCCCCCCCCACTACTTAGTTTAAACACACCTGCGTTGCAGTGGCAAACCTGCCTGGCAGAATGCTGGTACCCCACCTATTAAGGTGCAACCCGTCCCTCTTGTATAATTTATCCTTACCGCAAAACATACCCCAGTGAGTGATCCAAGAATTTAAATCCTTGTTTTCTGCACCAGTTCCTCAGCCACACATTCAAGTCCATTATCTCCCTGTTCCTACCCTCTCCAGCCCGAGAAACTGGAAGCAAACCGGAGATTACCACCCTGGAAGTCCTGCTTTTCAGCCTTCTTCCGAGTTCTACGAAGTCCCGCTGCAGAATGTCCCTCCTCTTCTTCCCGACATCATTTGTGCCGACATGCACCACCACCTCTGGCTCATCATCTTCACCCTTGAGGATTCTCTGCACTCTGTCAGTGACATCCTTGATCCTGGCATCCGGAAGGCCACACATCATCTTCAAATCCCGCCTGTTGCCGCAAAAACCCCTTTTAATCCCTCTCACTATGGAGTTCCCTATTACCACAGCTCTGCATGATGTCTGCCTCCACACCAATTTTCGATTAGCAGACCTGTCTGCCTCTCGGACTGGCAGTATCATCTGTCTCGACAGTTTCCAGGAGAGTCAATCTGTTCAAGAGACGTACTTCCCCTGAGGTCTCTTGTACTTTAATTATCTCTTCCTTCCTCATCGTCATCTCCCTTCTCTCTTCTGGTATCCTCGGTGTAATGACCTTGCTGAAGGTCCTGTCCAGAAATTTCTTGTTCTCTTGGATGAGCCTGAGGTCATCTAGCTCTTTCTTTAGTGCTACAACATGCTCTTTCAGAAGCTGAATGTGTTCACACTTTCCACAGCTATAGGAGCCAGAAGCATCATCGGTGTCCCTGACCTCCCACATCATGCACGAAGCACACTGAATCAGCTTGGCAGTCATGTCCTTCACCCTCTTCACCCTGGCGTAATCTCCTCACTCAGCCTCTTCACCAAGACTCCAGAGCCAAAGGCGTGCACTTCTCTCACCAGACACTTCCCTCAACCCCCTTTTTTCTTGCTGCGAGCCTGTGGACTCTTAATTAGGTTAGAGGACGAGGGTGGAGGGAGGCCCTACCGTGTAGGGCCTGGGGCCTAGAACACGCCTCCTTAAATAGCACTTACCGACCTTCCTGACTGCCTCTGTGCTGCAGCCGCACTTCCGCCCGGCACCCTCCCCTCTCTGCTGCAAAAAGGACCTTGCATCATGCGCCAGAAGTATCCAGCCTGCAAAGTAACACTGTCAAAAATGTCTCTCTGTGTGTCTCTCTCCAGTGAACAGATACCGAAAAGTCCCCGGGAAAGCTAATTGGCCTGTTCTAAGCTTCTCGACAGATTCCCTTTTGAAGACATAATTAAACACCCTGAGAGACATCAAATATTTATATTCTCGATGCATAAATGAAAGACTGACAACCAGTGTGCATACAATGTTATGTCAACATCAAAGACTTGAAAGGAATCAAAAACACTTAACTCATTACATGTTATGATCCAGAATGGTGCCATCAAACTCTGCTTCCCTTTATCCCTTTATTCTACCACTAATACCCATGGTTTATCTGTCTTTGTGTGTCTTCTGTTTGTCCAGGACAGAATGTATAAAGGGTTAGAATTTAAATCATGGAATTACAACTTAGGAATTCATATTTCCTTTCTTACCATTGGTTAAAGACAATTTGTTCAGAATAACCAGTTATTCGCATTAGCATTTCCTACGAACCTGAGATTGTCACCCGGGTAATTTAGGGAATTTGGACAGTTTGACTAATTTTTTTTCCACATTTGTGATGATTCACAGAATGGTCGGCTTAATTTCAAATTCACAACCCAAGTAAATTGTGATATTTGCCATCCGAAGCCATCACCTACCTAGCTCGTCGCCTACCTTCCACTCACCTGCAATCATAATCCTCAATCCACTAACACGTTCCTCCTCACCCACCTGCCACCCTGCGCCCCTCACTTACCTCCCATCCTGCACCGCAAACCAATTGTCACCCTAACTCATACCCCCATGCTGCTTACCTTCCCAACTCGGCCTCATTGGTCACCATAGCCTTCACCCACCTGCCATGGTAGTGCTCACGCTTGCCAATCTATCCTTCACACTCTGCTTTCCTGCTCTCTTTAAATGAATACTCCGTCTCAGAAGCAGTCAAATTGGCAGCAGTATCTTTAAATCATTGAATACAGGAACTTGTGAAAGAGAGTTGGTTTTAATCCAAACCCACCTCTCTGTGGATAAGTGGTCATCTAGCCTGGGCTAGACTGCTTCATCTGGGAAAGTTCCTTGCTCAAACGTGCACATGGAGAGCTCCTGCTAAGGTAAGTGTGGTTTTGAAAATAATTTACAAGTTGTAATTATGTTCACCTTATCCTTTTCAATATGATATGCAATTATGATATAAATTCCTATGAATATACATTGTTGAAACTTGTTTCATAACCTATTTTTGTTTAACATTGAAGAACAATTATACGGGCAGAAAGGCAACAAGATTGCATCATCAGAAAACCACTTCCTCTCTTGGGGTTAGATTTCAAGGTTAATTGATCATAAATCAAGGGATGTACAGCTTTGGACCCAAGCGAGTGAAAAAGAAGTCTAATTGAATTCTCAACCAAACCAAACAACCCAAGATGTACCTAACTGAGGAACACTTAATTGAAAGTTTAAGCATGGTATATTTATGTTCCTGGAACAAAACATACAATAGACAACTCAAAGAAAGGGGTCTTCTGAAGAAGGGTCCAGACCCAAAACATCAGCTTTCCTGCTCCTCTGATGCTGCTTGGCCTACTGGGTTCATCCAGCTCTATACCTTGTTATCTCAGGTTCTCCAGCATCGGCAGCTTCTACTATCTCAAAGAAATGGAAGTTTTAACAACAGCATATCCACCACAAATGGTGAAGGGGACTTTAAAAGTAAAGCAATTGCTTGATTAAGGCACTGAAAATTGAGGTCAAAATCTTTTACAATGGGATCTCAAGTCTGTTTTAGTCCAGACCCGAGGAAGGAAACTATCAGGTACATCTTTACTGCTACACCCAAATCCTTTTACTATAAAAAGTCAACATACCATTTGTCTTCACAGCTTCTTGTTTTAAAGAATGCCAACTTTCATTGTCATTAACAAGGACACCTATGTCCTTTTGAAATTCAATGCATCGCAGCCTCTCTTCATATAAACAATGCCCTCTATTTCAGATATTTTTCCCGCCACAGTGGATAGCCTCAAAATTTTCTACATTGTACCCCATTTTCAAAATTTTAGCCCATTCATATAACATCTCTAAACCTTGTTTTTGTTGTCTTTTATCATACTTCCAACCCACATTTCCATCCAGTTATGTCATCTGCAAATTTAAATATTACATTTAAGCCTCACATCTAAACTACTAATATAGACTACAAATATGTAGAGCCCAAGCAAAGGTCCACTCCGTACCCTACTAATCAAAGCATGCCAACTTGCAAATGACTAATTAATCATACTTCTTGATTTATGTCCAACAACTAGTTCTCAAAGCATAAATTCACCCAAATTCATTATGCTTTAATTTTGTTTCCTCACCTCTTGTACTAGGCCTTAACAAATGATTTCTAGAAAACTGAATAAACCTATATATATATATATATATATATATAGAGAGAGAATGCTTCTTACATGCTCAAAAATTTCCAAAAAGTTTCTTTGACAAGGCTTCTCTTTCATGACTCCAGGTTGACTCTGCACAATCATATCATTATTTTCCAAATGTCCTGTTATCATATCCTTTCTGGTTAATTCTACAGTTTTGCTGATAAATTTTGTTAGGTTTACAGGTCTGCAGTTCCCTATTTTCTGTCTTCTTCCATACTTGAAGAAGGGATTACGTTTGTCACCTGCCAACCTGAAGGAACCATTCCAGAGTCTACAGAATTTTGAAATATGATCATCAAAACATTTACTACCTCTGCAGACATCTTTTCCAACATTCTGGGGGTAGGTCCAGGGGAATGATCGAGATGAAGGAACTGACGGCATTCTGGCTAAATTTGCCAATGATACAAAGATAGGTAGAGGGACAGGTAGTATTGAGATGCGGGGAGGCTGCAGGAGGGTTTGGACAGGTTAGGAGAATGGGCAAAGAAGTGGTAGATGGAGCACAACGTGGGAAAGTGTGAGGTCATGCACTTTTGTAAGAAGAATAAAAGCATGGACTATTTTCTAAATGGGGAGAAAATTCACAAGTCTGAAGTACAGAGACTTGTGAGTCCTAGTCGAGGATTCTCTCAAGGTAAACTTGCAGGTTGAGTCCGTAGTTAGGAAGGCAAATGCAACTTTGGAATTTATTTTGAGAGGTCTTGAATATAAAAGCAGAGATGTACTTCTGGGGCTCTATAAGATTCTGGTCAGGCCATATTTAGTGTATTGTGCACAGTTTTCGGCCCCATATCTCAGGAAAGATGTACTGGTCCTAGAGTGCATTCAGAGGAGGTTCACGAGAATGGTCCCAGGAATGAAAAGCTTAACATATGAAGAACATTCGAGGACTCTGGTTCTATGCTCAATGGAGTTTAAAAGGATATCTGTGGGGTGGGGGGGGGGGGGGGGGTGGGGTGGGAAACTAATTAAAACTTACTGAATGCCGAATGGCCTGGACAGAGTGGATGTTGGGAAGATGTTTCCATTGGTAGAAGATACTATGACCTGAGGGCACAGCCTCAGAGTAATGGGAAGATCTTTTAGAACAGAGATAAGAAGAAACTTCTTTAGTCAGAGAGTTGTGCATCTATGGAATTCACTGCTACAGAAGCCTGTGGAGGCCAGATCATTGAGTATATTTAAGATAGAGATAGATAGGTTCTTGATTGTCAAAGGGGAGCAAGCAGGAGAATGCAATTAAGAAATTTATCAGCTATGGCTGAAAGGTAGGGCAGACTCAATGGGCTGAACGGCCTAACTTCTGCTCCTATGTCTTATGGTCTCATGAAATTACATCCCATTTATTTCTCTTGTACTTTTTAAAAAACGAATAAATATATATTGCAGTTCCTCACATGTGTGGTCTTTTGATTCTCCACTATTTCTGGGAGTTGTTTTTTGTACATTCCTCTCTGAAAACCAGCAAGAAGTGTTTGCTTAATTCTTCTGCCACGTCCTTATTCACCATTATAAATTGGCATTTGTTTTTGGCAATCTTTCACAAATTAATTATCTATACAAGATTCTATAGCTTGTTTTCATCAGTTTGTTATCATATTTTATTTTATTTTTCTTAATTTTTCTCTTGATCACCTTTTGCAGAATACTAAAATATTCCTCATCCACAGGTGTAGTTTTATTTTTGGCAACTTTTATGCCTCTTTCTTTGGTCTAGTGTAATCCTTGACTTATTTCATTAGCAACGTTTGGACACTCTCCCCACAGTTTCTTTGTGCATTAAAGGAATATGTTTGTCTTATAAATTATGGACTACATCTTCAAATATTAGTCGTAACCAATCTATCAACATACCTTTCAATGTAGTTTTCAAGTCCACCGTAGCTAATATTCCTCTCGCATCTTCAGTTTCCTGGATTGTTTCAGTACTCTAATTTCTCATTGAGCTATATTACTCTAAAGCATAGCATTCTGTCATATTATGACGATTTTGCAATAAAAAATGCTATTTTAGTTTTATTAATTAGCCATTTGACATTGCACAATACTAGGCCTAAAATAATAAGTTTCCTAATTAGTTCCTCAATGTACATGTCTGGAAAACCATCTCACATGCATTCCAAAACTATGTCCTCCTACACCATGTAAAGTACTAAATAAAAACCAAAAAAACTGTCGATGCTGGAAATCAGAAAGAAAAACAGAAATTGCTAGAAAAACTCAGCAGGTCTGGCAGCATCTGTGAAGATAATTCAGAGTTAACATTTCATGTCTAGCAAGTCTTCCACAGAATTGGGAAAATACTAATTAGGCTTACAGTCTGTATGTCGATTGAAATCCCCCAATGATGACTTTAAAACCTTTGATTCGCATAGTTCTAATTTCCTGGATTTTATTGTAATTTCAATTATCATTGTTGCTTGTTGGCCTATAAACAAGATGGCACCAGTGTTCAAAAGGGTTTCTAGGGTGTCACAGCATTGTGATAATCTGTCCTTCAATATACCCATGTAGTTGAGTCACTGCTCTGAGACAGTTGAAATCTCATCATTGTGCACGAATCTACTCATTATTTTTTTTTTCATTAGACTTTCATAGGATGTGACTGTCACTGGCTAGGCCAACATTTATGATAATGATAGGATGGTGGGATTTGTGCTCCCACCCTACTACTCCATCAGTGTCCCTGAAGCTACCTTCAGGCAGCCTCACAAGACAAAGTTGAGAACAATTGAAAACTAACCTTTTCAGACCTTCGTTCCCCAGGTCATCCTCCAAGCCCATTTACTATCATTGCAATTGAAGGTTAGTGGTCTTCAACCAGAATGACGCAACCACAAGCATTTTGTAGTAGAACCAAGAGAGTCAAAGACTTAAACAATAGGTACTAAGGGAGGCACGAAGGCATTAATTGACTCTCGATCAGTCCAGCAGGAAGCATTCTCTGAGAACATTGATTATGTACTTGAATACCTCTTATGTCTACATGGCTCTTTCTATGTACCTGCCGAACTTATATGCATGGATTCATGTCTAGGGGAATGAATCTTCCTTTGTTACTCAGTGGTCAAGATTATTGGACAGCTGGCATGGCGAATCACCATAGAGTGAAAATTTCACGAATCTTGCCAGGATATGTATTTGCAGTGAATGTATTTTATAGGCACACAACAACTGCATGTTTACAGCCTTTTTGGTTCAGAAAGTAGCACAGTTCGTATAATATGCATAAAGTAATGGAATGCACAATGAGGAAGACAGCAAACTGAACTAACACATGTGATGATTCCATCCACTTGTCTCTAGCAAGAAAGAATGAGGTGAGGCCATTTCTCTTTAGAGCAAAGGCCTCAGTAAACTCCCTTTCCCAACAGTGCACTGCAATTTCTGATTGATTGCTTTTCTCTCAAGTAGCAACTTGGTGAAAGCCAGAGCCATAATAGGAAAATGGCAATGTTACATTTTTGTTTTATATAAGAATTGGATGCTGCTGACTAGAACAACATTCATTGCCCAGCCCTAACTGCCTTTCAGAAAGTGGTGGTGGGCTGGCTTTAGCACCAGTTCTTGTGGTCTAAGGTCATGCACTGTGCTGCTAGGAAGGGTAATCTTAATTTTGACTCAGAGCCATTGAAAGAACAGTGAAATATTTCCAGATCAGGGTGCAGTGTGTGTCTTGAAGAAAAACCTGCAGGTGGTGGTGTTTCCAAGCATCTCTAACCCTTGTCTTTTTAGATACTCAAAGTTGTAAATTTGGAAGGTGGTATCAAAGGATCCTTGGTGGATTGCTGGAGTGTATCTTGTAGATGGTGGACATTGCTGTCATTATGTAATAGCTCTGTAAGGACTGAATGTTAAACATGGTGGATGGGTTGTCAATCAGGCAGCCTGCTTTGTCCTGCAGCATTGATCTTCTTGAATATTGTTGGGGCTGCATCCATCCAGGCAAGTGAAATGTGTTCCATCACGTTCCTGACTTTTTCCATGTAGATTGTTGGCAGCAATTGAGAAGTCAGGAAATGAGTTATTCACATCAAAATTCCCAACCTCTGACCTTCTCTTGCAGCCACAATATTTCTATGTCTGGTCCAGTTCAGTCTCTGCGTAAAGGTAAAGTCTGGGATGTTGATGGTGGGAAATTCAGCAATTGAAATATTAATGAATATCAAGGAAAAATGTTTCATTTCTTTTCATTCGATACAGGCATTGTCTGGCTTTTGCATGACATGAATGTTACTTTCCACTTATCAGGTGAAGCATGAACAATAATGTACGAGAGCTATTTCAGTATGTAAGGAAACATAAATGGAGCTGAATGTAGTGCAATCACCAGCAAGCATTTATACATCTGATATCATGATAGAGAGAGGGTCATTGATGAAGTGGTTGTTGATGACTAAGGCCTAGATCGTACCATGAGGAACTCCTGCAGTGAAACCCTAGAACTCAACTATCTTCCATTGTGTTGCGCAAGATTCTAACCAACAGAGAGTTTTGCCTGATTTACATTGACTCTAGTTTTGCTGGGGGTTTTTGGAGTCCAAAGCTGCTTTGATATCAAGGCTATTGCACTTGCCTTACTTCTTGAGTTCAAAGTTTTGGTTCAATTTTGAACCAAGGTGGTAATGAAGTCAGCAGATGGCCATGGGGGAACTCAAACTAAGCAGGTTATTGCTGGTGAAGTTGCACTGTTGATGACCTCTTCCATCGCTTTTCTGATGACTAAGACTAAACTGTCAAGACAGTAATTATTTGCTTTGAATTTGTCTTACTTTTGTGAACAGGACGTATGTGTGCAATTTTCCAATTTTTCGGGTAGAGCCCAGTGTGGTAAATGTACTGGAAAATCTTGGCTAAGGGCGCAGCTAGTTCTGGAACATATCTTAGGTATTATTGCTGAAATGCTGCCAGTCCATAGCGTCTTTGCAGTATTCAGTGTGGCCTACCATGTCTTGATATTAGTTCGAGTGAATTGATTTGACTGAAGGTTGATATCTGTGGTGCTGGTGACCTTAACAGCCAAAGGTACTGTGGCCGTTACTCTGCTTTATGGTAGCATTTGTGGCTAAATCAGTTTCAATCCTCTATGGTGAATTAATACATTGATCTTCACAAAAGTCCAAGTAAGAAAATTATGGCCAAACCACCTTGACAAATATGAACTCCTGCTGAGAGTCTTTTTTCAATCTCACTTTGTCCTACTATATGTGATCTCTCTTTATTCTCTGAATTATGCACTTTAAGAGGTAGGTCTACCAGGTCTTTCTGAATCTGAAAACAACCTGTTTCATGTCCAAGATAATAAAATGTGAGGCTGGATGAACACAGCAGGCCAAGCAGCCCACCCATTTAAGCAGGAAAAAAAACAGTTTTGCCATCAGCCACTCTACTCTTGCACGCTATTGAAAATTTGGAAAGGAATTTGTTCCATGTTTATTCCATTGTACAATGTACAGGAAAAACAACATACAAAGGAGTGGTACTTTCATTTTCTTTGAACAGTTTTAACACAATAAAGGGCTTCAGGCATGTTTGTATGTGAGAAAGGAAAACAGTCCTCTGGGTTTCAAGACGCAGTTGAGTCAATGATTTTATTATCCTCTGTATCAGGTAGTTAAACTTAATGCCTACAATATAAGATTTAACAATTCCGTTGTGGGATATATTGTTACATTAATCAAAATGAAAGCTTGGAAACTTATGATTGAATTTTCTGAAAGAGGCATTTTGTTTAGCAAGCAACTTTGAGCTGAAATAACCTCAATGAGTAATGACGCTAAAATTTAAAATCATGGAACTATTTGATAGCTGTTGTGGTTTTTGCTTTCCTTCTAGTCTCTCTGTACAGATTTGAATAGACTTATTTTAAAGCTAAAGTTAAATGAAGATTTTTTTTGCTTTATTAACTTTTTATATTTGATTATATCCTTTATCCAATTTATTCTTTGACATAGAGACATAGAGTTTTACAGCACAGAAGGAGGTCCTTTGGTCCATTGCATCTCCACCTGTCATCAAGCACTTATCTACAATACTCCCATTTTCCAGCAATTGACCCACAGCTTTGCATACTATGATATTTCAAGTGTTTGTCTAAATGTTTCTTATGTTTTGTGATAGTTTCCACCCACCACCACTCTTCCAGACAGAGTTCTAGATGCCCACCACTCTCCAGGTGAAAATAATCTTCCTTAAATTCCCTTTAAACCTCCAGCCCTTTACCTTACATCCATGCCCATTGGTTATTGACCTTTCTAATGTGAGGAAAAGATTCTTCCAATCTACGCTGTGTATACTCATCATAGTTTTATATCTCTCAATCAGCTCCCCTCTCACTCTTCTTTGCTGTAAGGAAAACAACCACAGCCTATCTGATATCTCTTCATAGCTGAAACCCTCCAGCCCGGGTGAATCTCCTCTACAACCTGTTCAGTGTAATCACTGCCTTCCTGTAGTGTGGTCACCAGAACTGCACTCAGTACTCCAGTTGTGGCCTAATTGGCACCGAAGAATGCTTCCAGCTCCATCACAATATCCCTGCTTTTGTATTTAACGCTTTGACTAATACAGTCAAGTATCCCTTGTGCCTTCTTAACCACCTTATCCAAGTGCCCTGTTACCTTCAAGGATCTACAGACATGCACAACAAGATGCCTCTGATCCTCTGTACCTCTGTACTTCTTCGGGACCTGTCATTCAATGTGCACTCCCTTGGATTGTTAGTTATCTCAAAATGCATCACCTCACACTTTCAGGATTAAATTTCATTTGCCACTTATATTGGCTTATATCATTCTGTTGAATAATGCTTTCCTCCTCACTATTTACCTCACCGCCTATTTTTGTATCATCTGAAAACTTACTGATCAAACCTCCTACACTCATGTACAGATCATTAATGTACATTCAAACAGTAAGCTACTTAACACCAAGCCTGGGGTGTACCACAGCACACAGGTTTCCTGTCACAAAAACACCCTTAAAACATCACCTTCTGCTTCCTGCCACTAAGCCCATTTTGCGTCCATTTTGTGAAAGTACACTGTACCTCATGGGCTTTCACCTTTTAGCCCAACCTCCCAAGTGACATTTTGTCAAAAGCCTTCTTGAGGTTCATGTAAACTATATCAACAGCACTGTCCTCAGCGACACATATAGGCACTTGCTCAAAAATCTCAATCAAAGTTTTCATGGTTTCTCCTTGATAGAGCCATGCCAACTATCCTTGATTCATTCTTGCCTCTTCAATGGAGATTAGTGCTGTCCCTCAAAACCTTTTCTAAAGGTATTTCCTGACACAGATATTAAATTCACTCTCATATATTTCCCTAGTTTATCCCTACAAAACTTCATGAATAATATTACCACAATAGCTCTCCTTTAATTCTCTCGCACCTATCCTACGGCTATAGAGGATCTGGAAATTAATGAAAAGACCCCTGTAATACAAACAAAGAAACAAAGAAACCTACAGCACAGGAACAGGCCCTTCGGTTCTCCAAGCCTGCACCGATCAAGATCCTCTGTCTAAACTGTCATCTATTTTCTAACGGTCTGTGTCCATTTGCTCCCTGCCCATCCATGTACCTGTCCAAATATATCTTAAAAGACGCTAACGTGTCTGCGTCTACTACCTCCGCTGGCAATGCGTTCCAGGCACCCACCACCCTCTGTGTAAAGAACTTGCCATGCGTATCTCCCTTAAACTTTCCTCCTCTTACTTTGAACTCATGACACCTAGTAATTGAGTCCCCCACTCTGGGAAAAAGCTTCTTGCTATCCACCCTGTCTATACCTCTCATGATTTTGTAGGCCTCAATCAGGTCCCCCCTCAATCTCTGTCTTTCTAATGAAAATAATCCTAATCTACTCAACCTCTCTTCATAGCTAGCACCCTCCATACCAGGCAACATCCTGGTGAACCTCCTCTGCACCCTCTCCAAAGCATCCACATCATTTTGGTAATGTGGTGACCAGAACTGCCCACAGTACTCCAAATGTGGCGGAACCAAAGTCCTATACAACTGCAACATGACTTGCCAACTCTTGAACTCAATACCCCGCCCAATGAAGGAAAGCATGCCATATGCCTTCTTGACCACGCTATTGACCTGCATTGTCACCTTCAGGGAACAATGGACCTGAACACCCAGATCTCTCTGTTCATCAATTTTCCCTAGGACTTTTCCATTTACTGTATAGTTCGCCCTTGAATTTGATCTTCCAAAATGCATCACCTCGCATTTGCCCAGATTGAACTCCATCTGCTATTTATCTGCCCAACTGTCCAGTCTATCTATATTCTGCTGTAATTTCTGACAGACCCCTTCACTATCAGCTACTCCACTAATCTTAGTGTCATCAGCAAACTTGCTGATCTGACCACCTACACCTTCCTCCAGATCATTTACATATATCACAAACAACAGTGGTCCCAGCACAGATCCCTGTGGAACACCACTGGTCACAGGTCTCCAATTTGAGAAACTCCCTTCTACTACAACCCTCCATCTCCTGTTGCCCAGCCAGTTTTTTTATCCATCTAGCTAGCACACCCTGGACCCCATGTGACCTCACTTTCTCCATCAGCCTGCCATGGGGAACCTTATCAAACGCCTTACTGAAGTCCATGTATATGACATCTACAGCCTTTCCCTCATCAATCAACTTTGTCACGTCCCCAAAGAATTCTATTAAGTTGGTAAGACATGACCTTCCCTGTACAAAACCATGTTGCCTATCACTGATAAGCCCATTTTCTTCCAAATGGGAATAGATCCTATCCCTCAGTATCTTCTCTAGTAGCTTCCCTACCACTGACGTCAGGCTCACCAGCCGATAATTACCTGGATTA
Source organism: Stegostoma tigrinum (assembly GCF_030684315.1). NCBI lineage: Eukaryota > Metazoa > Chordata > Chondrichthyes > Orectolobiformes > Stegostomatidae > Stegostoma > Stegostoma tigrinum. The sequence goes on from NC_081354.1 coordinate 31,862,199, forward strand.
CCCTTGCTGCCTTTTTTAAACAAGGGGACAACATTAGCAAGTCTCCAGCCCTCTGGGACCTCACCCGTGTCTAAGGACACTGCAAAGATATCTGTCAGGGCCCCAGCTATTTCCTCTCTCGCTTCCCTCAGCAACCTGGGATAGATCCCATCTGGACCTGGGGATTTGTCCACCTTAATGTCTTTTAGGATACCTAACACTTCCTCCTTCCTTATGTCAACTTGATCTAGACTAAGCAAACATCTATCCCTAACCTCAACATCTGTCATGTCCCTCTCCTTGGTGAATACCGATGCAAAGTACTCGTTAAGAATGTCACCCATTTTCTCTGACTCAGCGCATAACTTTCCTTCTTTGTCCTTAAGTGGGCCAATACTTTCTCGAGTTACCCTCTTGCTCTTTATATATGAATAAAAGGCTTTGGGATTTTCCTTAACCATGTTTGCCAGCAATATCTCATGTCGGCTCTTAGCCCTCTTAACCCCTTTTATCAGATTCGCTCTACATTCCTGATATTCTTGAAAAGCTTCGTCTGTCTTCAGTCGCCTAGACCTCATGTATGCTTCCTTTTTTCTCTTGGCTAGTCTCACAATTTCACCTGTCATCCATGGCTCCCTAATCTTGCCATTTCTATTCCTCATTTTCACAGGAACATGTCTCTCCTGCACGCTAATCAACCTCTCCTTAAAAGCCTCCCACGTATCAAATGTGGATTTACCTTCAAACAGTTTCTCCCAATCTACATTCCTCAGATCCTGCCGAATCTTGGTATAGTCGGCCTTCCCCCAGTTTAGTACTCTTCCTTTAGGACCACTTCTATCTTTGTCCATGAGTATTGTAAAACTTACGGAATTGTGGTCGCTATTTCCAAAGTAGTCCCCTACTGTAATGTCAACCACCTGGCCGGGTTCATTCCCCAGCACCAGATCCAGTATGGCCCTTTCCCGGTTGGAATACATACATACTGCTCTAGAAAACCCTCCTGGACACACCTTACAAATTCTGCTCCGTCTTGACCCCTAACACTGAGTGAATCCCAGTCAATGTTGGGAAAATTAAAATCTCCCATCACCACCACCCTATTTCTCCTACACCTTTCCATTATCCATTTACATATTTGTACCTCTAGCTCACGCTCGCTGTTGGGAGGCCTGTAGTACAGCCCCAGCATTTTTACTGCATCCTTCCTATTTCTGAGTTCTACCCATATTGCCTCACTGCTTGAGTCCTCCATGGGGCCCTCCTTCAGTGCGGCTTTGATATCGTCTTTGCCCATTACTTCAACTCCTCCACCCCTTTTACCTCCCTCTCTATCCCGCCTGAAGCATCGATATCCTGGGACAACTAGTTGCCAGTCATGCCCCTCCCTCAACCAAGTCTCAGTAATAGCAATAACATCATACCTCCAGGTACCAATCCAAGCTCTAAGCTCATCTACCTTGTCTACTACACTTCTCACATTAAAACAAATGCACCTCAGATCACCTGTCCCTTTGTGTTCATCATCTGCTCTCCGACTACTATTCCCTTTAGTCACACTGACTCCATTATCTAGTTCCCTACAGGCTTTCGTTTCTACCTCTTTTCTGTCCAATATTTGGTTCCCATCCCCCTGCCACATTAATTTAAACCCTCCCCCACAGCATTAGCAAAAGCACCCCCAAGGACATTGGTTCCAGTCCGGTTCAGGTGTTCTCCTATATCTCCCACACCAATCCTGGGTGATCTCTTCTGGATGTGGCCACTTTAAACCCGCTAAAGCTGTTCTTCTTTCACAGTTGAAATTTATTCAAATGTATCACAGTCTTTTTTGCCAGATTTTCTATACCTTCATTGTCCTTCTCTACAATGAGCACAGATGCAAGTAAATCATTTACAGCCTCACTTTTTTTCTGGGTCCGCAGATAGTTTGCCACGTTTTCTTATCCTTAATGGGCTTTTCTCTTTCCCTGGTTATCCTCTTACCCCAAATGCGATATTGTGCTGGACTTTATGCCAAGGGCAGGTTCCCCTCACCTTGTCAGCCTGCCTCCAATTAACTAGCCAACCCAGGTTAATTTTTTTCAGACAATGGCCCCTTAATTGCCATGAGTAGCCCTTTTGATCTGCCTGCTTCATAGAACTCCTGGGTATTTGGAAATCGGATACTTGCCAGACTGGTAATGTCAAGCTAAGGTAGTTGTCATTGTTGGTACTATAGTTAAGGCAGGAGGTGATGGTAAGTGATGAAGCTACACCCAAAACCTCACTGGAGCCATGTTGACCAGCCTCAGTGAGGCATGGATTAGCACAACAGGACATCATGGAAAGACAGGCCTATTGTAGGGAACCTCTGATTAATACGAGGACCAAGTTAGGAGGTACCTTCACATTCATTAACTTGCAGTGTTAAAATTGCTAAGCTACATACTGGATGGAGTCATCTCTCACCAATCATATTAGAATGGCAGCAGGATGAATACCTTAATTAGGCATTTGATGCCTACTTCATCATGGGTGGCTCTGTGGAAGTCATTACAGGTACAATGATAGTTGGGTCAATAGTAATCTACTACCAATCGTGCCTTGCCCTAATTTACAGGACCATGTGTCTATTCTCCCACCCAAGGCAGCAAGTAAAATTCAGAACTTTATTTCTCTTAGCCCCATTCAAGAGTTAGTTAGAGTGATTCTTTTTTGACAGACTGTTTCACTGAGAGCATCACATTCCGTGCAGTCTGTGGCCTATGTTGTACGTGTTCCAACTCTGGTTAGTGGACAGCAAGATTCCTAAATAATTTTCCATCCTCTTACTCATAATTTGTCAATGTTAGCACCATTCTACTTTGCATCTGAGATCAGTTAAGACAATCTATTGATTGGACCTAAGACCAACTATCACATCATAGAGAGTTCTAATATTCATTTTTGTATGCATCTGTCGCATGGCTTGGTGATGATACAATTTCTCTTAGGCAGATTCAAGTCTTGATTAACAAAACTTTTATTCCTGTCTCAATTTATTTCATATTTTCTCTAGATTTTGTTTCTTTCTCTTTGTTTCTCACAATGCTTTGCCCTATCCATTTTACTTACTTTGTTGACTCATAACTGATTACTTCTTTAGTTAGTAGTTGCTTCTATCTGCTTAATATTTTCTCTTCTCATAGCTTCCTTTCCCTTCCTGGGTTTCAATGTTTTTATTTTATTTTCGACAAAAAGATCTAACCTGGAATGTGGATATAATGTTGGCAGCAAAAATGTCAGTTGATCGAATTTCTTCAAGTGAATTTTTACCAAGTCTGAATAGCCTAAATTGAGATAAATGAGAACATCTAAATTTTGTTGAACGTCTAAAACAAACTTTGGATCATAAAATAATTGTTAAAATGAACACAATCATAAATCAGCAATATTTCAAGTAAGGTCTTTTATGTTTGCCACTGGGAGCATTTTAGCAAAACAAACTCTCAAAGGCGTATTCCTCTATTAACCAACATTTGTAAGATTCAAGACGTGTATGAAATTCGTTAGGACTATATTGTTATTTGTCGATATTTTTCCTCATGCTTTAGAATAAGCTTATCTTAAATTCTTTGCCAACAACTTGGAAGAAACTTTAATGATTATTTCTCATATTGGAGTTAATCTTAGTGCGACCAATGTGTGAGGAATTCCCTGCACACTTAACAATCCAAATATACAAAGAATTGATTTCCAATTGTTTTAAGTGGGATGTTTGAGTTTAGCTGTGTGTATGCGGGATTCGCAGAATTAATTGAACTTACCTGGAAAATCAAAGTGAGAGGGGAACTGGATTTGAGGAAGCTGAATACATGATAGAGAAGATTATCAAATCTCAAAGCATAATTACTGGGTGTCTCACTGGAGACAAAGGTTATCCTCAGAAGCTCTTTTAGTGGCAACCATTAGGATCCCAGATAATGACTCCCAAGTAAGTTACAACGAATGACATCTAACTACCAGAGCCATCAATGAGCAAGTATTCAAGATGCAGCTAATGTGCATTCTGTGCCTTGACAGATCAACAGTGTACACCCGGGCAGGTATGCAGGATGTTAGTTGCCTCCTGTGCTTTGCACAGCATGGCATAGCAGTGAGGGCTGCAAGTTCAGGAAGAAGAAGACACTGACTGCTTCTTCTTTAGAGGCACAGGAGTAGACAGAATGTGACATGGGGAATGTGATTGCAAGCACACTTATAGCTATAGGATGCCTGCAGTAGTCTGACTCAGGCGTAGTTGGCCTAAGCTGTAACCGCAGTCATCGACCTGACAGCCAAATTGTGAAGCCTCTTCTCCCACTCCTCTCCCAACCCAGGACTCCCCCATTCACCAACTCAGCACAAATCAGTCCCACATTCAACATAGACACCTTTTACAGACATCAATTGTTCATCTGTCACTCTTGCCTTAATATTCTTCACAAAACAGATTACTTGCCAGCCAGTATAAGTGTAGTAAATAGAGAGCTTTTATTGCACAGAAAAATTGAACAATAAAATAGCTGCCTAATAGTTTTGAAGATTTGTGTATATGTTCTCCTGCAACTAAAATTCCTGACTCTTGCTTTTTTTGACTATTTCTACCTGGTGTACCTCAGCAGAGGTAGAGACAGGCTGCTCAGATTCCTGCTCAAATGCTTTTGGCCGTTGGGTTTAAGCCCATTGGGTCATCGCCAAAGGTTGGCCACACTGACTTGGAAATATACTGTCATTCCTTCACTCTCACTGGGTCAAAATCCTTGAATTCCCTCCCCAAGGGCGTTTTGGATCTACCTACAGCACATTGACTGCAGTGGTTCAAGAAGTCAGGCCACCACCACCTTCTCAAGGGCATTAATGAATGGGCAATAAATGCTGGCCCAGCCAGTGACACCCAGTTCTTGGGGTGAATTATAAAAAACCTGCATCTGTGAAAGGCAAACCCAGTAATCAAAACAGGAGGCAGGAAACTAAGTTCCAGTTGAGGTCAGGCAAGAAGATAAAGCACAGTGAGCAGAATTCCCGCTATCCTCTCTCTTTGACCATCTTTGATCTCATAACAAACACATGTTTCCCTGCTTGCACTGATCTGGGGAGTGCTTTGCTACATTTCAATGAAAGGCGAATGGCCAAGGTTGGATTATCAGTGATCCTGTTTAAGGTGACATTCCGATTACGTAGGTTACTGGTGAGGGCCAAGATACATTGTTTTGACTGTTCTGCCAGATGATTCTAACTGGATGCTACTCTTTCCATGGATGTAGAAGTCATCATGGAGTCTGAGACATCATGGCAATTCTGATGTCTGCCCAGTCCTAGACAAGAAGCAAAGTTGATGAGTTCTCATGCAAAGTCGGTGCTAATTCTCCAGAATGGTGTTATTTGTTCAAGCCCCCTGAGGCACAACATCAGTTTCCCACCAAGTCTGGAGAGCCTTCTACCCTCTTTATTTTCTCTGCTGGTGCCCTATCTGCACAACTCACTCTCACATTATACTGTGTGTGACATCATGTGAGACAGCACTGACCTGTCTTGCCAGTAGGAGCCGGTGGATAGTGTAATTATGCCCTGGGACGATGCACGTGATTTATAATTGTCAATATAAGAACATGCCTCTTATCAGTGCCCATTTAACATACTTCAGTTGCTGCAGGCATCAGTTCTACATGAACAAATGTTGCATTTAATTCTGCTACCAACTAATTGGAAAAGCCCTATCTCTCTGATTGCCAGTGATGCTGAGATTCAGCACCTCCTTCTCAGCAGCTAGCAGTATGGAAGCGGCTAAAGAATTACTTCTGGTTCTCTGCCTCTTCCTGGTGTTCTGTGTTTTCTTCTCCTACGAGCAAGAAACGGAAACTGATGAATGAGAATGCCAGGATTTTTTTTTTGTGGCTGGTTAAATAACTTTCTGATAAGTTTAAAGGATAGTTTGTGGCATTGCATTACAATAAGAATGAGTGTCAGTGATGGATAACCATTTGTGGGCAGGAAGAGGTGCTATGGCACCTGCACAATAAGTTAGTGTGAGGAATAATGTGCAGGAGGAGACTTGGGATTGCACAATGAGAGGAGGATGACATGAGGCACATTGAATGTGCACTGCCACTCACATTGTTTGCACTGATTAGGTCACTAAACCTCCTTTGGCACATTTCCAGGAGGGTTGCAGCGTACTGTATGATTGATTCTTCAACCCTTTGCTTCTATGCCTTTTTGTTCTCTGAAACATACTACTTCCTCACATCAGAAAGGAAATTAACCTCCATGCAGGCCCAGAAATTTGCAGTTTCAATCTAGGGAGGTATGAGCGATGCATGCTGCCAGCCTACATGATTATGAGTATATTGCTGAAAGTTATTGTTGTACTTAGCTCTGGGAACCAATCACTAGTGGCTTGTGGGGGTGGTAGTTCACTGCCACCAATCCTGCCTGCAATGCTGAGTCTAAGATCCTATTTCATTTTCAGTGGCGCAGGATGGACCACCGGAGAGTCTAAAAAAGAAGAAGCACTTGGCTTATTATACAAAGTCTGAATTATTGAATGATAAACAAAATTAACATCCACTCTTTATGCATTATTACAACCATTAGGACCTTCTGAAAGACTAATTATGACTCTACCCAAGGTTAGAGCGAAATCGCCTGGTTATATGGATTCAATTCAACTTTAACATTAGGTATTTCAGGGCCATTGCCTTAAAGTACTTCTATCGCACTTTAAAACAACTTCCACATGTTTTTTGATTTTATGTCAGTGTGTCCTTTTAAATAGTTAAGGTGAAATAGATTAAAGTAGAATGTTGTCATACCTGCTCACGCTAACTGAACTGGAGCATGTGTAAATAGATTAACTATTTGAAAAAGCCACCAGTATATGTGGTGCTGAAATTTCTGGCATCCCCATGCACTGCCAGGCTGCTTCATACCATCAGATTGAAAAGTTAAAATCCAGCCCAATATCACTTCAACACACAAGCAGGCCATGCTAATTATAATGTTGAGCTCCTTTATGCTACTTTGACAAAGGCTCTGGATTTCATTTAACATCAGCACCACTTACTGTGCCAATATAGATGTCATGAAATCCCACTTTATCTCTTGTTGTCTGACCTCTTCCAGTGAGATTGCCAAATGAGTCTCAACTCGACTGATGCTGGAGGAAGTATATGAATCTATACTCAGGGGAGCTGGTTTGAGGATTTTCCCCAATCTATTCACTGAAGAACCAACAACAGCTGCCAGCACAAAATACTTTTCCTCGTCTGACTGGATTAGACCCAAAGTTCCACGGATGAAAAGACCCCACTGTGATATTACATTGCCTGAGGGATCACATATGATGCAGAATCATTGTAAACAGTGAATTTCTTCCACATTAAGAGACTGGATAACTAGAGTGTTACTTAATCTTATGCCTTATTACCAAATATGGGATTAACCAGACTGTGGCTTTTGCACTCTAGAGATCACTCTGTTCATTGTCAGAAGCACAGAGTACATTTTAAATTTATTTGTGCTATCCCTCATAACTAAGTACTTACAGACACCACTTCTGGTGTGAGTTGACTAGACCTTTCCCCAAGGAAACATCTAATCACAGCACTTTCAACTATGCTACAGTCTAGCCTTATAATACTCATAAGGGTGAGTAATTGGATGCAGGTTGCATGGCCAAAAAGAGTTATTTATCGCCAACATATAGTATCCTTAGTGAATACAAAGAGATAGAACATTATTTCTCTTGAGCTATTATTCAGAAAGAAATATTACATTTTGAACAAGTTTCAAGCATGAGACGCATCAGTCAGCCATAATTGTTCTTCATTCTAACAAACATCTTGCCTTGTTCTTGAATCTTGCAATTAACATCATTCCTATGTTGGTCTATTACTGAAAATTTGGACTTCCATGTGGTTTCAAGAAGCATGTGATGAGTAACACTAATGCAAAATGGTTTCGTATGCAATTTCATGTCCATACTATTCATATTAATTTATTGGCATTAATATCAATTTATTAGAGAAGAGAGTCAAGGTTTATAGAATGCTGGTGAGAAAACAGGTATGAGATCATAACCAGTTCAGTCACTGTCTTATTGAATTGTGGAGAAGGCACAATGGGCTGTTTAGTCTATCCATCACGAGTCCTATGTTCCTTTATATTGAAAATATAAATTAATGCCACTTGAAATATACAAAATAAATGAATTTTTGTAACAATTTATCAAAAGTTGTACATGTATTTTACAAGAAATGTGAGCTTTAATGATTATTCTCAAATTATGAACTGAGTAAGATGAAATGGCTTCTTTAACAAGTATGTTACAAGGGAAAATGTGATAAGAGGCAATTGATGGAAAATCCTATTTATGCCGCAGGACAAGAGGATACAAATAATGCTTAGAACCAGAATTACATGTAACCTGAAATTTAATATAAGATTGTATCATCAAGGTGAAAGCATGAATTGTTTGCATGAAGTTTCAATGCAGATGCTTTGCAGCACTTTACCAAAACTCTTTTGTTAGTATGGTCAAACATCTAGAAAGACAGGGACAGCAAAGGCATAATGATACCATCATATGCAAAGTTCTCTCAAAAATAACAAAGCACCCTGACTTGAATGATGTGGATTTTCTAGCTCCCATGCTAATAGCACTATAGATATTGCTACGTTACATGCAGTAGTTTAAAAGGACACCAGCCTTTCAAGTGCATTTAAGGATATGTAACACCGCATACATTGATCATGATATCGACATCTCATTTTTTTAAACCATGTGTTACTTCTATTGAAAACTAGTTCTGTCACTGTTCCAAGTGATGCTAAACAGTAGAAAATATAAAATGTATGAAGGAATGGCATGAAGAACACAATTAGGAAAGGGCAAATATGCTGATGCACAGTAAATGCAGGGCTAAAGATAAAAGTGATAATGGGAACTGCAGATGCTGGAGAATCCAAGCTAAAAAAAGTGTGATAATAAAATGTGAGGCTGGATGAACACAGCAGGCCAAGCAGCATCTCAGGAGCACAAAAGCTGACGTTTCGGGCCTAGACCCTTCATCAGAGAGGGGGATGGGGGGAGGGAACTGGAATAAATAGGGAGAGAGGGGGAGGCGGACCGAAGATGGAGAGCAAAGAAGATAGGTGGAGAGGGTGTAGGTGGGGAGGTAGGGAGGGGATAGGTCAGTCCAGGGAAGACGGACAGGTCAAGGAGGTGGGATGAGGTTAGTAGGTAGCTGGGGGTGCGGCTGGGGGTGGGAGGAAGGGATGGGTGAGAGGAAGAACCGGTTAGGGAGGCAGAGACAGGTTGGACTGGTTTTGGGATGCAGTGGGTGGGGGGGAAGAGCTGGGCTGGTTGTGTGGTGCAGTGGGGGGAGGGGATGAACTGCATCCCAAAACCAGTCCAACCTGTCTCTGCCTCCCTAACCGGTTCTTCCTCTCACCCATCCCTTCCTCCCACCCCCAGCCGCACCCCCAGCTACCTACTAACCTCATCCCACCTCCTTGACCTGTCCGTCTTCCCTGGACTGACCTATCCCCTCCCTACCTCCCCACCTACACCCTCTCCACCTATCTTCTTTGCTCTCCATCTTCGGTCCGCCTCCCCCTCTCTCCCTATTTATTCCAGTTCCCTCCCCCCATCCCCCTCTCTGATGAAGGGTCTAGGCCCGAAACGTCAGCTTTTGTGCTCCTGAGATGCTGCTTGGCCTGCTGTGTTCATCCAGCCTCACATTTTATTATCTTGGAATCTCCAGCATCTGCAGTTCCCATTATCTCTAAAAAAAGTGTGAAGCTGGATGAACACAGCAGGCCAAGCAGCATCTCAGAAGCACAAAAGCTGATGTTTTGGGCCTAGACCCTTCAGCAGAGAGGCAAGATAAAAACATGTTTTGAGTCAAAAATCAGAGAGAGAGATGCACAGAGAGGAATGGATGGGAATTGTACACAGATTATAGGCAGATAGATAAAGACAATGGTATCTCAGAGGAGGAAGACAGGGAGACTGATGTAATGGATAGAATAGAGATATTGATGTATCAGTGATGCAAGGGGAGCAGTGCTAGGACTCAGGGTTACAGACATTGATATATTACAGACAGAGGAACATTGAGCAAATTGGGGAGAAAGGTGAGCTGTGAGATCCTGGAAAAGATTGCATTAGAATAGGAGTGGTTCTTAATTTCAGCACTGTTGATAGATAGATAGGAGGAAACAAGAAATGGTACATCCAGTTCTTCTGAGAACTAAGAAGAAAGTTCAGACACACACTGCCTACTATTGTCTTGGTCAAATAAGAAAACATTGCAGGACTTTTAATGCAAAGAGAAAGAGCAGCATTTTCCTATTCTACTAAACTTTCAGCAATTTTCTGGCAACTCCTGATCGTAGGATATACATGTGATAATATTGTATTGCACTTGGGCAAGTGTTGCACTAAAGCAAAGTTTCTGAGAACTGGTGAGGTTGGATGTTCTGAGCAACATTATTCTAATACTACTTTGGAATTTAATTCTGATCATAAGCAGATGGTGTAATGTGTTTTGTCTTGTGAGTATAGTTAAATGTACACAAGTGAAGTAAGCATGAACACTTGCCATCTACTTGAGTGGGACTCGACAGGATGTGAGTGCACAAAGATCCCCCACAATTTCACAGTTGTTGTTTGCAATTAGCATGTGAAATGTTAAGTGCTAAACTGTAGAAATGAATAAACAGTGTATGAGAATGAGCATTAAAGTCACCCGCAACACTTAGCAATTTGGCACACTCTTCAGCTTGACAAAACTGTTTCTCCGAAAGAATAGTCAACATGCAACTTCATTATTCAAATTTGTAACAAGTGTGAAAATACATTGAAAATATATATTAATAAGTAAAGAGGGCATTAACTAAGACATGTAACACTGTAAAAGTATATCATTGCAAAAACTAAAATCTATGCAGTTTGCACTTGATACCTTTCCTGGCCTGATTGTAGCTTTGTAAATACATTTATTTTTGTTTTATTCACTGCTTCCACCTCATTGAAGAGGATACAAACCAATTCAAAATCATCAACCTGGTTATTTCAGCAACTGAAAACTCTGGTCACATTTCAATAACTGACAAACTCAATTAGAACAGCTGGGAAATCCATAATATTCAAAACAAATCAACAGCATTCTAAATCAAAGAACACATAACCTTCTTTTTAAAAAATAATCAATTCATCCAACTCCTGATGCTAATATGTCTTTTAAAATGTTTTAGGATCTGGATCTCTTAACCTATGACAAAACATTTATTCCTAACTGCATGCTATCTGTGAATCTTTTTTTTAAAAATCCATCTATTAGTTTTTAAGGTATATTAATACAATCAGACGAACAGACTATTATAAAAATTCAGGATGAAAACTTTGCATTCTTTGGATGAGGCAATAAATGAAGATGAGTGAAGCAAGTATTTACCAAATAGTGAAGCAGTTGAAATTTTAAATTAAACTGGTCCAATATGTTATAAAACATGGTTCTGAATTTGTCACAAAATTAATGTCTGGTGATGTTCATGAATTATCTAAATTCATTTACGTTTTATAGATAAATGTCAAGGATAAAATTTATTATCCGTCCCTAACTGTCATTGAGAGTCACCTCATGAACTTTTACAGCTACAGCAGTTATGTAGCTGGTCTTCAGGACAATGGTGAAACCCTCAGAATATTGATGATGGTCATAACCTCATTGAGTATCAAGGTGAGAGGTGAATAGATTCTCTCTTTTGGAGATGGTCATTTCCTAGCAATATTTGAGGCATTTATTTGACCTCTGGTGATGAACTTAGTTGAACCAGCTCTAACCATAATGAGTGATTAAAAAAAACTGGATTTAATTCACATAATTGCTCCATCACTTTAACCTCACTCAGACTTTCTGTGATTATGGGAAAAGCTATAATTTTCACTCCAGCCAAGTCATTACCTAACATTTAGTCAACTTTCTCCATGAGTAATTTCTTAACAATTCCTACTTCCAATGTTCTTGTCAACAAGTCACACTCTAAGTGGACTGGTACAAAAGAACAATAACATACTCCCCACTTAACCTATTTATTGATAACTTGATTTTCAGTGCAGCCTCTGTAGGATAAAATGTGCAGGATTTTTTTTTGTAGCAAGTTGAACATTTTTTTGTCATACGACCTAGCAAATTCTCTCATCTTACCAAATATGTCACATCAATCACCGACCTAACTACGTTATGGTGTCTCTCAGGTTGGATTGTGGCCCCAGCTAATGATACACTATTCCCAGCACAATTTGCTACTCAGTGGGTATCTTGATATTCAAAGATATATGTTGCACTTTTGCCACCTTTAAAATCCCATTATGACCATCAAAATGGAGCTTCCCTGCACGATTTCTGATGTGTGATCCAGACTTGGCAAAAAGGGGGAAATCAGCACTTCACTATGCAGGCGAGGCTCTGGAGGGCCTGCAAGATGGATTGTACAGATGAGAAATTTCCTTTGTCCCCAGGACAAGCAGTGTAAGCCAAAACTTCAGACCATGCCAGCCTGATCAGAATTGCTACCACAGTGAGTGCGCTCTCACCCTCCAAAGGAATGTCTAGAATTGTAGGAATAAAAACAATGACATTGTCCACTCCACCAGTATGTCATCATCTTCTTTAGTGATACCTCACCCTCAGTCTACCTCCGGTCCCATACCCACTATGCTCTGGCACTCTCAATATTGTGTTTAACAACTTTCTTCATTCACAGTCACCCACCCTGACCCCAAACTCCTGACACCATTAAACTTTTGTGCCCTCTGCATTGCCTATTCAATCACTTGTGACACTTCGCAACCAACAGTAAGTTTTTCAACCCAGCTTCAACTCCCATAAGACCTTGCATCTCATTTTCCAGGAGGAAAATTGTCCACATTAGGTGGCATCATTTGTTTTGCACAGTTCCTTTGATTTTCTGTGATGATGGTGGCATGATGCTTTCTGCAGAGTAGTGTTCAGTGTTTGATTCCATAACTGATTGAGTTGACCTAGAACTTTTCTCTCAGAAGAGTTCTTTCTTTAGAGACTGTTAGTTTCTTTTCTTTTGTTTTTTCACTCACAGAAAGAGAGATGGTGAGAGAAAATATACTTGCAGATTTCTGTAAGTCTTTAAGCATACTGTGCCTACAGGTCTGTGACAAACTGCAGTTGGGCCAACCTAAATGCGGTCATTATATAGCCTTTCCTTCACTTAAAGATACCTGGTGCCAATCTGTTTCGCACAATAACTATCTCACTGCTCGGAAAAGGAATATTGCCATGTATAGGTAAAGTGCCCACCACATAATCCCATTTGATCTACAAGTTTTTTTTTCCTTTATTCATTCAGGGGATGAAGGCATAGCTAGCCAGGCCAGCATTTAATGCCCATCCTTAATTTCCCAGAAGGCAGTTAAGAATCAATCACTTTACTGGGGATCTGGAGTCACATGTAGACCAGATGAGTCAAGGATGACAGTTTCCTTCCTTAAAACACATTTGGGAACCAGATGGGTTTTTTCTAACAACCAACAATGGTTTATTGGTCATCATTCAATTTTTAATTCCAGTTTTTTTTTTATTTTGATTGAATTCAAATTTTACCATTTGACATAGTGGCATTCAAATCCGGGTCCCCAGGACTTCAGCTGTATCTCTGAATTAATGGTCCAGCAACAATATCATTTGGTCATTGCCTGCCCATTTTGCAGCAAAAAAAAATTCCCCTGGTTCTTTTCTAATGCACAGGGCCCAGTTTCCATTTTCCAGTCCGTATTCTAAAAAGGAAATTAGGTCGTTCCTTATTCTGTGCTAATCTAATTCCACTTTGCTAACCATTCATGCTTTTTAAGTTTTATCATAAGTTTCCATTTTATTAACTGCTTAGGCCTCAAGATCTAAATATATCTTTTCTCTGCTTTGCTGTTCTACTTTACGACATTCCTTAGAATATCTTTGATGAAAGTTTTGATCATCACACCTTTGAGGTGCCTGGGTTAAAACTTCCAAGACATGCCTTGTTTATCATGTTAAACCTGTGATGTAAGTACATGTTGCTCTTGTTATTGTTACAATTCACCAGGTCGTGGATTGCTCCAAATTACCTCTGCACAAATGCTTTCTGACTGTCTTATGTCCACATTTCCCTCCTCTATTGCTCTTATGATGGTGTTTGAAAATAGCTGCAGGCTGGGAGAGGTAGGGGAAATCTTCAGTTCAGCTGAAAGTACTTGAGTTGGTCACAAAAATCCCTCTAGCGCTCAAGGATCTGACTGCAGACTGTTGGACCTGACCCCTCCACAATGGCTGACCATCTATAAATTTATATCTGTTCTTCTATATCCCTCAAGGATAGAGAATTTCAAGGATCCACTACCCCCGAGGGAAAGAAATTCTCCTCATATTGGTCCTAAGTGGTTTGGCCCTTACTTTGAAATTTTGGCTATTTTTTCTAGACTCTCCAACCAGGGGAATGATCTTACTAGTAGTTAAATGTCAATATTTTGCAGGTTTCAACCACATCACCACTCAGTCTTTGAGACTGTAGAGTCATGGGCCTGGTTTTCCCAAACCCCCTTCATAGGATAATCTGCACAAATGAGAATCATAGCACTTATAAGAAGTCCCCACTGGAAAACTGGTTAGGCAACAATAATGAGCTGTGCACAGGTTTAGGATTAGGCTTAACCCCAGCCTTAACCCTCTGGAATATGTGCAACAAGTTACTTAGCCAAATGTAGAGCCAGAATGGATATGGATATTTCTAAATGTTTCTCTTGATCACCACAGCTACTGGAACCATCCTACCCACACTGCCCTGGGAAGAGCTAATGATTCCCTAACCTCTAATCTTTCCTTTCCCCTGTATCTGACCTACTGTCTGGCCAACCTCTGATTGATCCTGACTCGCTAATCTCCCACAGTCTCACGATCCCCAATCCAGACCACAATCCTCAAGTTGGTATATGTCAAAGCTAATGCTTTTTCTATGATTGACATTCCCTCCACACCTGGCCCAAGACACAGAGGGCAAAACTAGTAAAAAAAAAGTCAGAAATATTTGGAAATGGATGTACTGATTGTACTGGGGCTCTATTTTGAAGTATATAAGAAAACACGGACAATATGTCTTATTTAAGATAACAAAGTATGGAACTGGATGAATACAGCAGGCCGAGCAGCATCTTAGGACTACAAAAATTGACATTTCGGGCCTAGACCCTAGACCCTAGGCCCAAAATGCCAGCTTTTGAGCTTCTAAGACACTGCTTGGCCTGCTGTATTCATCCAACTCCAGACTTTGTTATCTTGGGTTCTCCAGCGTCTGCAGTTCCATTATCTCTGATACAATACGTCTTATTTGACAGTTTTGACAGTTTTGGAATCCTCAACACCCTAAATCTCCCTGATCCCCTGAAATCCATATTCCCCTAAGATTTGGCCTTTCATCTAAGACCCACAAACTACAGAGGTTCTTGATCACCACCCAGCCCCCACGAAAATCTCATGACTCCATCATGGTCTTATTCTGTCATGTCATTCATAGCAGATTAACATTTACAGTCCAATTCCTGAACCTTCCTTTTCTATTTTTTGTGTGCAAAGTAAAGAGTCAATATGAAAAGAGTAATAATAAAAATAGTTATTCTCAACACTAAGATGCAGAAAGCCTCAGAGTAATTACAGAAAATTAACAGTGTTGGTCAATAAACCCAATTTGAATTGGGCTTCAATGTGTTCAATTAAAGAGGAATTACCCCCTCGACTGCTGCCTCACACAGGATGCAATGTGTTACAATTAAATGAATCTGTGCTTTTGAGGTCCATATGGAGTCAGAGCAATTTACGGCTTTATTGCCAACTAGTGCTTAAATCAAACAACAAAGCAATATGTTCATCAAGAAAGTTTACCATCTTTTGTTTGTTTTCCACACGTGCAATGGCATTATAACAGTGATATGGGACATACTAGCAGTAACATATTGAAAATAATATGGCAAATCGTTGCCTTCACATTGCATGGGAATCTGGTGCTGACACCTGAAAGTTCGACAGAGAAGTAGGCAATTTTCAATGTTTGCCTTATTCAATGTTGTTGGGCACATCTAATCTTGACTGTGTTCAGGTTCTGCTGTAGTTTGCTGAACAGATCTGTGGCTGCAGATTCCCTGGTGGTCTGTGGCTGAAATAATCAGCTGAAGTATTCGGTTCCTCACTGATACCGTGCATCTGCAGCAAACATTTCTTAACTGATTCAGAAAGGGGCTTTTACCCCATGAAATGTGCATTCTCCATCTTAATTTTTTTTTGTTTCTGCAGTCTGGGAACCAGCTTGTGTGAAAAATAGCTGAATAAATTAAGTCATAGCATTCCACGTATGGAAAAAAATGCTGGTTTCTATAGAGACACATGTCAAAAATGTGCTTGTGGCTTTGCTCCATTGTAGACAAATCTCCTGTATTTTTTTCTCCGAACAGAACATTATAAAAGACAGTCATGTAAAATTGGCTTCAGAGCAATTGGTTGGGATGCTAATTCAGATATTTTAGGTGAGATTGAAATTGAAATGAACCTAAATACTAATCCCTAGATATGTGCACTAATACTCAAATATTCAAAGCTCAACAATAATAGATACGTTGATCATAAAAGTTAAGTTTGCTTGTTCAGGTTTGTTTAACCCTAGGTTATTAGTCTGTGTGTTGGACCTCAAAGCTCTTTAGTCCAGATGTGTGCAAAATCCTTCAGACCTTTGACAAAACAAAGCCAGCATATTCAGGCATTTTGTTCAAAATTACACTTTCTCAAGCTACCGAGCTTTGCTGCTGACACAAAGCCCCCTAGTAAGGATTCATTTATATTTATGTAATGACCAGGCTTCTCTTTTTGTTGCAGGCTTCAATCTTGAATTCTACAACCCCTTTAGTTGAACAGTTAGTCCATAGGGACATGTGATGTTGGGCCTCAATTGCCTCCACATGATAGTGATGACTTGGTCAATTTCCCCATGCAGCCAGCAGATGAAATGGCTGTGAATGTTAGGCTAGATTCCCTATAGTGTGGAAACAGGCCCTTCAGCCCAAAAAGTCCATACCGCCCCTTCGACCATCCCACCCAGACCCAGCCCCCTACAATCCACACACCCCTGAACACTATGGGCAAATTAGCATGGCCAATCCACCTAACCTGCACATCTTTTGGACTGTGGGAGGAAACTGGAGCACCCAGAGGAAACCCACGCAGACATGGGGAGAATGTGCAAACTCCACACAGACAGTCACCTGAGGGTGGAATTGAACCTGGGCCTCTGGTGCTGTGAGGCTGACCACTGAGCCACCCTGCTGCACCGTTGTATTGACAGTGGTAACACTCAGGCAGGTTGCCAATGAGAAAGAAGAGGGCAAATTGAGTTGGCAGCAAAGAAAGTGCACAATTTGGCTGGGAAAGCAATCTGGAGGAAGGTGATAGCCCGACCTAGAGTGTAGCATAAAATATTCTTGGTCTCATTCTGCTGCTAAAGAGCATTTAAGAGAAGACAAGGCTGTATGACACTACATCACTTCCCATGATGATGTATACTCTGTTTCATTGGTGTAGACATCAAGTTTAATGAAGACATAGATGAGCAGCTGAGGTAACCAGTGATTTCACTGTAAGATCAATGGTCATGTGGTAGAGATCTGCCAAGATGTTGGATCCTGTACAACATGCTGCTCTGTGGCCTCAGCATCATGTACCGTATATAAATAAATATGGATTAACTGTAGCTTAGAAGTATGATCTTGTACAAAGACCTAAAGGATCCACAATACAACACGATGAAACAATTAACACATCATACAGTCACAGCAAACCCTTTGTACTATTAGATTTAGATTTAAATTTAGAATTTATTGTCACGTACACTGAGTACAGTGGTCACTTACAAAGGATCATGTTACTTACAGTATCATTTTGATATTTAATGTTGGACATATTAGAGTTCTCAGGAACACCACACAGAAATTTTACAATTATCTAGCTTTTGATTGACAAAAATACCACAAAAGCAGCAATAATTTGATTGTGGGTGCCTCTTTCAGAGAAAACAAGTTTAATTTTTTCCTCCAGCAAGATATATTAGTTTGAAATTTCTAGGCAATACATTCATTTTTAGAAATGTTGGCCATATCGAAACACAAAATATAATGCCATTAAATGTGGGAAGACAGAAAGCATATAGATTTCTACTAATGAAGGATTCTTTGATGCTGAAATTCACCACTCAGTTAACGTTAGTGCCCTGGGCAGCTGCGTACCTTGTCACATTTCTGACAAACATATGTCCATGATGAATTTGTTTTCAAGTTCATGCTGAAAGTGCAGAAATAGTGTGCTTTGCTTTTAATTTCTTGGTGGGATATTTGTCCAGGACATAAATATGTTGATTAAGTGTTATTCCACAAGGATGAGTGTTTGGATCACTTGTGGAACAACTTATAGACAATTATAACTCAGAAACCATAAGTATGATTTCAGTTTTTCAGATCCTAAATTTCAGAGTATAGTAACAACTGTGGATTCATTGCAAAAGAAAAGAAGTAATAGTGCACGACAATAAACTTTAGAATGGGCATGGAATTGGCAAATTAATTCCACTGCACATTATATGAGCAGTTCCATTTTGTTAGACAGAATAATGAGGCTCATGCTCCTTTGAGAATAAGAATTTAATTACATCAGAGAACAGAGGGAGTGAGATGCACAAATCAGTAAAAGTAGCAATTCAGTTCAATAATATCATAAGAAAAACAAATAAAAGTTTATTACTAAAAGAAAACAGGTGCAAAGATATGGTGAGTGAGAGGTAGCAAAGAAAAGAGACAATAATAGAGACTGCTGGAAAAACTCAGCAGGTCTGGCAGCATCTGTGGAGAGAAATCTGAGTTAAAGTTTCGGATCAAGTGGCCTTTCCTCAGAACCTTTATGATTTATCTCCACAGATGTCGCTGGACCTGCTGAGCTTTTCCAGCAATCTCTATTTTTTGACTCTGATTCACAGCATCCACAGTTCTTTTAGGCTTTTTTTAGTAGCAAAGGGAAGGTTGTTGACTTTTATTTTGCATTGCTGGTAGCTCTTCCTGACCCTGGAGATACCACTAACCCAGGTGGTGACTTTAGACCAGGCTGACAGGTTCCAGTGGTACAGCCTCCTCTACTGATTGTCCTGAAATAGGACACCTCTGTGTCTGCACCTTCTGTTTACCTGGACCTCCACCTCAATGTCAATGAAACATAATGACATCTTGCACTTTGCCTCCATGTTCTGACTTCAACTGTCACTGAGAAGGGAGGCTTTGGAATACCTTTGCTCTTCCAGGTGCACAATAAGCTTTTAGAGATGGTACATGTGCAAGACAGGCAGGTTTTTCAACGGAAAGATATTGAGTGGTAAATTCTGGGAATGCTGTGTAGTAAGAAAGGGCATACATCAATGTAAGAAACACTTTAGGAGTTGAGTAGCTGCTTGATGAATAAGTTTAATAAGATAGGGTGAGAAAGCCCACTAAGTCACATGTTGAAAATTCATCCAGAAGACTCAATGCAACTCAAAATTAGCCAAACTATGTAAGAATCAATCGCTTGCATCTGTGCTAGTCTATATATTTACTCTCACAAACTTATTGAAGAATAATATTTGGGATTCAATCCAAAACTGTCCTACCTGAGGTGAATTTCTTCTTTTCAGTTAAATGCTTTATTGGATTTCATAATCAAGTTCAAATAAGGAACTAATTTAAGATGGAGTATATGTAACATTTTGGCAAAAGTTAGAGCATAGTAATTAATGCTGCTGGCACTTGTAGATGATTGAGGCATGTACTGCATTCAATATTTTTCTGTTGCTTTATCTCCTGACAGAAAACTGCCATTTCTGTGCAATTTTTGTTGTAAAACTAAATTTATACATCTGAATCATCAAAACTTTAAATGGTTGTTAAATGTTTTTAAAAAGTCACAAGATCTGCCAAAGTGGTAATGATGAGAGATGGTTCCTTTCTGTTTTCGAGTCAATCTGATTATCCATTATGCCTGCAGCATTTCTGCACATGGAGAATGTAGGTCAAGTGAAACAAAATGTCTGAACCATATGTAGCACCGAAAAAAGAAATGTGGTTTCCTACAAATTTTATCTGAAGTATACAATAGAAAAATGGGTTCCATTGTTTTATCCAAGTTCAAACATTTATAACAATAAATATGCAGCATTGAGTGTCAATTGACATTGTTTTTGAGTTTTAAGAAATAAATTATGAATTGCCATGATTAACACTACATTGCTGAGAAAGGACATATTGAACATATTTGCAAAATGAGCTTCTGAAAATATGCTTCTGAAACATAATGGTATGCTTTGCTGAAGTGGTGTTCAATTCTGACCACAAATATAAATGGAGGCAGGAGCCATAGTATCAGCATACGCCAGTAGGAGAGGTGATATTTTATGAAATGCCAGTTTCAAAGCATGAAATAAGAAGCCTACAAAATGTTAAGATCCATGCATGTATGGCTGAATCCAAGTTGCTAAGTGCTTAAGCATATCTTTCTTTCAACATTTCATTGTTGCATTCTTCAGTCTGTGGAACAAAAGAGGAAGAGATGATGGGTGTGAATTTAATGTACTCAACACCATTCTTGAGGCTAGATCAATGATAGGCTAAAAATACAAGACAACACCTTGATTTCCTGCAAGATATATTGGCAGATGATTCAAGCTTACAACTAAATTAAATGTCAGACTTTTCAACAAAATATACAACTAGTCATAAAATGGCATAAATGTATCAATGATATTTTATGACATAATCACCTCATTAAAGTTATTTCCTGTTCCTGCTATTAAGCACAAGCGGTACACATATAGCCATTTCAAACATTATTAACGGATCTTGAACTTCAGCCATTCTTAGGTAAGGCAACTGCAGAAAGCATGCAAGGCTATGGGGCTAGAATAATTAGCTGGTTGTTTTTGACCGTAGATGCGATGGGCTGAAGAGCCTTTATTCTGTGCTTTAGACTTCTATGGCTCCAAGACTCTATGACACAGAAAGAACCAAATAAAGCTTTCAAAGAATAAAACTGAAGTTTCTGGAAAAACTCAGCAGGTCTGGCAGCATCTGTGAAGAAAAAATTCTGAGTTAACGCTTTGGGTCCGATGAGCCTTCCTCAGAACTTTTCAAAGCTTTCAAAAAATTTTTTCATGTATTAATGTGGGCCTTTTATATTTCATCCTAAAGGATTTCGAAGTATTTAGAGTCACAATTCTAGGAAGGATGTAAGTACATTGGAGGCAGTTCAGTGGAGGTTTATCATATTGACACCTGGAATGAGTGTTATTTTATAGGGAAAGGTTGGATATGTGAGGATTGTTTCCATTGGAATTTAGAAAAAAATGAGGGTTGACTTGATTAAAGAGTATGAAATTATTAATTGTCTTGGCAAGGCTGACGTGGAAGGGATGTTTCACCTTCTGGGAGAGTCCAGAACAATGGGGCGCTATTGAAAATTAGAACAGAATTAGGTTTATTGTCATGCATACTCAAGTACAAAGTACAGCGGAATGTACACAATGTCACCACCCAAGGCACCATTTTCGTTACAAAGTACCTAGGTATTGATCTTAGGCACTAAAATAGATTAGATATGAGAACAGAGAAACAAAAAGGAAAGCTAAAAGTTCCACATTAAAGTTCTTCATGGTGCAATTTAAAAAGACCAAGAAGTAAAGTCAAAAGATAATTATTGCAGTCCTTCTACAGCCTGCTGTCTCTCCACGCCGTCGGCTTTCCACATGTGATCTCGCTCTCCCTGCACTGTTGCGCTTGAGATGGAGATGAGGAGAATAATTTTCTCTGAGAAGTATGTCTGATTTTGCAAGTACTTGCCTCAAAAGGTAGTGGGAATGGGATTATTGAATAGTTCTAAGGTGGAAGTAGATCGCTTCTTGTTTGGCAAGGGAATCTAAGATTATCAGTAATAGGTGGGAGTATGTCATTTAAAACATAACCAGATCAGCTATGATCTTATTTAGAAGTGGACCAGACTCAAGGGCTTTTTTTTTGCTCCACATTCATATGTTCCTATTTTGAATGCTTAGATTGTCTCTAGATGCACACAGGGATGACTGTTCTAATCTTGTAAAAATGGATGAGGTTTTGTTAAAATAGAAAAAAAGATTTTACTTAATTATGTTTTGATTGAATAGTAATCTGAAGGGCTATTGGCCAATGACATAGTGCAAAAAAAAGTGTGGTTTGAATTTTTAAAAACGTGAGTGCGTATGATCCGTGAGCAATTACAGATGTGTTTAAAAAATTTCTATCTATTCCAATGTAAACCACAGAATGGAACATACAAACTATTCTAGGTTACCTATTGAGCAACATGAGGTTTACCAGAATCAGAGGAGTGAGATTCCAGATTAGTTCTTTACCGTAGTTGGGCAACTTTGGTTCTGCTTTCTTATTTCTGAATTTCTCTGTCGGCACATCTGCATCTTGCATGCAAGTCTGGGGATCTTTTGTACTAAGTTTCATGATTTGGCTAATCAGTGTAAATCTTTGTCTCTGCCATTCTCAAGTTGTTCCTTTGAAATATGGTGAACTGCACTTGAGAACTCTACCACCTTCTGTACTCAATATTGGGTTCAACGATTTTAGGGCTTGAGGCACCTTTTCCCAAGTCCTTACTTCAAGCCCCACACACCCAGCCTTGTTATGACATCATCTACTATTACATGCCATCTATTGTTAATCACTGACAGTTCTCATTCATAGCTTTTCATTCTCCTAGGCTGATCATTTTCCACTCCTTTGTCTGTTCTCTCTATTTGCAGTCCAACTCCTTCTACCATTTATTTCTTTTCCCCTCGCCCCCATGCTGTCTTCTGACTATTTCTTCCTAGCTACCATCAGCTCTGAGGACGGATCACTGGACCTGAAACGTTAACTCCGATTTCTCTCCAAGATGCGGCCAGACTTGCTGAGCATTTCAGCAGTTTATGTTTTTTGTTTCTGATTTCCAGTATCCACAGTCCTTTGGGTTTTAATGTGGTGAACATGCTTGATGATGATACACCATTTTCTTTTCGTTGTACTTATATGGATTTTTAAACAGTTTTTGAATAAGCAATGTATCAAGAGTTATAAAAACAAAATTGCTGGAAAAGTTCAGCAGTTCTGGCAGCGTCTGTGGAGGTGAAAACAGAGTTAACGTTTCAGGTCCGGTGACATTTTCTCAGAACAGTTCTGAGGAAGGGCCACCGGATCTGAAACATGAACTCCGTTTTCTCCTCCACAGATGCTGCCAGGCCTGCTGAGCTTTCCCAGCAATTTTGTTTCTGTTTCTGAAATTTACAACATCCGCAGTTCTTTTGGTTCTTATCAACAGTTATACTTGCATTTTGTTTTCATGTAAGTTGGAAAATGTATGTCATTTGTTTTCGGCTTATTTGGATTATTTTCAGTGAATTATGACTTTTCAATGGGTATAAAATGCTTTGCAGCATCAGTGATAGTTTTTTACAGGGTATTGACAGGAACCATCTGCTACCCTACCCCTCACTGTAGATCCACTTGATACATCTCCTACATCCAAAACTCCGACAGGTAATTTTTATCTTTGCTACCTGGGTCAAGAAAACCAAGACAGGGCACAATTGGAAATATCCAACAATGAATATTCCATACTATTTCCAAAAGTGACTGCTATAAAACTGCAGAGATAATAAGAACTGCATATGCTGGAGTATCCAAGATAACAAGGTGTGGAGCTGGATGAACACAGCAGGCCAAGCAGCATCTTAGGAGCAGGAAAGCTGACGTTTCGGGCCTAGATGCTTCATCAGAAAGGCCTAAAACATCATCTTTCCTCCCCCTAAGATGCTGCTTGGTCTGCTGTGTTCATCCAGCTCTATACCTTGTTATCTCTATAAAACTGTAAGTTATTGTTGTAATTGGATGAGAAGGTACGAGCTGGATGAAGAACATGGAGTAGTGAACAACATTCTCAGTGTTTTAACAGCCTGAAACAGAAGCATAATTATGTGTCCAAACCAAATGAACATTATATACAAAGCTCCACTTTGACGAATGAGAATTTTAGAAAAAGTTAAATCTAAAAAGAAACAAGCAACAGAAACACAATCGCCTTTCCCATGTACACTGGTCTTATGATAGTTAATTATCGAGATAAGACACCAGAGGCTGAAATTAGGCCCATAAAAAGCAATCCAATTAACCAAATAGTTCATAATTTAAATTTAATTATTTAACTAAACAAATGTTACTATATTGTAATTACTGACTAAATACACAGTACCACAAAGCATGATACTACGATGTAGTTAGAAAAATATTTCCATTTTACATGATAGTTGGAAGGGTAATTTCCCGGCTTCTTGCTCCCCTCGGGTCTCTTGCTAGGAACTAAACTATTATGTGAATGGTTGGGAAATCTTGCACCATACATGTCTTCGTTGTCAATGTGCAGTCCTGGTGGGTGAAGGTCTGCACCCTCAGAAAATTGATCTTTGATGTCTTTTGCCATCAGCCCTTGGGAATGAACCGTTACTGATTAAATAAATGCAGCTGCCTATTAATCATCCTACATGGCTTTCCTTGAAGAAAGGGAAATTCTTTATGGTATACGCATTCATTGCCGGCAACCAAACCTTCAATTTTGGAACTATTGTTGACATAATTAGTAGAACTTCCTACAAAAAAAATGTAACCATCACCACGTGCTGAGTGCATTTGCAAAGGCATCTTGCAAGAATACTGACACATCCTGTCATTTACCACACCATTATTTATCTAAATATTTATCCTTTGATAGTGCTATACTAAAATTCTCATACAAAGCCAATATTTTGCAGATAGACAATAAGTCCTAAGTGGTAAAGAAGATGAAAAACCATCATTTGCAGTACACAAGAGTTCTGGATCAATATTGCCTTAGGCTTCCTTACCACAGTTGTAACCCCTTCAACACTTAACCTTTAACGGACAGAGAGCCTCTGGATCGCATGAGATTGTCTCAGCACTATCAAGGTATCTACTTATAATGTGCAGATTGTTGCTTTGATATAAATAATACTAAAGATTCAAAATGACTCCCACTGCCTTGTGGTTGGAATAGACATGCTGCTGATATTGCATACACACTGACTGCCCAAAGGGCGAAAAGTCAATTCATTTTGGTCTCCTCTTGAGTACGATGACAATTTTCCTGTGCATTCACTATCTCTTCTCTCCCATGTGAACAATCTTCAACTTTTTCAAAAGAAACTTGCATAACTAAATGTCACAAAATATTTCATGGTTGAGGCTAAGATCTAAATTCCAAGCAATTAAGAGTAAGAGAACAAAGAAAAATAGCCAAAAAACAAGATCTAAATTCCAAGCAATTAAGAGTAAGAGAACAAAGAAAAATAGCCAAAAAACAGTGTTTAAGGAATATGTTGAATACAGACAGTGATGTAACAAGGCAAGGAGATTTATGGAATTCTTCATTGTCACTCTGTTATAGTTCTGGGCATCCCTTATTAATAGTGACTGTCCCTACATACCAAAGATTGAAGTGGTTGAAGAAAGCAGCTCACCACCAGCATCTCAGAGCTCTTAAGGATGGACAATAAATGCATAGCCAACGATGCCCAAATCCTGTGAACAATTAAAATATTTTTAAATATTCTATTCTTGTGAAACCTGTTCATCACTCACATCAGGAATCCAGTTGCAAAGCAACAACAGCAGACTCTAAAAAAAGAGCTGCCACTTAATTCAAACATTTTCTACTGTGCCAGAACTGAGCGACACCAAATAGTGTATCCTGCTACTAATAAACAGTATGAAGCAATTGCTTATCAGTTCAGAGTTTTTCATAAAGCTATGCACACAAGAGTGAGGGTGAGCCAATTGATCTTGGGTGCAGGGAGCCATTCACACTGGGAGAGGAAATAAGAAAGTAACAGTGGAGGGAACAGCATAATTAAAAGGATAGATCCTGTTCTCTGCAGCTGTTAGCTGGAGTCTCTTGACTGTCCTGACTGCCTGATGTCAGTATTAAGGACTCCTCAGGGCTTGAGAAAAACTTGGACAAGGAAGGTGAGGATCCTGTTGTCATCATCACATTGATACCAGTGACATTGGCAGAATTAGGAAGAATGTTCTGCTGAAAGAATTTGAACAATTAAAAAGCAGAATCTCCAAGGTGATAATCTCTGAATGGTACCTGGGATAACTGGCATAAGGTACATAAGGTCTAGAAATTAAATGCATGTCTCAAAGATTTGACTAGAATAGGTTTCAGTTCATGGTCACTGGCACCAGTACTGGGGTAGCAGGTAGCTGTACTGGTTGGATGGACTTGACTTGAACTGTGCTGGAACCCATGCCCTGGCAAACAGAATAACCAGGGTCGTAATTGGTAATAAACTAATTGGTGGTGGGGGAGATGGGGTTGAGGTGTGGGGTGTAAGGTTTTGTGAAAAGAAATGTTGGCTTTCCACGCATGAAGAAATGACAACATTACAAGGCAGCTAGGTGAATACCCAGAGTGGGCCAGAGTGCACAAAAATGGAAAAATAGTGGGAAATAGGGTAAAAGTGGGAAAAAGTGATAAAATAGCAAAATGAGTGGTTCTTTACTTAAATGTGCACAGTATTCAGGGCAAAAATAAATTAATTGATGGCATGAATATAGATTAATGGATATGATATTATTGTCATTATGGAGATATGGTAACGAGGAGGTCAAAGCTGGGAACTAAATATTTAGGGATAGTAGGAACTGCAGATACGGAGGTCTGAGACAACAAGGTGTAGAGCTGTATGAACACAGCAGGCCAGGCAGCATCAGAGGAGCAGGAAAGCTGACGTTTTGGGTCTGGACACTTCTTTAGAAAAATATTTAGGGGGATGTGACTTTTCAAAAGGATGGCCAGGAAAGAAAGGGTGGTGGGCTAGTTTGGCTGGAACAGGGTTAAATAAATAAAACAACAAGGCATGATCTTGGATCAGAAGATGTAGAATCTGTATGGCTGGAGGTAAGGAATAAGTGAAGAAAGAAGACACTAGGAGTAATCTATAGGTCAGAGAATAAATCAAGAGATGACAAGGCCATGTAAAATCACTGATCATGGGTGACTTTGATCTTCCTGTAGATTAGGAAAGTCAGATTAGCAGAAATATGAGGAAGAGTTCATAGAATGTATTTGAAACAGTTTCTTAGAACAATGCATATTGGATCCAATCTGGCATCAGACTATTTTGAAACTGATGATGTGTAATGAGGTAAACTTAATAAATAATCTCAGATTAAAAGATCCTCTAAGAGGTAGTGCCCATAACATGGTATCAGTTTGTGTGAGGGTAACTTGGGTTGGAAACTTGTGCTAAGATTTCAAAAGGTAGTTACCTTAGAATGAAGACAGAGCTGGATGGAGCGGAATAGGAAAGAAATTTAGCATCAAAGACAGTTGATGAAAAATTGCAGACATTTTTTTTAAATGGTCATGACCCACAACAAAGATATGTCCCAGTGAGAAAGAAGAATTCTATGAATGGGATAAACAACCATTGTTAACAAGAGAAGTTAAGGATAGCATCAAATTGAAAGGAAATGAACAAAAATGACAAAGGCTCGTGTTAAACCAGATGATTGGGAACATTTTAGAAAATGAAAACTGACGACCAAGAGAATAATAAAGTGGGAGAAGATAAACTTTGAGGGTGAGCTTACAAGTAAAATCAAGGTGGACAAATTTGTTTTTTTTTAAGTTGCCATAGAGAGGGAGGGATAGACAACTGGTTGTTGTTTAATTTGAGGGTCATCATACCTCAGGCAAGGGGCAAGGTTGAGACCTGCATGGTAACATCAGCCAGTGCTGGAATTAAACCCGCACTGTTGGCATCACAACCCAGCTATTCAAGCTAACCATTCCTCATTAAATTTATAGCTAGTAAGAGAGAGACCAAAGTGAACATAAGCCGCTAAGACATTAGGCTTGGGAAATCATAATGGGGAACTAAGGAAGTGCAAAGGAGTTGAATAAATACTTTGCATCTGCCTTGACAGTAGAAGACACTGACTGCATCCCAAAATTACTAAATAGTAAAGGGACAACACGGCAGGAAATAAAGTCAATAACTATCACTTGAAAAAAATCAGCTACTAAAGCAAACAGGGCTAAAAAAAAGCCTGTGATCAGAGATAATGGGAACTGCAGATGCTGGAGAATCCAAGATAACAAAGTGTGGAGCTGGATGAACACAGCAGGCCAAGCAGCATCTCAGGACCACAAAAGTTGACGTTTCAGGCCTAGAACCTTCATCAGAAAAACATCCAGCTCCACACTTTGTTATCTAGGACTAAAAACCTGTAAGCCCCCTTGACCTGAGGCGTTGCTGTATAGAATATTAAAAGAAATAGCTACAGATACAGTGGATGCGCTGGTTGTAATTGTTCAAGAATCCTTAGGTCTGGTAAAGTCCTAGTGGATTATAAAACTGCCTATTTAACATCCTTATTTACAAAAGGAAGGAGACAAAATGTAACCTCTTTAGCTTAATGAGTGTTACTAGGAAGATGTTAGTTTCTGTTATAAAGGATGTAATAACAGAGCATTGAAAAATATTATGACCAATGACAGTCAGTGTGCCTTCGTACAGACGCTAACAAATTGATTAGAATTCTTTCAGGAGGCAACAAGCAGAAAAGGGAAAGCAATGGATGTTATATAGTTGGATTTCCAGAAGGCCTTTGAAAATGTACCATACATTAGCCTACTTTATAGGACACGAGCCCATAATGCTGAAGTTACTATAATAGCATGAATAGAGGATGGCTGGTTAACAGAATTCATAGAATTTGAATAATGGGGGCATTTTCAGGATGGCAATCTGTTACTAGTGGAATGCCACAGTGATTACTCCTGGGTTGACAATTATTGCAATATATATGGCTGACTTTGATGAGAAAAGTGAATTTATTAGTGATAAGTTTGTGGATGAAAAAAACAACCATGGGAAGGCAAATGGTAAGGTTGATACAAAGAGTCTGCAGACAGTATAGACCAGTTAAGGAGATGCTCAAAAACAGGATAGATGGAGTATAATGTGGGAAAATGTGACCTTATGCACTTTGGAAGGAAGAACAGAGGAGATGAACAATACTTAAATGGAGAAAAACTGCCAAAAGCTTCAGAAGAGAGGGGTTTGAAAGAGCTTGTCCATAAATCATAAAAAGCTAACATACAAGTGCCACATGTATTAGGGAAGGAATATTGAATGTTGGCTTGTAGTTCAAAGGGTATGGAGTATAAAAATAGGAGAGCCCTTGTAAATATACTTGCTAAACCACACCTGGAATACTGCGAACAATGTTGATCTAATTATCTAAGTGAAGAAGTGATGAGGTTGAAGAAAGTTCAAGGAAAGTTCAAAGATAAAAGATGATTTGGCAAAATAGAAGCACCTGGTGTAGAGGATAACAAACCAACATGGATGGAAGATTGTCTGGTTGCAAAAGTGTGTGCATAAAATGGTCTTTTCCAGATTGGCAAGATTTCATGAGGTATGGTTTTATAGGATCTATACAAGCACCTCAGCTTTTGACAATTCACATCAGTGACTTAGACGAGGGAAATGAAGGTCGCTAAATTTGCAAACTACGCAAAGAAAGGGTAGTGTAGGGAAGTGCGTTGTGAAGAGAAAACAGGAAGATTTTTGAAAAATACAGATAAATTGAATGAATGAGCAAAAATCTGACATCTGAGAAAATGTGACATTGTTCGCTTTGGCAGGAAGATAAAAAATTGCAGAGGGTTACTTAAATAGACTATAGAATTTGAAGGTGCAGAGGAATCTAGGTATTCTACCGTATGAGACACAGAAAGCTGGTATTCAAGTATGCAAGTAGTTAAGAATGCTAATGAAATGCAGCCCTTTAATATGAGAGGAACTGAACATAAAACTAAGCATGTTAAGCAACAGTTGTACAGGACACCACTGGTGGAATATTATAAAGGTCTGAATGACGTGGGCTATGGCAAGTTGTGTGACAGAATCAGGAGACAAGTGCAGCAAGATCTATCTTGACATCAAGATCATCTCATTTCATCTGTTAGGATTTTCACAGGCAACGTGGCAAGATTCTCATTAGACGATTGCAAGATGCCAGTGATGCTTAATATTGAGTGTTGATTGTCTTGTAAACAGCTGAACTTGTTTCTTAATATTCAGACTGCCATTCTACCAAGCTTGGCAAACAAGCTAGACATTGGGAAACCTCAACAAGGAAATCAAATTGAGTATCTGGCAGATACATCTCACTACATACTCCAAACTGCCTCCATTTTGAACACTGGGCAGCAACATCACAGAGCACAATCCACAGGCACCAACCATTCATCTATAGATATCGACATCTGGCATCTGTCACCCAAACACAACCATCAGGGCACCTCTCCAAGCTACTGGCCAGTCACTCATAAGAAAGAAAGATGCATTGCAGGCTGCAATGGAAATTAAGCTTGAGAAGGCTGAAGCAGAGACTCTTTGCGTGCACAGACAGAGACTCAGTTCACAGCCAGGACCAGGCTGTAACTCAGGGCTGCTTACCTGTCCTTTTAGCACTCATTCATTTAGCACCTACCCACACAATCATACCATTCATGTCTTGCATGGACTCACCATGCTGTGCCATGCCAGTTAGTGCATTGGCATATCATCCGGAGACATAAGCAGTCAATACTGCCAGTTTAATTGCCTCTTTAGTGCAGATACATAGATAGGATCCTCAGCATGCATGTCAGGGTTGGAATGTCCTGTGGCGGGGGCCATGTTGGGGCTGTGCGGTACCTGGTGAACAGGCGGGCCCTAATGTGCACAGTACCCAGCATGATGTGTATTGCCAGCTATCAGTTCCCCTTCTCCAGTGCCTCACTGCGGGTGGCCATTTCTCATTGACACATGTTGATTCCTCATTCTATGCAACACTTTTGGCAGGTTACCACATCTGCTGAGTTAGAATGTGGATTTCCAATGCAGACAGCTCTCTCATTATCCACCTGAAGTATGTTGCACATTACGGTGAAGTATGCTCAGCCCTCATCTCCAGATTTTGCCCTGAATGACTATTCTGGCATTTCAAAAACTTTTTTGTTCCTTTTGTGCCCTGTTTAGGTCCCAAGCACTAAGAGGATGGGCCTTGCCACTGGTGACTGGTTGTTTCCTGTGATAATGTCACTAAGAAGGTGCAGCAATAGGCTGGTCATTTTTTAGATGAATCAATAAATTCATTTATTCTTGTGTCCCCAATTCATCTATCTTGTTATAAATGTTGCACACGTTCAGATAGAAAGCCTTAGGTTTTGACTTTATACTTTTATTACTTAGTCTGGTTCTAATTTCATTTAAACTCTTCTGTTTATGTTTTCTCCCTTTCTTGTCACGTTTTCATTATCACTCACCTCTTCACAATCTTGCACCTTTGTTCGCGTGTTTCTTTATGATTTCATTTAAGCTTGACTTCAACTGAACTCTCATCTATATTAATTAGTGCAAAGACCTATCAACAACCCTAGTAATAAAATTCACCGAGACACTGGTCTCAGTATAGTTCAAATGAAACTCATCTCAACAGAACTGCTGAATATTTCCCCATAACAGTGCCACATAAATCAAAACCCATTTCTCCCAGGCCAATATTTGTGCCATGTATTTAGCTCTCTAATCTTATTTACCAGGAGCCAATTTGCATGGTTTAGGTAGTAATCAACTTGTAGTTCTGCTTTCTAGTTTAACTCTGAGCTGCATGCAATCCCTCAGCAGAACTTACTTCTTGGTCCTACCACTGTCATTGGAAATTACGCAAACCGCAACAACTGGATCTTTTTCCTCCAACCCAAGATCATTTCTAGCCCAGAAAATGCCCTGGGTCTTGGTACAGGTGGCAACATAGTCTTTGGGATTCCCTGTCCTTGCTCTAGTCAACTGAATCTATCACCTCAAACATCTATTATTACTGCTATAGTTCTCTTTTCTCATCCTACTTTAATGGTGTTCTGGATGACAGATCCATTCTGTGCCCTCATCAACACCGGGAGCAAGACAGTTGTACCTATTGGATAAGAGCACTGTCTGAAGCACCTCCAAAGCTAAATTCTGGATCCCTATCCCTGTCTCAACTGCAGTCACACCCATCCGTCCTGACCATGTACCAAATTTGATAGAGTTAATTTTTGGGATACGATCATGAAACACAGAGTTCAGTTACCTCTTGATGTGTCCCAGTGTCTGCAGGTCAGATACCAGCTCATCAACCCTGAGCCAAAATTCCTTGAGCAGCCAACTCATGCTGTAGATGTTGTCACTATGGATTGCCATAGTGTCTATCACTCCCCACATACTTCACCATGCCACTTATCCAGCCACCTCTAGTCTGCTCATTTAAGTCATTTAGATGTTAATTATTTTAAAGACATATTTATAAATAATACCATTCAGCTTATGATAATGAATTCACTTTTAAACCAATTGATCTACCTAAAAACACAAACAAAATACGCCCAATCACCTACTTGTTTCCTGTGGACACCCTTTGGCTCTTATCTGAAGAAACAAATTGAAAGGGTTTTTGCCGTCTGTGTTTATTTCCCACCATCAAAACACTGTCATACTGATCTGCTCATCGTTTTATGAAGCAGCTGATGTACTGTCTCAGGTTGTCTGGGAAGCTGCTGAGTCCTCTGTCTCTCCTGCTATGTATGAAAATGTTGGCTCTCTTACATGTGGTCTTTATGAGGATAGTGTCACTGCTCTCTCTTGCACAGTTTCAGAAGAACAAGATCCTTTGCTCTCTTGCACTATCTATTTCACAACAATGTTAGGTAGTACATATACCTCCCAGTGATGCTGGTTCAAACATACACCTCCCAGTCTGCTTCACAATGATGCTGGTTCATACATACACCTTCCAGTCTGCTTCACAATGATGCTGGTTCATACATACACCTTCCAGTCTGCTTCACAATGATGCTGGTTCATACATACACCTTCCAGTCTGCTTCATAGTGATGCTGGTTCATACATACACCTCCCAGTCTGCTTCACAGTGATGCTGGTTCATACCTACACCTCCCAGTCTGCTTCACAGTGATGCTGGTTCATACATACACCTCCCAGTCTGCTTCACAGTGATGCTGACAGCTGCACACTCCTCCCAGTGAGACCAGCAGCTTATTAGTTGTTTTGATAGGTCTCTATATTTCTGAAGAGCCTTTCAGATTGTTCAAGACGGAATCTTCTTCTGTCCTATTGTATCATTGTTAGCTGACAGGTAAGATGGCCATTGTTATCATGTGACCTTTGAAATAAAACTGAGTTAGGTCTTTCTTTTTTTTAATGTGTTCTTGGGATATGGGGATCTCTGGCTGACCAGAATTTATTGTCCATCTTAATTATCCATTTGACATAAAAAGTCAAACACAATGATGTGAACTGGATTCATATATAGGCCAGACCTGGTGGGTGAATTTAATGAAAGGTTGCATAAAATATTGATTGATAAAACTGAAGTTTATTGAATAGGAGGGTCAGCGTTAACTAAGACAAAAATAAATTATAAAGACAAAAGATGTAAGGTCATAGTAAAAGTTTGATTTTCAGGCTGGATGATGGCAGATGGCAAATGAAAGAAAATGTTTTCCAACCATCAGTATTAGACCATATATAAATATAAAGTCTTGGATATTGGAATCCAGAGTGAAATTTTAAAATTTGACTTGATTAGATTTGATTTATTATTTCCACATATATCTAGGTGCAGTGAAAAACTTTGTTTTGTGTGCAGTACAAACCAATCATTCTATACAAAGTGCATTAGGGTAATAGAACAGAGCAAAGAGTACAATGTTATGGCTGCAGAGAAGTTGCACAAAGAGCAAGATCAGCATTTAAATTTAAAATTTGAGATGTCCATTCAGAAATCTAATAGCAGCAGGGGAGAAGTGGTTCTTTAATCTGTTGGTTTACGTGTTTAAGCTTTTGTATCTTCTGCCTGATGGAAGAGGTTGGAAGAGATTATGTTACAGTATGAAAATATGACAAACATGGCAAATTTAAGGAGTAGTAAAAACAGATGATGGTCCAAACCAACTATAACAGAGCACAGATAAGCTGGTTATATATGTTGACACATGGCGTATAAAATATAATGCAGAAGAATGTGAGATTGTTTTGTAGAAAGAATAGATAGTGAAAATATAGAATTGTAGGAAAGTGCTGAAGTTTGTGCAGGGGCAAAGGGAGCTGGACATATGCATAGATATTTAAAGATGGTAGGATTGGCCATTGAACTTAGCAATGTATATAGGATGTCGGGTCCCATAAATAGGGTCATTGCCAAACAGAGGAGACACGCTGGCTTCTAAAGAAGGGTCTAGGCCTGAAACATCAGCTTTTGTGTTCCTAAGATGCTGCTTAGCCTGCTGTGTTCATCCAGCTCCACACTTTCTTATCTTTGATTCTCCAGCATCTGCAGCTCCCGTTATCTCTGATACGACTTTAATATACATCAGGTTAGATCACAGTTAGAG
Source organism: Stegostoma tigrinum (assembly GCF_030684315.1). Lineage (NCBI taxonomy): Eukaryota > Metazoa > Chordata > Chondrichthyes > Orectolobiformes > Stegostomatidae > Stegostoma > Stegostoma tigrinum. The sequence continues at coordinate 31,896,857 of NC_081354.1, forward strand.
TATTACATCCGGTCTGGGCACTATATGGGAAATTTCTTAAAAGGGTGCATTGATGTCTCACCAGGATGCCTTCTTTTAGCCACAAGGTTAGATTAGAGTGACTGGGGTTATGCACCATGAAACAAAATGGCTTGTGGGGTGGTTTGATAGAATTATGACAGCTTTAGAAAGGGTGGACAAAGAAAACTATTGATTAATTAATAACACACTATCTGATTAAAGGATGGGGGCAAGAAAGGGAGAAAGCATGATGAGTTTATATAACAATTGTGAATGACATGGAATATACTGCCAATGTAGGTGGCGAAATGAAGATGAATGATGATTTCAAAAGGACGTAAATTTGAGGATATACTTACAGAGCTATGGTGATGGATCTGGGAAAATGGAACTGACTGGATTGCTATGAGTGTCATTGTGGATTTGAAGGATGACATTGCATTATTTGGTTCTGTAATGGCTTTGTGATGCTCTATTTGCCATTGCGCATTCCAATAGTGCCTGTATGGCAGGAACCCCTGTGTTTCCTTGTGCTGTCAGGCAGTGTCAAAGAAAATATGCGCAGGAAGAGGCAATTTGGCTGGTGGGGGATGACAAACACTGACTGCACTATGGCTGGTGGGGGATTACAAACACTGACTGCAGTATGGCTGGTGGGGGATTACAAACACTGACTGCAGTATGGCTGGTGGGGGATTACACACATTGACTGCAGCATGGCTGGTGGGGGATTACACACACTGACTGCAGCATGGCTGGTGGGGGATTACACACACTGACTGCAGTATGGCTGGTGGGGGATTACACACACTGACTGCAGTATGGCTGGTGGGGGATTACACACACTGACTGCAGTATGGCTTGTTGGGGATTACACACACTGACTGCAGTATGGCTGGTGGGGGATTACACACACTGACTGCAGTATGGCTGGTGGGGGATTACACACACTGACTGCAGTATGGCTGGTGGGGGATTACACACACTGACAGCAGTATGGCTGGTGGGGGATTACACACACTGACTGCAGCATGGCTGGTGGGGGATTACACACACTGACAGCAGTATGGCTGGTGGGGGATTACACACACTGACTGCAGTATGGCTGGTGGGGGATTACACACACTGACTGCAGTATGGCTTGTTGGGGATTACAAACACTGACTGCAGTATGGCTTGTGGGGGATTACAAACACTGACTGCAGTATGGCTGGTGGGGGATTACACACACTGACTGCAGTATGGCTGGTGGGGGATTACACACACTGACTGCAGTATGGCTGGTGGGGGATTACACACACTGACTGCAGTATGGCTGGTGGGGGATTACACACACTGACTGCAGTATGGCTGGTGGGGGATTACACACACTGACTGCAGTATGGCTGTTGGGGGATTATACACACTGACTGCAGTATGGCTGGTGGGGGATTACACACACTGACTGCAGTATGGCTGGTGGGGGATTACACACACTGACTGCAGTATGGCTGGTGGGGGATTATACACACTGACTGCAGTATGGCTGGTGGGGGATTACACACACTGACTGCAGTATGGCTGGTGGGGGATTACAAACAATGACTGCAGTATGGCTGGTGGGGGATTACACACACTGACTGCAGTATGGCTGGTGGGGGATTACACACACTGACTGCAGTATGGCTGGTGGGGGATTACACACACTGACTGCAGTATGGCTTGTGGGGGATTACACACACTGACTGCAGTATGGCTGGATGGCGGATTACACACACTGACTGCAGTATGGCTGGTGGGGGAATACACACACTGACTGCAGTATGGCTGGTGGGGGATTACACACACTGACTGCAGTATGGCTGGTGGGGGATTACACACACTGGCTGCAGTATGGCTGGTGGGGGATTACACACACTGACTGCAGTATGGCTGGTGGGGGATTACACACACTGACTGCAGTATGCCTTGTGGGGGATTACAAACACTGACTGCAGTATGGCTGGTGGGGGATTACAAACGCTGACTGCAGCATGGCTGGTGGGGGATTACACACACTGACTGCAGTATGGCTGGATGGCGGATTACACACACTGACTGCAGTATGGCTGGTGGGGGAATACACACACTGACTGCAGCATGGCTGGTGGGGGATTACACACACTGACTGCAGTATGCCTTGTGGGGGATTACAAACACTGACTGCAGTATGGCTGGTGGGGGATTACAAACACTGACTGCAGTATGGCTGGTGGGGGATTACACACACTGACTGCAGTATGGCTGGTGGGGGATTACACACACTGACTGCAGTATGGCTGGTGGGGGAATACACACACTGACTGCAGTATGGCTGGTGGGGGATTACACACACTGACTGCAGTATGGCTTGTGGGGGATTACACTCACTGACTGCAGTATGGCTGGTGGGGGATTACAAACACTGACTGCAGTATGGCTGGTGGGGGATTACACACACTGACTGCAGTATGGCTTGTGGGGGATTACAAACACTGACTGCAGTATGGCTGGATGGCGGATTACACACACTGACTGCAGTATGGCTGGTGGGGGAATACACACACTGACTGCAGTATGGCTGGTGGGGGATTACACACACTGACTGCAGTATGGCTGGTGGGGGATTACACACACTGACTGCAGTATGCCTTGTGGGGGATTACAAACACTGACTGCAGTATGGCTGGTGGGGGATTACAAACGCTGACTGCAGCATGGCTGGTGGGGGATTACACACACTGACTGCAGTATGCCTTGTGGGGGATTACAAACACTGACTGCAGTATGGCTGGTGGGGGATTACAAACGCTGACTGCAGCATGGCTGGTGGGGGATTACACACACTGACTGCAGTATGGCTGGTGGGGGATTACAAACACTGACTGCAGTATGGCTGGTGGGGGATGACAAACACTGACTGCAGTATGGCTGGTGGGGGATTACACACACTGACTGCAGTATGGCTGGTGGGGGATTACACACACTGACTGCAGTATGGCTGGTGGGGGATTACACACACTGACTGCAGTATGGCTTGTGGGGGATTACACACACTGACTGCAGTATGGCTGGTGGGGGATTACACACACTGACTGCAGTATGGCTGGTGGGGGATTACACACACTGACTGCAGTATGGCTGGTGGGGGATTACAAACACTGACTGCAGTATGGCTGGTGGGGGATTACACACACTGACTGCAGTATGGCTTGTGGGGGATTACAAACACTGACTGCAGTATGGCTGGTGGGGGCTTGCTGAGGTTTAACAATGTCCTTGCAGACGCAGTCAAGTAGCTCTCTGCTCTGAGTGGCTGACTTCAGATTGCATTACCTCAACAGGATGGTAGCTGCATGGGAAGCCTGGCCGAGAGGCATCAGTGTGGCGTGAGCTAAGTGACAGAGGTGGGTTCTTGAACTTTGTTTCCAAGCAAAGATGAAGGGTTTGTTTTACATGGCATTATTGCCAATCCCATGGGCTGACATCTCAGCTCTTCCAGTAGCTGGAGGGATGGACAAGGTCTTTGTGAGCTCAGGTCCAAACTCACAGTGGTAGCAGCCAGAGTTTGATATCGAAGTGTGGCTCCTATGAACTCCTGAAATCCACTGCTGCTTGCAGAGATTAGGTATTTCCATATGAGCTGCAGGGAAAACTGAGGCAATCACCACCAGACTCTGTAGTAAGGTTGAGAATATAGCTATGCTACCATTGACCTGGCTTCCACATCCACATTGGAAAGCTCGTCGCAAGCCATGCTTCTGCCACTTTTGGACCCACTCTCCTCCATGTGCCTAGACAGTGCCAGGGTATCGTCTGGCAGTTGCTCAGCATGAATTATCAATATTCTTCCACACTATGCTGCCAAAGCCAAGTCTCCTACTGCAGCATACATCTGTGACCTTACTCTTAATGAACTGGAACATAAACTGTACTTTGTCTTTGGTCTGGCTGCGGCCTGCCTGTGCCAGAGACATAGTCTGTACTGGCCCTCTGAGGTACACACCATGTCAGTCTGTGATCTGATAGTTGGGATATTGGCATCAATTGACGCAGCCACGTAATGAGCATTTTGGGATTGTGCTGCTCTCCCTCAGGGTCTGCATTAGATTAACCAATCAGCGTGTCTTGGAAGTATAAATAATACATTGACAGGCTAGGCTAAAGGATAAGTTTGATGGAGAGAAAATTAAGGGTTAGTCAAACAACCTGCAGCTTCTAATTATGCCACATCTCAAGACGAGTTGAGAAGAAAGTTGGGAGGGGACTTAAGGCGGACATTACAATCCCCCGAATATCTTCCACGGCCTCAGATTCCACAGGCTCTGTTGACTCCAGAACTACGCTCCACAACAAGATCTCCTTGAGAGAGCTTGGAGGATGAAGATGGGTAGACCCTTCTCAGGTTTTCCCTAGTGAGTAGAAGAGCCAACGAGCTCCCGGCAAGGTGCCCCCACTCTTTCCTGAGAAGGTGAATGAGGTCTTCCTATCTACCTAGGAAATAAAAAGCTTGTATCCTGGGCTTTATATCAGTCACCAGACCATCAAGGGCGACATTGATAAAAGTGAGAGGGTGTTCCCTTGTTTACTTAACATTCCTCTTCCTGTGGTCTTTTCAACAGATGCATCCATCAGCCTTCAATTAGCAATGCAGCTTCGCTTAAAAAGGGAGACTCGTTTTACAGAGGAGAGGCTGCCTGGACCAATGCTGCATGGACCTCTGTCCCCACTCTCCACAAACAGCAACTGTAGGCAGTGTTTCAGAGAGAATAACACAGGAGCCATTGAGCTAAAGCCACAACAAGTACTGTGTAAACCAAATGCATGTGTTGCCTGCTTTGATTTGAATGGCCTGTAAAGTTGCAACTCATGTCAATAAAAACTAGTCCAACCAGTTCTTAGCACTGCTCACCTCCAACATATGCAGAAAACTTACCAACTATTTTGGATAGAAGTAGAAGTATTGATGACAACTGACGTTGGTGCACCTCATGTTAAAACAGCATTATTTCAAACATAAATGTTGAACACAATGAATGGAGAGCTGCCAATGCTATCTGGAATGATGTGAATCAGTGGCCTGTAGCTGTGATTATTCCTTACAAGATACTGATGGGTAAACACAAAATTTACTGCAGATCTGGAGATCTGAAACAAGCACAGAAATGCTGGAGAAACTCAGCAGGTCTGGTAGCATCTGCAGAGAGAGAAATGGAGCTAATGTTTTGACTGCAGTATGACTCATTCAGAATTCTTGACAAGTCATTCCTGAAGAAGAATCAGAACGGACTCAAACCATAAACTCTGTTTCCCTCTTGAACAGGCTGCTAGACCTGTAGGCTTTCCCCAGTACGCTCATGGCTTTTGAATATTGTATGCATGTGTATGATTTGCTGAAGATTAAATTAATTTTAGGATAAAAGTTCTACACCTCTTACAGAAACTGACAGATTTGCTTGTTGTTTCCCACGTTTTCTGCTCTAGTTTTAAGTGTGCTGCTGTTTGGAGGAGTGGCATATAGTAACAGTATAATTAAGTCACTAGCTACAGAGGCAATTAATTATGATTTGTGGGTTATCAAAAAAAATTTAAGAGTTTTTAAGAAAAGATGGCCTCACTGACTTTACCATTTATTAGGCTACATTGATGATAATTTGCAGCAGATTCTTTTTAAAACTTGGAAAGGAGTACAGTAATCGCTTTTAAAGCAATTTGGTTTTCGCAGTGCACAGATATTCTCTGTTGGAGCAAGAAAGATGCAGAAAACCAATTCCATGGTATAGCACTACATTCAACGCATGACCTGCACTACTTGAAATGTGCTCTAGTCTTTACTGTGTGTAGTTTTCTCTCTCTATCAGCCTGTTCAACTGACATCTTCAGTCAAGCTTCATTTGTTGTCATTTGTGAACTTTCGATCTGACTATGAGGGTTATTGACACTTCACTGGTTAGAAATTGTTTGTTATTATTATAGTTTTTAAAGCAAAAAGCAGTAAAATTTTGCTTTAAGCCTTCTTAATTTCAACATGGAGAACAATGAAGTGCTTGTTAAGAGTGCAGAGCTGTCTCAGCTCCAGCGGTTTGGCAGACGATAGGCTCTAGCTGAAACAAATTATAATGAATTATAGGAACCACATCAAAAGGTTACTTCGGTTCTGTGCTATTCTTTAGGTGCTGCAGGGAGATTGTATAACTTTACACACATTTTGAGATAGAACAATAGGAACACAGAAACCCCAACAGCTGCTTGAAACTGTTTAGTATTGCATGTTCCAGTTAATCACAATCTGCCTGAGGTGACTGCTGAAACCTTTATTAAAGTAAGGTCATTTTTAATATATCTTTTATTGCACCTAAGACAAAGGAGAGAAAAGCTTGTTTGCATATACCAGCATAAATATAATCTTGAAATATCCTTAAGGTGTTAGCTTTGGCTCAGTGGCAGCATTCTCACTTTTAAGGCACAAAGGTCAATGGGTTCAAGTCCGACTCTAGAGACTGCAATGGCTAATTTTGGTCAACACTTCAGTCAGGTAGTGCTATAGATTCAAAGTGCTTTTCATGACAGACATTAAAACCAGGCTGAATCTCTCTCTCAAGTGGACATGAAATATTCTATGGTACTCTTCAAAGACCTGCAGGAAAATTTCTCCTAAATTCCTTGGCTGACATTCATCCCTCAGCTACCATCATTGAAATAGAATAGAAAAAAAAAGAATAGAATAGAATATAATAAAACCATTGCTTGTGGGACCTCCCGTACATAAATTACCTATTCCATTTTCTACATTGTCTATGGCTGGGTTTTCAAGAAAGCAGGTAGACTCTGTCAAGAGGTGAAAATGGCAGACTGATTCCAAGACAGCTAATTCCATTTGCAAGATTTCTAATTTTAAATTAATACTGTAGAAAAGTTTAAATCACAAGTCCGCACTCTGCACTCCTGACTGGGCCAATTCCATCTGGTTGAGGGAACATTTTAAAAATAAGTTCAAAAGGCCTAAACATGCTCCCTGTGCCAGGCTATGCTTGCATCCAGCTCTCATGGACCCTGATACTCCCCATGACAAGAAATGGCATTTCCATGCTTATTCACCCTGCCATAGAACATAGGTATAGTTCTGATGAACTCAGTTGTGCCAATATAATATATTTACAAGAAACTTTTTAAAAGTTCATTTGTTCATAATTTCACAGTTTCATAAAAAAATTTATCTAATGACAAACGGCACTTTCCTCAACCATTTCCTTCAAATTATTGATAACAGTGCAATCACTTGAAGCCTCTTTAATTTATGCAAAGCAATATTGTGCCATTGACAACAGAGGCTGGTTTTGATTTTTTTTATGGAATCTCGGTTTCATTGGCTAGGCTAGCATTTATTGTCCATCCCTAATTGCCCAGAGGGCAGTTAAGAGTTAATAACATTGCTGTGGATCTGGAATAATTTATAAGCCATAACAGGTAAGGACGGCAGCTTTCCTTCTCGCATGAATATTAATGATTCTGTTGAGTTTCTATGACAGCTGAAAGTGCTTTCCCTGTTACCAATAGACTACCATTTTTCAATTCAAATTTTTCTGCAATTCAAATTTCACCAACTGCTTTGGTGGGATTTGAGCTGATGATCTCAGAACATTAGCCTGGGATTCTGGATGACTAGTTCAATGAAATTAACGCTACTTTACTTCCTTCCCCAGGTCAGGAAGCCAGAATTTGTCAATCAAGCAATGTTTCCCCAAGCAGATGTAAGAACTGCTGATGCTGAAGTCAGAGATAATAGATTATGGAGCTGGAGAAGCACCAGGTAGCATCAGAGGAGCAGGAAAGTTGATGTCTTGCATTGGGACCCTTTTCCCAAGGGCTCAGCTATTTCAACAGCCGAATGGGTAACTGAGGTTTCAGCCAATAATACATTATCAGACAGATACAAGCTGAGAATAGTTCTCTAGAGAGTCTCTCCAGCTAGCTATATAATGAGAAAATGTTATATTTGTTCATGAATCTTCATCAATTTGTACACAAAATATAACTTATGCTTTTCACTTAAAGTCTTTCTCAGAAGCTTTTTTGACAAATAATATTTTCATTCTCTGTTGATCCAACCAAGAACATGAAATTACACTCATCCAAGTTAAATGCCATTTCCTGTGCATGTCCCTCTGTCCCAGCACAACTAAATTAAATTATAGTCAATTGTATTTCCATGCAGTAAAATTCTAATCCTTATAAGGATTTTGGTGTCATCTGAAAATTTACTGACCATGCTCCCAACATTATCAATCAGGGTGGCATGGTAGCTCAGTGGTTAGCACTGCTGCCTCACAGCGCCAGGGACCTGTTGTTGATTCCACCCTCAAGTGACAGTCTGAATGGAGTTTTCACTTTCTCTCTATATTTTTGTGGGTTTCCTTTGGGTCCTCTCGTTTCCTCCCACAGTCCACAGATGTGCAGGCTAGGTGGATTGGTCATGCTAAATTGCCCATAGTGTTCAAGGATATGTAGACTAGGGGGATGGGTCTCAGTGGGATGCTGTGAGGGTCAGTGTGGACATGTTGGGCTGAAGAACTTGTTTCCACTCTGTAGGGATTCTATGAGGTTATTAATACAGATATTGACCTGATATGGCTTAAACCTGATACCAGGAGTACCATGCCTCCAGGTTGAATTGTATCCATTCATGTTTTGATGCAGGACTAAAGTCAATTCTTAATGTAAACTATTAAATTCCATGGTTACTGCAAGATTCAATCCAGTGGAGTAACCTCGTGCAAAGTAACTTCTGAGAGGCTTTATGAGAAAAGTAGATAATATCATATCATGTATTTTTAATAGCCTGTCCACTTTGCAGTTTATCACAAAGAGCAGTTCTTACAATTACTTTTAGAATCTTCTCTATTGCAAATGTCAATCTGGTAAGGTTACTGCTTCACAAGTGACATGCAATGGTCCTCTCCAAAAAGAGAGTCTAAGCATCTTCTGCTAACACAATAGCATTACTATTGCCAAATCTCTGACTATCAATTTTCTGCAAGTTGCCATTGAGTCGAAACTGAAGTGTGCCAGCTATATAAAAGCCATGAAAACTAGATAAGGCAGTGGCTGGGTACCCTGAAGGGAGTAATTTCAAGCCCTGCAAAGCCTCTCCAGTATTGACAAGGTACAAACCAGGAGCATGTCTATAAGAGTTAGCTTGCAACAAAACTCCAGGATATTGACACCACCACAGACAAAACAGCTCAACTGGCAGTCTAACTGGCATTTAAACTTTCACTTCTTGTACTATGGCTGAAGTATGTTTACCATTGTGCCTTATGAGCAACTTGCCAAGGCTTCTTCAACCTCCTCTCCCAAATTTTTAACCTCTATAATTAAAGATGGAAAAACTACTTGCCATAACACCATCACCTCAATATCTCTCCAGATCACTTAGCATCTGAAGGCTGATATATATTGTCATCACCATTGCTGAGTTAGAGTCCTGCAAATCCATTGAAATGAGAGTGCCTTCAAAGGATGTAAATGGACCACAGGTCAGGAATAAGACTCACCAGCATCTTTTGAAGAATAATAAATCTTTTTAGTGATGACATTCTCTTGGGAAACAATTCAAAAGTGACTCCATCCTGGTGTCATACCTGCTCAATTAACGGAGTAAATTAAGTGCGCAGAATTATGGAGGTTGTATTTTTCACTAGTTACAATTCTAGATTGCACAATATTGATATTCGGAGGAAGATCCTATGGCTAATCCACCTAACCTGCACATCTTTGGACTGTGGGAGGAAATCGGAGCATCTGTAGAAAACCCAGACTGTCGGTTTTGAATTAGCATATTGTCCCCATGTCTGCGTGGGCTTTGTCCAGGTGCTCCAATTTCATCCCACGGTCCAAAGATGTGCTGGTTAGGTGGTTTGGCAATGCTAAGTTATCCTAGTGCTCAGGGATGTGCAGGCTAGGTAGATTAGCCATGGGACCTGCATGGTTACAGGAGAGGGGGCATGAGCTGGGTCCAATAGCTTTTGGAGGGTTCATGCTGGACTCTGTGGGCCAAATGGCGCTTCCACACAACAGGAATTCTGTCCAAACCCAAGTAAAGAATATATATAGGAGTGGCAACACCTCTTGAAAGAGAAAAACTCACGAGAGGAGAGGAATCAACATTAATTGTATCTCTCCCCATAGATGTTATCTCACCTGCTGAATATTTCCAGTATTTCCTACTTGTATTTCAAACTTCCAGCATCCACAATCTTTTTCATTTTAATGAAGGGAAAGAACTGACTAAAATGAGTTGTAATTCCAATGAAGCTCAACACAATCTGGAGACACAGCAAGATAATAAAATGTGAGGCTGGATGAACACAGCAGGCCAAGCAGCATCTGAGGAGCACATCTCTGATGAAGGGTCTAGGCCCGAAACGTCAGCTTTTGTGCTCCTGATATGCTGCTTGGCCTGCTGTGTTCATCCAGCCTCGCATTTTATTATCTTGGAATTCTCCAGCATCTGCAGTTCCCATTATCTCTGGAGACACAGCACCTCATTTTCTACTTAAATGCTTTACTGACTTCAGAACTCAACATTGAACTCAATAACTTCAGAACATGAACACTGTCTTCCATTTTGATTATACCTTAAAGTTTTGACACAGATCTGTAGTTCAGATTGTGGGTGAGGTTGTTGACTTGCTCATCGAGCTGGCTTGTTCTCGTTTAGATGTTTCATCACTATGCTAGGTGAAATCATTGGTGGATTTTCCGATAAAGCAACGTTATTCTACTCCGTTTGGAATTTATATCATCTGGTCTGTTGTGGTGAATAGTGTCATTTCGGTTTGGATCTGTATGGGCTCTGTATGAACATCAGCAAGCAGCAAAAGGGCATGATGAACTCTCCTTAATATCGGTACAATTAGACAATGAACGTTTTCAATTTAATTAGACAAGGTAACCATGGTAGCCAGGACAAATATAGATGCATACGGGAATTCGTAGAGACATGGTTCTCCACCTGTAATGCAATCAGCAAACATATAGAATTGGACACCATATATAAACCCATACAGATTAAATCTGGAAATGATGTCATTTTGAACATGCCCCTTACATCACATTCCCATGCTCAGTGTCTTGCTTGCATGGATTTAGTCTCAGGCAAACTGGTTTATTTTCTACTATTTACACCTATCGCACCTAATATTACATCCATTTTGCATCTCAACAGGCTTTACTACCATTAACACTCTTTTTGTGTTTTGCTCTGGGTACCTTCACCACCTATGCCCTTTGAGTGTCGTCCATCTTTGTCAATGGCATGAAGGATATTAAATTCCAGGCCTCTTCAGTCTTTTTTTTCAATGGACACTGTCAGACCTGTTGAGATTCTCCAGCACTTTTCAGATCTGCAGCATCCGCAGAATTCAGTTGAATTTGCGTTAGCCTAGCCCTAGGTAAGAGGCCCTTTCCTTTGTCTTTTAATCGAGATAATTCTCCCTTTTAAACTGCCTTGTCCATTAATTTGAATGGCTTACGTGTGTTCTACGGGGACTATCTACTGCCAGGTTTCAGTGGTGTCTGTAGTTCCTATTTCTGCACCGATATATCCTTCGGCCCTCACATACATGATGTACATATTCCTTTGTGGCTGGGAGGTCTACTCATATTCAGTGATGAGGGAATCTGGGGGCAGACAGATTGCAATTAAGAGTTTACAGGATAACCAATTGGGACTCCAGGAAGCACTCCTGCTCTTTCTGTGGGGTAAAGGCAATTACCTCATTAATTCAGCTTTTCCCTCAAGCCCAGAAACTCAGTTGCTTATGGTCAAAAATAGAATAATTGTAAAAAAATTATGCAATCCACCTGTAACGTTTAAAAGGTTATACACTTCCCAGATTGATTGCTCATCCCTTGTTACAGCACAGTTAAAACCAAAAATGGGTAACAGGTTTAGGATGTTTCAGTCCTTTTCCAAATGTTTGCATCCCATTCTGTTGTCTTTAATATCCCCATGCACCCGTTTATATGAGTCAAATACTTATTGTTGGTAGTAAGCCAATTTTAGCTGTAGTAATCAAACTGTGTCAAGTTATAACATATGCAGATATCTAGAAATAGCTTTAAAAAGAAAATATTTTTTGTAAAATTACAATCTAAAGGGCTACTTGATGGCACTGGTTTATGGCAGATTGCAGGTTCTGCAATTTGCAAAAAACGTCTGACAGAAACTCAGGAGGAAAAGAACACTTCTTAAAACTACAGCAACTTGGGGTCCAATTGTGGTACCTCAGGTTTCTGATAACACCCAAAACAGAATATCTATCTTGTATACAAGTTGAATGAATAACAATTATGATATATCATAATTATATAGCATATAGAAGATCCTCAGGAAACTATATTTAAGGAATTATCTCACACATCCAATCTCTATGGAGGTGAAGTTAGCATGCTGAGTCAAAGCATAGTGGGCATTTTACAGAGCTTGCAAGGAAGTGAAACTATAGGGGAAATAAATACCTGAATCTTCTGAAATTTACAAGGTCAGAATCACCAGTGTTATCTCACTCGTTCTTATTTCCCCAGGGAGAGTTCTGTAGCCAGTTGGGACCTCCAGGATTTGGTGGGAAACCAAATAAAACAACCCAAAAAAATTAAATCCTGGACTCTGACTTCACAACCAGGATTGTTGTTTCCTGACTAGTCACCAAAGACCAGTCACAAAGGAAAGAGCTAATCCCAATGAAACTGACAAATTGGAACAGCTTTGATTCGTGAAACTGAAGAGCTTCGGCTGTGCAGGGAGAAAGATAGCACTTCTCCTCTCAGAAGTGCTTTCTCTACAAGACAGCAGATTGACAACTTTTTGGAAGGGACCATACCTGCTTAGCATTTCACTCACCTTTACATATTTGCTACAAACCTTCCACATCCAACTTGTGAACAGCCCTTCTGTGGAACACTCAGGAGGGATCAAAGAAGAGATAATATCACCAATAATAACAGTAGCAATGTTCTCTTCAGGTGCATGTTATTCTACAGGACAGAGATTCAGATCTAGACTGAAGCAGGAAAGACTCCTATCATAGACTCTTCCGGGAAAGCGCCAATTTTTCTGAGATGCTTCAACATCAGTGCCTCAGTTGGTCAATAATGTAGGCATGTATTAGTAGTGGCCAAACAGAATGTGCATCACGCAAGAGTCACAACTCCTCCTCCTACCTCTTGCCCTGTTTTCATTCTTGGTTTCTCATCACGTTGTGCACACTCTTCTCCCACAAGGAGAATGAAGAATCTTTGTAAAACTTTATGTGCAGTGAATGGAAAAGCAACATTTATTAAGGTTGACTATGAAGCGTGGTATATGAGGGAATAGGATGAAGTGAGTTTGAGGGTTGGCTGGGAATGTGAGGAACGCCTTTCTTTTAATTCAGGGGATGTGGGTGTCTCTGGCTAAACCAGCACTTATTACCCATCAACAAGAGCATTTGCAAAAGTTGTGGTGAGCTGCCTTCTTGAAAGATTGTACATGGTGTAGGTACACCCACAGTTCTGCTAGAATGGGAATTCCAATATTTCAACTAGTGGCAGCAAAGGACTAGTGGTAGTGATAAAGCTATAAATCAGGGTGGCATATGGCTTGGAGGGAAACCTGCATGTATTCATGTTATTGTCCTTCTAGGTGAGTAGAAGTTGTGGGTTTGGGAAGTATTTACATAGGAGCTGTGAATTACATTGCATCTTGATGATATTGAGCTTCTTGAGTGTTGTTGGAGCTGCACCAATCATGACAAGTGGGCGCACTCCTGGCATATGTCTTGTAGATAAAGGACAAGTTCTGGGGAGCTTGGAAAGAGAGTCCTGTATGGAGCCACAAGGCACATTGCTCTGAGGATTGTTGCACTGGACAGTACTGGGCAGTTGGATGTGTGAGGATTGGCACTCGAAAGTGCAATGCCTCTCCCTTGTCATGACTGCCTAATGTCCAAGGTTGTCTCTATTGTGCTACTTCCATGTTCTAGGGGTAATATTCCTGTTGCTGACTTCTTCAGACACTTCTAACCACTCTTGCATGGTTGGAGAGGTGGTCTCGTCTTCCTATCTTGAGAAATATTGCCTAGCTCCAATCTCTCAAAATTCTGTAGCAGGAACTCTAGGTAAAAGTGAGAGAAGCAGATTGGTATTGACCAAACCCATTGATGAATACATCAAATTGCTGGCTGGCAAATGTTCCTGCCATTCTGTAAGGAAATAGATGCAAAGTCCCTTGCCCGGGTTGTCTGACTGGCAGCACAATTAATTGTGGCAGTTGATACAAAGAGGAAGCAGCTCTTAACTTTAATCATGGTCAGCAGTCGCTGGAGTACTTAATTTTGTTTGAAGAATGACCGCTGGGAAATATGACAGAGCCAAATTAAAATATCGAGGGAAAGGTTTTTGATAATGTCTTCTTTGAAGTGCTGCAGCAGGAACTGCAACCACAGATGGTGGCTCTGTTTGGAGAAGGAGTCCCAAATAAGGAAGATATTTTCTGGCATTTGGAAACCCGACAAATTATAAACTGACATCTTTGCTTACATAACTACAGTGGGGGCATTTTGTGAATTAAAAACATGGGCCAGAGTATTCTTAGGGAGGCAGCATGCACCATTCACAGGCAGCCATTTCTACACACTCTTTTTATTACCTAGAACTTGTGGGGCATGCTTATTTGTGTGCTAACACTAATAACTTGGACTGCGACACAGTAAATGTTAAAAAAAATCACTGACGCCAGAAACTCCATGCATGCTGCATTGGAATGTACTCTCATGGGGTGGGATGGGGATTGGCCGCATGGCTGACTGTCTGGGTGCTCTGCCAATTTCTAACATCTGGATGTCTTTAGCATGCTTTCAGAAGAAGGCTGTTCACAGCCACCGTGAATGCATTGGCGGGACACCTGCCAAATTGAAAGCGTTGCTGAGATTTGAGAGACGGCCCTCAGCTTTTATGGCTTGGACTCTGTGAAAGAAACATGAGAGGGAGAACTCAGGAGCATCCTGTCACCATCAAGAAAATATCCTTCTTTCATAGCCCAATTGTTTCCCTTTCTCCCTCCACTTCACATATATGTTAGTAGCAAGGCACACAATATTTTAATATATCATTTTTCTCAGAAAGCATTACATCCCGAAACCCTTCTTAAATAGAGATAACAAGTTGTAGAGCTGGATGAACACATCATAGGATACTGCCTGGCCTGCTGTTTTCATCCAACTTTACACCTTCTGATCTCAGATTGTCTAGCATCTGCTGTTCCTACTATCTCTGAAACAATTTTAACCCTTCTTAAACACTTCCCTTTCTTTCACTACATGATTTTTGTGATGTCAGCTGGTGATAAGCAGGATTCAAATAGTTCAAAAAGTTCCTCCCTTTCTTCACATGTCTGTGGGGATGGAGCAGACACATTTACTTAATTTAATTGAAATCTAATATCTAAGAACCATTGAATGACATGTGTCTGTGGAAAATAGATCGGTGAAGTAAGTAACACAAGTGAGGAGGAACAAGTAGAGGATGCAGCCAAGAAAACCCTGCCCAAGAATCCCAGTTCTGAGGAATCGCTTTTTATAGCAAGGTCATTGATGAGTAAAACGTTCTTTGTTGTATCCTTTGAGATTCTACCAAACAACTTACCATAGTTGCAAGAAAATGGCCAGCAATGAAGTCTGACTTCTCAACAACAATGCATTTTATAATGACGGCCAAATTACTGAGAAAATAAGCAACAAGAATAGACTCTCTTTCCTCATAATTACTTCATTGGTGTCAGATTTGACAGGATTCAAGTAATTAATTCTTGACTGCAGTGATTCAAGCGTGAAGTTGACGCTGTCCTTCTGATTGCAGGTGGCCCCTTTATCGTGGGAGCCAAACCAAATAAGGCCATGTTTGTTGACCTGTCTTTGTCAATGAGAACTTCTTCGATTCTTTGATGCAGGCCAAAATGATACTAAGGAAGACACTTAATTTTGAGCTAAAACAGAGTTGTGACATTATACAAATCTCAGAAAGGCATTATACATCTAAGACAGCTTGATGACGACACACAATGTGAGAATCTAGAAGCAGCCAACTCCATTTTACTGTTTGTTCGTTCAGTTATAATAGAATCCCTACAGAGGACAATTAGGCCATTCAGCCCAACAAGTCCACATTTACACTCCAAAGAGCATTTCACTGAGACTCACATGCCCACCCTGTCCCTATAATCTTGCAATTCCCATGGCTAATCCACACAACGCTGGACATGATGGCAATTTACCATGGCCAATCCACCTAACCTGCATGTTTGGACTGTGGGAGGAAAGAAGATCACCCAGAGGCAACCCACACAGCCACAAGGAGAATGTGCAGATTCCACACAGACAGTTGCCCAAGGCTGGGATTGAATTTAAGTCCTTGCTGCTGTGAGGTAGCAGTGCTAATCACTGAGCCACCATGCCACCCTAATGCATTATATGATTCTGTGGATTCTATGACTATGATTACAACTTGAACGGAAGCACAATAACCACAATAGACATGAGTACATTCCACCTCCTCAGAAAAGTGGGATGCCATACTGTGTCACTTTTAAAAATGCATGGCAGAGAACAAGCACAGTTCCAACCTTGTAAAACAATTTTAGAATGATGTGGTGCCACAAAAGACTTAAAAGGACATTCTATATATAATAGATATACATAAATCATTAAGGCCTTAACCATAGTCAGTAATCATTTGATTTGCCCATTTTGTTTTCTCTGGAAAAGGCAAGAAGGCAGATCAAAAGTGCATGTGACATCACTGAAAGACTGTGCGGCTACTTCTTTTGCCAGGAAATCTCATAAAAAGAAAGAATGCAACAGCATCTATACCGGTAACGAGGAGAAAAACAGAAAACTAGAGAAAGTAAGGTGCAACATTATATGCAAGACTGATCCTTTATATATTGTCATTTAAAAGAAAACATATAGTTGAATTGTAAGGATAGAAAGCAAATGTCCAAACATGGACTGGCATTGAGACATTCTGTCAGGATTGCAGTTAGTCAAAAATGAATAAATTTTCATTTCATGGCAATAGATAGCTGACAAAGAAAGACAAATGGCTAAACATTTTATTACTTTAGGAAACGAAGAATTGAGAAGAATCAAATATTTCAGTATTTCTAGTGATGACAGGAAAGTTCTTTACAACATTTATTGATAACAAGAAGATCAACTTAAGGTCTGAATCGATTTTAGGCCATGCAGAATGGATTCATGTCATGCCATTGACAGCCAGGTAAAAATATCAATCCGTACGGAGACAGATGTTAACACAAAAGTACAAATCTGATTTCATTAAAACTTAGCTAAAATGTTTATGGGACAAGTCACTGCCTCCACACCCATCAATGTTTCTGAAAGGCACTTTTAGACAAAGCTAAAGATTATGCCATTGACACATTTCTCGAAGGATACAAGTTTGAAACAGTTATGTCAGGGCAGCAAAATCCGCAAATGTCTGATTCTACAGCAACAGGTGCAGCTATCAATGAGGTTTATAAAACAACAAATGTTTGATAAGGTGGCAGGAACAGCAGATGCTGGAGAATCTGAGATAACAAGGTGTAGAGCTGGATGAGCACAGCAGGCCAAACAGTATCAGAGGAACAGGAAAGCTGACGTTTTGGGGCTAGACCCTTCTTCAGAAATGGGGGAGAGGAAGGGGATTCTAAAATAAATATGGAGAGAGGGGGAGGCAGATAGAAGATGGATAAATCCGCCTCCCCCTCTCTCCCTATTTGTTTCAGAATCCCCTTCCCCTCCCCCATTTCTGAAGAAGGGTCTGGGCCTTAAACATTAGCTTTCCTGCTCCTCTGAAGCTGCTTGGCCTGCTGTGTTCATCCAGTTCCACACCTTGTTATCTCAAATGTTTGATGAGATTTGGATTGGCTCACTCACCAAACAGGTCTAACACCTTTTTTGTTAAATGCACCCTAAAACATACAAGAAGTCCAAGTGCTCGGAGAAACTGTGGTGCAAGTGAATGAAGATGAGTCAAAAATGTAAACCATGTTTCCAAATTTTCAAGCATTATACACAAGCATGTCAATGAAATCTAAGACATAACTTCAACAATCCAACTTGCAGACCTCAATCTAACAATTTATGGTCATTTTGACACACAACTACATGAATGTTGTCTATGAAGCTGAAGCCCCTTTATCCTCATTTAAGTGATATATCAAATTGGAGCAGACAACATGATCTACATGCCAAAATTTACGCTGGTGAAGACATAAATATCACCCCCCTCCACACCTTAGACAAGATGGAGTCAGGAAATTAATACAACGTGGCGCAGACTGCATGCAGTAGGCTTGCAATGAGTCTGTCATCCTATTGTTGGCCTTATTCATCTTAAATGTCAATACAGCTCCTTAGATAGTCTCACTATTGCTTTGTTGATAAAACAGCACCTTCTATCAATGGTCTACCTGCATGAACAGGTCTATGCAATATTGTGATCCACAAGAGGTTACATTGATATCCAACTGAACATCAATGAATCCAGACCATAATTGCTGATGTATACATGAATTGACTAACTCTGCCAAGGCTGGCTTGATTCTATGGATAATGTTAATGGTTATCCAGCGTTACATCTGAAAAATGATGCTAAATCCAGTGTTGACCTTTCACATAAGTACAGTGTTAAGGTTCAGGTTAACTTCAAACTAGAATTGGATTTCATGCTTCAAAACTGTAACATTCACAAAGTTGCACATCATACTAATTATTACAACATCATTTCTTGTGTTTTGAAGAAAGATGGCACTCTATATGTATGCCTAGTTTCAAGGTGACTGGATATTCCACAAAAAAAGATGTCCATACAAAATTCTTATTCTGCAAGAGTTTAATCCCAAAGACCTCAGGTGCCAAGCTTTGCTCAAAAGCTCAATATCAAGAATGGAATTTGGTCCATGCAGTTTTCCCCTGAGTCACAGGAACTGTTGCTTAGAACACCTTTGGTAAATATTATTTTCTCAGACTATCATCTGGATTATCAAGATGAATTGCAACAAGATATGGATTGTATCATACGATTGTAATTCTATGACATTAGAAGATATAAAAAAGATATTCACACCAAAGGCAAATTTACAAAGGTGTCTTGATTTCTTTAACTTTTTAACATCGGTATATTCTGAAGTTTGCAATCATAGTTTCTCTTTTTTGAGAATTGCTTCACAAAGATCCACTACGCATTTGGAAGGAAGTGCACCAATATAGTCTACAATTCAATAGACATTTGGTAGTACTGAAATGCTGCTAAAACAAAACACATTTTATTGAAGGTTTTCATCTTGCATTCATCAGGACAATTCAATAGCAGTATTACTTCAAGGGGAAAACCAATATTTTTACAACATGAGAGGGAGTGCTGATTGGTTGACATGTGGTCTTGATTGATGGAGTCATTTTGAAAAGGCATCAAATAATGATGACTGAGAAAATAGGAGCTGGAGATGCTGGAGAATCCAAGATAACAAAGTGTGGAGATGGATGAACACAGCAGGCCAAGCAGCATCTTAGGAGCAGGAAAGCTGACATTTCGGGCCTAGACCCTTCATCAGATGACTGATAGTTGACAAAACAGTCCACACACCTGGGTTGCACATGTTCACTCTTTCATATAAGATGGTAATTTTGATATTGGAGGTATCACACCAAATAGTAACTGTGCATCTCTGATGTTTGATACACTTCTGCCCGTAGTAGCATACCCCACAGGATTGAATGAAGCCACATAACAGAGTAATGACAATTGCATAAGGACTAAATCTAATTATGTTGCACAACTGCCAAAGCATTGTTTAATATACAAGGATAATGTATCAATGTGCATCCTCGTAAAAATTAATTAAAACAGGTTTCCTATTCTTCAAAGGAAACGCTGAGATATGTCATTCCACAGATATCAGAAAGATACTTCACCATTAATAATTGGTTGAAATTGTGACACTTGAGGCTCCAATTCTAGGCTGCTGTTTAGATGGTTAGCCCAATTAGATGGATGACAGGTTTATGACGCAAACTAGCAGCAGTAGTATGGCTTCAATTCGTGTTACCAGCCAAAGTAAGCATGAACCCAATAGCTGAGTGTTAGATTCTGTCTTTACTTTTAACAACCTTATTTTCTTATCTATGCCTTCTGGATGCTGGAATGGTGACAAACACTTTTTGTGAAAAATACAAGAGGCAGTTAATTAATCTATCCTTTTCTATTTCCTCATCTTCACTCCTTACCTGATGTGTGGTGACTCTCAGTTTAAACTAGTTGTTATCTCTCTTTCTCTCTAATGAGAAAGCAGCCCTATGGTTCTCTGGGTCTATAGCAAATGTAACTCGAAAGGATCTCCATTTTACTGTCTGTTAATTTAGCCTGTTAGTTAACCAAGCAGACAGTCAGCGACTTAGTCAGCTAGTCAGCTATGTTTACACTGTAGAGGCAATATATGTAATCATAGTACCCAGACTATATATAGGTCTGACATGTCATAATAGTGTGCATCGTTAATTGTTAATAAACTTTCATACATCTGTCTCAATATGAACCAGCATTTTTGTGTGATGTGGATACCACATCATATCAAATGGGACAAGGGAAAGTAAAGTAAACTTCAAAAAAGGAAATAACAGGCAAGGAAGCAGAACTGCGGTGAGAAATATTTTAAAAGGTGATCCATAGCATTGAAAATAAATATGTTGCTAAACATGAGAGCAAACTACTCAATAATTAAACACTATAAATGAAGAAAGATCTAAGGAGAAAATTAAAATTAATTATAATGGATACAGTAAGCACTGTAACACACATTAAAATAGATTACAAATGAGAAAACAAAAAAGTTCAGATGAAGTCAAACAAAACATTTTTAAAACAAGAACTACCAGAGTTGAATTATCAAAAAATGTTGAAGGGAATAAGAACTTAAGAAATTGGAGCTGGAGTAGGACTTTTGGCTCCTCAAGTCTCCACTGGTTTTCAATAAGATCTCGGACAGTTATATCTCTCAAATATTGGGACATAGTTAGATGAGCAAATAAGTAGGTAGTTTTTGAGTGCAAAAATAATAGTTCAACAATAGTCGGAGGTTTCTACAACCCAGACATCAACTGGGATACAAATAATATGAAAAGCACACAGGAACACTATTATTAAACTGAATTCAAGAGAACTTTCGTTCAGTCAGGACATAACAAGCCCAGTGAGGGATTTGTAATTCTAGATTTAATCCTAGGAATTGAAGCCACAGCTGGGGCTTTGCATACAGTCCAGATTCAGGTTTTACAGGAAGAACGTAATTGGTCTAGGGAGAGTATAGTAGAAATTTACAAGAATGTTACTGGGAATTAAAGATTGCTGGTATGAGGAAAGATTGGATAGGTTAGGGTTGTGTTGAGAAAAGAAGATGTTGAGGGATGACTTAAATGGGGTGAACAAAATAATTAAAGATTTGGACAGAGTGCTCAGAGAATACCATTCTCCCCAAGCGGGGTAGTCAACTGCCAGTGGGCTCAGAATTAAAGTGACTGCTTAAAGGATTAGAGGGGACATGAGGACAAAAAGGTTTTTTAAATGTACCTGGATCTGTGCGTGAAGTGCTGTCATCTGTAGCGGAATGAATCAGGTGCTGGTGAGTGGGATTAGAATGGGTTTTAGAATGTACAGATACTATGATTGAATGGCCTCTTTCAATGTAACTTTTTGACAGTTCTAGCATGCTCATTTCTTGCTTGCAAAGTATCATTTCGTGTGCATTCTAGAGCCACTGTGGGGTTCAGTTGCAGACCTGCTTGGCTTTCCACAGCATGTACAAAAGTCATTTGTTTGATTTTGATGGGACTGCCCAGTGCCTGAGTCTGTAGCTACCTGTATTAGTTGTCGTATTACGAAAATAGAACCACTATTTGAGATTGTTCATTCTGTAATTCTATTGCATATATTTTTGTCCCAGTCCATGGTAGACATGTCAACTTTTCTAGAGGTTTACATTGAAAGAATCTACGAACCTTAATATCAGACCACCACACAAAGATTGTCTGCATTTAAGTTCTAAATTCATGCCTGCCTTTAGAATTAAAAATCAGTTCTATGTGCTACACTTCAACTCCATCTGAACTGGCCTCTAATGACAATTTTTTTTTCCTTTTGAAGTACCTCGGGTTTAGGCATTTTGTTCTCCTGTTTGTTTTCCACACTGTTCCAAATAAATATCAAGTGGAACTGTCAGCTTAGCCTGTTTGGAGCTGGTGGTCTTATCAGCAGGCGCAGCCCGATGTGGAGCTGGAAGAACACAACGGCCCAGGCAGCATTAGAGGACTAGGAAAATTGATGTTTCATAGAGCAGGGTTGCTATTATTACAGCTTTGCAAACAGCCTGTTTTGTCATTAGTTCAATACCTCATTGCCTTGTCTGCTTCTGACCTGAGAACTTGCTCAGGTAATTCTATTTTCCACATGCCTGTATATATCTGACTGAACCACACATCATACAAATATAAATGACACATCCTAAAAGCTGGAGATAACTTTACCATTCTTGGAGATGCAATTTTTGTATCAGAAAAGTTTTCTGAAGCAGACTCATAGCTGACTCGAAACATTGACTCTCTCTCTCCACGGATAATGCCAGATCTGCTGAGTTTCTCTGTGCTTATTTCATGTTCCCAGCATGTGCAGTATTTTGCTTTTACTTAAGCCAGTAAAATTGCTGCTGGAACAATTTCAGATGATGCTCCCGATTTATCACGTTAAACCATACAACTTGATGGCTTTATCCAATCTTGGGTTGATAAATATTTTGTGATTGACATAATGATGAGTGCAGAAGGAGAACTTTGAGTGTATGAGAAGTGTCAAATAGATTCTAGATCTTCAGACATCATGAGCTTGGCAGGCCTATGTTTCGCAACTATAGATAGTGACTGAGTAATGAAGACCTCAAAGGTAAATTTGATGCTATATGATTGAAAAATAATCTTCCTAAGAGGACAAATGGAACTGAAAGCCTATAACTGTGCTAAAAATGAATATCTACAATTCCAATTAGCAGACATTAAGTAAATTTCATTCATTTAAAAGAACAGTATAGGTAACGCTATATGTATGAGAAACAGACTAGTAGTTGTTCACAGATCACAAAGGCATTGACTGCTGACAAATTCACAAGATTGGTAAAATGATTTCACAAGTCTTGGAGGTCTTTCTGGTGAATATCAGAATTGAATGACACGATGGTGCCAACTCTTCATCTACTAAGGAAGGTTCCAGCTGCCTCAAGTTCACCCTGGGAGACAAGCTAGAGAAGGTGGAAAAGAACAGAATAAAGAAGGAGGTGACAATTTCTACCCATTAGATAGCAGCAAAATAGCAGTGGAAAAACTTGGAAACCTCTGAAAGTATGCATAGGTCCACAGATCTCAGTAAAGATTTGAGGATATCCATCCACCCATTACCAACCAGCAAAGAAACTTTGTCACAACTTAACAAGGCAAAGGTCTTGATTATCCTAGGTTCAAAGGATTGTCACTGACAAGTGAAGTCAATGAAAGCAACAACTTTCTACCCATGTTCTTGATGATATGTAGGAGATATAAGTGGTTGTGCATGCTACTTGGAATAACCACTCCTCTAGAACAGTATCAATGCAGATAACTTCAAGTATTCATCTTTTCAGGGTGGAAGCTATCATCAGCTAGTCTATCAATGTGGAGAAATGATGAAAGCAACCACAGCAGATCATGATCAGAATCTAGTTTGACTACTAGAAAGAGCTCACCAGATATAAGCTAAACTTGCAAAAGACATAATTGAAAATGAGGGAGGTCATGTACACAGGTTATGTACTGACAGCAAAAGAACTCTGCCCAGATCCTGGCAAGGTGAGAGTTTTAAAGAGATGTAACACCTGAATGGAGTTTTTGGGTGGTTTGCCGAGTTGACTGGCTTTCATGCAAACATTTTGTCTCCCTTCTAGATGACGTTCCTCCAACCACAAAACCAGCTATAAATCTTCATTAAAACAGCAGCAACTGACTGGCACAAAAATGGTGTACTTTTTGGGTTTTTGATTATCCTGCAAAATCTGCCTAATTCATCATCAGAATGTGAAACTCTATGCAAGCTAGCTGGTGTGGATGTTCAGAGCTATTGGGGCACAGAACAAGGAGTCCCTTTCATTCAAACTATACAAGTAGCAAAAACTGTTACTATGTTATAGAATTCATCAACCCAGCCGACACATTTGGTGGAATTTTCCACTGCTTGAAAACCTTGGGCAATGGTAAGAACCTTGGGAAAATATAATGAGAATGAAAACATCCTGTGCCCAATATTGTGAAAAATAACTCAGATTTTCCCTTTTACGTTTAAATGGTGAGATGTGAATCTTGCTAACAAGTGTTGACAACTTTATTTCTATACATTTACATATCATTATTAGCGACTCATGCAGTTTTCCATTCTACCCTCCTTCCCTGGGAAATGAGACAGTGCCAATTCCTGAAATGTCAGTCAGAGTGATTAACTAGCGATAGCTTACTGCTTTCTTCTCTGGGCCATCTGGCAGCTCCAGCAACACCATCATTTCCAGGCATGTTCTTCGGACACCATGCTCTTCCAAAATTCGTCTATGCAATTGGGAATCGTCAAACTGCCAACCTCGCCATAGTATATTGGCTGCTTTCAGACCAACTCATGCACTATCTCAACCCTTGACTTGACTTTGGAGATCATGAAAACTTATGCCTTGGCAATTTCTATCAGGTCATTTCAGCCTCAGGGACACACTTGCAACTCATGAATTTACATAGAATGCAGCTTATCACTTTCAGTTTAATTTCCTAACACTTACTCACTCTGAGCCGACTTAAAGGCTGTCATCTCTCTGGCTTGCATTACTTTTTAGTTCAGGCTCATACAGCAATGAAGAAGGCCTATCAGCCCCATTGTAGCCATGCTTCGTGGGACTTATCTAATTAGCTCTATACCCCTGTTATTTTCCCATAGCTCTCAAAATATTTCTTTCTCAAGCATCTATCCAATTCCCCTTTGAAACTTACCAGCGAATCTGTTGCCATTCAGACAGTATATTGATAATTATAACAACTAGTTGCATAAAAAGAAAAGTTAGTCTTGTTCTCACCCTGGTTTGTGTTGCCAATTATCTTTGGAAACAGGCCTACTATAGAGAACAAGTGGGGACCAGTGGGGTTTATGGGAAAGAGAAATTAATATTTTCATTTAAAAACCTAAATAGTCTTCAGGGCTGTTAAAGAAGCAGATTAACAACTCAACATTTTTTTTCAGAATGAAGATTCCAGTCTAACCTTAAATACCTGCCCCTCACACTCCCACCTGCCAACTTAAATGAAATTCTGTGATATGCAGAAACCTAATATTTTGGAAGATGTAGTGTTCTATGTATTTGATACTGTTTATTTGTTGTAGGATCTTCCTTCCTTTGTCTGAACCTTTTTACATGCCTCAACTGGATTCTTAATGAGCAGTTATTGGAGATTCTTTCATTTTGTAATTTTTTTCATCTTAAATACAGCAGATCATTGACAAAAGCAAAGATTAGCACAGTGTTCAAAAACAGTAACCATTTGCTTGGTCTTAAAGAAAAAAATGTTTTTTTTTCCAATTAGACGAACATTTTTCACAAAAAGCGATACCTTTGGCCTGGTCAAGCAGGAAACTTTTCATACTTGACTGTCAGCCTCTGTGGCTTACGCTGATTTTTAGCACAGAGGAGAGGCAGCTTATCACCATTCAGATAAACAATCTAAGGTAAACATATTGTTGTGTGTCAATGTCACATCTATAGTATGTGCCAGCAGGTTACATGGAAAACACACTGCACATGCCTCAACCGTATTGCCACATTGGAAAATCAAAGGATGCCATTCCTGAATGGAACGCAGGCATACTCTGGTTAG
The DNA here is from genome assembly GCF_030684315.1 of Stegostoma tigrinum. Taxonomy (NCBI): domain Eukaryota; kingdom Metazoa; phylum Chordata; class Chondrichthyes; order Orectolobiformes; family Stegostomatidae; genus Stegostoma; species Stegostoma tigrinum. The sequence continues at coordinate 31,922,881 of NC_081354.1, forward strand.
TGAAAGGATACTACCTCAGTCAGTCCAGAGGCTCAACCAGTCTCAGGCCAAGGCACTGGCATCACTTGGTCCTACCGGAGTCCAGGGATCAGTGTCCTTGTAGGGACTGAGCCACAGTGATCCTTTTTTTCAGTTGTTCAATCATGGGATATGAGTTTCATTGGCTAGGCCAACAGTTATGACCCATGCCCAGATGTCGTTGAAAAGGTAGTGATGAGCTGCCTTCTTGAACCTCCACAGTCCATTTGGTGGAGGTAGGCCCATAGTGTTGCTAGGGAGCTTTTCAGGTCAAATTCCAGGATTTTGACTCAGCAACACTAAAGAAACAGTGGTGATATATTTCCAAGTGGGGATGGTGAGGAACACTTGCAGGTGGTAGTGTTCCCATGTATATGCTGCCCTTGTCCTTCAAAGAGACACTGGCCATAGGTTTGGAAGGTGCTGTTTAAAAAGCCTTACTGCATCTGCAGTGCACCTTGCTGATGGTACACACTACTGCTACCAAATGTCTGTGGTGGAGGGAGTCAGTGTTCGATACTGTAGTGCCATCATGGAGATCAAGTGCAACCAGTCCCAAGAATACATGTCAGATTACAATTGGGAAATATGTCTAGGGGCTGGGGTGTTGTCATTTAGGGCTGCCCTGATGAGCTAGGCCATGATCTGGGTCATAGTTGGTCGTGGAAGTTTCGGATTAGTAGCCAAAGAACCTACCGAGAACAGACAACGGAGTTCTGAAAGGTGCCATGTTCAACTCTCAGTTTTGGGTTCATAGACTGGGTCACTGAGGTAATATGATAGGGAGCAATACAAGATAGAACACTGGAATATCATAGAGCATAGCAGCGTATGAAAAGCAGCGGGAGACAGAATCTTCACAAGTCTAAGTCACTCTGGCTTCAACATGAGGAGAGTACGTTGCTAACAGTGGAATGACCATTGACAAAGCCATACTGTTAAGGTGTACATGGAGAATGTTAACAGTGATGTAAAATGCTGAAGTTTGATGTTTTGAACATCACTGACAATGCAGGGACAGTAATCAACAAGGAAACTTGAAGGTTTGAGGGAATTATCATCTTCACACCAAAAAAAACTGCAATGACAAGGAAAAATGGCAGAGTGAGTGGAATAACTTACTGTATGTTTTCATCAGGGGAGAGAATAATTCTTTAAATTTAAGGCCCTGGTAATTGATTATATTGCGTGATTGTGTGAAGTCACTCCTCTGGAAGCAAATTGCAGTTCATTGGCCACTCATTGTTTCTGTGAGCAGTTCTGGTTGCCACACTACCTGAAGGATCTGGATACTTTAGAGACAGTGCAGAGAAGGTTTACCAGGATGTTGTCTGGTCTTGAGAATTTTGGTTACAAGAAGAGGTTGGATTAACTTGAATTGTTTTAACTGGAAAGACAGAGGTTGAAGGGTGACCTGATAGAGGTCTTCAAAATTACAAGAAGCATAGATAGGATGGATAGTCAGAGGTTTATTTCCCATGATGGAAAGTTCAACTACAAAAGGGCACAGGTTCAAGGTGAGAGAGCAAAGTTTGGAAAAGCATAGGGAAAAGTTTTCACACAGAGGATGATGGGTGCCTGGAACGCACTGCTAATGGAGATGGTGGAAGTAGGCAAGTTAGCAGCATGTAAGGCATATCTTGATAAACACACGTATGTGAGGTGAACAGATGGAAAGATACTGGGCTGGGGCAATGAGTAGCTGATCTAAATAAGGATTAGGAATCTGCACAAGCCTAGTAGGCTGAAGGGTCTGTTCCTGTGCTGTATTTTATTGTACTGTATATAGTACTGTATTGAGAATGAACACTAAAACATATAGCCTTACGCAACCATGACTACCACATGCTTTACACTGTTTGGGTTCTGGTCATCTCACACTGACATGAGTTTAAAAGTCTTATCTGGGATTACCACTTCTGCATCACTTCTCATTCCTGATTTCAGAAGATGATGCTTCAGAACTGCTGTATTTGCATACCTAAATATAAATATGCCAGGACATAGTCTGCGATGCTCATGAGTGGCTTTTCTGTGCTATCACAATGGATAAGTGCCTAATGTAGCAATAGAACTATGGTTCTGTAGTGTACATCTGGCTAAGACTACATAGCTTGAAGCTCTTCATGGTGTCATCCCAACAGGTCCTTGTGAGACCTCCCCATCATGTGTGCCAGATCATAACATGTTGTTTTACAGTGATGGAAGTGAAGGCTCAGGAATAGCATTATTAATGTACTGCTCTATTTCCAACATGCTGCCCATTGAGATCAATCCTCAGAAGAAGAGGATGGGGGTCAGCCCATAAGTCAGGAAGGACATCCAATATGGACCAGGATAGAGTGCACCTGACAAGGCAGAAGTTCATAGAAATCTCTCCTAAGGTAAATGAGGTATGGTCTTCATTTAACTAAAACAGAAATTGCTGGAGAAATCCAGCAGGTCTGGCAGAATCAGTGGAGAGAAAACAGAGTCAATGTTTTGGGTCACTGGATCTGCTGAGTTTCTCCAGCTATTTTTGTTCTTTTTTCAGACTTTCAGCATCCATAGTTCTTTCTTTATTATTTGGACTTCCTTCATTTGTTTAATTTTATATTAGCAAGCAGCCCTTACTCCATACAAAATATAAGTAGACCCAATTATTTCTGCAGTTCTTGACTTTTTCTGTAGCTGAATGATTGTTTCCTTATCCATATGATCTGTCCAACACATGAAGATATTATGTGACATCTTCATGCAACCCAATCTTCAGGTATCTGCACAGTATTGGCCCTAATCACTCTTCGGTAGCATTTGGTGAGAGAGGGCACAAAAATGAAGTTGCTTTAAGCCTTCAGTCAGCATATGGTACCTGACTGTTGTGATAGTACTATGGCTTGAAAATGTGTATTTTGTCATGGATTTTTTTATGAAAAAAGGTTCAGAGACAAGTATTAAGCAGTCTATTCAGAGCAATTAGAGTAAACAGTTTGTGAAGATTTGGTTTTATTTTCAAGTTGTAACAATAAGAGTAGCCTGAATACATGGGGCCAAGCTCCCATAGAACCAGGATTTTGAGTTTTATTTTGTCAGTAACAGTTGCTTTGTTTTGAAGCTGTAGTAAATCTTTCTCTGCTATTCGCCCTCTCTCAGTGTTTTCTCTTGATGTTTCTCCTCCTGGATTGGAGATCTGTATGCGAGAGAATCCATTTTTCTGATCTTGCCTTCAGTCAAGGGTGTGTTTAAGAAATGTTACTATATTAGAACAGTGACTGTTTAGTAGTTAAATAATCTATCATCTTACTAAGTTTTCAAAAAGAGTCAAGTTATTCCAATTTCTTCTTTCTTTTGTAGTATCTTAACTACAGTATGCGGGTAAAATGTGTTTTACTTCAAATCTGGTAATTTGACAAACTACATTGCGTCTAGAATGCAACACCTGGCACTTGCCTTTAAAATAAGAAAACATTGGGGTCTAGGCCATCTTCTTAATATATTTTGAAGGGTTGCAGACATGCTTACCGAGCCAATGGGTTTGGTTGCAAAAAGTTTTGTCACCCTGCTAGGTAACATTGCCAGTGCACCGTCAGTGAAGCATCAGTATTCTGTCCCGCTTGTTATTTATATGCCTCAGTTTGCTGGCGTGATTGGCATTACTTCTGGTTTAGCTTCTCAATGGTTTGTATACAGGGTCTAATTCAATGTGTTTGTTGATGGAGTTCTAGTTGAAATACAAGGCCTTCAGGGATTCCCTGGCGTGCCTCTGCTTGGCTTGTGCCAAATATATTTTGAGGAGGTTTGGTCTGGTCTGTGGCACTGTTGTACTGAAGTCTCTCGTGATAGGTAGCAGTTCAGTAGCAATTCTATGGCGCCCCATTTTTACCATTATGTTCACTAGCATCCCCAGTTTCCTGTCATCACAAGAGGATAACTTGTTTTTTTCTGCACCATGTCCTCAGAGATGGCAGTCGATCTAAACACTGTGAAGGACAGTTCACAATTTGCAACATTTGAAGTGCAGTGGAGTTAGGGTTTAAATATGGCACCAATGGTGGAATTGTGTAAAGTCCCAGGAGCATCCACTGATAGGGTTAGATAACATGGATAGAGGAACCACATGTGGAGCATAATCACTGGTGTTGCTCAATCATGGTGAATAGCCTGTTTCTCTTATACATTCGATGTAGTATTATGTGATTGGCAAGTTTGAATGGTGAACAGTCACTGTGAGAAGAAGCTGTCCTTTTCTTTCCTTCTCCTTAAATACGGCAACACAGAGTGAGATCAAAACTGGCCCCAGTAAATTGGACTGAATTGTTAATGGATGATCCTGCATTAAAGCAGTGAGAGGAATTCAAAGAAGAAGTTAGCATAAAACAATATTCTGAATCACTGATTTACTCAGGCAACTGTAGTCAATTAGTGGAGTAAACTACAATGAAAAGCTAAAGGAGGATGCATCCATAAGTCCAAAGAAGATTAGAAGTTGAACAGATTGAGGGGGCTATAAATTATAAGCAATAAATTATTAAGAGCTGAGAAAGGAACAAAATAAAAACAGCAAAATGTAAAGAGTTAGAGAATGACTAGGTCCATTAAAATATGTAAATGATATTCTAATCAACAATAAAACATTAGCAGCAAAAACAGAAATTACTGGAAAAGCTCAGGAAATCTGGCAGCATCTGTGGAGAGAAATCAGAGGTAATGTTTCATGTCCAGTGACACTACCTCTGAAGGGTTTTCCTGAGGAAGTGTCACTGGACCTGAAACATTAACTTTGGTTTCTCTCCACAGATACTGCAAGACCTGCTGTGCTTTCCCAGCAATTTCTGTTTTTGTTTCTGATTTTCAGCATCTGCAGTTCTTTCAGTTTTTATACAGAAATAGCAGTCTTGTTAAATGAATGTTTTGCATCTGTCTTTACTGTGACAGAAAGGGACAATATATAAGAATAAGACAAGTACACTGTTATGATCCCAGGTGATAGTAATACTGAACAAGTCGTATTCTAGAAGGGAACATGGCTCAATAGATCATGTGTCCATTTCCTCCAGTTGGTTACTATGGTGCTTTGTCACTGAAATATATTCACATGAGGGTGAAGATATTCTTTAACAATAGAAGTTGATTACACAAAAGAAAAACAAACAAAAGTGTACAAAAGACAGTCACAGAGATCTTATTATAAATGACAAAACAAAGTTTCAAACTGTTTTCAACATTAACCTTTTATAGATATTCATAAAAGTTATGCTCCTGTTTCAACTTTTCAAGTTTATACTTTATTAATTCTTCCCAGTTTCTTTTCCTTGGACTGTAGAGGCAATTGCACAAATCTTTCAGAGTCCACTGGCATGAACGTTTCACAATTCTGGAAGCCTAAACCCTTTCAGTTCTAATAACTTGAAGATTACTATCCAAACTCTCCTGGTTTAGAAGGTTCATGAACTCAAAACCTTTCAGTAATATTGACTAATGCCCTGAAACAAAATTGGCAGAAATTATTCTCTCTTCAAACTGAATCCCTTGTTTATTAAACAAAGGCTCTGTTCTTTTGTTCCAAAGTACAATAATGGCTTTCTAGCCCATTGTAAATTCAGCAGTATGAACACTTCATCTACTAATCCTACAGTGGTTCTCCTAGGCACTGAATGTATTCACATGATTTTTTGGAATTGATATACATAGGTCACTTTTCCAAATGACTTTCTCAACTGTTTTAATAAAAACCTTTGTTGAACTTATCCACATCTATCTGCCCCATTTTAAAATCCAAACTGCAAAATATTATATACGAGATATTTTTTATCACAATACTAAGTACAAGGAAAACTAATTTTAAATAAAGCAACGGGATGAACTTCTTGAGTTTAATGTAACTAAAATATAGTATTTTATAGAAATAAATTAACTGATATTATAAAGACTATACAATATTATTCAGGAAAAGACTGTTAAGTAAGAAGAGGTTTGACATTGACATCAAAATACCAATGTGCCAAGCGGATCTGCTTATGCTGATCTGTGAGAGAGTTATTGTTAAAGTCACAAGTGGACATTTAGAATTTTGGAGCAAATGTCACTCTGTCATCACTTAGTCGAACATTGAGCTGAATAGTGTGTTCCCATCCAGAAATGCTTTATTTTTTCTGTGCTTACTGCATTTTTTTTGCTGATTTATCAGTACATGAAAATTGACTGGTCAGAGAATACAGGACATTTAGTAATGTGAAATTCAATCTTGATTTTTTTTGACAATGATGTATATAAATCACATATGTTGGACTACTGTATCTTTAGAAATCTGGAATGTTTTCCACAAAAAGCTATGAATCCTCGATAATTTGAAACTTTCAAGACAAACAGAAATAAGTTTTTTTATTTTTTGGACATTCAAGAGCTAAAGACTAGTCAGTAAAATTAATTTGAGGAGCAGATCAAACATAAAAGAATTCCATTTAGGTGGCACCTTTCACAACCTCAAAATTTTGCATAGCATTTTACAACTTTTGAAGTACAGTGACTTTTGTAATCCAAGAAACTAATCTGGCAACGGGAAGATCCCACAAACATCAGGGTGATAACAAGCAGTTAATCTGTTTTTTTGTTAGATGGCCTTAAGGGATAACTATTGGATTGGATAATGAGGATAGCCTCCTTGTGTATGACCCTTAAATAGAGGGCCATGCTACAATCTAAATTCCTTACTTCATACTCTAAGCCAATGGCACAAAATAAATTTTGGATGCAAATCTTTCGTTGACCAATGAGCACCAGATTATACTCACAACACCAGTTGGTTCATGAGATCTTGCATACAAGAGCTCATTATTGGGTAGTCACGCCTCCAACAATTTATCCACACATCCTCACATGACCAACCAAGCCTGAGTTCCATGGCTGCAGTTGAAATGTCCATGAGGGCTGTAGCTTTTTCCCAATGTCTAATGCTGTTCCCATGGCACTTAAACTAACCGGGTCATCTAATTGGGTTCAAGTGTCTTATTAATACCACCATTGATATGTAAGACCATCTGTATGTGGTTATGGCTTGCTGTATTTATGAGGTGTTTAAATGTGTAACAACAATGGGTATTGGGGACTGGTTCCATCAGTTGACCAGATAGCTGATTTGTGATGCTGAGTAATGCTAAGAGAATGGGTTCATTTCCCACACTGGCTGAGGTCGCTATGAAGGTGCTCAAGGTGCCTAAGGTGTAGGGACCCCCAGGTTAAAAACATTACTAATTATTCCTGTCTCTCATGAGGGAGTGGGACTTCAGTAGCTTTTTATCAACAATGATGCAATTTCAGTACTTTGGTCAGGTAAGGTAAGGTAAGAAATTCATTCACATATATCCAGAGGCCATTTTCTAGGAAAGCTGTCCTAAACTGGGCATCTGATGATGAGCCATTGCCTGAATGACTTGACCTGACATGTCTTTGTGTGTCTGTTTAGTTTAAATTCTCATTATTTTTAAAACATTCAATACAAACCCCTGGCAGAATGCTTATCCCTTCATAACTCCCTTTCCCTACCACCCAATGTTGAGCTCCAGACTATTGGTCCATCCACTACTTCATTATATTTTAGACATTAGATACAAGAAATATTAAAAATGCTTCACTACATGCCAGAAGAATACTATATCAAAATGTCTTACATTTGATCTTCTTCAAAAACACCTGGAGAGGCAGCAGGCAGGGATTCATTTTAATATTGCACCTGAATACAGCAGTTCCAACAGAGTAGCACTCCATTAGTGCTGTACTGTAAGATCCGCCCAAATCATTATGCTCAGCTCTCTGGACAGAGACTTGAAAACAGAACCTTTTGACTCAGATTTAGAGTGTTAGCACTTGAATCATTCCTCACTTCAGGTTTCCAAATATTGGTTCTGAATTTCCACCAGCCAAACAATGATTAAAGGTGAGAGCTGTACATGGGGACCCTGAGGAAATCCCATTGTAGCAGCCTCTGAAGGGATTGCCTAGAAGTTTGAAGATTTGGCTGGGTAATACCTTATTGCTTGGAGCCTTCTGAAAGCCTTCATTTAAAAAGTAAAGCTGTAAGGACTGAAGAATGTGGTTGTGACAGTACAGCACAGTAATGTCTGAGGTTAAAATTTGTTTGCACTGTTGTAATAAAGCTTTTTTCCCCTCACTTCTTACCTGTGTATCGTATTCATCATTATCAGCTTTGATCCTAGTGGAAAGGGGTCCACCAGCATAAAATTAGCAACCTTGTTCAGGAATATGACATTAGTAGAGTAGCAGAAATTTTGCTACCAGAGGAGACTAACTAAAATGTTGCGCAGGATGGAAAGTCAGTCATGAGGAGAGACTGGATAGGCTGGATTTGTTTTCCAGGAGCTGAGGAGACTGGGGAGAGTCATGTAGGGGGATATGACAGGCATAGATAGGGTATATTGCGCAAACCTTGTCCCCAGAGGGCATACATTTAATATGAGGAGTAAGTGGCTCAGAGTGGATCTATGGAAAAACTGTTTCACCCAGAAGATGGTAGAAATACTAAACCTGCAAGCCTGAGAGGGTGTTCGAGACAGGCAATCTTGTAGAGTTGAAGAAGGACCCAATGAATACTTAAAATGCCAGGGCATAGTAGGCTTTGGGCTAAATGCAGGTAAATGGGGTTAGTATAGTTTGGCGCTTGTTGGTTGGCAGAGACATGGTGGGCAAAAGGGTTTGTTTCTATACTGTATTACTCTGACTCCAACATCAGAGAGTTTGGAGGCTTCTAACTAAATTAGGCTTAGGAAATATTAGATCATTTAATCCATCATCTAACTTGTAAGTAACTATTAAACTGACTCTATAGTTACCTCACATACTCAAACTATAACTCACAAGACCATTTACATGCCACCAAGAACTTAATCCCTATCCTCTCCCTTGACCCTCCACCCCACTCTGGGCCTAACTCCTTCATCCACTCCACACCTGACATTATCCTTTCCCGTTTCAGAGCCTACCCCACTTGAGACCCTCCAAATCTGACCCATATTCCCACACTCCAGACACCACACAAATTCCCCTACTCTTAAGCTGACATGACTCTCTTCAACTGCCCCCCCCCACCCCCCGGTGCCGGCATCCCCTTGCCCAGAAAACTTCCCTCCTTCCCCGTCTCTGGAACTGATCTGTCTCTACATTTCCTCCAGCCCCATGACAATTCCCCTTAGGACTCCCTCTCCCTTTCATAGAACGCGGCTCCCCTCCAACCCACCCGGCTCTACACCCAGCCTCCCTGTCCCTCTGCTGGATCCAATTTCTCCTATCCACTGCAAACTACCCTGAACACTGCATCACCTACCTGGCCCTCTTTCCACCTTGCACCCTGGCACCCCACCTACTGACACGCTAACGATCTACTCTCGTCCAATTGGCAGCCTACCTATCTGGCACCCTATTCCCTGGCACCCAATTTGCTTGGCATCCTGATACTCTTCCCAGCAGGCATGGTGCTTAACTGGCACTTACCTAGAACCACCATACACCCAACTCTGCAACCTCACCCCTTGCCTCATGTACTTACCACATAGCAGCAGCTTTCAAAGTGGCAACCTGTTTTCCTGGGTCTTTAAGTTGCAGATGACCATGACTGTGAAAAAAGAGAAGTTTGGCTTTCCCAGAGAGAGCTGTGAGAACTAAAGCACATATCCACATTTCTGAGGGAGTCCTGATCAGATTCTCCTGTAGAACTCTTTTCTGTCATTAAAAAAACTGAGGCATGTTGTGGCAATCTGCATACGGTTGCCGCTCCCTGGAAATCTTAATCCATTTTTCTTTTAATTTATTAATTAAATTTAAACCAGAAAAAATGACAATGATAAATTCTATGAATATCAAAAATAATAAATCACATCATTATATCCTCACATAATTCATTATATATGTCGGTTTAGTCTAATTATGCCTCATTGCTTTTTGCGTTATTTTAACAAGCCAATGTCTAATAATTGATGCACCAGGAGCCTCTTCAAAGATTTGAAGAGACATCAGCTTCCCATAAATACTAAGATCACAGCCTTGAAGATTATTTTAGGTTAGCCTTTCGTTGGAAAAGAAATAGGCTTCAGATTAATCAAGGCTAGCCATATTATTTTAGACAATGCTGTGTAGGTACAATATATAATTCAAAATTTTGTCTTTTGTATTGACCTTTAAGGTCATTGTGAATGACTCATTTAAAATTTAGCAATACAAAAACCTCTGCCTCAAGGACTCCTCCACAGCATTTGTCAGAAATTAAGCTTTTTCTCATGTTATATGAAACAGGAATAATGCTGAGGGTACTTTTTTGTGGCATGCAATAATTGAGATTTTTAAGGTTCAAGAATTAAAATTATTGACACATGTAGAGTTATGTTTACAATGGAAGCTCTTCAGTGGCTGAAACAGTTTCATTGTGATAAAGGGTTTCTTTTATCTGAGGACTTACAACTGTTCAATAACTAAGATCATCTCTTGCCAGCAAACTTCAATTTGCCTACTTGAGGTCAAAGCCTTTTAAATTGAGTTTTGCAAGATAGAGCCTATTCTACTACAACAGTGAGAGATCAATTGGAAAACCAGATGTTCTTAACCTTCTTGTGAAAAACAGCAAGAACACATAATTGGATGTCCAAAATCTGTACTTAAGAATATCCAGGAAATTCTAACATTGCATTTGATTTAAAAAAAAAGTAAACTTAGTTTTCCAGATTGCCTGGTACAAACCCTATTTATGTTAAATTAATATCATTGATAGTATCAATATTGAGGCTGTGAAAAGAGGTTTTACAGCATTAATATCTTCACAATTTTAATAAAAATATAAAGCATTCTTGGGATTTAAATAGATTTTCCAAAACCAAGACATCAGACTTGTAAAGAGAACAGAGTTTCTCATGTGAAGATTATATCCATTTGACCATAGCAAATGAATGTGGGATAGAGAGAAGACAATGCACAGCAGGTGGTGCAATCAGCCTTTCTTTCTGACAGCTGAATTATTTAATTCATCGAAGTATTCATAGTTCATCCAGGTCCTACCTACAAGCCAAATGAAGAATGCAGATTGTATTGTGAAGTTTTTCCAGCCATGCATTGTTCTTGTATTACAGTGTAAACAATGACTGTTAAATAAAAAACACATTTGTTTTAAATAAAAAATAAAAGGTTTTATGTTTGTACTGAGAGCATTAAGAATGGAATTCAAAACAATGGAGCTTCACTGGTTCTTCTGACAACCAGGAATATAATGGCTTCAGTTTACTGATATCACATGCAGTCTTTAACAGCAAGGACATTATGTTAGATGTGAAATGTCACTGCAGTTTTAGAGTCCTTGACAGTAAAAGGCTACCTCATACAATCCATTTATACCAGCACTTTTCCTGTGTTTATAAGCCAGGAAGCCTAGGCCTCTTGGCAGTTCTCAGATGTCTTGCTTCATGCAATATCCCTGGCTCTCATATGGGATGTTTTCAAAACAGTCAGTTGAACAGGAAAAAAAAGCTGTTACTTTATTTGAGAGAACAGCAAATGTGTGTCTAAGAGGTGCCAGTGAAATGCTCCGTTAGTCTTACCGCTTCATTTTACAGGTTGTCAGATTGGACACTGGCAGGAGCGTAACATTTTTAACCAGCATGAGCTTCTATTACACATAGTGTGAGGTCTCTCCTTGACATGGCCAAGGTCTGTAAATCTGACTTGGTATAATATAGTATTTCAGGGATTAATCTATATAGCCAAGACAAAATGGCATTCATACCAAAACACCACAATAATGTCTATTGCTGGAAACTGTTCCGACAGGGAAGAGGTATTGTTCCAAAATTGCATTCATCTGTGTTTTTCCATTATGACAAAATAATAAAAGACAAAGTTAGTATTTGGCCATTTTAGTGCAAATATTATAATAACCCCCTAAAGTTGTCACCACATTGTACTTTACATTTTAACTGTCTTGCAACAACAATGTACTGTTGTAACTGTCAATAAGATTAAGCATTAAATATAATTGTGCAAATAAGCACAAAAATATTACCTGTTTTCCTTTATATGAAAAGAGAAAAAGCAAAAATGACCCTGTGATTTCAGTTGTCTGCCAGTTCAACACGCCACTGCGTTCTCAGTTCAACATCTCCGCCTTGTGCCTGCTGCAGTGCTCCAGTGAAGCTCAGCACAAGCTGGAAAAACAGCATCTCATTTTCCAATTTGAGACTCTGCAGCCTTCAGTACATAATATTAAGTTCAATAATTTTTAGGCCTCAACATCTTCTTCCATGTCCTTTACCCATCCCCACACTCCAGGCCTTGTCATGACATAGGCTGCTTTCAGCACAGTCAACACATTTTTCCTACTTCTGGTCTCCATTTTCAACTTCACTTTTCTCCCTGGCATACTAGCATCCATCCCTTCTCCTCCCAGTTTTTCTCCCCACTCCATCTCTTGCTTACTCTTTCCTCAACTCTTTGTCTCCAGAAAAAGACCACCTTTTCTTAGCCACTATCAGTTCTGAAGAAGAACCATTGGACTTAAAAGTGTGAACTTTGTTTTCTCTCCAAAGTTGCTGCCAGACCCTACTGAATTTTTCCAGCAATGTTTGATATTTCAGATTTCCAATATAAATAAAGTCACCTCTTCTGGTGGTAGCCCACTTGCCAGTTGCTTCCATGTTTTGATGCAGCAAGTCAAGATCTGCTGCTTTCAAGGTTACATAGTATGATAGGGGGATCCCAAAAAGGCAGGAAAATCCTTACATATGCTCACAATAACTGTCTGTAGAGGTTTCTAATATTTAATATTATCATACTGAGCCAGGAGTAAGGGAGAGACTTGACCGACTAACCATGTTTGGTCAAAGATCAGACCACTAGTGAAGATTTCAAAGCTGACAAAAAAGCTGAAGAAGTTAAGAAAGTAAGTTTCAAAGTGTAATAGCAACAGAGATAGAAAGTTGACTACCATGATGACAATGGAGCAGAATGTTTTAGCATATAAACAAGATGAGCAATCAACTTCTTGAGTTTGCTCCTTCAAAGTCAGATTACGGTTAAACTATATCTTTTTTCATCCACCGTTGTCCGATAGCACTGGATATCTTGAACAAAAATCTATTATAAACAAGATCCTGCAAAAGCTGGCTGTCCGAATTAAAGGCAGAAATCACTGGAAATACTCAAAAGGTTAGAAAGCCCCCACAGAAGGAGAAAAAGAAACAAGCTAATATGGTGTATTTTCCCACATTTTGACTGAATGTCAATTTCAGGAAATTTCATGAGCTCCATTGATCTCTCTCACACAATTTTCTGCTGCTCACATCATGAATTATACATTTGGGCTCTATTGTGCCACACTTATACTCATGTGGTTGGCAGAGACAGAAGCTTTCCTCTTTCTGGAACTTTGCAGTGTTTGGGCAAGGGCACTATGTTTAAACCACAGAAGTACTCCACTTCAGACTCTGCAATTACTGCAGTCACTTTGCAATTTTGAAATAATATTCCTGCGTGTGTCAAGTTGGCACCAATACTTCAACAACAAGGACCTGGAAGTTCTGGTGAGCAGAAGGGATACCATCTTTCCCCAGAGCTGATGAAAGAGACCATGGCACCAGATGCTGCCAGACTGGCCGGAATTAGCCACCCAGTTCAATGCAGTGTCCATGGTTCAGAGAAATGGGCAGCAACATCAACAGGAGGTTAATGACCTTGTGCACTTCACAAGGATAAATACCAACACCTATTCTCTGCTGCCTCACACTCGCTCCAACTTTGTTACAACACCCACCTCCCACCAAGTCCCACAATTTACTGCTGTCACTTGTGCATACAGCATGCTCCTGCAGCTAGTCTCACCCAACACATCTCCACAAACTATTGAGGCTTCCTGCATTCTGTGCTTTCTACACAGTCACGTCATCTCACCACCTTTCATGTAACTACAATAACACTAACAGCTCTGCCAGCCACTTTGATCTTGTTTAGTAGATGCATTGGCAAGGTTCTCTTCAGCACCTTCTGCCAACCGAGACACCGACACCTCAGAGGATTCTTTATATAGACTGGACTCAGCACCAAATCCGGTAAGCACATCATGGACACATCTCCTCAGCTTCCAGAAGAAGAAACACCCCAGGCTTCTGGAATTTGGAGGACTATTGAAGACCAGACATAATCTCCGACCCAGATGAAGATCACCCCATGGCATCAGCCATTAATAACTGCGTGAAAATGCAAAAACAAGGAGCAGCAGGCTGGTTTGTCAGAATCTGGATGGAAGTTTGGTGGAGTCCATCATGAAAGTGTAATGTGTCATCTTCAATAGGTTGGCAGTTGTCATGGATAGTCAGGTCCAGTAGAACTCCAGTGCCTGAGAGAGATGCACACAGGCCTGCACCACATCTGTTTAGCCATTGGTGCCTAGCCCCAACAGCAAGGCAGCTGAGAAATGAAAAGAATGGTGCCCATTCTCAAACAGTAAGGACAGTGCCAGCAGGCACCCTGATGGTGGAGTAATCACACACAGGCCCATGCCAGAACTCTTATCTCAGGGCATTCCAGAGATGGTTTTCTTTTCAAACCTTCAGCTTGCCTGCAAACCCTTACCCCTTAGAAGCTGCAGCTCAGGAAGGTTGAGTTTGTGTCAGATATGGACACTTTCAGCACCTCTCGGCTCTTTAGCCACAAATGCCCTGAAGTCAGTCAGCCAAACCTACAAAGTCAACTGCCTTCACTGCAGACCAATCTCCCTAAATCCCAGCCCCAGAGTCTGAGACTGCATCAAGATGTAGTTGCTTGGCAAGGAAAACAAACAAAAAATTGAATAAAGGCACATATTTAGTACAGGTGACATTCCACTGTAAATAAAGTAACACAGACATACAAAGACATTTTGAAGCATAACCTGTCTGATCAACTGTGCTGTTGGCTGTCAGAACAAATGTTAACTTTATAGATATCCTTCCTTAGGGTCATATGATATTAGAACTCTCCCTTAAAGAGTGCAACTCTTTTCCTAATGCCCATCGGAACATAACATGGTGACATTGTTGAATGTGGGCATCAGATGTTGGATAGCCTTTAAAGACTTGGTAACATTAACCTTTAGCAAACAGCAGGAAAAGTGAAGAAAGAATAAGTAAAAGAAGCTGCTTTTACTTTTGGGACTAAACAGGGACCTCTTGATTCCAGGCAGCAGATAACATGGAAGATCTGAGTGTTGTGGACTGGCATGCATTATCTGCATTGACATGGAATCCTCAGACTCCTTACATTGTACATGCAGGATTAACCATGACCAAACCCCTGCAGTGTATTCAGATGAATCCCTTAACTGATTGTGGTGGCATCCCCTAGCTGGGTCTCCTTCACCCCGGTGAAGACTTTTCCCCTTTGATTTTCAGACAACATCATTTGCTCGAAGCACATGCTGTGTATCTGTTGTGTTAGCTTCTGGCACAGTGTAGCCCTTATGTTGATGCAGCAATGTACCATGTAATGATTTCTCACAAAGTAACACCTGCTCACCATGTAACACCTGCTCACAAGGTAACCTGGCAGAAGCACGCAGGTTGTACAAGTCTCCATGGTAAAGTGTTGTCAGAGATAGTCACCCTCAAGCTGTGTGGAGTTTGCACATTCTCCCCATGTCCGTGTGGGATTCCTCCCATAGCCCGAAGATGTGCAGGTTAGGTGGATTGACTACACTAAATTGCCCATAGTACCCAAGGGTGTGCAGGCTAGGGGGACTAGCCATGAGAAATGCAGGATCATGGGGGATGGGTCACAGCGGAATGCTGTGTGGAAGGCCGGTGTGGACTTACCAAATGGGCTGCTTCCACGCTGTAGGGATTCTATGGTATCATTACTTTCACTGCATCAGGGAGATGAATACCTACCCAACTGGCTCTCAGGCAGGTTGCTGTCCAACAGCAGTGACTGAAACAATTTTAGAATATGCATGGTCTCCTTCTATAACTATGCACACAGGTTGAAGAAGGACTCAGTTGAAAATTTGAGGCCAGGCAGCAAATTTAATATGTCTTGACATTAGATTTGTGTTTAAAGACATCGACAGAATAGATGCCCTTCCGCAAATCCAACTTAAGCTACGGATACGCTACATAGATGACACCTCTGTCATCAGTAAATGGACCAAACTAGAAGAGACATACAAACTCATAAACAACACCCTCACTGGAATAAAATTCACCTGAGAGCAGGAGAAAAACAAACAGATCCCATTCCTGGACGTTGAGGTAGACCACAAGACAAATGGAGAACATCAAACGAAAGTACAGCGAAAAGCAACACACGCAGACCAGGTATTGAACTTCAATAGTAACCATCCCAGCACACACAAACAAAGCTGCATACGAACACTATTTAAAAGGGCAACAACACACTGCAGGAACATGGAACTACACCAAGAGGAGGTGGAATACATCTTCCAAGTGTTCAAGAATAATGGATATCCAAAGAACTGGGTCAGGAGATGCCTACAGGCACAACACCAGAAAGATTCTACACACCCCGGCACACTCATCACACTACGCTACCTCAGGAACACATCAGAACTCACCACAAGACTTCTATGACCGCTGAGCATCAGAGTGGCACATAAACCCACATCAACCCTACAGCAACCGCTCACCCGAACGAAAGAACTACTCCCCTCCATGGACAGGACCAATGTCATCTACAACATCCCCTGCAGAGACTGCGAGAAACACTACATTGGACAAACAGGAAGGAAACTAACAACAAGAGTACATGAACACCAAATGGCTACAAAAAGACACGACCAATACTCACTCATCTCAATCCACATGGACAAGGAGAACCATGACTTCGACTGGGACAAGATCCTGGGACAGGCTGGGCAGAGACAAGCACGAGAATTCCTGGAAGCATGGCAATCCACGAAGCATGCTATTAATAAACACATTGAACATGACCCCATATACATTCCACTACAGAGGAAGCCCAGAAGTAAAGCAATCCATTGCAATGAATCCCAGAGTTTAAAAACCCGGCAGGAAAACACACCGGCGCTTCATCAGAGGCTGCACTGAGGATGTTACCAAGCATGGTAATGAAACGTCTGTGGAACAACAAACCAGCTCAGCGAGCCAACCAACCTCAAAAACAAAAATCCTTATTTCATAAATACCATTATAAACTATTTCAGAGAAATATTAAACATGTTTACTGATAAACGTGTAACAATGGAATCTCTTAAGATTTAAAGGATAAGGGAGTGATGAAAGAAGTATGAAAAATGACAAAACAAAAGCTCATAATTAGATAAAAGAATCTTCACAGAATAATTTAAGGAATAATGTTAAATGATATGGCTTAACATAATATATTGAGGGTTGGCACCACATTCCAAAGCAGGAGGGATTCAAAAATTTTAAAATCAAGGGCTATTCCCCTGAAAGTGCAGAACTATTAAAAACCCACAAGTAATACTTTTTTGAGGGTGTTTTCTTCCACCGAATCAGATCCCTTACTGACTCAGGGATTTAAGGTTAAATTCTACTTAAATGTTGTTAGATACACTATCCTTTGATATTGTCAGATATACTATTCTTACATAGTCCTAGATGTTTTGAGATATTTTTAGATATTTTCAATTCACATCAAACTGAATTCTATTTGATTTGACATTACTTCTATTGATTTTTTTTGGCATAATCACATACTTATCCACTTAACTTTGGAGAATCCCTGTCAGACCCACGTCATCGCTGTAAGCCTGCATTTTCCATGGCTAACCCACATCCCTGGACACTCAGAGGCAATTTAACATGGCCAATCCAACTAACCTGCACATCTTTGGACTGTTGGAGGAAACTGGAGCACCTGGAGGAAACCCCCGCAGACATGGGGAGAATGTGCGAACTCCACACAGACAGTCACCCAAAGCCAGAATCGAACCCAGGTCCCTGGGATTGTGAAGCAACAGTCCTAACCACCAAGACACCATGCCACCCAGCTTGTTAATGTTTGTTAATTTCTGGTAATAAAATAGAAAATTGGTAAATCCTTTCATTTAGGTTTATCTGTTTCAGTTGAAACAAATCTTAAACAACTTCCTTAAGTGAGCAATTAAATGTATAGACAAGAAAAGTCACAGGCCATTAAAATATCTGGAACATTTATAATAGAACCAAGGCTTATTAAAGTTAAACAGGCTACTTGGATGATGGTTTAATTCTCAGGCAGTTACTTTTTCTGTGGAATGATTATGCAAATCTTACAATCTAAAACCTTTAAGCATTTGGAGAACTGGCAAGCTTAAACTCAGCAGAAAAATGTTATCAGATAAATTGTCCTGATCTAAGTCATTGTTAAGGAGGAGTTTACAGCTATAAATAATTTCAGTGTGACTTTGTATAGGCTTTTGTCTTTTCACAGAATGATCTGATTTGTAGTCATTTTACAAGTCATGATGGAATTTGTCAGATTGTGTGTGCAGTGCCAGACCAGTTAGTGGGCCTGTGTCATTTCTCCAAAATAGCAGTCCAGCTCTAAACATTCCTGAAGTGTCCTCTAGATCTCATTGATCACAGTTTAATGTCACCACAGAACATCCATGCCGATCCATAACCCTCAGATCCTCCACACTATCTGCGCACACGGATCATGTATCTTCCACATCCAATAATCCGGTTTACATTATTGTAGACTTCGAGTACAGGGAATAGGAATGGCTTATCACTTTAAAATTCAACCCAGTAAGTTACTTTACTTTCAACAGCCTGCAAAACCATATCCAAGCAGTAAAAGGACAATGGACTTACATAGTAACTTTTGCTTAACGTTTTATTTATTTTGGATTTTCTGTAAGTATTTTGGCCCTGAGGTGTTATAGTGGGTTATTATCATGAAATGCATAATATGTTGATGCTTATTAGTCTGTTGGCTTTCTTTTTAACTGTGGCATTGACTTGAATCAAATGACCAACTGTTTCCAAAGAAGTGAGCAAACTTAAATGTTTAGCACAAATATCTTTGAGTACTGGTATCCATAGCACAAACATCTATGTACTTGTATCCCATGACATAACCACAAGTTCTCGATTATATAATTTAGTAACATACCAAGTTGTATCCATATACGCTCACAGGGAAGCCAATCTTTTGAAAAGGTCAACTTTAATGTAATAAACCATTTAGTTATTACTCTCTGTGGCCCCTGTAATTTCATAACAGACAGCCTCCTGCTATCATTGTGTTAAAAATTACATTTCCCTTGTTTTGTTAATTGTCAAGGACATAAATTCTAATCTTTTGCCTATGATAAAAAAAATTGAAAATTGAAATGAATGTTATTTCATTGTAAACACATGAGTAAATGGAATATTGGGCCTATAGGTTTAACTATCAGACCTTTAGCATTTGGCTTACAATTTCAGAGACTTCTAGTTATCCCACTGAAACCATTAAACATTTTAGTGAACAGTTGGAAAGATAACAAACTGAGTGATATTGTAACAGTTGATGCAGCTTTCGATGTGGCTGCAGTTTCATCCCAGAGATCATATTTCACTCCATGCTCTTGTTTAAGAATATGCAATTTGGAGTTTAACCTGTGAGTCACCATGCCTCAGGGAAAAGGTTGAGGAAAATAATCCTTCATAATAAACTCAGCCAATGCAGGAAGCAAACCTACACCATTAGTTTCAGTTTCTATTTCTAACCAGCCGTCTACTCAACTGAGCTAACCAATCCCTTAGCATGGATATTGACTATACTAATAATAATCAGAAAATTGCCATAAATATATCTTTTTCTACTTGGAAAAGTTTTATTTTTGGAGCACCACAGGCATTAAGTTCAAGGCACAACTATTCATAATTTAGTGACTTAGACAAAGAGAAAGACAGTGCTTAGCAAAATTTGCTGATGATGCAAAGATTGCTAGGAAAACACGTTGTGAGGAGGATGCATTGAACCTGCAAAGGGATATAAATAAATTCAGTGATTGAGAAAAATAGTGACAGGTGAAGTAAAATATGGGAAATGTAAGGTTGTCGGCATTGGCAGAAAGAACAGAAAGTCAGAGGTTTAATGGATAGAGACTACAGAAAGCAATTGTACAAAGATATTTACGTGTACTTGTACATAAATTCCAAAAGTGTAGCAATTGATTGGAAATTAATATGGAAACTTAGGTTTTATTGCTTGAGATGCAATATTAAAATAAGGATGTCTTGATGCAAAAATGTGTAGGGTTTTGGTGTGATCGCTCCAGGAGTAGTGAGTATATTGCTGGACTGCTTCTTTAAGGAGGGTTAAATTTACATTGGAAGCAGTTCAGGAAAGTTTCACACATCTCATTTTTGAGGTGAAAGGGTTGCCTTATAAAGAAACATGGACAAGTCAGTCAATACATTTTGGAGTTTATTAAGAATGAGAGTTGTGGGGAAATGATAGGGTAGATGCTGAGAGGATGTCTCCTTACATGCATTTCTCTAAAACTAGACACACAGTTCAGAACTAAGGGGTGTCCCATCTGAGATGAAGATGAGTATGAATATTCTACCATAGAGGGTCAATTAATTTTTGGAATTCTCATCCCAGTGAGCAGTAGAGGCCAAACAATTGAAGATGCACAAGGCTAAGATTGTAAAGGTCTTCTCTTTTTTTAAATTTTTCTATTTTTTTGATTGTGGTCTGAATTGAGAAAAATATTGTTTTAAAACCAAGGGTTATTGAAGGGTTAAGCACTACATAAAATCAAGTAACTAGGCACTCATGGGAAACATTATTTACACAGCTGCTTGTTCATGTAGTAATTATATTCGAGTTCCAGATGTGATGGAGCCAAGGGATATGTACAAATGGGTCTATGGCTGGCAACAAACAGCTTATTGGTCTGTGGACTAATGACCAGATATTGATGTGTTTAGTTCATAGATGGCTGAACAGCTTGGGAGTGTGAATGCTTTCACAGAAACAATTGGGTCTCTTTGCTCCACAGTTTAAAAAAATCTCAAGGATGAAGATAGCCAATATATTTCACCTTTCCAGTTGTGGTAAATTGTGACTTTTAATTGATAAGTTAAAATCCTTATAAGTGAGAACAAGACACCCTGTGCCTTCAGCAAAAACATGAAAATATCTGGAGAAGGAAGATCAAGAAGAAAAATTCTAATTAGCACAAGAATCATCTCATCAGACTCTATGGACAAGGGCCACTAAACTGCCCTGTTTCTTCCCTTGTTTGTGTCCATGACTATACAGGATGGGAAGCTTAGACAGGGCTAGAATTTTAACTGGTAAAGTTGTTTGTGGTTCACAATGTTTATTTTGTTAATACCTATTTATTTGTAATAAATGGTAATTCTTGCTAAGTACAGAAGCTTGATTTCTAGCATGTTACCCAGTGAGGAATAACAAGTTAGACAGATTTTTGATTGTCCTGGGAGTAGGGATAATGGGGGAAATGTGGGAAAGTGGATTGAAGGCAAAGATGATCAAATGGCAAAGCAGGTTTGTTGGACCAAAGGCCTTTTCCTTCACTTATTTCATTTCACCTTATGAATGTCAGCTGGGGGTGGCAGGAAATTCATTTAAAACTGATAAGCTAGATAATGAAAGATTTGGCATAAGTGACCCAATAAGCCACATCTAGGAAAAACAATTGATTTATACCTTCCTGAAAAAAAAAATCAGCATGATTCAAGAAGGAATTGCCAGACCAATTAGGTACCCTGGACCTCTGACAATGATCCACTGATCAGAGCTTGGCCTGACAGTACCCCCCACCACCCCCGCTTCCTCCACTGACTCAGACATCCCATTTTAAGGAAGGCATCCATTTAACCTGCACATCTTTGGACTACATGAGGAAACTGGAGCACCTACACAGACATGGAGAGAATGTGCAAACTCTACACAGACAGTTGCCTGAAGGTGGAATTGAACTCAAGTCCCTGGCACTTTAAGGCAGTGTCACTGACAACTAAGCCAACATGCCACTCCTGTTGCATTTCAAAACAAAACATTTCAAACCTTATTTAGTGTGGGAACCTTTGCTATCAAGACTGCAACTGTTTTAAGAAGAAATCTCATCACTTCTTTTTCAGGACAACCTAGGATGAGTAATAAAAAAGAGGTTACCTTCTTAGAAACACAAAACAGAAGTTGCCAGGAAACCTCAGCAGGTCTGGCAGCACCTGTGAAGAGAAATCAGAGTTAATGTTTTGGGTCCAGTGACCCTTCCTCAGAACTGGCTTTACCTTCTAGGATGAGCTTACCATCCTGATCATGACTTTAAAGTTGGGCCTTCTGGGAAGGGAGGTTCTCCAGGGTCCCAGACAGTCTTCCAGTGAAGGCCATCAATATTTGTAAGCAGGAAGTGGGGGGGAATAAGCATTGGCAGTCCTCACAGAGGCAGAGCAGGAAATTCCAGCCCATAGCAATGAACTCTCACTGCCCATATATTCCATCATTCTCTCCTGATTCCATCAGGAACATTGAGGAAACTTCCAGCCTGAGGGCCCAATACAGCACCCAATGTTCTCATCTCAGCATCCAGAACAAAAGGTTAAAATCCTGTCATCATACGAATTGCCAGGTAACTGATTTACAACTGAAATCAAAGTCTAGTTATCCGGTTACAAATTTTAACTGGATAGTTTACCTTTAAAACTTTCCTCAAATAATAAATCTACAATTCAAATCCATATCAGAAGAATTACGTTTCAAATTGATGTTGTCGGTTTTGACAAGCATTACTACATTCTAGTGACTCAAAAGTGTGCAGTGATGGCACAATGAACTGTAGAAATATAAATAGGGTGGAGTAACAAACTGTAATGGTAATTATTATATACAAGAATAACAAATAATTTGTGAATTAAAAACCCACAAGACCAAATAGAGAAATGAAACACTCTGACTGAGCATAATTTTATAGAACAATGAAGAAAAGTGGGTAAAGGTGAGAATTTAGGAGAATTATGTGAGAAGCCCAGCAAGGCCTGTTTTGACATTGAAAATAGCAAGTCACTTTTTCCAACAGAGCTAATATTTTGAATCATCAAATTCCTGCAGTGCATTTGGTCCATCAAATCCACACTGGCCCTCCGAAGAGTGTCCCATCCAGACCAACAACCCTTCCCCACCCTCCCCCACTCTATTCCTGTAATACTGCAGAGATTAGCTAATCCACCAATTTTAGACACTACTGGGTAATTTTGCCAATGACCAATCCACTGAACCTACACATCTTTGGGCTGTGGGAGGAAACTGGAGCACCTGGATGAAGACCCTGCAGACACAGGGAGAATGTCCAAACTCCACACAGCCAATTGAGCCACCAACAACATTGCTCAGGGTGTCAAGGCAATACTCTCACTAATGAATGGTGAGATGCCTATTACCAGGGATTATAGCTCATTATCACCCTAATTACACTGAATGTCAGTTTATTAATGCGTATGTTCCTATTCTACTAAGTGCCAGATGGAAACTAGACGTTGAGAATTCCCAACATCAGCATCAAAGTGAGTATCTGGTGAACTTCATCTCACCACTTGCTGGATCTCCATCTCGGACAGCAGGCACCAGCGTGCCCATCCACACACCATGGGTAGCAGCCTCATGCACCCCACTTCCATGGACTTCGGAATGAGTGCCGAAGTAATTCTCATTGCAGTGCTGCTAGAGGACATTTGCATATGGGACGGCACCCACTCACAGAATGGATCAGGCTGTATCTCAGGGCCGCTTTCTGATCTTCCTAGGGCTCATTCACCTTGTGACTATCTGGAAGCTGGAGCACCTCTACCATACCTTGACTTGGTATGCTTGGCTTTTTAGGAGCACAGACAGGTAGAAAATATGAGTGAGATTGGGCCACTTGGCCCTTCAAGTCTCCTTCTTGCGATGATGCTGTGGCTTTAAGGAGTTATTTTATCCTTTTTATTAAAAAAAAGAGATTTTAAGATAGAGGTTTGAGCTGTCTAGTAGTAAAGTCAGAAAACAGCTTGGGAGGCCTTGGATTTTTTTTAAAGTTGGAAGAATAGAAGTAGCCTGGATGTGTATGACTAGCTCCCACAGACTAAGGCTTTCTTTTTTTTTGTTTTTAAGTTCAACAGAAGCTGGTGGAGTCTTGAAGAAATAGAAGCTATTATTTTCTCATCTCTTGGTTACAGCTAGAAGCTGGGGCCTGTCTTCCGACAGCGAGAGTTGCATGTGAGAAAAGTCTGATTTTTGAATTTGCCTCTTTACCAATGGGTGTCCTAATGGAAGATTAATAAATTGGAACAGTTAATTAGTAATAGCTACTGTAGCTATTATTCTACTGAGTTTTTGAAAAGAATGAAGTTATTCTAAGTTCTTTCTTTTGTTATATTTTAATGACAGTGTTTAAACAAATTATGTTTGGCTTAATGTCAAATAATTTGACCAATCATGTTGTATCTGGAACAGAAACTTTACATTTGTCTTTAAAACAAGAAAAAGTTAGGGTCTAGGCAAACTTCTTAACATATTGTGAGGGCGTCTGGTCTGGTCCGTAACATTCCTCTTTCAAAATTACCAAGCATTTCAGTGTAAACGCAATACCAGACAGCTTGTTATGGTTGCCAGCAGTTGCCAGCCAAACAAGTGAGTGCATTGCTGCATGTCAGAATGCTACATCAGTATTACATGTACAGCATGTGCCAGCAACTGATGTGGCAGACACACTGCACACCCTTCAACCAAATGGCTATGTTTTAAAGCCAGAGGCCAGTAATGTTCATTGACAAGGGAGATACCCTTCAGTCAGGGGAATCACATCACTGCAAATCAGGGCAGTGTCCAATATCAATCCAGTGGCTTTGGCACAGTCAAGTGGCTGCTTGGGCCAGTCATAGTCAGGAACCTCTCTGTGTAGGGGGCGAGGAAGCACAAGTTGGCACCAAACACCCATCTTGGCTCTTTCTGGCCTTTGTAAGCCATTTTACCCTGGAGTGAGACAGAGGGAGAGATTGTATGAGATGGAAGTGGTTGGCAAACTGTTAATGCTGGTGTATGAGGCATTGAGGCCATTCATAGAAGCCATGGTGTGGAAGGTTGTTGGGTTTCACTAAGAGTGTGAGGGAAAATATTGTATACCATATTAAGATTGGTAGGATATGAGCCTTGGTGGGAGATTGATGCAGTAGCAAAGGTGGAATGAATGTGAGGTAACAAAGAGACGATGGTAGCAGAAGTGGAGAGCTATTTTCATTGGGCTAGTGATAATGGGAACTGCAGATGCTGGAGAATCCAAAATAATGAAATGTGAAGCTGGATGAACACAGCAGGCCCAGCAGCATCTCAGGAGCACAAAAGCTGATGTTTCGGGCCTAGACCCTTCATCATCCATTCATTGGGCTAGTAATCAAGACAGCTCAGTTAATGTTCTGGGACAAGTGTTTGAATCTTACGACGGCAGATGGTGAAATTTGGAACAGTAAGATTTGGTAATAAAAACAAGCTTAACGGTGACCATTTAATTGTTGTTCATTGTTTGTAAAAACCCATCTGGTTCTCTAATGTCTAATAAAATCTGCTGTCCTTACATGGTCTGGCTTACATGTGTCTCCAGACCAACAGCAATGTGATTGACTCTTAGCTGACCTCTGAAATGGCTTTGGCAAGCGTGTCTTTTCTTTTTATTCATTCATTGGGTGTGGGCATCATTGGCCAGGCCAGCATTTATTTCTCATCTGTAATTGCTCAGAAGGCATTTAAGAGTCAACCACTTTGCTACAGACCTGGAGTCACACGTAGGCTCGAACAGAAAAGGACAGCAGATTTCTTCCCTACAGGAATTTTTTTTTACTTCCAAAAGCAATGGTTACATAGTTACCATCAGACTCCTAATTCCAGATATTTATTGAATTCAAGTTCTATCATCTGCCATGACAGAGCTCAAACCCAGAATACTTATCAGTTTGTGTGGATTAACATTCTAGTTATAATACCACTAGGCCACCAGCCCCCAGTCTGTTCAAGTGATAATTAAGAATGGACAATAAGTGCTACTCCAGCCGGTGATGCCCACATCATTTCAATGAATGATTAAAAATAACATATTCCGTTGGAGTGGAGAAGGTCATTGGCATTGACCAGGGTGGCAAACTCAGACCAGGCCGGGAGGATCTGGTTTTGAAGTCTCCACTACTCCTCCTGCAGTATGTGGATGACATCTTGCTGCACCACCATGTTCAACAAAACCTCCAGGTTCCTGGCCACAAAACGATTGCCAATTCCCCAATTTCTGTCAAATCCAAGGCAAATGTCATTTTACTATGCAGGGCCACTCTAAGTTGCCAGGGCTACTCTGGGTGTGGTATGGGTGAGTATTTGAAGAAGTGAGCTTTGGATGTCAATATGAGAAATTCACTCGGACTCGAGGAGCAAAACCCTTCATGAAACTTGACATAAATGACGCGCGGCCAAAATACCATCACATCCCGCCTTATTAATCTGGTGATTTATGGCCTGCTATAAGAATAATAACCATAAAACCTACCAGATTGTTGTAAAAATCCAGTTAATCTATGACTGTCTTTCATGGAGGGAAACTTGACATTCCTAAATACTCTCGGCTACATTCAACCCCAGTAATTTACACTAGATGCCAGTCTATAAATGATCTCCAAAGTAACCTTTGAAGTAAGTTAAGTCACACAGTCATAAAAACAAATTGTATCTAGCAATTAAAGAATGCACTCCACCATCTTCTCAAGGCTAATAGGAATGAAACTAAGAGGCTTCACCAGTATCATTGATATTCTCACAACAAATTTAAATATAGACAAATGAAAAGTTTTTAATCTCTAACATTTTGAGACAAATGAATTTTAGTTCACTTAGAGTGTGATTTGAGATTTTCCTTTATTCTATTCTAGTAATGAAATGTTTGCATTGCCAGATGTGAATGAAGTATATGAATTAATTGATTTGTATGAAGCATTCCTATGATTTTTACAAAAGAGATTTAGATAAACCAGCCCAGAAATTCCAGTCTTTCTTAGGGTCAGATTTATGTGTGTTGGATTGGAAGTTAGAGCGCTGCTGGAATTCCTACAGGTTTATTCTGAGTCATTAAGTGAAGATTTTATTTTCATAAAGATGTAACTTGTCACTTATTTTCATTTGCATCATTAGGTCTTCATTCTTCCTCTATCATTCTACCTTGTGCAATTAAAAATGATTAACCAACACTGTCTATTTTTTAATGCCTTTACCTCCAGTTTGCATAGTTCTTGATCACTTCAGCTGCATCCCATTTTTATTGTGCAACCTCTTATTTGACCTCTTTTCTCTCTGGGCTTCCATTTCCATTTGGTCCTGGATCCTTCAGGCAGTGTTCTTAAATGTGCCAAAGTAAGTCCATTTTACTCTCAGGGCCATTATGGTCAGTGATGGCATCTGTGCTATACTTCTCTTTGTCTCTGTTAAACTGTCTGATATTGAAAGCTTATTGCAGAATCATGCCTCTGGGCTCTGAAAATCTCCTGGCTGGATCACTGTGTTTCTGACCCAAATGGAATCAATGTCCCATCATACCATCAGTTTTGCTTTCTTTCCCAATTGTATTTAATCTTTAAGCAGAGTGAAACATTTGAAAAGCTGCACTCACTTTTTCATTGTCAGTGTTGAGTATGGAAATTTGACTTGACTTTTGTAGCATCCAGTACCATTCAACATGAATCGATGAAAGAAAGTACAGTCTGCAATTGTTCAACTTCCAATTATAGCTCTGCATCAGATACAGCATTAACTTCTATCACTTGTTCTTGTATAATTGATACATAATTTAATTTTTGATTGTGCAATATTTTTATGAATCAGGTTGATGTTGGTTACAAAGTTTAGATCTTCAGTTCTCGGCCAGACTGAGCAATACTGTTTGATTTTGAGATCAGTTATTTGTGTAAAACCAATCACAACGCTAAAGTATTTGAGGAACAAAATAGAAATTTCATGTCAAACCTGTTGACTTTCTTATGGCTGTCATTATTAGACACTGATAGAAAATCTTCATGGTGCAAATGAATTTTTGAGATGACGCATATAGAACGAGAATTTGTTACGGTGAGTTCCTGTACACATTGTTTCAAATGTCTTTCGAAAGTGAATGGAAAACTGTACCAGGTCAATTATTTATGAACAATGGAATTAAAGCACATCTTACTGTCTGGAGATGGTCTGTTGAATGGGGTTTCCAGCAATGCTTTAACCCTCTCCATTTCATGCCTTCAATTCTGTATGTTGTTAACTGCAGCCTGCCACAAGCTTGGATAAGGGAGCAATTTTCTGTGTAGGGGTAGCAACCCTTCCACGTGGTTCTATCGAAAAAGAAATCTTCCACTATCCCCAAACTTAAGTATTATTACAGCTGCTGAAAATGCCTCAGTTTTGGTGTGTTGCCTTGGAAATGCATTCAGTGTTTGGTCTCCATTTATCAGCACATTGCTTTTGCTGATAACAGTTTAAAACACTGTTCTGTAGCTTTGAGGATTGTGAAATAAATTGAAGAGAATTTAAATAGGAATGGAGTAATTATTTTTAAATTTGATTAATGATTGAGCATGGCAGTAGGTGATTATCATTATTTTAATATGTACATGATATTTTGTGCTGAAGAGGTCAAATTCCACAAGAAGCCCTTACTTAGATCTTGTAATCTTAGGGGGGATCAGTAATTTATAATTATTTCAAGTGCACAATATAATGGAATACTATGATGCTAGATATACAGTGATTAATGAGGAGTACTCAGATGAATTTAGATGTTGGATCATGACCAATTCTTTTTTATCCTTTCTTTGTAATTTGAACAATTTGAATCTAAATACCAAATCAAAAATGGAAATTGGACACATAACCCTCCTTTTTTGTGGTTGTTTTGGTGTATACTCACCGTAACTTTAGAATTCACAAATCCTCATCCTCAGTGGGATCCAGATTCTAGTCATCAGGTCAAACCATTTCTCTCTGGAGGTGGAAATGTGGCCCACCTGTGCCCAGAATCCAAACTTTCACTAAGATAATTGCTAATCTAATAATTCACAACTCCATCTTTATGACTTTACTCCATACCCCTGGATTCATTTCCTGGTTTAAAAAAACGTATTTGTTCCAACCTTAAATATATTTTACAGACCCAGCTTTTACATTTCCCTGCAGTGAAGAACTTCACAGATTTAGTTTTCTCTGAAGGAAGAAATTCCTCCATATCCCTCCTTTAAATGGGTGACCCTATACTTTGAGATTAAGTCCTCTGGGCCTAAGCTTCCCTGTAAGGGAAGCAAAATATTGCAGCATCTACCCTGACATGCCTTCTAAGAAACTTTCATGCTTGAATAAGGTCACGTCTCTTTCTTCTAAACTCCAATGAGTACAGATCTAACATACTCAATCTCTCCTCTGAAGACATCCTTCCATGTTGGGATCAACCAAATGAACATTTTCTGGACTGACTCCAATGTCAATATATCTTACCTTAACTGAGGATTCATAATCTTCAAAATGTGATCTAATTAGTCCCTTGTATATTTCTAGAAATGCTTCCCTATTTTTATGTTCCATCCCCTTTATAAATAAATGCCAAAATTCAATTCGCCTTCCTGGCTACCAGCTTAATTTCTTGTGCAAGATAATAAAGTGTAAAGCTGGATGAACACAGCAGGCCAAGCAGCATCTCAGGAGCACAAAAGCTGACGTTTCGGGCCTAGACCCTTCATCAGAGATGGGGATGGGGAGAGGGTTCTGGAATAAATAGGGAGAGAGGGGGAGGCGGACCGAAGATGGAGAGAAAAGAAGATAGGTGGAGAGGAGAGTATAGGTGGGGAGGTAGGGAGGGATAGGTCAGTCCAGGGAAGATGGATAGGTCAAAAAGGTGGGCTGAGGTTAGTAGGTAGGAAATGGAGGTGCGGCTTGAGGTGGGAGGAAGGGATGGGTGAGAGGAAGAACAGGTTAGGGAGGCAGAGACAGGCTGGGCTGGTTTTGGGATGCGGTGGGGGAAGGGCACGAGCTGGGCTGGTATTGGGGTGTGGTGGGGGAAGGGGAGATTTTGAAGTTGGTGAAGTCCACATTGATACCATTGGGCTGCAGGGTTCCCAAACGGAATATGAGTTGCTGTTCCTGCAACCTTCGGGTGGCATCCTTGTGGCACTGCAGAAGGCCCATGATGGACATGTAGTCTGAGGAACGGGTGGGGGAGTTAAAATGGTTCACAACTGGGAGGTGCAGTTGTTTATTGCGAACCGAGTGGAGGTGTTCTGCAAAGTGGTCCCCAAGCCTCTGCTTGGTTTCCCCGATGTAGAGGAAGCCACACCGGGTACAATGGATACAGTATACCACATTGGCAGATGTGCAGGTGAACCTCTGCTTAATGTGGAAAGTCATCTTGGGGCCTGGGCTGGGGGTGAGTGGGGAGGTGTGTGGGCAAGTGTAGCACTTCCTGCGGTTGCAGGGGAAGATGCCGAGTGTGGTGGGGTTGGAGGGGAGTGTGGAGCAAACAAGGGAGTCGCGGAGAGAGTGGTCTCTCCGGAAGGCAGACAAGGGTAGGGATGGAAAAATGTCTTGGGTGGTGGGGTCGGATTGTAGATGGCGGAAGTGTCGGAGGATGATGCGTTGTATCTGGAGGTTGGTGGGGTGGTGTATGACAACGAGGGGGATTGTCTTGGGGAGGTTGTGGTGGGGGCGGGGTGTGAGGGATGTATTGCAGGAAATGCGGGAGACGCGGTCAAGTGTGTTCTCGACCACTGCGGGGGGAAAGTTGCGGTCCTTGAAGAACTTGGACATCTAGGATGTGCGGGAGTGGAATGCCTCATCCTGGGAGCAGATGCGGCGGAGACGGAGGAATTGGGAATAGGGGATGGAATTTTTGCAGGTTGGTGGGTGGGAGGAGTTGTATTCTAGGTTGCTGTGGGCGTCGGTGGGCTTGAAATGGACATCAGTTTCTAGCTGGTTACCTGAGATGGAGACTGAGAGGTCCAGGAAGGTGAAGGGTGTGTTGGAGATGGCCCAGGTGAACTTGAGGTTGGGGTGGAAGGTGCTGGTGAAGTGGATGAACTGTTCGAGCTCCTCTGGGGAGCAAGAGGCGGCGCCGATACAGCCATCAATGTAACGGAGGAAGAGGTGGGGTTTGGGGCCTGTGTAGGTGCGGAAGAGGGACTGTTCCACGTAACCTACAAACAGGCAGGCATAGCTTGGCCCCATGTGGGTACCCATGGCCACCCCCTTTGTCTGTAGGAAGTGGGAGGAATCGAAAGAGAAGTTGTTGAGGGTGAGGACGAGTTCGGCTAGGCGGATGAGGGTGTCGGTGGAGGGGGACTGGTCGGGCCTGCGGGACAGGAAGAAGCGGAGGGCCTTGAGAACATCTGCATGAGGAATACAGGTGTATAGGGACTGGGCACCCATGGTGAAAATGAGTTGTTGGGGGCCAGGGAATTGGAAGTTTTGGAGGAGGTGGAGGGCGTGGGTGGTTTCTTTTGTGTGCTAGCTTTTTGTGATGAATTCTGAAGAACCTCTAACCTACTCTATGCTTTAGCCTTCTGCAGTCTTTCTTCAGTTCTTCAGTATTCAGGTAGTCAATTCCTCTCGGCAAAGAGTATAACCTCACATTTTCCCACATTTGTGTTCTATCTGCCAGCTTTTGTCCAGATGCTTAACCTGTCACTCTGCACACTATTTGTTTCAAACTCACTACTTACCTCCCCACGTACCAATGTGTCATCTGTAAAGTTCGCAAAGTACATTAACTTCTCTCATCCAAGTCATTAATATATACTGTAAATAACTGAGGTCCCAGCAGTGATCCCTGTGGCACTCCATTCGTTAATTGTAGCCATCCTGAAAATTCCCAGTATCCCAACTCTCTTATCTAAAGTCAACTTGAGGAAGCTATGACTTCCACTATCATAGCACAATAGAAAGATGAGAAAGCATATTTATTTTTATTTTAGAAAATGAAATAATAGTTAAGATGCCTTCCATTTATGCATCCATTGTAGATGTAATTTCTTGAAGTTTTCAGCTATGGATAAGTAAATGTTTGTGAGATCTTACCAGCGCTCTCATACTTCAATGCTTTGTATGGTTAATTTCTTGCTGTTACCATGCACAGAAAGTGATTTGTTTTCTAACTAAGATAATTAATCATGACAAAGTCAAATGGACTACTCTACTCAAATCTAAAGTATAATGAAATTTTACTAAGAAATTTGCCAGACTATAAATTGCTTACAAAGTCAAAAGGTGAGGTGATATTTTATCATCTTCTGTACTCAACAACTTATAATAGCTGTGAGATTAGGTCAGCGGCTGAGAACTCTAGGTCAAATAAGTAACCTTCTGATGCCCAGAAGCTTATTTATCATCCACAAGGCACAAGTCAGGAGTGTGATGGGATATTCTACACTTTGCTCAATGATTGCAGCTTTAACATGCAAGAAGCTTGACACTGTCCAGAACAAAACAGCATGCTTGATCATCACCCCACCCAACAACTTAAACATGCTCTCCTTTCACCAGCAACTGCTGTGGCAGCAGTATGCTCCATATAGAAGATGCATGCAGCAACTCACCTCATAGATGGGGATCCTTCAACAGCACCTTCCACACCCTTGAACTCCACCATCTAGCAGGACAAAGATAGCAGTTGGCTGGTAAAGCTATCAACAGCAAGTATCAGTAACGAATGCTGGCCGTGGCAGTGATTAAAAAATAAATAAAGAAAACATACTCAAAGAACAGAGTCCTGGCTTCTTAACTCACATCAGTTTGTGACTGCACCTGGTATAATATTCAACTCACTTACACAAGAATAACTTCAACATTGATTCTTGAACTAACCTCTGTTGTGTACTCGCCCAGGTGATGCTGAGATATGTTGTTTGGTTGTTGTATCACTGGTCCCTGACTTGGAAGAAGGAAAAAATAAATTTGAAGTCATGTTCATTCACTGCAATGCCACTGGAATGGGTATATTTTAGTAAATAAAACATTGGGTGTTTCAACAAGAAAAAGCTTTGCTTTTAAAAATTGCTTCATATGCAGAAATGAATGGAGAGGCAAGGACACAGATGAGACAAAGATGATAGGCATATGGTGTGTTGGCTATCATTGGCAGGGAAATTGAGTTTAAGAGCCACACGGTTATGCTGCAGCTCTGTAAAACTCTGGTTAGACCACATTTGGAATATTGTGTTCAGTTAAGTTGGTCACCTTATTATAGAAGGATGTGGAAGCTGCCTGGACTGGAGGGCAGGTCTTATGAAGAAAGGTTGAAGGAGCTTGGGCTTTTTTCATTGGAGCAAAGAAGGATGAGAGGTGACTTGATAGAAGTATACAAGATGATGAGAGCCATGGATAAATTGGATACCCAGAGACTTTTTCGCAGGGTGGAAATGATTATTATTTTAAGGTAATTGGAGGAAGGCATTGGGAAGATGTCAGTGGTAGGTTCTTTACACAGAGAGTGGTGGGCATGTGGAATGCGCTGCCAGCAGTGGTAGTGGAGTCAGATGCTTTAGGGACATTTAAGCGACTCTTGGTAGGCACATGGATGATAGTAAAATGTAGGGTATGCAAGGTAGTTTGATCTTTGAGTAGGATAATAGGGCAGCACAACATCGTGGGCCGAAGGATCTGTGCTGTGCTGTGCTGTTCTATGTTCAATGTTCATTCTATGTTCAGCATTTGATTGCACTCTATCACAGTGACCCTCATTCTAATGTGCTTGTTCGGCCATTGCTTGACACGTAAGAGTGGTCATCTAATAGTAGGAAGAAGGTGGTGTGCTGCTAATGTCGCTAGGCATTTCCTCCCATTTTCTCCCTCCTTCATCTTGCCCCAATTCACTCTCCCCCACATATTCCACCTATTCTCCCATATGCCTGCCTTTCCCTATAACCCCCTTCTCTCCTGCTCTCTTCCTACCATTCCTTCCTCTCTCCCTTTATATCTGCTCCCCATTCTGTTCCAACCACTACCTTTCCTCCCCTTCACATCAATCCCCCCCTATTTTCCTATTTCTCTCACCTTCTCCTCCCACATTCTGTCCCTCTCTCTTTTGCCCACCTCCTCCATGCCTTCTCCTCATTACTTCCACACTCTGTGTCCTCACTCAACCCTCCCAACCCACCCAGCACATACATGCTTTTTTTCCTCTTCTTGGCCAACTTCCCCAATACTCCTCACCAGATCCCACATTCTTCAATCTCCCCTCTCCAGCACCCACCCTCATCACTTCACCCCATCCCTGCCTTCATCTTTGTCTCTTGTCCACTACCCCTGCCATCCTGCAAGGACAATGAGGACTGGTTTGTATATTTCCAAGAAGGGGAAGGAAAACTCTTTCTGGTGGGGAGATAAGATTATTCTTGCTGTGTACAGCAGTTTTATTTCTGTCACTTTAAAGTGACAGAATCAACTGGAAATAAACATAACTGCATGACATAGAAAGCTGAATATCTTAAACCAGTAGCAACCTAAGGCAGGGCTTCCCAAAGTGAGCAGGAGTGGAGGAACTTTAAGTGGGGTTACAAGTTGAACTTTAAAAGGTATGCTCTCATTTTAACATGGTCTGATGTCACAGCACCCTATTCTGCTGTTATAGTTGTCCCTGAGAGGTCTCAACACTTTTCAGGGTTCACAGTAGGAAAAGGTTTGGGAAGCACTGGTATAAGAAATGATTCAACCCCTTTGAACCTTCCAATTCGGTAACTACCCCTCTCCAGTTCCATCCAGTGGTCTTTTTTTTTTAATAATGCAATTTAAAAATCAACCAGCACAACCTGACACCAGTGATTGCACTTAGCCTCACCTCCATCACCACTAGGATTCCCAGCCCATCTTCACCCTACCCAGGTTTTTATTTGATGATTTTTAACAATTATTGTGATGGTGTGTTCACTCAGCATGTCTGTGAAAGTATTCTGTGACACTGAGATTACGGTGCCTGAAGTTTCAAGTAGGTTGAGTTGATATCCAATGTACTCTGGATAAACAAATACAAAAGATCAAGGAATTCAACTGCCAAAATGGTTTAACTGGGAATCAATCCTCACCCCCTGCATCCCAACCAACTACACCATTAAACTGGCTATGTCCCAGTTGAAATTAATCACCATGATGAGTTTTAGTTAATTTGTGGATCCGCCCAAAGTCTCTTAAAATTAAGCTCCTCCAGCAGGTACAAAACTCTAATAAGCCCCATTCAAATACTTTTACTTATTTTGATTTACGCAGAAACTGACTTCCGTGCAACAAAAAATGGTTTTAAAATAATTTAAATTCATTTGCAACTGAAGTACATACACCAAGGAATCAAAATACAAATGTTTATTTTGTTTTGTGACAAAGTCATTTCAAATGATTAATAAATTAGCACAAGTTTCCTCTTTTTAATATATCGAGGAATTTAAATGATTTTTAAAAAAAAATGTACTGTGTAATGTTGCCCAATTATGAAGTCTTTGATTGCTGATATGCAAATAAGTTTAGCAGAAACTTGGCCAAAAGCCTACTTTGCAAAACTCAGGTCATTTTCAGAATGATTTGAGTGCGGGTTGACAATTGTGTTACAAAAAATATTCAATTCTTAGTTAAGGTATCACTCGTGTAGAGAGAATTTTTTTTTTGACAGATGAAACCTCCTGTCACAAACTAGGAGCAAATTTTCTTTGACTTTTATGTAGCATGTGAGACATTAGACTTTTCAATATTACAACATCCAAACGTCAGTGTATTCCCAGGTATGCAGACGTTTACCTGAGCAGAGAACCAAGCTGTTTTATTTTGATTAAAAAACTCATACACAATGTTGAAAAAGAAAGAAGAAGCTGACGGCAAATATATTTGATTTGATTTCAATGAGTCTCATAAAGATCCCTAATCTTAACTGAGACATGATCTTCCTGGCTATAGTATACAAGGTCGGCAATACCACAAGTCACCAAAGAATGTTTACATGTAGTGGAAGGACTTGGATCCTAGTGGGTTAACAGGCCACAAACCCATTTACTGAACTAATTCTGCCATCTATGATCATAGTATAGTGTTTGTTTCCTGTATATTCCCCTGCCACCTTCAATGACGTAAAGCATACATAAATAATCAATGTTGAAATAGATTCAAGTGGGTTTGAATGTGGAAAAGCTCCTGAACACTGCTCATTTTATTTAAATTTCAGAAGTTATCTTTCCTATATTTTCATTGAAATCTTCAAATTTGGCATATACCAGTAAATGCTTTGTAACTATAGCCTAATTCTATTCTTCATATTTGTAATACATATGACCATGAAAACATATGAATTATGAGTAGGCCATTCAGCCCCTCAAACCCACTCTGCCATTCAATAAGATCAAGGTTGGTCTGATGCAACTTTAAATCTCTATTTCTACCTGATAAACTCACACCCCCTTGCTTTACAAGAATCTATCTACTTCTGCCTTATAAACCATTCAAAGACTCTGCTTCCACCACCTTGTAACAACAGTCAAAATTTTGGTATGCACTGTGTCCTTGTGAAACATTCTGACAGTGCCTTACACAATGCACTCAGGGTACAGCGCCTGACGTAGTGCTACAGAATGCATTGTTTCATTCAGGATATAAATGTCAGCTCCCTCTCTCTCTCACTCTCCTCAAACATAATAAAGAAGCAATGAGAAAAGTTGTATGGGCTGCACTGAGAATCCAGATGTCTCCTGGATTTATGTCCATGAGACGTCAGCTGCTCTTTCAGTCAGTTGATGTATTCCATAAAAACATTAAATTCAGAACCAGGAAATCCTGGACCTGGAAATTTGGCTCCACCGACTTTTGGCAAGATGATCATGAAGTAGAATGGGAAATGTTTACTCACTGCAAACTTTTACAATGTGTAAAATATTTGTCATAAATGGACTGGATACTGCATATCATCTTGATTCTTATCAGCAATGTGGCCTTGTTTTGCATTCCAAGTTTTGTTATGATGTTGCTGTCAGTTATCACTGGCTTCCACAGTAGCTATTTAAAGCTATCAATATTTTGGAGAGTAAGTTCGGATCCAGTGATCTTTTTAATCATTTTTCATTATTGTATTTAACTACAGTTTGAGGTCTAGAAAAGACAAGCCCTTTTCATGTTTATTCCAAATCTGTTTGCAGTCGCAAGAACCATTTTATCTACTTAATGAAGTTATGATACAATCTTCATTATCTGTGCACCGCACAGCAGTCTCTCTTTCTCTCATTCAAAAATGCAGCAACAACCAGGTTCACTTTACAACAGAAATGATCTCTTCTAGATCCAGCGTCAGGGTTCCTATATCATTCAATAATATCAATAATTCCTGCGCTAAATGCTACATGGCCAAATATGACCTGAATAATAGAAAATGATCCATAATAACGTGGAAACTATGATCCAGATTGTGAAGTGGAATCAACTCAAAATTGATGATTAACTTTTTATTAAAAACAGTAAATAGGAAATTGCATAATGCACACTGCTGCATTATTCGAAGGCTCATTATACTGTTCTAATAATGTTCGACTATACTTCATACACTTCACTCTATCACTCATGCATTCTATGAAGAAAAGTCTACATTTTTCATTTTAGCACTTTGATATCCTCAAACACCCCTCACTAGAATACTAATATAAGGCCTTAAGACGATAAGACGTAGGAATGGAAGTAAGGCCTTCTGTCCTTCGAGTCCACTCTGCCATTTACTCATGGCTGAAGGGCATTTCAACTCCACTTACCCGCACTCTCCCCGTAGCCCTTCATTCCTTGCGAGATCAAGAATTTATCAATCTCTGCCTTGAAGACATTTAACGTCCTGGCCTCCACTGCGCTCCATGGTAATGAATTCCACAGGCCAACACTCTCTGGCTGAAGAAATGTCTCCTCATTTCCATTCTAAATTGAAACCCCTCTAATTCTAAAGCTGTGCCCACGGGTTCTAGTCTCCCTGCCTAACGGAAACAGCCTCCCAGCATCCACCCTTTCTAAGCCATGCATTATCTTGTATGTTTCTAATAGATCTCCCCTCAGCCTTCTAAACTCTAATAAATACAATCCCAGGATCCTCAGCTGTTCATCGTACATTAAACCTACCATTTCAGGGATCATCCGTGTGAATCTCCGCTGGACACCCCAGTGCCAGTATGTTCTTCCTGAGGTGTGAGGCCCAAAATTGGGCACAGTATTCTAAACAGGGCCTAACTAGAGCTTTATAAAGTCTCAGAAGCACATTGCTGCTTTTATATTCCAATCCTCTTGAGATAAATGACAACATTACATTCGCTTTATTTATCACGGACTCACCTTGCAAGTTAACCTTTAGAGAATCCTGGACTAGCACTCCCAGATTCCTTTGTACTGCAGCTTTATGAATTTTCTCACCATTTAGAAAATAGCCCATGTCTGTATTCTTTATTCCAAAGTGCAAGACCTCGCATTTGCTCACATTGAATCTCATCAGCCATTTCCTGGACGACGCTTCTAAACTGTCCAAATCTTTCTGCAGCCTAACCACCTCCTCAGTACTACCTGCCTGTCCACCTAACTTTGTACCATCTGCAAACTTCGCCAGAACGCTCCCAGTCCCTTCATCCAGATCATTAATATATAAAATGAAGAGCTGCGACCCCAACACTGAACCCTGCAGGACACCACTTGTCACTGGTTGCCATTCCAAAAAAAGAGCCACATGCCAAAGAGCCAAATATGTGCCACATGCTTCACTAAACACTGTATATATCCTACAGCCCTTACTGTAAGCCTCTATCTCTCCACGCCTGCTCCTCAGCCACACAATGGTTACTGGGGAAAGGTCAACTTCACAATGGGGATGTTGTCCAGGCAGCAGCAGACCAAAAATCTTGATACCCGGAGCTCGGGTGGAAATCTACAGGTCTGAAGAACGCTCATTGTATCCAAAATATTTATTCTGCTTTCTCTCCACAGCAGCTGCCAGACCTGCTGAGCTTTTTCCAACATTTTTTTATTCGTTTCTCATTTCCACCATCTGCAGTTCTTTCAACTGAGTGAACCAATACTTCCTGATATCTAGCAACTACTCTTTGATTTGCATGGTAGATAAGGTGCAGATAGCACAGGGAATCACTGCAGAATTAGGGCATCATGACTGCTCTCTGGGTATTGACCTAAATGATTTGCTAGATATGATCACACATCCAACAGACGATGAGCAGCAAATTTCTTTTGGTTGTGATAGATCTCGGATTTGGCACACAACATCCCCACATTAATGCAGTATGCTGCCAATATCACCTGGCATAATGGGGAAACTTATACCATTCACATAGCCTCATCATGCTCAAACTGCCTGTAGTTCTCTGGTAAAAAGGAATGATCTGTAGTTATCTCTCTTTGAATTGAGAGATTCAGTAATGCTCCTCACACAACAATAAACCATATATTGCAAAATATTGCAAGTATTCAGCCCAGAAAGAATCCATTGCCATGCTCACTCTGACAACCACTTACAATATGACTCATGTCCTGCTCCTGTTGCATTTGTTGTGCCAGAACGTGTCATAATTCAGTGAAAACATCCTTGTCAAAGAAAACCAACTCACACATGTTCCATACTGTGGTCCGGGTTGAAAACTTGTTCTCAACACCATGTGTGTATATGGCTTCCTTCTGATCTCTCCTCCTTCTTCATGCAGATTACTGTCCTCTGGGTGCCCACAGTTCATTCTCCCAGTCAGGTTGTACTCCAAAACTGTCACTGCCTCCTCATCTGAGAGAAATTGATGTCCGTCTGCACCTACCTTGGATATTAAGAAAGTTAAAGTGTTCTAGAAAATAGCAAAAATGTGTATAATTATAGAAGAAGTGAGAAAGAACAATCAATAAACATCTACCCAAAATGAGGATTGTAACCCCTTTTAAATAACATTGTCAGTAGGAGGTCTTGCGGCTGAGCAAATAGAGTCCTATCTCTGCACTTGAAGCCATGCTTCAAATCATGTCAAACACTGGTGCCAACAATGCTACGTTCATTCCCAGAATGTGACAAGGCAATTTTTCAAAAAGAAGTGAAGTAACTGAAAAAGAGGGTGCAGTGTATCAAGCCTCTAGGTTAGAAAGCCTGTGGTCAAGTCTCAGCCACTCCAAAGATATACGATAATGTGCCTGAAGAAGTTGATTTAAATAAAAATAGGATAATCAGGATAGAGTGTCTATTCCATTGCTCAATCAATGTTTCGCCTCACATATCCAAGAGTGAGTGTTAGCTGGATAACGGAATATCGAAATGGAAGGTTTTGCGTCAAGTCAGCATTCTGAACACTAATCAGCCATTTCTACATTCCTCTAGCAGAGACCCATTGTGCATGTTCTAATGATGTCACCAGCACCCGAAGTGTACCCTGCAGAAACCATTTGGTGGGCTTACAAGGTCAGCCATAGTGGTATGGTGGTGTGCATAGGTGCTATCTAACCAGTTGACCTGGGTTTGGCACTTTAGTTAGTATTGCTGCCTCATATCAACGGGGTCCCAGGTTGAATTCTACCCTTGGGTGATTGCCTGCATGGAGTTTACACATTCTCACCATGTCTGTGGGGGATCTACTAAGTGCTCCAGTTTCCTCCCACAGTCCAATAATTGCAGGGCAGTGCAGTGGCTCTGTGGTTAGCATTGCTGCCTCACAGTGCCAAGGGCCTGGGTTCAATTCCACCCTCAGGTGACAGTCTGTGTGGCATTTGCACATTCTCCCCGTGTCTTTGTGGGTTTCCTTCGGGTGTTCTGGTTTCCTCCCACAGTCCAAAGGTGTGCAGGTTAGGTGGATTGGCCATGCTAAATTGTCCATAGTATTCAGGGGTGTGTACATTAGGTGGGTGATAGGTGGATGCATCTGGATGGGATGCTCCAAGGTTCGGTGTGGATTTGTTGGGCCAAAGGGCCTGTTTCCACACTGCAGGGATTCTATGATCTATGATTCTATGTGTGGCTTGGGCGTGCTAAATTGCTCCGTAATGTCCAGGAAAATGAACCTTAGGTGGGTTAGCCACGGTAAATGTGTCAGTCTGGATGTGATGTTTTTCGGAGCATTTGTCCAGACTCAATGGGCCAAATGGCCCCCATCTGCACCATAAAGATTTGATTGTTCTTATTTTATGCCATTTCTCCCTTAACATTAACTGTGAGTCATAATGCATTAGTCATCCTTTGTATATCTCAACTGATTGGCAGATACTTTTGATCAACCTATTCAAAAAAATTATTGTACACCTCTGGAGCAGGTAGGCCTTAAACTCAGGCATCCTGGCCGAGAGTTAACAATACTACCACTGCGCTATGAGAACACAGCTAGGACAGATTAAGTATGACCTAGATATTTTCCAGTCAACCCACTCAGAGATGTTGCTACACACCTTGAAACTTGAGCCTAGACCTCCTGGCTTAGAGAAAGAGAGGCTACCACTGAACCACAACAGCTCTATGAGTAGAGCTTAATAATTGTTAGCTGAAATACTATTACTTGTATTTCATTCAAGGTCAAAACTATCTACTTTTTATGAATAGTGATAATGGGAACTGCAGATGCTGGAGAATCCAAGATAATAAAATGTGAGGCTGGATGAACACAGCAGGCCAAGCAGCATCTCAGGAGCACAAAAGCTGACATTTCAGGCCTAGAAAGAATGGTCTAGGCCCGAAACGTCAGCTTTTGTGCTCCTGAGATGCTGCTTGGCCTGCTGTGTTCATCCAGCCTCACATTTTATTATCTTACTTTTTATGAATATTTCATTTTACAGCTGCTCTATCTGACATGCTCCAAGTCCTTACGCCTTCCAATCATTTTCTTTTTCTTTTTCTTTTTAATCTCTGAATCTTGTTCCTTCTTTAATACTTTAATTCTCTACTTATTGTCTCACCTCTGGCAAGACTCAGGCTTGAGATTTAAACTGATCTGATAACCACAGAAGAGATTTCAGCAATGCTATGTTTATGACTAAATGGCCAGAGAATACTCTCTGAGTGATAATGTCTCAGACAATGTATTGAATAGTGCATATGTGTGAAACTGCATTACATCAAAACATTTGCACTTATTGTGGATAAGTGAGTGAATACACATGAAGTCAAATGTTATAAGTGTAACCCAGTTTAATATATTTCACAATAGTTATTGCTTACAAGCACAAATTGGAAATTTCAACCTTATACTATTTCTGTACTTGAAACAATTTATTTAATGAAAATAGTACCCTGTTTGAAAGAAATGCAAAACCAGATGTTAACCAATAGAATCAAAACGAATAGCTGCTTGTCCATTTACTTTTAATGTATTGCAGCTAACATTATATTCCTAATAACTACATTAGGTTCTTTTGTGGAAAATGTACTGTCTGAGTAAATCCCAACTTGAGGCTCATGTCTGATTCCACTTATTGTGCCTCAGTAGAAAGAAATGATAGTCCAGATGTTTCCTTCTGAGGAAGTGTATGTCAGGAAAGAGTGTGTGCATGTGTGTATGTATGTGTGTGTGTACAAATGTGAGTGTGTCTGTCTCTCTGTGAGTGTGTGTGTGTGTCTATATGAGTGCATATGTATGTGTGAGTGTGTGTGAATGTGAGTGTGTGTATGCGTGTGAGCATGTTGTGAGGGTGTGGGTGTGTTTGCATGCGTGGGTTGTATTTAATTGGGATGTTATCAGACGCATATAATAAACAGTTCAATGTGAAACTAGTTGAAAATCTACCCTTTGAACTCGGTAACAAAATGGAGCTAAAGCTGTTTGACATCTTGTATTATATAATCATTAAGTATGGCCAAAGATTGTGGTATAATCGGGATCATTAGATCCATGATTAAATTTGAAGAGGGAAATAAAACTTAATTTGATAACTTGCATGAAAGCATTGATGTGAACAACAAGTAATACTTACTGCCCATCTTTATATTTTTCATGAAATAAGACAGAAATTCCAGTCCTAGACTGATAGCTAATTGCTAGTGGCCACAGGAACAGCTGCATGTGCTACGTACTGCATACCAAAACTGCCCTCATGCAGAAACATAACTACAAAGTCAAGCATATGTACAAATCGGTAAAGAGTACTTTTACTTCATTTGATTTCTGTTTTCAGTAAAATACCTGAGCCCAGCTGGAAAGAGCAGCTAAGGGAGAAGGAATGACTGTGTGTACAAAGTATGCTTCACTATGTATTAATTTTTAACAAGAGCTGAAAAGAAACAAAAATCCCATATCTGACATGTTAATTTTAGAACTGCGCTTCTTAAACTAGTTCAGGTTTCTGTTTATACTGGGAACAGATCTAAAGGCTCATTATGGCAACAGTTCACAGGTGCCCTGGAGTGGTTCCAGTTATTTCTCTAGGAGTCACTGCTTCAGGCTGGTCTCAGGGTTAACCTGGAAGCGTCTGAGGTGGAGAAAATTAGTACTGATTAGGCAATGTTCTGTACTCAGTGAGTGTTCATTTAACCCGCTTCGGGCACCTCTGAAATAGCTGCTGCATGACCTGAGCTTTTGGTTTTTCAAATTGCAGATGAGAGGTTAAACCAAGGTCTTGCTTGACTTCTCAAGTGAACTGAAAAGATCCCATGGCACTATTCAAAGAACAGCAGGGGCATTCTCCTCAGTATCCTGGCTAATATTTATCCCCCAACCAGCAGTATTGAAACAGATACATAACAGAAAATGCCGCAACCCCTCGCAGCAGATCAGGCACCATTTGTGAAGGTAGAATCAGAGTGAGTGTGTTGAATCGTTTGTTTTGGCGGCTTGGAGGTGAAAAGGTATATCATTAGGCAGGGTGACAGCATACTGGAACCTCCACTGCCTTCCTCACCCCAACAGAATTACATGTTGGTGAGAAGTCTTGTGGTCAAACCTCTCACCCATTAGCAACTGAGGCCTCCAAGTGGCTAACTAATGACCACCAATGGCCCCATCCACCCCCACTGGGATTAATAATCCTGCAGGCATATATATCATCATGTGGCATGCATGATGGATTAAACTGCGTGGGACGTTTGTCACCTTGAGGAGGAGGAGACGGTCCCTCAGTTGAGGACAGCCAAGGCCTGATCAAGGGCTGGAACATGCTGGATCTGTCTCTCTGTCCTTGCCTCTGACCCCCGCCACCAACTCTGCACCACTGCCACCCCCAATGCTGACCCTCTCTCTATGACTCCAAACTTGAGAAGCCCCATTTCCCATTAGTGTTCTGTGATGTGAGTCCTGAATGATCCTGCATGGAGATAGGTGGGGGCCCATCCAACAGAAGCCTGGGCCTCCTAGGTGGACCATTGAGTACAAATGCAGCCAGGG
Source organism: Stegostoma tigrinum (assembly GCF_030684315.1). NCBI lineage: Eukaryota > Metazoa > Chordata > Chondrichthyes > Orectolobiformes > Stegostomatidae > Stegostoma > Stegostoma tigrinum. The sequence goes on from NC_081354.1 coordinate 31,967,226, forward strand.
TCTGATTGATGGGTGATCTGCCCCAAGGCCTTGATTCTAGGGAAAGGCATTCTGGTGTTCTCACTTCTGCCTAAATGGTGTGTGGTTTCCAGAACAAAAAAATGCAGCAGGTCTCACACCAGTAGTCAAGATCACTGACACCACAATATGATCACAGCGCATGGAGTCATAGAGTCACACAGCACAGAGACAGGCCCTTCAGTGCAACCATAACCTCAGGCGAATGATCTTTCATCAGAATTAGGATACCTGAAATATAATAGGTTTCCAGGCTCCCATGGCATGGCCTCACTCATGAGGTCTAAGAAGCAATGAGTAGGCTCAATAGGACAGACTTGCATCTCCTCAGTGCCAGAAGAAGAATACATCCATGGGAATTTATGTGAGACCTGACAGGGATTAAAAGGAGGAGGTCTTACAGAACTGGTCTTTCCGAAAGTTACTTCAATAGCTAAAAGTTTGTCCTTTGATATTTACACCAGCACAGCATTGTTTGATAACTGCAGTGGGAATATTGTGTTGGGTCCTACAGGGCTCTCTGAGGAACCCAGAGAATATAGCACACAGCGACCTAATGTACTTCAGTGAGAAAGGCATTGGGTTGCTCTCAGGTCAACATCAAGCTAAGTTCAAATTTTTATTTGAATTCAAATTTCACCATCTACCATGGTGGAAATTGAATTCAGCCCCAAGAACATCCATCTGTGTTTCTGGATTACTAGTCCATGACATTACCAACAAGCTTCCATCTCTTCACATTGGGAGTTGGCAATTTGGACTGTCGAAGAATGGAAGAGTTATGGTGGCTTCCTCAAGACCTTATACACGCCTGCAGTGTCTGCAGATGACTTCAGTAATGAGCAGGTGAAAACTCTTCCTGTTCACAAAGCACCTGGATTCTCTGAGACTGGCTGAATTTCACTCTTGCCATGGATTCAGGGATGTAGAAGGGGAAGTACATGATGGTAATGTTATTAGTGAAGCGTCAATTGAGTATATGCAATCTTTTGACCAATCACTTTGTCAAATTAACAATCTAGCAAATGCTCCACCCCTTAAAAGAGAACTGGAACAAAAACAAAATTGAAAGTAAGCTCTTCACAATTAAATTAGTTTAGTAAGCGTTAACACCATGAGTCCCTGCCATCCACACCAGTTGCAGAAGAAGTAAAAATGCCAGAGGATACTGTGCACACTGTATCCAAGGGTTAGCATGAAGAGGTATAACCACCAGAGATAGACAGGTCTGAACAAAACTCACCTTGGCTCACTGAGATAACAAGGTATAGAGCTGGGTGTTTCAGCAGGCCAAGCAGCATCAGAGGAGCAGGAAAGCTGATGATTCGGGTCTAGACCCTACTTCAGAAAAAGGAAATGAAGAAGGGTCTGGATCCAAAGCATCAGCTTTCCTGTTCCTCTGATATTGCTTGGCCTGCTGTGTTCATCCAGCTCTACAACTTGCTATCTCAGATTCTACAGCTTCTGGCTGCTCCTACTATCCCTCACCTTGGCTCATTGCCTGGTTTGGTTGACAGATACATTGGCCAGGCACAGGAGCAGACCTAAGAGCAGACCCTCTGATCGGTCCAGTCCACTCAGTACCAGATGGCCAAAGATCTGGAGCATGACGCTGAAGTGCAAACAGAAACAGAGGATTTGTTCACTCAAACAATAGAAAGAGGCACTGCAACCTGACATACCCTGTGTAGCCATGGGCCGCAGACACCTCAAGAACACCACTGACAAACGCTGTCTGTGAGGCTGTGACCCACATTGACCTCTCATAGCATAGGGCTGCTTCATGCAGAACCATCCATTGTCAAATTTTCATTGATAAGGGAGGATTACAGCAGAGACAACAACCCACCAAATTGGGGGTGGCCGGGGTAAGGTTTCTGGGGGTTCTTGCCATCTGCCGAAGGGAAGAACACAGGTCCAAAGCATGTCTAGATGGTGGACTAGGAGGTGAAGGATATACAGCTGTAGCCCATGTAGGAATACACTCTGTGATGGCTAGATTGCTACAGAGAAAACAATTGTGTCTACACTCTCTTCCTCTTTCTTACACTCCCACCATAGGAAATACCTGTCAATCATCTTAAATACCTCAATTAAATCAGTCCTTAACCTTCTATATTCCATGGAATATAAGCCAGATAACACTATTTGTACTTAATTTAATATTTTAAGCCTGCTCTCAAGTCTGGTGAAACCTCGAGCCATTTCAAATTTTTATTTATGGATGCTTTCACACAACTCTAAACATTTATTTTTACCACTACCACATTGCCCCTGTTATTTCTTGTATTTCCTTTTACTTATTTTCTCCACCACCAAATCACCCATGTCTCTAATTATATGTAGAACTTGACAAACACTGCCCTCGGCGGTAATGGAACAACAACAAAAGTGATGGAAGGTAGGGAGAGAGGACAGTTGGATACTCTTTTTGATAAATAGCTTTAAATTAGACCAATTAAATAAAATTAAACCACATTAAACCATGAGACCTCCTTAAAAGGGGCACTGTGATAAAAAGTAAACGCTCAAAACAAAATTACATTTAGATTAGAATGTCATTGTCGGAAAAGGTCAATCCCCACAGTACCTCCATCAAGTGTTCCAGCAGACAGTAATGTTGTGTATGTGTGTGTACTTGCTTTAGTCATGATAAAGTGCAGCTCATATTATTTGGAGAAAGAATAGGGCACACAAACATAGATACCAGTTTCCACATGGGAGATGTCAATCTATCGAAAGGAAGAGCAATCTGCACTTTTGTTTTTCTGGGTACTATTTATTAAACGAGTGAAAGACAGAATGGTTCCTGATTCTTCCTTTACCAGATAAATCTTTAACAGTTTATCACATGGGTCAGTTGCTTCCAACTTTGCCATTGTTTCCAATGCAATCAATCATCAGTTTTCCAGTGAGCAGTCTGTTGGCTAACAGTCTCCTTGCCAAAGTGAGAGAGGTGCCAGTTCATAAACCAGAAATTGGCTGAGGTATTCAATTTAAAAAGGCCACTTTTATCAATGGTGAATAGTCTGGGTGGTCATAAACTTCTGCAATTTGCAAACAAAAACTGGGTAAAAATAATAAAGAAAGCTGAGATTTAAAAATTGGAGAAGCAACTTGGCAGAGCAGCTGTTGTCAGCTTGGTGACTCTTATGCCAGCTCTGATTCTGCCAGTCCTGTATGAAGGAGAGGATTTAATCTGCACAGCCAAAAAGATTGAACCATTCCTATTGCTTCAGCTGCCAAACATAATGGAACCTCCAAAAGAGCATTGGCCCTTGGGTTTATAGTATCTTCCTGTGAACCTTCCTCCAGAATGTGAGTGAACAGCAAGAAGTTCTCATGTGGCAGGTTGGCAAGGGGTGTCCTTTCCATCAGACTGAGGAATCCTGGAAGGAAGAGGTCAAAAACTGCAGTGAAGCTTGGACGACATGTTTACAATGATGTAAGAGACCTCATAACTTTTGCCAATTTGTTGGGGCAGTATGATGGTTCAGTTTGATTCAAACCTTGAGTGTCTGTTTGGAGTTTACACATTCTCCCACTGTCTGTGCGGTATCCCACCGGGTGCTCCAGCCCATCAGGCAATCCAAAGATGTGCTGGCTAGGTAGATTGGCCAAAATAGAAAAGAAAATTGTGCAGGCTAGGTAGATTAGTCATGGTCAGTGTGGGGTTACAGGGATAGGTTAGGGGTCTGAATGGGATGCTCTTCACATGGTCAGTTTAAACTTGATGGGCCAAAAGGCTTCTTGCTGTACTGTAGAGGTTCTATGGTATCAAACATTCTCCCTGACATGTGTTAATTGTTAAAGGAGGATGCAAGGGTGTTACACATGGCAAGTGGAGAAAAGGGCTTTTATTCAACTATAACTAGAAGACAGAACAAAACTGCCATACCACCTGGCCTGGATCCAGGAGATTAAGATAGTTCAGGGAAAGTCAGAAGGGGAAGGATGTGTAGGTAGTGAGGAGCATTGCTAGCAGACACAGACTACTTGAATTTTGCTTCTAATGTGAGCTTTGAGTACATAACAGTACTTTTCCTTTTAAAAAAAAGCGTGCTTCAAAATGTCCTGAAGACATCTATGATCAGGGCATAATCTACAGAAATGACACGAAATAGCAACCTTAACTTCCAAAGCTACTAAATTGCTGCTGGTGGGGCAGATTACTTCCTGATATAGGTTGAGAATACAATCTTTGAAGTGGATTGGATTTGAAACTGGTGACAGAGGTGGAAGTGAGTGGACCATGGCGACTAGATGTGGCACTTGTGGCGAATGGGATCAATAGTTATGGGGAGAAAGTAGGAATAGACTACGGAGTTGGATGATCAACCATGATCATGAAGAATGGCAGAGCAGGGTCAAAGGGCTGAATGGCCTCCTCCTATTCCTATCTTCTATGTTTCTATGCTTGTATAACTTGGTAACCATCCATCTGACAAAGCGAGAAGCAGGTGCTATTCTGGCTTCCTCACAGGTTAATTCACAACACTTAGGAATGAGACCAAAGTAACTCTGGACATCAGAGAAAGCCTGCCTTTTGTGGTAGGGCTGGATAACAAACTTATCAACGTTATTGACTTGTTCCCCATGGGGAAAGTGCCAGGTGCTGACACTACCTGAACTCAAATACAAGAAACTGGCACTCCAGCAGCATTTGCACAAATTTCTCTGTCTCCACTGCAGGATGCTTGCATTATGTGTAATGTAAAAATCATGACCCAGAACAACAATAAGTTGTGACTCTGATCAAGAACAAGTTCAACCCTAGTGATGGAAACAATGGAGGCTTCTATTAGCTGAACATTGTGTCAAATGTTATTTCCCTGTGTTTCCCTTGTCAGACTGCAAATCCTGGCTGAATGCCTCTAACCTAACTTCCAGTATGCTTTCAAAACTGGAGGACATACGATTGATGTGATCTTCTCAATCCAGTAGCTGCAAGGGAAATGCCATAAAGAAAGCAGACCACAATATATTGTCTTCACCGATCAAACCACTATGTTGTTTAAACTGCTGGAGAAAATTGGCTGCCCTCTGAAGTTACTCAATGTGGCATCCACCTTGTATGACAATGTTTTGGGTAGGATCAACTAGGATGGAGCAATATTGTACAACATATAAATTGTTTAATCTCATTTATTTGATTCATTGTTTGAATTTCGAATTGGCATGCATGCTTGGTCTGTGTCTATGAAGGATGAACTTGTAAAAACACCAAACAAGACAGAGACAACAAGGTGGAGAGCTGGATGAACACAGCAGGCCAAGCAGCATCAGAGGAGTAGGAAAGCTGGCGTTTCAGGTCTAGACCCTTCTTCAGCAATGAGACAGAGATGTTTTAGAGAGTAACGACAGTTTAGTTTATATGGGCAAGTTTTAGGAGCAAATAGAAAGGTTGTGCATTTAGTTTCAGGTAAAAAGTTCCAGAACTTTCCTTGGCTTACCTTGAAGAATACCTTTTGGGTTTGATAATTTTGTAGAAGTTTTGAAACTGAATGTGAAAACAGTTTCATGCATAGAGGAGAGCTAGCATATAATTATTAAAAGATAGATTACCTCAGAGCGAAGAGTTTAGTTTTAAAATTACAGAGCAAAAGTGTTTAGTCAAAACACGGAAGGAGTTACTGAAATCTGAGACCAGCTACACTTAGATATATGAAGATGAAGGATGAATGTTATTGATTCTCAAGACTCACAAGTGAATTGAGGCCACAGATAGGTTAAATCCCATGGATGTGACAGAGAAGTGCATTCTCTCCAGTGTGGTGTTTCAGTGAATGACCACGTTGTTAAAAGTAGTGGGGCAGCACGGTGGCACTGCTGCCTCACAGCACCAGGAACCCATGTTTGATTCTACCCACGAGCAACTGTCTGTGTGGAGTTTGCATGTTCTCTCCGTTTCTGCGTGGGTTTCCTCTGGGTTCTCAGATTTCCTCCCACAGTCCAAAGATGTGCAGACTAGGTGGATTGGGCGTGCTAAATTGCCCGTAGTGTTCAGGGATGTGCAAATTAGGTGGGTTATAGGGGAATGGGTCTGGGTGGGATGCTCTGAGGTCAATGTGGACTTGTTGTGCCAAAGGGCCTGTTTCTGCACTGTAGGGATTCTACCTAAGCCAGATTTTAGCTTTGGATCAGATTGTTCATTTACAACATCAGCTGGAATCATAACAATTGAAATTCTCTTAGATCTGCTCTAAGGTCAAACAAATTATGTTCTGACAGTGACGATTTTTTGGGGTTTTTCTTCCTTTGCTGCTGTCATATGCCTTCAGATCATTGATGGACTGTGTCTGTTTATAAAGCGGAGATGACAGAAAGCTGTTCAGCACTGCTCACTTGAGATCTTAGATAAAGATATAATTAATCCTCATCTGAGAGTAGCCCAAAGATGATGGTACCCACAATATCATTCCATTCAGATGGTCACCTTCAGCACCAAATAGGCAGATTTTCTCAACCCTGTAAAGAGTTTAGTTTGACCATCAACATCGGGAGGACTAATGAGGGGAGGTGATGGCCCAGTGGTATTGTTGCTGGACTGTTAATCCAGAGACCCAGATGATGTACTGGGAACCCAGGTTCGAATCCTGCCATGGCAGCTGGTGGAATTTGAATTAAATAAAATATCTGGAATTATGAAGCTCATGATGACCATAATTCCATTGTCAATTGTTGGAAAAATATATCTGGTCACTAATGTCCTTTAGTGAAGGAAACTTCTACCCTTACCTGGTCTGGCTGACATGTGACTCCAGACCCACAGCAATGTGGTTGACTCTTAACTGACCCCTGGGCAATTAGGGATGGGCAATAAATACTGCCTAATATTGACGCCCTCATCCCATGAATGTATAAATGAAAAAAAATGACATGATGCAGGATGTTGCTGTATTCCCCTGGGAAGAAGAAATAAAGTTGTGCAAGGAAGGAATAAAGAATACAGGATGCTTACTGCTCTGGCAGAGGGCAGAATGCGGGTACAGCATTAAAAGGAGAGGAGAAAGCATTTCATTATGCTGGTGCATGAGCAAAAAACCACTAGCTCTTAAAGCCACAATGCATTCGAAGCGTTGCTAATCTTTGCTCTCCCATATATCAAACATTGGCACCAACCCTGACTGACTTGAATTAATCTCTGAGGAAGAGGATAGGGGAGTTTCAAGGGCCCACTAGTCCATTTGAGTGTCACATGAAGCACCAGCTTAGCTACTTCGTACCTGGATGAGTTTGCAGATATCAGTTGAAACAGAACCACATACATTGGTGAAAGCACACCACAATCTCAGGACCAGTTGTCAGATGGAAACACATCAGGCCTCTGTCACTTGGAGGAAGGATGGATGTAAACATGATGTTGATAGTGAGACTCTAGAATCATCGCAAGAGGGGAGGATGCTGAATGTACAACAGGAGATACACAAAGATCTGCTGGGAGGTTCCTAATGTTTGCCTTGGCATTGACATTGGAGGGGTTACTGCAAACCATGAGTACTATGCTCACCTGCTTCTCCAAATATGAGAGAAGAGTCCTATGAAAGCCTAATGGCTCTCATGGAGGAGCAGACCAGCAGCTCATTATGCGGGTTTGGTTTATGAATTGTGATCTGCGTTCCAAGGCCATGTCAATGAACTCAAACAGCCAGAATCAAGGCAAAAGGAGAACAAGGTAGATGGAATGCCCAGTAGGTACATATTCCTCTCAGGAAAGCATAGAAAGCCAACTGGGAAAGCCTCTGTGGACATTTTATTTGGGACAGCCTCACCCCTTTGCCATTGGCATCAAAGCCACAGAGTGGCACAGTGATGAATGGGACTCCTATTACTATGCCAGAGACTCTTGTCACACTGGACTGGTGACAAGAGGGTGCCCACTAAGGTTATCCCAGTCAATGGGGCATCAAGGTTGGCAGCCTGCATCAATGTGGGGTTGGGGTTGTAAGGGGTTGGGAGAGTGAGATGTAGAATGATAACACCACAGAACAACAGGAATAATAAAGTAAGAAGCCTCAATGGATACAAATATTAGAACATTGGTGCTTATTCAATTTGTTCCTTTGGGAGAGAATTTGCTGATAACCTTTAATAAACACAATTCATGCATATGGATATGCACATGTATTGCTATTATTATTGCTGCTGTGAGGGATTTCCTGCAAGCATATTGTTTTGAAGTACACTTATCCAGGCAACTATTGCTCATGTGTGTCCCAACGGACAGCCTCAATCAGTACCTCACCGTGAACATTTGTGTAAACAGCCCTGGTGGTAATGGCCATGGACAATGGATGGGAAAGATATCAAGGTGAAGATCCAGTTTGCTAGATATCATCTTCATTTTCACATGAAGCATCATGTTATACAAAAGCCCCTTGTCTCCTTTGAGGCCCTCGTATTTGTTTACCTTCAGGTCCTGCTACTGGTTGGGCTGGCACCAAATGCTCATCTTCAGAATCTTCCTCACCAGAAGATGTTGATGAATTCGGTTAATCCTCCTCTTCTCACACCTTTCCTCTTCAAAGTACCATGTTTAGCAGGATACAGAGAACATGACTGGTATGTTCCAAAGACATTTTTCCCTCCCCATCCTTGCTAACCTTCTGGAGGGATGACTCTTTCCATGACTCCCTTGTCCGCTCCACACTCTCCACCAGCCCCACTACCCCCAACACTTTTCCGTGAAACCGCAGGAGGAATGCTACACCAACCCCCTACACCTCCCCCCACACCCCAATCTCATGCCCCATGAAGACCTTCCACACCAAACAGATGTTCACCTACACATCTGCCAGGGTGTTATACTGTATCCACTGTTCCCATTGTGGCCTCCTCTACATCGATGAAACCAAGTGGAAGCGTGGGGACTGCTTTGTGGAGCTCCTACGCTTGGTTCGCACTAAACAACTGCACCTTCTAGTGACAAACGATTTCAACTCCCCCTCCCACTCCTTGGATGACATGTCCATCCTGGGTCTCCTCCAGTGCCACAATGATGCCACCCAAAGGTTGCAGGAACAGCAACTCATATTTTGCTTGGGAACCCTGCAGCCCAATAGTATCGATGTGGATTTCACAAGCTTCAAAATCTCCCCTCCCTGACAACATCCCCAAACCAGCCCAGCTCGTCCCCGCTTCCCTAACCTGTCTGTCCTTCTTCCCACCCATCCATTCCTCCCACTTCAAGCCCCACCCCCACCTCCTACCTACCAGTCTCATCCCACCTCCTTGACTTGCCTGTCCTCCTTGGACTGACATATCCCCACCCTAACTCCCCACCTACACTCACCTTTACTGGATCCATCCCCGCCTCTTTGACCTGTCTGTCTCCTCTCCATCTATCTTCTCTATCCATCTTCCATCTGCCTGCTCCTCTCTCCCTATTTATTTCAGAACCCCCTTCCCCTCTCTCATTTCTGAAGACAGGTCCAGGCCCGAAACATTAGCTTTCCTGCTCCTCTGATGCTGCTTGGCCTGTTGTGTTCACCCAGCTCTACACCTTGTTATCTATGATTGGTAGGGAGACTGCAGCCACATTATATTGCAATGCTACAATTATTTAGTCCACACACTGGAATCTCATTTTGAACAGGCCAATGGTAACAGACTTGAGATGCCTAAGAGCACATTCACATTGACCCAGTCCTCAGGAGACATCTGCCAGGATAGCACACATTGACCAGTAGTATCCATTTGCCAGTGATCACTCACCAATTGGAGCTTGAGGCAATTAAACCTTTCACAGTCCACAAATGCCATGAGTGGACTCACTGAAAGTTCAATTGTCGCGTGTAAATAATCCATCATACTCCCTGAATATTTGGAAATCTTTTAATGCACCCTTCATTTTCTGAAGAAGGGTCCTGACCCAAAATGTCATCTTTCCCTCTCCTCTTGTGCTGCCTGGCCTGCTGTGTTCCTCCGGCTCCGAACTGTGTTATGAAATGGAGCAGGCACTGCTAATTGTTTTAATTGTTTTTTGTAATTGACCAATTTGTGAACCGGAGGTAGCCTTCCAACTTTGGGTCTTACTCACATTCTGTAACCCAGTCTGGTGCCATGATGTTGCACTGGTGACCTGCTGCCAGTATACAAATTTTTTTTTAGGCTTGGGAAGGATGTCAGCTTGATTTATTTTTAAATCCAGCCCAATGATTCACTTAAATAGGAAATACTTTCTTCAACAGGAACAGGCAGTGGTGTTATGATTAGTTGCTGAACTCCTCATCGAAAGACCCAGGAAATGTTCTGGGAACTTGCTCAGAATGGAATTTGAATTGAATAAAATCTGAAACTAACAGTCTAATGATAAACATGAAACAATTATGAAAACCCATCTGGTTGATGAGTGTCCTTTCAGAAAGGAAGTCTGCTTGTCCTTACCTGGTCTGGCCCACGGCAACATCTACTCAACTGGCTTAAAAAAAATTCATTCAGTTGTATCTGACTTTAAAAAGGATTGAAACCAGATGGACGGCCCAAAATTGATCTAAGCTGCCAAAATAACAATGGAAAGCTCAGCCCCGCCAACCCCGCAAAGTCCTCCTTATTGGGGCTGATGTTAAAATTAAGAGAGCTGTCCCACAAGTCAAGCAAAGGCCTGACATAGTCATACTCACAGAATCATACTTTGAACTTAAACTTAAATCATACCTTCATCTCAAGCAATTCCATCATTATCTGCAGAGTTGATGGTACAGTTGGGAGGGAGTTGCCTCAGAAGTCCTCAGTATTGACTCATGGCAACAGGTCAAACATGGGCAAGGAAACCTCCTGATGATTATCACATGCCATCTTCCCTTGGCTGATATGTCAGTATTGCTCCACGTTGAACACCATTTGGATGAAGTGCTGAAGATAGAAATGGGTAAGGAACTGCAAAGAGATATTTTTTAACCCACCGACTGTGGGTCTACCTACACCAAATAGACTGTAATGGTTTAAGAAGGCAGCTCACCACTCCCTCCCTTCTTAAGGGCAACTCGGGATGGACAATAAATGCCGGCCCAGCCAGCAACCAGCCCACATCCCACGCATTAAAATAATGTTATCTTGAGTAATGGCTATGATTGAGTAATAGTAACAGGGAAAGGAGAATATTTTCTGCAGAAAAATGTATCCTAGATTTTTGCCTTCTTTTTGAATGACTGACTGCTCTGCTGAAGGATCAATAAACAATTTTACATAGTGCCTATGGCTGACTGACTTGGTTGAGTCTCAAGGATATTGTTGCTAGGCTGGATCTTGCAATGGTGATAACAGGATTCTGTTGTCCTGACACATCCAGTAGTGAATAGTGGTAGACAAGTAAACAACTCATGGAAAGAGGTACCACGGATATCCCCATCCTTATTGATGGGGGAGTCTAGAACACCAGTGATAAAGGTAGGGCTGAAATATTTGCATTCATCCTCATACAGAAGTGCCAAGTGGCTAATCTATCTCAGCCTCCTCCAGAGATTGCAGCATCACTGATGCTAATCAGCATCCAATTTAACTCTGATATCAAGAAATGGTTGAAGGCTCTGGATACTGCAAACGTTATCGGCTCCGACAGAGTTTTGGCAACAGTACTAAAGATGAATAATCCAGAACTTGCCACACCCCTAGCAAAGCTGTTTTAATATAACTATGAAATCTACATCTATCCAACAATGTGAAAAATAGCCCAGCAATGTCTTACTTAAATGAAAAAGCAGGACAAATACAATCCTGACAATTCCCATTCAATAAGTCTACATTTGATCATCAGTAATGTGATGGAGGGATGATCAATAGTGCTATCGTGCAGCACTTCTTGAGCCAAAATCTGCTCACAGATGTTCAGATTAGACTTTGTTAGGGCCGTTCAGCTCATCACAACATTGGTTCAAACGTGGATAAAAGCTGAATTCCAGAGGTGAGGGAAAAGCGACAGCTCATCATACAAAGGTTGCAATTGGTCAGTGTGGCATCAAGGAACCCAAGAAACACTGAAGTCAATGGGAATAGAGGGAAAACTTCCTGCTGTATGGAGTCATGTGTAGCAGAGAGGAAGATGGTTTAGTTGTTGGGCGTCAATCATCTCAGCTCCGGGACATCTCTGCAGGAGCTCCTCAAGGTCTTGTCCCAGGCCCAATCATCTTCAGCTGCTTTATCAATGACCTTCCCTCCACTATAACATCAGAAGTAGGTTGTTTGATGATAATTGCACAGTTTTCAGTGATATTCCTGAACCCTCACTTACTGAAACAGTCTATATCGAATTGCTCCAAGACTTGGACAATATCTAGGTTTCGACTAAAAAATAACAAGTAACATTCACAAATGCCAAGAAATTGATCATCTCCACAAAAGGGAGCCTACCATTCCTCTTCTACGTTTAATGACATTACAATCATTGGATCCCCCACTATCAACATCCTGAGTTGAAATTGACCAGGAACTAAATTGGACTAGCCACATTGGCTATAAGAACAGATCAGAGGCTAGGAATCCTGCAGTAAATACCTTACTTCCTGACTCCCCAAAGCCTGTCCACTATTTAGAGAATCAAGTCAGGATTGTGGTGGAATAGTCCCTTTTGCCTGGATGAAATAACACTCCAATTACACTCAATCAGAGATAGTAAGAACTGCTGATGCTGGAGTTTGAGTTACCAATAACACTCAAGTTGCTTGACACCATCCAGAACAATACAGCCCAATTGACTAGCAACTATTTGCATATACCCACTCCCTCCACCTCTGACACTCAGTAGCAACAGCGTATATTGTCTACAAGATCTTTTGCAGAAATTCACCAAGGCACCTGAGATAGCACCATCTATAACTAAGACAACAACCATCTAGAAGGACAACAGCAGCCGATATAAGAGTACACCACCACACATAAGTTCCCCTCCAAACCACTCACAACCCTGATTTGGGAATATACCACCCTTTCCACAGTGTCACTGGTTAAATATCCTGGAAATTCTTCCCTAACAGCATTGCGGGTCTACTTACATGCAATGGATTTCAGCGAGTTCAAGCAACCAGCTCAGCACCACCCACTGCAGGGCAACTAGGGATTGGCAATGAACGCTAGCCCAGCCAGTGGTGCCCACATCTCATGAGTGAATAAAATAATTGGTTTGCATTATTCTAATATAATTGAGCAGTAATTTAAGTAAAGGCGAACATTTTGTGCAGCAAACAAGTATACTGTTTTTATTGTCTTTCAGAATGACTCAGAGCTCTGTTGAAGGATGGAAAAACAATTCTCCACATATGTGCTATCGACAGTGTTTCCCAAAATACTATGTGATATGCACTTCGTTTGGAACACAGGATTTATTTAAGCATGACACACAACTACATGAATGGAACATGAGCTATTTGCAACTAAAAAAAATAACCATTATTGACACCACTGCTAGGCACAAACGGTGAGGCTTACAATGTCTTTAATATGACTGCTAAATATTCTGCTGTGTCACTTTACTGGTAAACTGTTGACCTTCAGTGATGAGGGCACTGTAATTAGCTCTGAAGTAGGAACTGTGGGAACAAGCAGCTCCTGATTTCCATCTCTTACTGCATGCATATAACATAAGAAGAGATTGCGTCGAAGCTTCTACAGCCAGATAACCTACTCACTAGCAGACTTGCAGGATGCTGCTCATATTGGAATACAGTTGGGGGCTGGACTTCAATAATGACCTTATATCGACAGGGACTCCCTTAGTGCCGGGGGCCTGGATGGAGGGGAGTTTGTTAGATTCAACCAGGAGGGTGTTTAAAAGCAATATATAAATAAAACAACAGGGGAAGAGACGATATTGGATCTAGTATTGGGAAATGAGCCTAGAGAGTGTTCAAAATTTCAGTGGGACAGCATTTCGGGAACAGTAACCATAATTCTGTAAGATTTAAATCACTGATGAATAAGGATAAGAGTAGTTCTCAAGTGAAAGCATTAAACTTGCGGAAGGCTAACTCCAAAAATATTAAACAAGAAGTTGGGAAAATAGATTGGAAGTGGCTGTTTGAAGGAAAATTCACATTTGTCATGTTGGTATCTTTTCAAGGCCATTTGATTAGAGTTCAGGACCAGCATGTTCCTGTAAAAATTGAGGATGAGGAAGCTAACATTCATGAACCTTGGATAACTAGGTAAATTGTGACTTTAGTCAAAAAGAAAACCGAGGCATACATAAGGTTTAGGAAACTGAAGGCAGGCAGAGTCCTAGAAGAATATAAATAAAGCAGGAAAGAAATTAAACAAGGATTTAGGAGAGATAAAAGGGGCCATAAAATGCCCTTGGCAAACAAAGTTGAGGAAAATCCCAATGCATTTAAACATATATAAGAAGCAAGAGGATGTTGAGGGAAAGTAGGTCCACTCAAATACAAAGGAGGGAATTTGTGCATGGAGCCAGAGGATGTGTGTGATGTCCCTAATGAATACTTTGCATTGGTACTCACAAAAGAGAAGAATACAGTGCATAGTGAATCTACAGTAGGATATGTTGATTTTCTAGGTCATGCTGATATAAAAAAGGAGGTGGTATTGGATGTTTTGAAAAGCATTGAGGTAGACAGCTCCAAGTACCCGATGAGATTTGTCCCAGACTACTGAGGGTGACTAGAGACCAAATTGCTGGGGCTTTTTATGAAATCTTTGTAAAGACTTTAGTCACAGGAGAGGTCCCAACACCAGCTTAGCCATAAGTCTCCTCCCCTTTCGTAAATATAAGCGAGCTTTAAGTAATTATAGAAAGCCACATTTTAGCTGACACACGAGCCAATGAACAGCATGCTTAGCAGGGGTTGCATACAGAAATCTTCACAATGAACAGCCGGCACAAAGTTGGCGCGCAATTTACATTTCAAAGAATGCTCATGGGTTAAACATGCATCACATTGCTGTTCTGTTGTCTGGTCAGTATTTCTTACCCAAAAATGAAGATACACTACACAAAACTGTTTGTGGAAAGTTTAACATATATAAATATAAATTCAATATGCTTCATAACTGAGTTACATCCCTAATTATCTTTATACTCAGCTGCCATTAAACAAGTTTTTCTTAATTGAATTCAAATTTCGCCATCTGCCAGGTTTGGATTCAAATGTACATCTCGAGATTATTTACCTAGAGTTCCCTAGTCCAGTGATATTATCACTACACCACTGTTTCCCCTCAGTGACATGTCAATGTGATAAATCACGAAATAGATCCAAATATTATTTATTGATATGAGCAAAGAAGGTATTATGACCATCTAATCATCACCATATTGCTAAGACTCTAATACGAGGACAGGCTCCATGATATCACCTTCTCTGTTGGAAGACACAGATCCAAATCAGTACTATAACTTTAGAATGCTGCATCAATTCTCTGTTTCTCACTTTCTGGGGATAGCATGTAGTTACAGAATCACAGGTACAGTTTTATCAGTCTCTTCATTAATGGTTTGCAATGATGCACATCACTTCAACTTTAAGGGTAAAACCCTAACAATTTTGAACTTCAAATCTGAATACCTCATGCAGAAAGTTTTGACAATAGCATGTAAAAATATACTTTCCCATCAAGGTTGAATGGGCCCCAAGACATTTCAAAAACTGGGCCTCACAAAATGAAAAGGCAGCTCTGTCACTACTCATTCCAGCCCCTACTGAGTCAGTGTTAATTTTCTATTTCCCAAAAGGTCCACCAATGTGGGCTCCTATGAATTATATCAGCAAATTATGTATAATTTTCAGACACTCAAGGGCTTTGTTCAGTTTGAACGAGTTTTTGTTCAGTTTTGTACCTATTGGGACCTTCACTGAAACCATTCCTCCCAGTACATCATAATAGCTGGGAATAATGACGCAAGAGGTGAGTTTCATGCTGAGGGGTATTAGACTAACTTTTCCTAAAAATAGCCCAGTAATGTTCCAATATTAGTATCATTAGTGAACATGCCAATTTGGAGAAAGGTTTCTCATTCCAGCAGTGGGCTGGCATTTCCCATGCAGCTAGTGACTTGAACAAATTTAAAATCAGTTGTCACCAGTTTGGCACAAATTTCGAATTTGAGAGCTTGGGGCATGTAAACCTTTAGGAAAGTTATCTTTTGACTCTGTAACAGTAACAAGACAAGTACTAAATTAACCGTGGCATGGTGGCTCAGTGGTTAGCACTGCAGCTTCACAGCACCAGGGACCCAGGTTCGATTCCAGCCTTGGGTGACTGTCTGAGTGGAGTTTGCACATTCTCCCCGTGTCTGCGTGAGTTTCCTCTGGGTGCTCCGGTTTCCTCCCACAGTCCAAAGATGTGCAGGTTAGGTGGATTGGCCATGCTAAATTGCCCGTAGTGTTCAGGGGTGTGTGGGTTACAGGGGGATGGGTCTGGGTGGGATGGTTCAAGTGGCGGTGTGGACTTGTTGGGCCGAAGGGCCTGTTTCCACACTGTAGGGAATCTAAACAAAACTGTACAATATCTTGGTATTTAGCTGGACTCAATTTTTGCATCCTACAACTTTGAAGACTTTTTGTTTTGGTTGTATTTTGCAATGACCAATATTGGATCTTAACACCGGAGATTATTTTACATACAGCTGTGAGCGTGTAGAGGAATCACACTTTGAAAAGATAACTGTAGGTCTCTTCTTCAGTTTTGCCAAGTAATAATGAACATTAAACAAGGCCCAGAAGAAATATGATACTAATTTGTGACCTTATCAAACTATGTTAACCATAACAGAGGAGAAACAGCTTTGCTTATGTCAGCTGGTAAAAATTCAGAAATGTAATTTTCTGCTGAGACAACAACTTTAAACTATGTTGTTGCCAGATTGGTTTTGAGCAGGGAGCAGGTTATGACTGTCAAATAAAGACATTTCCCCCCCTCATACCGTTCTCAACAATTTTGTGAGATCATTTGATAATGTCGTTTTCACTTTTCAGAAATCAGGGGAATATTGCAAGTTCATTACCGAGTGTGAAGATGGTGACGAGTGTGCAAATCTTTGGGCTGTCTGTTCACTAACATGATTGCACCATATATTTCAATGTACGATTCTGGGCACGTACCTGTTTAACACTACATACAGCTCCTCTTAAAGGGGTCACACATTCAGGCTAATAAAATGTGAGGCTGGATGAACACAGCAGGCCCAGCAGCATCTCAGGAGCACAAAAGCTGACGTTTCGGGCCTAGACCCTTCATCAGAGCCTCTGATGAAGGGTCTAGGCCCGAAACGTCAGCTTTTGTGCTCCTGAGATGCTGCTGGGCCTGCTGTGTTCATCCAGCCTCACATTTTATTATCTTGGATTCTCCAGCATCTGAAGTTCCCATTATCACTCACACATTCAGTCTACATATCTGGTGCAAAAGCTTCAGGAAGGTGTTAATGTAATGAAGAGCACTTGCATTAAGTCAACAAGCCAGGGAGAGAATGTGATGGTTAGTACAAGGGATTATAAGAGAAACACGGAGGCCATGTTTCCACAGGGGATCAGGAGGACCTCAAGGCAGAGGCTGAGAAGGCAATGGGAAAAAGGGGTAAGGGAGATGAATTCCAAAACGTGGCCTCAGAACTTAGCAGCAGCACTGAATAAAGCTAACTTACTTCACCCAGTGGTGAAGATTAGTGACCATATCTCGAACTACCATTTAGTACGCACCTCATCGTTACCCTCTCAGACTGCTAATTATATCGCAGCCCTATCACTGACTCATCAGCAACCAGAACTCAGGCCTAACATTTGCTTTTTCACCTCGCCTACATAACCGTAACAATGCCACCAGCCTGATATCCTCCTCTCATCCGTTCAAATACCTCCATCTGTTCAGCCGTGGCAGGCCCATTATTCAAACATATTGCAACACACATGTCAGTGCTTCACCCTCTTTTGTAGGACAAGGTCTCACCTAATCCCAATAAGAATCAGCAAAGCCGTGGGGATTAGGCATGCCCATATCTCTAGAGGTCTTTGAAAGAGGCTGTGCTTTGTATGGTGCTGACAGTGATGCTCCCTCTAAATTTTCTTGTGCATGTGCAGATATTGGAGTAATCTAAGTGGTATATTTAAACCGGAACAGAATTCACGTGTCGGAGGATGGGAGATTTTACACAGGGTCTTTTAGCTGCTGCTCAGTCATGCAAGCCCACAGCCCACAGGAAACATCGCTTGTCAGTAACTGAGGTCTTTGTATCCAGTGTTATGGAGAACATTCAAGTTGAGGACATATTCCTGCCTTACACTCATCTGCTATCTGGCTGAGGATGGTATTATCATGGATCTATTGTTTTCCACCTGACTCCACATTCCCCAACCAACACTCACCTTTTCACTTCTCCTTTCACATATCCAGGATGCTCACCTGTCCAGCCATTCTAAATTTACCACAAAGGATGTAAACAGCAGCAGACTAGTATGATCCCAAGCAACATTATTGATTGGCAAGCCAGATTCCAGAAAGAAACTTGGCTCAATTAAGCATAAGTTCAATATTGGCAATTTAGCTCCTATGCTGGTCAGTCACAGACTATATTTACATGAGACTGCCAATGTACTTCAAACAAGAAAAGAAAGTTTATTATACAAAAGAACATTTTAAAAACATAGCCATGTTATATATAATAATTTGGAATGATCCCATCATAAACAGCAGGAAGAAAGCAATATCTTTTGTCGGCACTCAACCCCAATGAAGAATTATTTTTTCTCTGCACTTTAAGATTTCTTACTCAACTGACAAGGTCACAAGCATTTCCTTCCAGTGAATTTCTCAACATTCACCAGATGTGATTCTTTCTGTTAACTCTGTCTTCACAAGGCACACAGACACAGGCTAACACAATGAACACTAAAAAAAAAATCAGACTTTTCCAAATTTGATTGGATTGTATAAACAATTGAAGACTTCTTCCCAGTTCTGATGGTCTGGATACTGCCGACACTAAACTTCTCTTCAACTAGTATAGATCATTTCTCTTTGAGTTGGACTTGCTTGTGACCTCTGTCCATTTCTCTTTCTCTCTGGGTCGTAAATCTTAAATTAATAAACATTTCAGCGATTGTCTCACTAAATGGCTTCCTTGAGCATTTATTTTATGTCACACGATTTCTTGGAAAAGCTGTTGTGATCCACTGCTCAAAACACCAAGTTTCCGGCACTCATAAAAATACTATTCACCTTCACAGAACCAAAAACTAAAACCATTTATGTCCACTATATAACCCAAGTTCCCAAATGTAAACGTTTATTACGCCTTCCTCCAAAACAAAAATGCTAAGTATCTTGACCTAATGTGTTCATTTTTTCCATTAAAATTTCCTTTTATCACTATTTATGTTTCACTTTGACAGTAACTCTGTGAACATACAAGCATTTTTGTAACAATTATATTCTGCACAGACTCAGGTTGAGCATATTATTCAATTATCTCCTGAATTGTTCTTGACAAGATGGTGGATATAATATTGTCTCTTCCTATCACCTGAATGATCTTCAAATTATAGGGTTACAAAATTAAACTCTGACAAAACAGTCTGAAATTTGAGTTATGAAATCCTTCCAGAAAAGTGAAAGGATTGGGAACTATACAAATAAAATTCTCAATTGAATGGTTGACTATATAGATTTTTAAAAATTTTGTGGAACCAACACTGGGCTCAGTGTCTTTCTCCACTATTAAACATTTCTGTTGACATAAATTCAATTTCTCAAAAATTAACTGACTGCCCATTCAATCCCCATCTCATTCTGCTGTAACAACTTTGCCCCAACGCTGACATTACTGGTATCAACACCAAGTTGCAATGTCTTAATGTAATTTTGAGTGCTAATTCTCATGCATTAGTCAGTGTAGCATTTGTGAAAGGCTTATTTTTTGTCCTTTCAAATTTCAAGTCATTTGTTAACTTATTTGTCAAAGGACACCCTAGTTTTGTGAAATTTGGGGCAAATCACTGATAAAAATCCTTTCGTGTCATAGCATAGGAAAATCCAAGGTCATCCTTACTTTTATTTCTCTCGAATTTTCTTCACTTTGTCCCATTGTGTGGCCCAAGTAAGGTTTTTATAACTTCAGCAAATTCATTTTTGTCGAAAATTATGATTAAATTAGCTGTAATGTAACTGGACAGCTTGCTCAAGTTTTCTAAATGTCTCTCTCAGGTGTGGCTAATCACATCCAGGTAATTGTATATAAATGAGTCGCCTAATTACTGAAAAATCTTGTTGAGTTCGTTCATATATTCATTGGTATGGGTGCTGTTGCCTGGGCCAGAATTTATTGCCCATCTCTTGCTGCCTCTTGAACTGATCACTTGCTCGACCAGTTCCGAGTTGCACTGGGTCTGGAGTCAGTTGTAGGTCAGACCAGGGAACAATGGCATCTTTCTTTCCTAAAGGACATTAATCAACCAGATGGGCTTTTAGAACAATTGACAATGGTCATAAACAGGTGAGCTTTTAATACGAGATCTTCAGTTATTTAAATTTTGCCATCTGCCAAGATGGTATTCAGAACATATCCCCAGAGCATTAACAACAAAAACAGAAATAGCTGGTGAAACTCATTAGATCTGGCAGTGTCTGTGACAACAAAGCAGAGTTAATGGTTTCAATTCCAGTAACTCTTCTGCCAGACTTGGCGAGTTTTACTAGCAATTTCTGTTCTTATCGCAGACTTGCAGCATTTGCAGATCTTTGTTTTATCCCTCATGCATTAGGCTGCATCTCTGAATTACTATTCCAGTTAAAATATCACTACCACTGCAGGTGGTGGGCTTGATGCAAGTCATGCTTTTTTGTCTTGGGTTGTTTATTTCCCTGGTTCCAGGACCTCCATAGCCAGGTACTCTAAAACAGTGCTCGCGAAGCTGGGAGCTCTCGGAAGGGAATTCCATGATTTTCACTTAGTGACAGTGAAGGAATGCCATCACAATTCCAAGTCAGGATGGTGTGTGACTTGAACTGGAGCATGCAGGCCATGGTGTTCCCAAGCATCTTCTACCCTTACCTCCTTAGTTGGTAGAGTTCGTGGATTTGGAAGGGAACTGTAGATGGAGCCTGGATGTGTTGTTAGTTTTCATTTTTTTCATTATATACTTCATTTTTTACATTATATACTAGTTCAATTACACTCTTATTTATCCAAATTTGCCATATTTGTATGGCTGACTATATTTTGATCACCTTCTCCATTCCAGCCCACTCATCTGTCAGTACATCCTTCATTTTTCGACAAGAGTTTGGTCACATTGATAGAGTAGGCACAAAATTGCCAGAGAATGCCCAGTTGAAATGGAAGGAATGAGGAAGCTGCTGTGCTCCTTGGATTCCTGTGCTGTTGTAGGAGGTGACACACTTCAGTAGCCACCTCTTTGTTGAATGCCAATTACTTTCAACATTGTTCTTGGCTGAGATGAAAGCAGGGAAGTTGTTTTTCTTGTGGGACTGATCTCCAATTCAGTATTTTCCCCTTCCTCATCCTTTTGCAGACAGCTTATCTGCTGTTTCAGTTCCATCCCTTGTAGTGCTGCAACCCACAAGTTACAGAAACTGGAATGCCGATAATTGAAAGGAGGCTTTCTTCTTCCAAGCTGCCTCACTTCACTGACGAAGATTTTAAAGCCCAGCACTACTCTCTTGTGAATCTGAAAGCATTTTGAAACTCCTCCAGTAACACTCATCAGCAAAGTCCCACTCACTTTGCAACACTAAAAGGAAGTCAAAAGGAATTGAAGGAAAAACCAATAATACTTGGAAACGATGCAAACTGATCTCACTCATCTTAAGTGCCCAAACTTGGAACTCCCATATGTTTTCTGTGTTGTACTGTCTTTCCCAGGTTTCTCTATCACGCTGGTGATGGCGATGGTGGGGATGGTGGAAGATTGGAGGGAACGTTGGTCAGTTCTTATGCGTACAAACATATTTAATTAAACCAGGGTATTTCAGGTTCGACAAAGTTTAAAGTTGCAAATTCTGTATTATTTCAACATCAGAAGTGATATGATATATCCATTTGTCTGCATGTTTCTAATCTGTGCATGGCATACCAACATACATTTACGTCATGTCAAAAGTGATCTTACCAGTGGATTTCGAAGCTTTAGACTTCTGTTTCACCAGGATGACCAGAGATATGGAGTTGACATGTGAGCCATAATGTACACTGGTGAGAGTACATTGTAACCATCGCTGCTGAATTGAATAACCCTTGCCTATAAAAGTACAGAAACATCAAAGGAACTGAGAGAACTGAACCTTTCCCCTTGTAAGTGAGTGAGATAGATTTTGATAGATTTACAATTTTCTGATTTATATATTAAACACATGATGAGTATCAATCACTGATGGGGAGCTGCAAAATTTGATGTTTTATGTTTTTTTAATCAGTAAGATTATCATTAACAAGTGCGACAAATTAAAAATAAAATGTTATAGCATCAAGACAAACACAAGTTATGTTATCAGCATTTCTGTACAGTCAAATTTAGCATTCTGTGCTCAGAACAGAATTTGAAGCAAATGGCCTTAGTAAAAAGCTAATCCCTATTTATAAACTGCCAGAGCACTGTGTGATGACCCTTCCAGTTGCCTAATTATTTTCTTATTGATGACTGTTACACAGCATGATGCTAAAATCCAGACTGCACTCATCAACTTGCAGCTCTGTATGAGTAAGCTGCCAAAGCTCTGCAACTTAAAACTGTTCATATCGAAACCTAATTTAAGGGTGGATTTTTCTATTTTATTAAAATGTGGGGGAGAGCATGTTATGGGGCAACTAATACATCGTCTGCTACTTACGAAATAACTCATCCTGGAGTCACAGTTACTGTGTAGCCATTGAAACTTCCTGCAGATATATTTGTCTTCGACGCATGGTATATATATGACTTCACACACAATATGTTCAGTCCACTTGGCACTTCTAAACTACTACCCCATAAATGTCAAAACTATTGTCACCTTAGAATATAGATTAACTTACTATGAAATATAGCATTATAATTCTCAGACGAAAAGAGAGAAAGCCTAGAGACTTTAACATAAACTGAATACTCAACGTTCACTTTAAAGGTCAGAAATATTGACTGACCCTACTCTTCAATATTCCTGTGAACATGGCATTAATTGGCCTCAATGCAGATATCCTCAATTCTTCTCTTATTTCCTCTCCCACTCACCACTCACTGTGGCAACTTTGTTTCCTACAATAAATCTTCATTAAAGCACACCTTTTCTACTCTAGAGATAATAGGAATTGCAAATGCTAGAGAACATGAGATAACAAGGTGTGGAGCTGGATGAACACAGCAGGCCAAGCAGCATCTTAGGAGCAGGGAAGCTGATGTTTCGGGCCTAGACCCGATGAAGTTCATTCAGCTTCACACCTTGTTATCTCTTTTCTACTCTACCCCAAATTCCCAGATACTCACTCTGTCTTTGCCTCACCCACTCAGAATTTGCATCTTAATTTAATTATACACTTTGAAAAACCCAGTCTTATTTAGAGAGCTTTAATGAGTCATTTGTTTTCTTTACTTCTTGTTACAGTGATCAACACCTAATTTAAGCAAGAATTACAGTTGTTTGATAGATAACTGTCACTAATCGGTAGTTGCTTGCTTAAAAATAGGCTACTTTAACTTTCTAATTGGCTATTGGTTCGAGGTCAAATTCTGATTTTTTCCCCATTATTAAACTTATATAAGTTTTACAGTTAAATTTCCACTTTAACCAAAACTTCCAGATCTATCTTTGTCTGACCTCTGGAGAAATGTCCCTTACCCTGAACACATGGCTCACTCTGACCGTGGACGTTGAATAATCCTTCTTCTATAGAGAGCTCCGATGAGTCATTTGTTTTTTCCTAAACTTCCAGTTTGTATTGCCTCTTCAGATTTGTTCCACTGAAGTAAATCATTTCACCTGCCATTTGTCTACCCATTCCACCAACACATCTAGAAGCATACAGTCCAACCAGTCCATGCCAACCATAGCACCAAACTAAACTAGTCTCACCTACCTACGCTTGGCCCATATCCCTCCAAACATTTCTTATTCATGTGCTTACTTACTTACATGTCTCTGTCCAGTTGTAAGTTCTACTTATAATTGACAATACATGCAAGTTTTGTATCATCTGTAAAGTTTAAAATTGTTCCTTGTATGCCAAGGTTTTGGCAATTTATACACACCGGACAGAGGAGAGGAACAGTGCTGCACACCTTCCAGCAGCCAGAGAACATCCATTAATTGCTGCTGTCTGTTTCCAGCAGAAAGCTGGCATACTGTTGACATATATATTCACTGGTTTCAAAGGATCTTTGACCTTAATCAGTGGTCTACTTATATTTGTTCAATTACTGTTGAAAAATACTTCTACATATAGAAGCACCCATAGCTGTCTTCATTTTATTTATGCTATGTATGACATTCGCTGTTTGTGCCTTGGGAGAACCGTGTAAGTGTAAGTGTATTAGGTTTTCTTTGTATTTTCTTTCTGTGTGAACATTGCTATTCTTCTGACTTTGTATTCATCTGAGCAATGGCAATTTAATTTTAAATTTTAAAAAAATGAAAATAAAATGAAATGAAACAAAGAACTGCAGATGTCAGAAATCCAAAACAAAAATGGAAATTGCAGGAGAAGTTCAGCAGATCTGGCAGCATCTATAGAGAGAAAGCGATGTCAACTTTTTAAGCGCAGTGTTCTAAAGAATGGGCAGTGGACCTGAAATGTTAACGCTGTTTTCTCGCCACAGATGCTGCCAGGCCAGCTAAGTTTCTTCAGCAATTTCTGTTTTTGTTTCTTAAATTAACTACCTATCTTTAAACTGTATTAAATTTGACTGAAAATTGCATGTTAAAAATAATTATTGAAACACAACTATATCTCCACAACAACCATGACTGAAACCCAAAGCAGGCTCCAGCTAAATTCCATTTAATTGTGAAACATAAAAAAATCAGGTTGGCTACCTGGCTTGAAAATGTGGATCCTGACTATGATAGAGAATGTCAACTCTAATTGGTGCATGGCAAAAACAGGCTGGAAAATTTCAGGTTTTACAATGTGGAGAATGGAACTGACATTTAATATCACAGTAATGAAACTTAGATCTTCACATGGTAAAACAAGGGTTGAAATTTGAGACATTTCACCATATGGATGCTATTACAGGCTTTATAAACCAAGGGACAGAAAGATGGAAAGGGTTTTCTAATGATCCAGTGTATCAGTTTGCAAACACTCTTTGTAAATGGCTAAATTTGACAAATAAGCAGGTGGTGCCCTTGGATGCCAATATTCCTGACTTCACCCACACACTTTCACTGACACTATGCCTTAACCAAACCAAATGTGGGTTAAGTCTAGCCCAGAAATTCTGACCAATGCCGGCAAATCTATTTCTGAGCCCAGGTCAAATTTCAAAAAAAAAGCAACTTACCTTTTTATGACTGCTGTGTTAGGGCCGCCTGTAATAAACCTGCCCAGGAATCCTTGATCCCCAGTAGTGGACAAGGTCTGTTGTTGAAACCACACACCCTGATTTGCAACACTGTCTGTGTATTCTGAGAATGTAGAAGTCCAGAAGACACTGTGAGGGATACTATCAGCAGGCAAGTATGTAACGTAGGTGTGTGGTTAGAGTTGGAGGTGAGTGGGAGGGGGAAGGTGAGTGATGGGGAATGGTACCAGATAAGCAAGCAGGTAGAGTGTCAGTGGGTGAATGGGTACTTGGAGTTAAGGGATCAGGTTGAAGTAGAGGGTGGAGACATGCCTGCCTCAATCTGATTGGGTTAGGCAGTGCAGGAAGTGTTAAATCCAATGAGGGGATTGAGAATGTTTACAGTTCTCACGCTGGGCTGGGTCAGGTCGGTGGGGTTTAGGGTAGGGAAGGCGGTAGTGTGGTCAAGTTGAACTGCATCACAGTGAGTCGGGGGTAGCGGGTATTTAATTGGGTTGGGTCAGATCAGAGAGGGATGGATAATGATGTGTTATGTCAGATTGGGCTTAACTAGATTGGTTGCAGATATCTGCCTTTGGATCAGGGAAGGTGCAGGCACATAGAATCATAGAATTCCTACAGTGTGGAAGCAGGTCATTTGGCCCATCGAGTCCCACTGATGCTCCAAAGAGACCCACCCCTCGACCTTATTCCTAAACCCTGCATTTTCCATGGCTAATTCACCTAGCCTGCACATCAATGGATACCATAGGGCAATTTAGCACAGTCAATCTACCTAAACTGCATATCTTTGGACTGTGGGATGAAACTGGAGCACCCGGAGGAAACACACACAGACATAATGAGAATGTGCAAATTTTACTAAGAGTCATTCGAGGGAATCGAACCAGGGTGTCTGGCGCTGTCAGGCAGCAGTGCAAACCACTCAGCCACCGTGCCACCCATGTTAGGAATGGGTCGGGTCAGGTTTCAGGGTTGTTGAGACCGGGATTTAGGTCGGGGACTTTGGCAAGAAAGGGCTATTGGGTCTGGTGGAACCAAGTTGATGCCCGGAACACTAGGGGTCAATTAGTCTGGTGATGTCAAATCTCATAGGAGTTGATGCCTGATGCAGTTGGTCAGCATGTGGTACATGGTGCTAGGTTTGGGTCAGATTATTGTGGAATTGGGCCAGGTTTGGGGTTTGTTGCCAGGTACATTGGGTTCAAGTAAATGGTGGCAGTGTGTCAGGTCTGTTGGTTTGATTCAAGGTAGAGCATGTTAAATTAAGTAGGTGACGGAGTGGTCACATCCAACAGAGAGAGGGGAATGTTGGGTCACAGGTTCTGTGGGTGTCGAACTGGGCATGTATTAAGTTAGAGTACAAGCGCAGTAGTTACCTAGGAATTACAGCATGTTCTTAATCCTGCAATTTTTGTTGAGTAACTATTCAGCTTTAACGAGTTGAAACACTCCAAATACTTTTAGTTTAATGATTCAGGTCAGGGTATTCCAGGTACAATGCAATCTCCCATTGGAATTTTCAATTTCCCAGACAATTTCCTTGGAATCAGCTGTATCAGGATTTCTGAAAGGTGTCAATGCACAGCCCTGGTCTACATTGCTACAATGATTGTCTGACCTTTGCAATAGCTGGGCCCTAAAATCCTGTCAATTAATACAAGCTTTCAATCACCAAGAATAAATATTAAATCCATGGTTTCTGCTTGGTATTGACTGAGGATGGTATAGCCTTTGCCATCGCTTTTCTCACTGCAGTGTTTCATGCACAAGGCTGGCATTCAACACTTGGGAAAATTCACTTCTTTGTGCCTATGTATGCACTGGACTGGTGGCAGACTTTGACACTGGCTCTCAAATTACAGTCAAAAGTCTGCAACAGGTTTAGAATTAGTGCCTTGCTTTCTTTAAATAAGATGCTCTGCCCTGGTTGCAGCACCGAGAGGCAATATTGTACCCTGGCACCTAGTTCTGCAGCAAACAATATCAACTATATAAGATTGTATAATGGCATATTAAATAATCAACTAATTTGTACATTGAAATGATAAATAAAAATGGCTGGATTAATTAATGCTCACTGTCTTTTTACAATTTAGAAGTTGCATTTTATAAAGAAATATTTGTCATCTTAGAATATGAACAAAACTTTACTAATCAATTGAATTATTGTAATCATTTCTCTCCTTCATGTCACAGTGAACATCCCTTCTGAATTATAAAACTGTAATAACAGGATCTGTGGTTTTTGACTTATGTGGGGGAAACTTTTACCTTTTAATTAATGTAATTTATGAACACAAATTAGATCCAATTAGCCCACTGATTACTTGGTGATTCATATTGGTGTAATTAATCTTGCCTTTTATAAAGGCAGGATCGCCAATTTTTGCATTACCTATGAAAGCTTTGAAAAATTACCCGGAAGCCATTATTGCTACCACGAATACTTTGTTTTTTCTTTTCCCAGTCATTTTCTTCATTCATTCTGCTTCCCTTCTTTCTCATGCTTTTTAAGTCTACGATTCTAGCTCACTGTCACTTAATCTTTATCAATTCTGTTCTGGAGTTGGCAATCTAAAAACATTTAACTTCTTCTTTCCTAAATAGCATTCTGGCAGTGATACACTAGATGATTTTCCCTTCTCCGGGATGTTGAACCAATTGAAATATCACTTTTATGAGACTTAATTTTCACAGTAAATTTACAAACTCACTGTTAGCAATTTATCCACTATGCTCTTGAACACATTCCTTTGAATTAGTATGTTTCATGAATGGAGTTCTCTCAAGTGGTCAATCTAAGGCCATATATTTCAGACCACTTGTTTGATTTCACTGTTAGCATCAACAATTTAAGAGGTTATCATTAATGCTCCTCTGCTTCCTACATTGAGTTCAATGCAAAAGTATAGTTTATGGGAGAATTAGAACTATAGGTTTGAAGCCTTATAGCAAACTTCTTTAAGTGGGAGAATTGAATTTGGCTGTACATTTTTTCTCTAAAATGGAAACTTAAGCAATTTGTGTTATAATAGAGGGTGTGGTTTCATACTAGTTTGATAAATATGGAGAGAGATTTCTTCATATTTCTGCCAAGTTGTGCAACATTATGATTCATAACATGTAACAGCATCAGTTGTTATTACCATCAGTGTGCAGGCTTCCTATAGCTTAAATTTGACTGATTACCGGATCTGAAGAGTTCATAAACTGTTCTGCAAATAAAAAAATATCTCAAGCATTGATAAGTTCAACAGACAGATTGCATTGACTGCACTGCAAAATGAGTTCCCACTGACTCTCTATAATTATATCTGACTAATCTTCTCAAATTAAATATTTCTCCGCAATGTTTAGCCTGGTATTAGTTGGAGTGAACTGGGATAGTTTGGGTAGGCTTTTGTCTTTGCTGCAGCTTGGACACATATTTCCAATAAAAATTATGTCAGTTGTGAAGAATTATTTGCTCTGGCAGCTTTTACGTGTACTAATGCAGGAAACAACTGATGGTTTTTCTTCTTCCTATTCAGCACAATTGATAATTACTGAGAGAAGGAGCATTCTAACATGGGATTTCTTTGGCAAAGAAAATGTTCATCAGGATTAGGCAGAAAACCAATCCATTTGAAGTGAAGCTTCTTCCCAAAACCTCAAGTCTAATTTAAATGGATAGACCCACAGTATGATGCCATAAATCATCCTCTGATATACTTTACCGTAAAATGTCACTCAACACATGCAATTACATAATTGCTTTGATGTCACAGAATCTTATTTGTCTGTTTACAATATGCCCCTAGTTCTGAACAATATAATAACTGTTCATTACATGTGGAATTGCTTACTATTAGTTTACACAAGCACATGTTTGTACCTGGTACTAAAATTTTAAAAAAAAGGAAAATAACTCGAAAAATGCTTTATATTCTCACTTGCAAGGATCACTTTAAAACCTTCTTTTATTTGCAATATTTTATTTACTGGGTTAGCCTGACCTGTAAGAATAAAACATTCTGATTTCTCATTATTTATCCACTTTATCAGCAGCATGATAATATTTCAAGGAAAATAAAATCCAATTTGGAACAGAAATAAGTCATTCAGTTCCCATGTGAATCATCCAAGATTCAATTCGCTAATGACTGATCTGGATGTTAACTCTACTATTGCATTTATTTCATACTCCTTAAAACCGTTACCTAACAAAAACTTATTGATTCCAATATTGATGCTTCTAAGTGTCCCAGATTTTGCAATCTTTTATAACAGTTCTTGTGTTGTACTACCATTTATATGAATAGACATTACCTGATTTCATTCATGAATGGCTTAACTTTAAGTTTATTATGGTAGACACTTACTCTTGATGCCTGACTATTTTACACAGAGATTAATTGTGTGTGTGATGGATGCAGATACAGTTACAACATTTAAAACATATTTGCGTAAGATTATGAATAGGAAACATTTAGAGGAAAATGGACCAAACACAGGCAAGTGAGACTAATTTAGTTTGGGAACATGGTCAGCATCGGCTGGTTGGACCAAAGGGTCTGTTTCCGTGCATCAATGTGGCACTGCAGGAGGCCCAGGATGGACATGTCATCTAAGGAATGGGAGGGGGAGTTAAAATGGTTCGCGACTGGGAGGTGCAGTTGTTTATTGTGAACCGAGCGGAGGTGTTCTGCAAAGCGATCCCCAAGCCTCTGCTTGGTTTCCCCAATGTAGAGGACGCCACACCGGGTACAATGGATACAGTATACCACATTGGCAGATGTGCAGGTGAACATCTGCTTTATATGGAAGGTCATCTTGGGGCCTGGGATGGGGGTGAGGGAGGAGGTGTGGGGGCAAGTGTAGCACTTCCTGCGGTTGCAGGGGAAGGTGCCGGGTGTGGTGGGGTTGGAGGGGAGTGTGGAGCAGACAAGGGAGTCACGGAGAGAGTGGTCTCTCTAGAAGGCAGACAAGGGTGGGGATGGAAAAATGTCTTGGGTGGTGGGGTCGGATTGTAGATTTAAAATGGTCGCAACTGGGAGATGCAGTTATTTATTGCAAACTGTTAAAATGGTTCACGACTGGGGAGTGCAGTTGTTTATTGTGAACCGCCCCCCATTCCTTAGGCAACATATCCATCCTGGACCTCCTGCAGTGCCACAATGATGCCACACAAAGGTTGCAGGAACAGCAACTGATATTCCACTTGAGAACCCCGCAGCCCAATGGTATCTATGTGGACTTCACAAGCTCCAAAATCTCCCCCTCCCACACTGCATCCCAAAACCAGCCCAGCTCATCCCCTCCCCCCACTGCATCCCAAAACCAGCCCAGCTGGTCCCCGCCTCCCTAACCTGTTCTTCCTCTCATCTATCCCCTCCTTCCACCTCAAGCCACACCTCCATTTCACACCTACCAACCTCATCCCGCCTCCTTGACCTGTCCGTCCTCCCCGGACTGACCTATCCCCTCCCCACCTCCCCACCTGTATTCTCGTCTCCACCTATCTTCTCCTCTATCCATCTTCAGTCCACCTCCCCCTCTCTCCCTATTTATTTCAGAACCCTCTTCCCATCCCCCTCTCTGATGAAGGGTCTAGGCCCGAAACATCAGCTTTTGTGCTCCTGAGATGCTGCTTGGCCTGCTGTGTTCATCCAGCTTCACACTTTGTTTTCTTGGGTTCTCCAGCATCTGCAGTTCCCTTTATCTCTAAATGTGTCCAGTCCAGTGATCCTTCCTGTGTTCTGAGGAAGGGTCACTGGACCCGCAACGTTAACTCTGCTTTTTTCCCTTCACAGATGCTGTTAGACCTGCTGGGCTTTTCCAACAACTTTGTTTTTGTTACTGGTATAAAACAGAGTTTGACAGATTTTAAAGCCTACAGAGAAGCAACATATTTCTGATAATGTGCAGTCATTCAGAAATTTCTTTTGAGCTGCTGCTGTATCACCAACAGCATGCACAAACTGGATTCTTGCCTCATTTTCTTGAAATTTCCAACTATATCCTCCAAAATTTATTGTCACATAAAGTGAATCTTACATTTTTTGGATGAGTTGTGTCAAGTTACTTGGAGAGACTTATAAGCAAAGTCTGAGACAGCTGCACCTTCTAGCAGAGCTCAGCCTTTATTAACTTAAAAAATATCCAGAAATAGTGCAGCATCGGCAGTTCATACTATCTCTGGAAATAATGCTGCCGATTTAGCTAAAATCTTCACAAATGACACAATTCTAGGGGGTTTTAAAATTAGTTTTGAGGATCCTGCAGACTTTATTACAATAAAATCCTTAGAAACCCTGTGTCTTGAAATATTTTAAACAGAATGTTATTTATGGTGCTGCAATATGTGAAATTTCATGAAACATGCCCTATTTTCATTCAGTTTTGCTTCAAGTAGTCAGGTGTACGGTTAAAGAGTAAATCTACCTACATGCCTACTATTGTATCCTGCAGCTGGAAGTACTAAAGAAAAGTCTGGCTTAGGAAAATCTGTCAAATATTGTTTTCTTTCTCTACGTTCAATGATAATTTTTAAAAATCATCTTTTACTCTATTTTTCCTACATTGAAGAAGAAACTAAAATGAAGCAATAATGTAACTGACTCGACAATCCAATATCTTAAAAGTAATTCTGTAGCTCTAGGAATTGCTGTTATCAGTTTAAGAATGCATTTTACTCCAGCTGTTTCTGACCACAGTTTCTTATTTTATGACATCACTAGCACAAGTAGGAACATGAAAAAACAGCAGTTGACAGAAGCCAGCATTTTCTCTTCTGGCTAACATAGTTTCCTTTGTTAGTTTTTACTAACAAATAACTGAGTCAAGCAAAGTGACCACATCATTAGCTAAAAGTCTGGAAGCCCTCGGAGAGTATTTGCTTGTTGCAGCAGAGAAATATTAGTGCTTGTAGAAACTCAGGGGAAGTGTCAGCTCAATGAAGCTAACTGTCTGTACCCTTAAGTAGCTTCTGGAGTACAGCCTCAAGAATCCAACGGAGGGCCATGATAGGGAATCTTGTTGACCAAGTTTCAAGGTCTTCAGCAGATTTGGAATCTATTCGAAATGAAACAAGGTTTTCATGAGGTTAGGTCATCTATAGTTAATCTTTGGATATTGCTAAGAAATCTATGGAATCTGTCTTACAACGTTTGCTATTTCACACAATTGTGGGTGTTTGACAATAGTGTGTCTTTTAGTCATAATTATCTCATGATAATTCCAGATGTTAGAGAATAGGTTGTGTGGTAAATTACTCCACTATTCTAACTTCGCAAAGTAGAGTTTACTTTGGCTGTTCAAAAGCATTATATCTTGTGGATTAATTCCGTGAGTAAGCACCTGGGATCTCAAGTTTTGTCTGCTTTAAGTAAATAAGTATTGGTTCATGGATAGATCATGACAGGAATGTAACAGTGGCAGCAGGTATCATGACACCAATCATCAGAAAAATACCAGAATTTCTTCTTTGGGACAAGATAACAGAACACCTTCTTCTCAGCATTACTCTTTGGTCCTTAAAGATTCACTTTAAAACCTTAATCTGTTCCCATGGTTGTTAAATTGTGGCTCAGTGTCAACTCTTAAACTCAAAAAGTCAAAGAGATACGCAGCACAGAAACAGACCTTTCAGTCTAATGCGTCCATGCCTACCAAATACCCTAAATAAATCTGGCCCCATTTTCCAGTGTTTGGCCCATATCCCTCTAAACCAGTCTTACTCATATACCTATCCAGATGCCTTTTAAATATTGTAATTGCACCAGCCTCCACCACTTCCTCTGGCAGCTCATTCATTCCACACATGCACCACATGTGTGAAAAAGTTGTCCCAAAGTTCCCTTTCCAATCACTCCCCCTCACCTTAAACCCATGCCCTCTAGATTTGGACTCTCCCAAACAAGGGAAAGGAGCTTGCCTGTTCACCCTATCCATGCCCCTCATGATCTTATAAACCTCTTTAAGATCATCCCTCAGCCTCCAATGCTCGAGGGAAAACAGCCCCAACCTATTCAACCTCTCCCTGTAGCTCAAACCTTCCAACCCTGGCAATGTCCGTGTTCATCTTTTCTGAACCCTTTCAAGTTTCACAACATCTTCCTACATCAGGAAGACCAGAAGTACACACAGTATTCCAAAAGTGACCTAACCAATGCCCTGTACTGCTACAACATAATTAATGCACTGACCAATAAAGGCAAGCATAACAAGTGCCTTCTTTACTGTCCTATCTACCTATATTTCCACTTTCAAGGAATTATAAACCTACACCCCGAGGTCTCTTTGTTCAGCAACACTCCCTTGTCCTTCCCATCACGTGTGTAAATCCTGCCAGGATTTGCCTTTCCAAAAGGCAACACTTCACACTTATCTAAATTAAATCCTTCATTCCTCAGTGCATCAGTCCCTCTGATTGAAGGTAATTTTTTTTGCTCTCTACTACACCTCCAATATTGGTGGCATTTGTAAACATATTAACCATACCTCCTATATTCACATCCAAGTCATTTATATAAATGATGAAAAGCAATGGGCCCAGCACTGATCCTTTTGGCACACCACTGGTCACAGGCATTCAGTCTGAAAAGTGACCCTCTACCACCACCCTCTCCCTTCTAACTTTGAGCCAGTTCTGTAACCAAGGCTAGTTGTCCCTCTATTCTGTGTGATCTCACCTTGTTCAACAGTTTACCATGAACCTGGTCGAATGCCTTACTTAAGCCCACATCCACCACTCTGCCCTCGTCAATCTTCTTCGTTACTTCTTCAAAAGACTGTTGTTAGTGAGACACAATTTCCCACTGCACAATGCCGTGTTGACTCTCCCCAATCAGTCCTTGTGTTTACAAATACATGTAAAGCCTGTCTTATTTGATAATATCATTATAAAGTACTTTTTGTTGTTTTACACATTAATAATATAATACAACTGTAATCTATTGTTGTGTGGTAATAAAGTTGGATATTTCTCATTTTAATTCCAGTTTTGATATATTTTCACTCAAGATTAAAACTCCTAATAACATTGCTTCCATAAACATCAGGGCAAACAAAAATAGTTATAATCATGTTTAATAAATGAGAAAATGAATTCGCCAATTTTTATAAAATCCTGCTTCAACAATCAACTCATTGGAAAATCTGAAGTGGATAGAATTTTAATTTCAGCGGTGATGGAAAGCTAACATTCGTTAATTTGTTGTCTATTATATTCCCTACCAATTTTGCTTTCCACTTCATAGTGACGAAAACTGACTTCAAAGTAGATTAACGACAATATGCACGGTAACAAAACTGTAAAAATCTATCCCAACAAGTGTTTATTATCTATTTCTATACTCTTTGTTAGAGTTTGGGTCAATTTATTCATCATGGCTTTCCAGATTAGGTAAATTATGGCTTGTCAGAGATGATCTCAGATGATAAAATCTTTACTGAGAATAATACACCATCAGACCAATTGGAAAGTTCGCTTAATCTCTTTTTTTCTAGTCCTTATGCAAGGGAGAAACATTTCATAATTTACAAAATGCCTAAATGTCATGGATGTGAGATTGCTCGCTGAGCCGGAAGGTTCGTTTTCAGGCGTTTCGTCACCATACTAGGTAACATCATCAGTGAGCCTCCAACAAAGCTTCGTCGGAGGCTCACTGATGATGTTACCTAGAATGGTGACGAAACATCTGAAAACGAACCTTCCAGCTCAGCGAGCCATCTCACATCCAGAAGCTCAACCTGAGCTACAAATCTTCTCAAAACTCGCTAGCCTAAATGTCATATTCACAGCACACTTTATAGAACATTATTACAGCTTCAATTGAATAGTTCTCTATGCAATTATCTGTGAGTGCTGTATTAGGTCATCAGCGAAGCAAGTCCCAAGCTCAACTTCTGCTCCATGTTTATTTATCTATTATCAACTGAAGCAGCAAGGGAGTTCTACAATTGCCTCAATGTAAGTAAAGTTGGGAGAGGTAAAATCAGTCATGGCTCCCATTCCTGATCACATTCCATGATTAAAAAGTCTGGTAATACTCACTGTCAAGGTATAGAGATGAAGAATGGTCATTGAAAAGAAGCATTGAAAAGCAATTTGCACTGTGGGACAGTACCCTTGCATGAATCACTGTACTCAGGAGAAAAGGAGAGAGTTGAGAAGGAGCAAACATGTGGAAAGGAAATGGAATTCCTAGTGAAACAGAATCACACAACATTATCGGCATTTCTGATATTTTTAGTACAATCACTGATAGCAACATCTCTTTATAGCATCCATGACTACTTTATAAATTCCTCAGATGCAATCACCTGTATTTGCTCTCTCAGTTGAAATGCCTGTGTATCAACTTGCACAAATTAATCTAACAGAGAGATTAATTTTAATTGTGGAATCCTTGATGAGTACTATGATCTCTGTGTCATTTCACACTTACAAATGACAGCTTTGTATAAACACAGTCTGACTAATGCATCCGATAAAAGAATATTTTTCCAAAGGAAGATAAATTATTCATAATTTCTTCACTGTCCAAAAGAGATCAAAAATTTTTTAGAAATTTCCATACTTTTAAAAGTTCAAGGAATGGCAATAAGTAGGGCTGGAATTGCTCTGTCTGCTTTCTGTCAAAATAGATTACCTAGACTGGCTCTCTTTTATTATACAGGAGCTGTACAGACATTCGCATGTTGGGTTCAGGCCAAAATAACTGATTGTCCGAGTCAACTGTTATATCATTACATCCCTTTACTATATTGCAACTCTGCGCTATCTAATCACACTTCAGTACACATTAAGAGTTCTTGCAGTGGACCTCATTTTACTTTACGTATGATCTTCAATCATATTAGAAAATGTGACAGTACTGTGAAAAGAGCCCATTTCAAGGGTTTTACCAGTGTCAGTTTGACTCTTTTAAAGATGCGGTATCCAGTTTCATTAGCGCTATATTGGCTTCTTTTCAATGTTTAAAAACCGCGGCACCACTTTTAACATTCCACAGTCTTCAAATAAAATGTTCTGTAACATTTTATGTACAATGAACTCATATTTTCCATACTCCTCAGAGGAAACTTACCTGCTTGCACACTGAAATCTCATTGTCAAACATTGAACGATTAGATGAATGTGCTCTATAGTGGGCTTTTAAACATCACACCTCCAGCCAAGAATGTTCCTAATGTCTAATGCAGGGTTTTAGATAACCTAGTTTTTAAGTAATCATTTTTCACTCATATTATTCTAATAAATTGTGAGTTGTAGTCATACTTATATCAAAGGAAGATGGTTGTGACTGTTGAAGGTCAACCATCTCAATTCCAAGTTATCACTGCAGGAGTTCCACAGATACGGTCCTAGGACTAATTATCTTCTACTGCTTCATCCATGACTTTCTTTCCATCATAAAGTCAAAATTGTGGACGTTCACTAATGATTGTGCAGTGCTCAACATCGTTTACAATTCCTAAGATACCAAAGCACTCATGTCCCTATACAGCAAAACCTGAACAAGATTCAGGCTTGGGCTAGTAATTAGCAAGTAATAGTTGCACCTCTCAAGAGTCAGGACCATCTTCAGGAAGAGATGCTCTCACCATCTTCTTGGCAGTACCATCTTTGAATCCCCCAATATCAACATCCTAGGAGTTGCCATTAACTAGAAACTGAACAGAGCAAGCACGTCAGAAGTTGGGAATTATGTGATATGTAACTCACTTCATATCTCCTCATAGCCTGTCCACCACCTACAAGACACAAGTGGGGAAAGTGATAGAATATGTACTACAAGCCTAACTGTATCCAACTCCAGCAACATTCAGGAAGCAGAATAAAGCAGCCCTACTTAATTGGCAACCCATCTATTGCTTCGTACACACAATGCCTCCAACCATTGACATATGTCAGCCAAAATGTGTACTTTTTGCAAAATACACTGCAAAAATTCACCAGGGCACCTTTAGATAGCAACTTCCATTCACATGACTTAGAAGGACAATGTCAACAGATGCGTGTAAATGTCAACAGCTGCAGTTTCCCTCCAAACCAAACTGCTACCTGGGTAGGAGCTACATTTCCATTCAATTGCTTCCCACTGCACTCTCCCCAAGAAAACTACAACAGTTCAGCAAAATAGTTCACCGCCAGTTTCTCAAGGGTAATGAGTGACAGACAATAAATTGTGGGCTAGCCAGTAATGTCCACATCATATGAAATAATAACTATAAAATAATGAAAATTTGTTTTGAAACGCTTCACAAAAATAATAGAACAAACTCTCTAAAATGGGTTTGAAAAATGTATCAGACCATATGGGACTTATTTTTCTCTGTCCACACATATTCTAAATATCTTTATGTTAATATGAGTCATCTAGCAGAATACAGCCCTGAATTGTTAAATTGATGACTACCAAACATATGGAAAAAATTGTGGATGTTTAGACTTAGGACCAGACCTAATTGCAGAGTGGGGAACAATGCAAATGGTAGGACTTAACAAATTAATTCTAATTAATCTGTGAATACTTTCATAAATTCGTGAAAAAAAGGCCAGGATGAGTACTCTTCTTACCAGTGAAGTAAATAGAAAGTTAATAGATATACAAAACCTATTCATGACTTAAAGTAGCCATAAGGTTTACCTTCTGAAATAACATACAACTCAATGGTAGTTTTATCCTTTTTTGAAAGATACAGAATTCCTGGACAAGTTAAAGTGTCTTTGCTCACTTTCATTTCTTAGGACCTGGGAAATGAGTCTTCTCCAAACAGTTGGAACAGCAATATTTGGGCCTATCTTTTATCCTGATGGGTTACTATCTCATTTAGTTAGCATGCTTGCATGTGTGAAGAACTATTTCACAATGGATCTCTGTTACTCAGCTACAGCTTCAAACCTAATCAAAAAAATCAGATTTTGTTTTTATATAGATGACTGTTCAAACATAGACTGTGAAAGATATTGTCATTTGAACAGTAATGAATTAACACATCCCTTAAAATAGCAGAGAAAGGAAGTTGATATAACTGCAGTAAGGATTTTTAGAATCCTTAAATTCTAAAACATTACTGACAGTAATTTGTATCCTATAATTCCATGGAATAATTAGAACCTACTTAAGACAAAACAGGCAATGCCTGCTCTTCAGGCTTTCAACCATCTAGACAAACATTTAGGTCCGGAATAATTTCAAAGGCTCCATTCTCTACTGACATTGTTGTTTCTTACTCAAGGATTTAGATGGCAAAAATATCAGAAAATTGCAGAAAGGTACGGACTATCTGTCTCGGCTGCAGCTGGCTAGAGTTCTCCATTTTAGGGGAAAAGAGGGAAGGTTTTCATCTTTTCACCCTATATATTCTTAAAGCTAATTATGGCCAATTAAGTAACAATGCAGGTGTTCTAGTACAACCTGCTGCACTTCTATTTCATACTGTTCATTGTGCATTTTTAAAGAGCCTTGTTAAAGCAGAAATAGCTATTGCAAAAGGTAAGAAAGTATGGAGCTGGAGGAACACAGCAGGCTAGGCAACAGCAGAGAAGCAGGAAAGTTGACGTTTCGGGCCATTTCTGAAGAAGGGTCCTGACCCGAAATGTCAACTTTCCTGCCCCTCTGATGCTGCCTGGCCTGATGCGTTCCTCCAGCTCCATACTTTGTTGTCTCCGACTCCAGCATCTGCTGTTCTTGCTATCTCAGCAGCTATTACAAATTCTACAAAATCTCATTCATTTTTGGTTCACAAGCAGAGGAAGTTTAGGGCTGAATGTGAGAGAAAATTTTACAAAGATGACTAACAGGCACTTGCCCAGATCAACAAATTTAAATCAAAATGAAATACCCCCCATTTGCTTGTTACCATGAATGGAGAGGCTGTGGTTAAACAAATTTATGATCGCTAACTCTTATAAACTCCCACACTGAAGGTGGTGGGATAGTCCTTAGAATGTACTGCCTCCAGTGCCTAAAGTGACAACTCAACTGGGGATGCAAGTGATCTCAGATTGTAAAGCATGTTGAGGGGAAACAAAATATCCCTTATTAAACTTCCGCCTAACTTTCTATTTAGAATCATAGAATCATAGAAATGTAAAGCATAGAAACAGATCCTTCAGTCCAATGAGCCCATGCCAACCAAGTATCCTAAATTAACCTAATCCCATTTGACAGCATTTAAAACTTATCCATCTAAACCATTCCTATTCCTATACCCACCTAGATATCTTTTAAATGTTGTAATTGTACCAGCCTCTACCACTTCCTTTGGTACCTCATTCCATTCCATACATGCACCACTCTCTGCATGAAAAAGTTACCCCTTTTAAATCTTTCCACTCTCACCTTAAATCTATGCCCTGTAATTTTGGACTTCTCCACCTCAGGGAAAAGGTCTTGTCTATTTACCCTATCCATGCACCTCATGACTTTATGCACCTCTATAATGTCACCTCTCAGCCTTTGACATTCCAGAGAAAATAGCTCCAGCCATTCAGCCTCTCCTTGTAGCTCAAACCCTCCAACCATGGCAACATCCTTATAAATCTTTTCCGAGCCCTTTCAAGTTTTACAAAATCCTTCCCATAATAGGATGAAAAGAATTGCACACAGTATTCCAAAAGTTGCCTAGCCAATATCTTCGACAGGCATGATGTGACCTCCCAACCCCTATGCTCAATGCACTGACCAATGAAGACAAGTGTACCAAAAGCCTTCTTCACTATCCTATCTATCAGTGACTTCACTTTCAAGGAACTATGAACCTGCACTCCAAGGTCTCTTTGTTCATTAACACTCCCCAGGACCTTACCACTAAGTGTATAAATCCTTCCCTGATTTGCCTTTCCAAAATGCAGCACGTCACATTGATCTAAATTAAACTCCATCCGCCTCTCCTCAGCCCATTGGCCCATCTGATCCTGTTGTACTCTGAAAGCAAATTTGAAATCAGCGAAAAAGAATCTTGGACAAGGTTTAAAAGAAACGATTCATTCAATTTTCAACCTTTTGCCATCCTCCAATTTCATCCAGTGTTATTTTTCTAACAACATTAAAGCCATGTGAGCTTTCCAACTGACCGCATAAGGACCACCAGTTATGTCACTGGGAAGTGGGTAAAGGGCTATACTACAGAAAATGCCAATTTTCTATATGGACCATCTCCATTGGTCTGACACTTGTTGCAAGGTATTATTGCAGATTCCATCATTGCATTTTCCATTCTTCTTACACCTCAATACCATGGGCTTGAAGTTTATTGTTTAGCCAGATGGCCCAACATTAACAGAAAATGCATGTCATGGCATGATCATACAGCAAACGGGATCTTCCTTGAATTTTATGGACAGTATCCAATTACATGGCAGCCAAATCTCAGGAATTGTTGGCCCAAATATTGGATCTGCAGCTGGAAGAGCCATCAGCAGCAGAGATTACTGCTCAAACTGTTAATGG
Source organism: Stegostoma tigrinum (assembly GCF_030684315.1). Lineage (NCBI taxonomy): Eukaryota > Metazoa > Chordata > Chondrichthyes > Orectolobiformes > Stegostomatidae > Stegostoma > Stegostoma tigrinum. Next base: position 32,008,147 of record NC_081354.1, read on the forward strand.
GCCTCCAGCTTACACAAGGTAAGTATAACTATGTTTGACTTATCTTGGGGCAACCTTCCCTGCCTGTGGACCCCCTTTTTCTTTGTAAGGCCAAGCTCCCATCTTGGCCACCTCCATTTCACCGACAGACCCAGCATATTGTAGGGATTCATTTCCAATGGACTGTTAAATATTGCCTAATTAGAAACCAGCACAAGGACAAGAGAACAATCCTGCTAACTGGACCATCTAACAACACAGTCACCTGGCCAAGGTGGCAACGACTGTATTATAACTTATTGAATGTTTTGAGATGACCATAAGAAATAAGGAGAAATTGGGGGTTGCTTTAATTTTTAATTGATGGCTATGGTCAACTTCCTGATCACATCGTAACCCCGCTGTTGCTAATGTCCCACTGTAAATATCAGATTGGGACACAGAGATCACCTTTTCAAACTGGGAAGTCCAACCCAATGTTGCGAACTGTGTACTGCATTTTGTATAACATGGCCGTAATAATGTTGCAAGAAACATTAATGGGCGAGCAGGTGAATGTTATTATAGAAGTTGGAGATTCAGTGTTACTGATCAGACACGATGTAGCTGTTGCCTTCCCCAATCACTACGTTCTTCAAACAGACAGTAATATAGGTAAATGTATCAATCCACAGGCGGTAACAAAAACAAAAACAGAAATTGCTGGATAAACCCAGCAGGTCTGTCTGGATCAGTGGAGAGAAATCTAAGTTAACATTTTGGGTCCAGTGATCCTTTTTCAGAATGGTTCTATTACTGATTTCCGCCATCCATAACTCTTTTGGTTTTATTGAATCCTGACAGTGTGGAAGCAGGCTATTTGGCCCATCAAATTCACTCTGACTCTCCTAAGAGCATCTGAGTGATATCCACCCATCCCAGCTACACTGTATCTCCATAGCTTACACATCTCTGGACACTATGGGCAATTCAGCATGGCCAATCTACCTAACCAGCACAAGTTTGCACTGTGGGAGGAAACTGGAGCTCCCACGGGAAACCCAAGCAGACAGTTGTTCGAGGGCAGAGTCAAACCCAGGCCCCTAGCACTGTGAGGCAGAAGAGCTAACCACTGAGCCATCCCACACTGATCCACAGACAACAATGAGTACTTTTCATTAGCAATCCTGAAGCAAGTAAAATGTAAAATCGTTACTGAAAGCAAATTAGCAAAAATGAAACTGTTCTCCAGTCTTCCAGATAATGTTCACCTCTATGGCTGTTCTGCCCTATTTCCACAATTTAATCCCTGCTGATCCAAACAGGCCAACTGTTTTAAAAGTGACTTGTACTCTGTCTTCATCAGAACTGCTTGTAAGATGTCTGCCTGTATTGAGAGTCACATGATTACAACAAACCAGGAAGCACATCAGTATAGCTTCAACCCAAACATCCCGCCTTTCACTCAAAATATTGCATGTACTTTCATTTACTTTATGAGTTCTCCAAGTTACCCATTAAACAAACAACCCTCATGCATTAGCTAAACTGCTTGTCATTCCTGGCAGTCCTTCTGCTTTCAGTCTCTCTACATGCACACAGATTGTTGGCTTTTCCTCCAATTTCTGCTACTTAGAATGATGTGTGCTCCAGTTTACTTTCAAAACCTTCTCAGCTCGTTCTGCTGAGTTATAATTAGATATGCCTTTCTTTAAGTCACATTAACTGTGTCCAACAAGGCAATCTTTTCATTGTGCTGTTTGGTTGTCTGTCAGTCGATGTGACCTGTGAAACACTGTAAACCTCTTCTGATAAGTTTAGCATTACCAAGTGTACATCAATATCTTGATCAACTGGACCAGTGGGCCAAGGAATGGCAGATGGTGTTTAATTTAGATAAATGCAAAGTGTTATATTTTGTATCGCATTCAATTCTAGTCACTCTGCTATAAGGAGGTTGTTATTAAACTGGGAAGACTGCAAACTACTTTTACAAGGATGTTACTCAGACTGAAGGATTTGAGGTGTAAGAGGAGATGAATAAGTTGGGAATATTTTCTCTGGAGCGCAGGAGGCTGAAAACCGAACTTATATTGATTTATAAAATCATGTGGGGTGTAGGTAAGGTGAATACCAGGTCTTTTCCCCAGGGTAGGGGAGTGCAAAACTGGAGGACATAGGTGTATGGTGAGAGAGGGATTTGAGGGGTGACATTTTCACACAGGGTGGTGCAAATATGGAATGTGCTGCCAGAGGAGTAGAGACAAGTACACATTTAACATTTAAAATGCATTTAGACAGGTACATGAACAGGAATAGTGTAGAGGGATGTGGGCCAAACAGGCAAATGGGATTCATTCAGTTTAGGAATCCAGTTTAGAATGAATGAGTTGTGCTGAAGGGTCTGTTTCCATGCTGTAACACTCTCTGGCTAGCCCAAGCTTTCAACTGAATCTTTCTGCCACAAAGATCTTTGGGGGCAGAATCCTGAGATGGATAAATTTTGGATCGGTTGGGGAATTGGCTATTGGGAAAGGACAGGAAAGTGGACATAATGAATGTCAGATCAACCATGATCCTACTGATGGCACAGCAGGCTCAAGGGGCCGAATGGCCTATCCCTGTTCCTATAATTTACGGTTTTATTGTCAGTGAGTGACCCACAGCTGATGACATATGACTATGGCAAGCCAGGAAGCTCAATAATACAATTAACAGCCAAATGGACTTTGTCATTAGAGTTTGTAGAACGCCTATTTTATTTCCATATTTAATGAAAAGCCATGCTAATAAATCATGTCCTGCAGCAGAATGGCAAACAACTGTCCCATTCCTTATCAAACTACTTTGTCTAACTTAAGCCTAAACTGCATCAAGGAATTGAATAGGTAAATTGAGATATGACTCAGGTCATACTTAAAATCTTAAGTTCCCAAAATGGCTTGTATTATTTACAAATGTGGCTGAACATTTGTCCAGGGCAAAATTGAACACCAGGTCCTGTGACAATATATGTTAGCCCAACCCAAGTGAAAGACGAGGGTTGCGCTTTAAAGACAACAAATAAGCACAAAGTAGATGCAATCAAACTTTTAATAATTGGTTATAAAATTGCCTTTTTTTTAGATATCATTAGACATTTATTTAGAATAACTAATGTTGCAAAACCTCTAAGCATAGAATCCTTATAGTGTGGAAACAGGCTATTTGGCCCATCAGGTTCACAATGACCTTCTGAAGAGCATCCCACCCAAACTAACCCTTTTAAGCCCACATTTTCCATGGCTAGTCCACCTAACCTATGCCTCCCTAGACATTAGGGGCAGTTTAACACGGCCAATCTACCCAACCTCCATATCTTTGGGCTGTGGGAGGAAACTGGAACACACCCATGCAGATACAGGGAGAATATACAAACTCCACAGAAACCAACCCTAAGGAATGGAATCAAACTCAGGTCCCTTGAGCTGTGAGGCAGCAGTGTTAACCGCTGAGCCACCATGCCGCTCTATTCCATCTGCATTAGTTTCAGAATGCAGAGCCTGCTGAGATCACATGTAAATCTGTTCCATGCAGTGGAGCTGAGAAAATGTTTTGCACAGAAAATATGTACATCCCACAACTCAATGGTAACTAAATTATCCTCAAAAAGATAATGTTATTCTTCTCAGTTGCCTGGGGGGCTCATTCATTCTGTTGGACCTTGATTTCATTTCAGTGACTGGAATTTATTATTTAATCATTACGTCAAGAAGAACTAAAGTATGTCAGATATTTAGATTATAAAAAAAAGACACGGTGCTCACTGTTTGAATAATTTACTAGTTTCAAAATAATAACATGGAGCATGAAAACTGGAGCTTCCCCTCTCACTGCAAGTTCTTCTCCAGCCCTGAGGAAATGTCTTCAGCTCTGGTATTCAGTAGGAATCATAATTTCTGAGGATCATGCTTCTTCCCAAACTATACTGCTAACTACAGCAAGTATTGTTTGGTTCCCCCACTTGAACGGCAATCTACACTGTGGTGCCATGGTCGGTTTGTTCCTGCTGTTCTTCACATTAGCTGTAAGGACCTCAAAGCTGGTTGAAAATTGATAAGAGCTGAAGTGCCTACATTGCTACTGTTTGGATCATTGTAGGACTGCTCTGCAGATAACTGTGGATTAAATCCAAAGCATCTAGCCTTGTGACTGGTTCCTTTTCTAGATAACATGCCCAAACCCAATGCACCACAATATCTGATGGTCGGGCAACAGCTCATCAACTTTGAGCTGACATTCCTTGAGCTGCAGACATTATCTGCAAACATGATTGCTGAGAATCATATCAGTATTTACGAGTTCCCACATGCCACACTTTCCACACATCATTTGTCCTTGCATCTTTATTTTGCTATTGTATAGTCGTTGTTTTAGTTTTGGAATATTACTCAATGATTATTTGTTGTTATATTGCAGAGTTAAAACTGGTTGTATTATAAATTTAGAATAATATTTATATTTTCTGAGTGCTGTTTTAAATTACTACCCCAGTATAGACAGGGAATAAAATTAAAACAAATTACCCACTTGAGTACTTGCTTAATCCCTCCAGAGTTCAGTTTTCATTGTCTTTTGCATCTTCTTTTAGATTTATAAAAGACTTGGCCTTCTATCAAAAAGAACACCACCTCCTTCCTCACTGTGCCAAAATCCCTCAATTACAAATTTCTGGATTTAAGCACTCAGTCTGGCTGCTATCAGACTCAAGCTGCCACATTCAAACAATTTGTTTTGTGAGGCCACTTTAAACCTACAATCTTTAAACTTCTTAAACATCAGTAATTACCTGAACATGTCTGCATTCTCCTTTTAAAAGTTCTAATTTCAAGTAACAACAAGCTAATATTAGTGCCAGAGGAAATAGCGTTACTACAGCAATTAACAGGCTTGAGAAAGTAGTCATGTAAGATGTAAATGGCAACGAGTTGACCTCCTGATATTCAACAGAGATCAGCTCCTGGTGAGATGATTGGGAGCAAGTTCCAACTATGACTTCATGAACTATGTAGCAACTGCCTCTATAGGAAGAGGCCTTGCTTGTCACTAAGAACACAAATTTACTGACACAGTTAGGTTAGTGTAGTGTAGATTTAGACTAGTTTTGTCAGTACAGACTCAATGACCTGAAAAGCCTCTTCTGTACAGTATGATCCCATGATTCTAAGATTCTATGATGAATGTTGAATGCAAACCTGAATTAATTTTAGAAAGAGTTCAACCCTTGAAATGACCTTACTTATTAAATTCCTTGGTTCAATCACTCTGTATCACTGCAGTCAGCATTGAGATATCAATTTTGTTACTTAGGCATTCACCCTTCTCACAGCAAGCTGAATTTATCCCAAAGGACTGAATCTTAGGGGTGTTTTTTGGCTAAGTTCAAATTGCATTGTAGTTATTGCAGCGTTATTTGCTGTGAGACCTGCCGGCTCTCTCACCTAATCTCACCAAACTCACCACGTTATTTGCCTACTCCATCCCTGTGGTATCTCTCACATCCAGTTTCTGCCACACCTGATCATATGTTCTTCCTGGAATAATGGACCCAATGGACCTTAATGGACCTCCATCCCTTGTATTCACACCATTTTTGAAATGCCACTGCTTACCTGTCAAGCATTAGCTGTCCAGCATTGCCTTTCATTGGCAACATAATGGCACCATAACCACATGCCATGCTGCCAATGGTATATACTCCAAGGTTCATACAACTCCATTCTAATTGCTGTTTAACCACCTCACCAGGATATTGAATTGTCTGTAGCTTTATCTCACCTGAGAAACCATTTGACAACAGTTGTACCCTAATCTCCAGTGCCCACTGTAGATCTTGTCATTGGCCAGTAGGTTAACTTAACAGGACTGCCTAGGGTTAAGGGCTTGAATGGGGAGGAATTTATTAAGCGTGTTCAATAAAACTTTCTCAGTCAATATGTAGGTGGCTCGACTAAACTTGACCTCTCTTGGGAAATAAAACAGGGCAAGTGACTGAGTTGTCAGTGGAGGAACATGTTGGGACCAGTGACCATCATTCTATTTGTTTTAGAATAGTTAAGGAAAGGATGGCCCTCGTCCAGAAGTTATAGTTCTAAATTGGGGCAAGGCTAATTTTGATGGTATTAGACAGAAACTTTCAAAAGTTGATTGGGGGAGACTGTTCACACGTTAAGAGACATCTGCCAAGTGGGAAGCTTTCAAAAGTGAGTTAGAGAGAATTCTAGGCCGACATGTTCCTGTCAATATGAAAGGCAAAGCTGGCAGGAGTCAGGAGCAATGGATGACTAGAAATATTGAGGCTCTGGTTAAGAAAAAGAAGGAGATATATATCAGGGAGAGGCAGTTGAGATCAAATGAATCTCTTGAGCATTATAAAGGGTGTGGGAGTAACTTGAGAAGAAAATTAGGAGGGCAAAAAGGGGATGGACGCGAGATAGCTTCAGTAAGTAAGGTTAAGGAGATTCCAAAGAAATTCTACAAGTATACTAAAGGCAAAAGAATAACTAGGGAGTGAATAGGGCCCCTAAAAGATAATGAGGCCATCTATGCATGGAACCACAGGAGATGTGGGTGAGATCATAAATGGATATTTTGTGTCAGCATTTACTATGGAGAAACACATGAAGCTAAGGATATTAGGAAATAAATAGTGCAGTCTTGAAAATAATCCACATGACAGAAGAGAAAGTGCTAGAGGTCGTAAAATATGTAAGAGTAAGTAACTCCCCAGGACCTGATCAAGTGTACCCTAGGACATTGTGGGAGACTAGGGATGGAATTTTGGTGCCCCTAGCAGAGACATTAGTATTATCAACAGCTACTAGCGAGGTTCAGGAAGACTGGAGGGTGGCTAATATTGTTCCATTATTTAAGAAAGGCTACAAGGAAAAGCAATGGAACTACAGACTGGTGAGCCTGATATCAGTGGTGGGTAAGTTGTTGAAGGGGATTCCAGGAGACGAAACATGCATGCACTTGGAAAGTCAAGAACTGACTGGAGATATTCAGCATGGGTTTTTGCATGGAAAATCATGCCACACAAACTTGAAAGTGTTTTTTGAAAACGTGATCAACAAGATAGATGAACATACAGGGGGAGACATTGTCTGCGTGGACTTTAACAAGGCCTTTGACAAGGTTCAGCATGGTAAGCTGGTGGGTCAGGTTTGATTACATGGGATCTGGGGAGAGCAAGCCAACTGAATATAAAATTGACTCGATGGAAGGAAATAGAGGGTGATAATAGAGATTTGTTTCAAATTGGAGGCCTGCAACTAGTGATGTGTTGCAAAGATCGGTGCTGGGTCCACTGTTGTTTATTATTTATAAAGCAGGCATCATTAGTAAACTTGCAGATGACACCAAAATTGGCAGTTTAATGGACGGCAATGAAGGTTATCTAAGTGTACAACAGGATCTTGATCAATTGGGCCAGTGGCTGTAGGAATAGCAGATAGAGTTTATTTTAATTAAATGTGAAGTGTTGCCTTTTGGCAGGACTTACACAGTTAATGGTTGAGCCCTGGTGCGTTGTCAAACAGGGAGACCTAGGGGTGCGGGTGCATGGTTCATTGAAAGTGGCCTCAGAGGTAAACAATGTCATGAAGAAAGCATTTGGCATACTTGCTTCATCGATTAGAGTACTGAGTAAAGGAATGAAAACAAATTTGTTGGAAAAGCTCAACAGGTCTGGCAGCACCTGTGAAGGAAAAACAAGGTGATGACGTTTCAGGTCCATGATCCTTCCTCAAAGATATTTTTTCTTTCTCAGATGCTACCAGACTTCCTGAGCTTTTCCAGCAACTTTGTTTTTGTTCCTGATTTACAGCTTCTACAGCTCTTTTGGTATTTACTGAGTAAGGGAATTGGGACATTATGAAACAACTTTAAAAGGCATTTGTAAGTTCCCATTTGGAGTAGGGCGATTGTCCTGCTACAGAAAGGTTGTTGTTAAACTGGAAATGGTGCAGAAAAGATTTACAAGGATGGCACCAAGACTGGAGGGTTTACGTTATGCAGAAAGGCTGGATAAGTTACAACTTTTATCCCTGGTGTGTCAGAAGCTGCAAGGGGACCTTTTAGAGGCTTATAAAATCATGAGGGGCATAAATAACATGAATAGCCAAGGTCTAAAACTAGACGGCACAGGTTAAAGTGAGGGAAAAAGATTTAAAAGGACGTGAGGGGGCAATCGTTTCACTCAGAATGTGGTGAGTATATCGAATGAGCTGCTAGAGAAAGTGGTAGAAGTGAGTAAAATTATAACATTTAAAAGACATTTGGACAGGTACACGGAAAGGAAGAGTTCAGAGGAATATGCGTGAAATGCAAGCAAATGGGACTAGTTCAGTCTCACATACCTAGTTGGCATGCACAGGTTGGGCCGAAGGGTCTGTTTCCTTGTTGTATGCCTCTGTGACTCTCTATTGCCAAGCAATTGGATAATTACAAGACAAACTTGAGGTCTTATTTACGGGAATCAAAAAGGAACACGATTGGTGCCAACAGAGGCAAAACTTTGACCCCACAATGCCAACCAGTTCTCAGCATCATGATCAAAGATTGTTTTGCAGTCAGTGATTGCTGCACAATGGAAGCTCTCTTCCATTGGAACCAGATGTTAATGAGACTGTGTCTGCCATGTAGTGCCTGCCTTATAGCTGAGCTCTATCCTCCTCTCTAATGCTCTTGTTCTCCTCCTTGGAAGACTACTCCTATTTCCCCAGTTCCTCTGCATCCAGTACGTCACCCCATTTCCTGCTTGGATTGTGTGGAACATGGCCTCACTCTCCTGCAGCCCTCAGTTTCCACATCAGCATCCAGAACAGTTCTGTCACTGTGTCTGAGGGCATACAACACCTGGCCATAACCAGAAAATGGAGTGAGGGTCAGAAACATCTGGCCTTCCACACTCCTCTACATCCTGAGCAGCCCTACAACAGTGATCACTCCCTGAACTGCGTGGTCCTCTCATCCACATGGGTCTACTGTTGCTCCTGGGATTGTCATTGGCCTCGGTCCTCATGCATCCATCTTTTTCTCCTTAGATAAGCAGCTATAGTGATCAATAAGCCATGAGTGATAGGCCCAGGATTCTTAGGGGAAAGGTCCCAAATCACACATAGAATGAGCAAAAGAGTGTCTTAGGCCTCAGAAATACCAACAGTAGTGAACGCTGCAAATGAGGAAGGAGCATAGCTCAGCACAGCCCCTCAAAAATGACTCCAATAAACATCTCTGGATTTTTCTGAAGCAGCGACATGCTAACAAGCATGGCATAACATGGCAATGTAAAGCAAAGTAAGGGATGGCAGCTGCAAGCAGGAAAGTAAGTGATAACTCAGAAAGTGCTAAGAGTGGAAGTGAGCAGCTTTAAGACACAGCCTGATCCATTTTGTAAGCTGGGTGCCTGTCCCTGTGAGCAAAGCATGTCTACTGCAACACTTTTAATGCTAGCTGCCAGTTCATCCTGCAATGCAGGACTCTATCTCCTACGCAGGAAGAGGTGCCATGATGTTTATAATAGGTCAGCAGATGCTCGATTTCAATGTCCTTGGCTGAAGAGCATGTGTGGCTGATGCCCTTGGATTATGCCCTGAGATATTGTTGCCAACATCTAACATGGAGGTCCTTCAGAGAAAGCGGCAAGCTGAATCTGCCAGGTACTGGCTCTGATTTCCTTGCTCAGTTTTCCCAACGCAGAGTTTGTTTGGCAAATTTGCACATTAATACAGCGATTTGTCCCATTAACGGGGCATTTAACATTCATTAATCTCTGTCATATGGCATCTTGCCACTGCCTAAGAAGAATCTTGCCACATTGTTTGTGAAAAGCAGAAAAGATAAGATGAGATGATCTCACCTTAATGATGGTACTTGCAGACTTATCATCTAATTCGGCCATACATTTTGCCATAGGCCATGTCACTCAAAAGCTCTGTAAGATTATGGCCATTGCCCAGCAAACATTCTTGCTTCCATTTCATATTGCATGCACGTGTGAGATATTGTATTATGATTTTCTTTACTAACTCACTCAGAAGTGCTCTATGTTTGCTATACCATGTTTTCATTGACTCATCCATAAAACTGTATTTTTGTCGCACATTTTATTTGTACAAGATAAACTAAAGTAAATATCCCTTCCTAGGCTGCCAACCTATTACTCTTTCTTTACACTTTTCAATCGTTATCGGTCCCAAGCTGCAAGCAGTGTTTAGACATGTTTCTGTATCAAAGGCTACCCCTGAATAAGTATTAATACTGTAACCTACTCTGAACAATGCCATCCCTGCCATCATGTCTCCATAACTCACTCAAAACTATGGAATGATTATATCAATTAGCCCTTAGTAACTGTCTCTCAGGACCTGAATGGGCAGGAGGACATTGAATAGTTTCCTCCAACAGCATGCCCCTATAGTCTGCTGCTTTTTATCTCTTTGAAATTTCCTTATACACTACCCATAACACTGTGCTGCCTATTTATAACTCTTATTTAGGACTGCTATCTTGTATCATATTCAGATTTATACATTTAAAATATATATTAGATAACGCTGCAATCCCTTTAAGAAAATTACTCCCAAAACAGTACTTCTGTGAAACTGCATGAATGAGCATGTAGGAACTGTCAAGAACCATCAATAGTGGATGAAATTTCATAACCTAGCTGCAGGAGATCGAATTAATAACCTCTATACTTTTGTTTAGTACACATATAATTTCCCACTTATTTAGATCATACAGGTCTTGTATTTTTACTAGCATTGCTAATTTTAAAAATAAAGGAATAGCGCCTCTTACTCATGCAAGCTCAGACCAGACAGACATTCTAATCCCATCAGGAGTAACAGCCAACATTTAGCAAGTGCTTAAACTATCTCTCGCTTCCCCGAACAGATGTCACACAAACTTGTTTATAATAGGTACAACTATGTGACATTATCATGCTAAAATGTTAATGTATGTAAAAATTGTGTGTAAAAGAGGCTACTATAAAACTTTCTTTGGATTGCATTGCTGCCTCGAACTGTGCCACTGCAGATGCTCAACAGGGAGGATATTTTCTTTACTCACCGATCTCAGTCACTATTGAACACAATTTCACACAGTCGTAATTTGTCTCAACCACTAACCCTCTTTCCATAGGCTCGCTACTAACCCTCAAAGTTCTTTCCATAGCCTCACTAGTCATTAAGTGAATCCAGTTTCCTCGACACATGTTCTAAATCAGTTAGCTTTAATGTTCAATCTATGGTCCCCCATTCGTGACTTCTCACTGAAAGAAGTCTGCTTCCATCTACATCTCTATCCTTTCCAAAATTTCTTTTCCATAATCTGTCAATGGGAATGAGCTGGGTATATTCAAGTAAAAGTAAGTATTCAGACAGAAAAATCCTTAAACTGAGCAACATGTTGTTCTGGTCAGTAACTCCCTTTGGGGTGTTTTCAGGGTTTGTTTCATCAACCTGTTATCTTCTTTCCATTTCATTATTTTTACCTGATGCAGATGATCACAAGCAGCTTCATACATTATTCATTGAAGGAACTTTCTTCTGCTGCATTCATATCTCTCTATTTCTCGTGGAAAAGCATTCAGAAACATTAGAAGTTCAGTTTTTTTGTTACAAGACAGGTGGGTCCAGGTGCTACACTACTTACTTGTATTCGCTGAGCTGCCTACAAGTGCCTTCTGTAAATCATGTGTAACCAAACTGCACAAGGATTCATTTTGATTCTATTGAGGTGTCTTTGACCGTTGACCATATTTTTTCTCGTATTAGTTTCACCACTGCAACTACTTCCCACATCTAGTCATTCTTTCCATTTCAATATGAAGTAATCTCCAGATTTGGTGTCAGTGACTTCAAGGGGAAGTTTCCTTTCACCAACTTCTCATCTGAGACAGTTTCACTCAACAAGCATTTAGTTCTTATTCAGCTGTTTCTCTTTTTCAGACTTTTTTTGCTCTTTGTGATAGTGCTGACTTTTTCTCTTTGTACTCGTCTCTGCTGTTTACATTTGCGCATTCAGCTGTTCTCTTTGTCACCTTGTCCCATTTTTCAGATACTGCAAAGTGAAAATCCATCAACTTCAGTCTGTTGGACAACATAATGCAACTAGCAGGATCCATTTCAAAATCCTGACACATATCATAATCCATCACTGATCCACCAAAGATTTGCAATGTCATTTGCATTTATGCTGCAAGCCCCTATCCCATGCCATTCCATCCTTATCACACCATTCCTCTGAAACCATACCATTCCCATTTTTTAGTTCCTCTCCTATCATCACCATCCCATCCTCCAGCCTACCCCTCCTTCCTATGCCTGAATCTCCCATCTCATCCTTCCCCTGCCTTTCTTTCTATACCACACCATTCTTTTCATCCCTCTCCTACCATCCCTATACCCAGCCTACTTAGAATCATAGAATCCCTACAGTTGAAAACAAGTCATTCAGTCCATCAAGCACACATCAACCCTCCGAAGAGCATCCTGCCTAATCCAACTGCCCTACCATCTCCCTGTAATCCTGCATTTCCAATGGACATTCCAAATGAGTCTGCATATCCTTGGACACCATGGACGATTTAGCATGGCCAATCCCCCTAATCCATGCATCTTTTGACTTTGGGAAGAAACCGGATCATCAGTTTTTCCTTCCTATGCCTGCATTCCCCATTCTATTCCCCCTATGCTAGTTTGCCATGATGATTTCCCAGTCATGAGCCATTGCTCCACCCATGTGGCATCCTCATGACAGTCCCCTCCTCCTCCCTGTTGCTCTCCCTCTTCCCACACTATGAAAACCTTCCGCACATTCAAAAGAAACCTAGATCTGTCCCTAAAATGCAATGCTGATGATTAGAATGGGAATGGATGGATAATTTACTGGGCCAGCACAAATACAATGGGCTGGGGTCGGGGGGGTTTGGGGGTGGTGGTGGTGCGGGTGGTGGTGACCTCTCTCTGTGCCATTATCATCCTGTGGTTCTGCATCCATTTTGACCCACCTGCAACTTGAGGGGTGCCTGATGTTTGGTGACATTATTTAGCCCAATGAATGACCATGGGCTGTTTAGATAGTTTAAAGGTTAGCTACAACAGCTTTGGCCCACAAAATAAACCCAACAATAGGTCCCTAAAACTGACCAGTTTGTCTAGGCAAATATATGGACATCTATGTATTAACTTGAGAGCAGAGGAACAGGCTGGGCCTGAGAATGGGAAAGAGGCCTTGCAGGACGATAGCTCCTGTCAGGCAGAGAGAGCTGTGCCAACCAAGCATGGACTCAACGGCAAATCTATATTGGTGAGACCAAACGGAGGCTCAGAGACTGTTTTGTCAAGCATCTGCATTTTTTGTGCGACAAATGACAACACCTTCCAGTCACAAACCATTTTAAGTCATCCTCCCTGGGTGACACATCCATCCTGTGCCTCCTTCAATATCACAATGACGCCCACCCTCAAACTGGAGGAACAGCACCTCATATTCCATCTTGGGAGCCTACAGCCAATGGCTTAAACATGGAATTCACTAGTTTTGCCTCCTTAACTTGACACAACCTTACCAACCTCTCTCCAATCTAACTGCCCCTCCCACCTCACTGGCCAATCCCCACCATTCCCTACCTACACTCACCCATCACCATTTCACCAACTTTCCCCAGCCCCACTCCTCCTCTCCCTATTTATTTTGGAGCTTCCTTCCCCCTACCCCATTTCTGAAGAAGGGTCCCGGCCTGACACTTCAACTTCCCTCTTCCTATGATGCTGCCTGGCCTGCTGCGTTCCTTTAGCTCCACACTGTGTTATTTCTGACTCCAGCAACTACAGTCCTTACTATCTCTACCAAAGAACACAGCTGTGATTGAGACCGGGGGAGGGCAGCACCAAAGTGTATAGCAAGGATTACATGTAGTAGCCAAGGAGCCTGCAAAATGTCTACAAGTTCAACTGACCCAACTGTTTCACAGCCAGTCCAACATTGCTTGTCATTGCTATCAAGTATCCATCATTTTCTCCTGCTGCTGAAAACCTGGATATTAAACTGAAAACCTTTTTAGAAGGTGTACAGATAAAAATGGAGGATTGGATTACAGAAGGTGCATGGTTATGGTAAATATCATAGAGATAATTGCAATCATTTCCTTTTGAACCTATTTATTCATAAACAGGAATGAACTAGACTGGATGTTAAAGCATTTCATTTTTTCTCAAAGAGTAGTGAATCTCTGGAATATGGCATTGCTGTTATATTGTGGGCTGAGCCTTTGCATAGCTTTGAGAGGGAGTTGGACCAGTTCCTTTATAAAGCTGGTGCAATAGAGGAAACAAGTGGGTTTACTAATAACATATGGTCTATTTGATTTCTTCAACTGGTTTCAATCACCTGAGGGGGGTGAGCAAAGATAAATTTTCTGCAGTGTATTCCTCTGAACTTGCAAGACTGCAGGCTGTTTGAAGGGTTTGGATGAATGCCTGGTCAGGATCCTCCAGCCATAATGAATGTGAGCCAGGTTTGATAGACCAGCTGGTCCTTTTCTTCTCATCACATTTATATATCCAAATGTTTGAATTATAAAAGCATTGCACACGAGAAATATTTTAATGGGGGCTTCTCTCATGAAATATCTCTCAGATATCTTGCACTTTCATATGAAATGCACTCACAGAATCTATGTACTCCTCCTTCCCAACTTGCAGATAACCATACACAACATCAATTACAGCATTTGGCACAGTGAACAATGATTTAGCAAAAGCCAATGTAACAGTAACCGTAGACGAAAACTTTCCAGACCCATACCTTTGTGAGCTTTGGCAAGAAATTCAGAAGGATCATGTAAAATTTCAAGTGAAGTCATTTTGTCAAGACCAACAAGTCACTGTATCCAACCAAATCCAAGACGCTGAGACAAGATAATCACTAGCGAGCCTACTCATGGGGATTATCGCTCATTATCACCTTCATTGTTATCTAATCCCATCACATTAATATACAGCCTCCTATTTTCTCACATCCAGATGGAAAAAAGATGCTGAGAATTCCCAGTATTAAAGTCCAAGGGGTATCTGTAAACAACAATTCACAGCTTGCTCCTTTGGGCCTATATTTTGGACACCCAGCATGCTCCTTGGCCAGTGGATACCAAAATCGCACATCCACTAATGCCGACACCCGATGTGTACCAGCCTCTCCACATCTTTGTGACTCATGTCTGACTCATGTGACTCACTTACATCACATGTGCCACGCTGCACGCTGATAAAATCCATTGGAATGCTGCTACACTTAGCTCACAAACCAGCCTGGGCTGCATCTTAGGGCTGCTTGATCACGCGCTTAGCGCTAATTCATTTCACCCCAATTGCATGTTCACAAAATCCCTGCCTAGATTTGACATGTTTTTCCTTGCATTTTATCACACCAACTTAGAATTCACTCGCTTCAAAATCTCCCCACCCCCAGCTTTATCCCTTGTCCAACCCCAACCTCTCATCCCCGCCTCCTTCACCTGACACAACCTGCCTATCTTCGTTCTCAACTTTCCACCCCACCCTTCCCACTGACCAATCTCCACAACCCCCTCCCTACATCCACCTATCACCACCCTGCCTGTCTTCATCCAGCTGCACAACCCCCTATTTGTTACTGAGCTCCCTTCCCCCTCCCCAGTCCTGATGAAGGGTGCCGATCTGAAGCGTCAACTTTCCTGTTCCTTTGATGCTGCCTAACCTGCTGTGTTCCTCCAAATCCACACTGTATTTACTTGAGGCCATTGGGCTGTTTTTACAGTATCAGGCTTGGGCTGGATGAGGGGGCACCGTAAGGTATGGTAGGTAGTGGTACCTACCACTTGATAGGCCTCATGGAGAGAAACCCTCCATAAAATTCAATAAAAACAACACAGCCAAAGTATGTGAAGATCTGCCCCATATAATTCTAGGATCAGAAATTATGCTCCAAGATCATGTAATTTAATTGTTGCTGGTAAATCTAAAAACTATAGAGCTCAGTTCCCTTTCCATGATAAGTTAGCGAATTGATCACTGCCCAATTTGCTGGAAAGGTTGACAGTTGGTTACTTTATGTTTGGAGCAGAGATAGATCTGCCAGCATGCACACTGATAACCAGCTACACTCTGTTAGATACCGTGTACAATTAGAAAAACATTGCTTGAATTTGGCTGGGATGGTGCCTACAGTGATCAATTCACCGCTGTGAACAATGGTAACAAGGCTGAGCTAGTTAAGGGTAACTGCCAATTGGAGTGGATGGGAGGATGACTGCATCTCAGTGAGTAGAAAGAACACAACTAGATTTGTAATACAGCAATGTGACACTCTTTGATGATATTTTATACAATACCATCTATAGTTACGAATGTTTTAGAGTAGATTTGTAGCTCAGGTTGTGGATGTTGTGGGTGAGCCAACCAACCACAATATCTGTATTTACTTTCATTGTCCATACAAACTGTTACTTTAAGCGAGACGATAAAGAGCTAAATTTGAATGTCATTGTAAATCTTAGACCCAGATTTTCATTACATCAGTGAGTCTTCTGCCTCCAACGTGATGAAATAATCGGTATTCGTTGAAAATCCCATGTCCAGTCTGAATATAGCACTGTCCCTTATTACAAGGGCTCAATGATATCTGCTCAGACTTCATGCATGTGCGCTTTAAAGAGGCAGTTGGATGTTTATGTCAATAGTTACCTCCATTGCTTTGTGCTTTTATGCTTGAGGTAAGTGCCTGAAACTGAAGTGTGCACATGATACGAGATTAGGGAAGAGTTGAACCTTGTGGATTCATTTGCGTAACCAGGGTAACCTTTTAGAAAGGTATGGAACCTCTTTGAATCTGGCCCGGCCACATATTTGAGGGAGGTAAAGTGCTCTTTGGGAAAGGTTAGGTGTTTTTTCAGGATTTATCAAAGTGCATATACTTGTGCATAAAAATTTTTTAAGCTCATTAGGATTGGAAAAGTTGTCAAAGAATTGTCAAGTTGTCAAATGGACCTCTCTATATGGTCATGGCATTTAAAATACTGGACCTGGGATTGTTACTCAAATATGTATATAAGTGAAAGACAAAGATAATGACGTTCACATTGACCAAAATACCAATTATTACACGCCAATTTAATTACTAAAATCAAACAAACAGCAATCAATCAAATATCATCCAAACTTTCCAATAGATAATCTCACTGAGCAGCAGATCTAAGAGGGTTAGAAAGGAGGAATCTGAGCTGGGAGGTCATGCATTTTCTATACATATGGAAAGATAAGCTTCCCAACAATAGCGCCTGTGCATCTGGGCAAAAGGAAGGGCTTCCAGTTAGGAAGACAAAGAATATCCAGCTGTCAGGGTCACACAGCAACCAGAAGAAAGTTTACAAAACACAACTGTGTCATTTGACATTGCATCAGTAATCCAACCAGTTTAGGTTACAATGATTCTGAAAAAAGATTGCTGAAGGTTAACATTCTCGTTATAAGGAATTATCCAAAAGAATTTAACAGAATTTTGATACAGAGATAGTAGGGACTGCTGATGCTGGAGATTCTAAGGTAACACGGTGTGAAGCTGGATAATGACCCTTCTTCTGCTGTTTTCATCCAGCTTCACACTGTATTATTACAGAATTTTGAGTTATCTTTGTGGATAATTGCCTGCACTGGCAGAAGGAAGTCTGAACGACTGATTTTCAATTATAATTTCAAACTTATAAAAAGCTCATTGGAATGTATTCTAATCATTCTGGTCTAAATTTGAACCCTGACACCATTGTTTGCTCAGAGGTCTAGAAGCTGCCCAAATTTTTCAGAATGGTGAAGGTGGTTAGTCACCTGCTACATGATGTTACTATATAATGTCACAGCTGATTAACAGCTTAAAGCCGCAGCACAAACTAAACATTCTTGGGTAGGCCAATCACAAGTCGACACCGTTTAGTTTAACATGTGCGTGGTTGTGCAAATGAAAATATAAAGGGTTGTGCACTTACACAGGTCATCCACACATTCCAAAAAAAAATGATGTTGATAGCAACTAAGCAATATTTTAAAACTATTTTCAGATTTGGCTTGGTACTCATTTTGATTTAACTAGAAAAAGAACTCTGGTCTAAATAGTCAAATTAATGTATAAGGCAACTTTAAAATTCAACTACAGTATTTTTTGAAACTATTGCACATTTTGATTACATGCTGCCTGCATAAAGGAACATAGATACATTATCCTTATTGGCAAAATATGTATTCATCAGGAAAAATGTATGGGAAAGAGCTGAAGTAATTTCTTTGGTTTCTGTTGCTGAGATGTCGAGGTCCAGGCATGTTGGCTGAGCTTGCTGTGTCACTGTTTTCTCTTCTGCATTGGTCTTAATCATCAATTTATAAAACAAATAGAAATGCACAAGCGCCATTCCATTTATAACGTCTGAGGTTTCACCAGGAATTTGATTTTAATCCACTGCTTTCAAAGAAAAACAGTGTATCAAAGTGAAGCACAGGAGTAGGGATTTCAATACTGTAAATAGCTAATTAATTTCTTGTTTTAAATGATAAGAACAGGAAATTTAGTTAAGACTTATTTATTTTTGGAGTCTGAACTTTGCACATTTCAATATGAGAAACAGAAATCTGTGAAAGGTTTTGGTGTTAGCTATGGATAAAATGGTGGCACTTCCAGTTCTAATGCAGAATATTATGGTTTAAGATGTACCCTAAGTGTCTTGAGTACTGAAATTCAGGCAGTCAATGCATTGCCATGCTAAGGAAGCACGACACTTTTAGAGGTGCTTTCTCTCAGCTGGTTGTGGAATCTTACTGTGCCACACTTTGGCTGGTGTGTTTCTCACCTAAGATGGCAATAACACTTCAAAAAGTACTTCATTAGCTTTGAAATGTTTTGGGATATCACAAAGTTGTGAATTCTGCAAAAAAAGTAAGTCTTCCATAGTACATTTGTGAGGCTGCATTCCTTAAAGCAACAAAGACATATAATTTTTTCAAGTGCTTGTCCATATTGTTAATTAATATTTATTCTGTTTTACTTCCCATTGTTGTCCTTGTATGATTTGCAATGAAAATGTTCAAATCAGTGGTGTAAATCTCTGCTGCATGTATCGTAACTTTCAGCAGTTTATTTCATTACATTTCCCTGAGATTGCTGACCTACATTAACCTCTAGCCTGGCAATGTGACAAGTTTAAATTTTTTAAAAAGTGTCTAATTGTCTCCGTGGCTTCATTTCTTCCTGACGAGTTATATCTCACAGTTCGCAAGTCAGTAAAATAAAAAGCAAATTACTTTGGATGTTGGAAATCTGAAACAAACATAGAGAATGCTGTAGAAACACAACTGATTGGGGATGCCAGAGTCAGGATGCTCATCTCATAAGGAAATGTCAGGCAGGGTGAATGGTGTCGGGGGATGGGTGTGTGACAACGACTGGGGGAAGATATTGCAGGAAATAAAAAGAGTGGCAGAGTGTGAAGTCCGACTGCACTTGTGGAGAGAGAAACAAAGTTAACATTACAAGTCTTGTGTGACTCTGCTTCAGTACAGTATGACAGTATCTCTTCTAGGGGCATGCTCATAATATTTTCCTTATGTCATGGCATGTGACTTGACGACACAAATACCATCTTAACTTGGGTCACTTGAAGCTTCATGTGCAGATGGAAACATGCTACTCTTTGTAACCGAATAGCTGAAAGTTGCTGTGTTTTGTAAATGTAATATTTGTACATATCAGTGACCTATTTACCAAGCTATTGGTCAAGAAGGCATGCAAGGTTCAATAGATGCGGGATTAGCTGAGATAATGAAACTTCTTGATCAGTGCCTCTGGCCTGAAACTTATGATTTATTTGTGAAGTAACAATTACACCCAGTATTGAGGAGGGTCTTTGACTGCAAGGCGTAACGGTTTTCCTTGCTGAATTTTTGTAAACATGCATGCTGCATTAATTACTTATCCTGCCCTTATGGTGTCCCTCTTGTCTAGTTCTAGCTCCCCTTTACACGCTCTGTTACTAGAACAACTCCGACCTGTTGGGACAGCTCAGAATTGCCCAGCAACCCTTGCGTCCCGACCACCTACAACAGGCACTAGTGCACCCGAACAAGTAATATCCATTCATAGCCATCTTGCATGGTTCCAGAATGTGACAGATAAGGGAAATTTGATGCCCCACTCTGCAGGCAGGAGCCTGAAGATCCAGCTAGACAGGGTGGTGTACACATGGCATTTCTTCTTCTCACAGGACCCAGCTGTGGAGGCCATGACATCAGACCATACCAGCTTGGCCCAAGGTTGTCCTCCAGCTCAGTGTAGTGTCAGCATTTGGAGAAATGCCCAGCAATTTAGGAATAAATTCAATGACTTTTTCCATCTCAAGAGCCTAACTAGCACTATATTGAAGAAGGGTCACTGGAAGCGAAACGTTAACTTTGTTTTTGCCTTCACAGATGCTGCCAGACCTGCTGAGTTTTTCTAGCACCTTTGTTTTTGTTAGCACTTTATTATCTTTGAAACCTTACATTCACTCTCTCTGTTACAGTACCCACCTCCCAACAAGTTTTACCCTCTACCACTCTCACTATTGCCTGCAGCAGCTTCCTTCAATCATCCTCACCCACACAATCCCCAACACCGCTAGTCCTGAAGGAAATTTGGCTCCTTGCACCTTACGTTGGAAGTAGAATTAGGTTTTATGGTCACGTGTACTCAAGTACAGGAATACTCGAGTATAGAGAAAGGTGTACAAAGTCGCCATCCTTGGAACAAAGATATTGAGGCACAAAATCTCAGGAATAAATTTTAAAAAGAAATAAATAAAGCAGCAGTGCAGTTCTTCCAAGGCAGGGAGCCTACACTGGGTTCACTTGAGACTGGAAGTCCTCACTGGTCTTCCCCGAGGAGACTGAGTCTGCGCTGGGCTTCATTGAGGCCATGGGAGTCCGAGCTGGGCTTCATTGAGGCCGGGAGTCCACACTGGGGTTCCCCAAGGAGACCAGGAGTCTGAACTGGATTTCATTGAGGAGACCGGGTGTCCGCACTGGGCTTCCCCGAGGAGACTGGGAGTCCGCGTTGGTCTTCCTCGGAGGGTGGGAATCAGCACAGGGCTTCATTGAGGCTGGGTGTCTGCTCTGACTCAACTCTCCACCAATGCTGTTACAGTAACGGAGATAATTAGAAACAAAAGGAAAAGAAATAAAATGAAAAGAAGAAAGAGAAGAAAAAATGGACGGAACAGACAAGCTCAGGCCTAGGAGCCTACTCCACCACCATCTTGCTTTCTGTGAAGAGAAGATTGACTCTGACCTTCCAGAGCAGCTGATGGTTTTCCAGCTCCTGGACTGGTATCAGAATCACCGCACCCATCCCCCTTGACTTGCAGTGCCGGGACCCCTGACCATAGGTTTTCTCTCTTGGCTTAACTGTTGAAAACCATGACAAAATTCCTGGCTTTTGTTCTGCACTACATGACCTAGAAATGTAACAGAAATGTGAGCCTGGCTGTGGCTGAAAGGGCAAAGTGCAAAAAGGCAGGAATGCTGTGAGCATCTAGCTAAGCACAGAGTGAGTGAGTGCTATGAGAGCAAGCGAAGAGGTCTGGGATGTAGCCTAGTCTAATCCATGAGCTGGATTCATATTCCTGAGTGAAAAAGTATCTTCATAGCAATATTATAATGATTGTAGCTAATGCAACCTGAGTTGCAGTATTAAACTGCAGGTGCATCCTGTAAGTTAATTGGAGAGAGACATAAGAGTTCTTATCAACCAGCACACATAAGATGCCAATATCAATATGAGTGTGATGTGTATGTGTGGCTAGTATCCATGACCATAACCTGAGATGGCGACGTCTAGTACCCAACATAGATATCCTTTGGAGCAAGCAGCCAGCTGAAGTCACCAAGTACCTGTTCTGACTTCAGAATATTCAACATTTATTTTGTTTGACACATTTTCTGCACAGAGAAAAATTTGCTTTGCCACTTGAAAAATATGCAAAAATGCAGTGGGAGGCTTCTGGCATATGGATAGTCCTCACCAGACTTGTAGTGCAGTTATATAGTCATAGAGTGATACAGCATGGAAACAGAGCCTTTGGTCCAAATTATCCATGACAACCAAGTTTCCCAAACTAAACAGGTCCCATTTGTCAGCATTTGGCCCATATACCTCTAATGTTGCAACAATACCTGCATCTACCACTTCATCTGGCACTTCATTCCATATACGCACTGTGTGAAAACATTGGCCCTCAGGTTCTTTTTAAATTTTTCTCCTCTCATCTTAAAAATAAGTCTCCTTGTCTTAAAGTCCTACACCTTTGGGAAAAGGCCTTTGCTATTCACCGTATCTATACCACTCATGATGTTATAAACCTCTATAAGATCACCCCTCAACCTCTTACAGTCAGTGAAAAAAAAGTTCCAGGCTCTCCAGCCGCTCCCTATAGCTCAAACCCTCCTGTCCGAGCAACATCTGTCCACCACAAACCTCATGAGAGCTCACATCATTAGGCCCCCATGAGATTCCATCCATTGCATTTGTTGGCATGGCTCAGCTGGTATCATACAAGTCTCTGATCCAATAAGGCCTTGAGAACTTGCGCAAAGTTTTCTCAACATCTGCCTCCTCCATCACTGTACATAGTAGGTACTATATACTCAACTTACGATATTCACCATAACATTACAGCCACTGTCTGATGATATTTAGGCAAATTCTCCAAGCTTTCGGCTTTCACTAACAAAGAAGACAAGAACAGACACATCTTGGGAGCACAGTCATGGTACCATAGAATGTTTACAGCACAAGACAAAGTTCGGGTCAAGGCCTGAAACGTCAGCGTCCCTGCTCCTATGATGCTGCTTGGCTTGCTGTGTTCATCCAGCTCTATACCTTGTTATTTCAACCTATTGAATCTGTGTTTGATCTCTTAAAAAGCAACTCAGCTCCTCCCAGTCTTCCACTTCTTCTCTGTATTCCTTTTCCTCCCCAGGCGCCTATGCAATTTTTTTGAAAACTCGAATTGCGCATCCCTCGGGTCTCAGCTAGTCTATTCCAGATTCTAATCTCTTAGGGTTCTGAAATAAATAGAGAGAAAGGGGAAGGCGGATCGAAGATGAATAGAGGAGAAGATAGGTGGAGAGGAGAATATAGGTGGGGAGGTAGGGAGGGGACAGGTCAGTCTGGGGAGGACAGACAGGTCAAGAAGGTGAGGTGAGGTTAGTGGGTAGGAAATGGAGATGCGGCTTGAGGTGTGAGGAGGGGATAGGTGAGAGGAAGAACAGTTTAGGAAAGCGGGGACGAGCTGGGCTGGTTTTGGGATGCAATGGGGGGAGGGGAGATTTTGAAGCTTGTGAAATCCACATTGATACCATTGGGTTGCAGGGTTCCCAAGCGGAATATGAGTTGCTGTTCCTGCAACCTTCGGGTGGCATCATTGTGGCACTGAAGGAGGCCCAGGATGGACATGTTGTCTAAGGAACGGGAGGGGGAGTTAAAATGGTTCACGACTGGGAGGTGCAGTTGTTTATTGTGACCCGAACGTAGGTGTTCTGCAAAGTGGTCCCCAAGCCTCCACTTGGTTTCCCCAGTGTAGAGGAAGCCACAACAGGTACAGAGGATGCAGTATACCACATTGGCGGATGTGCAGATGAACATCTGCTTGATATGGAAAGTCAACTTGGGGCTGGGATGGGGGTGAGGGAGGAGGTATGGGGGCAAATGTCGCACTTCCTGTGGTTGCAGGGGAAAGTGCCAGGTGTGGTGGGATTGGAGGGGGTTGTGGAGCGGACAAGGGAGTCGCAGAGAGATGGGTCTCTCCGGAAGGCAGGCAAAGGTGGGGATGGAAAAATGTCTTTGGTGGTGGGATCGGATTGTAGATGGCAGAAGTGTTGGAGGATGGTGCGTTGCATCCAGATGTTTTGGGGTTGTATGTGAGGACTAGGGGGATTCTCTTTTGGTGGTTATTGCAGGGGCGGGGTGTGAGGGATGAGCTGTGGGAAATGCGGGAGACACGGTTGAGGGCGTTCTTGGCAACTGCGGGGGGAATGTTGCGGTCCTTGAAGAACGAGGACACCTGGGATGTACGGGAGTGGAATGCCTCATCCTGGGAGCAGATGCGGTGGAGGCGAAGGAATTGGGAATAGGTAATGGAATTTTTGTAGGAAGGTAGGTGGGAGGAGGTGTATTCTTGGTAGCTGTGGGAGTGGGTGGGCTTGAAATGGACATCGGTTTCTAGGTGGTTGCCTGAGATGATGACAGAGACGTCCAGGAAGGTGAGGGATGTGTTGGAGATGGTCCAGGTGAACTTAAGATTGGGGTAGAATGTGTTGGTGAAGTGGATGAGCTGTTTGAGCTCCTCTTGGGAGCACAAGGTGGCGCCAATATACTCATCAATGTAACAGAGGAAGAGATGGAATTTAGGGCCAGAGTAGGTAAGGAAGAGGGACTGTTCCACAACCTACAAAGAGGCAGGCATAGCTTGGGCCCATGCAGGTACCCATGGCCACCCCCTTTGTCTGTAGGAAGTGGGAGGAGCCAAAAGAGAAATTGTTGAGGGTGAGGACGAGTTCGCCTAGCCGGATGAGGGTGTCGGTGGATGGGGACTGGTTGGGTCTGCGGGACAGGAAGAAGCACAGAGCCTTTAGGCCATCTGCATTGCGAATGCAGGTGTATAGGGACTGGAAGTGCATGATGAAAAATCTCCCCTCCCCCCACTGCATCCCAAAGCCAGCCCAGCTCATCCCAGCCTCCCTAACCTGTCCTTCCTCTCACCTATCCCCTCCTCCCACCTCAAGCCACAGCTCCATTTCCTAACTACTAGCCTCATCCCGCTCCCTTGACCTGTCCGTCCTCACGGAACATGATCTATCCCCTCCCTACCTCTCTACCTATACTATCCTCTCCACCTCTCTTCTTCATTATCCATCTTCGATCCACCACCCCTCTCTCTCTATTTATTTCAGAACCCTCTCCCCATCCCCCCTTTTCCAATGAAGTGTCTTGGCCCAAAAAGCCAGCTTCTGTGCTCCTAAGATGCTGCTTGGTCTGCTGTATTCATCTAGCTCCATACTTTGTTATTTCAGATACTCCAGCATCTGTACTTCCCATTATCTCTTGCCTTATGTTCTTTTGAGATTTGCATTCTCTCAGAGTTATCTGATTCTTGATCCTTCTGACAGTGGAAATAGTATCTCTTTCTATCCACGTTGTCTTTATTCTCATGACTTTAGTAACTTGTTTAGAGATTTTGAAGAATAGATGGAGACAGCTTATTCCCTAAGGTCAGTAGATCACCAATGGAGGTTATAAATTCAAAATAATTTTTAAACAATCTAGAGTGAAGTTGAGAAGTTTTTCGCTGAGACTCTTCTACTCGGACAGGTGGTGGAGTGAACATGTGGTACAAATGGATTCTAGGTTTAATATTAAAATGGAGTAGAACAGGTATTTTGGAATAAGCTGCAGACAGAAAACTGGTATGTGGAATTAAGCATGACTGCCTCGCCTGTTGAACGTCAACACAAGTGTAATAGTCTAAATGATGCCCTGTGAATAATTTTAAAGACATAATAATATAAAGGCTCATCATAACCTTTAAAGGCAGCAAGGAATAGGTAATAAATGTGGCTTTGTCAATTTCACCTGCACCCAACAGTATATGAACAGGCACAAAGCACCAATCTAGCATACTGAATCTTGTTCTATGCTAGTGTTCTTTTTGTTTTTATCAAATGTGGACATTTAGACATTTGACATTAGAGTTAATCCTTCAACCCTGATTTGAAACATCTTCTTGCCGCAAAAAGTTGGAAGAGGATAAATTTAGTCCCAGCTGTCAAAACACCAGGACACTGCACAATTGTTCTTGTCAACTGTATTTCACAGCTGTCTCTTTGTTCAAAACTAGTTCTGAAGAATATTAGAAGCTGGGGTGCACATAAAATTATGATGATCCCTAGGCAGTGATCGAGAATTGTTTAATATTCTGCTTCTAATGCTGATATTGCCAGGTGCCATAAAAATAGATAATATTACAGAGCCTTGGGAAGTGACATTGATTGTTGAATGCAGTATTTGGTTCTGGTGGAGTCATCAATATATCATTCAAGAAGGAAAGAAGGACAGGAGCTGTTGTCAAGTGAATGACGTATTACAGTGTCTATTCTGAAAGAATCTGCAGCAGCTGAAAAAAGTGTCTACAAGATGTGGGTTGTAGCAGATGGATGAAAGCTGCAGGAGCGTACAATTTCAGATTTAATAGAAGCCGAGATGGAAATACCTGACACAAAATAAACAACAGCATTTCAGTGTTGGGAAACTGTGTAGTTGCAGGGAGCACACAACTGATGCTTCAGCAGCCATGATAATTTTGGTGGTCCTTTCATGTGCAAAAGCCCATTGCTCAAAAGCAGCAGGGAATCATGATCTGCTTTTGCATAAATGATAGGTTAACTGGAACTGCAGGTTCTGATTCCCCCACTGCGGCAATTCACTTTGAGGTTAAGTTTTTATTATTTGGAATGTTAAGCTCTCAAATCCCTGTTGAGAAATTGGTCGTAAACACAGTCTAACAAACTTTAGCACTTAACATTGTCTTCCAATGACAGTAATAAGCTGTACCTAGTTAGGGAACTATGGTGGATCAGAAGGGCCCACAGTGGTAAATATGGATTTTTGAAACTTAACCTGCCATAGAGTCATACAGGTACAGAATATACATGATTGTTAGACCAGAGACAATTCATGAATAAAAATTGTTTTTAAAAAGAAGGAAACATGGAACTAAAATGACTGCAGTTTTATCACAGGCTGTTTTTAGAATGGGGCTAATCTTTGTGAGACCAATATGGAAAAAATGAAGTTGTGCGGAGAAATCATTAGTTTGTCTCAAGTTATCAAAACCAGGTAATTAAGTCAATGTTAAGAAATCTGCATTTCTTAAATTCACATATGAATAATAATTTTGCAGTTTGGAATGTGAAAGGCTCACCTGCTAGACGGGCAGTTTGAAAGCACAGTGGTGTCAGGCTCTGGAATATTGACTGAACTAGATTTCAATAGCTGCTTTGACCAGCTGGGCAACAAGAAGGGAAATGGGATTTGTAAGCAAGACAGGGAGACCCTATGTTTCTCTCCCTGTTTCTTTCATCTCTTTGGAAAACAGCACGTCAGTGAAGAGAACAAGTTGGGGGCAATAATAATTCACTATAAGGGCAGGACTTATACACTTAGTGGTAAGGTCATGGAGAGTGTTGCTGGACAGAGGCCTTGGAGTGCTGGTTCATATTTCCTTAGAAGTGGAGTCGTCGGTAGATAGGATAGTGAAGAAGGCATTTAGTGCACTTGTCTTTACTGGTCAGTGCATTGAACATAAGAACTGAGGGGTCATGTTGTGGCTGTGCAGGCTATTGGTTGGACCACTATTGAAATACTGCATGCAAATCTGGTGTCTCTGCTATAGAAAGGATGTTACGGAATTTGAAAGGTATCAGAAAAGATTTACAAGGAGTGTAGCCAGGGTTGGAGGTTTTGAGCTGTAGGGAGACGATGAATAGAGTGGGGCATTTTCCCTCGTGCATCCGAGGTTGAGGGATGACCTTGTAGATGTTTATAAAATTATAAGCGACAGGGATAGCGAAAATGGCCAGGGACCTTTCCCTGGGTTGAGGCAGTCCAAAACTAGAAGGCATAGGTTTATCATGAAGGGGGAAGATTTAAGAGACCTAAGGTGCTGATTTTTCATGCAGAGTGTTCTGCATGTAAGGAATGAGCTGCCAGAGGTGGCGGTGGAGGTTGGTACAAATACAACATTTAAAAGGCATCTGGATGGGTATATGAATAGGAAGGGTGGGGATATGGGCCAAGTACTTTTAAATGGGGCTAGATTTATTTCGGAAAGCTGGTTGGCATGAATGAGTTGGACTGAAGGGTGTGTTTCATGCTGTCCATCTCTATGACTGTATGACCCTATAAGTTATCTACAAAATTGGCCATTGTTCTTGATAATAGCCAATAATTAACATGGCTATTGTCTCAACTTATGTTACCTCAAGAACTCTAGGGACACTTTAAACTGTATGATCGATGTTCTTCCAGTCTGTACCACTACTTTGTGTTACAAACCTATTTCCCATGTTTGTGTGTGTATGTTTGATGCTGTTCTTGAATCTTTATTTTTTCTTGAGGTTTGTTAAGAATCAAACTCCTTACTTTCATTTATGAAATTGTGAATAGGAGTTGTGACATCAAGTTGTGACTGGACAGGACATTGGTCATGCCACTTTTGGAATACTGCATTCAATTCTGGTGTCCGTTCTTTAGGAAAGATGTAAGCTTGAAAGGGTACAAGAAGAGATTTATAAGAATGTTGACTGAGTTAGAGGGTTTGAGCTATAGCGACAGTCTTAATAGGCTGAGGCTATTTTCCCTGGAGCAGTGGAGGCTGAGGAATGAACATATCGAGGCTTAGAAAATCCTGAGGGGCATGGAAAAGGTGAATAGCCAAGGTCTTTTTCCCAGGCTAGAGAAGTCCAAAACTAGAGGGCATAGGTTTAAGGTGAGAGGAAAAAGATTTAAAAGTTACCTAAGAGGCAACATTTTCATGCAGAGTGTTGACCGTGTATGAAATAAGCTGCCAGATGAAGTGGTGGAGGTTGGAACAGCTATAAAATTTAAGAGGCATCTGGATGGATATCAGAACAGGATGGGATTAGATGGATGTGGACCAAATGCTGGCAATGAGACTGGGTTAATTTTGGACATCTGGTCAGCATGGACAAGTTTGATCAAAGACTCTGTATCCCTGCTGTACAACTCTAAAATTTGAAAAAAATTGATAATTAATTCCATAATTTGCTCGCAAATTACATCAAAGTGTGATGGCTGGTATGAAAAAGAAATTAGAAATATTTGTTGTTACTGATGAATAGGGCGTTATAAAGAGGGAGGGAATTTCCTTTCCTTACCTGCCGCATGACAGAGTTTGCAACATTACTAATGCCTAAAGCTCTTGCATTATTCCCCGACAGCAACATTTACCTTTCAATCACTAGCTTTCTAAAGGTTTGGATGAGCAGAATCATCCATCTTTTCCTTCAATTTTCTTTCACATTTTCACCCCTCAAACCATTTTAAAAAAAGGGAAAATTTCTATCTCATTTGGTGGCCTTGAGGCAGAGCAGCTAACAGGCAAGTGTGGAACTTCTCACGTTGTGGTTTGTGTATGAGAATCATTTATCGCGAGCAATTCATCTTAGCATTTGAAGATGAAATTAATCCATTCCATAGCTAATATGTTGTCAGCTTTTAATAAAGTGTAGCAGAGAGGATGCATTTGGAGGTGAACTCGTTACTAGCTTTGCAAATAAACTAAGTGGAAGAGAACACAGCCCCTTCATTCAAGAGTTTGGGAGAGGTGCTGAAGGAAATTGAAAGGGAGATGCTCTTCCTGTAATGAGGATTAAATATGCCTGCTGGTCAAATCATTCCAACTAAGCCCCATGTAACTTTGTATCATTTTGGCAGATTGAAAGGCCAATACTCCATTATTTCTGTTATCAATGGTAATAAACACGTTGGGAAATTTTGCAAAGCAATTTTCTCAATTATTCATTGAAATCTTGTACAAAGACTGATCGAGTGTGCATAATGTGTTCAGCTTGATTTCTGTCTCAAATTTCTTTCAATGAACTAGCAATATTTTTGTTCAAGGTGAACTATTTTGAACTTATTTCCATCAGCATTTCATTGCTTTACATGAAGGTAAGATAACAATCAGTGAAGAAATGAAACATCTGGACGAAAATACCATGAACGACCAGCTCTGCTGTTTTAACGGAAAATATTATGAATACTCTCAGTTTACACAGCAGAGAACCAAAGCAATGTATCAAAAGACTTGTACCTTCAATTTGAATTGCAAACTTGCAACTAACCCTAAAATGCCATTATAAAATCTCTAACTCAATTCTGCATCCATTTTCTCCTCATGCTCTATTTCCAAACATTATCTGCCTGCAGGGGTCCTAGAAATAACAAAATTTGAATCTGGATTGTTATCTTAACCGTAAGATATGATGTCAATGGAATTTATGGTCAGTTCTTGGGAATGTGCCATGTTATGCTCTTTTCTTATTTTGGAGTCATTCCAATGTTTTGTTTTTGAAAGGTCATTGTTCTGCTGATCAAGGTAATGATGTGATCAGGGCAACATTTACCTCAGTTATGGCACCATCTGTGATTACATGGTACTATCTGATGAAATGTAGAACAAGGGAAAGGAAAGGGAGAAAAAGATCTTCAGATGGCCCCATCCAGGCTGAATTCCTGCAAATAGTGGGCATTAATTCGTTCACTGGTGCTGCTTGTCTGTCAGTGCCTTTTCAAGTATGTCTCCCACATGAGCCCACAGTTAAGAATCTAGGCTGTGGTGAAAGGTTAGCACTGAATGGAACTACAGAAGGCCAAGTGCAGCCCACAGTTGTTTACGAAGCCCAGAGGAGACCTCAGGCTCTTTGTCAACCATCTCTAGTCTTTCTGTGCCTCTTCGAGGTACCTTTCAGCTGCCTATAACTTCAAAAGTGTTCATTCCCCTGATGTGTTTGACTTTGGATTTTTCCAAGTTCAGCATATGACCTGCATAATATCAGTCAGGGAGAGCTCATGTGATGTAGGTCTATAGATGACAGATGTGCTTTTCAAAAGTTCACCAAAAGTTTCCCAAATTTCCTACTATAGCCAGATAGCAGAGGGAGCCAGATTTCTCCCAAAAGTCAAAAAATACACAAACTTTTGGGCTTTTATTTTGAACAGTCTCTGCCAGTTTATTTCATGACTGCTGCTATGGGAGCTTAAGATCTGGCAATATAGAATGTAAAATTCACAATAGGTATGACTAAAAAAATCCCTGACGAATCAAAATGTATTCAAAAGTTTGTGGCTGAGATGCGTGGGAGAGACTTGTTTCAGTACTAGCCGATAGCAAAATGAAATATTCACCTCAAGTGGCTTGAAATACTGTGCGGATTGGGCTTGAGCCTATGAACTTCAAAATTGATTGTTGTTCAGCTCATAAAATAGTGTAGCCATATTAAATTTAAACGCCAGTGACTCATGGGATATGGTGCTGTTTCTGTCGATTTGTGGTGTCTGATTTAAGCATTTATTTCTTTTATCTTCATTCTGAGAAGGAAGGTCTCACCATGCATCAGGGGAGTTGATGGTTTAGCAGGATTTTTTGGTAACCCCGAGGCCCCAGTTAATGTTCTAGGAACACGTGTTTAAATCCCACTATGGTGGATGATGAAATTTGGATTAATTAAATGTCTAGAATAAACAACTAGCTAATAGCGACCCTGAAACCATCAATTATTATAAAAAAAACACATCTCCTTCACGAATATCCTTTCGGGAAGGAAATCCACTAACCTTGCCTGGTTTAGCCTACAAGTGACTCCAGACACACAGTAATGTAGCTGATTTATATCATTGCATTGACAGTTAGGGACAGCCAATAAGTGTTAACCAAACAGGTTACATTGAATAAAAGACAATGCAATGGTTTACCTAAAAACACACAAGAATTCAGATGTATCAAACATCCATGTGGCATGCAGGAATAAAAAAATCCTGCAACCGCATCAATCAAGCTATATTTTTGTGTAAAGGGAAATATTGATCAGGGCAGCAGGTCCCGCTATTCTTGAGGAAGGGTTGCTGGACTCAAAGTTAACACTAGCTTCTCTTCACAGATACTGGTAGACCTGAGAGTTGGTCCAGCAATTTCTGTTTCGGTCCATGTAAATTTTATCGACCATGTGAACTACTGAACTCTTTCATGGTCCCTCATTTAAGGGCCAAGGCAACACTACCACTGTGTTGCACTGATGTGCCAGTCAAAATCCTAGATTCTTGTCCTAAGCAGTCCTTTGATACAACAGTGTTAAATATAGACTCACATTTAATTTCCAATATCTATTTGCTATACATTAAACATAAGTATAAGTGCAGGCCATTCAGCCTTTTAAGCCTATTCTGCTATACAATGAAATTATGACCAATTTGTCTTCTAATTCTATCTACCTGCCTTTGACCCATATCCCTTAATATCTTTACCAGAAAAATTATCTGTCAGAAACTAACAACTGATCTAACATCAGCTGTCATTTTCAGAAGACAGTTCCAAACCTCTATGAACCTTTTTTTCACTTAAATGATTTTTAAAAAATGACAGATACTAACCTAAAATGGGTGTCATGGTGACCTGACCACCAGTGGCAACCCATACAGAATAAACAGAACTATCTGAGTATAAATAAATACTTTATCCAAAGAGATTAAAATTCAACAACTGAGTCAGAAACCAGAAATGTGCATCTCCTGCTAATTCACGCAGTTGAGGTAATTTCAAATATTGGAAGGTAAAAGGATCACATGCAGTACACCCATGAGGTTTCCAGTGACTCACTCAAACTGATCACTGATGCCCAGTTTTGTGTTCTGCCAGAGCCACTCAGCACCTGACCTCATTGCAGCCTTGGTTCAAACATGGGTAAAAGAGCTGAATTCCAGTGTTTAGGTGACAGCTCTTGACATCAAGGCTGCATTTGACCAAGTGTCACATTAAAGAACCTTAGCAAAACTGGAATCAATGGGTTTTGGGGGCACACCTTATGGTTTTATGGCGTCATACCTGGCATATAAAATGGTCGTGGTTGTCGAAGTTCAGTGATTTCAGCTCCTGGTCATCTCTGCTGGAGGTCCTCAGAGTTGTGTCTTAGACCCAAACATTTTCAGCTGCTTCATCAATTATCTTCCCTCCATCATAAGGTCAGAAGTGGGGATGATCACCAAAGTTTGCACAATGTTCAGCACCATTCTTGACTCCTCAGATGCTGAAGCCCTCCATGTTCAAATGCAACAAGATCTGGAAAATATCCAGGCTCGGACTGACAACTGACAAACAACATTCGTGCTACACAAATTCAAATCATCATCAATAAGAGACATTCTAACCATCCCCAGCCATTCAATGGAGCTACCATCACTGAATCTACCCCCCCCCATCAACATCCTGGGGGTTATCGCTAACAAGAAGCTCATCTGGACTTGCCACATAAACAGAGTGGCTATAAGAGCACAGAGACTAGGAATACTACGGCAAGTAACTCATCTCCTGACTCCCCAAGTCCTGTAAATCATATACAATGCGTAAATCAGAGTGTGATGGAATACTCCTCACTTGCCTGGATGAGTGCGGCCCCAACAACACCTCAAGAAACGCAACACCATCCAGGACAACGCAGCCCACTACATCCACAAGCATTTACTCCCTTCACCACCAATGCTCAGTAGCAACAGTGTGCACTATTTACAAGATGCACTGCATAAATTCACCACAAATCCTTAAACAACACCTTCCAAACCCATAACCACTTCCGTCTAGAAGGATAAAGCTAGCAAATACATAGGAACACCATCACCTTCAAGCTTCGCTCCAAGACAGCCACCATCTTGACTTGAAAATATGTCACTGTTCCTTAACTGTCGAGTCAAAATGCTGGAATTTCTTCCTAATGGCAAAGTGGGTCAATCCACAGCAGGTGGACTGTCGCAGTTTAAGAAGGTAGAACACTCTAACTTCTTTAAGGCATCTAGTGATGGGCAAATTAATTCTTGCCAGTCACAAAAATTAATTAAAATGAACTGAACCAGCAGGAACCAAGAGATGATCAGAAGTCTTAGAGGAGACCAAACAATCCTTGAGATTTCAAAACTGGTATCTATTTCAAGTCCACTGACTCCCACAGCTACCTAGGCTACTCCTCTTCTCATCCACCTGCCTGCAAGAATATGATTCCCTACTCACAATTCCTTCGCCTCCGCCACATTTGCTCACAAGATGAGGTGTTCCACTCCCGAACATCCCAGAAGTCCTCATATTTCAAGTACCACAACATGGCCCCCCACCGCTATCAGTGGTTGAAAATGCCCTCGACTGCATCTCTTGCATTTCCTGCACCTCAGCCCTCACACCCCCTCCCTGCATTAAAAACAAAGACAGAATTCCCTATGTCCTCACATACCACCCCACCAACCTCCATATTCAATGCATCATTCTCCACCACTTCTGCCACCTGCAATCTGACCCCACAACCAAGGATATATTTCCATCCCCACACTTATCTGCCTTCTGGAGGGACCGGTCTGTCCGCAACTCCCTCGTTCGCTCCACACTCCCCACCAGCCCCACCATGCCCGGCACTTTTCCCTGCAACCACAGGAAGTGCTACACCTGCCCCTACACCTCCCCCCTCACCTCCATCTCAGGCCCCAAAAAAACCTTCCACATCAAACAGATCTTCACCTGCATATCTGCTAATGTGGTATACTGTATCCACTGTTCCCAATGCAGTCTCCTCTACGTTAGGGAAACCAAGCGGATGCTCTGAAACCACATTGTAGAGCGTCTACACTCAGTTTGTGAGAAACGACAACACCTCCCAGTCACGAACCACTTCAGCTCCTCCTCCCACCCTCGGATGACATGTCCATCACAACGATGCCACCCGGAAACTGGAGGAGCTGCACCCCATATTCTGCCTTGGAAGCCTAAACATCAGTTTTCCTGCTCCTCTGATGCTGCCTGACCTGTTGTGTTCCTCCAGCTCCACACTATGTTACCTTGAGATTTAGTATTGTTTAGGGCATGTCACTTGAATTAAACAGGACCAAACACAGGCCAACAGTAACAAAAAGAATCAGGGCCAAGCGTAAAGGAGTTACACAATAGACATAAAAGAACACAAGAAAGGGCTAGGGAAGATGATAAAAGATGATCGATCAGAGCTAGAAATCTGATTAACAAATGTGTTTGTGGGAGACTTACAAGGAGACTGGTGTCATTCTCAAGCTGGACAGGATAAAGCGAATATGGACCCTCGTTTCCTAGAACAGTGACATGAGAAGATAATGGGATATGAATGCCAACTAATGCAGCAGTGTTCCAGGAAATGTGGAGCAGATTAAGGGAAAAGCCATTTCCAAAATATACCCCATTTTAGGCACAATAATAGAGGCCACCTAGGGCATACCAATGAGTTAAACATGGAGTTGACCACCAGAGGATCCAAGGACTAAAATCAAGTTTCCAGTCTTATCCAATAAAATCCAGTTGCTGTAACATGAAATCAGTTACAAGCCCAGACACCACGGAAGAGACAAAAAAGTTTATCATTGAGTTTGCACGCAGAGTTTCTCTCTGGCCGTCGACTCATGCTATTGTCCCAAACCCAATTCACTATCTACCTACCACCCTCCAAAGGCAACACCCCAGGGCATTTGTGAATCAGGCCTGCAGGAAGGAAAAGCTATCACCCCTGCATTGTCTGCATGATATACAACCCCAAACCCACAGCAATATGACTGACTCTTAACATTCCACTGAAATGATATAGAGAGTAAAATAATTCAAGGGCAACTGCGGGTGGGTGACAAATGCTTGCTTCACCAATGGTACCCACATGTCATACTAATTCGTAAAAATTGTGGTCTCAGTCTGAAATTCTAATAGCCTAAAGGTTGTAAAGTTTCTTTAAACTGAATAGCCTTTATTTCTCCTGTCTGTGCCAGATAGTCTCTTTCTTTTGGACTTAATTCCTGTGTTTAATGTCACATTTTTGTTATTTTTTTCTCATAGTTGGTAAGCAATAAAATTCCTCTTTTTCACACAAGAAAACTTGGGATTTGGCCTGTTCATTTTGACTGGTATGATGTTTTAATTGACTTGATATAGCTGAGTGCTAAAAAGAAATAAAAATACTTGTGCGCTCAACCTCGTGCACTTGTAATATCTTGTATCCACAACCTGAGCCTGAAGGTGACTTAATAGAAGTTTATAAAATCATGAGCGGTATGGATAGGGTGTGCAGTCAGGGCCTTTACTGCAGGGTAGGGGAGTCCAAAAGTTTGGTCATAGGTTTAAGGTGAGAGGGGAAAGATTTGAAAAGGGCCTAAGGGACAACTTTTTCCATACAGAGGGTGGTGTGTGTATGGAATAAGCTTCCAGGGAAAGTGGTAGACACTTGTACAATTACAACATTTAAAAGGCATCTGGATGTATATATGAATGGGAAGGGTTTAGAGAGATATGGGCAAATGCTGGCAAATGGGACTTGATTAATTTAGAATATCTGACCAGCACGAATGAGTGGCACTCAATGGTCCTTTTTTGTGGTGTATTACTCTATGATCTAACCTTCTAATATAAAGGTAGCAGTACAACCTCATCAATAAATGGGATATTCTGGTTCCTGAATTTCTTTGGGCTGTAGTGAACTAGTGACAGGCAGCAATGCTTGAGGACAGGTAAAGTGTTGAAATGAGGTGAGACCCAGTAAAACCAAGTGTCTCTTTGCATTTACAAACCACATGGAACCCCTCTGAGGCTGAGGCAGCTGATATATGTGTCTACTCCATTTCAGGCTGACAGTTGGAAAGAAATCCCACTGATCCTAGCTTGGACAGAATGTTCGGAAGATACAGGGACATAATACATTTGTTGGCCCACAAGAGTGTTCCCACTTGGGTTCATGACTTGGCACAGTCCCAAGTTTCAGGTTTTGTTTCTTATGAAATTTACGCTTTATAAAGGTGGATCACTTCAAATCTTTTCAGCTGTTCACAGCTGGGTCTAAAAGCCTCCCCACATGCTAATGATAAGTGCATCAGCCACATGTTGTCACTCTGTCTGGGACATTACTCATATGAGCATTCATGTCAATTTCCTGGTACTTAACAAATCTGATGGATGTAGCCATGTTGTGGAACTCCCTCGTGCTTGGATTGTGACAGCAGAGAGAGATCGCAAAGTTTTAGTCCCTTGCTGTCCAAAGGGTGAAAAGTTTTCAACAACAGAATAAATGTGCACCTGCAAGAGAATAAGAGGACAAATTTAGTGAAAAAAGTAATCAATCTTTTAATGCTGATAAATGAATGCATCAGCCAGTTTTGTGCAAGTGCCCAAACAATTTCAGAATCCCACTGGGAACCAATTCAATATTAAACACCATTACTTGCATCTATATGGTATCACTATTGCAGTAAAATGCTCTAGGGCAATGGAGATGCATAGCCTGTGTATGTTCTTTGTTGAAATGCCAGCCAAGGATTCATATCAAAAGTCATGGATGAATACATTCCCATTGTGAAAACAAACAGCATTTGTCATGGAATCCTGCTGGGTTTTCCATGAGATATAGCCTCCAGCAGGCTCATACTTGTCAATGAAAAAGTTCAAGTTAAGCACTCACAATTACTGAGATGGAAACAAATGCATAACCTTCCAGCTGGTGGTGCTGAAGCAAACTCCCTAAGATGAATGATGGATTTGAAATTGAGATCATGAGTACGTCTCCCTATTTCAAACAGCTAGAGAACTGGGAACATGTTCCTATAAAATGTAACTGCAGACATACTTGGGATTTGAAATAGAAAATCACAATGTGTGGATTTTAACTTTTCTCATTACAGTTAATACGTGCTAATGTGCTGATATTTGACAGGAAAAGTAAGTAACCAAGGTCATGCTTGCCCAGTGTACAAGTTAGATGTGCATTCAAGCAGCCTGTGAGTAAAGAAACTGGCATTGAAAAGAATAAGAGTAATGAGGCAAGACTTCAACCAAGGTAAAACAGATATGTTTCTTCAAATGACTTTAGAATAAATTGGCAAGTACTTGAAGAAAAAATGCCAGACAGCTTATTTGAGGAGTTTGGAATCAGACCACAGCAAATTCTACTTCCAAAGTAGAGAGGTGCTGGAGAGTAGATGCTATTCCCCTCCTGTGCAACGTGGGTCACGTCACTGTTCATTTCATGAGAAGCCGAGTGATGGTATCCTCTCATTATAGTTTACGAGATTTGCAGCTCTATCCCACACTGGGAAGACTAACAGCTGTTTCACAGCATGTGCTGAAAATGTGGTTATATTAAAACAAACCAAAATCTTTGGAGAAATCTCAGTTTCAGCAATACAAAGTGGTCCTGCTGTACAGTGTGCTTGAGTTCGGCATCAGTGACACCAGAACATGAAACAATTCATCATGGCTGCAGCATCAGGCTGTGAAGATTGATCAGCATGTTACACATCAGCTTCCCAAGAGCTTTAGTGGGTGAATGCACTGTCCAGAGGGTGGTGATTTGACCCACTAACTAGAAAATTCCTATATTGATAGCCGATCTATATGTTCAGTTGCTGACTGTAACCTAAAAACACTGTTGTTTTGATTGTTCTTGTACATTGCTGTTGGGTCAGAAGTAGAAAGCAAAAACCAGCCTGGATTCCTGCTCCTAATTTCTATAGAATGTATCTATATGGATTAGAATTATACTGGAATTCATTTACTGTTAACACTCATCAATAAAGGATATTCATGCTTGAGATACTTATACATTTCTAGTACTTCCTGAATTACATATTGTTATAAATCATCACTTTCTTGAGACAGAACTGGGGCAAAAGCAGCTCCTTTAAAAATGATTAATCACTACTTACATATAGACATGGAGCCATAAAGATGTACAGCATGGAAATAGACTCTTTGGTCCAACTCGTCCATGCCGACTACATATCCTAAATTAATCCAGTCCCATTTACCAGCATTTGGTCAATATCTCTGCAAACCCTTCCTTTGCATGTACCCATCCTGATGTCTCTTATATGTTATGATTGTACCAGCCTCCAATACTTCCTCCGGCAGCTCAGAGGAAGGGTCTAGGCCCGAAACATCAGCTTTTGTGCTCCTAAGATGCTGCTTGGCCAGTTGCGTTCATCCAGCTCTACACTTTGTTATCTCGGATTCTCCAGCATCTACAGTTCCCATTATCTCTGTAAAAAGAGCCTGTTTGCCTTTCTTATGGCTACTATTCTCCAGCTTGCAATTAAAACTGGTTCACTACATGCTGTGCCCCAACGTATCATAAAAATTTTGTTCACTAGGTGTCAATCTGATAGAGGTTCTTTTGAAAAAACTGTATTCTATCACTTTAGGTCAGTCAGCTATATTCTTTAGGTATTGGTAAAACTGGAGCAAGAAAGTGGCCAATGTTACTAGGGAAGAGTTTGGCGAAACATGTATTTGCATTTTAATACACTGATGACTATGGTGAGGTCACTTTGTAAATATCTGATTAGCAAGTCAGTCAATCTTTAGTTTGAAACTCACTAGGCTCTAAACAAATTAAAGGAATTTCTTCAATAAGCTTAATCACAATCAGTTATTGGCTTTGATGGAGGAAGTCAAAAAGCAGGGATGAACGTTCTGCTTTTGATCGTACCCCATGAATCTACTGGGAACTCAACATATCCCTGTATATACCTAACCTTGATAAAGGAATAGAGAGTTGTACATCAAAGTCTGCATATGTCACTGACTTAGGAGGTAGTATAAGTTGTGTGAACGGGGGCAAGAAATTACAAAAAGGCAAAGTGAGCAAACAAAGCTAATGCAAAAGGAATTCAGTTTAGGGATCCAGGAAGACAAATTCAAATATTTTCATAAAGCTAAGAGACTAGGAACAGTGGAGGAGTAAAGGGATTTACTAGTCTATGTGCATAAATCACTGAAAACTAGGAGACAGGGAAATGAAGTAATCAAAAAGCCTAATGGAATGTTATCCTGTATTAAATGTGTTGGAATTCAAACATGAGGAATCAATGCCCCAAATATACAGAGACTTGTCAAGAACATTCCCTCTTTTGTTTAAATTTATTTCATTTGAAAACTCTTTGGAAGCTTTCTTTCAGGTTTGAACACCTGGTGGCTTAAAGGAGTTAACTTACATATATAGGCAATCCCCAATTTATGAGTTGCTGATTTGCAAGCATTCATAATTACAAACAAAATCCATGCAGGAGTGTATTCATATTAGTTTTAAAGATCTGATTTGTGAAAGTTACCTTGTACTTATAAATGGCTATTTTATATTGTCCTGCGTTGTGTTCCAACTTGCATACAAATTAACTTGCGAATGTATTCAAAACTGGAACCCAATTGCTACTTGGGACTACCAGAGAATTTCAGATTTCCGCATGTCCATGTATCCATTCAATTTTAGGCATCAAACTTCAAAAGGAATGCATTGCCTTTGAAGAGAGTACAGCACAAATGCACCAGAATGTTACCAGGTCTTAAAGGATTATAATATGAGGACAGGTAGCATATTCCTTTGAGTTTAGGAGCTTGTGAGGTTGTCTATTTCTGGAGTTTATAATTTCCTCTGGTAAATGAAAATCGGCTTTGATCACATACACTTAAAATATGAACAATCTATTTAGGAGCAAATTGAAGAAGCATTTTCAAACACATATAGGAAAGTGGAACAGGCTGATTAAAATGGTGTGAATATTTATTTAATTGGCTAACATTGGATGGTTTTTCTTGTGCAAGGATATCAAGAAATATGGAACAGAAGTATATCAATTGGAGAGAGCTACTCATCATCCATAATATAACTGAATCAAAGAACAGACTTGTGAGGTTGTATATTCTTACCTTTCCTATATAGCTTATGTTGTCAGTTATGGTTCATCTTGTGGTCTTGTTGCCATTAGCCAGAACAGTTGTAATTTTAAATCCTGCTTCAGAGAACTGAACACAACACTTAAGCTAATACTCAGTGAAGTTTTGAAGCAAGTACTGTGATGTTGGAGGAACCAAGGTGTGGTTAAAATGTTATAATCACACCCCATTTGCCCTGTCAGGTGCATGTAAACAATCCAATGCCAATATATCAAAGGACAGTTCATCCTGGTCAATCCCTCAATGGACATTGATCCAAAGGATAGATTATCGGACAACAGATTGCAGTGGTGTGCAAATTAGCTGCTGTGTTTGCAACATTAAACCAATGACCACTGTAATAAAAATTCTTCATTATTTATATATTTTGAGGATTCATATTTAAAGGATTGTAGACAGTGGTGATATGAAACTTGGGCTATTCATTTTAAAAGAGATTACTAAAACGATTATCCCATGTACACTGCTTGGACATCACATTTCTTAAACTAATTGCTTGGACTTGTGTACTGTACCAGACTGTATATGCCTAGAATTATAGCTAAGTTTGGATATTGTTTGGGGTTCACTTGTGGTACAGTCTCTTGAGGAAAACAACTTGTCCTCAGCCGTTCTCAAAAAGTGCCTACTGAGAGCTCAGTGTGATAACTGGATCATTGAGCTAGATCTTTTCCATTTTTAGGCTAAATGTTATCTGGGAAGTTTCAAGATGTCTTGGTTAACAGCAATTTTTTTTTCTCACCCTATCTTCTGCTCCTCACTCACTTAGTTACATAACTGCCCCCTTGCAATTATTTGGCAGGAAAGATGACATTCTCGCTGCTACAGAACCTTCAGCATACAAGCTCATGGTGCCATATTTAAAACTCATGTTGTAGGCCAGGGACTGTCCTGCTCACTGTTCTTGTAAGAAACTGGAATGCTTTGGAAAACAAAGCAGACATTCTAATTTCCAGACAAACTTCTGGAGGTTCTAGTGGATGGGATGGTCAAGAGGAGAACCATCATTTACCTGGTAGGCCACAGAGAAAGTCAAGGCACCAAACATAGCCAGCTTGGACACACATTGCAGCCCAATAATAAAATCAAGAGCAGTAGATGCTGGAAATCTGAAACACTGGACTAAAACATTGACTCTACTTTCTCTCCATCCAGGTACTGCCTGATCTGCTGAGTTTCTTCAGCAATTTCCATTCTTAGTACAAATAGCAGCCCAGTTTAGTGCTGCCTCCAGGGTCAGAAAGCAGTGCAGGAGAGATTCAATGATCTTCAGCACTCCACAGGGTAAATGGCACCATCTCCCTCACACTCAATGTGAGTATTGTGTCTGCCTAATACTGCTCCCACAACAAATATCACTAATCCTCATGCAATACCAACCATATGCATACAAATCTTACTCAACATCTTGCACCCTTCTCATCCTCCACAACTATGAACCCTCTTTGTCTTCTGGCTAAAACACTTTGAACCCCCACACAAGCCTCTAAGTAAGTGCAAAGCCAGTGAGTGAGCCATGAGATGTGTAGGTGTGTAAGATGACTGAGTGTCCCAGTACACTAGTTGTTCCCAAACTTTTCAGTATCAAAACAGACTCCAAAGAAAGGAACAATTCCATGACACACTATTTTTGTCAGCTGAATTCATTGTTCATTGTCATTAAATCCCTAGAGTATGGAAACAGGCCATTTGGCTCATTAAGTCCACACTAACCATCTAAAGAGCATCCCAACTAGACCCACCCCATCCCTGTAACCCTGCATTTCTTATGGGTAATCCACCTGGACTGCACAACTTTGAAATGTTGGAGGAAACCAGAGCAAGTCCACATGGACACCGCGAGAACATGCAAACTCCAACCAAACAGTCGCTCGAGGCCAGAATCAAACCTTGGTCCCTGGTGTTGTGAGACAGCAGGGCTAACCACTGAGCCACCATGCTGCCGATAAACTACCAATGTCAAGTTTGGTCAGCAAAAGGTGGAGCTAGGTGCTTTCCATGGAGTATTTATGACACATTGGTGAAGGTACAACAAAATAGAGGCCCAGAGAAGCAAGCAGTGCTGAGCTGCATCCATCAAGTAATCTCGCTGACTTTCAGGTTGGAAATTGTTATCATCTCATTTTTAGGGAGAATTTCAAGCCACCTATAAATGAGCAGAGTTGGCGTATTAATGAGATACAAATGCATTGAAACAAGTTAGATGCTGGTTATCAGCAAGGTAAAAACCTCAACCTTGAAACAATTGGAAAATCAGACTCTTTGATGTTGGTGGTCACATTCTTTGATTCTCATCGTATTTTCTGAGAATTCTCACCATGGCCCACATTGCTCAAGGCCTAAGAAATTCTTGCCTCTTATCCAGCTGATTTTCTGAAAAGTCTCTGAATTCTTAGCCATTCCCAAATAAACTGCAGCTGTGAAGATCCGAGAGACAAATACCTTTGTCCAGTGGCACCTGGCTAAGTCATCATGAACATTTTATCCTTTATCCTTATTCCTTTCAACATTCAACAATTATTATCAATGTTTCTTTCTAAATTATTCCCAGCAGAGAGGGTTTCTTCCCCTTTTAACTGGTGTGAGTAGGTAGGTAGGGAACAGGCGGTACTTAGAATAAACTCACAAAGACAGAGATATACAGCTCAGAAATAGACCCTTAACTAACTCATTCATGCCTACCAAATATCCTAAATTAATTCAGTCCCATTTGCCAGCATTTGTCCCATATCCCTATAAACCCTTCCTATTCATACACCCACCCAGAAGCCTTTTAAATGTTGTAATTATAACAGGGTCCACCACTCCCTCAGGCAGTTCATTCTAGACACACAACATCCTCTGCATGAAAAAGATGCCTCTCAGGTCCCTTTTAAATCTGTCCCCTCCCACCTTAAAACTATGCCCTGTAGTCTTGGATTCCCCCATCCTGGGGAAAATATCTAGTCTATTTATCCTATCCAGCCCCTTGTGATTTTATAAACCATTATATGGTCATGCTCGAATCTCCAACACTCCAGGG
The DNA here is from genome assembly GCF_030684315.1 of Stegostoma tigrinum. Lineage (NCBI taxonomy): Eukaryota > Metazoa > Chordata > Chondrichthyes > Orectolobiformes > Stegostomatidae > Stegostoma > Stegostoma tigrinum. Next base: position 32,051,799 of record NC_081354.1, read on the forward strand.
AAAATAGCCCCAGTCTCTCCAACCTCTGTCTATAGCTCAAACCCTCCAACCCTGGCAATATTCTTGTAAATCTTTTCTAAACCCTTTCAAGTTTCACAACATCTTTCCGATAGTAGAGAAACCAGAATTGAATGCAGTATTCTAATAGTGGCCTAACCAATGTCCTGTACAGCCGCCACACGACCTTCCAACTCCTAGACTCAATACACTGGCCACTAAAGACAAGCATTCCAAACATCTTCTTCACTATCCTATCTGTACGTGACTCCACTTTGAAGGAGCTACGAAACTGCACTGCAAGGTCTCTGTTCAGCAACACTACACAGGACCTTATCATTAATTTCATTTTATCTGCCACTCCTCAGCCCATTGGCCCATCTAATCCAGATCCTGTCATATTCTGAGTTAACTCTTTTCGTTGTCCACTTCATCTCTAACTTTTGTGTCCTCTGCAAACTTATGAACCATACCTCCTACGTGCTTAACAAAATCATTGTATAAACGCAGGCCCAGCATCAATCCTTGAGGCAGACTGCTGGCCGTAGCCCTTCAGACTGAAAAGCAATCCTCCATCACCACCCCGTGTCTTCTACCTTCATGCCAGTTCAGAATCCAAATAGCTAGTTCTCCCTCTATTCTCCCTCTGTACCTTGTTAACCAGTTTACCATGTGGAACCTTGTCGAACGCCATACTGGAGTCCATATATATCACGTCCACTGCTCTACCCTCATAAACCCCGTTCAAAAAACACAATTGAATTCATGAGACACATTTTCCACGCACAAAGCCATGTTGAACATTCCTAATCAGTTCTTGTCTTTCCAATTACATGTACATCCTGTCAAGAGTAACATTTCATATTTCAAATAATGAGTCAATGAGCTTTCTAAGATCGCTAAAAAATCCTCTCTTCATATTATACCATAGTTAATTGTTTATTAAAGAAACCTGGTTGATATTTTAAAACATTCTAAACATAATATTGGTGATGTTTATGAATTGACCACATTACAACTAGGTAAGCCATTTAAATTTATTTTATCAGAGATACTAGGAACTGCAGATGCTGGAGAATCTGAGATAACAAGGTGTAGAGCTGGATGAACACAGCAGGCCAAGCAGTATCAGAGGAGCAGGAAAGCTGATGTTTCAGGTCTGGACCCTTCTTCAGAAATGGGGGAGGGGAAGGGAGTTCTGAAATAAATAGAGAGAGAGGGGGCGGCAGAGAGGAGATGGATAGAGGAGAAGGTATTTGGAGAGGAGACAGACAGATCAAAGAGGCAGGGATGGAGCCAGTAAAGGTCAGTGTAGGTCAGGAGGTAGGTCAGTCCAGTGAGGACGGACAGGTCAAGGTTGATGGAAGAGGTGAGTAGGTAGGAGGTAGAGGTGGGGCTTGAGGTGGCTGCAGGGGGTAGGTGGGAGGAAGACAGCTTAGGGAGGTGGGGACAAGCTGGGCTGGTCTTGGGATACAGTAGGGTGAGGGGAGATTTTGAAGCTTGTGAAGTCCACATTGAAACCATTGGGCTGCAGTGTTCCCAAGCAGAATATGAGTTGCTGTTCCTGCAATCTTCGGGTGGCATCATTGTCGCACTGCAGGAGGCCCAGGGTGGTCATGCCGTCTAAGGAATGGGAGGGGGAGTTGAAATGCTTCGTGACTGGGAGGTGCAGTTGTGTAGTGCGAACCGAACATGGATGTTCTGCAAAGTGGTCCCCAAGCCTCGACTTGGTTTCCCCGATGTAGAGGAGGCCACAACGGGAACAGCGGATGCAATATACCACATTAGCAGGTGTGCAGGTGAATATCTGCTTGATGTGGAAAGTCTTCTTGGGGCCTGGGATGGAGCTGAGGGGGTAGGTGTAGGGGCAGGTGTACCATTTCCTGCGTTTGGAGGGAAAAGTCCCGGTGTGGTGGGGGCTGGAGGGGAGTGTGGAGCGGACTAGGGAATCATGGAGAGAGTGGTCCCTCTGGAAAGCAGATAAGTGTGGGGAGCAAAAAATGTCTTTGGTGGTGGGGTTGGATTGCAGATGGCGGAAGTGTTGGAAGATGATGCGTTGGATCTGGAGGTTGGCGGGGTGGTAAGTGAGGACAAGGTGAATTCTGTTTTAGTTATTATTGCGGGAGGGGGTGTGAGGGATGAGTTGTGGGAAATGTGGGAGACATGGTCGAGGGTGTTCTCAACCACTGAGGTGGGGGGTAGTTGCTGTCCTTGAGAAACGAGTGCATCTGAGATGCACGGGAATGGAATGCCTCATCCTCAGAGGACATGCAGCGGAGGTGAAGGAATTAGGAATATGGGATGGCATTTTTGCAGGAAGGTGCGTGGGAGGGAGGAAGTCTATTCTAGGTAGCCTTGGGAGTCGGTGGACTTGAAATGGACATCAGTTTCTAGGTGGACGCCAGAGATGGAGACAGAAGGGTCCAGGAAGGAGAGAGAGGTATCAGAGTTGGTCCAGGTGAACTCAAGGTTGGGGTGGAAGGTGTTGGCAAAGTGGATGAACTCTTTGAGCTCCTTGTGGGGTCACTAGGCAGCGCTGATACAGTCATCAATGTAACAGAGGAAGAAATGGGGTTAGGCGCTAGTGTGGCACAGAAGAGGGATTGTTCCATGTAACCTAAAAAGAGGCAGGCATAGCTTGGGCCTATGCGGGTGGGAGGTATTGAAAGAAAAGTTGTTGAGGGTGAGGGTGAGTCCGGCTAAGCAGTTGAGGGTGTCAGTGGAGGGGGACTGGTCGGGCCTGTAGGACAGAAAGAAGTGGAGGGCTTTTAGGGCATCTGCATGGGGAATGCAAGTGTACAGGGACTGGACATCCATGGTAAAGATGAGGTGTTAGGGACCGGGGAATTGGAAGCTCTGGAGGAGATGGAGGGCATGAGTGCTGTCACGGACGTAGCTAGGGAGTTCCTGAACTAAAGGGGAGAAAATGGAGTCGAGATCGGTGGAGATAAGTTCGGTGGGGCAGGAGCAGGTGGAGACAATGTGTTGTTGACCAAGGCAATCAGGTTTGTGGATTTTGGGAAGGAGATAGAAGTGGGCAATGCAGGCTTGGGGAACGATGAGTTTGGAAGCTGTAGGAGGGAGGTCACCTGAGGTGATGAAGTTGTGGATGGTTTGGGTGATGATGGTTTGCTCGTGGGGGGTGGGGTCATGATCAAGGGGACGATAGGAGGAGATGTTGGAGAGTTGGCGTCTGGCATCGGCGAAGTAGAGGTCAGAACGCCATACTAGGAAGTGTTACACCTGCCCCTACACCTCCCCCCTCACTCCCATCCTGGCCCTCAAGAAGACTTTCCACATCAAGCAGATGTTCACCTGCACATCTGCTAATGTGGTATACTGCATCTGCTGTTCTCATTGTAGCCTCCTCTACATTGGGGAAACCAAGCGGAGGCTTGGGGACCGCTTTACATATCACCTACGCTAGGTTCAAACTAAACAACTGCACCTCCCAGTCACGAACCATTTTAACTACCCCTCCCATTCCTCAGATGACATGTCCAACCTGGGCCTCCCGCAATGCCACAATGATGCTACCCAAAGGTTGCAGGAACAGCAACTCATATTCCGCATGCGAACCCTGCAGCCCAATGGTATCAATGTGGATTTCACAAGCTTCAGAATCTCCCTTCCCGTATTGCATCCTAAAACCAGCCCAGCTCGTTCCTGCCTCCCTAATCGGTCCTTCCTCCCACCTATCCCCTCCTCCCACCACAAGCCCCAACCCCATCTTCTACCTGGACTGACCTACCTCCTCCCTACCTGTCCACCTGCACTCACCTTTACTGGCTCCATCCCTGCCTCTTTGATCTGTCTGTCTCCTCCCCACATATTGTCTCCTCTATCCATCTTCTATCCACCTCCCCCTCTCTCCCTATTTATTTCAGAATCCCCTTCCCCTCCCTCATTTCTGAAGAAGGGCCTAGGCCCGAAACGTCAGACTTCCTGCTCCTCTGATGCTGCTAGGCCTGCTATGTTCATCCAGCTCTACACCATGTTATCTTAAATTTATTTGATGACCTGCAGAATGGTGGGACTAGAGACCAACAGTGCCTGATACTGCACTTCAAAAATGCCACGTTGAAGGAAAAGCGCATTGAACCGTCCTGAGGTTATGAAAGGTGCTGTATGATTGGTAGTCCTTTTATGCTAGAACAATGTTTAAGAGACTGGAATATTGGTTCCAGCTGCTTTATTGCTGTGCATCCATGCAAAGCCATATATGCATACACATCCACATTTAAAAGCAACCACTAAATCTTTACTTTGCCATGCAAGGGGATAAAATAATTTGAAGGATATCATTTGAAACCTGATGAGTTCAGGCATTAATATTTTCTAGCTGGAGGCTCTCTGCATAAAATCATTAATATTAGAGCAGAAGAAGTCTACTCAGCTCATCAAACCTAAGCCAATGTAAACTTTTTAACTCAAGTTATCTATTTTAATCTTATAGCCTTGCTCTTCCCATATATCCTTTCATACATTTGCCTTTTCAAACACATATCTAATTTTGCGTTTTACATGTGACACTTGTGGTAAAGCATTCCATTTTCTAACAACCGTCTTAGATAAAATTCTTTGAACAATCCCAAGTTTGTACTGACAAGCAACCAACGGGCTCAATTTTTTTACTGTTTTCCCAGTCAAAAATATTTATTAATCTGAATGGGATATATTGTACTAATGAATGACCACTATTCAGTTCAGATTACTTTCAATTTGTAAAATGTTCTGCATTCAACATGCATGCATGAAGAAAAATTAAATGCGGTCAACCTAGGTACTTGATGCAAGTGTGACTATTTGATCATTCATACTGAGTAAACTATGTACTGAGATAGATTGACATTATTTAAAATATCTCAAGTAAGGAAATGCAGAAATATAATTATAATTTACTGTTGAGCTAATAAGACTTCAAAAAAATTTGAGGCAAATTGTCAAATAAAATCTCCTTGTCAGTGTCATTTAAATGTCAAGCATCCCTTGAGATATTGTGGATAATGACTGAAGAAATATTGAGAGATAGGTTGCCAATTCTGACAACTCATTCCCGACGATTGTACCCTTGTTCTTCATCAGTAACTTACTAGCACCAATGTAAACACTAAAGATCAAATTTAACCAGAAATCAACCATATTTCATTTTTGTCAAGTTTCATGGAGGGTTTCTGTCCATGAGGCCGAGCAGGCCTTCTTGCACTAGATCCCAAACTCACCTCATTAACTATGTACCACATAACTATGGCATCCCTAATGCTAGACCAGTTTTCGACACGTTATAAACAAAAGTATTTGCGATTGCCACTATATTCCAGGATCTCTGGCACAAACATCATCTATAACTCCCCCCAGTGCAACCAGTCAAACATGAGCAGATGCAGTTACCCTTTGTTGTCAACATAGTAACAGTGCCGTCAGAAACCAATGTTTCTCAGGGCACGTAGGTGACGTGGCTGACACTTTCTTTCGTGTGCAACTGCACATTCCCACATCTGTGACTGTACCAAGCCACACAGCTTACCTGACTTTAGCCAAATCCTATTGTACAAATCTGTCTAAGCCACTGCTATTATTTTGCCAGCATCTTACATGGGGATACGGGAACACCTTCACACCCTACAATGCATCCACTTTTAATCACCAACAGGAAAAGTGAATAAAAATCAAACAGAAGCACATTTTCCTCTCAAAACTGCAATGATCTACCACAAATTGCCCTTCCAGCAACAAAAAAATTACTGTCGATTAATGATCACTGCACCACCTTTCATCTATTGTCCTATCTGGCTTTTGGTGGCCAATGTTGCTGTGGTCTATCATGCTGAAGGAAACTTTGCCCCTGTTCAATATCCCATCTTCCACCATAGAAAACTGCTCAGGTACTCCCATTCTGACAACATACATCATATGCTCACTTTGCTTGCTCCAGTTGTGCAGCGCACAGTCTACTAGGATTGTTCAGCATACTCTGTCCAACCTGTATTGAAAGGGTCTCCTGGCCAATCCAAGTAGCAGAATCTCATCTTTCACAGGCCTAGTATCTGCTCCATCATAAACCTGTTTAAAGAATGGGCTGCATTGCATCTACATTTTGTCTTAATCAGGAGGTTGTGTAACAGAATAATCAAGAATGGTCTCAATAATATCCTTGTAAAGCATCTGGCTCTTCAAACGCAACAGGAACGTAAGGGCCCTCAAAGATATAGGCTTCATGGCAGCTCCCAGACTGCATGGTGTGGATATCTCATGAGTGGTACCGATGCTCACAGATCACTTGTATTTTGATTGAATTAAATCCTTTTCAATCAATGAACTCAGTTATGTTATGATATGTCTCTCTCAGTGTCACTTATATGCAAAGAATGAAGTGTGTACGCTTCAAAGTGCAGCACTAAAGTGCTGAAACATAGCGTAAGTGGATCGGAAATGTACCACATGGATGCAGAGGCTAGGATTTGGAAGCCAGCGTCCATGGGTGTGGGATGCATTGCTTGCTGCCCATTAAGTGTGCTCTGAGGTGTTGGTTCTGGACTCAAGATGGCTATTTGGGTGAGAAAGCGACAAGTTATAGTCACCGGGTAAGAGCTCTGACTTTCAGATCGAGAATTTTCAGCATCAGTTTCTATTCGGTGTGTGGTAGCATGAGAGTCTGCATATTATTGATGGTAGATTCAGTAATAATGAGGGTGATATTAGATGTTAATTCATATAGTAATAAGCCTCTTGCAGCTCACTAACTAGAATCTTTCCATTCAACATTTGGTTGGAAAATGAAACGTTTTGGTCTTGACATTGAAAAGAGCCTCACATGACCAAAAGAGTAACGAAGAGGGAGAAAACAAACTTTGAGGCTAAACTTGCAAGCAATATCAAGGCAGACTGAATGAGCTTCTTTAAATATATGAAAAGGAAGAGAGAATCTAAAGAGAATAAAGCAGAGAAAAAGGCTGAGGCAATAATAATGGGCAAATAAGAAATAGCAGAGGAGTTCAAAGAATAATTTGCAGTTATCTTCACAGTAGAAGACATTAATAGTATTCCAAAATTATTAAATAATCAAGGGGCAAGAGAAGAGAGGAAAGGGAATAAATATATTATCTACCATTTGTGAAAAAGTACTAGGGAAACAAATTGGACTAAAGAGCAATATGTCCTCTGGATCTGATGCAATGCCTCGCAAGATATGAAAGAAAGTAGCTACAGAGATTGCGGATGCTCTAGTGGTAATCTTCCATGAATCCTTAAATTCTGGAAAAGTCCAGGAACAGTAGAAAACTTCTGATGTAACTGTTTTAATTATAAAGGGAAAGAGACAAAAATAGACAGGTAACTGTATGCCAATTAGCTTATCATCTGTTCTCAGGGAAATGTCAGAATTTATAATAAAGTACGTAATAGCAGAACATTTTGAAATGCATAATATGATCAAACAGTGTCAGCATGATTTCATGAGTGGAAAATCAAGTTTAACGATTTTCCTCGAATTTATTGAAGTATAACAAACAAGATTATGAAGAAAGGTTGACTGAGCTTGATCCCTTTTCATTGGAGAAAAGGAGGAGGAGAGGGGACCTAATTGAGGTATACAAGATAATGAGAGGCATAGATAGAGTTGATAGCCAGAGACTATTTCCCAGGGCAGAAATGGCTAGCACGAGGGGTCATAGTTTTAAGCTGGTTGGAGGAAAGTATAGAGGGGATGTCAGAGGCGGGTTCTTTACACAGAGAGTTGTGACAGCATGGAATGCGTTGCCAGCAGCAGTTGTTGAAGCAAGGTCATTGGGGTCATTTAAGAGACTGCTGGACATGCATATGGTCACAGAAATTTGAGGGTGCATACATGAGGATCAATGGTCGGCACAACATTGTAGGCTGAAGGGCCTGTTCTGTGCTGTACTGTTCTATGTTCTATGTTCTATGTATTAATAAAGGGGAAGCTGTGGATTTAATATATTTGGGTTTCAGCAGGCATTTGATAAAGCACTATGATGAGGCTATTTAATATAATAAAAACCCATAGTGTTAAATGTAAGATATTATCATAAATTGATGATTGGCAACTAACAGAAAATAGAGAGTTGGGATAAGACAGGCATTTTTACTAGTAACTAGTGAAGTGCCACAGGGATCAATGCTGGGGCCAAAATCGCTTAAAATATATTTAATGACTTTGATGAAGAAGGTGAATGTACTTTATCCAAGTAACAATGGATAGCAAGTGGTGAAGATGACACAAAGTGTCTGCAGTGGGATACACACAGGTTAAGCAACTGGGCAAAAACTTAACAGATGGAATATAATGTGGGAAAATGAAAGGTTATGAACTTTGGTAGGAAATCTAGAGGATATTATGTAAATTGAGAATGTCAGTAGAAAGGTATAGAACAGTTGGATTGGGAATCCTTGTCCATGGACTGTAAAACACCAGCATCCAAACTAAGCAGGTAATTGAGAAGGCAAATGGCATATTGGCCTTTATTTCAAAGAGAATAGAGTGTAAGACTGAAGAGATTTTGATAAAATTATATAAGGCGCTGATCAGGCCGCAGTTGGAATGCCATGAGTAGTTCTGGGCCCCTTATCTAATAGAAGATATTCCAGCACTGGAGGCAGCCCAGAGAAGATTCACTAGGCTGATATCAGGTATGAAAGAATTGTCTTATGAGAACAGGTAGAGTGGATTGTGCGTGTACTCACTGGAATTTATAAAAATGAGAGGAAAAAGTATTGAAGCTTAAAGGATTCTTTGGGGAGTTGACAGCATAAATGTGAGATTTTTTTTTCCCTTGTGGGAGAATCAAGAACACCGGGGCATAATCTAAGATAGAGATGAGGAGGAATTTCTTCTTTTAGAATGTCATCTGTGGAATATAATCTGAGCCTGTAGAATTCTTTATTTATAGAGATCCATGGAGGTTGGTTTGTTAAGTACATTTAAGGCTGAGTCAGACAGATCTTTAATCAGCAAGGGAATTAGGGATTATGGGGAAGGGCAAGAAAGTGGAGTTGAAGGTTATCAAGTAAGACATTATCTCATTGAATAGCAGTGCAGGCTCAGTTGGCTGATTGGAGTGCTTCTGTGCTTATGTTTTATCGTTTTATGGTCTCATGGACACCTTGTCCTATTCTCCCAAATTTTTTGCCATGCTCATGACATTCAGGGGCTGGAAGGTTTCTATCCTAACATGCTCATGGTTTTTTTTTCATCTCCAGAGGACCATTCAAGCAGTTGTCTTTTTAGTTCCTCGAACAGAATGGAACATCAATGAAGTTCTCTCTCTCAAAGGGGAGATAACGATAAGTGATAATTTTAGCTCCATGTTAGTCATTCTACGTCATTAGGAAGTGTGCAAAGACTTTAAAAATTAATTTGGGATAAAACAGAGTTAATTTGAATTCTTCACTTCTATCTTAAATTCCTGTTTTCTCATATTTCGTAGATAGAAAAACCATTCGGTATTAGAGGATAGATAGTTTAAACCTTTTGTTGAAGACGTATTAAAAATGGATAAACCAACCAGTACTGTATTTCCATGGCTTTTGCTGGATTGTCTGATTTTAAAATCTTGGGACAGACTTTAAGTCTGAGAGCTGTAACTCTTCCGTGGTAGATGGTATGATATTATCTACGTATAGTTTCAAGAAGGTATATGTTCAACTACTGTCAGCTATTATCTACCTGGGTTTCAGCCCTTTGAGATGTTGGGCAGTCTGAAGCCGCAGTGATAGAAGTTGGATGTAATAATCCTATCTTCAAATTAAGGACTCACATTGCTTGTGTGTGATTGGTGCACTTACATCTCTAACAAGACAACTGGGATAGACTGGGAATTGAGGCTTCCGTGTAAAATGGCAAGGGAAGGTAAGTAGTGATGTGTCAGTCACCTTCCCACTGTCATGCTATTTTAACACCAAAAAGAAGGTGGAAGACCACCCTCTCAACTAGAGTGGGCCTTAAGTGGCCATCTATAGGTTTTTTTTTCAATCACCAGTGGCATTTTACCAATGACACATAGATCCTTTGCTGCATGTCAACTATCTGTTGACTTCCCTGAGGGATTGAGAAAGACATCTGTTAGAACACTCTATGACATCTAAAAGGTTTCCCCTGACGCCAATAGCAGCCTCTATTGGAAGATCCACCTTCCACCACAAGATATACCACCCGATGTGTCCCCTAGGTCCACACGACCATCCCTGGTGTCCTCAGCCCCCATGTAGTTGGTTGGAGTGGAACATGTTTCCACAGCATCGTTGTCTATCTAGATAGTGTATTATTTAAACATGAATCATCAACACAGGTTCAATACAGGTAGCATCCCATGTACACAACGTTGACAAAGGCAATTCAGCAACATGATTATTATTCTCACTTGCTGTCTTCCTCCAGTCCAGTAGAAAGAAATGCTGGAGGAAATAATCTGCCCTTTTTGCTTCTGAAGAGGAAGCCTCTCTGTCTAAGACATCACACTAGCCACAGAGGACTCAAGCTTTCAGCTCCAGATGCCTGTAGAAACCACCAACCAGTCGAAAGCAAAACCAAAACCCTTTTGTGTCAGTGTGAGCCTGACCATGTCCATTCATGATTCTTTTATCAACATCCAATGAGAACTTAAAGCTGCTTACTAACTGCCTGTTTGAAGGAAACATTTTTGCCACCAAAGTGACAACACTCCTCTACAAGAGAAACAGGACATAACACCTCTCTCTTAGAGACATATTACTGTCACTCCATATACATGGAGATGCTTTGGGTTGGAATGGTGGAAAACAAGTAGATTGGTAACTAAATGAAAGATTGTTTAGAGAATGCCAGCTGCTGTATAAAGAGATGAATGAATATAAGCATCACAGTATCATTAGATTAGAATACCTACAGTGTGGAAAAAGGCCTTTCGGTCCAACAAGTCCACACCACAGCTTGAAGCATCACACCCAGACCCATCCCTCTATAACCCACACACCCCTGAACACCCTGGGCAATTTAGCATTGCTGATCCACCTAGCCTGCACATCTTTGGACTGCGGGAGGAAACTGGAGCACCTGGAGGAAACCCACGCAGACATGGGGAGAATGTGCAAACTCCACATTGACAGTCGCCCGAGGCTGGAATCGAACCATGTGTCCCTGGTGCTGTGAGGCTGCAGTGCTAACCACTGAGCCACTGTGCCGCCCCTCATTATTAATAAATAATAAAATGAATAATACCATAAGTAGCATGGTAGAACATGGAAACTAGGCTAATTCTGTTGGCCCAATCCTCCCGCTTTAACAATGATGCAGTTATAATTAGTGTTGTGCATCAAATTAAACAGAGATATAGAGAAATCATCATAACATTAAACCATGTCAGTGGCAAACCTTGTACCAGAAAAATCAGCAAATGTTTATATTACACTTTTATGAACAAAACCCAATTGCTTTTATTTGGATTATTGGATTGAAACATTACATTACATTTTACCCGCACTTCGGGGTAATCTTGAAAATTAAGACGTAAACTATTTTAAATCGTTGTTGCGTTCTGACAGGCTGGTTGTTAATACCACATAATGATGTAATCTTGTTCAAATGTAACGATCAACTATGTATTTTCAGACCTTCCTTGAACTGCGTTGTCATAGTTCTCTGTGAAGTCTAGACATCGGAGTCTCACTTTCAAATGCTAAATGAGCATTTCTTGCGCATTGGTGGTATGGCAAGATGGTGCAGCTGGAGATAAATATATCAAATACTTGCTTTTTTTGCAGTGTATTCAAAGTAAAACTGCATGTGTACTAGTGTAATAATGGGGAAGACACTATTCCTGATAGTTTAAAGCATGTTGCAGTTGTTAATGCCTCCCCAGTACTAGGAAGAGCTATTTGTCCACCTGTTATCCAGCTTGGTCACATTTATTCACTTTGACTCAAATATCACTTGACTTTCAGAAAAAGTTGGATACATTAACAAAAGGAACAAAATTACTTTTGATGATAGCTGGTGAACACATGATACAGTGTAGGTACAACTGAACTTCTTTGCGGGGTTCGCCACAGTTGTTGCTGCAGGAACTTTAATGTGATTTGATACTTGCATCCTCTAGTTTAGAAGTCCACCCACTTCAGCAACTCACCATAAAACTTATCAAAGAGACCATTATATCATGTTGTATCAGGCTGTAGAGATCTCAGATGCTGTCAGCAAGAATCTCTTTTAACATCCCTTTGCATGTTTTGAAGATTTGTTATCAGCTAATGCTTCAGCCAATAACCTCAATAAACTGTACAAGTGACATAAACATTCAGGGTAAGAAGTTACAGGAACAGGCTGGTTTAAGTTATATGAGCTTTCTGATGCTTGTCATTGATAATATCAGTGGGGGGACTGCAAAAACTCCAGGAAAATTGTGCAACAGAGTTGACGCCATTTTTAAAGGATTTTATACCAAAGATATAATTACCAAATGTAGAGCTCAATATGTTGTGAGGAATGCTTCTTGAGAAAAATGTTAGTGGGAAAATAGGGGAAAATAGTAGAAAATGAAATCAGCCAATGGTTCACCATGTTGATTGAGGCTTACCTCCATCGGGACCCCCATTTGCTGCAATTTCCCTACCCGTCACATATAAATAATCTGGTTTGTTTGAATTAACAGCACTTCCTGCATCTGCCAAATGGAAGATTACAATAGTCGCCTGTAACCAGCAATGAAACATTTGAAGTTGATACATAGAGGGAGATTGTTCTTCTTCAAAATCTTACAAAAGGCCTTCTTAAGAGCATTTCTGCCATGTTGAGGCAATTCATCTCCCATTGAAGCTGTTCATCATCTCTTCTGATGTTGTGGTAGAAACATCACTGAGATTGCCAACTATTACAGTTGGCTCACTATTGATGGCAAGAATTTAATCAGGATGCTTCCATGTACATGTAATGTCAAGTGAGGATTGGACATGGGAAGAGAGAAGGAAATCCTAACTAGGCAGAGCTCTATCCCAAAGAGTAGGGCCCCTTCCTCCTAATTTAATTCAAAATCATTTGTTAGCCCAGCATACATAAATACATTAAGACCATAAGACATACGAGTGGAAGTAAGGCCATTTGGCCCATTGAGTCCACTCCGCCATTTAATCATGGCTGATGGGTATTTCAACTCCACTTCCCTGCACTCTCCTCGTGGCCCTTGATTCCTTGTGAGATCAAGAATTTATCTTTAGGTGGGATCGTATAGAGTTCTGCAGTTCCCCCACCACCCCAAACTAAAAAGTCCTACGATGGTGGAGACCCCACTTCCAAGTCCAATAGTAGTCACTGACAATGAAGGACCCAAGAAAGTTTGGGTTAAGAGTCCTGGCAAAGGTCTGGAGTCAAAAGGGCAAAAGGAAGGGTGAAGTGTACAATGACCTCAGAAATGGGTTGACTTGCTAATGAACCCAGAAGGCACACAGGAGGGGATCACATTTACTCAAATCCAACCTTGCCCAAGAAAGTTGATGCCTAGCATGAGCCTTGACATACAGCACGTAAAGTACAGATGATAGCAGTACTCCTAGCTATTCAATAATGCCCACTCAATGGTCTCAATAGCACCAAGAATGCTCCACCTGACACCTGCCCTAACCCTACATAAAATTTCAGTTTGGTCTGGGGCAGGCAAGGAGCTTTTGTGTGCCCTCTTCTTATCAAACATGCCAGTGGACAGCATGAGATCCAGCCCCCACATATTTTAGAATTAGTACATATGCTATGCATACAGGTGTTAATTGGACATTACTAGCTTATAAGATTTGCCTGTTAATTGAATATAAATCCATCGATTTTAAAACAATTGAAGTCCTTTGATTTCGTTTGTCAGTAGTTTTAATACTGAAGTATCCTACTCAGAAAAGGACAATTGTTGTGAAAAATAGAACTGAATGCTGCCTACTAACTGGTGCCCGCCGTTGTTCTAGTGAGGATTTGAAGATGCCAGTAACAGAAAGTGAACACGCCGGTCAATTACTGAGAATTGGTAAGGCTTGGAAGATGTGAGGCTGAAACTCTCAGTTTTTCTTTAATTCATCCCAAACACAACAGTTGTACAGCAGTCTGAAAACAATACGTGTCAAACCAGTCAATAAAACATCTGGGGATCTTGTTTCTCTTTCATACATTCTAGAAAGCCCAACGCCAAATGCCACCATCCAATGTGTAATCAGCAATAAATATGACTTACCAATTATCAAGAAACTCTGAAGAAAACAATGATTTAAAAAGAAGTCAGAGGTTTTTAAAGCACACAGATTCCCATTTATACAAAAATGTCTAACTCGTCCACAAGAAAAAAGTACACGATGTGCAGGGATTGTAGATAACATAGAATACCTTACATATAGTGTGTAGCAAAACAGAAAGCAGCAAGACAGAGTAAGATTTCAGTCTAATACAATCCTGGCACTCTTTGCTTATTAAATTCATGTGCTGCTAACAGTGAAATCTTACTCTCTTTAACAAAAAAAAACACATTGCTACAGGCATCCTGGCTGCCAGGGTGAGGAGAGGCCGCAGAAAGGCTACAAAGAAATTGTTGTGAAAAGGGGTGAACATTTCCTGCTTGTGATTCTGTTGCTCAAAAGGATAAGGCATTTAACTCAATTGAGGCCATTTAATTGTCAAGTTGTTAGTCAAGACTGGAAGCTATGGGTTTTCCTCAATATCACATGATTGTGTTGCCTCTCGTCCATGAAACAGTTCTTGATCTTGCATTTTCACTTTTTCTCAAACACTAGCAGTTCTGTCTGTACCCTCTGGACTGAGGCAGAGCTGCGAGAACCCTGTGGCTTTGCAACTTTTTTGAGCATTTGTTATTAATTTGGTTGCTAGCAAAACATGTACAGCATCATTAGATACGCAAGGCATTATGGAGGGAAAGGCTGGAATAATAATGTGTTCAGATTAGATTTCTGCTGGGGATCATCAAGTCACATTTCTTCATTTAAAAATGGAATACTGAAGGCCAGTAGTCTTTTTGTAATGGGCTGTTTGCAAAGTGGAGATTTGCAGTAACAAAAAGAAAAAGTAGAAGCACTAATAAGAATAACTTCTACAAGAGGACTTGTATTTTATTGGAAAATCTGACTCCATTTAATAAGAGCTTGAGTTTGTTTATAGTTGTCTCTATATAGGGAGGTCATCTGCTGAGGAAAGCATGTTCTTAACTCCTTGATATTAAGAATTTTATATGCTGTAACATGTTGTAACCCGCAAATTAGATTTGAAAAGGGATGATGTTACATACAGCTTGGTCAGATAAACAGTACCTTTTGAGGATGTCTACACATATGTTGAGCTGAGACTAGTTTTGTATATAATTAAGATGTTGGCAATATAAATAATGATCTTAATCAACATAATTTTTGGCTCAAGATTTATGGCTACAAGTTGCTGAATTAAGGTCTTAATTGCCTTGCTTTGGATGCTCAAATATTCTTTATTTTATGCTTTTAGCATGAAAAAGGAAAAGTAATGTCTCAAAGGCAATTCCTTTTTTAAACAAAGATTCCCTAAGTGCACATCGTCATTGGGAAATACTGACAAGGGTGTGCAACTCCAGCTTACATGGTTTGGCCCAGACCCAAACTTCCCACTCATTTGTTTTAAAAGTTTTATTTGGCATTAATAGCAGCTGCAAGACAAAACCGTCCTACTCCTGATAACGATAGGCTATTGCTAATGAAGGTCGAATAGACTAATCAGAAGTGAATCGATGGAATAGTTGTTTTCCTTCCAGTTTCTCTCTCACTGCAATCCAGCCAGAACTCCAGCCTTGTATTTGAATGATAGTCAACAGTAATTGCCTGTAGGGTATGGTAATTTTTTTCAAACCAGTCCATCTTGACTAAATTTACCACTTGTTCATTCCACCAGTACGCTCCACACTACTGGCACTGAAATATGGAAGAATATTGCTGACATAGCAAACAGAAAAATCTGCATGGCTTTATTGCCATTAGCAAGTTGTTAGTGCCCATCCAATGGAAAATCCAGCTCACTGAGCTGCAACAGTTCATAGTGTCTTTTAGTTTGTGGCAATAATATTGAAATATTGCCATATACCTCAATATTTGCTTATGTGGCTTTGGGGCCAAAATCCTTCCCAATGCGCAGTGTGTACTTTGAGTGTTTCTCCTAAAATCAATGGATGGAGTGGAAAGTTGGACGGAATCCAATTTGACTTGTGAAATCTCCCAATGGACAGAAGGCCAAGAAATTTCAACGAAGAGTCAGTTGCAAGCCCTAATGAATATCAAAGGTAAATCCATCCGAAACACCTTCTGAAAAATACGTCAAAACTTTTAAGGCATGGTACACTTCCTGCTTTTGATATACAGAAAAGGTATGAAATAGATGCTGAAATTCACTCTATGTTTCTGTGAGAATATGCATGTTTACATGGAAGTTCTCGGCTTGAGCTACAGAAAGTTATTGCGAAGTCTCCAAAAGTCATTGTGTCAAATAGCTGACCAGGAAGCTCTACCTTTCTTATTGCCTGCCATTGACATACATAACTTGTAAACAGGTTTGGTTGGCTGGTTGGCAATGTAGAGTGATGCCAGCAATGTGGAATCAATTCCTACACTACCTATTGTTACCACGAAGGACTCTACTTCTCAACATCTCATGTTGTCTGAGGCATGGTGACCTTCAGGTTAAACTGCCACCAGTTGTCTCTCTCCAATTAGACAGTAGAATTACAGTCTGGTAAGACTATGGCGACTGTACCCTTTCTTGATTTGTATTTTGATAATCAACCTATTTGGTCTGGCTATAAATGTGCCTTCTTTGACCATCATGAGCCTGGGACTTGAATCTGTAGTTTCTGGCTCAAACTCAGGGCTATGACTCAATGCACCATCAGACCTCTCGAGTGCTTTTGGGAGCAGTTAATTGACCATGGAGGAGACCCATCATGTAGCATTAATGCCCTAATTCTTGTGAAGTTCAAACTTGAACCCATTTCGTTTTCAGTTGGCCATTCCAGCATTATTATGGCAGACTTCAGCATTCAACATTCCAGATGCAGTGGGAGGCAATAATCTATCATGCATGACAACATGAACTACGGTCCCTGTCTAATTTAGGACAAGGTTGGCAGTCTTTATTTTCAGTGGCTATGAATTCTGCTCCATTGCACACATACAAGTGAACTGGAGCCAAACAGATTTTGGCCCAATCCTCTGCATGAGGATACAAAATGAATTAGGAGATTCAGTGGAAATATGCTATTCAGAACAGTCAACTAAAGCAGTCACTGTGATTCCTAATTACGTAGAATTCCAATGGAATAAACCATATCCCATTCACTCCCATTGTGTAGAATTCCTGATCCAAGCATAACACTTTAATACAAAGTCCTTAGCCAGCCAAAATAATAATCCCTGTGGTTATCCATTTTATAAATTGGCTTTCAGTCCATAGTGTAGTTTTGTCAAGAGCCAAATACTTTAGAACTCGATTCAGTATAGTATGTAATGTATGTTATCATTAGACGTTTTCTGTGTGCTTTGCAAATTCTAAATGAACATCTAATCAACTTTCGAATATGGGTTTTGTAGTTTTCAGAAATCCTGTTCCAAGAGTAATACCCCTTGGTAATGAATATTCCTTATCATTGAGCTGTATTTAAACATAATTGATGTAGAGTGCTTATTACACTGATCGAGGGCAGTCCTGTGAATTAAAGTATTCTTCATACCTTTGGCTGGTTCGTGGCATTAGGCAAGACCATAAGATGTAGAAGCACCAATAGGCCATTCAGCCCAGGTGGTCTGCTCTGCCATTCAATTAGATCATTATAATTCTCAACTATACACACCGATCTTATCCCGATAACTTGATTTTCTTACAATTGAAACATTTGTCTATCTCAAACTTGAGTATGCTTAATGGCTCACTGTCAAGAGCCCCCTGGAGTCCAGAATTCCATACGCCTATAGATCTCTGAGAATAGAAATTTCTCCCATCATTTGTGCTTTAAATGTGTGACGATTTATTCCCAGGTTATGTCATCTGGGGAAATAATATAAGCTGCAATTTTTCGATTTGTAGTCCAAGTATAGGTGCAATCTGTGAGAGATAATGAGAACTGCAGATGCTGCAGAATCCCGACAAGATGATGAGCAGATAGAATAGTAGGTGGCTAACTCACTAACCTCACCAGCAAATAAACCTCAAATTGTGAATCAATCAATTTGTTACAAGCTGACAAGTGAGCTTACTGGGAAGTCACAGGCCTTGAGAGTACAGTCCGACCTCTCCAGAGGCTGCTTGCGAGCCAGCAGTTGGGAAACCAGCCATTGAAAGCCAGTGGTGAGTCGAGGTCCTTATCAGATTGACTGTTAATTGACTACTTGAGGATCTTAATTTTTAATGAGTCAAGTAAGCCCCGAATCGATGTTCACATCCTGCATTCAATTGATGAAACGATGAGTGGGGAGGCATATCCTTTCTTGCCACCTCCAGGAAAAGGCAAAATGCAGCCTATGGCGTGTGGAAAGCACTCGAGAGACTGTAAATTTGCCAAATAAAAACGAAAAGAACTATGGATGCTGTAAATCAGGAACAAAAACAAGTTGCTTGAAAATCTCAGTGGGTCCTGCTGAATCTGTGATGAAAAAAGATCAGTGTTAATGTTTAAGGGCCTGAAGAAAGGTCATCAGACCCAAAACATTAACTCTGACATTTTCTTCACAGATGCTGCCAGACCTGTTGAGATTTTCCAGCAACTTTGTTTTTGTTCTTACATTTGCCAACCTTGTCTCCTGAGGAATAGTAACATTATCGTAATGTGGATATGTATCTGGCATTGAGAATCCCTATATTTAGAGCTTACCAAGAATTTCATATAGGACAATCTCTTGGATTTGGATGCCAGAAGCAACATGAAGGGTCATAGTTGAGAGCTCCCACTATGAAAAATAGTATGTCATTTGGTAATAAAATATCAATGATGGGCACAAGAAGGCAGATAATTGTTCATTCTTGTGCAGCAGGTCAGGCACAAGAAGGCAGCTTTCTTCAATAATGGGCCCTTCAGAAGTAAATGGTAGTTCTTTATGACCACACCTCATGCATAGCGAGTCAATGTCCCACCACTTCAGTGACCAAGTCAAACAACGTTGGGGAATAAATCATTGCATTAATAGAGCACTTGAAATTCACAAACTTACAACTCAGTACTCATTCTTATATGCTGTTTAGGAGCCTGCTACTCTTATGACTGCCTGACATTGAATAGGTGCACATTGAACCTCATACTCTCACCTCACAACCTTCTGTCCATTTACCCCAAAATACTAATTGCATCAAATGTCATGACATCCATTCCAGCCTTCATGTTGACTCCTAGGTAGGACAGTAGTCTGAAGTTCTTCATTTCCATAAAAGGAGATTATGATAGAATGTTGTCAAATATTCAATTTTTTTCAGTGGCAGATGACATTCCTTTTCACCAGCACCCACATCGTTGCACAAAGTGCTACCTACGCTATAGGTCATCACAATAGTCATGTATTACAGGAGGGTGCTGATGGACTGGTTTACATAAAAAAGTACCAATTAATGATGATTGGCAGTTAACTGCTGTGTGCTATTTAAATTCCAACCCAGGCAGGCTGATCCTGATTCTTCAAGGCATGCCTGGTGAAATAAATCAGAAATTAGTTGTCACCCATTTTGTTGAGTTGAAACAGGTGCAGTGTGAGCACATATTCTGTCTGACTGCAAAGAACAGGGCCCTTTGTATCAACAGATATAAGACCCAGCATATCAAAGTGTTTAAACTGCAAGCCTGACTGACAATCCTAACTTGGTTGTCAGTGTAATTTTTTGTATACTGAAGTTTATTCAGCAAATATGTCCAAATGCAGAATCATATCCAATGGTGAACACTGTTATGAGTTTTATGAGCATGAATGGTGAAGTAACATACAGTCAGTTCCTTGCTTGTGGAAAACACCCAAACAGATATGGTGTTTGACACAACCAATTATTCTTTAATACAAATGACCGACATACCTGGCATCACACCGACACAAACATTCATATACCACTTTGCTCTTGCAGTTAGTCATCATTAACTGGTGTATTCATCATAGGACACTCCTGCCAATCAGAGTCTATTTGCCTGACAATCCTTTCATACAGCATAAGTATTGTTTCTTTTTTACTTCGGCATTTATTGCAAATTGTCCTGATAAGTGCAAGATGAAAAACTTTGACAAAATGTGTCTTTTCTCAGTGATGCTCAAGTTCTGTATGACCAAATAACTAATTGAGAAGGTATATTAATCAGACAACGCTAAATGAGTTGAGGCTGTTTTCCCTAAGAAACTAAATGCTGAGCAGTGATCTGGTATTTAAAACAATGAATTGATTTGATATGTGAGGTGTAGAAAAAATATTTTCACTTGTAGGAATGTCCCAAATCAGAGTAGCATGCAAGGTTGTGTCATGTGCTATATAAACGCAAGTCTTTTATTTATACAAAATGGAATTCCTTCCAATTTATGATGGTAGGATCATTATACAACGGAGCATGAAGCACCAAACAGATGCTATCTATCATTCCCTTGACCTATAGAAATCCATCCTCACTGTAAAATTACATCAACCTCGCCTTTTCCTTGTAAATTCTCTGCCTCAAGCTAACAATGCATCTTTGAATAACTGATTACCCTGTATTACTGATGTCTGCAGTGGAAGCCTGGAATAATCTTGAAGCATGAAAGTTAAGAACAGATGTTACCTTGACAGCCAGTGCCGGTGACTTCCCTATAGAGGAGACAGTTTGCAGCCACCTTGAAGTTTTTATTCAGTGGCCTCCCTTGGAAATTGGCACAGATTGAACTGTGCACACCTCTGTCTGTCGAGGTATGTGTATAAGTACCAGCGACAGGATGCCTACCTGTCTACTTCCTCTTCTTCCTCCAAAAAATACAAGCGCACAATTAAAACTGAAATGCCATCGAGAAACTCATTGTGCAGCTATTGATGAGGTTGATAAATATTAGCAATGTCTTGAGGATTACCATAAATATTCCTAACACACAACTGAACAACAATAGCTTAAAAATACATCTTAACTTGGGCCTTTCTACGTCTGGAAACAATTTTACCAGAAATCGTCTAAGTGTCATTTCTGCAGAGTTTCTAGGAGACTTTCACCCTAGGAGCCCTGACAGGTTTTCTCATACTACATTCTGAAATTAATCTAATTGAGTATGCACTGTGCCTCTCTCATCCTATCCTTCCTGGGTGACAGTACTCTCACAACAGTGCCACATTTAAAATGTAGTTGTGCATCAGGATGAACATTGTCAGTTCAGGGTTGTCCCTGTGGTTCCTTTTTCTCAAGAGTAGCCCCTTCAAATAGCTCATAGAGACAAACTAGCTGCACACTTTGATGCAGAAACATGGAGCAGCTTTGAGGGGCCAAAGGGTCTGTTCCTGTCCTGCATTGTTCTTTGTTGTTTTAAAAGAGCTGTGCAAGGCAATTTTTTCACACAGAGGGTAATGAGTGACTGCAACACACTGCCAAAGGATGTGTTGGAAGCAGAGACAATAGCAATTTTCAAGAAACACTGGCTGAATAACGAATAGGAGAATAGAGGAATGCGGATCCTGTGAAGACAGTTTAAATATGGAAGGGCAAAATGTGTTCCTGTGCTGTATTTTTCTTTGTTCTTTGGAGGTATCTGTGGACAAGGTGGTGAAGAGGAAGCCATCCTCTTTCCTCAGGCATTAGAGGAGACCAGACCCTGCCAGTTTGGCCAAACGTTACCACAAAGATCATGGAAGAGTCATAGAGTCATAGAATCATACAGCGTAGAAACAGCCCCTTTAATCCAAACAGTCCATGCCGACCATAATCCCAGACTAAAGTAGTTCCAACTGCCTGTGCTTGTCCCATATCACTCCAAACATTTCTTGTTCAAATACTTGTCTAAATGTCTTTTAACTGGTGTAACTGTACCCATATCCACTACTTCCTCCAAAAGTTTATTCCACAAATGAACCACTCTGTACAAAAACAATTGCCCCCCTGCATGTTTTTAGACCTTTCTCCCTCATCTTAAAAGATATGCCCCAGTTTCGAAATTGTTTACCCTGGAAAAGACATCTGCCATTCACCTGATCTTTATGCCTCATGATTTTATAAACTTGTCTAAGGTCACTCCTCAACCTCCTACGTTCCAGTCGATGCTCTAGGGAAACACCCAGCAAAGCTGCAAGAAGATCAATCACCTTCTGCACACTGTGAAGATAAGTACCATTATTTTCTCTCTGTTAAGTCATACTCAGTCTGTGTCTGCTACTGCACCACCTCCCAATTAAAACTCTCATGCAACATCTTGCCTCATTTGTTCTCACCCACTCCAATACACCAGACTACTAACTGTGCATGCCTTCCATGTTACCTACTCACTCACTCAGGACCACCTTTCCTCTACCTGAACCAGCACTAACAGTTGTGCCAGGCAATTTTATTCCACTCAGTCTCTCCCTTTGTCACATTCCAAGGAGTAAAAAAAAAGCCCACAGTAGGGTGCAATAAGTCAAGATGAGGACAACATTTCTTTTGTAATCTGAACTGCAAGTGCAGCTGATTTTTTGCTGCAGTTCATGCAGTTGAATAGAACTTCAGGTTACAAACAGTTGCAAGCCTTCACAAGATTTGATACGCCCTTATTCATTCTAACAAAGTTTTATGCTAATATGGGTGCTATGGACAAGTTGGCTATTGTTCAGGCAAGGTTGGATATTAAGGAGCTTTAGGATGGCTAGCTGTGCAGCTTAAATCTTGTAGCTGCAGCCAAAATGGCATTAATTCACATAGGAGGTAATGCAAAGTGGACGTATAATTACAAATATAGGAAAGTATTTACAATGAAATGTCACCTATGTTGCTAATGTGTACCCATGTGATTTTCTACTTTTACATCTCACTAAGTCTAGGTGCAGTCCCAAATTCTGCAGCTGGAGTGGAGGGAATCTTGGGAAGAAGGCACACTTGGAGTGAAGTCAAGATCCCTTGACCCCCATCTCATTGCTATTGGTGTTGTGTACCAATGGCTAAAGCAATGAAGTGCATATCTTTGTGTATTTCCACTATACATTGTGTGCTGGCCTCCAGACAGTCTATGGAGGCAGCCAGATATTTGCATGCCATGGGTAACAGAGTACTCCAAACTTTGAGTCAGTTTGCCCAGTGCCTCTGTCAAAGCTGTGCTCCTCCTATGTCTGCTTATGCAGTTGTATGAAGTTGTTAATTCCAGCAACATAGGGTCCTCTGGGGATGACCTGGAGCTGAAGCTGAGCGAGCCTGGGGCTGAGCGAGCACCTGGTCTCCAGCACTCCTGAGTGCCAGTGACCTAGGGATTTTCTTCCTGGACCAGCTGCAGAGATATGGCACTGAAATACTCACTGGTATGTGCTTATGACTCTTATATTGCAGAAGTACCCATTGAGGTGTCAGTATCTGAGCTATTGGAGGGTACAGGAGGCAGCCTTGTCAGTGTAATCTCTGAGGGATGTGCAGTTTCTTTCTCAGCGATAGAGCCAGAAATGGAGATATTTCATAAGGTGTTGTCTTGATAGGAAACTACATATCAATGAGGTGAAAAGAAGGGCAACACAGTGGCTCTGTGGTTAGCTGCGTCATAGTGCCAGGGAGCCGAGTTTGATTCCACCCTTCGGCAACTCTCTGTGTGGAGTTTGCACATTCTCATTGTGTCTGCATGAGTTTCCTCCGGGTGCTCTGGTTTCCTCCCGCAGTCCAAAGATGTGCAGGCTAGGTGGATTGGCCATGCTAAATTGCCTGTAGTGTTTAGGGGTGTGTAGATTAGGGATATGGGTCTGGATGGGATGCTCTGAGGATTGGTGTGGACTTATTGCGCCAAAGGGCCTGTTTCCACTCTGTAGGGGTTCTGTGATGAAGTAATAATTGGATGCAAATAGTCCCCTCACCTCTCATGAGCAAAATTTTCCTCTTGTCACTCAAAACTTGTTTGGAAAAATCAAACATGATGTCAAGAATTTCATTTCTATTAATCTCTCACTATTTTCCCAACTGAATAACCAATACCTATGTTGTTCGTGAGCTAGCAATATTCTATGCCAAATTTTCACTCAAACCTTCATTGCATTCGTGAGTGAATGATTCACCAGTTCTTGCTAGGAAATAATGAGAAATTATATGAAAGACATTGTCAAATTATGGTGGGCTCACTGTCATAGCATAGACAGTGATCTCGTATGTGCTTCTTATGTTTTAAGACAGGTGAAAATACAATGAGGTAATGCAATGCAGCAGGCAGTCTGTAAAGAGGACATTGAAGTATCATACTGCTGACTGGTCTAACATTAACTAAGCACATATTTTCTTCTTCAGTACCTAACTGCACAAACTTAGCAGGATGGAAGAGTTTACTGCAACATTGGGGACAAGGTGCTTGCAGTTTTCATTTACTAGGTTTTAAAGAGTGGAAAATTATGAGCTGCTTTTACTGGATTTGTACTAATTGTACTAATTTGTGTCATAATGTAGTTCAAGTTAGTAATGATCATTTTGTATGATTCTTTTTTTCAACAAGACGTGAATATATGATGACTCAGTAATCTAATATTATCACCAGGGATGGTCCTTACAACGATTTTAACTTGGAAAATTATGAATGCATGGGAAGTGATTTCTCTATCTACTAACTGGATAAAGAACATAATTAATCCATAGTCCCTAAGGGAACATAGGCATCTTTAACTCTATATTGACATAAGATAAGTGGCGATATAACTTGTTTTCGAGTGGGGTGGAATTGGTGGTGATGAGGCCATAAAGCCACATCAGGCATAGGGCAAAGCAAGAATTCAGGGCCATATGAACTACTGTCATATTTGGGGTACTAACCAGTGACAGCTTCTGGTCAGTGTAGAGAGCAGATACTAAACTTACTTTCAGCACTAAGCCTAAGGATCTATATAATAGCAGCAATAGAAGATTAATCACTATTGAGTCTTAACAAGAAGAAATATTTCTTTTGCACAACAAGGTATAACTTATTGAATGATAAACAATTGGTAAAAAAATCAATTTTCCATTTAGGATTAATTATAAAAACTATCAGGAGCTAGTGATGACACATCAGGCTTGATCAAGCCTTCCTGTTCAACCACTTCTTTCCATCCAGTGACTGTGTGACATCATCAGGTTAGATGGAGCTTAATACAGCTTCAATAAGAACTCTTTCAGAACTGCCAATAGTTAATCAGCATCTTCCCGAAAGCATTTTCCCCAGAGATAATATTTACATTCAAATATTGTTTACCACAACTCCATCTCTCCTATGTCCCTGACTTCATGAATTCTGGTGATCCAGAAAGTTCACAATTGTTATTGAACACATTCTCTTGGAACTTAATGATTGGTTGATCATTGACTTGAATCAATAGACACAGGTCTCACTTCCATGAAGCCACATGTACTTTATTTTGTTCAACAAGTCTTTATTCTTAATCTGCTGATACATCTGTTTGGAAGCATGTAAATGCTTTACTTCAACTGGAAGAGGAGTTGGCGGTGTCTTTATTGATCATTTTTGGATGCCTTTCTGATGGACCAGACAAGTTCATATCTTCAATCACATTACTGGAAAATTGCTGTTTACATGGCATTATCTCTGTCATAAATACTGATAAATCTTTCAAAGACAAAAGATTGGAATGCTGCTCTTGAACTTGCGTTGGCTCATCATTGGGCAATAAAATCAAATCTGCTGGATTAATTTTCTGAGTGGGCTGGTTTGCCGTCTGAAAAATTTCAGTCAGAGTTTCCTTGATGAGTTCTAATGGGTTGTAGAGTCCATTCTTGTTCTCAGTATCTGCAAACTTTGCTGATTTTTGTCTTCTAAATTCCTTCAGTGATGACAAGAATAGAAAACATTTCCACAACTTCTGTAAAGTATGCAGTTTACTTCCTGTTGACAGTAAGGAACAGAAGTAATCACAAAATATTTTTCCTTCTTTTTGGGTTTCCCATGAGCTGAGAAGTCAAGTGAAATCTTGCACCAGTTGCTACTTGTCAGGCAGCTGTCATTGACCTGTCTCTGAACCAGCTGTTCTCCTGGAACCAGCTGAATGTTTTTCAGCTATTTTAAGGATGTGAGGTCAAGACATGTCTGAAGGTGCAGAAGTGAGATATGTTGGCTATGAACAACATACATATTTTAAATTCTCTTACACTCCATGTTGCAGTTTAATTTGTAGCATGCTCTTACTGTTAAGAGTTGTTCCACCTGCACCATGCAGTTTCATTTCTGTCATTTCTTTCTTCAGCCATGGAATTTGATCTGATAGGACTCTGGCACCCATGCCTGTATCAGACTTAAAATTAGGAGGATGTTCATCATCAGAAACAAGTTCTACCAAATTTGAGATAACACGGTGTGAAGCTGGATGAACATAGTGGGCCAAGCAGCATCAGAGGAGCAGGAAAGCTTGACGTTTTGGGTCGGGACCCTTCTTCAGAAAATGAATAAGGGTCCCGAACCGAACCGTCAAGCTTTCCTGCTCCTCTGTTGCTGCTTGGCCCGCTGTGTTCATCCAGCTTCACACCGTGTTATCTCAGATTCTGCAGCATCAGCATTCCTACTATCTCTGTACCAAATTTGAGTCAATTTTATCACAAATATCTCCTGGGAATACTTTGTACATCTCTTCCATTGGAGGATGTTCTATATTGACCTGTTTGAATGAGTAAGCATTTGGATTTTTGCTGCTCTGAAACTGTGTCCTGCTTCTACATTGTCTGACAATGACAAACAATTTTATTAATATGCTTTTTTTTCTTCACAGTGGGCACTGTTTTTGAGACTTTTTTTGACACTGTGAGACTTACTTTGTTCCACAGCGATAATACAAGCCAATTCATCTATTATCCAGCATGGCCATTAATCAGCAGCCATCCTGTCAGGAATTAAAGTTTTCTATCGTTTGATATCACTTTTGAAAAAAAGAATTCTCTAATTGTTAAAAAATAATCCAATGCATTGAAATACCCCCATATGAAGACTACCATTTCAACCCTGAGCCTGAAGGTTTGTTCCCAAGTTGGGTGCATAGACACAGGCAAATTTCCAGTTTGGCTAACCTGACCATTGCAAATGGCCACTCTCAGTTCTAATCTTTGGCCTGTGGATTGGGCAGGCTAGCTTTGAGAATTGGGACAGATATCACAGGAACAGCTGAAGAGGCTGTCAATTCCTGAGGTAGGTTGGATAGAAACCTGCCTCAGGGCTGCAGCATTGTCTTCAAAGTTTAAAAATAGAGATTAAATTGCAAGATATCCTATTTTCTCCCCCATTTCCCTCATGCTTCATGCCTCATTCATTGCAACTTATGTCCCCACACACATTCCCATGACCTCTCATATCTCCTTGCCACCCTAATCCCATCTACATATCCCCATTGACCCAAAAAACATCAATTTCCCATGATCCTTTATACCCCATATGCTCCCTATCATTCTCATGGCTTTGTTTATCCCCAATTCCAACTTGAGACCAACCCCATATCCTCCACCCATTATCCTGTTGCTGGGACTGGAGGGTTTGAGTTTTCAGGATAGACTGGATAGGCTGCAACTTTTTTTTACTGGAATGCAGGAATTGGAGAGATGACCTTGTAGAAGTTTATAAAATCATGAGGGGTGTGGATAGGCTGAAAAGCAAAGGTCTTTTCTCCTGGGTAGGGGAGTACAAAACAAGAGGGCATATTTTCAAGGTGAGAGGAAGAAGATTTAAAAGCTGCATGAGGGGCAATTTTATTCACACATGTGAAATGAACTGCCAGAGGAAGTGTAGATGTGCGTACAATTACAGCATTTAAACAACATTTGGATAGGTACATGAATAGGAAAGGTTTAAAGGGATATGGGCCCAATGCAGGCAAGTGAGACTAATTTAGTTCGGGAAACTTGATCAATATGGAAGTGTTGGATCGAAAGGTCTGTTTCTAAGATGTATGACTCTATGACTCCAAGCCAATTCATCTATTATCCAGCATGGCCATTAATCAGCAGTCATCCCGTCAGAAAACAAAGTTATCAATGTTGCTCTTGAATGAACAAAACTGTCCGATTGTTACAAAAGAATCCAATGCATTGAAATTGTTTGAAATAACCCCATAGCTCTGATGACTGGTTTGCAATGCAGAATGATGTCAACAGCTTGGGTTCAATTCCTGTACTGGCTGAGGTCACCATGAAGATCCCACCTTCTCAAACTCTTCCGTCACCTGAGGTTTGGTTAAACTCACCACCAACCATCTAATTCTAATGAGAGGTAAGTGTCTGCTTCAAAAGGCAGGGTCACTGAATATTTTTAAGGTGGAGTTAGATGGACTCGTGGATTGTGGTAACCTTACCTTTATAAACCTTTATGTCAACAAACATTTCCATACCATAAGCAGCTGGAGCTGTTCATCAATGCATTTTCCACCATGATAATGATTTTTTGGGAAATCAGGAACAGAAACAAAGTCGCTGAAAAAGTTCAACAGGTCTGGCAGCATCTGTGGAGGAGAAAAAAAAGAGTTAATGTTTTGGGTCCAGCGACCCTTCCTCAGAACTGGTCACTGAACCCGAAACATTAATAACTCTTTTTTCCTCGTCCACAGATGCTGCCAGACCTGCTGAGCTTTCCCAGCAACTTTGTTTTTGCTCCAGATTTACAGCATCCACAGTTCTTTTGGCTCTTCTTTTGGAAATCAGTCATTTATTACAAATTCTTTCATATCAATGTTCAGTCTGAAATGGCTAGCATTGTCATTTTTTGAATGGCATTCCACAGTGGCATTCGCCATTTAATAAGGTCATGGTGATACGCTTGTGTTTCCACATTCCCATCCACTTGATAAACTATGATTCTCTTCCTTACCAAGAGTCCATCTAACTTCACCTTAAAAATATTCAGTGACCCTGCCTTTTGAAGCAGATGCTTCAAAAGTCAAATAACCCTTTGTGAGAAAAAAAACCAATCTCCTAATTTCTTTCCTAATAGAGATACTCCAAATTTTTAAACAGCACCAACTAGCTCTAGACTCACCCATAAGAGAAAGCATCCTTTCCATGTCCACATTATCAAGACTATTAAAGATGTTATATACTTCAACTAGGCCACCTCTCACTCTTTTAAGTGCCAATGGAAACAAACTCAGTCTGTCCAACTTATGCTCATAGGACAATTCACTCATTCTAAGTATCAATCCAGTAAATTTGTTCTGAACTACCTCGAATACATTTACACTTTTCCTAAGCCATCAAAAAATGCTGGGAGGAGCACTTCAGAGACTTCATCAACCAGGACTCAGTCATCGATCCCAGCATCCTTGAATTCATCCTGCAGCATACCACGCACCATTGATGCAGCAACACCCTAGCCTTGCATGCAGTAGAGAAGGCTGTCTGCCAGCTTAGGAACAGCAAGGCTGCTGGAGCAGATGGTATCCCTTCTGAGACATTGAAGCAGGGAGACAAAGAGCTCCTGCCGCAGTAACACTCCCCTATCTGCCTTACCTGGAAGGAGGGGGTCATCCTGGAAGAGCTCTGAGATGCCACAGTCATGAGTATTTTCAAAAAAGGCAACATGCTGGGCTGTGCTAGGTACAGTGGAATCTCCCTGCTGTTGACCATTGGAAAAGCCATTGCCAAGGTCCTGTTCGACCATTTCCTCCCTGTGGCTGAGGAACTCCTCCCAGGGTCGCAATGCGTCTTTCAGCCATGGAGAGGCACAATGGACATCATTTTCACCATACAAGTGCTGCAGGAGAAATGCAGAAAAACAAATCTACCCGTTAATTGGCCTTCTTTGACCGTACAAATGTGTTTGACATCAGCAATCAGGAAGCATTATGGAGCATCTTTGTGCACGTTGGTTGTAACATGAAGTTTGTCACCGTCCTTTGCCTGCCCCATGACAACATGGAAGTCACGATAATGGCAAATGGCTCCACCATTGAGACATTCCCTGTTTGGGCCGGTGTTAAGCAGGACTGGCTCATCACTCCAAAACTGTTCTTGATCTACTATTGTAATGCCTCATCTCAGCACCAACAAGCTCTCTGTTGGAGCGGAGCTGACTTACAGACCCTGCAGGAAACTTTTCAACTTCCACCACCTTCAAGACAAAATCAAAGTCAACCCAACCACTGTCATCGAACTGCAGTATGCTGTTAATGCTTGTACGCAATCCTTCTCAAATGACGTACTCCAGGCCATCGTCAGCACATTTTACAGAGGCATACGACAGCATGGATCTCACCCTGGACATCCACCAGACAAAGATCACCCATCAACCTGACCTGACATTAGTGGAGCAAACCTAGATCCACAGGGTGGCCTTAGAGTATGTTGACCACTTCCAATACTTCAGAAGTGTCCTGTCTGCCAAAACAGCTATTGATGAAGTGATCCAGCATCACCTTCAGTATGCTCTGGCCAACTGAAAGAAAGGGCACATGAGAACAACAACACCAGATCCAAAACCAAGTTCATGGTTTATAGATCTGTAGAGGTTCCTGCCCTCCTCTGTGGTTCTAAGACATGGACTGTCTACAACAGACACCTCAAGGAACTAGAGCTGCCTGTGTAAGATCCTACAAGTCCACTGGGAAGAAAGATGCACTAACAACAGCACTCTTAACCAAACCAACATCCCCAGCTTCGAGGCACTTCCCATAGGCTGAGATGAGCTGGACATGTCATCCACATGACCGACAACAGACTCCCCAACCAGGTGTTCAAATCCCAGCTTTGAAACAGCAGGTGAATGGTACCTTCCAGGCCTCACTGGCAAAATGCAACATTCCCACACTCAGTTGGGAATCACTAGTGCAAGACCATCCAAAGTGGAGGAGGAACATCCAGGAAGGCGTCAAGTACCTTGAGACTTGCCGTCAAGATAAAATGTAAAAACAGCAGAAGGAGCACACTGCCACACCAATGCTCCACCCACACCTTCCTGCAATCATCACCTGCCCCAAGTATAACAGAGATAACGGAAACTGCAAATGCTGGAGAATCCAAGATAACAAAGTGTGTAGCTGGATGAACACAGCAGGACAAGCAGCATCTCAGGAGCTCAAAAGCTGACATTTCGGGCCTAGAACCTTCATCAGAGAGGGAGATGGGGGGAGGGTTCTGAAATAAATAGGGAGAGGGGGAGGCGGACAGAAGATGGATAGAAGAGAAGATAGGTGGAGAGGAGAGTATCGGTGGGGAGGTAGGGAGGGGATAGGTCAGTCCAGGGAGGATGGACAGGTCAAGGAGGCAGGATGAGGTTGGTAGGTGCGGCTTGAGATGGGAGAAAGGGATGGGCGAGAGGAAGAACAGGTTAGGGAGGCAGAGACGGGCTGGGCTGGTTTTGGGATGCAGTGAGGGGAGGGGATGAGCTGGGTTGGTTGTGTGATGCAGTGGGGGGAGGGAACGAACTGGGCTGGTTGTGGGATGCGGTGGGGGAAGGGGAGATTTTGAAACTGGTGAAGTCCACATTGATTCTATTGGGCTGCAGGGTTCCCAAGTGGAATATCAGTTGCTGTTCCTGAAACCTTCGGGTGGCATCATTGTGGCACTGCAGGAGGCTCATGATGGACATGTCATCTAAAGAATGGGAGGGGGAGTGGAAATGGTTCACGACTGGGAGGTGCAGTTGTTTATTGCGAACCGAGCGGAGGTGTTCTGCAAAGCGGCCCCCAGGCCTCCGCTTGGTTTCCCCAATGTAGAGGAAGCCACACTGGGTACAGTGGATACAGTATACCACATTGGCAGATGTGCAGGCGAACTTCTATTTAATATGGAAATTTATCTTGGGGCCTGGGATGGGGGTGAGGGAGGAGGTGTGGGGGCAAGTGTAGCACTTCCTGCAGTTGCAGGGGAAGGTGCCGGGTGTGGTGTGTTTGGAGGGGAGTGTGGAGCGGCAGTCGCGGAGAGAGTGGTTGAGCAAGTTTTGAGAAGATTTGTAGCTCAGGATGAGTTTCTGGATGTGAGTTTGCTCGCTGAGTTGGAAGGTTAGTTTTCAGATGTTTCATCACCTTTTTTTATTTGAAAAAATATACTTTATTCATAAGATGTACAAAAAATGAAACACATTTATACACCTACCCAGTCATGCAAGCTGCTCCGGGTTACCCAGGGGGTACGTACACCAACTAAAGGAAAAAAACAAGCAAAGAAGAAAAAAAAACAAAACAAAGAAAATACCCCGGCAGTTGTCATCCCGCACAGTCCCAGTTGGCCCCCTGACCAGTTGGGGAAGGCGCCGGCTGGGCCCAGTTACCAGATAGCGTCCTTATTTCTATTCTGGATGAGGGGTTTCATACGGTGGTCTTTCCCCACCGCGCCTTGGCGGCGGCTGCCCCAAGCTTTAGCGCGTCCCTCAGCATGTAGTCCTGGACCTTGGAGTGCGCCAGTCTGCAACACTCGGTCAGGGTGAGTTCTTTCAGCTGGCAGACCAGCAAGTTGCAGGCACTGCATCCCCCTCCAGACCTCCTGCGCATAGGCACACTCCAGAAGGAGGTGATCGACAGTCTCGTCAGCCCCGCAGCCAACTCGAGGGCAGCGTGCGGTGACGCAGAGATTCCGGGCATGCATAAAGGATCTCACTGACAGAGCCCCTCTCACCGCCAGCCAAGCAATGTCCTCGTTCTTGTTTGAAAGTTCTGGCGATGAGGCATTCTGCCAAACGACTTTGGCAGTCTGCGTGGGGAACCACACGATGGGATCCACCCTCTCCTTTTCCCGAAGGGTCTCGAGGATACTACGTACTGACCACTGCCTGATGGCCTTGTGGTCAAAGGTGTTTCCTTTCAAAAATTTCTCCACGAAGGACAGGTGGTACGGGACGGTCCAACTACTCGGAGCGTTCCACGGCAGCGAGGCCAGGCCCATCCTTCGCAACACCGGGGACAGGTAGAACCTCAGTAAGTAGTGACACTTGGTGTTTGCGTACTGAGGATCTACTCACAGCTTGATGCAGCCGCACACAAAGGTAGCCATCAGGGCGAGGGTGGCGTTCAGTACGCCCTTTCCCCCATTTTCCAGGTCTTTGTACATGGTCTCCCTGCGGACCCCGTCCATCTTCGACCCCCAAATGAAGTGGAAGATGGCCCGGGTGACCGCAGCAGCACAGGTCCAGGGAATAGGCCAGGCCTGCGCCACATACAACAGTACCGAAAGCCCCTCGCACCTGACAACCAGGTTCTTACCCGCGATGGAGAGGGACCGGAGCGTCCACCTGCCCAGCTTCTGCTTCAGTTTGGTGATACGCTCCTCCCAAGTCTTAGTGCACGCCCCAGCTCCACCGAACCAAACACCCAGCGCCTTCAGGTAGTCTGTCCTGAGGGTGAAGGGGATGAAGGAGCGGCCATCCCAGTTCCCAAAGAACATGGCCTCGCTCTTACCCTAACTGACTTTGGCACCCGAGGCCAGTTCAAACTGGCCGCAGATGTCCAACAGCCTACTCACCGACCGACGATCGGTGCAGAAGACGGCGACGTTGTCCATGTACAGGGAGGTCTTGACCTGAAGGCCTCTGCTGCCTGGGATAGTCACACCCTTCAGGCTCACATCCTTCCTGATGGATGCGGCGAAGGGCTCCACACAGCACATGAACAAGGCAGGAGAGAGCGGGCAGCCCTGCCTGACTCCAGATCTGGTGGGAAAACTGTCTGATTCCCACCCGTTGATTGAGACTGCGTTAACGATGCTGGTGTAGAGCAGCCGGATCCAATTGCGGATGCCCTCCCCGAACCCCAATTTGGAGAGGACGTCCCTCATGTAAGCATGAGAGACCCTGTCGAAGGCCTTCTCCTAGTCCAGGCTGACGAGGCCGGTGTCCACCCGTCTGTCCTGCTCGTGGGCGATCATATCCCTGATGAGCGCGAGGCTCTCAGCGATCTTCCTGCCCGGCACAGCACACGTTTGGTCAGGGTGAATCACTGACTCCAGGACAGACCTGACCCAGGGATATCGGCCGGTTCAGCCAGTCCCTCGTGCTGTCGTCTAAGACCTCCGTGATAGACAACAGGAATGACTCAGAGGCCGTGCTGTCCATGGGCTTCGTGTTGTACAGTCCGGCATAGAAGGATCTGTTGATCCTCAAAATGTCGGGCCGAGACGACGTCACCGAGCCGTCGTCTTCCTTCAGCCGGCTAAGCACAGAGCTCTCTTTGAACACCTTCTGAAAGAAGAAACGCGAGCATGTCTCGTCCTGCTCCACGGAGCGGACCCTGGACCGGAAGATTATCCTGGAGGCCTCCGCAGCGAAGAGCGAGGCTTGCTGGCCCCTCACCTTGCAGAGGTCCTCCGTGACATCGACCCCCATCAACTGCAGAAGGAGCAGGTTCTGCACCCTTTACTGGAGTCACGACAGCTTTCCCCACCTCTCTCTTGCCTTCCGAACACCCTGAGGACAAAGAACCTCTTGATGTTCTCCTTCACCATCTCCCACCAGTCACCCGGAGACTCAAAGAGGGGTTTCACGGTTCTCCAACCGGCGTACTCCCTCTTAAGCTCCTCGACGTTCTCCGGGGTCAACAGAGTCATATTGAGCTTCCACGTCCCCTTGCCAGCCGGCTGGTCGTCCTGTAAGTGACAGTCGACCAGCAGGAAGCAGTGGTCAGAGAAGAACACTGGCTCGACGCCAGTGGGCCTGACCAAGAACACCCGTGACACAAAGAGGAAGTCTATCCTTGAGCGATTAGACCTGTCTGGCCGCGACCAGGTGTATCTCCGCTGCGCTCCGTCTGCAGGGGTGCTGAAGACGTCAAGCAGCTTGGCATCCTTCACCGTGCCCATCAGGAATCTGGACATGATGTCCAGTTGACTCCCCCCCACCCG
The DNA here is from genome assembly GCF_030684315.1 of Stegostoma tigrinum. Lineage (NCBI taxonomy): Eukaryota > Metazoa > Chordata > Chondrichthyes > Orectolobiformes > Stegostomatidae > Stegostoma > Stegostoma tigrinum. Next base: position 32,086,712 of record NC_081354.1, read on the forward strand.
CTGTCCCCACGCTGGATCTTCCATCTGCATCGATGATGCAGTTGAAGTCTCCGCCTAGGATGACCGGCCTGGACGTAGCCAGCAAGGGTGGAAGCTGCTGCAGGACGGCCAACCGCTCACTCCGTACTGCTGGGGCATACACGTTGATCAGCCTCATGGGAGCGTTCCTGTAGGTGACATCAGCCACTCGGAGGCGCCCCCCCACCACCTCCTGAACTTGAGAGATGGTGGCGTTGCGCCCCCGCAGCAGAATAGCCAGGCCCGAGGACCGACAGTCGTTACCCCCCGACCAGCTCAAAGGCCCACAGGTCCAGGTGCCGGACCAATTCCCGTACCTGCTGAGGTGCGGTATCCCGCACTCCTGCAGAAACAGGAGGTCCGCCTTGATGGTGGTCAGATAGGCAAACGTGGACACACATCTTGCGGTGGACTTGACACTGCGCACATTAATGCTTGCAACTCATACCCCCATTGTGGGCAGTGACCACAGTCCCCTCCCCAGGTCCAAGGTCCAGCCCCTCCATCTGTCCCTTCATGCCCAAAGCCCGGGCTAACTGCTGGACGCTCTCCGGGCTCAGGAAACCGTCCGTGCTGCCTTCCAGGTGGCATACCCCGTCGGGGGTATGGAGGCAGGAGAGTCTGGCTCTGGGTCAGGCTGGGGACGCGCTGTTTCCTCCTTCCCGCCTGGAAGTTCCGGGGGGCCCTCCAGGGCCCCAGCGGCACGTGGCTGGGTGTCAGAGGGAGCCTCAGGACGCCTCCCGTCACCTGGAAGCGGGGTGCTGCTTTCCTTCTGCCTTGAGATCTTTAGCTTCTGATTTGGGCGTGCCTTCTCTGAATCGCCCTCATCAGAGGAGCTCTTATAGCCCCTCTGTAGCTGCCTCTTCCCGCCTGATGGTTGCGCTGCCTGGGCCCGCCGGCGCACTTTCCTCCTCGCTTTCCGGACCGTCGTCCACTCCCCTGGGTCACCTGTCGCTGCCTCCATCGACTCTGGGTTGTCGGCGGGGAGCGGAGCCTGCAGGGGAGCTTTGCTAGCCTTGGGTCCTTCCTGTGGGGCTGGGCCCTCCTGCACGACCTGGCCCTCATGCACATTAGTAGGGTCCTTGCAGGGCCCTGGTGCCTTCCTCTCCTCCTGGGGGGCTGGCCCAGCATTACCCCTGCTGGCGACCTGGTCGTAAGTGGTCCCCCGCTGCGGGCATGCCTTATAGAGGTGGCCCGCTTCCCCGCAAAGGTTGCAGCTTTTTTCTTGTGGGAAATCCTTTGCAAGGTGTCCCTCCTCCCTGCAGTTCCTGCAGATGGTGGCTTTGCAGTCGGCCGCCACGTGACCTGACCTATCACAGGCATGGCAGACTTTAGGTTGCCCTGCCTAGGTCAGGTAGCCCTTGCTCCCGCCGATTGCGAAGCTGGACGGTGGGTGTACAATCTTCCCGTCCACGCCCATCCTCAGCGTCACCTTGACCTGCCTCTTACTGGTCCAGATGCCAAAGGGGCCCATGATGTTGGCTAGGTCCCCTTCCACCTTCACGTACCTTCCAAGGAAGGTCAGGACATCAACTGCTGGCACATGCGGGTTGTACATGTGTACAATCACCATACAGCTCATCTGCGCTGGCATCACAAACAGCGGGACAGCGGTCAATACAGAAAGGAGGCCCTCACCTCCTTTCTCCTTGAAAACCTCCAGGAAACGCTCGCAAAGCTTGGCACTCCTGAAGGTTACATTGTAAAAACCTCCTCCGGGGAAATCCTGTAGGCAGTAAATGTCCACAGCAGGGATCCCACAGCAGTCCAACAGGACCCTCTTCACGAAGAAGGTGCGGTCCACAGGTGCACCTTCATCCACCTTCTTCATGGAAATACAGATGGTGTTCCGGACCCCCTGACCTGGGGCACGAGCACTGGCCGCAGCCATCATTGCAGGTTGGCTGCTCCCCTGAACCAGCGTTAGGCCGAAGCCAGCATTAAGATCCACTGGTCGCAAGGGTGCACAGCCAACCCGACGTCCTCCTTTCACCTCCAAGACAGCACTCTCGTCCTCTCAGTCCACAAGAGAGTGGGTCTTTATTTTGTTCCGGATATAAGCTGGTTCACTGAGCTGGAAGGTTTGTTCCCAGACGTTTCGTCACCATTCTAGGTAACATCAACAGTGAGCCTCTGGTGAAGCGCTGATGTTATGTCCCGCTTTCTATTTATCTGTTTAGGTTTCCTTGGGTTGGTGATGTCATGTCCTGCATTGGTGATGTCATTTCCTGTTCTTTTTCTCAGAGGATGGTAGATTGATTTGGAGCCAATATGTTTGTTGATGGAGTTCCGGTTGGAATGCCACGCTTCTAGGAATTCTCGTGTGTGTCTCTGTTTGGCTTGTCCTAGGATGGATGTGTTGTCACAATCAAAGTGATGTCCTTCCTCATCTGTATGTAAGGATACTAGTGATAGTGGGTCATGTCGTTTTGTGGCTAGTTGATGTTCATATATCCTGGTGGCTAGCTTTCTGCCTGTTTGTCCAATGTAGTGTTTGTCACAGTTCTTGCAAGGTATTTTGTAGATGACGTTTGTTTTGCTTGTTGTCTGTATAGGGTTTTATAAGTTCATTAGCTGCTGTTTTAGTGTGTTGGTGGGTTTGTGGGCTACCCTGATGCCAAGAGGTCCTAGTAGTCTGGCAGTCATTTTGGAAATGTCTTTGATGTAAGGGAGAGTGGTTATGGTTTCTGGGCCCATTTTGTCTGTTTGTTTGGGTTTGTTGCTGAGAAATCGGCGGACTGTGTTCATTGGGTACCCGTTCTTTTTGAATACGCTGTATAGGTGGTTTTCTTCTGCTCTTCATAGTTCCTCTGTGCTGCAGTGTGTGGTGGCTCATTGGAATAATGTTCTAATGCAGCTTCGTTTGTGGGTGTTGGGATGGTTGCCCCTGTAGTTCAGTATTTGGTTCATATGTGTTGTTTTCCGGTAGACGCTGGTTTGAAGCTCCCCATTGACTGTTTGCTCTACTGTGACATCTAGGAATGGCAGTTTGGTGTTGTTTTCCTCCTCTTTTGTGAATGTTATGCCAGTCCAACACACCACGCTTCTACGGATTACCAAAAATTCACAAACCAGGAGCACCCCTCAGACCCATAGTCTCGCTACCTGGAACACCAACCTACAGATTAGCCAAGGAACTATACCAAAGACTAAAACACCTAGTAGAAGACTCACGCCACTCCATTTGCTCCACACAAGAATTCCTGAACAACACCAAAGACACCGAAATGACTGATATTCCGCTTGGGAACCCTGCAGCCCAATGGTATCAATGTGGACTTCACAAGCTTCAAAATTTCCCCCTCCAACACTGCATCACAAAAACAGCCCAGCTCATCCCCTCCCCCCAATGCATCACCAAACCAGCCCAGCCCGTCCCCGCCTCCCTAACCTGTTCTCCCTCTCACCTATCCCTTCCTCCCACCTCAAGCCGCACCTCCATTTCCCGCTTACCAACCTCATCCCGTCTCCTTGACCTGTCCGTCCTCCCTGGACTAACCTATCCCCACCCCACCTCCCACCTATACTCTCCTCTCCACCTATCTTCTCTTCTATCCATCTTCTGTCCGCCTCCCCCTCTCTCCCTATTTATTTCAGAACCCTCTCCCCATCCCCCTTTTCTGATGAAGGGTCTAGGCCCGAAACGTCAGCTTTTGTGCTCCTAAGATGCTGCTTGGCCTGCTGTGTTCATCCAGCTTCACACTTTGTTACCAAGTATAACAGAGCCTGCAGTAGCCACATCAATCTGTGCAGGCACCAATAGATTCACCCTGAGAGTGGAAGAGAGCCATCCTTATCTGCAAGGGGCCGCCACTGATGATGATGATGATGATGACGATGAAAGGCCTCCAACACAACATTGATTCCTCCCACCTGGGTATAATCTCTTCCAAACTGTTCTGTCAGGCAAAAGATACAAAAGATTAAATACGTGTTGCAACAAATTGAAGAACAACTTCTTTCTCACTGTTGTCACAGATTTCTGAATGAGCCTCTTAAATTTCAAATTTGATGTTGACCTTGTTCGTTGTACACTGTCTCTGCAACTGTAACATTGTATTTCTTGCTCTGTTCTATTACCCTTATATGCTTTGTATGGTATGATCTTCCTGTACTGTAAACAAAACAAAAACCTTTCACTCTACCTAGTTACATGTAGCTATAATAAATCAAATCAAAGCAAATCAAAACTGTACAAAGTATTCAGGGTATGGTTTCACCAATACCTTGTATAGCTCAACCATAACAATATTGCATTTAGAAACAAAAACACAGTTGCTGGAAAAGCTCAGCAGGTCTGGCAGTATCTGTGAAGTTAAAAACAGAGTTAACATTTCGGGTCCGGTGACCGTTCCCCAGAATTGTAAAGACCGGACCTGAAATGGTAACTCTGTTAGCTGGGCAGCCACATGACTTGGACTCTGCTCCTGATGGAAATGATATCACCTTGTATGTTGAGTTCTGTTTTTCACACCTATCTTCATAGCCTGGTCTTTTATGATGTTATTTTAGAGACATAGGCTCCCACTCATCAAAATTTTAAACTTTACTCATAAAGCTCTGAAGTGATCACACAGATTGTTCTTATTTAATGACTCCATAGTTTTCCAATCTGACTAGTTTTTAATCCCGTGAGAACCCATGCTGCACATTACAGGTTCTCAGTGCTACTATGGTTCTGCTTCTGCTTGAATGAGCGCTACCACTGCTGACTGCTTGTCTGTTTACGATGGTTTCAGCTGAGGAACTTATGCGACTATCACCAGTGCTAATTGCCTTGCTATATGTTACCTCCAAACCAACGGAAGGTTGTGATTAGGGTAGAGAGCTGACACTAATCTGCTTTTCCAGAAAGAAGTTCTTTTAATCAAACTTCAAATATGCCATGTCGCATCAAAGTGGCAAACTCAGACCTTCTAACCCTGAGGCGGGTAACTACCACTGTGTCAAAAAAAGGCCTTAATTCATTTTTCTATGTTGAGCCTATGAAATACCTAATTAGAAATGATAGAGATTGAAAATTATTGTCTTGACAAGAATAAATGCTTGTTTCACATGATAATATATTGTTTATTGCATAACACTAGGTTCCGATTATACTTACCAGTTAGGAAGACTACAAATACTATAAAGAGCTAGTGATTACTTGACTGTCTCCATTGGGACCTTGTCCTAGACTGCTCTTCTCCATCCAAAGACTGTGTGGAATCATTAGATTAGGCGGAGCTTAATGCAACTTCATTATGGTCTCTTTCAAAACAAATATTTATCCTGCATCCACCATGACCTGTAAGGGGAAAGAACCTACCCTATCAGCATCATTCTGCATCACATTCTAGCCACCAAGCCATCTGCTGAATCCCGCTCCGCACCATCACCATACAAAACCTACCCAAACCTGGCATCTCGGGCCTGATCCACAACTTTGAAGGTTCTTGGAACATCATTGCTGTAAGAAAGCCATAATTTAAACACAAGTAGTTATTTGCTCATTCAAAAGATGCATCACTCCCAATTATTGGATATTGATAATCTATTAATAAGTATGTGTGTTGCATCAGAATTATCAATTGTATGTAATGGGACACAATTTATATAATTCACTCCGAGTATACTAGCTATTAGTCATAGGCCAAAAACAAACTGATAGCCTGGAGTGATTTCAGGATTATATTCTCAACTCTAAGTTCACATGGAAGTCAAAATCATTTGAGCTCTGTTTCCACAGTTTAGAATCAGACCCCACTCAGTCAGATTACTTTCCCATAATTACTCTCAGGTATTCCACTTTCACTATTGCACTAATTGTGGCTTTCATCACTCAAGGCATTTTTCATATAAATATTTCAATTGACCTATCATTGAAAAAATCTGAAATCTGGGCCATTGCCTGAGTAAAATATAGCCCTGATGTGAAGATTTCCACCGTGTATTTTTCAAATTACATTTCCAAATGTTTTATGGTTTAATTTGGTCATTTTTGAGTTAAAATGCTTCATCATTCGTCAGCCTTTTGCACAATATGTATGCTAACAAGAAAAAATTTGCAGTCAAGGGCAGAAAAATTCAACTCCATTGTATTACAGAGAGGTACATCAGGCCCACTAACCAGAACAGGGGCCTCTCGGGAATCTCTTGCGCTTGAGTCAGTGGCCAGGGCACTGTGCTCAGGTTGGGAACAGGGGCGAGACTCGGAGCCCAGATCAGGAGCAACACCAGGACCTGTGATTTATGACCTTGTCCCTCCCCCTGGGCTCAGTGCTACAGAAGCCTGTGACTGTCTGCATGAGGCATGGTTCTGGTTCAGCCTGTATGGAAACCCATGCTGAGAAAGGCATTTCTACAGGAGGTTGTGTATGCACTAGGAACTGCCCAGTTGGTGTGATTGTACATCAAACTGCTGCTTCTACTGATTTCATGCAAATACCTTGAACTTAGACCACACATCCACTGAATTCATTCATTTCACACTCACCAAAAAATACATAAATATTATGCCCTGTTCAAAAGAGAAGAAAGGATGTAACTTGTTAATTATCAGTTATCAGTTCCATGGCAGGAACTATTGTCAAGCACAAAATTAATTCTCACATAGAGAAGCATGCGTTATAGTCTTAACTGTTTTTAATACTTACAGATTCTAGAGTGCAACCTGATCTGATAAATTTATTTTTATTGCAATTCATTGACTATGGATATTAAACACCACATATATTCAAATGGGGCTGTCAATGTATTGTTAACTATAGAACATCAATAATTTTTAAAAGAAGAAAAACAACGTAAACTATTTTACGCTATATAAGAATAATTTGAATGTTTTATGACAACAATCAGAAATAAGGATTCGACTCATTTGCCTTTAATAAGGACATTAGACAATATTTGAACCATAGTGAAGCGTCACCTTGTCACCACATTAAAGCTCCCTGTGCAGTGGGCATGGCTACACTGGTTTATTTTTCTGCATTCATGCTAACTTCTTTACTTAATGTCTCTTCATGAGACCTTAACCAAACTTCTAACACAACTCAAATAAGTCTTAACATATGTTCCTTAAACTCAAGCATTCAATAGCCCTGCAGGATGTCTTCCCTCTATGAAAACTTAGTCTTCAAATTCTGAAGCTTTTCTCTTGCTCACTTCAAAGCCACTTAGTACTTCTATCCCATCCAAATTGCTTTGGAGACTACTAAGCTAACAGCATATTTTCTGCCATAGATTTGCTCTCTTTGACAGAAGCCCAGACATCGCCTGACAAAATCAGAAATTGTTAGAAAAACTCAGCAGGCTTGGCAGCATCTGTGGAGACAAATTAGAGTTAACAATGTCCATCTTTTTCAGAATGGTTCCCTGCATATTCCCCAATGTGATTCCGTTTATCTAAACATTAACTTGTTACTGCCTCTGTCTCCATGTCTCAGAGGACATCTTACTCCAAGATAACAGTCACATTGTCTTTCTTCTCAACTACCCTGGTTTTTAAAGCAGCTGCACAATTCACCTCATTACTATTCAGCTTCCTAGTTCACTAAATGATATGAACAAACTAGAAATCAAAAATTCTCGACATGGAACCCAAAGTGGATACCTGGTGAGGTCAGCTCACCATTTGCTTCAAACGACCTTCACCTGGGACACTAGGGACCCAAATCTCAGGGCACCGGCCACACACACACCCCATGTTCACAGACTTTAGTATCTACCATGCACCAGCCTTCCAGTACCCTCATGGAACATCTCTGATCTCCTTACAGGATGCTTCCGCACTTCAATACTGCAGTTCTGGATAGCACCAGCAACTATTATTGTAATGCTACTGCAAGAATATTTTTCACTTAGGAACACCTGGTTCAGGGGCATATGGAGTGAATCAGGCTGCATCTCAAAATGGTGTCATAGCCATGGTTGGCATCTGAGAGAGCTGGTGAAGATTCGATGCAGGAAGTGTTGGGAATAATCAGGTAGTCCTTTGGTCTTCCTGCCTCTGTGGAGACACAAGCAGAGTTAGCAGAGTAGAATATGAACAATGATTGATCAGAGGAGAATGGTACAGATGTGCTCGGATGTCATTTCTTCTCTGGCAAGGGCACTGTTGGCACAACAGTCCATAGAATGGAAACACCCCTGATTTAGCTCCAGTCCTTCTGTGTCAGATGTGGGTGCTGCCTTCTTCAAATTGTGTTGTCTTTGAACATGGACTTCTCATCAACTGTCACCAGTTTGATAGCAGCATGCCTTCAAATGGATGGCTAGTGATATTAGTTTACTGAATAACCCTGTTCCCACTAAACACCTCATGCAAAATTCCAGCTTTTGCACATAGATCTTTCTCCTAGTGTTAACAGGTCAAGTGTTTTCCTACGTAGTTGTTATTTGACCAGTCAACTCTTGGTTCACTGTACTGAAGCAGCGGTGATGAGAGTGAGTGTACTGCCCACCTCCCATTCAGCCTCCCTGACTCTGCACCATGTTTACAATTACAAAGGTCACAGGAGTGCACAATAGTTTTTTTTTACAATATACTCACTCCAAGATGCGACTGGTAATTCTGCACATATATTAGTTTGCAATTCGTACAAACGTAACACAAGTCTCCAATGCACAAACTGCCACAGCTGTCCAAATTAATGAGTTTGATTCGGATCGGATGCACCTGAATAAATATGACATTCGTTTCTGGAGAGCCCCAGCATTTCCCATGCTGTTTGTGCAGTTGACTGTATGGTGGTGAATATGTGTTCCGTGACTGACAATCTTCATCACTTTGTTGAAAGAAAAGACCATCACTCACAGCATGCTCAGCTGATGTGTCATTTGCACAAATGTAAACTGTGATGGCAGCTACCAGTCGAAATATAACTTCAGCAATCAAGTACCTCTCATAAGTTTCAAATTTAGGACCAATATGAGGACGGTTTATTGTAAATAGAGATAATCCTCTTCTCCTATCATTCACGATTCCATTACGCAGATTCCCCAGTGCAACTAATTTTTTAAAAATAATGGTTTGTATCATGCAGGTCTTTGGCTAGGTGCAAGTTTAACTGGGTTCATTGGAGACATTTTCACTGCGAGGTCACGAGAAATGTCTTGTTTTACCTGCCTCATTAACTACATATCCCACCTCCAGAGCATCCATCACATCTAATTCTATCCCCATGTTACCATACAATGTTCCAAAAACAACTTGCCACTCACCAGACATCCTCACTGGTGTTATAATGACATAACAATCATCAAGGCAAAAACACAGGCTGCGCATATTACACTCCCTCACAAGTACAATCTCATTTTCTAAACTTAGTTGCTGCTTAACCACACACTTTAGCTACATCCTCCCTGAGGGCCCTCTAAGTCACCACTACTCTGTGCCCAAAGCTTGACATTGTCCAGCTGGGGGTCATCCAAAGGAGACAAAATATTGGACAATAAAACATGAGCTTTTATTCATAGCCAGTAAAAGTGAACACCAACAAAATTAATAGAGTCTGAAGTTTGTCTCACAAGGCATACCAAATTTTGGCATTATGACAAATGCCTAATCTACAGTCCAGGACAGTCTGTTTCTCCCACCTCTTGTAACTGGGTTCAGTCAGGACTCGTCAAGCTTGTAGCACACAATACAGCTGAACAATCATGGATAAGGACAGCTTCCTCCTCCCAAACTTCCTTGCTCTTTTCTTTGGAAGATTGTGGCCATTCCCCAGTTCTTCAGCATCCAGCACATCATCACATTACCTGGTCCAATTGTACAAGGTGCAAAGTGCCAGCATGATGTGATACATTCTGACCAGACTGTAATAGAGGTCTCACCAAGACAGGCTTTGGCAATGTGGCTGGCTTTGCCCAGGTGAAAGACATGCTAGGCAATGCATATGCTGTGTTGAGAGGACCATATTATAATGTAGCAGACTTTATTAATAGAAAATGGTTTGATTCCATCAATGTAAAAGTTACCTGTGAGTATGGGTGTCACATTCTGGAAGGCTGTGCCAGGAAGCCTGAAAGCTTCCATGGTGTTTATATTCTTGACAACTCTCATGTTCTTGATAGTTCTCTCATGCTATGTTTAAGGGGTCAGATGCCTGGCAAGGATGGTTAGAAGAGATAATCTGTTGTGCAGTCCGCTGACTGAGGGGTAGGAAATATTCAATATAACCTTTTCCTCCAACAAGGCCTTAATAGACCTTGTGAAATGAGATCTGCAGTTAGGATTGGTCATGGGAGGCCTTGCAGTACACTCTAGACAGAGTGTGCCACATAATCCTGTAAATGTTGTGCTCTGCACAACTGGAGTGGACAAAGAGGAGACTGGCGAACTAAAACATTTGGCGGGGGTGGGGTGGGTGGGTAGGGGAGTCTTATGAGTAGGAAGATAAGGATATTGAACAAGATGAGAACTGTTACAGAGCACAGCATTGTCAGATGCAAAACTCCAGACAGGACTTAATTGACCTACCATTTCAGTAGATCTAAACTGGATGCAGTGGATATTCATCAACTGTACATTTGTTGCTGCTTAAAAAGCAAAGAGTCTATTTGTATTTGAGATGAAATTCAGTTTCAGTATGTTCACTGGTGGCTTTTTTAGCTGGTGAATAAAATTTTGAAGGTTTTCCTCTATGTCATGGTCCCATATTGAACAATAATAAGATGCTGGACTATACTGGGCACTGGGGAGACTGTAGCAGAGACAGAGATATAAAATGGGTTAGAAATAGTCTTAGGCATTGGTGCAAAAATGTGAATATATATATGTGCAAGGCACTTAGCTAATGAGATGAATTTGAGACAAAGGCTTGAGATGATTTGCTCGACCTTGAAGAAAGAAACTCTCTATCAAACCTAACAAAAATTACATATCATCAATTTCTGATAAGATTCAGTCCAGAGAGAAAAGATAGAGAAGGGCAACTTTTCTCTTTAGAAGGAAAAGGCAGCTTCCTCTCTCAACTACCAGGCAGAATATGATGGAAAGCTGCTTCACATGTTAAACAAGAAGGATCCCGTGGTTTTATTTTTAAACACAGTGAAAATTTTGTCTTTGAAAAGCTAGAAGAAGAATCACCAGAGTGGATCAAAAGATATTCTCAGAGAATTAACAGAGAGGACCTTCAGTGGTTGCGGGACATTACAACTCAGAGAAATGGAAAGGGGTGGACCCATGAGAAGGTAGGAATACTCAGCATCTTTGCTGAAATGATTATAATTCTGTATAAAGTATACATATGGCATGGGGTTATTGGTTGTGTTAAGACATAATAAGTTTAGAATATCAGCTGATTACTAAGTCCGCTTGGGGACACTGCAGCCCTCCAGACTCAATATTGACTCTCCCATGTCCCGGGCCCCACCTCATACACCAGGCTTTATTACCACATAGTCTGCCAATACACACCCCCTATTGTTAGTCACTAACAGTCCCCATTAGCAACTATTCACCCTACCAGCCTGAGCATTATCAACTCCTTTGTCTGTCCAACTGTCTTTCTCTCTCTTTGGGCACTATCCTATTGTTTACTCCGTAACCGACCCACCTCCTGATTTCGTGCATATAAACTGACATGTTCCTAGCCACCATCAGCTCTGAGGAAGGGTCACTGGACCCGAAACGTTAACTCTGTTTTCTCCTTCACAGAAGCTGCTGAGCTTTTCCAGCAACTTCTGATTTTGATCCTGATTTACAGCATCCGCAGTTCTTTTGGTTTTGATTACTAAGTGTTGTTTAATTGAAGCTGCGTTTTGTTTGCTTCGTATAGTGCTTAATAAAACACGAAATGCCGTTGTTCAACTCCTTTAACTTGCTCACTGGCAATTCAAATCTGTTTAAAACAGTTACCTATCTCAAAGGAGATTGTAACACTAGGAGCTTAGGTTTGAAATGTTACTCCAGCTCGGTGATAATTATTTTGAATAGTGCATCTTTTCTATTGTTGCGAGTACGAAGTTTTGTCAGTGTGTCAAAAAATTCTGGGCCATCTCCCATTGCAAAATTGCTTTCTTCTGCTGAAGTATTACCCTATTTTGAGACTGAACCTCTTTTTTTTCACTACTGAGTCCTAAAATATTATTAACTGATAAATAAGTCCATTCTTTCATTGTATGAACTGAATAGATGTTGAGCTCCATCATAGATTTCATTTTGACATATTGCATAAATACAAATATGTTGTCCAGTTCTAATCTAACAAAGACACAATGCTTTTACGACAGCTGTCCATGACATTGATACAGAGGCAAAGTCATCTTGTCAGTCATCAAAAAAGCACTGCAGTCAATTGTTAAATAGAATGTTTGTTAGGACCCTGCAGCACCTAATTCCCTAAATGCAGCTTTACAATGTTAGGAACAGTGAGAGTCAGCACAATATATTTGATACGCTGGCAAGCAGTTGGGTCAAACAATAGATTCTATTATTTGACTTGATTTAATTTATTGTAGCCATGTATAGAACATAGAAAAGTACAGCACAGTACAAGCCCTTCAGCCCATGATGTTGTGCCGTGGAATAATCCTAATCCAAAAATAAAATAGCCTAACCTACATTCCCCTTAATTCACTGCTGCCCATGTGCATGTCCAGCAGTCGCTTAAATGTCACTAATGACTCTGTTTCCACGACTACCACTGGTAAACTATTCCATGCGCTCACAACTCTCTGGGTGAAGAACCTCCCTCTGACGTCTCCTCTATACCTTCTTCCTAACACCTTAAAACTATGACCCCTCGTGGCAGTCAATCCTGCCCTGGGGAAAACTCTCTGGCTATCGATTCTATCCATGCCTCTCATTACCTTGTACACCTCGATCAGGCCACCTCTCTTCCTCCTTCACTCCAGAGAGAAAAGTCCGAACTCAGTCAACCTCTCCTCGAAAGACAAGCCCTCCAGTCCAGGCAGCATCCTGGTAAACCTCCTTTGCACCCTCTCCAAAGCCTCCACATCTTTCCTATAATAGGGTGACCAGAACTGGACACAATATTCCAAGTGTGGTCTCACCAGGGTTTTGTAGAGCTGCAGCATAACCTCACGGCTCTTAAACACGATCCCCCTGTTAATGAAAGCCAAAACACCATATGCTTTCTTAACAACCTTATCCATCTGGGTGGCAACTTTGAGGAAGCTATGCACTTGAACACCAAGATCTCGCTGTTCCTCCACAGTGCCAAGAATCCTGCCTTTAATCCTATATTCAGCATTTAATTTCGACCTTCCAAAATGCATCACTTCGCATTTACCTAGGTTGAACTCCATCTGCCATTTCTCAGCCCAGCTCTGCTAATGTCTCGCTGAAGCCTGCAATAGCCCTCGATACTATCAACGGCACCTCCAACCTTTGTGTCACCAGCAAACATACTAACTCACCCCTCAACCCCCTCATCCAAGTCATTTATAAAAACTACAAAGAGCAGAGGCCCAAGAACAGAGCCCTGCGGGACACCACTCAGCACTGACCTCCAGGCAGAATACTTAACATCTACAACCACTCTCTGCCTCCTGTCAGCCAACCAATTCTGAATCCAGACAACCAAATTACCTTGTACCCCATACCTCCTGACTTTATGAATGAGCCTGCCATGGGGAACATTATCAAATGCCTTGCTGAAGTCCATGTACACTGCATCCACTGCTCGACCCTCATCAACCTGTCTCGTGACTTCCTCAAAGAATTCAACAAGATTTGTTAGGCATGACCTGCCCCTCACAAAGCCATGCTGACTCCTTTTAATCACTCTATGCTTTTCCAAATAGTCATAAATCCTATCCTTCAGAATTTTTTCTAAAACCTTGCTGACCACAGACGTAAGATTGACCGGTCTGTAATTTCCAGGGATTTCCCTATTCCCTTTCTTGAAAAGAGGAATTACATTTGCCTCCCTCCAATCTTCTGGTATGACTCCCATAGGGAGTAAGGAAGCAAAGATCTTCGCCAGCGGCTTAGCAACCTCCTTTCTCGCTTCCCGGAGCAACCTAGGATAAATCTGGTCTGGCCCTGGGGACTTATCAATCTTAATGTGTGCCAAAATTTCCAACACATCAACTTCCTCAATCTTGATCTGTTCAAGCCTGTTTTCCTGCTCCTCAAAGTTCTCATTCACAACAAGGTCCCTTTCCTTAGTGAAAACCGAAGCAAAAAACTCATTTAGGGCTTCCCCTATCTGCTCAGACTCCACGCAGAAGTTCTCTACACTATCCCTGATCGGCCCTACCTTCTCCCTGATCATTCTCTTACTCCTCATGTATGAGTAAAATGCCTTCGGGTTCTCCCTAATCCTTCCTGCCAAGCCTTTTTCATGTCCCCTCCTGGCCCGCCTCAGTCCACTTTTGAGCTCCTTCCGAGCAAGCCTATAATCCTCTCAAGCTGTGCTAGACCGTTGCTTCCTCCACCTTACATATGCTGCCTTTTTCTTTTTGACAAGAAGCACCTCTGTACCCGTCATCCAAGGCTCCTTAATCTTACCTCTTCTTACCTGTCTCAGAGGAACAAATTTATACATCACTCGCAACAACTGCTCCTTAAACAGCCTCCACATGTCTGCTGTGCCCTTTCTGTGGAACAGTTGCTCCCAATCTGTACTTCCCAACTCCTGTCTGATAGCGTCATAGCTTCCTTTACCCCAGTTAAATATCTTCCCCTGGTAACTGCTCCTTTCCCTTTCCATGGCTATGGTAAATGTGAGGCTGTTGTGGTCACTGTCGCCAAAGTGTTCTCCCACCACGAGATCTGACACCTGTCCTGGCTCATTGCCAAGCACCAAATCCAAAATGGCCTCCCCCCTCGTCTGCCTGTCCACATACTAAGTAAGGAAACCCTCCTGAACACACCTGACAAAAACGGCTCCATCCAAACCATCTGCACTAAAGAGGTTCCAATCAATATTGGGAAAGTTGAAGTCACCCATAATAACATCCCTGCTACATTTGCACTTTTCAACAGTCTGCCTGCCAATGAGTTATTCGATCTCCCTACTGCTATTTGGGTGTCTGTAGAAAACCCCCAGTGAGGTGACTGCTCCCTTGCTGTTCCTAACTTCTACCCATACTGACTCAGTCGATGAACCTTCCTTGGCAACCTCAGCCCATACCACCTCAGTAGACGAGTCCTCATCAAAGGTTCTTTCAGCCGCTGTTATACTGTCCTTAACCAACAAAGCCACACCTTCCCCTCTTTTACCACCTTTCCTAACCTTAATGAAAGATCTAAACCCTGGAACCTGCAACATCCATTCCTGACCCTGCTCTATCCATGTCTCCGAAATGGCCACAACATTGAAGTCCCTATACCTAAGTACAATGAAAAGCTCCACCATCTGCTATAAATTGCTACAGATATTTTCATACCTTGAGAAGGGATCAGTTACATATTAATAAGTACTTGAAAAAGGCACACACCAAGAATCCAGTTGACCTGTTTAATAATGTCATTGTAAACTGCATGTGTTCATAATATTTGAATATATTACAACAATGAGTTACACAACTTTATTTTCACATTTGGGTTCTAACCTATTTCCTTGCATTGGTTTCTGTCCCAGTAAAAGCAGACATGAGGCAGCTAGAGGTGAGAAACAGATCTTTCAGACTTTAAATCTCTAATGGACTCAAACTGTTTTGTTTTTGCAGGTTAAACACTAAGTCACTATCTTTCAAACCATTAAGTGCAGAATGAGATAGAACTGCTGAATTCTCTACTTTCTTTCCAACTGTACATAATTAGTAAGACTTTGAGAGAAAGGTGTGTGTGTGTGTATTTATCCAATCTCAGCAGTAAGTTTTTTCGTGAGTTTAAATGAAGGAAGATGGCTGTTTATTTTAGAACTCATTCTGAATCTAATGCAAACCATTCACATACTTAAGCATACTCACAAACAGACTCATCAAAAGTATTGTTGATAAAAAGTATACTCTTAAAAGTTATAAACCAAAAGAAATGTTCATAATTAATGTGATTTTCCTGTTCTAGAAATCATGCATTGCAGGACTAATAAAAAGTTGTAATCACTTCTGAAATATAGTCTGGATAAATTCAGCAGCCAGAATCATGTTTCAAATTCATTTTCAGGATTCTCGGAAAGATGTCACAAAGCTATGTACTTTTAGTCTTAGTACCAGGAGATAAGGTTGCTGTGGTGATGAGTACAAATAGAATAGATTTTCAAACTTTGTGAAGTTCCAGTCTTTGATTCTCAAGGTTAAGACATTTTCATCCATCCTGCCCAGCTCTGTTTGTGGGTAAAGCACTTAAAGATTGAAAAGAGACAAACATGGCTGCCCTTCCATGTGGCTCCTCATGGTTCCTTTTCCAAGGATGGTGGTGCTCTTGGACTGATGAGCCACACCTTGGGTTACTGGTTAAAGACATTCTTCCTGAAGAGTTCAAGGCAATCATTTTTCTTATTTCAATAAAGATTCAGGGAAATCATTGATTGTTTCCAGATATGTCTAGCTGTCACATCTGGTATATGCTCTTTCTTCCCCATTCAGTACTGAAACAGTTTTTAAACACCCAAGTTAGGTTATCTGACCTTTTGTGTCTATCATTGCAGCATATTAGCATTGTTTAAAATAAAATAATAATCCAAAGTGCTGAATCTAATGCTTTATTTTCGCCAGGTCTGACTTGCATTAACGTTTTTTTGAGAGTTTGCTACCATGAGGCCTAGCAAGGTGTCTCACCCTAACCTACCAACTCGCTTTATTAATTGTCCACTGCTCCCCTAGGGAGTCTCTCACATCTGATTTCTGGCTCATATTACCACATGCCATTCCAACAACAATTTGCTTTCACCACTCAGTAAATGTCCACTAAAACACCATATGTTGTACCATCCTTATAAAAGCCAGTCATGCAACCAAACAGGCTCTGGCATTCCAAAGCTGATCCAATCAGTTGAGGATGGAGTTAGAACATTAGCAGAAATGGGTCAGATAGCACTATGATTCTCCCATAGGGACTTAGAGGCCCTGGTGGGCAAGGTGGTCCAGAGGAAAAGTTGGTAGATGAGGCTGTATCTTTAGACATCACCTGACCGGTCTGATATTGCCAACTTGGTAAGTGTGGTACAAAAGCAAAGTTGTTGGAAAAGCTCAGCAGGTCTGGCAGCTTCTGTGGGGGAGAAACCAGAGTTAATGTTTCGGCTCCAGTGACCCTTCCTCAGAAGGTTCCGGGGAAGGATCACCAGACTGCAATGTTAACTTTGTTTTCTCCTCCACAGATGCTGCCAGACCTGCTGAACTTTTCCAGCAACTTTGTTTTTGTTTCTGATTTGCAGCATCCACAGTTCTTTTGGCTTTTATTTGATAAGTGTGGTCTCCAAGGTGCAGAGGGAAGAGCATCAATGCATAAGGAAGGTCAATGATGTTGTCTGAGATAATGGGAACTGAAGATGCTGGAGAATCGAGATAACAAAGTGTGGAGCTGGATGAACACAGCAGGCCAAGCAGCATGTTAGGAGCACAAAAGCTGACATTTCGGGCCTAGACCCTTCATCCTAGGCCCAAAAGGTCAATTTCTATGCTCCTAAGATGCTGCTTGGCCTGCTGTGTTCATCCAGCTCCACACTTTGTTATCAATGATCTTATCTGTTCTACAAGAGTAAATGTCACACTCTTCTCTCAACTCATTGTGCAACTGCACCCACCTCCTATCAATGTTCATGCACTGCCAGTCTCAGGATGGCAGACAACACTTTCTTTCATGAACTTTCATTTCCTGCCTGCTTATCCCCAACATCCCAGACCACTAACTGTGCCCTCCATACTCTCTCCTCAGTCCTTTGGTACCCATAACCACGCTTCCCTTACATACACCAGAACTAACAGTCTTGCTAGCCACTACAATCTCACTTATTAACTCCCATTTGTTCACTAGAGGAGAAGACAGCACATAACAGGACAAAGAGAGCCCTTATGGGCAGAGCAGAGAATCCTGGCCTTATAGAAGAAGATTGGCGTTGTTACTATAAGGATGCAGGACTGGTATGGGAGGCTGCCCTTGACTTACTGTGCCAAGTCTCTCTGCGTCCATGAACATCAGAGGGAATTACTATCTAAAGCCTTTGAGACATTGCTGCTTGCTTGCTCTGATGCTTTGTGTTCGTCATGTGTGCACCTGGCACGTAGGCCAAGTGTAAGGCTGACCTAATAGAGTGCAGTACAACAAGATGGGCAACTCCTAGACTGAGGACTGCTTAGCAGCAAGAAACATTCTCCGTTTCTGTTATTGTGTTACATTGTATAACAAGAAAAGACAAGGCAGGGTTGCTGTTGGCATGCACGTTAGCACAAAATGAGTGAATACTAAGAGAGCAAACAAGCAGCCTGGACAAGTTCCCAGTTCCAGTGGATGAGTCGGGTTTCTGTCCTATATACAAACTGTCCCACTGCTGAATCTCAAAGCTACTTGTTGGTGCACCTTACAATGTAAGTCTATGCCAGAATGCAGTAGAAATACCAGGATTGTCATAAGGGGTTCAATAGGTGTCAAAGTCCATGACGGAGGGGTGCATGTGGCTGGTGCCTTTTAGTCATGTTCCAGGCTGCATTTTTGCAGTAGGCATCATGGAGGCCAATGGAGCCAGCAGTGAGCTGAATCCCGCTCAGTATCCACTCCAGTTTCCACATAAAGTTTTCCAGATGTTGGGCTCATTTGATGAATTTAGTAAGGTGGGAGACTGATCACTAATAAGGAGAAGCAAGGCATGTAACAAGCATTAGTCCACATCAGTTGACATATTGTCATTGTTTGGCAAGAATCTCATCATGTCTCTTGTGCAAAGATGGAGTATGATAATCTCACTACTGAGGTGATCTCATGAGCATCTCAGCCAATCTTGCCACAAATCTTGCCATCCTTACTGAGACCCATATAAGATCCCTTGCAAAAAGTCTAGACTGAATAAATTCTGAACTTTGAATGCGAGGTGGGTGATATATTTTATTAGGAAAATCATTGCATGTTATATTATTGATATAAGTCCATTCCCTGAAATTTATTTCACCTAGATCAGTTTCAAGCCGATCATAAGGATGGAATCTTTGCATTCCTTGGAGCTGGCTGTACGATAATGTGTAATCAGTAATGGGTAGTCAGTGTCCAACTTGGGAGCAGATTGGGGCCCGTACCAGGATCGTCTTGATGGGGGCCTTAGTACTGATCAAAGCTCAGCAGGCTCCTGAGGTGGACCTTTCAGGGGTTGGGTGGTTGCATCATTCACACAGTTCCTTCAAATCCCCCCATGCTGAAGTTTCAGGCTTTCTTGTGGAGGTGTAGACCTGCCGCAATAGTACTGCACAGCTGTGATCAAACTTTGTTCTTAAAATTCAAGGGCCACCTCTATCTCTCAGGTGCCACACAACACTGGCACCCACTTTCTCCCTCCTCCAACACTCATTGAGTGAACGCAGAGTGCCTTTAATTGGCTGATTCTGAGATGACCATGTGGATGGACAAAGGCCAATATCATTGGCTTTGGGACTTAGGAATTTTTTCCACATCTGTGAATCTCCTACATTGAGACATTTCTTTCCTGTAACTCATCATGCAACAGGTTAAGCACTCATTGAAGGAGAATGTTGAACAATTCCTGTATGTAGTTTGCAAAATTCCCAGCTAGTTGAGATTCCATTTAACTTTTGTTCTCTTCTTTCCAGACTACCTCAAATATTCTGCTGAAAGCCATTATTTCAATAAGATTCTCATCAATCAATACTGTCAGATTCCACTAATGCTGTCCTCAATCATGCAAATACATTTGCAGAAGTGGATTACAACCTCTGTATGAGCCAATTTTTAAAGGTAATCCCACAGCATCAATGTAAAGAAAACTGATGGACAAGATTTTACTTTTAAAACTTTTACTATAACAAACCAACTAAAATCAATGTAGGCCAATCATTAATTAACAGACAAAGAATTTTTTTGACTATGAAGGTTTTGTGAATAGATAACACAACAAAGATACACCTCAATTGATAATAAAATTGGCATGATTTTCTGCACAAATGAAGTACCACACATGACCCCACATGATTTCGGAGTGTTTACAATTCATCCAGTGCAATGTAGGATATCTAAATTTCACTCATCTATTTTCATCCTCCAGTTTTATTCGCCTCTGATTATATTCTATCCAAAGTCCGCATGCACAGTTAACATAAACAAGTTGCATGTCAATAGCCTGCTGTCATGTGAGTTATGGTAGCCCTGATACCAAGCTAACCAGAATTCCTTTTTAACTAATAAACTAACACAACAACATTACAATCCGCTTTTCTGATACAAGTGCTCAACATGTTCACATGTTGCCTTCCCAGAAGCATCTGGATTGTATTTTCTTCTTCATACCAAACAGAAAACTAGATTCTTGATGGAGAGCTCAGCTTTCTCTATCTAACAGAATTCAGTTTTCTAACTGCTCAGAACAAGACAGGCTGGAACAGGACACCACTGCAATTAATTTGACTTATACTTTTTAGTTCAAATTTCACGTCCACTTGCATCTTCAGGTTATATGGGCATTTCTTGGAATGAAGAAACCAAATAATCCCTTTCAGAGTATCCTTTAATCTGAAAGGGGATATCACTATAGAAGAATCTACAGGGTTGTTCCAAAACACATGCACCATCACAAAGGAGCTGTTGGATCACAATAAGCAGGAATAAACTTTGTTCATTTGTTGCTCTCCAAATCAGGGATTCAAAGTTAATTGCAGAACTTGGATCATCATACTGGCTATGATACAATAACAATAGTTGAATGTTTCACTATCTTAAATCCATGATGTCATAACTGGAGATGATTGAGGTTTATGCATGGCTGTAAACTTTCCCTTTTGAATGTGACAGATGTAGCAAATCTAATTGGATTCCCCTAAAAATTAGTCAGTACATGGATCTTTCATTCAAAGTCCCAGTTTCTGTATAAGAACAGACCTGGAACTTTCAAAGGTTTGCTGAAACCTGAGCATTCACTGTTCCATAAATAAAGCTGACAACTAATTTCTTTTCCTTAAATTATCTCCAATGTTTTCTGGAGTTTTACAAAACTGACATTGTTTTCATTAACGGAAAAAAAAACTGACAAAGTATTACATCTGCACAAAATCTTTGCAAAATTTCATCTCAATTCACATTCCAAAATAAAACACCAGCAATGTGGTTAAAATCAAAACAATGAGATTATATGCTCCTCCCCACTTCTTGTCAAGCACACAATCAGCGTTTGAAGCTGCATTGAACTTGCATTACAGAGCACAAAACTGTAGGAAATAAGGGCAGCTTACTGCTGACATGTAATGATTTATTAATGCATTAAAATAAATTATTGAGATAAATTCAATGATCCAGCCTTCCCAATGCCCAAGAGAAGCATGAATCAATAGAAGCACTGAATACTTGGAACATGAGATCATTGAATTTATCTGATTACCACAACAATTATTAACTAGACCTTGAATCAAAACTAATTGGGATGAAGATGAAAGAAAGCAGTAGACGCGTATATGATCTAATTAATTTTTGACGTCCATATCACATTACATTTTCTGTGTATATTTTCTTTCTCTCTGACTTTTATCCAATTATCCCACCACTTTTGAAAGCATGAACTCCCACTGGAATCTGTTTCCATTGCCCAGACGGTCCTCAAACATTTTTTTCCACTCTGTAACTGAACGAGAAGCTTAATGTCCATTTAGTTTGTGACCATGAGCAGAGAATCATACAGGTCAATAGACAAAATCCAAGCAACAGTCAAGACGCCTTCAATCTGTGCCAGTTTACAAATGGTAACTGAATTTCAGCATCAGATTCTAACAGCACCAATCACCTCCAGGCCTCATTATAGCCTTGGTTCAAACATGGTCAGAAGAACTAAATTCCAAAGCTCAGATGAGATTGACTGCCCTTCAGAGGAATATAGCATTTAATTGTAATAACAAGGAATCCCCAATAAAGCTGAAGTCCATTGGAGTCTGGGGGACAACTCTCCACACTGGATTCATACTTCGGACAAAGAAACCTTGTTGTGATTGTCAGAAGCCAAGCATTTCAACTTCAGTTGTCTCAGTAGGGATTCCACAGACCGGGATTCTAGGCCCAATCATCCTTCGCTGCTTCATCAAACATTTTCCTTTCATCATATAGCCAGATGCTTATTAATGATTGTACAGTTCCATTTGCAACCCCTCAGATAATTAAATAATCAGTGCCTGCATACATCAGTATCTGCTTGACATTCCAGCTTGGGCTTTTTAAAAAATTCATTCATGGGATATGTCTATTGCTAGCTAGGCCAGAATTTATTGCCCATCCCGAACTGCCCAGACAGTTAAGAATCAGTGACGTTGCTGTTGGTCTGGAGTCACATGTAGTCTAGAACAGGTAAAGACAGCAGATGCCCTTCCTTGGACAGGAGGTGACCTTCCATGAACGGGATCCAGTGAACTATTTGGGTATTTACAACATTTGACAGGCTACATAGTCATCATTTGGCTAGATTTTTATTCTGGATTTTTACTGAATTTTAACTTCTCTGCTGCCATGGTGGAATTTGGACATAGTCCCCTCGAACATTAGGCTGAAGACCTATTAACTACTCCAGAGACATTGGTGCTACCCACTGCCCTCCCTAAATGGGTGACTGAATTCTTACATGTTAAGATCAAGAGTGACTTACAAATAGTGAATTATGTACATCTGCACTGCTCAGTTTAACTCTGGCACAAAGGCTAAAGTCTTTCCCATTTAGGTGGCATTTAGTACTTATGCCAGAGGGAAGTTCATCTGTAATGGGCTGCATAGCCATTGTCTGGTAAATGATAAAATATATAGGAACTATCAAACCATTTGTTTGACCTCAAGTTTAGATTTTGAATGTGTCTCCTTCAGATCACTCTCTTGAGACATTTGCAGACATATCATCATGAAACAACTACAGGATTGTGATGAACATTTTTGAAGATCCAAACTTTTGGCGTGGAATCCAGAGAGTGCATTTTATTGAGTTAAATGCCTTTTTCTATCAGATGAGGAACAGCCTGATGTGAGTGATGGTAGTCTCATGCTTGGCTGTCCTTGTCCTTCCATCTGTGGAACAGAAGATATGATGTCCTCACATGGAGCACATGGATCTTGTTGAGGATAGGCCATTATGTTTTTGAGAAAAGTTGACCTTGGAGGTTTAAATATTCAATCCTTCGCACAATTTCAGTTGACAGTGTTAGTGTCAGCCCAACAGTTATGTCACCTGACCCTTTCACTGAAACCTGAATCGCTCTAAGCATTCACAATTCTCCAGAAAGGTTGGCATGGTTTGTGTTGCCTCTTTGGTAGGTTTTCAAGGACTTTCTAGATTCTTAGTTGAATTTTGACTTCAAAGAAATCAAACTGCTTCAGAAATGTTCCTTTCTAATACACAACAGGAGCTGAGACTTTAGAGAGCACTAGGATGTTGGTACATGTGTAGATTTCAAAGTACCATTGAGTTGGCCTACAAAGAGTGCTTTAGATGAAGTGACAAACTTATGTTATCTCATGTAACAGAAACTTGGCATGGATATTTTGGTATTGAAAATCCAGTATACATGAACATTCCATTTCTCAAGAAATTAAGCATCTGGGTTAATGTTAAGCTATCAGTTTACACCAAAAGCAGGATCCTCCAAGTGATCTGAAGCAAGATGGAGTATGAGACATTTATATCTTGACATCACTTTCGATGATTGAGTGATGATCTAATTAGCATGTATCTTAAAGGCAAACAAATTGTGAGAAGTATGCAACATTTTACCATCATCTCTAAGTCCTGGGACAAGAAGGTGCGAAGATGTACAAGAGTAGTTGCCTGGGTAACAAGGATCAACTTCGTAGAGGTGCTGAGAGTCATAACTCTTAGATGGATATTGAAGAAAATTGCAGCTGGAACATGCATTGCTGATGTCTGTAATTCAAGGTGCGTGTAGATCTTAACAACTTTCTTTTCTATGCTTTCCAGTGCTTTTACTCAGACAAAAGTGTCATGGGACAAACACGCAGGTGGTTTCACATGAGATAATAGGAACTGCAGATGCTGGCGAATCCAAGATAACAAGGTGTAGAGCTGGATGAACGCAGCAGGCCAAGCAGCATCATAGGAGCAGGAAAGCTGATGTTTCGGGCCTAGACCCTTCATCAGAAATGGAGGGGGAAGGGTGCTCTGAAATAAGTAGGGAGGGGGTGCGGATTGAAGATGGATAGAGGAGAAGACTGGTGGAGAGGAGACAGACAAGTCAAAGAGGGGGATGGAGCCAGTAAAGATGAGTGTAGGTGGGGAGGTAGGGAGGAGATAGGTCAGTCCAGGGTGGACGGACAGGACAAGGGGGCAGGATGAGGTTAGTAGGTAGGAAATGGGGATGCGACGTGAGGTGGGAGGAGGGGATAGGTGAGAGGAAGAACAGGTTAGGGAGGCGGGGATGAGCTGGGCTGGTTTTGGGATGCAGTAGGGGGAGGGAAGACTTTGAAGCTTGTGAAATCCACATTGATACCATTGGGCTGCAGGGTTCCCAAGTGGAATATGAGTTGCTGTTCCTGCAACCTTCAGGTGGCATCATTGTGCCACTGCAGGAGGCCCAGGCTAGATGTGTCATCTGCGGAATAGGAGGTAGACTTGAAATGGTTCGTGACTGGGAGGTGCAGTTGTTTATTTCAAACCGAGCATAGGTGTTCTGCAAAGCAGTCCCCAAGTTTCCACTTGGTTTCCCTGATGTAGAGGACGCTACAATGCGAACAGCAGATGCAATATACTACATTAGCAGATGTGCAGGTGAACATCTGCTTGATGTTGGAAGTCTTCTTGGGGCCTGGGATGGGGGTGAGAGGGGCGGCAAAGGAGCAGGTGTAGCACTTCCTGCGGTTGCAGGGGAACGTGCCGGGTGTGGTGGGGCTGGAGGGGAGTGTGGAGCATACAAAGGAATCACAGAGAGAGTGGTCCCTTTGGAAAGCAGACAAGGGTGGGGATGGAAAAATATCTTTGGTGGTGAGGTCGGATTGCAGATGGCGGAAGTGTCAGAGATAATGCATTGGATCTGGAGGTTGGTGGGGTGGTATGTAAGGATGAGGGGGATTCTGTTTTGGCTGTTATTGCGGGGATGGGGTGTGAGGGATGAGTTGCGGGAAATGCAGGGGACATGGTCGAGGGCATTCTCGACCACTGCGGGGGCGGGGCGCAGAATTTGCGGTCCTTGATAAACAAGGTCATCTGAGATGTGGTGGTTTCACATGACCTCATGCTTCCAAAGGATGCACCATTAAGGGTCATATGACCAAGTAAAAGCACCGTTTAGGGGCTCTGGTTAACAAGTTTGTTGATAATTTACAATACACGAGTGAGCACGGACAGGAGCCAGTGACAACCCAGTAGTTATCAAGGGCTGTCCTGTTTTGCCAAATCCAGGGAATCCACATACTCTAGATTTCTAGATGCACATTTCTAGATGTTCTGATCAGCCTGAATAGGCTCCTAGAAGTCCATGTTGATGGGTTCCACCAGGACCTGTCAGCATGAAAACGTCCAGTGCTTATTCAAATTTTTAACATGATTTATTTTGGAAACACTCCTTGTAGGGGTGGAGCCAGCTCAGGATCTCAGCCTTTAAAATTGACAGGAATGTTAAAACACTCCTATTTCTCTGAAACCCCGGCTCCTTTCCATTCTGCCTGACCTAGAACTCTTGTCAGCACTGTCTGAATTCCCCTTAGGATCTCCAGCATACCATTGGCTCCACCCACTCAACATAGCTACTTTGGCAAAAGAAGGCATTGGGGAGGGGGAGAAGGAAACAAAGCTACAAACTTGGACATCATTAAGGACCATTGAAGTGTCATCAAGCTGAAGATAAATGTCAAAGAATTAGTGTCTCCAGCTTGTGACTTCAAAAGACACACAGGTTCTCTGACAAAGTGTCATGGTGTTAGATACATATTGTCGGCAATGTTATGGACCAGACCAAACCCCCTCAAAATATATTAAAAAGATAGCCTGGACCTCAATGTTTTTTCTTATTTTTAGAGGCATTGCGTTTCATTTGCAATTCGATTGGTCAAACTACCAGTCTTAAAGCAAAACGCACTTTATTTATACACTAGAGTTAAATACAACAAAAAAAAGAACTTCGATTAAATTAATTCTATTGGAAAACTTAGCAGAATATTAGATTATTTAATTACTAAACAGTAACTGTTCTAATACAGTGACATCCCATAAATATACCCTTAGTAAAGGCACATTCAGTAAAATAGATTGTCTCACAGTAAGTTCTCCAGTCCAGGAGGAAAAACATCAAGAGAAAAATCTGAACGATTGAGGAGCAATGAGAGATGTACTGCAACTTCATAACCCAGCTTCAAGACCCCAGCAACTGTTACTGATAAACTAAAACTAAAGGTCGTGGCTCAATAGGAGCTTGACACCACCCATTGAGGCTGCTTCTGTTGTTCCAACTTTTAAAAAAGTCCCAGGGCCTCACAAGCTATTTACTTTATGAGATTCAAATAGACAGCTCGATGCCTCTGTCTTAAAACCGCTCTAAAAAAAGGACAGATTACATCTCTTAAAGCCATTGTGTCTTTGCACCAGGAAATCAGTAGTTACTGCCATTTATGAGGAAGATTGAAACATCATTTCTCACAGGTCCCTCAGAGAACATCTCCTCTTCACCATTGACTACAAAGTCTAGGCCATTAATAATTCTTATTAAAAATACTTGATTGAAATATATGAGTCTGCAGACTCGTGACAGCTGAAAGGATGTTTCCTCTGAGAGAAGATTCAAAAACTAGGGGTCACTGCTTAAAACTAAAGGGTCACCAATTTAAAACACAAACGACATGCCATTTTTTTTCTTTTCGAGGGTCATGATTCTCTTCCTGGAAAGCTAGTGGAAGCAGATGTGCAGATGAAGCAGGAATGTTGATTTGAGGTTACAATCAAATCAGCTTTGAACCTATTGAATGGCAGAGCAGGCTCAAGGGGTCAAATGGCCTATTTTTGTTCCTTGTCTATATTTAACTCCCCACACACTCATTGTTAGAGGGATCTCCTCACTATCTTTATCGGGAGTCACAAAATATGTATTCCTTCTAATTGTAAAATGGAGAATAGAGACCAAAAACAGATAAGTCCCCAACAAGTGTGCAGTTTTTATTAAACAATGTGCCACTTGCCTGTTCATGACTGGCAATAGCATATGCCACTATTGGTACAGAGCATTCAATAGCTCTTTCATGTGCAGGGGCACGTCTTGCCTTAAAGAAATGAATTCAGATTTGTTCCAAGTCCTTTAGCTGTGGCCTAATAGCAATAAAGAGTTTCCCTTGTGTACTTACTGGAAAAATCAGTACATTACTTTATTTGAAGGACTTCCCCTTCCGTTTTCAGTTTTACCACTTGAATTCAATTCCGCAGCACAATATATTTCTTTTCAAAGGCTGAAGTGTTGCAGCAGGCTCAGAGCGAGTAAGGTGATCATGTTCTTGATTAGCTTTGTTGAGAGCCCACTCATGGGAGCTTTGGCCATCGTCTTAAACACCACTATGGCTTATCAAATAAGTGGCAGTGTCTAGACATTGCAAAATAGCCCATAGTCTATTGAATCACAAGAAATTACAATCAATTTTTTTTTGCAAAATAAACTAATTGGTTTGAAAATAAAATGATCATATATTGCATAAAGTTTTTCTAAAACATCTCCAAATTCAAGTCAATACAACTGAAGGGAAAAAAAAAATCTTGTTGATTTAGGGAGGAAGATGGGTTAGTGGGGCTCGCTGAGTTCTTGCATAGTAAGATACAAAGGGTGTAAACATCCTCCTCCATTTTGTAAACCATTCGATGATTCTACGATTCGACCATGATGATTGACATAAATCAACTATGACACTAACTCATGCAAGTTATAGAGCAGATTATTAGCAGTGTCTGCATAGTACTACCCAGGACTTTGTTATGAAATATACAAAGACAGCTGTTAAATGTCATCCAGTGTTCATAATTAGAAGTCTTGAAAATCTCCCTCCAACAGCAAACATTATGAAATTGTAAGCGTCCCACATAATAGTCGTAAAAATTGAAAAAAAGTATTTTTTAGCAAGTTTATCATCCACAATCAGCCAAATATTTATTTTGCATCAGAGATAATGGGAACTGCAGATGCTGGAGAATCCAAGATAACAAAGCATGGAGCTGGATGAACACAGCAGGCCAACCAGCATCTTAGGAGCTCAAAAGCTCTTGTAATCCTCTCTACCTATCTTCTCCTCTATCCATCCTTGATCTGCCTCCCCCTCTCTCCAAATTTATTTCAGAACCCTCTCTCCATCCTCCTTCTCTGATGGAGGGCCTATGTCCAAAACGTCAGCTTTTGTGCTCCTAAGATGCTGCTTGGCCTGCTGTGTTCATCCAGCTCCACACTTTGTTATCTCAAAAATTTATTTTGTGTTGTGCTCTTTCTGTTTTTCCCTGCAATTTTCTCTGCTTCCTCTATTGAAGGTGACACCTCCTATGAGGTACAACACATGGATAACAGTTATCTTTTGGCCCTTTAACAATGATAACACTATTTCATTCATTATCTTAGCATGTGATTCACGACAAATTGTTCCACAATGGTGGACAGCTTTCTCAAGTGACCTCCAACAATTAATAAGTAGTTTCAATTGTCACTGGGTCAAAATCTTGGAACACCCTCCCACACAATATTGTGAGTGGCCTTACACCCCAAGAACTGTGGAAGCTCAAGAACACAGTTGACTATCACATTCTACAGAACAATTAGAAATGGTTATAAGTGCTGGCCTCACCAGTGATGCCTGCATTACATGAATAAAATAAAAATCTATCAACATTCAATCAAATGCAGGGCAATGTTCTGCAACAGCACAGTTTTTTTAAAAAAAGTAAAGCCCAAATGTGTGGATGTTGAGGTTAAACTAGGGACACAAGGAGGAAATAATCAAACCCGATTTTTAAAGGAAGCTCTATGTTAGCAATCACAGAGGGATGTCATTCCTTTCCCTGTCTCTAAACTATAAAAAATGACAATGAAATTCTGAAGCAAGCAGCTGCAATAAGTAATGTACTGTGCTGTAATGCTACAAGCATTAGAATTCAGCCAACCTAAATCGATTTTAAGAGGAGATGAAGTGTTTTCTGAGAGTGGTACTTTCTTTTTAATGCAAAACAGATGTTTCTGCTACACATAAATGGAATGGAGAAGGATCCCTAAAAATTCACCTAATTATTAGATCATAGATTATGCTGAAATTGGTTAAACAGGAAGTGCTCAAAGTTTAACTGGACTGCACACACAAGGCTATGTTTTAATATGATCAAGTGTAATTAATGCAGAAACTAAATCGTACAGATCTACACGTAACCATGTAATCTAGGTATGCACACACACAAAAAAAAACTTTACATGGAAGCAATTTGTTTTAATGATTCCTCCATTAACAGTCTAATAATAGTGCGCATGTGAAATGTTGATTAGGTTTTTTTGTTCTCTGCGTTTAGAGTCCTTTCAGCTGCCCTCCAATGAGAAGATCAAAGTGTCTCCAACCCCACAGTTGTTAGTGGAGCATAGTCCATTGTAAATGCCTTGTGTCTCTCTCATGCCTGTTTACATCAGTCACTTCAAAATTTATTCTCATATATCTTATGATACATAGATGATATATTTTTCTTTTGGTCAGGAATAAATAAGTTTATAATGTGCATTTACACTTAGCATTCTTCATGCCATGCATTTGCTCCATTCAAACGTAGCTGGCTAAACAGTATTTACAAAGACAGGCATTGTTTTGCAAATGGCTTTTTGATAAATGATACTGCACACTCTACGCAACTTTGAACTGTTTTCCTTACAAGTGTACATGTGGAAAATATTTTTGCGATGCTTTGGAAGCATACAATTATGATGTTCTGTGCAACTAGAGGTCACTTAGAATAACCTAACTAAACAAACACACACAGCTCTGGTTCTCTCTGATTTGTGACAAACCAAGGGAAAGTAATTTAGTTTCACTTCAGATTAAATTACCCTAGTTCCTATCAGCCACTCCAACGTACCAAACAAAAAGTTTTCAACATTAAACATCAAACAAGGCAATGGACTCTTTCTTTTTAACCTCTCTGATTTTGAAGTTGTTAGCATGTTTTGATCACTAAGGTTTTGATTTTAGCTCAGTTCCAAAGCTGTTTAGAGCTTGGGCTTGGAACAATGTCAAGTTCATATATTGAGGCCTGGAGAGATTTTAATTCTTGAGGCCTTATTTTAATATTCTGACTTGACATCCATGAATAACGTTAATCCCAGGGGGATGCTCTTGTTGTCTTATGCTGGTTAATAAAACGATACCATCTTCTAAATATGGTTGACCGTCTTTCCATATTGGTAAAACCATTGATGAAGCCGTGTATGAGGAAAGAAGCAAGCCATTGTTTATCCAAAGTTGTGTCAGTTGTTAGGTCTATTTTAATCTGAAATTGTGGTCTTCCAGTACGAACTTGACATCGCATCTACAAGCCATATGCAACAATATCTGCTGTCATGCTGAAATTCACTATGATATAAAAGTGGATAGGCTCCACAAATTAATCTTTTAGAAATGATTCAGGAGAAAGTCATTAATGCACTTGAGCCTGATTCAAATTCTGAACAAGTGA
Organism: Stegostoma tigrinum; assembly: GCF_030684315.1. Classification (NCBI taxonomy): domain Eukaryota; kingdom Metazoa; phylum Chordata; class Chondrichthyes; order Orectolobiformes; family Stegostomatidae; genus Stegostoma; species Stegostoma tigrinum. The sequence goes on from NC_081354.1 coordinate 32,117,431, forward strand.
TTAAATTTTACTAAGTTAAAATCTCACTCCAAAGAATGTCAACATATGCAAAGTGAGTCGAGACTTCCTATTTACGAAACTTGTACCCAGCGTGGTTTTAGGCTTATTAGTTGGCTGAGCTACAGCAACTTATTGCAACTGACACTGGGAACTGAGCAAAGATCAAGCAAGTATTTTTCATACTAGTCTCTAACAGTCATTATTAATATAACACCTTACATGTTCCTCCTCCTAATTCAAATCTAACTGTCTGTCCATAGGGAAGGTCCAAATTTACTTTTGTTCTTTTGTCTGTACTCATAGCACTGTTTTTCTTTTCCTCCTGTTGCTTTCCCCTCCATAATTTATCTTTTAATCTTGGTGGATCTACTGAAAGAGTAGATTCTATTTTTTTCCAATGTTTTCTTATATTATCTTTGTTATCTTATCCTTTTCATTTGTTTCTTTTTGATTTAATCTAAGCAATGCGTCATCGTCCACAGTGTTTCAAAGCTGTTTCTGCTGTCATTTTTCAAATGGGTGTTATTTATGCTTAAGGTGGTCCTCAGTGATTGTAACTAGGCTAAAATTGCCAATATTTCCACATAATGCTTACACATCACATCAAGGGACTAACTTTGTCTGGGAGTATTAGTATCTTTTTTAGCTTCAATGGTTGTTCATTATGATGACACTGGTTATTTCTCCTTTCTTCGATCTATTCACTAAGGGATATGTGGGCACAAACTTGGTTAATCATCCGGGAAACCTGACATAAAACTGAATATTGCATTGTTCTTCACTGGTGGCAAATTCACTGCCCCTTGCTGAGTGTGAATGAATTCAAAGATTCCATCTACGCCTAGACTATTTATTCTTCATTAACACTCTTGATCACTATGCTTGCTCACAGCAGATCTTAAACAAACAACTTCTGTCAGCCTTTGACTTTTATGATTACTTGTCTTTCTGGCTAAGGAGACAAAGTCACCTTGATATTGACAACCACAATGAGAGGAAAGTTTTGAGAAGGGGCTTAAAAGTGAAATTTACACCCTACCTGCTCATTGCTAATTTTTTTGTTGGCAGATTTCAAGGAATCAAAACGTCCACCTGTAGAAAAGCTTGACACTCAAGTACCAAATCTCTCTTCTTCCGGTTTCCAGGATGCCCATACAAATCTGTGGCTGAAGCCCCCTGATGTGCACTTTCCTACCTGGAAGCCAACTAGGCTTTCAATTTGCCAAGTTATCTTTTCCTTTTTGTGATCTAATCAGTATCCACTGACACAATGAAAGTTTTATTCCATGAGGATGTAAGATAATAAAAATTTTAAGCGAGGTCACGTATATGGTTCCTGAAACCTAATTTGCCATGCAATTGTCACTGAGCTTCAAAATCAATGCAACTTTCCTGCACTACCTCCATATCCCTTGATTCCTTAGGCCCCCAAATCTAAGAATTTCAGCATTAAATATACTCATCAACTGCACAACCACAGCCGTTGGCTTTTTAGAGATTTTGAAAGACGTACAAGCCCATTGAGTAAGAAAACTCTCCACATCAGTCAACAATGACTGATCAGTTATACCGAGATCATGAACTCTAAATTGAGTCTTTCTGACTGTTGGGACAGTCTTTCAGCATCTTCTCTGTCAATCCACTTCATAACATTGTACACTTCAATGGCAGAACCTCTCATTTTTCTCTACTCTGGAGAATCAAGTCTATTCAATTTGATATCTCCTTATAGAACAACTTCTCATCCCAGAAATCAACAGCAAACTCTTATTTACACTTCACTAGGCTAAGTATATCCTGGCCAAAACTATACTCAGTACTCGAAGTATGATCTCACAAACTCCTTAATTAGCTTCAGCTAAACATTCTTACATTATACTCCAACCCTCTTGTAACATCCAACAGGCCATTTCTTGTACTAATCACTTTCTTAGTCATATACAAAGGCCCTAGGTTCCCTTTGAATACCAACATTTACCGCTCGTCTCTCAATTTATTAAGAAATATTCTGCATTTCCATTCTTCCTATCAAAATGGGTAATATCAAATTTTACTACATAATTTTCCATCTGCCACTCCCTTGCCCTTCATTTAGCTGGTCCAAAGGAACATAATCTAATCTAATCTAATAAAAGGCGACATAAACAGGGCTTTAAGAAGCATGATTAATACACACCTGTTTCTTTAAATACAGGCAGCACTCAAATGTTGTGCCACTTCCTCATTACTATGATAATAAGGTGCTCATTCACCCTTCAAAAATATATATAAACCATGATTTATACCTAGATTCATAGTTTCACCTGGCCTTCACAGTTAGTATTACTGTAACACCCACAATTTCCGTGTATTTAACGCTTTTCAACCATGTCAGACAGAATGCCCAAAATTGCACCACATTCACTTCACAGAACAAGATAGCACATAACCATAGGCAGGGGAGTCTAGGCACGGACACATATCCTTAATCCAATGGAAGAGTCAACACTTTCCATCCCCACAGAAACTAACATAATGGCCAGTGACAGTGCTCTTACCTCCTCCTCACTTACCACTTCATCCTCATTCTGTAATCTCTGGTTTACCAGTTGTGGATCGTATAAGTGCAGCAATTCTTGTAGTCCAGCCCTCAGGATGCCAAGCTGAGTATGGCCACCATCAGCAGTACATTGAAGGAGTGAAATCCATTCTGGTTGCACTTCATCTCAATGCCTCAAATTGACATGCATGTAGTCCTGTGGACTTCAACGCAAAGATGGCAAGTGAGTGCAGGGCATCTGACAAATGAGCCCAACCCACTTTCCTCGCTGCACATATATCCGACAGTCAGTCTTGCCATCCATCCACTTTCCCTCACCACACACACACACACACACACACACACACACACACACACACACACACACACACACACACACACACACACACACACACACACACACACACACACACACACACACACAGTTGCTGCATGAATTCCACTTCCAGAAGGCACACAGCTAGAGAAAAGTGCATGCCTGTTTTTTAACAGGCTATGCCAATTTGTTGCATCAAGTTTCAGTTTCATCAGGATTGTTTATCATTGCAGGATAAAGTAGGTTTTGACAGAACAATCAAATGAATAAGAAATACACTAGAACTGACGTGTGAAGCCAGTATATTACAGTACTAGAAACAAAAGAGGCTATTCAGCCCATCATAGAACATAGAACATAGAACATTACAGCACAGTACAGGCTCTTTGGCCCTCGATGTTATGCCGACCTGTCATACCAATCTCAAGCCCATCTAACCTACACTATTCCATGTACGTCCATATGCTTGTCCAATGATGACTTAAATATACCTGAAGTTGGCAAATCTACTACCGTTGCAGACAAAGCGTTCCATTCCCTTACTACTCTCTGAGTAAAGAAATTACCTCTGACATCTGTCCTATATCTTTCACCTCTCAATTTAAAGCTATGCCCCCTCGTGCTCGCCATCACCATCCTAGGAAAAAGGCTCTCCCTATCCACCCTATCTAACCCTCTGATTATTTTATATGTCCCAATTAAGTCACCTCTCAACCTTCTTCTTCTCTAATGAAAACAGCCTCAAGTCCCTCAGCCTTTCCTCGTAAGACCTTCCCTCCATACCAGGCAACATCCTAGTAAATCTCCTCTGCACCCTTTCCAAAGCTTCCACATCCTTCTTATAATGCGGTGACCAGAACTGTACACAATACTCGAAGTGTGGCCGCACCAGAGTTTTGTACAGCTTCACATTAACCTCTTGGTTCCGGAACTCGATCCCTCAATTAATAAAAGCTAAAACACTGTATGCCTTCTTAACAGCCCTATCAACCTGGGTGGCAACTTTCAAGGATCTGTGTACATGGACACCGAGATCTCTCTGCTCATCTACACTACCAAGAATCTTACCATTAGCCCTGTACTTTGCTTTCTGGTTACTCCTACCAAAGTGCATCACCTCACACTTGTCTGCATTAAACTCCATTTGCCACCTCTCAGTCCAGCTCTGCAGCTTATCTCTGTCTCTCTGCAACCTACAGCATCCTTCGTCACTATCCACAACTCCACCGACCTTAGTGTCGTCTGCAAATTTACTAACCCATCCTTCAACGCCCTCATCCAGGTCATTTATAAAAATGACAAACAGCAGTGGACCCAACACCAACCCTTGTGGTACACCACTAGTAACTGGTCTCCAGGATGAACATTTCCCATCAACTACCACCCTCTGTCTTCTTTCAGCAAGCCAATTTCCGATCCATGCAGACTTTCAGAAACAGCAGCCTAAATTGTCTCCTCCACTTGCTCTCTGCAACTTGTAGTTTCTTTTCATCAGCTGCTTATCTAATAGGTCTGTGAGAGAAAAATTAAGGGAAATACTCCATGCGTATCATCCAATATCCAAACAACAGAAGCCAACCAGGGACTCCGGAAACAAATTGCAGATAGAAATGATGTCCTGATCCAAAAAAGCATCAGCAACTTTCTAGATGTTCCAGAGATGAGGATCCAGAGGGCAACCAGTAGTGTGACCAATGGCTGAGTGACAGCATCATCTGCAAGGTGAAGCAATAATGATCATTGACCCTGGACCATTCAAAATGAAAAGGTCCAACTTCCACATGGAAGGCAAAAATGAATTTCTGTTCCAGCTGTAAAAGACAAGTAAGTGAAGATGCAATCACTGTAGTCACTGATTCTTTCTTCAATTACTTTAAGAATAAAGGAGAAATGCTTACAGCAAACCAGAGCATGTCACTCAGTGATTTCACACGAGTATGATGAGTGGAATCTTTATCCGAAGATGTCTTTCAGCAACTACAGCAAAACCTGAAGAACTGTGAAATCTTCTCACCACATAGTGGTGTGTCAATCAACACAACTGACACAGCCCAACCAATAGTTTCTGCGTGTATTTTTTTTCTTTATTCATTCACGGGATGAGGGCTACACTGGCTAGGCAGCATTTATTGCCCATCCATAATTGCCCAGAGGGCAGTTGAGAATCAACCACACATTGCTGAGGGTCTAGAGTCATATGTAGGCCAGACCACGGTAAGGATAGCAGTTTCCTTCCCTAAAGGAGATTAGTGAACCAGATGAGTTTTTCCGACAATCGACAATGGATTCACAGTCGTCATTAAATCCTTAATTCCAGATATTTATTGAATTCAAATTCCACCATCTGCCATCTGGTTTCTGGATTAACAGTCCAGCGATAATACTACTAGGTCATCACCTCGTCCTTTATGGACTTTAAGGGCAACAACTAAAGAAGATCTTTTCACGGTATTGTCCCGAAAGAGAGAATAAGGTGCAAATCTATCTACCACAAATTCAAAATGCAAATAACATTGAGAATAACATGCCAGTCAAGAAACTGGTTTCCATCCCAACTGATGGCGATGCCATGCATTGGTGCAAATGTGGGCTTTACTTCAACTTGTAAAAATGTTTCTGACTTCCTCTCCTTTGTCAGTAACTGCTGTATAACTCAGTGCTCAGCACTAACGAGGAAAGTTATGGCTTTTTCTTCAAGTAATGAAGGTTGTTATACATTTGAATTGAGAAGAACTATCTGGCACCATTTGTTTAAATCCTTACTTGATGAAATTGATGTTGCCTGGTGATCTAATTCTCCATGCTGATGTGAAGTGGTTAAACCAAAGGAAGGTCCTGCAAAGATTCTTAAGTCTGCTGTCTGAAATTGTCACGTTTCCTAAATCAGGAATGAAGCGTACAGTGAATATCAGACAATACGAGGTTGTTCAACTTTGAGTTGTTTACACACATAATGTTGAAATTGAACAAGCTGAACTGTGAACTTCAGGTAAAGGCCAGACTTAGCACAAATGATCAGTGCTGCACATGCATTGAAACTGCGTCTGTGGTTCTCCTAATTAAAAAATTGAACACTGCAATACTTCCTGAGTTTGGACAAAATGCCGGGGCAAAACCAAAGACAAAGAAAAATGGCTCCATCTAGAAAACATTCTGCACATCTGAGGTAGTTTGCAAAGGAATTCAGCAAGTGATTTCAGAAATTGGACATGATGGAACAAATTGCCATGTTTGTCTCAAATCCATTCCTTCAAGTGAACATGTCTGGGTTGGCTACTAAATTCCATCTAGTTTTTGATTTACAAAACAATGGAGTTGATTTGGAGATAATAATTAAGCAGTAAGTAACTGAGTTGGAGGTCAGATCAGGGAACATGAGGTCAGAAGAACAGAGGAAACCACCCTCTTTTATCACCCTGTGTTTCTAAAGTGAAATCTTACTTTGGTTCCACATCCTTCACAGAGACAACATTCTCCCAAATGAGTATAATCTAGTCCAAGTATCACATCCCCTCACAGGTACCCATTTGCTGGACAATATATTAGAGATAATGGGAACTGCAGATGCTGGAGATTCCAAGATAATAAAATGTGAGGCTGGATGAACACAGCAGGCCAAGCAACATCTCAGGATATTCAGGCCCTTCAGAAGCGTTTCTCCCTGCGAGTCCTGAAACAGACACTCGCAGCCATGCGCCGGCACCTCCACACACTGCAATCCAGCCTGCCCCAGCTCAGAGCCTCCCTCTCCCAGACCTGCAAAGGACCCCTGCTGTTTTTTATCCTCCGCAGGATCCACAGACTGAACACCCAGTTCCACTCAGCTTTACTGGACACCAAAAATCGTAAGTACAACCAACTCACGGGCCCCTGCCACCCACAAGAGGATTCCTGCGCCTCCCAAATCCCGACTCTGTCCCTGCCCCTCCCCCACCATGCACCCGCCGCCATTGACCATGAGGACACGGCCGGAGACCCCACCGATGACGTCACATCGGCCTCCGCCGGCCACAGAACTTCCGGAACCGCTGCTGCAGTCACCACCTCCACGTCCAGGTACTACAGCCCACACACCACCCTCACCTCAGCTGCTGCCGCCCACCCCGATCCTCCCACCGCCGACGGAACCCCGCCCACGGTCGACGCCGACGGAACCCCGCCCACGGCCGATGACATCATCGCTCCGCCCACAACCTCCACAGCCTGCAACCCCAGAGGAGACAGCCACCCTGAGCCCTGCCGAATCTTCACCATCCCCCCAGACCTCCCACTGACTGAGGACGAACGGTCAGTCCTGAGCAAGGGGCTCACCTTTGTCCCCCTACAACCACACATCAACGAATACCAGTCACGGTCGGACACAGAGCAGTTTTTCCGCCGTCTTCGCCTGTATGCCTACTTCTTCAACCGGGAACCCAACCCTCCTTCCACTGACCCCTTCACCCGCTTCCAACACAAGTCCTCCTCCTGGACACCACCCCCAGGCCTCCTACCCTCCCTCGACCTCTTCATCTCCAACTGCCGTCGAGACATTAACCGCCTCAACCTCTCCACCTCTCTCACCCACTCCAACCTCTCCCCCGCAGAACGGGCAGCCCTCCGCTCCCTCCGCTCCAACCCCAACCTCACCATCAAAACCGCAGACAAGGGTGGCGCAGTGGTAGTATGGCGTACTGACCTCTACATCGCCGAGGCCAGACGCCAACTCTCCGACACCACCTCCTACCGCCTCCTCGATCATGACCCCACACCCGAGCACCAAACCATCATCTCCAACACCATTCATGACCTCATCACCTCAGGGGACCTCCCACCCACAGCCTCCAACCTCATTGTTCCCCAACCCCGCACGGCCCGTTTCTATCTCCTTCCCAAAATCCACAAACCTGCCTGCCCTGGTCGACCCATCGTCTCAGCCTGCTCCTGCCCCACCGAACTCATCTCCACCTATCTGGACTCCATTTTCTCCCCTTTGGTCCAGGAACTCCCCACCTATGTCCGTGACACCACCCACGCCCTCCACCTCCTCCAGGACTTCCAATTCCCTGGCCCCCAACACCTCATATTCACCATGGACGTCCAGTCCCTGTACACCTGCATTCCGCATGGAGATGGCCTCAAGGCCCTCCGCTTCTTCCTGTCCCGCAGGCCCGACCAGGCCCCCTCCACCGACACTCTCATCCGCCTAGCGGAACTCGTCCTCACACTCAACAACTTCTCTTTTGACTCCTCCCACTTCCTACAGACTAAGGGGGTGGCCATGGGCACCCGCATGGGCCCCAGCTATGCCTGCCTCTTTGTAGGTTACGTGGAACAGTCCATCTTCCGCACCTACACAGGCCCCAAACCCCACCTCTTCCTCCGGTACATTGATGACTGTATCGGCGCCGCCTCTTGCTCCCCAGAGGAGCTCGAACAGTTCATCCACTTCACCAACACCTTCCACCCCAACCTTCAGTTCACCTGGGCCATCTCCAGCACATCCCTCACCTTCCTGGACCTCTCAGTCTCCATCTCAGGCAACCAGCTTGTAACTGATGTCCATTTCAAGCCCACCGACTCCCACAGCTACCTAGAATACACCTCCTCCCACCCACCCTCCTGCAAAAATTCCATCCCCTATTCCCAATTCCTCCGCCTCCGCCGCATCTGCTCCCACGATAAGACATTCCACTCCCGCACATCCCAGATGTCCAAGTTCTTTAAGGACCGCAACTTCCCCCCCACGGTGATTGAGAACGCCCTTGACCGCGTCTCCCGCATTTCCCGCGACACATCCCTCACACCCCGCCCCCGCCACAACCGCCCAAAGAGGATCCCCCTCGTTCTCACACACCACCCTACCAACCTCCGGATACAACGCATTATCCTCCGACACTTCCGCCATTTACAATCCGACCCCACCACCCAAGACATTTTTCCATCCCCACCCCTGTCTGCTTTCCGGAGAGACCACTCTCTCCGTGACTCCCTTGTTCGCTCCACACTGCCCTCCAACCCCACCACACCCGGCACCTTCCCCTGCAACCGCAGGAAATGCTACACTTGTCCCCACAACTCCTCCCTCACCCCCATCCCAGGCCCCAAGATGACATTCCACATTAAGCAGAGGTTCACCTGCACATCTGCCAATGTGGTATACTGCATCCACTGTACCCGGTGCGGCTTTCTCTACATTGGGGAAACCAAGCGGAGGCTTGGGGACCGCTTTGCAGAACACCTCCGCTCAGTTCGCAACAAACAACTGCACCTCCCAGTCGCAAACCATTTCCACTCCCCCTCCCATTCTCTTGATGACATGTCCATCATGGGCCTCCTGCACTGCCACAATGATGCCACCCGAAGGTTGCAGGAACAGCAACTCATATTCCGCCTGGGAACCCTGCAGCCATATGGTATCAATGTGGACTTCACCAGTTTCAAAATCTCCCCTTCCCCCACTGCATCCCTAAACCAGCCCAGTTCATCCCCTCCCCCCACTGCACCACACAACCAGCCCAGCTCTTCCCCCCGACCCACTGCATCCCAAAACCAGTCCAACCTGTCTCTGCCTCCCTAACCGGTTCTTCCTCTCACCCATCCCTTCCTCCCACCCCAAGCCGCACCCCCAGCTACCTACTAACCTCATCCCACCTCCTTGACCTGTCCATCTTCCCTGGACTGACCTATCCCCTCCCTACCTCCCCACCCACACCTTCTCCACCTATCTTCTTTACTCTCCATCTTCGGTCCGCCTCCCCCTCTCTCCCTATTTATTCCAGTTCCCTCCCCCCATCCCCCTCTCTGATGAAGGGTCTAGGCCCGAAACGTCAGCTTTTGTGCTCCTGAGATGCTGCTTGGCCTGCTGTGTTCATCCAGCCTCACATTTTATTATGCTGGACAATATATGACTAGCATCCAAAACTGCATTCCAGACTTCATTGCACTGTCAGATAATACAGAGTCGTTGATGTCACACCGAGAATCAGCGACTACAGGAAAAATGAATAATTAAATGCAATTAGTTTTTATGTATTCAGAAGTTAAATCAAGCTGTTTATTCCATATTTTCTTCGGGGTAGACCTTGAGTTTCACTGAATTTCAAAGAAGTGATCTTGTGTTTAAAGACCTTGGAGACGACTGGCATGAACAATATATTACTGTGTAGCACGTCTGTTATCCTTGTTAATGAAACCATGTGCTCATTTGGCCTGCTTCTTCTAGCCAAAGAGAATGAGCGTATTGAGTACTTATTGCAAACAAATCCTCAACGACTTCTACAATTGTGGACAGTGGCCTGGAAATGTTGCAAATATTGCTTGCACCGTTCTGGAAGGAGCCCAATGCATGAATGTTCATAATCATGGTCGCCTTTACTACTATTAGCAAAGCTGAGCTTCCTCTGCTGTGAGGCTACAGTTCTGCCTGCAACAATTGGTAGGTTTCAGAGAGCACGTCCTTAGTGAAATGCAGGCATCACTGATATTCTTCTTTGCTAGAGTTGGGACTGAGGATTTGCTCCCTTAAGAATTGAGTAGGCACAGTCTCATGCAGAAGATTCTCCCCTTCCTCTTTCTCCCTCTTTCAGCTGTTTGTCTTTTGGTCACCTCTGTCCATACTTCCGGTCAAGCTAATTCTTGACAACATTTTTTGAGCCTTTGCTGTGTGGTCAGGTATAAAACATTTGTTGTACATCTCTGCTATTTCTTGATTCACCATTATAGTTTCTCACATCTTGTCTCCAAGACATTTAAATTTGTTTGCATTAATATGTTCCTCTTTGAAACCTACAATACATTTATTGTAAGTTTGCATTCATTTGCTATTTTCTCAATTTGCATGAATTTCTTGGTTATATTTTACTTTTTAAAACTCTCCCAAATATTGAGCATGCCATTGCCAACATTGTTTTTAATCCAATACTACCTTTAACTTCTCAAGTTTGATCAAGATTGAATTATATTTTCAGTGGAGATTTTATTCCTCAAGGTTAATTTATTTAGTATATTTATTTAGAATTATGAAGTATTCCATTTTATAATTGCCAATAAGTAAGTGTCATGATACTCTTTAACTTTCCACCCTATTCAACCAACTCATCTTCTTGCCCTCAAAATTGTCCCTGTTTAAATTTAGCAGCCTGAATCTCATGCAGCCATATAACATCTAAGCTTTGAATATAATTCCCCCATATTATAATTACTCTTCCCAGATAATTTTTTAGTATGAGATTCATAATTAACCCTGATCTGCCCTTGGTTTACAACCATATTGTCTGAGAAATCTGTCTCAAACACATTGCATGAGCCCAGTTCTGAGCTACTTTTGCAAATTTTGTTTGTCAAATCCATATGGATATTAAAGGCTCACCAGTTCTTTAATTGTCTTTATTATATGCTCCTTTAATTTTCTGATTTATACTCCATAAAACATTATGTCACCATTAATGAGTTGCTAAAACATTTTCACAATACTTTCTGCTTTTTGTTTTGTATAGGCTCCATCCAAAGTGATTCTACATTCTGATTTTCTCAGCTAAGATGCTTTCCACATCTTGTTTTTATCTTCTTCTTTATTTTCACAACCAACCCCTCACTCCAGCCCTGTCTTTACTATCATTAAAGTCTGTCACTTCCTGACACAACCTGCTTGATTGCACACAAATCATTACTCTAGACTACAAGTTTGACTTTTCTTTGCAGATAAAGATGTTTATTCTTATTGTCTCTCCTCCCTATTAGGTAACAGTCTAATGCATCACCTGACATTTCAATTCCAGAAGAATGAGCACAACAAATTTCTAAAGTCTGTCAATTTGAATGTTACCCTCTTAAAATGTAGAAGATGCTTCAGTTTTGTTACATTATGTGAAGAAATCATCCACATTTAAAAGACTTTCAGTCCAATTCTTTTCTTATCTAGTGGTTCATCCAGAGTTAGTCACAAGCCATTCTATATGAAGAAAGATGTGAAATTATCATAACGATTACAGAGGGAAATATCCATTGCATGGCAACTTTTCTGCTGCATGATATTTTTTGCACATGGTATTGAGATTTTAGATTGTTTGAGAGTTCAGACTGAAAGAATTAACTGTGATTTTTCTCCTTTCGTTGCTGATTTTTTGTTTCGATTATAAATAATACAGTAGTTATGCTTTTGCCAGGAAATTATATTAGGAAGTAGTTTAATAAATCAGGATGTTTAGCTATATAGTTATTAAATACAAATTTATACTTAAAAAGCAGTTTGGAAAGAGTAAAAATTGTTTAGAAGCCTTACATGAACTTTGCTTACTTGAAAAATAAACCTTATTTCTTAAACAGCAATTAAGTTTTGTCAAGGATTAATTGTTTGAATGGATTTACCAGGTTGCAAGGGATTTGGAGAGTTTTGAATGCCAACTGTTTATGTTATACAAATGATTGATTGTAGTGTCAGAAGAGATGTATACAAAATTACAAAAAATGTTAGAACAATAAGTGAAGATTAAGAGCAAATGTGAAGAAGACCAAGACAGTCGTGATAAACAGTAATCTAACCTTGGAAGTTAAGGATTGAAATAAATGGGCAAATCCTGAACTAGGTTCGTGTATCTTATGCAGATTATGTAACTGTAAGATCTGAAAGAGAATTGAGATAGCTAAAATGAAAAATGAAAGGTCTATTAATGTTATGGAAATAAAACTTGGATCTTAGCAAGAGAATATTGAGGTGCTACATTTCACCATCGAAATTATATGCTTTAGAGGCATGGGCAGCAGAGAAAAGGACTATTAATAAGATGATTGAATTAGGCATATAGAGATAAAGGAAGATATTCCATATGTCCTATGAGCGTAGTAAGTGTTAGAACTTACTGGAGAAAATGACAAATTAGTGCACAACATCAAAGAGAGAATGATGTAATGAAATTGTGCCTTTTTTCTCCTGCAGACAGACATTGTCATAGTGGTGCTGAACTATCCCCTTCAGATAGGCTGTTTTTAAACAGCTTTGGAGTTCTCCTTGGTTGTTTTTTAAAATGAGACACACAAATCATGAGTGTGTGGAGTCAGGGCTCAGACTGACCAGGTTTATAGCGATAGCGAGGTTTATAGTTTTGCTTTCAATTAGTTGAAGAGTTTTGCTGGCTGATGGAATGAAGGCTTCTTCTTCCATAAATCAAAAGGGACAAATTGTTTCTTTCTCCTGGATGGCAGAAAGACAGCATGTTAGAATCAGAACTGTTTGGGTGAACTGCATTTTACCAAAGATATGTTTGTGGAGTACTGCCTACAGTGGAGCAGTTGATGATTAGTAGTTAAATAATACATTACATTGTTAAGTATTTCAATAGAGTTAAAGTTACACCAATTTTTTTGCAGTTAATCTATGTTGTAAGAATAAAAGAGATAATGAGAACTGCAGATGCTGGAGAATTCCAAGATAATAAAATGTGAGGCTGGATGAACACAGCAGGCCAAGCAGCATCTCAGGAGCACTGAGATGCTGCTTGGCCTGAGGTGTTCATCCAGCCTCACATTTTATTATCTTGTAAGAATAAAACGTGTGTTTGATTAAAGCTTAGTGATTATTGAATTTCATCCGATACAGAGCACCTTGTACTTGCATTTAAACAAACATACAAATGTTAGGATCTAGATTATCTCTTTAAAATCCTTTGGTTGAGGGAAGAGGTTCTGGTCTAGTTCATAACAAAAATTAAATGCTTTGTATACAACATTATAGTAAATGATATTCAAGACAGTTATTGGAAAGGAAAATCAACAGAGAATGTAAGAGAAGGGGACAGAAAAGAAAACAGATGATAGGTCTAATAAACTGGGTGCATTTGACCTTTGTGGAATGTGTAAATGCATCACAAGACAGACAAAGGTGAGTTTCTATGACAGTCAACCTTCTGGGAAGAAGATGATCCCAACAAATAAACAAAAATAATAGGATAGACAAAGGTATGGTGTATTTGATTTCCTAAAGGCATTTGATACAATGCTGCACATCAGGAGTAAATGCTGAGTGCAAAGGTTTGTGGGGTTGAGAGTAATACATTAGTATGATTAGAACATTGGAAAATTACATGAAGCAAAGAGAAGGTACGCAGAGGGCATTCCCAAGTTGGCAGGCTGTAGCAAGTAAAGTGCTGCAAGGATCAGTGCTGAGATCTCAATTTCTACAATATATATTAATGATTTGGACAAAGGCAGAGAGTAATACATTTAAACTTGCTGATGATACAAAGCTAGATGAGAATGTAACTCATTAGGAGGCCATAGACTGCAAAGAGATGGAGCAGGTTATGTGATTGAACAATAATATGGCACATAGAGTATAATAAGGGAAAGTATGAAGCTATTCACAATGTTTGTAAGAAGAAAGGAGCAAAATATTCATGAAAAGTATGGACCTTATAAATGTTGGTGTTTAGAGACACTAGAGAAGACTTGAATAAGAAACATAGAAAGTTAACACAGCAGGCAATTAGTAAGGCAAAAACATGTTAGCCTTTATGCTTGTTTTGCTACAATTATACAGAGTTTTGGTGCGATCATACTTGGCATCTTGTGTACAATTTATTCTCCACGGTAAAGGAAAGCTATCAATATGGCAGAAGCAGCCACAAGCCCAGGGGACCATGAGGCTGCTGAACTACATTAGAGAGACAAAACCTGAGGGTTATCATGCCTCAGGTGAGGACAAGAGGATGGAATCTTCATGATGATCTCAGCTGGTGTGAGAATTGAACTCACACTGTTGATATCACTCTGTATTGCAAACTAGCCTTCCAGTCAACTGAACTAATTGACTCCCTAAAAAGAAGGATATGCTTGCAGTAAGGCTATAAAACCATAAGATCGAAAGGCATAGGAGCAAAATCAGGTAATTTGGTCCATCACGTCTGCTCTGCCATTCAACCATGCTAATATTTTTCTCAACTCATTCTCTTGCCTTCTCCCTATAACCCTTGATGTCATTACTAATCTAAAATGCATCCACCTCAGTTTTAAATGTATTCGATGACTTAGCCTCCACAGTTCTGCAGTAATGAATTTTATAGATCACCCACCTGCTGGCTAAAGAAATTGCTCCTCTCCATTCTAAAGAGTCATTGTTTCACTCTGAGGCAGTTTCCGTGGGTCCAAGTCTCTCCTACATGTGGAAACATCTGCTGCATGTCCACTGTATTCAGGCCTCTCATGATTCTGTAAGTTTCAATGTGATCCCTCCTCATCCTTCTAAACTCCATCAAGTATACGCCCAGAGTCCTCAACTGCTCCACATATGACAAGCCCTTCATCCCCACAATCATTCTTCTAAACATCCTCTGAACTCCCAGCAATGCCAGCACATCCTTCCTTAGATATGGAGTCCACAACTGCTCACAATATTCCAAATGTGGTCTGGCCAACGACTTACACAGCCTCATCAGTACATCTCTGTTCTTGTATTCCAGCCCTCTTCAGAAGAATGCCAACATTGCATTTGCTTTCCTAACTAACAAACTAAAACCGTATCTTAACTTTAACAGAATCCTAAACTAGGGCTCCTAAATCTCCTTGTGCTTCAGATTTCTGAAGCCTTTCCCCATTTAGAAAATAAATTACGCTCTATTCTTCTAGCCAAAGTGCATAACCTCCTACTTTCTCACAATGAATTCCATCTACAACTTCTTTGCCCACTCTCCTAGCAAGTCCAAGCACTTCTGCAGCCTTTCCATTTCCTCAACATTGCTGTCCCTCCACCTCGCTTTGTGTCATCTGTAACTTGGCAAAAATGCCCTCGTTCTTTCATCCAGATTGTTAATGTATAGTGTAAATATGTGTGACCCCAACATGGACACCTGCAGAACTCCACTAACCACCAGCTGCCATCCTGAAAAATGTCCCTTCATCCCTCTCTCTACCTTCTACCAGTCAGCCAATCCTCTATCCATGCCAGTACCTTGCTCCTAACACAATGGGTTCTTAATTGTTTGGCAGCCTCCTGTGGGGCAACTTGTCAACAATCTTCTGGAAATTCAAATAGTTCATATCCACTGGCTCTTGTTTGTCTAACTTGCTTATTAAACCCTTAAAGAATTGTAACAGATTTGTCAGCTATGACATGTCCTTGATAAAGCCATGCCAATTCAGCCTGTCTTACTAGCAGTTCCAAGTACTCGGCAATCTCATCCCTAATAACAGTCTCTAGGATCTTATTAATAATCCTGGTTAGGTGAATCCCCAGCCTATATTTTCTTGTCTTCTGCCTCCATCCATTCTTAGATATTATGTTACATTTGCATTTTCCAGTCTTCTGGGAACCTCCCTGACTCCAATGATTCCTGAAAGATTGCCACCAATGCCTCCACAGTCTCCTCAGCTTTCTCCTTCAGGATCTGAAGTGTAGTCCATCTGCTC
Organism: Stegostoma tigrinum; assembly: GCF_030684315.1. Taxonomy (NCBI): domain Eukaryota; kingdom Metazoa; phylum Chordata; class Chondrichthyes; order Orectolobiformes; family Stegostomatidae; genus Stegostoma; species Stegostoma tigrinum. The sequence goes on from NC_081354.1 coordinate 32,133,666, forward strand.
CAGGTTATTTATCCACCTTCACAACTTTCAGCTTCCCCAGGACCTTCTCCTTAGTGATGAACACTCGCCTCTGTCCCCAACTCACTTGAAGTTCTAGAAAGCTGCTCATGGTTTCCACTGTGAAAATGATGCAAAAAAGCTATTCAGTTCCTCTGTTTTTTTTTTGTTCCCTGCTACTACTTCATAGCCTCATTTTCCAGTAGTCGAACATCCATTCTTGCCTCTTTCCAACCTTTTAGATATCTAAAAAAAAACCCTTGCAATCTTCTTTTCTATTACTAATTAGCTGACTCTCATACTTTGTATCATTACCCCCTTTTTAGTTATCCACTGCTAGTTTGTAAAGATTTCATAATCCTCTGGCTTCCCAGTAAGCTTCAGCACATTACATACTTTAATTTTTGCTTTTATGCTATCTCTGACTTCCTTGCCAGCCATATTGCCTTATTATGTTTCTTCTTCATTGAGATGAATTTCTACTGTGTATCCCAAATTACCATCAGAAATTCCTAATGTTGCTGCTCCACCAGTTCCTTGCTAGGCTTCCTTTCCAATCACCTCTGGCCAGCTCCTCCCTCGTGATTTTGTCATTATTTTTACTCAACTGTAGTAACATTATATCTGATTACAGCTTCTCCCTCTCAAACTGAAGGATGAATTCCATCATTTCATTGTCACTGCCCCTGAAGCGTTCCTTCACCTTAAGGCCCCTAATCAAGTTAGCCTAATCTTGCATTACCAAATTCAGAATTGCCTGTTCCCTGTTGGCTTTACTACAAACTCCTCCAGAAGCTATCATGTAGATGCTCCATGATTCCCTTTAATTGAAAGCTCTACAAGCCTACTTTTCCCAGTCCACCTGCATGTTGAGGTTCCCCATAATTGCTGTTATAATGCCTCTGTCATATGCCTTTCCTCCCACATCCTGTCAACTGCTAGGAGGTCCACACAACACCCATCAGATAGTACAGTGAAGGCTCATGAGCCTGGTTCCTGTGATGAAATTGTTGCCCTATGATGAGAAACTGAGTAAATTGAGTCTCCTCTCTGGAGTTTAGAAGAATGAGAGGAGAGCTAATTCAAACATGGAAGATTCTGAAGGATCCTCACAGGTTATGTTTAGAGACCTTGTCTCCCCCTGTCAAGCAAATCTAAAACCCTGGGCATTGTGTCAAGGCAAGAGGTTGAACATTTAGGAATCATATGAAGAGAAAATTCTTCGATCAAATAAATGTGAATCTTTGGAATTGCCTACCACAGATGTTCCCATGCTGCAGTGAAGGCTGACATCAAGGAAATTGAAATAATAAAGTGAGGATACTCCAAGGTTGGGAATGTGCTTCAAAGCAATGGGATCAGGACCTCTGAGAAAAACCTGTATGTTTTTTAGAAGCTTTGAAATTTTGCCCTCCAAAGGCTTCCTTACTGTTAATTTCATGCTTCACTGTACCCTTGCCTTCCAGTCTCTGGTGAGTTCCACATCACTTGGTCTTAGTGCCCACTATTAGAGACAGAACACTGGGTTTATTTCTGAGTTTATTGGGATTTACATGTTGAAATGGCTCATTCACTTGTCCATAGGGTTTTGCTACTTGTTTGAAAACTTGTCTGGGTTAAATCCAGAAGTTGGTGGGACCATGTCATTTATCTGACTTAACACCACTTTCAAAGGCTTTAAGGCATGTCTGCACCTAAACTTGCCTCCTGGCAACATGAAGTTGTGTTTGTTGTGGTAACATGCTGCAGAAATGGACTTTCCTTGTGACATCTTAAATCTTTTCCACAATTTGGCAACATTTGACAATGATAGGTTTGTGCCTCTTCAGTGTTTGACATTCTTTGTGTCTGAACATGGTTGGTCCACAAGGTTGTAAGTAGTGTTGTATCTCACTGTCTTTTGTCATGTTAGTTTTCCTATATTTGCTCTAGTATTGTTACATGGTTCTTATTACTTTCCATGCACTGAAAAAAAACATTCAGAAATACTAGTTTAAATTTATATTTCTAAACAGAAGGCAAGCTGCAGACCGTATGAATAGAGTATGTCATAGTCATAAATGCTTTATTATGAATATTTCCAGATGTGAAACTGACCATAATTGCTACTCATCTGCTATCTGGTTAGCCTCACTTATGGAGACACTCATCAACTCACACTGTTGGTTATGGCTTTGACCAAGTGGAGCTTTCATCATATGTCCATAAAGGAAACCGTCTTTATTTTACAGTAATAAAAACAGAACGTGCTAGAGAAACTCAGCAAGTTTGGCAGCATCTGTGGAGAGAGCAACAGAGTCAAAGTTTCATGTCCAGTATGAAAATTGACTTGAAATATTAACTCAATTTCTCCCTCCACAGATGTTGCCAGATCTGCTGAGTTTCTCAAGCACTTTCTGTATTTATTCCAGATCTCCAGCATCTGCAGTAGTTTGCTTCTATGTTTTACAGTACATTGTGCCAGAATTTCCAAAGAAGCACGAACACTGCTTGCCACAGCTGGGAAAAACAACATTTAGATAAATTTTTCAGCTGTCAACTGATTCTGCACTTCATATAGTTTTTTTTTACTATCTGACTGATCAATGCAACAACATTTTTCACATTTAGATAATGCCTTTCATGTAGTAAAGACTTTAATTGCTTCACAAGGGTGATAGTCACAGATTGTGAAAGGACTTATTTATTTGGAAATTTCATTTATATTTGATGTACTGAAGCTTTTCTCACACATACATTGTTTGATATACTTACCCTAAATGCATGTAATAATATTTCCTACCAGAATCTAGTTAATCAGGATGGGCTATCTTATAAAGGTAAGGAGCAGCATTTCTATTGCTATAACCACATTAGTTCTGTGCACCTAAAAAGAATGACTACATCATCATGTTCTACCTGCAAAGCGCAACAGTGAAAAATATTCCCCAGTTGTTCTGAAATGAGGAGATTTAAATTGAAGCTCAGCAGACAAGCAGCATCTGTGAATGGAGAAATAAAGTTAATGCTTAGGCTAATGGTCTCTGAGCAGAATCTTTTCTTGTGAATTTCAACTTAACTGTGTTCGCTCATCTCAGATACGGTGTGACCTCTGCATTTCTGGATTTATGTTTTATTTCAGATATCTAATACCTTCAATATTTTGTATTTTTTATGCAGATGTTCTTTCCTCACTTCCAAAAATGGAGACTTCAATAAAGTTGGTGTGGGAGAAGTTGAAAAAGCATAGCTTTTAAGGACTATGCTGGCGTGGGTCTCAGATGATATGTGTCGAATTGAATACCATTACATCTTGCATAAATCTCATAAATAGAAGGCCAACTTTCTGATTTTATAATTTTAGTAGGAACCTTGATGAACAGGTTGCAAAATCAGAAGTGTGATGTACTCGACTTTCCACCGATGGACGGAAGAGAATGGGCATTATGCCGACCAATACTGAAATGCTCTCTGCCAACAGCACCAACTCATAAAATTAGCAATTTAATGTCTGTAATCTTGGTTTTTGGAGGATTAGAAAAGCTTTGTATTTCATAAGAGAGTCTAGAAATTATATCGTCCATGATCAAATTGTGACTTTGGGTTTTGCAGAAGATGGTTTCGTTGCAAAACCTTATCATTTAAGAAGTTTGGTTAGACATTCATTTCAAGGAATGTGTACTTTCAATGCTTCTAGATTGCTTAAATTCAATTACATCAATAATGTACCATTTATTAACATTTGCAGACAGATATGAGACTATTATAACTATCTGACCTGTATGCCATATTAAATGTTCATCGTCTGTGATCCTACACTATTCATAGTATTTAGAGAGTTTCCTGTTTTTGGATCTTGAGATTTTCAGTCATCTTATAGAAACTGGCCTTTTGCCCCACTCATAAGCAAAAATATACTGAAAGAAAACACAAACGTTAACAGCAGGAAAAAAAAACCTCTGAATGCTACAGAATAACATTTCATTTTCACAAGAAATGGTCTCAGCATTCATTTTGTGTAGAATTTCAAAATTGACAGGATTCTTACTCCCATTCATTAGAGCATCTGTGGGCCCCACAGCTGATGGGATCAGGATCTCTTTGGGGTCATTTTTGAATGTGCTCCAATGTCACAAACTTTGTTTCGGGCTGTTCACATTTTGGATGATTTATACATGTTTCAGTCCACACTAATTTATATCTAGGTGTCTCTGTCACATAGGGGTCAAACTCAGTCAAATTCAACATGAAAATAATGACTGAGAACTGTGGACCTTCTGTATCCACCTCGTTTCACTTGCACCTTTCCCAAAGGCATCAACATGACTTAGAGACATTCCACTTTGTTAAATATGCCCTCCACAGATTGTCCCTTTAGCAGCAGTATGACAAATCAACTCATTTAAATCCAGTACAAATACACAAAGGGAAATATCTGTGTACACTCACATGCCCTCTAGTAGAGCTTGCATACAGCTGTACTATATTTTCAGATTCAATTGACTGACTATTTATCCAAAGACAGTGTGGTCGGTCATACATATAGATTCAGGTGACAACTGTTTTTATTGTATTTATTTTATTCAAGCAATAACTTTAGCAACTGACATTTATTTCAGTGAACTATTGTCAACAGAGGATGACAATTGTAATATACGTCCACATTCTCATTTTCACCAAGTTGTCTGGTTAGAATAACTATTGTTGCTGAACTGAAATAGATCACACAACATTGCTCTGAATTTCTGAAAACTTTTCCTTAGACACCAGTTGTGTTCCATATGGGATTTAAAGACTTGAAACTTCATTTCTGGTGTGACAAGTAAAGGATCAAAGAAAAAGAAGAATTGGATGCTGTTTTCCTGAGTTGATGTCACCCAAGGGACTGAGTCTTATGTTTTTTTTGAATGAGTGAAAGTTGTGATGAGTTTTCTTGGAAGCTTTCTTCTCGTGAGACTTGATGAAATATATCTGTTTCTTACGAAACTCACCCTAATAGCTGTCAACTCTACCCTGACAGTATGTCTCACATCTGATGTTATTTCCATTTTAGCATACAGCATACTGGAACAACTGCCAGATGACCAGCATCCCTTGCATCCATACCACCTTTAAAAGACTACTGTGTACCCAGGAACACATTTGTAATCTGGCTTTGCTTCTCACTGGCAATGTTATCGCCCAGCAGTCACAAAGTTATGCATTGCTGTGTGATGGTCTGAATCTAGCTCTCACCCACCAGATCCAGTTGTCGGTCATGTCCTTTGGCTCATAGAGTTGAATGCAGCTGAGTTCTGCCATGTGTAGAAAAAGTTGTATCTAGTTCAATGCCCTCATCCTTTTCCTCAGAAAACCACTCCTACTACCCAAGATGCTCAGCTGCATTAACATAGCCTTATTGCCTGTTGCAACTGTGTACAGCACAGTGTACTAGGATGGTGCAGCGCTAAAGTGGAGGGTGCTATTGTACTGGATTATAGTGGAGGGCACATTCCTAGCCCCCAGCCCTCATCAGATCAGCCTGAGCACAGGGATTGCATTTTATTGCCTGCTCCACAATGACCTTGGTCACACTGTGTGTACCAATTCTATAATGGCCCTACTCTAGCTGATTAACATGGTGCATTAAATAGGCCCCCTTCCTATCTCAGACAAACACCAAACATGAAATTTGTCACTGAGTTCATTACAAGCCATCATCATTCTTTCATATGATATGATGCTGCGATGGTCCCCTCATCCCACGGCATCCTTGGAAGTTTCAGAAGTGATGGAATGCTTATGGCCAGTATTCCCCTTGTGAACTCATTGCTGTTAACTTCTGCATTGTTGAGATGACAAGTTAGATTTACAAAGGCCAGTAGCATGGTGAAATCCACTTTTGACCAGCATTTGACTCTTAAGCTTGTTCATTTTGCATAGGTTGCAAATGGATAAAGAAATGATTGCAATTTTTTTAATGAACTCATTGGATGAGGCTAGGCCAGCACTTATTGCTCATCCCTAATTGCTCAGAGGGCAGTTAAAATTCAACTATATTGTTGTAGAGCTGGAGTCACAGATAGGCCAAACCTACGTGTTTCCTTCCCTAAAGGGCATGAGTGAACCAGATGGTTTTGTCCCAGCAATTAAAAATGGATACATGGTCATCATTAAACTCTTCATTCCAGATTTTTACTGAATTCAAACTCCACCATCAGCCATAATGGGATTCAAACCCAGGTCCTCAGAGTATTATCTGGGTCTCTGGATTAACATCAGCAATAATACGACTGGACTATCACCTCCCCCTAGAAATGAAATGTAGTTGTAATTTGCAAATACATGCTTCATGTTATTGACCCTTCAATGTTCTAGCACCGTGCATACATGGATCCATTGCTTTTACCTATAAAATAATACTGACTCTGTTCAACCTGTCTGTTGACCCAGTCATTTTTCAGTTGCATTTCTCATCTCAAGAACAGAAAATTATTCCAGGAAATGCAACTTGCAGTGGACAAAGTCAACTCCATGCTGCAGTCTGTCACCAAGCACATCCCCAGAGCCTCCATGTCCCCTTTCATCTTATATTACTCTAACAGCCATTTCTACACATACAGAGACCCACTACATTGAACTTCACTGCCAACTCGTCAAGTTGAATGGAAGAGTCCATCATTTTCAGCACAGACTTACTGTCCGATTAAAAATAAAAATCTTCTGGCACAGCTTGAAGACGTGGTGCAAACAACTCCATGGAAGCCACCCTGAAAACAGACGCCTAGTGTGAAGAGATTCAGACTTTGGTCAAGAAGAAACTGCCTGGTCTTGATATCCAGGATAATGTGATAAAGAAAGTACCTGTTTTAATAGTGATAATGGGAACTGCAGATGCTGGAGAATCCAAGATAACAAAGTGTGGAGCTGGATGAATACAGCAGGCCAAGCAGCATCTCAGGAGCTTAAATGCTGACGTTTCGGGCCTAGACCCTTCATCAGAGAGGGGGATGGGGAGAGGGAACTGGAATAAATAGGGAGAGAGAGGGAGGCGGGCCGAAGATGGTGAGAAAACGGTGAGAAGATGGTGAGGTGCAGTTGTTTGTTATACACCTCCTCCCACCCACCCTCCTGCAAAAATTCCATCCCCTATTCCCAATTCCTCTGCCTCCGCCGCATCTGCTCCCAGGATGAGGCATTCCAATCCCGCACATCCCAGATGTCCACGCTCTTCAAGGACCGTAACTTTCCCCCTGCAGTGGTCGAGAGCGCCCTTGACCGCGTCTCCCGTATTTCCTGCAACACATCCCTCACACCCCGCCCCTGCCACAACCACCCCCAGAGGATCCTCCTCCTTCTCACAGACCACCCCACCAACCTCCGGATACAACATATCATTCTCCGACACTTCCGCCATCTACAATCCGACTCCACTACCCAAGCTATTTTTCCATCCCCACCCTTGTCTGCTTTCCGGAGAGACCACTCTCTCTGTGACTCGCTTGTCCACTCCACACTCCCCCACAACCCCACCACACCCGGCACCTTCCCCTGCAACCGCAGGAAGTGCTACACTCGCCCCCAAGCCTCCTGCCTCACCCCCATCCCAGGCCCCAAGATGGCCTTCCATATCAAGCAGATGTTCACCTGCACATCTGCCAATGTGGTATATTGTATCCATTGCACCTGGTGTGGCTTCCTCTACATTGGGGAAGCCAAGCGGAGGCTTGGGGACCGCTTTGCAGAACACCTCCGCTCGGTTCGCAACAAACAACTACACCTCCCAGTCGCGAACCATTTCCACTCCCCCTCCCATTCTTTAGATGACATGTCCATCATGGGCCTCCTGCAGTGCCACAATGATGCCGCCCGAATGTTGCAGGAACAGCAACTCATATTCCGCTTGGGAACCCTGCAGCCCAATGGTATCAATGTGAACTTCACAAGCTTCAAAATCTCCCCTTCCCCCACTGCATCCCAAAACTAGCCCAGTTCTTCCCCTCCCCCCACTGCATCACAAAACCTGCCCAGCTCGTCCCCTCCCCCCACTGCATCCCAAAAACAGCCCAGCCTGTCTCTGCTTCCCTAAACTGTTCTTCCTCTCACCCATCCCTTCTTCCCACCTTAAGCCGCACCTCCATTTCCTACCTACCACCTCATCACGCCTCCTTGACCTGTCCGTCTTCCCTAGACTGACCTACCTCCCCCCACCTCCTCACCTATACTCTCCTGTCTACCTATCTTGTTTTCTCTCCAACTTCTGTCCGCCTCCCCCTCTCCCTATTTATTCCAGTTCCCTCTCCCCATCCCCCTCTCTGTTGAAGGGTCTAGGCCCGAAACGTCAGCTTTTGTGCTCCAGAGATGCTGCTTGGCCTGCTGTGTTCATCCAGCTCCACACTTTGTTACCTGTTTTAACAGGACAGTTTTCCACCATGAAAGAAAGCCCATGGGATAATGCTCTGCTAGTTCAATGGGATTTATAAATGTCAGACTGTCAGAATCAGAATCAAAGTCAATAGATTTCAAACTAATCTCTCAAACCCAAAACATGTCATTTTAGGAAAATAGAAAAGCCTCCAAAATTCTTGAATTTATGATGTGAGAGAATTGAGAAGAGATTGGGTAACATTAAAAAGTAATTATGTACATACATGTTAATTTATAGTTAAATATTTATAATAGGAGAAAGAAAGCTTTAGGGTAGATGTTGAAAAAAAAGGGTGGAGATCTGAAAGAGTTAATATATGAGAAGTGTTGCAATTACTATCTACTATAATAATGCCATGTATCAACAGTTCAGGATTATCAAAGAAGGAAAATCCACCATTGGTGTGTTCTTCATGCCTCTGCAACAATATCTGTCACTTCAGTGTAACTTGTATATGGTCGCTATAATGTAATGAACCACGACTTGTTTAAGTCAAGAGCCTTTTTTATTAGAGTACTAGGTAGCTTTCTACTACCACATTGATCAAATAGGCTTTGCACAACCAAATCCAGAGATAGGTCACTTCGTGAAGAGCAGTAATGCAGGTAGCTCATCCTGCATAATCAGCAGCGACACATATTGCACATGCCTGTGATATCACGATTGACTCACATAGAGTTGGGAAATATTATATGACATGCCTCATAGTATTTCCATCATCTCAGGCAAGTTTAGGAAATTTTGAATAGTCCTCTACATAAGAGAGTTAGGGAATCTTGGAATAAGGCAGCTGAGAAGTTGGAAAAATTCTGATAGGAAATTGTCAAATCTTTTGAAAACTTCAATGTCAACATTAGATGCTGATGCACAAGTTAAGTGTGCTTCCACTGCAATGAGTGATTATTGTACTTAGTCTCGCAAAAGTAAGTTGGCCATCACATCGACAGCATTGTGAGGATGTTGATAGGCATTCAAGAGCATTCCCTTTTTTTAAAAAAACGATGCATTTCAACCCAAAGAAAGCAATGCTATGGTGTTAACATAGGGAATGGAAGAGGCATGGATGCATGAAATGGGAGGGTGGGTCATAAGGGAGGCATGGGAGAGATATGAACATGAAAGGTTAAGACATCTATGATGGGTCATCAAGATGGAGTAAAGATATATAACATGCAATAATGAACACAGGAAATAAATGAGGGGATAAAGTTTATTGGGGCAGAATGGGTGTATGAGAGGATATAGAAGTGGAATGGGGATTTGAAAGGTTTGGGGGCATGGAAAGTGCATACACAGTACATAGGGGCTCAGGAGATAGAAGGGTGAAACAAAGGGTCCATAGGATTATAAGGAAGCATGAACAGCATGAGGGAATATGAGACGGCACGGAAAGGCATGAAAGTCTGAGACAAGATGGAATAAAGTTATGAGAGGTTATTTGGGCATGAAGGGTGTCTGACGAACACAGTTGATGTAGAGGAATTTGATTCATTATGGAGGTATGACGGACTTGGATGAGGCATGGAGATGAGAGAGAGAGGTAGGTTGGACTGATGTCTCTGAGAACTATGATAGGCCTTCTGAGCAGGCCACCTGGGCACTTGATCTCTGATAGTCCCTTGTTCCTTCTGGGGAAGCATCTGGCCAGACCCTTACCTACACAAATCTCTATGAGACAAAACTATGGCGGGTATAGGAGGAGGCAACAGTTTCATGATGGCAAATTCAAAAATTGTCCTGATTCACCTTTCCCAAACTCAAGACAAAAATCTCACCCGTTAGGGCATGTTCTATTTGTGTAAGGAGTTTGCGTGACTTTGTTCTCTTGTTGTCAGACCAGGTAAATACTATGTTTGAGAGTTGTTTCTTTGTGCTGCAGTCAATTTATGAATTTTTACTTAACTCGAATAAGAGTTCCACATGTCATCCTTTAGAACCCATTACTGGGCATAGACAACCCTCTAGCCCACTGGATTTTAGCTGCTTCCTGTTGTAATTCTGCACAAAATTAAATGTCAGTATCAAATGTGGAAGTCGGTGCAAGAAGCTACATCAAGGACTTCTCCTGCCTGGCAAATCTTTGTACTTTTCATGTTATAAATTATCAGCTACATCTGATTGAGGCCTGCAGAAAACCTGGGGAAATCTTCTCTGGACATCAGCAGTCAAAATGCATCTGCGAAGGGAAAAAGACATGCTGGGCTTTTTCAAGAAAGAGGTATGTTTTCGGGTTGTGTCAAAGTTAATGCAAGCCTGAGGGAGATTACCTGAATGCAACCACGACTACAATTCTCACCAATATAGAACAGAGAACATAGAAAAGTACAGCACAGTACAGGCCCTTCGGCCCACGATGTTGTGCCGTGGAATAATCCTAATCCAAAAATAAAATAACCCAACCTACAATCCCCTCATTTCACTGCTGTCCATGTGCATGTCCAGCAGTCGCTTAAATGTCACTAATGACTCTGCTTCCACAACTACCACTGGTAAACTATTCCATGCGCTCACAACTCTCTGGGTGAAGAACCTCCCTCTGACGTCTCCTCTATACCTTCCTCCTAACACCTTAAAACTATGACCCCTTGTGGCAGTCAATCCTGTCCTGGGGAAAAGTCTCTGGCTACCGACTGTATTCATGCCTCTCATTACCTTGTACACCTCGATCAGGTCACCTCTCTTCCTCCTTCTCTCCAGAGAGAAAAGTCCGAGCTCAGTCAACCTCTCCTCGTAAGACAAGCCCTCCAGTCCAGGCAGCATCCTGATAAACCTCCTTTGCACCCTCTCCAAAGTCTCCACATCTTTCCTATAATAGGGCGACCAGAACTGGACACAATATTCCAAGTGTGGTCTCACCAGGGTTTTGTAGAGCTGCAGAATAACCTCGCGGCTCTTAAACTCAATCCCTCTATTAATGAAAGCCAAAATACCATATGCTTTCTTAACAACCTTATCCATCTGGGTGGCAACTTTGAGGGAGCTATGCACTTGAATATAGATGCGAAACTGTAGGAGAATCCAGCTGGGAATTTTGCAACGTCTGGAGTCACAGGACAGATATGTCCGACTTGAATAAGACTCAAAGAACATAATGGGAAAGAGGAATCATCAAATAAACAGGTTCATAAATGCAAGAGAGACCATTGCTTTAACCATGTACACATGGTCACTGCCAGGATGTCTGGAAAGAATGGATCAGTGAATTCATGTTGGGGGATATAGCATGCACAATATTCAATTTGTTGAAAGAGGGCATTAAAAGGGAATATGTTAATGACCAAATGTATAACATTTGCAGTCCATCTTGCAGCATGTTGTAAAGGAGTTGCAGATCACCATCCCCAGAATATTTGCTGAACCTTTACAGTGAATCTGTCAAATGAACAATTGTATTGCATATTTTAAATTAACAGGACCTTGCTTTCATTAAGTAGCCCTGATCTGAGATTGTGTTAAGCAATATAAAACCACAGACTGGTTCAAGTGATATTTTGGGAGCTAAACATCAGGTAGGAGTCAAACAGGTGGCCAATGAACTGTGCAACTGTTTCTTTTTTCTGAGCAGTAACAGTGTTTGTACTGTTTGTAGTTGTCAGAAAATTGAAGGGCTGAATTTATTTATAAAGATGCTTTCCATGGAAAGCTGATCCTGATATCTATTTTGGAGCTAAATATGGACTTTGCTGTTACATGGATAGCAAAAGGCGAGAAAAGGTTGCCAGTGAGTCTGGGGTTAGGTAGCCAATCACATGTATTCAAGGGATAAAGCCGCCAAATGGCCTAAGTAGCAATAACTGCAAAAAAGCAGACCAAAGGAAACTGTAAAAATTGGGATCTTAAAACCATTGGAGAGAAGGCATCAAAAAGAACTAAAGGTGATATGGACAGTGCCCAGGCAGACTTAAAGAGCAAGGGCTGAAAAGTGTGTTTACAACTGCCTGTTGTTTAATTTTTTTTTCATTCACTTACTTCGGAAATGTTGTCAAATTGTTGCATAAAATCATTATCTGATTCCATTTGACTTCTCGGTTAAGGTTAGGGGCCTTTTTATCCTGCAACGTAAATGTACTCACAGAGAATACTGGGGAATACTCAGCAGGTCTGACAACATCTGTGGAGAGAGAAACAGAATTAACACTTCAAGTCTGCTATGACTTCTTTAGACCACTCATGGCTTCAGATCACTTAAATGCACTCCAGTTTGAATTGAATTCTCCATCTTCGCTGTAATTGTTGACAATGTACTTGAAAGGCAAGCCTTTTTATGGCACAGCGGTAGTGTCCCTCAATCTGAGCTAGGATGCCTGGGTTCAAATACCACCTCTACCCGAGATATATGTCACAACATATCTGAACATGTTGGTTCAAATAAGTATATGTAAGGCTCACAAGTCTAATGGAGCTTTTTAGTTGTTCCTCAATGATCCCTGATTACAGATCTAGGTATGAGCTGAGCAGAATTTGCAGAAGGCTACGCTCTCCATTTCTCTCCATAGTTGTCTCTGCCATGACCATATTCTCCTGCTCATTAGTAAAGTATGAATCACAAGAAGAACAATTAACTAACTGCCAAATTAGACCTACTGAAGTATAAGCCTGCGCATTGGTACATGGCAAGTATGATCCTATGTCGATGAACTTTCAGATTAACACCTGAATGAGTGATATTTTTTATGAGGAAAGGTTGGACAGGCTATGTCTGTATCTTTTGGAGCTTCGAAGTGTAAGTGGTGACTTGACAGGTTTTCACGGTGGGTCCTTGGTTAGCACTGCTGCCTTCTCAACACCAGGGACCTGGGTTTGATTCTAGCCTTGGGTGACTGTCTGTGTGGAGCTTGCACATTCGCCCTGTATCTGGGTGTTCTGACTTCCTCCCACAGTCGAAAGATGTGTGCATTAGCCATGGAAATTGCAGGGATGGGTGTGGGTCTGGGTGGGGTCTCTTCAAAGGGTCGGTGTTGACTTGATTGGCTGAATGGCCTGGTTCCACACTGTCGCATTATTTGATATAAAGTTCTGAGTGGTCTTGACAAGTTAGATGTGGAGAGGATGTTTCCTGTTATGAGATAACCTTGATCTAGAGGTCATTGTTTAAAAATCAGTTATTATTAATATAAACAGGTTAAACATTTTCACTGTCAGCTGGTAATGTGTGTTTAGATGTCTCTTCCTGAAAAAGTGATGGAACCAGAGTACTTGAATATTGCTGAGCAAGAGGGTAAAAGCTTGTCAGAGGTAAATGAGAATGAAGATTTGAAACAACGAACAAGCCTTGAACTTAATAAATGGCAGAGCAGACTCAAGTGGCTCAACAGGTTGCTCCCGTTCTAATTCCTATGAATGTAGAAACAACAAGCTCTTCTGCAGATCAGCATTAGAAAAGATCAACTAAGAATTATTGCTGGTTCAATAGCATTTAAAGCTTATCATTACAAAGGCTCACTCCTAAAATCAAGTCAACATGACTGAGTGTTGAATGTCATGATATTAAATTGTTTCACCACGTACCTGGGAATCCCACATCTCTCCTTGTTGATTAGGCTAGGAAAGCACTGATCTACAGTGTCTCCTGCTTTCCAGGAGGTGGGGGTGCATGATCTGTGAAGGCTAGAATGTCTCCAGCTCCCTCTCCTTGGCAGTTTGTAATCTTTTCTCCTGTAACAGAGTCAAAGCCTAACCTATGAGTGGACGTTATGGCATGAGTTAATCGGATGGCTATTTGTGCATTTGATGCAGATGCCTATCTTTGGGAACCATCAAATTGCACAAAGATGGTTGGTCATAGTTGATGGATAAAGGAGGATGTGAAGAAATGTGCACAATAAGAGGGGTGGGTGTGCTTCCGAGATATCTGCCTTATCAATTCAGGCTTCTTGAGCATCCTCAGAGTTGCTTGCTTCACTGCTGATTACTATACCTTCAAGTGCCCAGCTCTTAAACTTTGGAAACCCTCCCAACATCTAAATTTCTGAAAAGAACATGCTGTTAAAAAGACAGTGGCAGTGGCAAGACACTGAAATCATTTTTGTGTTTTGTACTCCACAACTCTCAACCCTTCAGACTCCTAGCATGTTTCAAAGTTAACATTGGAGCCAATGTTTTAGCGCTAAGATGTGGTCTCTCAGGAACCCCCTGCTGAAATATCTCATTGCCGCAGTTATCAAGGAGAGGGAAGATTGGAGCTATGTATTGAAAAATCACATTTTGGATCCACAAAACAGAGGTTCAAAACGACTTTTCAAAAACGACAAATTGCATAATGCTCAAGAAAATGTTGCAATTAGTTTCAGCTTCTGAGTAAGTGTAAATTTAAAATTGAAATCTTTGTGGTGGTGTAATGTGAAAAAAACTGCTAATTTTTGATCACTTTTGAAATACTGACTTAGATTTTTCTCTCCATAGATGCTGTCTGGCTTGCTGCATGTTTTCAGCATGTTTTTGTTTTTTCTGGACTTAACCATTGTTGATTTTAGTGGGAATAGGATTCACGTCATCAGCAGTAAACCTCAACAACATATTCAAACAAGATTCCACAGTGTAATTGGAAGGCTGATTTAAATTTAATTGCAGCTGGCTATGTCTTCTTGGGCTCTCACTAAATAGAAGCTGGTGGCTCTTCAAATTCAATGCATTTTGTCCCTCTTAATGTGAGTCAAGAGTGTTTCGTCTTCCCTCATTCCTCAAAGAAGTCTTCAAACTCTCCTCCCTACGCCTTTCTCCATCCCAGAGGTGGCAAACTCACCCCAGCCCAAGTTTTGATGTGCAACCTGTCTGTATTCATAATTATACAGTTTTCCACAAAAGTGTCTAATTGCAGTCTCCTGCTGCTCGTTCTCCCAAGAGGATCGTTTTAGCAAAATGTACAATGTAATCTTAAAATTCAGCAGCACTCATCGAATTCTACTTCATTGGTATCTTCTACACTTCCCTCTCTGTTCCTAAGGATCAACACCTTAATTTGTACAGTGGAATAGTACTTTAAAACTAGAGGGCATAGGTTTAAGGTGAAAAGGGAGAGATTTTAAAGGGACCGAAGGGGCAACTTTTTCACACACAGGGTGATGCGTGTATGGAATGAGGTACCAAAGGAAATGTTGGCGCCTGGTACAATTACAACATTTAAAAGGTGAATAGAAAGGTTTACGAGGGATATGGGCCAAATGTTAGCAAGTGGGACTAGATAAATTTCGGATATCTGGTCAGCACGGACAGGTAGGGCCGAAGGGTCCATTTTCATGCTGAACAACTATGTGACTCTATCACTATAAATCCAATTTGAGCTTTACTTATACTGCGAGATTCTTGTTATTGATACTGGGTTTAAAAAGGGAAAATGCTTCATTATAATGGTGTATGTTACCTCAATGAATAGGAAAATTTGTTTTGTCTGGCAAATACGGCGGGAAAATTTTAACAAAGTTTTGTCAGCAAACATTTAATTTTGTGCAATCTTTGATAGTCTAAGTTTTCACACAATGCATGTGCCAACATCACTGTAAAGTCAACACTTTGTCACCGTGCACTGAACAGTTTACAGGAGTCTGCAATAAATCAGATAACAGGACCAGGCCCAAAGCTGATGAAATACACATGTGAGTAAATGGCATCTGTGTCACATCAAGCCATTGCTATGCACTGCAAATGTTAAAACACAAACTGTAGTCCACCATCACAAGGCAGACAAATACATCCTGATTCAAAATGGATCACGTTTACATGGCATTGGAATGCAGTGAAATTACCAACCTAGAAATTACATTGGTATATACATCCAAGGTAAACATATTGGCTTGTAAATCTGAGAACACTCCCAAAAAATGGCATACAGACGGCAATGCTCCTAAATTGGACCTATTGTTTCTGTGAAGTATGCTAATATCGTAATACCTGATTGGTTGAATCATAGAAAAGTACAGTCAGCACAATGTGCACTGTTTAGTCACTGCATTCCTGAGCAAAACAGTGACAACTGTAGCCTAAAGCCTATCAATAACACTTAAAGGAAAGGCAAGGTGCTGGAAGGTATTCCAAAAGAGTCGAGAATGGCACAAAACTAGCACAAGAGTAACAGGAAGCAAGCTTCAGGATGCTGTGATGCTATACTAGAGGCTTTAAGATGCAGAATCTAGTGAGGAGGAGAGATGTGTGATGTGGTTTCATTGGATAAATCACCACTGCAACTAAGATATGATTTGAGAACATCCCTTTTCATTCGCTCAAGTAACATTTAACACAAACATTGGGATTTTGCTGAAACAGATGCGTTGATATTTGTCACCACCATTAACCACATATGTTGATATGATATACCTATTGTCTGAGTTCTATGCTTCCTTACATAATAGTTACATTGCACACATAACTGACTGCATGACGAACTGCCTGACTCTAATTGAGAGTGAGATGGACACCTTTCACACTTGCATGTCAAATGTTGTGATGTCATCCAGCTATCTTAAAGATTTGATGCCTTTTTGACATCTTTGTAATAATACATCAAAATTGGCAGTGGGACAGGATGAATTTTTACAAAATTAATGGAACTAGATAGATGCGGTAAATAAAAGCAAGAAATGCAGATTCTGGAAATCTGAAATAAAGATAAACAGAAATTGTTGGCAAATCTCAGCAAATTTGCATCATGTGAGGAGAGAAAATAGAGTTGGTGTTCAAGTCCTTCAATCCTTCTTCAAACTTGCAAAGTGCCAGCGCCAAACAACCACACAATGTAGGCAGCTCAATACACCACATCCACATCTCAGAGCCAACAAAAATCTTTCAGTCATGACTCATGCTTAATAGTTTCACCTCATGTTCTTACGTTTAACTTTGCTGTAAGTCTCACATATTTTCACCTTTTTAACCATGTGGTCACATTACCCAGGCATATTATACCACACTTCACTGTCATGCTTTCCTGTCTGCTGAACAGCAAGGCATAAAAGGAGGTGATAGGAACTTATTAAAATGTGAGGCTGGATGAACACAGCAGGCCAAGCAGCATCTCAGGAGCACAATTTGTTTGAGCACAATTTTTGCTGCTTGGCATGCTGTGTTCATCCAGCCTCACATTTTATTATCTTGAAATTCTCCAGCATCTGCAGTTCCCATTATCTCTGATAGGAACTTATTAGTTGACTTGGAAAAGGGCAGGGGAGGGGTGGCATTGTGAGGGTGGGTGGTGGAGACAGTGTGGATGGGAGTTGGTGAGGGCATGTAGATAAACCTACACATTGGGGAGACGATGCTTTCCATGATTGGAGCAACAAAAGAGCACAACACCTCAATACAGACGCCCCTCACATTCCACTTCTGTGTATCCCACACTGTGCTGGTTTCTCTATCCCCTCATCACAACCTGCACTTGCACCTTTCTCTATTCAAATGCCCAAGACCTCCAACCAGCAAAGGAAAAGCAGGAAAATAGTGATTAAGAGGGTATACCTGTGCGCTACTTGCGACCTCCAGCTCAGATCCTTTACAGAATAGCTTCGAGGTGCACATGGCAAGTTAAAAGTTGTCTGCCATCAGATTAATGAGTAAGGCTAGGACACATTCCAGTTTGTCAGATGGCCACACAAGAATTCTGCATCGAGGAATTACATGAGCACTTTGTGAGGCAACATTCAGAAGAAGGCTGATGTAAAGGCTGATATGAATTAAATATTTGGTAGATTGGCGGGCCTGTCAGAAAGCCTGCTGTCATTTCAAGAATGCTAGAATAGCCCAGCACCAACATAGCACAGGGCTTATTCTCTTCCAATTTGAAAGCACTGCCCGGCTCCATTAGCACACTTTGTGGGCCGAACTGTATAATGCAGCATCTGTCAGCCAATGCCTCAGCTTCTACTGAGGCCTGGTCAGAAATCACTCAATGTCTGAATGCTGCACTTGGAGCTCAGGCTGAGGTTATGCAATCTCAGACTGCTGCCTTCACAGGTTCTGATACTAAAGTTCAAAGGAACTTGCAGGGCCTCTCAGACAGTGAGTAATCTATACTCCAATAAATGGATAGATTTGCTGAGGTGCATGTTGCGTGAACGGCAAAGGAGCAGAAACCCGCCATCCTTTCTCAGGTTGATGGCATTCATCCAGCCATGATGCTACCCATACCTTTGCTGCTGCCTATCAACAAGCCCAGGCTAATGATATTCATGCTAAGAAGTTCACGTTGAATTTGGACCTTCATGAGCCAGAAATGCTTAAAGGTCGTTCTGTGAGATTGTCTATGGTTACCCCATCTGACAGTAGGATTATCAGCCTCCATCATCGCTGGAGTAGCACTGTCTAGGAACGATGGAACAGGCATTGGCACATTTAACTCAGGCTTTTAGCGCGATTAGTTGACAGGCCTTTGTTATATCATATGGACTGACTTAAAATTATTTTTATTTTGCAGTGATTATTTTTGGCAGTGCTAATAGCTGATGGAAAGGATACAGAAGTAAGTTTTGGAATTGTCATTGAATTCAACTGGGGTTGTATTCCTTGTTTTCACACTAGAATGAGTCTATCAAGAGTAACCCAGTCCGAAAAAGTTGTCTCTTCCTCTCCATCCTCCACCTCAGCCATCTCTGTGCAGCTGATTGGAAGAACTGGGCCTTCATGAGGAGCAGTTTGTGCAGGGTACAGCAAGCCACTGTGAATCTTGACACACCTACCTCAACCTCTCCACCCCTCTCACCCACTCCAACCTCTCCCCTGCCGAACATGCAGCCCTCCGCTCCCTCCAGTCCAATCCCAACCTCACCATCAAACCCGCAGACAAGGGAGGCGTAGTTGTACTATGGCGCACTGACCTCTACATCGCCGAGGCCAGACGCCAACTCTCAGACACCTCCTCCTACCGCTCCCTGGATCATGACCCCACCCCCGAGCACCAAACCATTATCTCCCAAACATTCACAACCTCATCACGTCAGGTGACCTCCCACCCACAGCCTTAAACCTCATTGTTCCCCAACCCCGCACCGCCGCTTCTATCTCCTTCCCAAAATCCACAAACCCACCTGCTCGGGTCGACCCATTGTCTCAGCCTGTTCCTACCCATCGAACTCATCTCCACCTATCTGGACTCCATTTTCTCCCCTTTGGTCCAGGAACTCCCTAACTACATCCACGACACAACCCACGCCCTCCACCTCCTCCAGAACTTCCAATTCCCTGGTCCCCAACACCTCATTTTCACCATGGACGTCCAGTCCCTATACACCTGCATTCCCCATGCAGATGGTCTAAAGGCTGCCTGCTTCTTCCTGTCCAGCAGGCCTGACCAGTCCCCCTCCACCGACACCCTCATCTGCCTAGCCGAACTCGTCCTCACCCTCAACAACTTCTCTTTCAATTCCTCCCACTCCCTACAGATAAAGAGGGTGGCCATTGGTACCCACATGGGCCCAAGCTTTGCCTGCATCTTTGTAGGTTACATGGAACAGTCCATCATCCGCACCTACACTGGCCCCAAACCCCACCTCTGCCTCCCTTACATTGATTAGTGTATCGGTGCCGCTTTGTGCTCCCATGAGGAGCTCGAACAGTTCATTCACTTCACCAACACCTTCCACCCCAACCTTAAGTTCACGTGGACCATCTCCAAAACATCCCTTACCTTCCTGGACCTCTCGATCTCCATCTCTGGCAACCACATAGAAGCCGATGTCCATTTCAAGCCCACTGACTCCCACAGCTACCTAGAATACACCCCCTCCCACCCACCTTCCTGCAAAAATTCCAAACCCCATTCCCAATTCTTTCGCCTCTGCCGCATCTGCTCCCTGGATGAGGCATTCCACTCCTGTACATCCCAGATGTCCTCGGTCTTCAAGGGCCACAACTTCCCCCCTGCAGTGGTCGAGAATGCCCTTGACCATGTCTCCCGTATTTCCCTCATCCCTTGCACCCCGTCCCCGCAATAACCGCCAAAAAAGAATCCCCCTCATCCTCACATACCATCCCACCAACATCCGGATAGAACTCATCATCCTCCGACACTTCCACCATCTACAAGCTGACCCCATCACTAAAGACAATTTTTCATCCCCACCCTTGCCTGCCTTCTGGACAGACCACTCGCTCCGCGACTCCCTTGTCCGCTCCACACTCCCCTCCAACCCCACCACACCCGGCACCTTCCCCTGCAACAGCAGGAAGTGCTACACTTGCCCCCACACCTCCTCCCTCACCACGATCCCAGGCCTCAAGAAGACTTTCTACATCAAGCAGATGTTCACCTGCACATCTGCCAATGTGGTATACTGCATCCGTTGTACCCATTGTGGCTTCCTCTACATTGGGGAAACCAAGTGGAGGCTTGGGGACTGCTTTGCAGAACACTTATGTTCGGTTCGCAATAAACAACTGCACCTCCCAGTCGCGAACCATTTTAACTCCTCCTCCCATTCCTTAGATGGTATGTCCATCCTGGGCCTCCTGTAGTGCCATAATGATGTCACCCGTAGGTTGCGGGAACAACAACTGATATTCCACTTGGGAACCCTGCAGCCCAATGGTATCAATGTGGATTTCACAAGCTTCAAACTATCCCCTCCACCCACTGCATCCCAAAATCAGCCCAGCTCGTCCCCGCCTCCCTAACTTGTTCTTCCTCTCGCCTATCCCCCCCTCCCACCTCAAGCCGCACCACCGTTTCCTACCTACTAACCTCATCCCGCGCCCTTGACCTCCCCGGACTGACCTATCCCCTCCCTACCTCCTCACCTATACTCTCCTCTCCACCTATCTTGTCCTCCATCCATCTTTGATCCGCCTTCCCCTCTCTCCCTATTTATTTCAGAATCCTCTCTCCATCCCCCTTTTCTGATGAAGGGTCTAGGCCCGAAACGTCAGCTTTTGTGCTCCTGAGATGCTGCTTGGCCTGCTGTGTTCATCCAGCTCCACACTTTGTTATCTTGGATTTTCCAGCATCTGCAGTTCCCATTATCTCTGATCACACCTGCTAATAATTGGCAGGCACCACTAGACTGGTCTAGGCAATACAGTTACTGTAAGCATCCATGTTATTTTTCATGTGATAACATGTGTTTTTGTTATGTGCATGCTGTTAAGTGTGTACAGGTTCTGCACCAAAATCATAAGCAATGTCTCCAAAGGTTACCCATTGGAATGCAGTGGGCTTGTCATGGAGCTTCAAATGCACATAGCCCAGCAGAATGCACAAAATAATAACTGTTGATCTATTTCAGACAGTGGGCGGTGATGGAGTAGAATCCCTTGAAGTAACAATTATTATGCAATGCCCAAAAGTGGTATGTGTACTGGTGTTGGTGTGCTGATCGATAGAAAGCCTGCGAGCCCTAGGAAGTTGCTTACTGCTTCCATCTGCTTCACTCTGGAAAGAGTGAAAGAAATGTGTTCAACTCAGAGAACAAAGTGCCGCAGTAACCTCCCTCATATGACAACATTGTACAGCAAACTGTTAAACATTACAACTCGATCCTGCATTCCTAACTGATCCTAATCCACCGATGTGCAGACATGGCTATTTGTTTCAGGCAATTGCAGCGTGTCTACCCTGTAAGCTGTTTGTCCATGCTGGAGGTGTGATGATGAGCTAACATGGTGCCAGGCAGCAACCTGTCTATGGTCTTGAGGGTAGTATTCAGTTCTCTGGACAGTGACAAACTGTCTGCCCTTCCCTCCACACTAATTCAAGTCAGAGCGATTGGTAGCCTGTGTATTATGCTAATTATCCCACACACTGGAAAGCAAAACAAGTGACAGAAGCTGGCAGCCTGTAAGTTCGGATGGAGGCACCTATGCACTGAAAAGTCAGCACAAAATGACTGTGTGCTGATGAAACAAGCTAAGTACTAAAAGATGCATCATGTGCCAATTTATGAGATGCACGTGAACTTTATGCAAAGTAGCCTGGCAAAAGCACTTTAGTGATGTGTCCCTGAGTTCCAAAGTAAAGTCCTGAAAGGGTTGAACTAGAGGTGAGAGCTGGTCTGAATGCAGCAGTGACAATGTGCTGAGACTATTGGCTTGACAACATCTAGTTTCATGGGGGAAGTGTGAAAAAAGATATGGAGCAAGCAGGGAAATGGTAGTGACTGTGGAGATGTCTGAGAAGCAAGCATCGTCAAGTAACCAGTTGACTCTCATTCAGGAATTGACGCTGTCAGATTGCTCAGGGAAAGGGGGAAGAATTGGGAGCTTTATAGAAATAAGGTGAGATCAGTTGTTAAAAAGATAAAAAATTCATGAAAAGAATCTAGACATTATTAATTAGTGAGATTCACAACTTAACCAGGAGAAACTCAGAAATCTTCATATTGATATCGGAATTCTGACAATTTTCATGTTTCATATTTTCTACCTTTGTCATGATGCTGAAAGCCTGGAAAAAAATTGCACCCATTGTCCTTTGCTGAGGCAAATACTGGCAATTGCTTCCTGAATACACTGACAGTTACAGCCCTGACTGGGAGTCCTTCATCCCACCTCCACATTACAGCAGCCTTTCTTTCTCTATGCAAACACTGTTTTCTTCCTGTCATGCTGTTGGTTCAGGCATTGCGGCTATTACACATCAGGGAAACATGTGGTTTGACTTCGACAAATTCCTCCAGCATCCCTATAAACATGCCTGTATACCTTATATCTATATGCCACTCCCTGAGCACTTTAGCAAATTTTTTTGCAACCCCATAAAACAGAAAACTCTTTTGTAATTGTAAGATGATTGGGGTACTTAATGTTTGTTCTGTTGAGCACACATTCACGTGTGTGCGAATGAAAAGGCTGCAGCAATGAGCTCCAAAATGGCCACACCCACATACTTCTGATGTATTTTGTAAACATATGAGCGAGATGCAGGAGTAGGCCATTCAGTCATCAAGCCTACTTCTTCATTCAGTAAATGAATGACTAATCTGATCACTGCAACTACACTTGATAACCTTTCACCCCTTTGCTCATTAAGAATTTATCTACTTTTGCCTGAACAATATTCAAGGACTCTGCTTCCATCACCTTTTCAGGAAGGGTTTCGAGCAGTCAGGATCCTTTCAGAGAAAACAAAATTCTCTCTATTTTTATCTTTAAAGGGTGACCCGTATTTTGAAAGATTGACCCTTCGTTCACAATTCTTCCAAGTGAGGAAACATTCTCTCCCCATCCATCTGGTGAAAACCCTTCAAATGCATTAATCAAGCCAATTCCAGTAGGTAGAAGCCCACCTATCCAAAAGGTTTCCTGAGAAAACAAACTACTTGTTCTAGGTAGGAGTGCAGTGAACCTTCTCTGAACTGCTTCCATCACGTTTACATCTTTCCTTAAATAAGGAGATGTACACAGGACTCCAGATTTGCCCTATATAACTGAAGCATAATTTCACAACTTCTGCATTCAATTCCCTGAAAGTAAATGATACCATTCTATGAGCTGTCCTAATTACTGGCTGTGCAGGGATACCAACCTTGCCAACTCAAGTGCAAGGATACTCAGATGCTTCTGCATCTTGGAGGTCTGCAATCTTTCAACATTTAAATAATATGCTGATCTTTAAAAAAAATTCTTTGTGTCAAAAATTGACAATTTACCACATTATACTCTATTTTCCAGATCTTTGCCTGAAATAACTCCACAGAGACCAGTATTCCATTACCAAGTCACACTTTATTTATATACACCCAGTTCATGGATTGTGACCAGCTAGCTCAAAGCCAGTCCCTAGAATGCTGAGAGTCTCTGAGACTCCTGTTCATATCTGTCAGCCAGGACTCCCTGATTGGCCAGGGTTAATAGGTCCAATCAGGAAACTCATACTCAGTGAGATCCGGCTAGCCAACCTCATTCCAATCACTACCTTCCCTACGCACTGTCTATTTACATTTTGTCACTTCCAGATTTCCTCTTGCTACACACTGTTTGGCGTTAATAGAAAGGTACATGTCCACTGTGGATACCATTCGAAGACAAAATGGTATTTATGATGCTTAAAAAACAGCTGCAAATTGAGTCAAATTTTCTGCCTATTTTGTTTCTTATTTGTAGCTGTGTTCTAAGGAATATATTTTTCACTACTTTTTATGAACATTTATGACTTCAGGAGGAATAATTCTTTGAGGAAATGTTCCCTAAACTGAAAAGATTTTCAGGTTCTCTCAGAAGACTGTGGTTGTCATTATAATGGGACTGTAAACAAGCAGACTGGAAATCGTGGTTAATTTGTGCTCACATCCATTTTCAATATCTGTACTACTCACCCAGTTCCCATCATTTCCAACTGGCGCTCAGTTACATGAAGGCTGTTCCCTTTCTCCCCCTGCACCGAACCTGCACCCAACAGGCCACAAAACCAGGTTGCAGTTATCTGCCATGTCTATCATGTGAACAATGTTCCAAAAAGAATTCTGTGTAGCCTGCCATTTAGAGAGTTCGCCTTTATGGACTTCATATAATGTTGCTTCTCTCCCCAGCAGTTAGTCTACTGTGGGACTGCAAACCGCACACATAGAAATGAGTTAGCTTGTTATAATAACTGCAACATTGCTTCTAATATAGTTGACTGTTTTAAATAAATTATCCCACAAAGTTAATCAATACCTGGTGGGCAATTGATTATCATTAACATAGCATGGTGAACGGCAATGAAGAACATTGTGCTGATGAGACCTGCTATACTTGAGCAATTAGCAGGCAGTTAATCCACAGCCAAAACATATGGTCAACAGTCTTAAATTGTGCTAGTGGAGTGATACTACCTTTGATGTCTTTGTTCATAACTGCATAGAGAAGGTTGAAAGTATAGCCTACTGGTAAGCAGAATTTCCCAGATTTACAGTACCACCTTCTTCAACATAGCCAGAGAACAGTGTTGAAAAGTAACATTGAGAACTGGAATGGAAGCGAGGGAGATGTTGATAGTGGAATGTTAAGAAAAATGTTAAGTATTGAACATTAAGATTTAAAAGGTGCTGCAAAGTTGGGTAGACTACTTGTGGATCGGGAGGCAGGTGTGAGAATCTGGCGTTCATAAAGCACTGCAGCCTCACAGCACCAGGGACCCAGGTTCGGTTCCAGCCTCGGGTAACTGTCTGTGTGGAGTTTGCACATTCTCCTCATGTCTGCGTGGGTTTCCTCCGGGTGCTCCAGTTTCCTCCCACAGTCCAAAAATGTGCAGGCTAGGTGGATTGGCCATGCTAAATTTCCCGTAGTGTTCTGGGTGTGTGCGTTATAGAGGAATGGGTCTGGGTGAGATGCTCCAAAGAGTGGTGTGGACTTGTTGGGCCGAAGGGCCTGTTTCCACACTGTAGGGAATCTAATCGAAAAAAAATTGCTATTTGTAAAACGCTAGGGAGAGAGTGGTGTGTGGTCCCTTTAAAAGATGATATGTTTTTCCATGCACAGAAGTTCAAAAAGGATGTCTATGGGCAGCAGTTTGTGTGTTTGCAGATGTACAGAGAACACTCAAAATGAAATATTGTATCAAAAGGCCGTACTGTTAGCAGGCTGTTCGCAATTGCAGTTGGATAAAGGGAACTATAGAGCTATGAGGGAGGAGCTGGAGAAAGTTCAATGGTACAATACCCTATCAGGGATGGCAGTGGAACAACAATGGCAGGTATTTCTGGATATAATGCAGAAGGTGCAGGATCAGTTCATACCAAAGAGGAAGAAAGATCCTAAGGGGAGGCAGGGGCGGCCGTGACTGATGAGGGAAGTTAAGGACTGCATAAAGATAAAAGAGAAGAAGTATAACATAGCCAAGATGAGTGGGGAGCCGGAGGACTGGGAAGCTTTTAAAGAGCAACAGCGGATAACTAAAAAGGTAGTACACAGAGAAAAAATGAGCTATGAAGGAAAACTGGCCAAAAATATAAAGGAGGATAGTAAAAGCTTTTTTAGGTATGTCAAAAGAAAAAAAAAATGGTTAAGACTAAAATTGGGCCCTTGAAGTCAGAAACAGGTGAATTTATTATGGGGAACAAGGAAATGGCAGATGAGTTGAATAGGTACTTTGTATCTGTCTTCACTAGGGAAGACACAAGCAATCTCCCAGATGCAATAGTGGCTGAAGGACCTGCGTAATGGACGAACTGAAGGGTATTTATATTAGGCAGGAAATGGTGTTGGATAGACTGTTAGGTCTGAAGGCCGATAAGTCCCCAGGACCTGATGGTCTGCATCCCACGGTGCTTAAGGAGATGGCTCTAGAAATTGTGCACGCATTGGTAATTATTTTCCAAGGTTCTACAGATGCAGGATCAGTTCCTGCAGATTGGAGGGTGGCAAATGTTGTCCCACTTTTCAAGAAAGGAGGGAGAGAGAAAAAAGGAAATTATAGACCAGTTAGCCTGACGTCAGTGGTGGGAAAGATGCTGGAGTCAATTATAAAAGATGAAATTACAACTCATTTGGATAGCAGTAACAGGATAGGTCAGAGTCAGCATGGATTTACAAAGGGGAAATCGTGCTTGACTAATCTTCTGGAATTTTTTGAGGATGTATCTATGAAGATGGATAAGGGAGAACCAGTGGATGTAGTGTACCTGGACTTTCAGAAAGCCTTTGGTAAAGTCCCGCATAGGAGATTGATGACCAAAATTAGGGCACATGGTATCGGGGGCAAAATACTGAGTTGGATTGAAAATTGGCTGGCTGACAGGAAGGAAAGAGTAGTGATAAACGGTTCCCTTTCGGAAAGGCAGGCAGTGATCAGCAGGGTACCACAAGGTTTGGTGCTGGGACCACAGCTGTTTACAATGTATATTAATGATATAGACGAAGGCATTAAAAGTAATATTAGCAAATTTGCTGATGACACAAAGTTGGGTGGCAGTGTGAAATGTGAGGAGGATGTTATGAGAATACAGGGTGACTTGGATAGGCTAGGTGAGTGGACAGATGCATGGCAGATGCAGTTTAATATGGATAAATGTGTGGTTATACACTTTAGTAGCAAGAACCGGAAGGCAGATTATTATCTCAATGGAGTCGAGTTAGGTAAAGGGGTAGCACAGCGAGATCTAGGTGTTCTTGTACATCAGTCAATGAAAACAAGCATGCAGGTACAGCAGGTAGTGAAGAAAGCTAATAGTATGCTGGCCTTCATAACAAGAGGAATTGAGTATAGGAGCAAAGAGGCCCTTCTGTAGCTGTACAGGGCCCTGGTGAGACCGCACCTGGAGTATTGTGTGCAGTTTTGGTCTCAAAATTTGAGGAAGGACATTATTGCTATTGAGGGAGTGCAGCGTAGGTTCACGAGGTCAATTCCCGGAATGGCGGGACTATCATATGTTAAAAGATTGGAGCGACTGGGCTTGTGTACACTTGAGTTTAGGCGGATGAGAGGGGATCTGATTGAGACGTATAAGATTATTAAGGGATTGGACACTCTGGAGGCAGGAAGTATGTTTCCGCTGATGGGTAAGTCCAGAACCAGAGGACACAGTTTAAAAATAAGGGGTAGGCCATTTAGAGCAGAGTTGAGGAAAAATTTCTTCACCCAGAGAGTGGTGGATATATGGAATGCTCTGCACCAGAAGGCAGTGGAGGCCAAGTCTCTGGATAGTTTCAAGAAAAAGACAGATAGAGCTCTTAAAGATAGTGGAATCAAGGGTTATGGGGATAAAGCAGGTACAGGATACTAATTATGGATGATCAGCCATGATCATAATGAATGGTGGTTCTGGCTCAAAGGGCTAAATGGCCTACTCCAGCACCTATTGTCTATTGTCAGGCTAAGATGCAGTTTTGTTTTGCTATCAAGGCAAGGAGTTTTGAATTTAGCCAATTAATTTGAACCAGACATTTAGATACCAAAAGTCAATTAAATTTAATCTGATGGTTTTGACAATGTAGGACCCATCCTATTTAAAGAAACTGATGTGTCATCAAGGGTATGAAAGAAGGGGCAATTGGGCAAAGGTGGGAGATGTAACTACCATCTGCCAGAGTTAACAGCTCTCAGCTCTCAAGAGAGATTCCCTGGCTCTCGGTTTTCTCCATGTTTTAGCAAAAGCACCATTTAAATCAAAGATACTTACCGCACAACTAGTTAACATTCCTGACAGAAGGATCAACGGAGTAGGCACGGGGTATTCCAGGAAAATATATCATTTATTTTACATTAATGTGACTTACATTTATTGGAATGGCGTACCATTAAAATCTTGTTTTATTAAGGAATAATTGGTAGTTAGAAGAGGTTTATTCAGTTAATTTGTTCACTGTTAGAATTAGATAAATAAATTACGGTTTGTAGATTGTAAAGTTAGCGTCAGGGACATATTTTATTTAAGCACTAGATGTTGCTGAAAAGCAGGTTACACCACATTTCACACTCCTTTACAGATGAGAGGGTGAGGTGCTCCCCTTTGAATGTTTTGGTTTTCGTTATTGGGGTTGGTCAACCTTTACTTCATAACCAGGGTATTGAATAAAGGATTGGGGGCAGATATAGGAAAATGGTCAAACACTCTTTAGCTAATGAATAGGACCATGCTTCTCTTCAGCAATGCCTGCTGATAGGAGATATACTTAGAACTAGAATCCAATCTTTGAGATTTTATAAATACTTTTTCCGACATATTAATGCTTACATCATAAAAAGCTAATAAAAGGTTGTTATTCACTAAGATGAAGACATATTCACTTCCTTGTGCCAGACAGAGTGTCAACCCACACCTTAGGTTCTCGTGAAGGCTGTCCAGGAAAGAAAGGGTGTTCTCTTTTGCAAGGATGCCAACAACAGACCATTCTAGCTGATGAGGTAGCAGCAGAGGTAAGCCGGTATGGTGAGAGGAGACATTAGCACTGAGAGGGGATGAATAACCTGCTGCAGGCTGTAGGCCAATGTCACCGTAAATGATTTCCAGTAGCTAAGTCATATCTAATGATGGATTTGTTCTTCTGAGGCTTGTCAACATGAGCGGTTTGGCCATAAGCAGCACACTGCCCACTGTGAATGGGCAACAGGACGTGCTGTTTGATACTGTTCACCAAATTCACTTGTCCTTGGGACATAAGGCTTGACAGTGGAACTCATATATCACATTACTCATTTGTGTGGCAGGCAAAATATCTTTTGTTTTGGCTATATAACATGATCCTGTCTGTGGACTGTGTTAAAGTTAGTCTGGAAACCAATTCAGAATTGTTAGCCACCTCTTGGTGTGTGGCAGGAGCTATGTATGCAGATCCTCTGGAGCCTGCTTTGTGTAGAAAAAAAATTAATTTGTACATGCTTCACAGTGTTTTTTTTATCAAAAATAGCATTGTGGAGCCAGTTAGAATCTGCTGTATCCACACAGTAACCCACTACTTAATCAGAATCTATCTGTGCTATCTTGTTTAAGATCGACAGTTAATTATTCTTACTGCATCTCCATGCCAATTATGACACAAGCACGCTGTTCTCATTCTACATAAAATTGTGTCCTCTTTTTCTCAAGACTGGTTTTTATGTCTTAGTGCTGATGAGTAAAAGATATAAAAACCCCTACTCCTTGTAACAATGTTTAAGTTCTGAGTACTATGGTGGCTCAATGGGTAGCATTACTGCCTCACAGAGCCAGGGACCTGGGTTTGATTCCATGTTTGGGAAACAGTTTGTGTGGAGTTTGCATGTTCCTCCAATGTCTCTGTGGGTTTCCTCCAGGTGCTCTAGTTTTTTCCCATAGTCCAATGACGTGCAGGTTAGGTGGATTGGCCATGTTAAATTGCCCATAATGTCCAGGAATATATAGGTTAGGTGGGAGATGTGGGCTTAAAGGGAGAGGGTAGGGGATGGGTCTGGGTGGAATGCTCTTCAGAGGATCAGTGTAAATTTGATGGGCCGAATGGCCTGCTTCCACACTGCAGGGATTCTACACTAACAACACTTAGTGTTCTTCTGTTCAGCCTCTCGATCCAAATCCCAGTCAAAGCATGAGGGGAAGATACCTGTTCCACACCCCTACCTCTGAGGAGGAAGTCAGCGCCCTAAGAGGATGCAGCATTAGGGTGTTACTCTACATCCTTCTACAGCACTGAAGCATTCAACATGATGGGTAATCTAATTGGAGCAGGTTGTGAGTGACAATCTGTTAATTTTACCATTGACACAGCCTCAGGCTGAGAGAGGAACGGAGGGCCAAGGTCTCTGACACTAGGACAACTGCTGGAGAGCACTGAAGGCTGATCCTATTGCCAATGATGAACTGTCAGTCGTGGTTCTACAGCCCCACAGGCGCAACACTGCCTCCCATGCTAAGTGACTACAGATCTTCCTACAGGAGGTGGCAAATCTCAGTGACAGTTGCCCTAATCACGCAAAGGCTCATTTTGCATTGTCTTTCACTCACTTGCAGGTAACTGCAACACCTTTACTCTTCCTTCTCTTGGTAAGCTATTCAAAGGAGGTGAAGACACTGGTTCCCCTCTGCAGCTGGTAATTGTTCCTACACAGCTGTAACTGCTTGAGGCTGGGATCTCTGGTGAATCTGGGCCTCTCTTCAACCTGCCCTCATCTGATGCGCCAAAGTCAGTGCAGACACCACGGATGACTGGTGGGGATTTTCCACAAAAGGATCTACAGAACCAGGATGTTTAGCTACCAGCCCAGAGAAACAGCGAGAAACTGGGCAGCAATGGGAAGGTCATGGGGGTTGGGAGGGCGTGTTTTGCAGGCAGCAGCGCTATGTCCTGTACAAAGTTGGAAATGGCTAAAACCATCCAGCAGTGCACACCTACATTTGTGTCTGTGGGCTACCCTCAGAACCACAAAGTATGTTGGTTTTAAAAGACGCAGTCAAAACCCTGTACAACAACAACTACGACAAATTGGTAATCGTGGTGTTAGATATATCTGGAGCCCAGCTGCCAGAGCAGTGCCCTTCCCGGCTTCACAAATTATACATGTACTTGACCCATCAGCTATTAGGACAGCTATCATTTTCAGTTCCACATCAGTGTGGAAGCTTTCATTTGAGTGCATAATGCTGGAACCGATTCAATAA
Organism: Stegostoma tigrinum; assembly: GCF_030684315.1. NCBI lineage: Eukaryota > Metazoa > Chordata > Chondrichthyes > Orectolobiformes > Stegostomatidae > Stegostoma > Stegostoma tigrinum. Next base: position 32,165,013 of record NC_081354.1, read on the forward strand.
TGGAGAAAAAATGCAGTGTGAGATGCCTCATGGAGTCCCATTTGACCTAAAGGCCATTTTAAACAGGGATGAAATGGCCCAGGTCTTTTTTAAAAACATTTGTACAAAGCATTGAAAGATTTTGACAAATTGTACATTCTTCCTAATGCTGAGAGAGACGTATACAAATAGGTGCAATTGTTCATAGCCAACCCTTTGTCTTAGGTGATAAAATTCTAGCGTCAGCCAGGCATTGTATACAAGCTGAAATCCAAACTGTGGTTACTGATCCCATATTGGAAGCTGCAGTTTAAATGTAATTTAGGATTTGGCAGTCAAAAGATCTTTTGTGCCATCAGCCGGGGTTGGATTTAATCCAGGTGCTGGAGGGAAGAGTATAGAGACCCATGATGGTGCCATTCCCTCTTTTTCAAGTCAATCTTCCACATAAATTCCAAACAACACAAACTGAAATTGGTTCCTTTGTGAATAGTCAAATGCAGGATATATTGGCTCGTGAATACAAAATTCTTTTCAAAAAATGTGTGATTTGAAACAGAAATCCTTTAATAATCAAAATGAGTTTCTATGCACAATGTTGTATGTTTCACTCAGGGGAGCTTGCTGTTTGCAATAAATAAGCTGTCACAGATTCCATTTACTGAATTATAATGAAAGCAGTTCTTCACTTCTCTGAACAAAACATATTTGTCCTATATTTCCACAATCCTGACCTTAGGTAGGGTAAGAAGGCAGGTTGTGAATCCACTCCAGCTGGAACAGGAAATCGAACTCCATGCCACAGGCATCAATTTGATCTATACTGGCCATCCAGCTCCCCAAGGGGATCATGTTGCTGTGGCACACATAGCATTGGTCAACACACCAATTGTTCTCCAATGTATGGCTGACCAGGAATCTCTCCCACTCTCATCGCCTACTGTGGGCATTTTCTGGAGTGATTTATGAGTTGTTAGTCCCTAAAACCAAGGAAAGGTTATGGTAGGGCTTGGCAAGGAAGGAAGCCTTTCAGCTCATCATGTCTGTGAGGGCTCATTCTATTCCTGCTTTCTAGCATTTAGCCTTGCAGGTTACAAAGCTTCAGGTGCAGATCAAAGTTCCTTTTATTTGAGTTGAGGGCTTCCACACTTAGTTGGGTGGAAAACATTTTTCCACATGTCTCCTCCAATGCTTTTATGAATCATCTCTCCACTTGGGGGAAACAAGTATTCCCAGTCCTTCCTATCCAATCCCTTTGTTTGTATGTACACCTGAAATAAGTCATCTCTCAGTTTCCTCTGTTCAAAGGTAAACAACCTCAGTGGATCCAAACTTGCAATGAATCTGCAATTATCAAGTCCTGGCAACTGACTTTTCCTGTGATTATTTTCCTGCTGTTGCTCAGATCTCCGAGGTTTGTATGTAGCAGTGCCTTTATGATCCGAGAGTCAATGTGTCAGCGCATCAATCGGCATATGTGGAATCTCTGAAGTCATGCAGCTTAGATTGAACATTGCTGGCAACATTTTTGTAAATCTCCTCTGAACTATCTAGAGCAATTATGTCTTTCCTGTAGTGTATTGACCAGAACACAGACTAAACTCCAACTGTGGCCTGTCTCTTGTGTAGTTCCAGTATCTTATCCTTGCTTTTGTGTTTGAAACCTCAACAAATACAGAAAACCTCTTCATTACTATCAGACCTGCCTGTCCTGCCATCTTGAGGATCCTGGTGTCAAGTATTCCAACATCTCTCACCTTGTCTATCCTTCTCAATATCTTTCCATTTATTGCATATTCCCTTCTTTCCTTTTTTCTCCCAAATACCAGCTTCATACTTCTCTAGATTCACTTGCATTTGCCACTTACAAATCATTGTTACCATCCTGCAGTCAACAGCCATTTCTCTCCAGGTTCAACCACTTGGCCAGTTCTTTTAATATTTCCGAGCTTCCTAACAAACCTTCCACATTTGAGTCTGAATTGTTAATATATACCACAAACAGCAAAGAACTCAGCACTGATCCCTATGGAACCCTTAGAAACCAAATTCCATTCAGAAAAAAAAGTCTCTTGACAACTACCTGGCAAGTTTCCAGTCACTCAGACAATTTTGGATCCAACTCACCTAATTCCCCTCGTTGCTAGTTCAAAACAAAAATCAAACATGGAAGTAATACACAGCCATCCCTTAACAAAACCATGTTGACTATCTTTGATTAATGCACACATTTACATTTAATCCTACATTTTATATTAATTCTAGAAATTGGTCCACCATTGAGTTCAGACTGACTGGTGATAAATATTTGACCTAACATTCATATTCTCTTTGAAAAATGGTCAAACATTCACAGATCTCTAGAACCTTGCCTGTATATGGCGAGAATTGAAAATGATTCTCATGATCATTTGTTATTTCTTCCCTGTCTTCCTTTAAGGTAACAATTGATTGAGCCCTGGTGATTTATCTGCCATCAAGGAATCAGTCCTTCCAAAACTTCTGGTTATGCTTATTTTTATTGAGTTTTTTTATTCCTCCTTTTTAACTAGAATGTCGGTATCATCTTTGCAAACACAAAGCATTCATTAAGAACACTGAACAAATCTTTAATATTCACACACAAGTTACAGCGTATGTCTCTGATATGCCCAAAACATTCCTTAGTCATCTTTATGTACCGATAAAACATCTTCGAATTTTCCTTCAGTTTAATCGCCATTTTTTGTAACCTCTCTTTACTTTCCTAATTGTGTTTCTCATTTCATCTTTGTGTTCACCTTCTGTGTTCCTCGAAACTACAAAATAAGTTTTTTTTGAGATTTCCATCATTTTTATGTTTCATCTTACTCTGTACGTTTCTGTGAAACAAGCGCAGCTTCAGACTAGACAGTTTTACACCTTTTCATGTGGGGACACATATACACTTTGCCTCTAGAATCTCGCTTTTGAATGCTTCTCACTAATTTCTGGTGACTTTCCTTCATACAGCTGTATCAAGTCCATGTCTGCCAAATCATCTCTCAGCTTTGTAAAACTTAGCTTTCCTTAATTTACTGAAGCTTTATCTTTGACTCATTCTATAATTATGCTACATTTAGCTGAATTATGGTCACTGTCTTCAAAATGTGAATGCATTGCTATTTCATTCACCTGCCTAGCTTCAAATCCGCAGATCAAGTCTAAAATTACACCCTTTCTATTGGGTTTGTCATATGTTGAGGAGAAAGCTCTCTTGAATGGAGCTCAAAAATTTGATTCTTATGCTGATGAGAATGCTACTGCTCAGTCATTCTTTTCTGGATACTTCTACTGGTTACCAAGAGGCACACAGTGATTGGCTCACTGATCAAAGAACTTACTGACCAAACACCACATCTTAGAGCAACTACTTGAAGATAAGCTGGTTTGTTCTGGCTTAAAATGGCTTATTGCACAGAACAAAGAGAGATCCTAAACTGGTGATGCTCCAAAGGTCTCTCTGTATCTTATTCACAGCCTCAAGGTGTTCCGCTACCTGAGCACCAACTACATAATTGTCATTGGTAATATGTCACGAGTCAGCAAACTAGACAACTTATTGTGTCCAATCAAAACTCCATGTGTATACCAACCCTCAGCTCCAGTTCATCGACAACTATGCTTCAGTTACCGGATCACAAGAGACTGATTAACAATGCTTGCAGAGAATGTCAAGTTATGTGCTTTCACCTATGCTGCAATTCTCCTTTGTTTTAAAACTGTAATTTTAACATTTCAGTACACAATTAAAAGTACAGAAAAACGTTTAGAGAAAAAACAATTTTTACAAGTGAGCTCACAACTTCACTGGAGTTTTAAAGTCCTGCGGTGAAATGGAATCAAAATCTGAATTTTCTGCGTGTAATCAGCTTTTCTAGCACTCCTTGTGTGCCAGGCGGAGCAAGACTTCCCTTTGTTGATCACACTCTTTCTCTGTCCCATCACAATGCTGATTTCCCATCTGTAGTGATTATAGCAAGATCAGCTGGCTGGACATCATAGACTATGAATTCCCTGATTGGCGCAGTTATTCTGGTCCAATCAGGGAACCCTGGTTGACATTTAAAAGGGTGAGTGTCGGAGATGCTGAGTACCTCAGTCATTGCTATAGTCAAGGAGTGTTCATGTGTAAATAGAGGGTGACTTGGTCATGGGATACAGGCCTCTGTGGAATTATTTGGCTATCTTCGCCCTTTAATGGAGTAGCTTCTTCTATAAAATACCGTCCCCTATTGCAATAGGCAACCTTACCCATTCAAAAAAATTGGGGACTTGCGCAAAGGGTCCTGGGTTTCACCTTTCTACCATAATTTCATCCCTCTGATTTCTTGTCAGGTTGTAAGTTTGATCAGCTGCTAGATAAGTGTAGAAAGAAAAATTTTTAGAATAGTCCCTGGATGTTAAGCTCAATAGGGTGCCCATGTGCCCAGTCCAGTTAAGTCAATATGTTCACTCCACTTCTCCCACTCTTAAATCACTCTTAACTCATGTCTCCCACTAGACGTCTTAAAGTTGCTTTGCAGCAATAGCAGTTATAGCTGCAGTTTATGCATATGCATAACATTATGCAGTCTGTTTGGCTTCTTGCGTAAATAAATAAAAATACATTTTGAAAATGTATCACTAAAGACAGAATGTCAAAACTGAAATGCCTGTGCTTAAAAAAAATGGACATGGGATGATTTTTATTTTATTCATTTTATGGGATGTGGGTGTTGCAGGCTGGCCAGAATTTCTTGCCCATCTGTAGTTGCCCTTGAGAGGGTGGTAGCGAAATAACCGCACAGAGGCCAGTATCCCATCACCAAATCAGCCTTTATTTACGCATGGACAGCCCTTTGCGCTGAGGACCCAACACTGAGAAACTCCTGCAGAGATGACCTGGATCTGAGATGACTGACCCCTACAACTACAACCATCTTCCGGTGTGCCAGGTATGACTCCAAGCCTTGAAAAGTTTGTTCCCTGATACCTATTGATTCCAGCTTTGCTAGGGGTTCTTGAAGCCGTATTCAGTTGAATGCACCCTTGATGCCAAGAGCTGTCACTCTCACATCATCTCTGGAATTTTGTCCATGTTTGAACTAAGGCTGAGTGGTTCTGCTGGAACCCAAACGGGTTGTCCACCATCATTCACAACTGGTTGTGGCAGGACTGTAGCGCTTAGATCTGAACCATTTTTTGTGGAATCACTTAACTCTATCACTTGCTATTTATGCTGCTTGGCTTGCAAGAAGTTCTATTTGGTGGTTTCAACAGGTTGACACCTCATTTTCAGGGGTGCCTGGTGCTGCTCCTCACATGCCCTCCTGCATGTTATTTAACCAGGCTCCTAGATTGTTGGTAACAGTTGAGTGGGGATATGCAGACCTTGAGGTTGCAGATTTTGTTAAAGTTCAATTCTGCTATATTGATGACCCTTGGCACCTCAGGAATGGTTCATCCTGAGATACTGGATCTGTTCAAAGTCCATCCCATTTATCACAGTGACACACAACATGATGAAATGTTTTCTCATTGTGAAGTCAGGACTTTGTCTTCACAAGGACTGTACGGTGATCACTCTTATCGATACTGTCATGGAAAGATGCATCTGCAAACAGTAAATTGCTAAGGATGAGGTCAAGTATATTTTTCCCTCTTGTTGGTTCCCTCACCACATGCTGACAACTTAATTTAGCAGCTACACCCTTTAGGACCCAACCATCTTGATCAACAGTACTGCTGCTGAGACACTCTTGATGGTGGACATTAAAATTCCTCACACATTGTACATTTTGTGCACTTGCCATCTTCAGTGTTCCATCTCAGTGTTGTTCAGCATGGAGGGGTACTGATTCATCAGCCTAAGGAGAGCAGTATGTGGTAATCAGTAGGAAGTTTCCTTGTCCATGTTTAAGCTGAAGTCATGGGACTTCATAATGTCGGGTGTCAATGTTGAGCACTCCCTGGGGAATACCCTCCAGACTATGTACCACTCTGCTGCCACCTCCGCAGGGCTTGTCCTGCCGGTGGGACAGGGCATATCCAGGGATGGTGATGGTGGTGTTAGGGACTTTGTATGATTCTGTGAGTATGACAATGTCAGCCTGCTGCTTGATCAGTCCGTATGACAGCTCTCCCAATTTTTTTCACAAGCCCCCAGATGTTAGTAAGGAGGACTTTTCAGAGTTGTCACAGCTGCGCTTCTGTTGGCTTTTCCGGTGCTTAGGTCAATGTCAGGTGATCCGTCCAGTTTCATTTCTTTGAGTCTTTTTAGCGATTGGCACAACTGAATGGTTTGCTAAGCCATTTCAGAGGGCAGTTGCAAGGCAACCACTTTGCTGTGGGTCTGATGTCGTATGTAGGCCAGACTAGGTGAGGATGGCAGATTTCCTTCCATGAAGGGCATTGGTGAACCAGAGATGACGGGAACAGCAGATGCTGGAGAATCCAAGATAACAAAGTGTGGAGCTAGATGAACACAGCAGGCCAAGCAGCATCTTAGGAGCACAAAAGCTGACGTTTCAGGCCTAGACCCTTCATCAGAATCATTGGTGAACCAGTTGGGTTTCTCAATAATTGACAATGGCTTCACGCTCATTTTTAGATTCTTACTTCCAGATACTTTTATTGATTACAAATTTAAACAGCAGGATTCAAGCCCAGGCCCCCAGAATGTTAGCTGAGTTTCTGGATTTATAGTCAAGCAAAAATATCTCTAGGCTATAGCCTCCTCATGCTTGGGCTTTATATGAGCCAAAAGCAAAATAACAAGAATGTGATTTAAAATGCAAATATAATTTTACATTGTGAAGGAGATTGTATTGGATTTTGAAGCGATAGTCGTTTTTTTTATTAATTATGCAATGTGCTTGCCTCATTCTCCACATCTATGTCACAATTGGAAGAATTACTTGCAAAGGAAGAGCGGTCCCCAGACCTTACAGTTCACACACAGACACTCATCAGCTGAAATTTATGAATGAGAATTATTATGAGGATGCCTTCATGATTTTATTTTGAATAGGGTGAATAGCAAGAGCTGGACAGAAATATCCAAATGCTAATGCTTAACAGTATTTCATTTCTACAGCACTATGCTCTTCGGCTTTCTAAAATCTTTTCATCTGAAAACTCAATATACTTAATAAATGACGATGCAATCTTCAGCAATAAAGTTGGATCTTTAAATCAATTTGAAACATAACTACATGAAAACAAATCCATGAAGGCACCAATTCACTTTGGCCCATGAAACAGAACAGAAAGTCCAATTTTATCATCAAATGTAAGTTTCTCATAAGGAATTATTATTCCTCTTCTCCACAAGGGTATGGTTTGTATTAATGAGCTTTCATTATGTTGTCTATTACTGATTATATTGAATAACAGAGCATAAGAGAGGACAACATGGAAACTTCAAGACAGTATCTCTAAAAGTCACTTACACAAACCCTAACAAACTTTTGAATAGTCTCTCAACCTAACAGCAATGAATATTTCCCCCACAGTTAAGTATCACATATGACAACTGAGCAAATTTTCTTTTCAGTTTTATATATCAAGGAAATCCTAGTGGTTTGTAGATGTTTAATAATTCAAAAATTCCTAAAAAGGATGAAACTTTGAGTATTGTTACATAGACTTATTTCTTGCCTTAAAAGACAGAGTTAAATGGTCTTGAGTGCTTCAAAAGAAATTATTCTAAAATTGTTCTCTGTTAAGTCAGTAGACTATATCTTTCTGAAACAATACACCATGCACAAAATTACAATGATTTGGCTCAGGGAGGTGGAATAGCAGTTTGCTTCTCGAGTGACCCATTTAATAGTCGCAGCCTATAAGCTTATATCTCAATCACAACCTGTCTATAATAAATCAAATGTGTTTAATTTTGCGGTCAATACTTTTGACATATAGGAAATTCTTCCGCTTTGCATTACTATCATAAAAGAGATGTGAAGTTCCATAAGACCAACATATTCTAGAATCTTGTCAAAATTGAAGCAACTATCCCGAGATCTATAATGCAATGGTGACAGTTTAACTGTTCATTTAGCTTTTAAAATTTTGGACTATACCATTCTGCAAATGATAGCATCTTCACTGCCAGCTTTCACTATATTAGACTGTTTTAATATAATAATCCTGCAATCATTCTAATAATTGAGAGACTGTTAATCTGACAAAACAAAACACGTTATTAGCTAAATTATAATGACTTGCTATTCAAGAATGTCCACTGTTACGATCCCAGTTGATGTTATCACTGGAAAAGTTGGATCCCAGATTGAAATTTGGCTTGATTGATCATATTTTGTTTGTTTTTATTTAATAAGCTGGTTTTTCATTAAAACACAAACATACATTTCTGCAGATTTGGTTATAACGATAAAACAGAAGTTTATTATAAAAAAGAAATAAAGACAAAATAGAAAAGAACTAATTACATTACATATGCAAAGAAAAATATTTAAAAATGTACAAAATGCAATCCTATTGATCCCAAAACAATTGTATTATGACATTGAAAATACCAGTATCTCCTTTCATCTGGAAGACCTGGATTTGTACATCTAACTTAAATGAGAAATTCTCAAACTAACAACAAAAACTTTCCATCTTATGAATAATTTCCCTGTGAAAAATAGTCCATTCCTGATCCTCTTACCTGAAAACAAATTATCTTCAATGTTTACACTGTCTACTTCAAATGTCCTCCAAATGCAAACAAATTCCCATTAACGCTCCAGGGACTCCATCTCTCATACTAGTTTAAAGAAAAAATGGCTGTAGAAATACTGACACAGACCTATCACCCATATGCCACTAGATCAAAATCCAAACTCTAAAATAAATAATAGTAAGATGGATTTAAATCACACACCTTGCATCACATTATCCAAAGATAGCAGCATTGCCATAAGGATACAAGAAGAAGATGACACATCACTTCTTCTCAGAAATTGAGTAATCAGCAAGACTGGCAGATCTGGCTGTATTGTCCAACAGACATTAACAAAAAACTGTATGTGAAGTAAAAGACAGCAGGCCAACAGGAAATCTGACATAAAAACAAGAAACACTTAAAGCATAGCAGACCAATATTAAAAACAAGTAACTAAAAGTTAACATGTCACATAAATATTCTTCATCTGAATGTGGGCCCTATGCTGATTTCCTATGATGGGCGTACAGTGGCTCAGTGGTTACCTCTGCTGCCTCACTGTGCCAGGGGCCCAGGTTCAATTCCAGCCTCACGTAATGTTTACACATTCTCCCTGTGTCTGTCTGGGTGTCTTCTGGGACGTCTAGTTTCCTCCCATAAATATGTGCAGGTTAGATGGAACAGCTATGGGAAATGCAGGTTTACAGAGCCAGGGTAGGGGTTTTGGGTCTGGGTGAGATGCTTTTCAGAGGTTTGGCGTGGATTTGATGGGACACGTTCTATATCCACAGTGGAAAGGATTCGATGATTGTAGGATGTGGGTCTTAAGCAGAAACCATGATAAAATAGCATATATGATCATTTACATTCTTTTCCAGGGTTTCTACTCTTCTTGTAAATGAATATGAAAAGGTAGTGGCTATTTATCTTGCTGCATTCTTCCAGCATTTGCTGTTTTAATGACATTAATATCATGAAATCATAATTTAATTGAAAATGTACAAATCCTTCTTCAATTTAGTTTAAAATGCCCTGTCAAGTCTAAGCCAGACCTTGCTTGGCAAGTTTTATTGACAAGAATCATTACCCAAGTTCATCTTCAACATTTCCACAGCTTAAAGAGAAATATGAACTGCGGTGGTGCAATCTCAGCCAGAAATGGTCTGCAGTATGGGCATTATCTGTTTACAATTGCATCTGTTGCTTCATCTTGATAAAGTTGCGGCTGTGTTGCAATAATTAATGCAGTAGGTGAAAACAATACTAAAAAGAGTATTGAGGTTAAAAGTATAGAATTCTACGAAAAGTGGTACACCATTTACAATACAAACACACATACTTAACTATGAATTCTGTATGTTTGAGCAATCTATCATGGTGCCTCCCACTGCCAATGCTTAGTCGTATAATCTGCTGAATTACAAAAACGTCAAATAAACTGATTATTTATTGTGGCTAATCCAGTGGACTGCTGCCTACACATTGTGCCTGGCTCACTCATGAAAGAATTATGGTATTTGACGATGTATCTTCTTTCTACAAGTTATCTTACAATTTATTTCTGCCAGTAAGATTGTGGCTTTTGGAAAGAAATTACATTAACTTCTAATTTTCTTTTGTTCCAGCACATTTTTCTTGGACTAACTCCTTTAGAGCTTTGTAACATTAATAATTACATAAGAGACTCTCAGATGCAAAAGTACTGCCTTGAAAAGACTTCTGTGAGGGAGTTACCCCGGATGGTTTCTTACTATCAAGTGGATGAATTCATTAGTCAGACTGGAAGAATAAGGCAGACATTGTAGTATTGGAGGATGTTGTATATACAGTAAAATTATAACATTTATTGACTGCACTACTATTCCAGGCCAGAGTGGAGATAAGTGGGCAACTCTTTTATTCATCGTACCTGATACCTGCAGCTCAGAGCCTGACATGGGTACATCAATGCACAAGCTGACAAAAAGGTCATTTCAGAATAAGGCTCAAAATTTTCTAAGACTTAGTCAGGGAAATTCTGAAAGGATTCTTCAATATTTCAATGTGTTTATAATTTTCCTATATTCTGTATTATACACAGTTGCCAAAGTTTGTATGAAAGATTCATAAATAGAGAAGAACCCTCCAGTCAGTTTTGGGAACTTCTTTAACTTGGTAAAACATAGATCAAATCATCAGTCTTAATATAATGACATTAAGGAGGTTATATATTCTAAACAAAGAAAATGTTGAATGGATTGCCCTAGAGAGACAAATTGAATTAGCTGACATAGTTTGCAAGCAAGGGTTTTGATTATCTTGTTCAATTGTATCCTCACAATCAGCTACAATTATACAAATTTAAACACTGTATTTAACATGGAAGAGGTCCAAATACAATTCACAAAGGGAAACTGATACTGAATAATGGTAAAAGAGTTTGGGAAGGAGTCTAAAAGATAGACTTTTGATTTTGTTAATAAAATGATGATCAGAATTAGCAAGACTGAAGCTGGAATGATTCTTGTGCTCCAGGATATGACACTGAAAATTCTGATCCTGCCAACTTAGCATATAAATATGTTGATTTGCTTAATTTCAAAGCATAGAATTCTAATACTTACAAAAATATCAACAATGTTAAGTTATAACTGGACTTACTTTTCAATTACACTTCCGTATATAACAGTGTAAAATGCCAGGATAAAAACATTTTGAGCCCCAATGTTAACATAACCCACCTAAGCAGAAATGGTACAGTCTCAGCAGGGGCCTAGTTATACAGCCCATCTGATTTTACTCTCCATAAAACTTAATAGTCAACAAACCAAAATAGGGTAAAAAGTGGGCATCCCATCCAAGCTCATTCATCCCCCCTGGGCATGTTACTTTAAAATCAGGGCTTTTGGTTTGAGGGAAAAACGTGAGATACTGGGTTTATTTATACTACAACAGAGGCCACTTAAGACCAATTTTCTAAATTAAGAAATACTTTTATGAAGTAATGGGAGAAATAGTAATTCTTCTAGTTGGGCATCAGCCATCGCAATGTGTTGATCTTCTATCTTTTTGGACATTATATGACACCTTGATTACAACATAAGCTATTCTTTCTCATTAACCTTTTTGTTTTCTTCTTTTCTGACACAGATAGTTTGTGTTGCTTAAAAGTGATGCCAAAATTGGAACCTACATGGAGTACAATTTAGTCATATCATAGATTCTCAGAGATACACTCAGAGAATGAAAAGAATAATTGTCTGAGAGATTCGAGAGCACAGGATGTTTTGTGTACACTTCTCTAAATAGCTCAGAATGCCTGCAGGGATCCTAGTGACTAATCTTACCAAAGAGTGTGGTGCCTACAGGTCATGAAGCAAAGCTTGAGTTGATTCGCATTCACAGACGTTTCCCTGACAGGAGTTTTCTAAATGTAGGTATTGTTCGAAATTCTTGGTTATGACCCCTTAGGGCTTTTGAGATAAGCCTTGCTTTAGTGTGACCTGGCAAATGGATTAAGGAGCTTCCTAAAAGTTGTCATGCACTCCCCATCCACTTTTCTTACAGCACACATATTTTGATCATTTTTTCAAAGTGTTTCTCAGGTTGTCCCTCAAAACTGCCTTTCACTACAAATGATACTTTTAAGAGATAAACTATGGTGGGACTAATCCTCTGTGAGGTTATATACGGCTGCGCAGCAATAACAATGTATGTTTGTAAAATGCTATAAATGTAGAAAAGTATCCTTAGATACTCCACAGAAACATTATAAAAGGGAGATTCTGAAGCAGGAGCCACTAGAATGCTTGATGAATAGCACAGTTAAAGACCTGACTTTTAACAAGGTCGTAAAGGAAGAGAAGGATTTTCAGAAGTAGAAGAAATTAAACAGGGAATATCAAATCTTGATGTCTAGGTAGCAGAAAGCTCAGTAAAACTTCATATGCTCGACAGCCCCATAACGGATGAAGAATAATTACTTGTGGATCAGGTGCAGGCAAACGAGATGTATTTTTACTTGAGTGAGTAAATGGAGAGAATTTATAGAGGCAACAATAGAAGTTGTCACTAATGAAGTTTTCACTCAGGATGAGTACATTGAAGGTGAGGGTAGGTGACGAACTCAATTGCTCTAGAACGATTATAATAAATAGCCCATGGTTACTGGAGTTGGAGGCTGCAGTTGTAAATGGTTTGGGGAAGGTTTCATTCCTGGATAAATGGGCTGGAGGTGCTTAGTGTATTGAGTCATGTGGGATGTGACAAAGAAGTAATATCTGGTTGTGTCAGTAATTGTGGGGTACAGGTATTAAGTTGGTCAAAAGAGAAACACCCAATACCCAAACAAATCTGGAGCATGAAATATTCCTTCCTCCCACGATGCAGTCTCCTGCCTATGATCCTTGACCAGGGAACAAATGATTTACAAAAATCTGTTCTTAAAGCTGTATTTCCTAAAACTGAATGATCATACTCATTCAGGGTGCTGACATGAAACCGCAACTTGTTACACTTCAGTTGATGAATTGTTGCACTTTACCTTTAGCCTCTAGCTTTTGACGCTGACATGGTGACGACCTGAAGTACAATCAAACAGTACTCAGTTGACACATTGTATAAGGAGCCTTCTGAGTGGGCCCAAAGGCTTGGCCTGTTTAAAAATTAAAGTCTATGAGAAATTTAATGAAAATCTGACTGTTCATTGAAGTCGGACTCCAATTATGCCAATGTGTGTTTTATAATACCCAACAGGGGTTGGCTAGATTTCTTAGATATACTCCACATAATTCACTAATTTTGAATCATGTTCTCTTTACAAATTTGTTGAATTGTGTTACTGTTTTCAGAAAACAAGTATTTTATACCGCTACTGTGAATATCAGTAATTATGGATGCAATATTGGATTTAGTGCAACTTTAAAGCCCTTGGCATAAGTCAGTGCTGACATGTTGATCTAACTAAAGGATCATTTATGTTTTGATTTAATACAGACAAAGTATCATATGGGTCACTGCCAAAGGGTGTTCTTTATGCAACCACAGCCCATCTGGGGCACATACTCTGCACTATGTTTCAGATTCAAATTTGTGACTCAACCCCTTGTACTTTAATGGTCTTGTCTGCTTTGCTGATGAGAGACTCGATGTCAGCAGCATTGTTAAGGGGCTAAAATAAACTAGCATATTTGAGCAGATAATGGCAGTTTATAAGATTTAGAATACAAGAACATAATTTCTGTGGAAAGCCATAATATTTGACTAGGTTTGAATTATTGTAGTCACATGTACCTGAGTACAGTGAAAAGTTACATTTTGTGAGCAGTATAGGCAGATCATAGCAAACAAGGACATACAGATCATAGGGTGCTGAGACAGAGCAAGGCATACAAGACTAAAACAGCAGAGGCTTTGCATTTTTGGTATATAACTTTCACGTAAGCTAATCAAGTTTGATACCATATAACAAGATGCATACAATTAAGAACAACAACATTTTCTATTTCTAAACATGTGTCTGTTCTCATATTAGGAGATGGACTACCCTCACTGCAGATTCTGGAGTCACGGACAACACAGTGTGGAGCTGGAGGAACACAGCAGGTCAAGCAGCATTGGAGGAGCAGGAAAGTTAACATTTTGGCTCGGTGCCCTTCTCCAGAAATTTCTGAAGAAGGGTCCCAACCCGAAACATCAGCTTTCCTGCTCCTCCGATGCTGTCTCGTCTGCTTTGTTTCTCCAGCTCCACACTGTCTTGTCTCTATTCTCATACTATGCCTACTTACTACTATGAATGGCAATGATCAACCAAAGTATAACCTAACTGAATTGGATTCAATGATTTATTGCCACTTGCATTTTACAGTTAATAATACAGTAAAACAGAGTGAAAAACTTCAACTGTTGTCACAATTTGCCACCATTTTGAATAGTTTAGGAATAAAAAGAGTAAAAAAGATGTAAGAGAGTCTATCTTTGTTGCACTGCCTCTGCCATGAGTCCTGAGTCCTGGGCTGGCTCACTAATGCCACCTGTGCCTCCATTGCCTCGCCACTGGACCCACCAAAGAGGGGGTTGCCACACTTTAGATGCCATCTCTTCACTACTGGGCCCACCTCACCACCACTGCTGATGCCAGGTCCCATGCTGAACACAAACTCACCCCCCCAATCAGTGGTCCACACCGATAACCAGGCTTGCAATTGGCATCAGCAGTAAGTAGGCAATAGTAGAGGCAGCTGAATCTGTCACCCAACATTACCTCAAAATGTACTGCTCCAATACAACCCTGGTTGGTCCCCCACTTTGTACCCTCTGTAAGCTTGGGGACATCCAAAACACTGCTTCTTTTTAACTTAAACTACGTTGTGGTCATCTGTCACCACTGTCCTCAGTGACTGATATTGGCACTTAGTTAAGTAAAACTTTGAATGTAAAATTCTTATCCTAATTTTCAAATCCCTCCATAGTCTGTTGTTCCCTACTTTTATAATCACCTCAATCCCACAATGCTCTGAGATATCTCACATTTTGAACATCCTTAATTTTATTTGCTCCTCTACCAGTGACTGTCCTTGAATAATCTCCAGACACCTCTGCTTTTCTATCTCACTTTTCTGAATAAGGCTTCCCTTATAACCTACCACTTGGATCAAGCTTTTGGTCATCTATTATTCCCTTATGTATTTTGCTATCGTGTTTTGTTTAACAATGCTCCTGTGAAATGCTCTAGGACATTTTATTACATGAAAGTGACATATAAATTGTTGTTGTCACTGTTGACTGACAGCTATAATCATGTCAACTGTCACCACTTTACATGCACAATCTGATATTTGGTAAATATTATTCCTAGATCCAGATAATCTATGTTATTTTATTGTACTCTCTTCAAAAAAAATCCTTACAATGCTGATGTAATGATATTGTGATGCCACTAATCTCTCAACTGTGAAAAAAAAGCTTGTGACAGTTTAATTTAGCAGTATATTCTTATTTGAATTTTTTAAAATTGATTTTGACTGCAGAAAATCCACTCAAAGACTTTATTAGACATGCTTTTTTTTAACGCAATCCTCTGCCAAGATTTTCATGGTTAAAGAAATTATTTTTGTGTTTCGTTCACTGACTTTGTATGTGGATTTGCAAAGATTTCTTCCTTCTAGTAAATTTCAATTTGTTTCAAGGTATGCATTCCTCAAGGGAACCTTTGTGAACAATTTCTTGAAATACACACATAAGGTTTTATCTGGGGTCAGGGGTCAGCTTGGGACTGGCAGGTTCAGCCACAAACTCACCTCAACGCAGTCAACACGATGCTTGGATCATTTTGCCCCCTGGGGTCTATTATCAGAGTTTATACCCAATGCACTGAACCCTTCAGAAGTGTCATGGAGACTTAATGACAGAAACAGGAAATTGTTTGGCAGCAGAGCATCAATGGGTCTCCGTGGAAACCGTTCCTGATTTGAAATGAGTATTAATAAATTATTCACATTTCCTACTTTTCAAGAATACCCTTCTTGCTAAGGGGCAGAACCTTTTGTTTTCATTGGGTGTCCCACAGGTGAAATTCCTGAGCTGACAGTTCAGAGCACAGCTGGTGCATGTTCCTCCAATCAGCAGTCCCTGAGGGGCACAATTCCTGCCCAGAGACTTACGAGGCTATGGCTGCTGACACGAAGGACAACCACATTCACAAGGTCCTAGGGCTTTTGTGAAGTGGAGGTGGAGGCGGGGAAATTGGAAGTTGGGAGTCATAGGAAGAGGGAGACAAGGGATGAGATCAGCAACATAGCAGTGGGGTCAGTTCCCATCCTGCGTGCAGTGCCTCGATTGTGAACAGATTAATGCAGATCGAGGATCTCTCTTTCCCATAACAACTGATGGCCTGGCCACACATGTTTATCAGCTGGGTGGGCTGACTATTTTAGACCCATATGGAGCTGAGACAATTTCAGCCCAGTTGGAAATAGACCCTTTAGCGATCCTTAAGCTATCGTGAATTGACTACTTAAGGGCCCAAAAATGGCAGTAGAGCAGGAAGGTGGAGCTGTGGTCTTTGTGCTGAGAACTCAATTTGGATAGAGGTGGAGGAGTTCTGGGACACTGCCACCCTGAATAAGTTGGCTTGTGCCTCCAGACTCAGAGGATTCCTCCGAAAGTTTAAGAATGAAGCTATCCAAAAGTGATAGTTCTGTTTCTCATTACAGATGGAATCAAAACTGAGTTAACAATTAAAATTCTAAAAATGTTAACCTGGGCAGTGACAGGCCTAGAGTGTAGCCTTTGTGGGGAGGTGGGTGTGGCAGCAGAGATAGTATGAGTGTGAGGTAGCAGAAAGCGGATGAAGGCAATTAACTTTGCGGATTGGGTAGATCAATGACCTCCTGTTGCATTACTGAGTGTTCCTCTGGACGATGGAGACTGCACTGATCCAGCTGGCAGGGTGTGGTGTCGTGGCATCCTCCGCTGGACCTGTGGGAAAAGGATATCCTATCTCTGCACCAACCTGTCTACCAGGATCTTGAAGTCCCGCTTTGCCAAATTCCCTTATCTCCTGTGTCTGAGGCAAATGCTACACACCGTGCAAGGTAGTTCCAGACCGTCAGTGCAAGACCAGGTGCACAACACCTTTCAAAAATGGCCACTGGTGCCAAGAAGCTCGAGATGCCCTGGACAGTGGTAAGTATTTCTGGCTGTGGCCAGAGGGAGAATCAGTCTAGCAGGGGGTGCTTTAGGGTTGGGTAGCTAATGAGGCAAACCCAGGGAAGATCATGCAAGAAAATACATTCGGCCTGGTGAGAAAAAAAACCCTGTATGAAACTTGAGAAAAGTAACATAACCAAAATATGAGGACATTCAGTCTGTACTGAGGCTAGTGATTTACCAAGTGCAGGGACAAAGGAAGTTAGTAACCAAGGAGCATGCAGGGATGTTATTCCAAAGAATTGGTTGCATGATGGTTGGTACAGGTATTTGACAAGCTGCAGCCACCAAGTTCATGCTTTGATTAAGCTGTTGACAATTTCCACTGTCTAGCTTCTCGGGTATTGATAAAAGCTTCTGGAAATAAATAGAGTGAGTAGGGCGTTTAATTAGATTTTTTTAAAAATTCTCTCACAGATACGGGCATCTCTGGCTAGGCCAGCATTTAATGCCCATCCTGAATTGTTCAGAGAGCAGTTAAGAGTCAACCACATTGTTTTGGGTCTGGAGTTACGTGTGGGCCAGACCAGATAAGGATGAGCGATCTCCTTTTCTAAGGACATTAGTGAACCAGATGGCTTTTACTGACAATTGACAATGGTTTCATGGTCATCATTAGATTCTTAATTCCAATTCTTTTAGTGAATTCAAATTCCACCATCTGCCATGGCCTGATTAGAACCGGACCCCCGGAATATAAATGGAGTTTCAGGATTAATAGTCCAGGATAATACCTCTAGGCCATTACTTACTCTTGCAAATGCATGGAAATAAGTCGCGGCTCAATGGCAAGGTTCTGAAGTTGGTATTTAAGACTTGAGAGGAAAATTAGAATGTTTGTCTTAACACTGAGATTCTGATTTTACTTCAATCCCTTGGTATTTCCCCATCTTTTTCGTCGTTACCTACATAACACCAGGAAGGAAGAATTCTTGTCATTGATTTGTGGTTCAAGCATAATGCCCATTCCCACCAGAGCAACTACAAAAAATAATAAACACTCTCACATAATTTCTCATAAATTATATGCTATCTGGAATCTATATGTTAGTCTTACACAGTTGCACAGGTGCCAGTTTGAACTGGCTAAGTTACTCAGTCATTTCTGCCTGGTTTTGAGGCCAATGAAAAATAAATCCTGTGATGGTGTGTTATAAAGACATTCTGTGAAGTGCAACTTGATCATTCATGAACTTTTATGCTACATCAGAAAATCTAACCATATTTCCCCATTTCAATCAATGTCAGGATAAACTATCCTTGGTGTGACAAAGCTCAGGTTAGGTGCAAATGATAGCACTTTCTGATTCAGCATTATGCCTTGCCCATTCTTAATGCTTTAACATGATCCTTGCCTTTCCCAAATTAGTCACTCTTGAGAATTGTCTGACTGAGACTCCTCACTTAGGGTCAATTAGTGTCAAATTTTCAGTGCAGTTTAGTCTAGAAAGTGAGATTACCCAAATTAATTCCCTTTAGGTTACATGCATTCAGCATAGTTTCATTCTTTGCAGGATTGAAGCTCAAAGTAAATGAACAATATGATAAATGAGGTCTCCAGATTTCGCTTAGCTCTGGCAAATATTAGAAGAATGTTTAAAAATCAAAATATCATTTAATTAAAAATAAACTAATTATTTTATAAAAGAATAACAACTTTTTTAAATAAATAGTTTATTTCTATATTTGGCATTTATGTGTACAAAGGATACAGTATGTTACACTTATATCAAAAATGAAAAAAATACTGGTGTTACATAAGTAACAAATGCAAAAAGTATTCAATCTTACCTTCCCTGAAAGTAAGAAACACGAATCATTTTTCTTTGAACTTTGTAAGAAAATATCATCAGTAACAAACAGAGCTGTTTTTTTTTAAAGTTACAGGGTACTAAAATGGTATAAAAGTAAGAAGCCTGAAAATAGGACATAGAATAGAATTTAAAGTTTGCACCAAAATTTTGAAGGCTAGCTCTATGCCAAACAAGAATTTTTCAAGTTTTCCCTCATATTGGCCCCATATCAAACAATGGAGGGGAGCATTGCTTTTTAAGGAAGTGAGAACAATAATTCCTAATGTTAAAAACAATAAAATGAATCTTTCTCCAATGCTAGACTGAACAGTTCACATAGTTCTACTGGGTGCTGATATATTTATTTTATGACAGAATAAACTGCACCCAATGAGAAGTCAGACTAATGTATAGTGGAAGGAGACGGGAGGGAGAGAGAAATCTATACCAAGGCAGTTCTGAAGCACTCTTCCCAACATTGGCACAACTGTTTCAATTGCTAGCCAACTTGTGTGCTGTTTTAGTGCCAGTGGCTTAATATTAAACACACTGTGCTCAAACAGATCAAACACATATGTTTTCAGTTCTGAAAGGAAAAGTCAGGAAAAATATTCCGCAACTGCGGAACACAAACATCACTGTGATCCTTATGTGCTTTTAATGCAATTGTTCTTCGTGTGCTGGAGATGCAGTGGAACCCTGAAAGACAATGTTCATCTCAGACCAAAATGCTTCATTAGCAAAAAAATGAGACATAGCATCTGGCAAAGGTTGATGAGACGAGGACATGATTTTGAAAGGGTTCCATTACATAGCTTCTCATTGACAGTGAATTGCAGATATTAATGTATTAAAGTTAACAGTCTATATAAATTATATCTATACATATTCTTCTGCTTCTGCATCATTAGATGTAGCTGCACTTTGTGCAACAGTGTTTAATGCTTCTTCTTTTGCCTCTGTTGATACATTTTCGGGAAGTGATGCAAGATCTTTGAAAACATCCACATAATTCCCAAAACCAGGTCCCCAATTTAATAGACTGTCCCAGTTAAATGCTCCTGTCACAGCTCCGTGTGGTCCAAGCTTGGGTTGTGTCTTATAGTCTTCATTACTTGCCTGCAGGACTGTAGAATTTCCTTCTGCCCTACGACCATGATATCTCCGTGGCTTCAATTTGCCGCCATAATTGTCTTCATCATCTGCGTCAGATTCATTGACTTGAGACAGTTTTGGCATTCGTGAAGTGTAGACTGCAGGCTTGTCCCTGTCATACTCAAACTCAGAGCAGGTGAAGGACTCATGTGAGTCACTGTCTGAAGATGATTCTGGGGCAGGCGTACCATCAGCTGGGTTTCTCATTCTGGAAAGAGGTCTTCTACAGTCGTCATCTGAGGATGACCGTCCATGATCTGCACTACAGATACTTGGGTTTCTAGGGCGAGGGGTATTGAGTCTTTCAACCTCCTCGATGGACAATCCTACAGGTGGTGTGGTCTCCAGAGGAATCTGCTCAATAGGCTGTTTTAGGCGGCTGCCAGGCCTTGAACCATGACTATGGCTTGTCATGGTCTGGGGACTTTTGCTCCTCCTTCCTAGTCGTGAAGCATAATTAAAAATACCAGGCTGGCAAACATCAGAATGTATATCATTAGGGCTTCCTTCCCTTCTTGCTAGGTGCAAGTCTCTTGCTGGGCTATTACGGTAGAAACTTCCTGGTTTTGAGAATGGTGCAGGGCTGTGCCGAGACAACGGGTTAGGATTTTGGCATGTACTATGACTCAGTGTGGCTGTTCTCAATCCTTGATTATAGGAAGGTTGATAGCTTAAACTACTTGCTCCTAGTGGGAGAGGAGATTGTCGGGCAAACCCAAGTGGACTGTGCCTTTGGATGGAAAATTTAGGGGTATGACTACGAAAATGCTTATAGTGTTGTATAATGTCTGCATCTGAAGGGGCAATACTGCTGGCATTTTCTATGTCATAATGCTCAAGTTCTGTTTCAGGCCCTATGCAGGGCTGCCCACTTGGTAATGTATCTGTTGTGTGTGGGATGTCTGTCTCATCGAAGATCAAGTATGGATTTTCCCTCTCAATTATATCAGGTTTTGGAACTCCTTCAGGCTGCTTTCTCACAGTCAGCTCCTCATCATACGGAGGGAGATTATCTGGGTCATCAAAACCTTCATTCTCACTACCTTTTTTCTTTTTCTCTTTCTTTTTCTTCGTCTTCCCATCCTTTTGAACGTTTGCCTTTTTGCCTCGACACTGGTTACACACAATCAGACCAAGTACAATGAGAGCAAGGAATGTGGCACAGCTGCCTACTATCGCAGGGACTGCCCAGAGTGGCAAAGAAAGCTCCTCAGCTTGTGGTTTAGCACTGCAGGTGTATCCTTTATCTACTCCAGCTCTGCAAATAGTTCCTGGGGGACACTGAACACCAACACATGCCACCACTGTCTCGCATGTTTCTCCAGTATAGAGTTCAGGGCACGTGCAGGCAAATCCAGATTTTGAAAGAGGCTCACAGCTCCCTCCATTCTGACAAGGACTGGAAGCACATTCTCCAGGTAGGACGCAATCATATGCATACCATTGGTTCACGCACATCAGTCCACTTGAGCACGGGTCACTTGCACATACATTAGGACCTCTACATCCTATCTTAACAGAAGGATCACTTTTCAATATTGTAACATCCCTGTGCTTTCCAGTGAAGGGCAGTGTTTCTCCATTATATGTCACATAAGAGATGCAGCCATCAAAATCTGGAAACAATTAAAAAAAACAAGCTGTCACAAAAACTTTCCAGTCAATTTTGTACAATAATATTTGTGTTTTTCTGAAAAAAAAACAAAATATCTGTGGATGTTATAAATTAGGAACAAAAACAAAGTTGTTGGAAAAGCTCAGCAGGTCTGGCAGCATCTGTGAAGAAAAAAATCAGAGTTAACATTTCAGAAACAGTAACTCTGATTTTTTTTCTTCACATTTGTGTTTTTTGGTTCGCGAGAAAACATTGTCAATCTTAGATTTCCTGTACTGGTTACCCTGAGCTTTACAGTAGCTGACCAATAGGTTTTCTATACTCAAAGAACACCAAATTTACACCAAATATCCAATGATAAGAAGAGGGCTTCACAGATGGACAAAGCTACGAGGAGCTATGCCTCTACAAATATTCAACATTCTGAGTCATTTAGTTCCCATTTTAATACTGGGGCAAACAGGGTCTTTTCCTTATTTTGTTGCTAGTCCAGTTAGAATACACTGAACAACTACCACTGAAAGATGCTTAAAATTGACAGGGACCAAGCTATCAATTGGGCTGAGATCATGAGACCGATTTTCAGAGCTCAAGTTTGACAGCCATCAATGCCTATAAGAAATTACTGTGCCACTAGATAAAATATTCAGACAGAAGTCAACTGCTCTGAATGCAGTTTGCATATTGATCAGTGCTAGCACTTTGTTTAATGAGCACAAAATATGAACAGTGGAACAAGCTAAAACACAGTCATTACCTATTTATAGAGTGTCTTATTCTTATTTGTGATAAACATAAATTCAAAATATTTACACGTAACAGTTAGTGCTGCAACCAAGGCATTAATATTACATTCATTGTCTAATCACCTCCCAGAGGCCTAATCTAGTGGCTACACTATAATCCCAAAGAGAAAAGAACCATTAAATAATATTAAATATCTGGTAATATATACCATGTAAGCTCATGCAATAAGACAGAAAAAGTTGCATTTTAAAATAAAAACAGCTGTTGGAAAAACGCCAATAAAATACAATAGCTGCTATGGAAACTATTAATACATTAAAGTTTTAGTGAATGAAGTATTTCATTTATTTATAACAAAGTAATTTGTATGTCGACAAGAATGATCAAAGCATATTTTAATAGGAGAAAGACAACAGAAGGTATCACTCACTGAACAAAAAGGGTTTCCTGAAAGCCAATGCATTTTGGAAATTTGCAACCCTCAGGCAAGAACACTGACTTTGGCAACTTGACTGTTCGCCCCACTTCCCTGCCTGCATGCTCCCCTAATAATTTCTACTTCTTTCTCTTTCATTTTGGTGTCATTTTCACTTCCTTTTGACTTTCTGATATTTTTCATTGCTCCATTGAGATTCTCTGTGTAAATTATTCATCAATTTTCATGCCTTGCCTTAATAACTTGAATGAAGGTCAAAAAGGACCTATTATTACATCCAACCTACATACTTGCCAATCCTACTGCCAGTTTACGACAGTTAAATTCTCAAAATTTTGGTCACTCTTTTCAAATACTCATCAACCTATTACTTGCAATCTTAGCATTTTACAGTTCAGCTTCCAGATTTCTGGACTTCTTTCTTCTCTTGCCTTTTTAAAAAAAATTCCTGTGGAAGATCTCGTCTATTTGGGCTGAAAAGTAGCAATTAACATCATCACCTCAAGCAAATGCAGCTGTACTTTGATTGAAAGTGTCTGCAGTTTGGTCAGTAGTAAGTTAGGCAAATGGTGGAAGGAACTGTTTCTTTGTCTGCATTTGTTCTTCCACCCACCTTGCCCTGTAGGAATAGATTCTTGCTCCACTACAGGGAAAGAAACTTGGAGATAGGCCATAACCACCCTGCAATATTGACTCCGAATACCGGTATGCCAGCTTGAGGATGTGATGGATAGGTATTTCTCTTTTCTGTTTTTTCTGTTTTTTCTACAATCCTTTATTATTTTATAGTATTGTATTGAGACTTAAACTGTCTTTATAGTTTTGTTCAGCATTTTGCATTTGGGTCTTCAGGGTAATAGTTTAGCTCTTTATTTCCAGTAGTGTCAAAAGTAAGGTTTTTTAAATTTAACTGAAACTGGCAGGGGACCCCAAGTCAGCGTGCTTTGCTGTCAGCAGCATATGGGAATTACAGCATGTTTCTGGCAAACTGGCTGACAATATGGCAGAAGTGCTACCGGTTCGAACAGTTTGGGACTTGAGTATCAGCTGGAGGAGCAGAGGCTGAAGGTGATGTGGATAGCACATTTTCAGATTTGGGGGTCACTTTGCAGACTAAAGAGCTGCAATCAAAAAAGGAATGGGTGACCACCAAGCAGAAAAATGGGATGAGTCTGGCAGACAGGAAAGCCCCAGAGGGCATCCTATTCAATAACCATTTTCCTATGCCAGAAATGGATCAGAGTAAAGGTCTCTTCGTGGAATACAGCACGATGGGTGGCCCAACTAATCAAGTGAGGAGGAACAGGAGTCTAAAGGAACTAGTGGCAGGTGCCTCTGTATAGAGAGGGATGCGGACTGGCTTTTCTCTAGCCACAGATGTGACTCCAGGAAGGTGCATTGCATCACCAGGGGTCAGGGTCAGGGATGTCACTGAATGGCTGCAGGGCATCCGGAAAGCAGAAGGTTTTACGTCAGAGGCCATGGTACACATCTGTTGAAGAGAAACCAGGGACGTAGAGAGATAAAAGTAAGCTGCTGTGTTCCACAGGGCTAAATTACATTCATGGTAGGCAAACTATTGGAGTGAATTAAACTCCACTTGGAAAGGCAAGGCTTGATCAGTGACAGTTAACATGGCTTTGTCAGAGAGAGGTCATGCAGAACAAATTTGATTGAATTTTATGTCAGGGTGATTGGGTGTATAGATGAGGTAGTGCAGTTGATGTATTTTATACGGATTTCAGCAAACAAGGGAGGCTGAATAAAGAAGATAAAAATACATGTAATCCAAGCTAATTTGATCTAAAATTGGCTTTGTCACAGGAGCCTGATGGTGATGATAGAAGATTATTTGCCTAACTGCAGTCCAATGTCCAGTGCCATGTCACTATTCCTCAAAGAAAGAAATGTATCTGGAAATGTGCGAGAAATAGGGGGAATTCGTTTGAACAGATTAGCAGCTGCTAGTGCATACTGAGCATGTCAACATTACCTGTTTCACGAGCAAGCTTTTCAATATGCGCTGAGTGGAGAGCTTTAGTGCTGGGAGAAATTAGGAGAAATAAATACTACAGTGACAGCAAATCAACAGATACTTACATCTCTCCAGATACTTAATTGCAAAAGCAGGAGAAATGCTAATCTGCCAATCTGCTATTCTGTGGAATTATACCACACCAAAATTAGCCTCAATGTTCTTCAAAATATTCAATTCTGAAATTCTGAATAAGATGGAAGCTGACTTCAGCTGACTATGCTTCAAAGTGCAGCAGAATGTCTGAGAGAATGAGAGTAGCTAAGGTAAATGTGGCAAGCTGGTACACATGTGAGAAGTGGATAACATCAACAGAACCGTCAAACTACAAAAAGGACTAGCAGAACAGCTACCAAAGAAGCCATCAGAGCACTTAAATCTTGTGTCACTTAAATAGTTGAAAGGAAAACTGCCGTAATGCTATAAAAATCAGTGTTTGCAATTCACTCTGTCTGTTGACACAAGCTTAACAGGTATTATTATAGTATTTATGCTGCCGCAAATGAAACCCTGAACCTTCTAGAATGTAATTTTTACCCTGGGACAGATTTACAAAGCCTGGAATTATCTGCACTTTGGCCTGCCCAATGGTAGAGAAGAGTGATATGAGAAAGAGGTGCTGCAATCTTCCATGCAGTGAAGTCAGAAGGTATCTGTACAAGCCTAAATGGGACTTCTTCAAATTTTCCACATGGATTTTTATTTATATTTTGTGATTTTTAAAAGAAAATCTTTTACAATTCCCTTTTCTAACAAATTTTCTCGATAAATTTTAATGTTGCATTAATTTGCTGGAAGTTCTTTAAATATATTTTTAAATGCATGCATAAGAACCTTAATGGACATCCCTACTTTGAGGTGGGAGTGGAGGTAGGTCCAGGAGAATGACCAGTGGGGTGGTCAGCTTCCTAACCTCTTGTTCCTACCGTTGGTCAAAGACCCCATTTCCAAGAAGGTCTACTTCACAATGACTCTTTAGCGATGAGAAGGCTGTGCTTTGCTCATGAAACAATCACTCAGTTTTTCCAGCTGTAAGACAGATGTGGATACAGCACATAAAGGAGACCTTGGGCTGATTAAGATTTGAACCCACTGCCAAATGAATGAGTCTTGCCATTACAGTTCCCTTTTGGCAACAAAGTGAACTCAGTTGCTTGTTATTTTTGAGTTCTTCCCCATGACTAATGTATAGCAGCAGGAAGGAGTCGAGGTAGAGTTATTTCTTTCTGGTGTGGCCCATTTCCCTTTAAAAAAATAGTTTGATAGCACTGCATCCAATCAAACAGAATGAGATCTAGGTATTGGAAAAGGACAGGATTACCCACTAGTTGTGGCAATGAAATAACTTCAGTATTATTTTTCTATTACTTTCCTCTGCGTTCAGCTGGAACTAATGGAACACTTTCAGCAAAGTGAGGGGTGTGAAGAATACTTCCTGGGAAACACGTGCATTGTCTCCTGATACTTTCCCAATGTTGCGAAGTTCTGTGGACACTAGTATTAAATGGGTGCGTACAGAATGCTAGAGGTAGCACTCAGTATCTGTTACTCCAGTCCAGTTCATGCTGTTATGGTGGCCTTCCCTTGAATCTCAATATTTGGGTCTTTCTTTGGTGGAGTACAGATTTGGTATTTCCATGAGGATCCTGGTTTCTCAGTGCCAGGAGTGGTGATTTGGTACAAAAATGGCATTTGCAGTGGGCAGACAATCCTGCTGCAAGACATGCCAGATGTCATACTGGTGAGAGCATTAACATGTGTGCTGGGAGTGCCCAGTGCACGTTCGTAAAGTAGACATGAATTCAAAACCAGTGCAGTAGCTCTGGAGTACAGTGCTCCAGCTACTGTTATCATTTAAACATGCACAGCTGAGCGGACCTTTAGTAGCAGGAAGTACACCCCCAGCAATATAAAGGGATCATCAAATCCTTCTAAGTCACCTGCTGAGTGACTTCTACTGGCAGTTACTGTAACTGTGGAAGTGTTTTCTGGTTTTGTCAGATCTTCACAGCTGATAACATTCACTGGGAGTTGTTTGGCATATACTGAACAGCTTTGTCCTTAATTCAAGGATTTTCTACAAACCAAAACAAAATCCCAAAGAACTGTGGAAACTGGAAATAAGAAACAAAACAGAAATTGCTGGGCAAACTCAGTAGGTTTGGCAGCATCTGTGGAGAGAAAGCAGAGTTGGCATTTTGGGTCTAACGACCCTTCTTCAGAGCTCTGAGCTTTCCCAGCAATTTCTGTACAATGTACACCCAAACATAGATGCAAGTGTAGATATTCTTCTCGATTTACAGCATGACTGGGAAAATCAGTGCAGTGCATGCAGAGCAGGACAAATGACAAGATGAGGGAGGAGCAGGATAGAGAGAAGATTCTCAGATGGAGGCTGTATCCATCCTGTTTTTTCTCCATGAATCTCAGTGAGGAACAGTGTCCAAACTCGGTGCATCACTGAGGACGTCTGCAGTGAAATCTGCCAGCTACAAATATAACATCAGAACAGGGCAAAGATGGCATTGTGTTTGGAAGGGAACCATGGCTATGAATCTGTGTGTATCTGGTTCCTTATCAGCTGAGGCAGGTGATATCTGTAACATCTCCCATCATGCCATCAACTATTACATAACCGAGGTCACTGAAACTATGTATCCAAACAGTGCTGAACTCAATTCATTCTTACTTGATTTTAACAAGCAGGCAGGATGAGACCATGACATGACAATGATTGCAGGCTTTCCCATGGCAGAACAGCCAGTGACTGCGCATGTTAACTCTTGAGATGTACTGTTACCAAAGCGATTCCACTCAATCAATATTCAATTTATGTGCTGTGTGACCATGTGCAGTGTATCTTACAGGTCAATGCATGGGTTTCAAGACAGAAGTCACAATACCTTTAATGCTGCAGCAGTTCACTATGTCATGTGCATTACAACCTACATGGAAAATGAGACTGTTAACTAACTGACAAGAACTACTATATGCTCATGGCACTGGGTGCACAACCCATGCAGAGGTTAGTGGCCTGTATGAAATAAGAGTCATATTTCCCATTCAACAAGAGTCTCAGACCTTGTCTTCCCTTCGTTATTGATTGTCACAACACAGAATATTCAAAACCAAATGTATAAACCAAACTTTCCAAAATTCCACACAAAAGTCACTGAATGTCCCTCCTGCATTCCCTTATGGTCAGTCATCTGTGTGTTTTTGCCTGCCCTGATGTTCCTATTTGGTGTTTACCATTGTGGTTACAACATGACAGCTGTTTTTTAACAAAGGAGGCATCAGATGCCTTTACAGGAGCTTCCATTCCACAGATAACAGCATGGGCATTGCTGGAGTGGGAGCAGTGTGAACATGGAGACTTTTGGGAATCCTGAGAGAAGGTAGCAGGTTTATTCTCCAGATTAGTTGCTAATCCCCAGGGTGGGGTGGGAGAACGGTTGGCATAGGGAGCAGTATCCCAGAATTCCCAAGGACAGATGAATAAATTGTTGTGACAACCTGCAAACCCCTTTGGACATTTACAGTCATAATGGACGCATTCTGAATTTCCCTACTGGCAGCCTTAGTATCTTGGCCTCTCATGAAACTGGTTCCATTGCTGGTGCTTGCAGTCAGTTAGCAGTGCCTTTAGCACTGATTGCACTTACTCTTTCATGCCAATCACAATGGAACACAAAGTTGACTTACTCTCTGCATCTGAAGCAATATGTTAGTCTAATGCATGTTGTGTTATGGTACACATTTTTGAGGGTGTTCAATTTAGTCTTTGTCAACTTTGTGAAGATACCCCACCTCATTGCTTTGAGTAATGTTATAGTAATGAAGTGGCCTCCCTTCAAATGCAGCACAGTACTTTAGGTCATAGCACTGATTCACAAGGCAAATTGCTTACAGAAGATGCAAATAATGTCTGGAACTCCTGGAAGAATCCTAGACTGGTTCTTTATAACACCAGCAGGTTGAAGAACTGTTAGTGTGCTAAATCCAGTGATGAAGAAAATCATGTATACAATCACCAGCTTCCACCAGTCAGACATAGGAATGGTTTCAATTGTTGGCAAGCGTTATATAATGCAAGAATACAGATGAATACATCAGATCCTAAATGGCTGAATCATCAAGGAAGCTTTGTTCTAAAGGAGTTCAGGTTGTATATTGTTTAAAAATATTAACAGATGTGCCAGAATTGAACAAGACGTGATTTAAATGACGAACAGGTGTCAACAGTAAACAGATGATATACACCCTGCCATAATATTATACAAAGGTTAACTCATATAATTTATGACCTTTTTCTGGTTTTCAGTTCCCCGTTTCGTACTGCTTCAACTCAGTCAGGGTTCTAAGAAGGTCTTTGTATGAGTCATCTTCGATACAACATCCATCAGGTAAGTCAGGAATTGTGCTTTCAATACAAAGTTGTCTTACGACTTTGTGCAATTATTCTGGTAAGTATATCTAAACGATAAATTTTAACCTAAAGACAAGGGTCTGACAATGTGGTATTTACTTTTCTTTGAAGTAAATGGGAGAAAGACCCAGGTGACCTCTAATGCAATATTCCTGCTTGTTAATTAGGAAAAATTGTACCTTCCATTGCAAACATCATTCATTAAAAAGGTGCACCCGGCACTTTACATAAAAGAACTTCCACCTATATAATGATCTAAATTCTTATACTCCCTTGCTGGTGCGTTTAAAGCAGGGGTGGTGAGGGTGACACACATGTAAGATACAGAGGGTGGCCTTCCTGCCACGTACCTGTTTGCCCTGTAGCTGTATGGAATTTTATGGGAGGGGGCCAGGAGGTTTGGGTGGCCCATTTGTCCTACTAAGGCTCATAAGTTAGCAACTAATAGCCCCTTAAAGGCTTTTTCCCATAGCTAACATCTTACTCATGGCAGGGGGAGGCCTACAGAATGTAGGCAGGCTGACAGCTCTTGTTGCACAAGCTGGTGCTAGACAAAATGACATTTGTGGGATCCTGGTACCCATCTGAGGCAGCTCTCTCCCTTTCTCAATCTGCTTTCTGATCTCTTGAACATGACACCCCCCAACCACCTCACAGCCTGACCCCAGACATAACTCAACTCCTTGGAGCAGCTGTACAGGAAATTGGTGAGGCCACTTTTGGAATACTGTGTTCAGTCCTGGTCTCTTGACTATAGGAGAGATGTTGTTAAACTTGGCAGGGTTCAAAAAAGATTTACAAGAATGTTGCTGGAGTTGGAGGATTTGAGCAAAAGGGACAGGCTGAATAGGCTGAGGCTTTTCTCCCTGAAACATTGAAGGCTGAGGGGTGGCCTTACTGAGGATTATAAAATCACGAGGGGCATGGATAGGGTGAACAGCCACGATCTTTTTCCCCAGGATTGGGGAGTCCAAAACTAGAGGGTATAGGTTTAAGGTGAGGGGAAAAGATTTAAAAGGGACCTGAGGAGCAACGTTTTCATGCAAGAGGTGGTGTATGTGTGGAATGAGCTGCCAGGTGAAGTTCTCTAGGCGGGCACAATGACAACATTTAAAAGACATCTACATGGGTATCTGAAACAGATGTCTTTAGAGGGATATGGGCCAAATACTGGAAAATGGAACTAGATCAGTTTAGGACAGCTGGTCGCTGCAGACCAGTTGGGCCAAAGGCTTTGTTTCCACGCTGTATAACTCTATAATTGCCTGTAGTCCAAGCAGTAACCATCATTCCCAAGTGGCAATGCTTAGACTGCAGAGCTCTAAAGATTCAAATGGCTGGCAATTCCCTTAGGTAGGGTTTCCTCTCGAGAATAGGACACAAATGTCACCTCAATGAAAATTACTCTGCTCCAAGCATTAAGTTGTTGCAGGGCATCTGTTGGGATCTTGGATGGGCTCTTACTCCCAAGGGTGAGGTGCATTCTAGATAGCAAAAGTTGCTTCTTCTTGTACAGAAGCATGAGTGTGCTTTCTTGTGTGCAGTGTGACTTGACAAGAGCATTGCAATATGGGGCATCAGTGAAGTGCCAAACTTTATAATGAATCAGCCCAATATCAGCTATGATGATGTTAAGGTTGGTGTTTTGCCAACGATGACTTCTATGGATGGAGGGTGGAGACAATTGTTGTAAATGGAGTGTGCAACGTGTTGGTGGTGAATGAATCCTAAGTTGAAGGTCCAGAGAAGCAAGCAGAGAGCTGCATCCATCAGATAATAACTCTGACTTTTATGTCAGGAACTGGCACTCAAAAGGTTCTTGACTATGCACTGGAGAAGAATGAGCTACATTTAAATGTGATGGGATTAGCTAACAATGACATGTAAACACATAGAAATAAGGTAGTCGCTGCTTAATTACAACTTCTTTTCTCGATATCAATAGTCAGATTTTTCTATTCTCACCTAATTTTCTGAAGTTCATCACCATTGCCCATCCTGCTTAAGGGCTGGAATAATTCTACCTTTTGTATTAGCGGTAGGGTTCCTTCAGTATTTATGAAGGAGACAGGGAAAATGGCTACAGCTCCTGCCGGCAAGTGGTGTTTGCTTATTGGTGAATTTATTTTTGATCTCCAATATTATCCAGTGAACTGAAAAACAATTTACTGCATCAAGCAAGGCAATGTTTTAGATTGAACACCATTTCCTTAGTAGGTCTAAATGCCTAGGGTGCAACACTGATGCCAGTAAACAGTGATGATGAAGCATTAGTCATGAGAAGTCTGTATTTTCCAGATAACTTGCTGTTAAATGAGTGGGCAAAAACTTGACATTTGGATAATAATGTGGGAAAATGTGAGGATGTGCACATCAAAAGGAAGAACAGAGGAGCAGAATATTATTTAGATGGTGAAAGCCTACAGAAAGCTACAGTGCAGAGAGATTTGGCAGTCCTTGTGCTTAAATCACAAAAAAGCTAGCTGCCAAGTTCAACAGTTAATATGGAAGGGAAATGGAATGCAGGCCTTTATTTCAAAGGGAACAGAGGATAAATGTAGGGAGGTTTTGATAAAATAATGTAGGATACAGCTAGAATTCTGTGGGCAGTTTTGGTCCCCTTATCTAATGAAAGATATAGTGACTGGAGGTAGTTCACAGAAGGTTCCCAAGGCTAACATTCATATGGATTGGTTTATAGAGTAGCTGAGTAAGATGGGCCTGTATTCATTAGAATTTAGAAGAATGAGATGTAACCTTATTGAAACATAAAAGGTTCCTAAGTGGCTTGACAGTGTAGATGTAGAGAGGTTGTTTCCCCTTATGGGAGAGTCTAGGGCCTGATGGTGTAATCTCAAGGAGGAGTTACCCATTTAAGACAGAGACAAGACAGTTTATTCTCTCTCACAGGGCAGTGAATCTGCAGAATTCTTTAGCCAATTAGCCTCGACAACCCTCTGTGCTAAGTGTATTCAAAGCTCAGGTGGGCAGATTTTTGATCAGCAAGGGAATAAAGGGTTATGGGGAAAAGGCATGGAAGTGGAGGTGAGGGTTATCAGATCAATCAAAATTTCATCATTTAGCAGATCAGGCTCAGTGAGCTGAACAGGCTACTTCTTCTCCTGCATCTTAAGGTTTTAGTTTATTAATTGGTCGCAACTTTTGGAAAATAAATCATTTTGGTAGATGCTGACAGTTTGTAGAATTGGGTCCTGCTTGAATTCCTGGTTCATTTTAGCTTTGCATTGTCTGTGTTATATTCCACGTCTAGTAGCACTAACTGCTAGTCCACAGCCCTCCTGTCATCCACACTGCTGCCACCATTGAGCACACTAGAAATCTATTTCCTTCAAGGTACACTGAATCAAGTTCTGTTCAGTTACATTCCTGTCTTTATTAATCTACTTTGGGCAACTGGGAACCAATGCCTCAAATTAAATATTCTCAGCCTCATGTCTGAATATTTTATGGTCTCATTCTTGCCAATAACTGCAACCTAGACCTCCATTTCATCAACTCTGTGCTTCTGTGCACCCAACCTTTCAATCCACCTTCTGTAGTCAGATCTTCGGCTAGTTTAAATCAATTTTATGATATTCCTGTCCTGAATATCTTCACATCTGCATTTAAATGACCCTTATCTCAATAATCCCTGTTCTGTAGCCATCTGTACAAATATATTTATCTTAATCGCTCTTTCATCTTTTAGCAACAATTTTAACTTAATCAACCCTTGACATTGGTTGGGCAATGGAAGGAAGGCGTCCTTCATTCTGACAAAACGTACGTGTTTTTTGACCTCTACGAAATCTCATCCTGGCCTTCTCTGGTTCGGTCATAATAGTTACAATATGTCATGCCTCTTCTGATAATCAAGGATTAAAAGTAGCATTTCTGTAGTGCCTTCATCAGCTCAAAAGATCCAAAAATTATAAGTAGCTTTAAAGTGTCATTACTGTTGTAAAGAAGGCAAACACGGCATATCAAAACTGCATACATCAACAATGCAACACAATAATCAGGAGTGAGAAACAACCATTTGACCAAAACTCAAATCATGTACAAAGTATTCTCCTACAGCCTGGCATTAATTCTCCAGCGTGAAGGTTTTGCTTAAGGAGTCCCTAGTCCTCTTAAGTACCCAAGCAGAATTCTATAATGTCAACCTATTCACATATTTTCACCATTCATCCTTGGTATCTGAGTGTTTGATTATGATAAATTAATTGATAACATCAATCTCTTGGGGTGTAGACAAATGACTTGTGTGCAACTTCTCACCTGGATCAGTGCTTTGGTAATTCAGACCCGGAGGTATGCCTCCAAGGGAAACCATGAGGACATTCAATCCTCCAAAATCCTGGGTGTTATGAAGTATTTCTTTAGTACGTATCCTGTCAACTGAAAAGGTGGTAATGGATCCATTTTTCTGAATCACAATAGTATGCCACTGGCCATCTGAAACAGAAATCTCTGGGATGTTCCTTTCTACCTTACCACCAACACCAGCATCAGAGGTATAATGTACTTTCCCATTTTTCACCTGGAGGAAAAGGGTAAAAAAACCTGTTAATTCATTGCAATTAAAAAAATCGATGGCAGAAGCAAACTCAAAGCATAAACTGATGAATTCAAATGATCATTTTGGAGCTCATTAGGATATCAGATTTACAAGCTAATTCTACATTAAAATCATTGTTCACATTGCAAATCCTCTTAAAACATTGTCCCATAATACAATAAATATCTGTACTATTAGAACCATATGTATTACACAACTGCAGTATGAAATTCAGTTAAACTCTTCAAAAGCAAATAAATGCTTTGACCATTTGGATTTATGCCATTTTCAATTTTAAAAACTCTGAATGCCTGTTAAGTCAAAATGCTATGGCAACTACGTAGAAGTCTTCATATGGCTTGTGACATGTAGCTTTTAAATAGTGTTGGGTCAGAACACTCTATAGAAAAACAAATATGTCAAATTTCATCATTTACTTTTGCCTGACATAAAGTGATGGTATGCAACCTCCCTGAATTTTCTAATATCATGTTCCCTTTGTACACCAGCCTGTCCTCATTAATAACCATCTCTGACTGGCTGGCTATATCATTTACGTATATCTGAAGGACCATTTGACTTCTTGAGTTACTCTATGCAGTACTTTACGTACACAGTGAACTTTGCCACTGAAAAATGAAACTGTCTTATTCAGAAAGATTTATGGACAAAAACAAAAGTCACATTTCTAGTCTTTTCATTCAAGGATTAACAAGTCTATTTAATTCTAAGCTTTGTATTGTTGTATTATTCTGCTTTAGAATAACAATTATTACATGCAATCCAATAAAAGGTGACTGATTTCACTATTAAGTAACTGGAGCCCTGTGCTATTTCCATCATGTTAGGATCGATGCTTCAACAATAAGGAAATAAGATGTGTGAAGTATCTGAAAACTGCAAAGGTCAAGAAGATATTCTGAAAGTTCCTACTGAACATTTGCCTGGAAAACAAAACATTTTTGAAAAAGGAAAGTTGAAAATTCATATTCCTTTATCAGGTTTCCATGGAACTATAAAACTGTCTTCTCACTCTTAGTTATTGAATGAACTGAATACACACAGCACTTTTTTGAGAATTTTATTCAAGATTTTATTCAAAATTTTAACATTCACCTGTCTTTGCTGAATTAAGACAGTATCTTCTTTAAATGAGTCACTTACTCAATATCCAACAACTAAACATAATTTTTGTTTAAAGCACCGAACCCAACTTTTGTTAGTTATTTTTGTTTATGGTGTTTAGCTACAATGTATGTGTTAGACACAAAATACATAGTTCTCCCATTCCTGATTACATTGCATGAAACCATGGCTTTGGAGCTGAAGACTGGGGAGTCAATCATTTAGCCTGGGACTGGTTGGCAAGAGTTAAGATGAGGGATGTTTTTGGCACAACGCCTAGCACTAGTTAAAACCTCCCAGCAGTGTGACCAATACTTTATGAAGAAAGGACATGGGTGATGGGAACATTGATTAAAACCATAGCAGTGCATGCAGTCTAATCAAATCATCTAAAGCTAGCTTTAATCTTACCTTCACAGTAGTATAATTACTGTTTTCCTGGACATGAATTAAAATGCCATTTTTGCTTCTTGTTCTGAACTTTATGTCCAGGCTGCTGGCACTTACAGAATCTGGAGGTTGCCCTTTCAAACTCTGCTTTACTAAATAGTCTCGCTTCTTATTTTGATTAATTGAATAGTCCAGGCGTCCTCTACCATCCAGTGACAATGCGGTGTCCACGTTGATCACTAGAAGAATAATATTTTTGTCATAATGAACATTGACTTTGGAATATTTGGAAAGAGCTTTCCAAGTTCAAATTATAGTTAGTTAAGTGTCAAGAATATGCCATTGTTAATTCTGTTCAAATGTACCAAACTAAACAGTACAACTGTAAATATTCACTTAGTTTTCACCAGTGTAGAGAAAGTTAAAGCCAACAGAGATATTCCAAACTTCGAAAGGATTTGAAACGATAGATAGTGAAAGGCCATTACCAGAAGATAATGATTTGGCAACAAGAAGTTGGTCACCGGAATAAATTTACAAAAGTGAATCCCTACAGTGTAGAAGTGGGCCATTGAGTCCAGACTGAACCAAAGAAGAACACCCCATCCAGACCCACACTCCTCCCCCATCACCGCATTTACCACAACTAATCCATCTAACCTGTACACCCAAACAAGGATTTGAGCCCTGGACCCTCAGATTAGAGGTCTGATACACTAACAACTGAGCTATCCGGGCTCACATGAAAAAAGCTCATGCAAAGGGTATCTAAAATAAGAAACATATTACTACGAATGCTTATTAAATCTAACTCAAAATTGACATTGAAGAAGGAATTTAATACTTCACAATGAAAAATGAAATAAAAAATGTTCTGGGCTACAAAATGGGAAATAGGATTAGCAAGCTATGGCACTAAGCTAGTACTCGCACTGGTATGGGCAGGTCAACAGCCTGTTTTAGTGCTGAAAGTTCTACTCATCTATTTTGGTGCCAATCACCTCATTACCTGACAACCTTGAGCCAACATTAGACAGAATGCCGCAGGGGGAGCCAGCATTGTTTATTAGTGTACCCTTGACACTTTGCTTGTCTTCACTTTCAGCCTGATGCACTGAATATTATGATAGCTCTGAATTGCCAGCATAGAAAATAAATAATGAAAACCAAATTCCTTATGGTGTGATGAATATGAGGTTGTAAACTAGTGTTATTCTTAATAATTTTACCTGATCATAATTCTTAGATTATACCCAGTCAGCATTTATTTATTGAATCTGAATAGAAGTTCTCATTTTCAGCAATCTAGAACACCCAACAAAAATATACAATGGCGATGAAACATTTCAATATATTATTGTCATCCAATGAAGTTAGTAGAAACAGTGGGGCCTCAAAGTGGTCTACCATATATTTCCAAATGTTTTGCATTACTGGGCCAATTTGTACCAATTCTTAGGTTCAGCTCTATGTAAGGCATGTGATAATAAACTTGTCAGTTCACGGTGAGACACTGAGTCTTGGGAATATCCCAGCCTCGTGGGATATTGAGATCAGCTTGGTTGACTGCCAGTTCCTAATGCAATAGAACTGAGGCTCTATCAATATGGATTGAAAAAATATTAGCTGTTTAACTGATATCTGTGATGACACATTGTTTTACATCAATGAATAGCTTCTTCATTTCTCATTCAGACCAGCACCCAATCTCACAGCCCTGACACCATGTTTTATGAGTTAATTTTACCCTTCACAACATAAAATAAACTGCTATCTTATTGAAAGCCTCTCACAGTTGGAATGACCTCTGCTCTAATTAAGGACATTAATTCCTTTTCTCCCAGAAGACAATTTTTCATGTTTTATGAGATAAATTTTCAGAACATTACACACTGTGGATGTGCAATTTTTTAAAAAAAACTTTAAGCCTCACATTTTTCACAATATTTTCCTGTAAATCCATGCTTGCAGTTACATTGCTGCCATGACCAATAATCCATGCATGAGCTGTCATGTTGGCAGGGACTGTTTAGACAAGCTCCTTCTAATCGGATGCACCTGAAATGAATAACATTTCATGTAGTAAATTATTCTAGCATGCAACCAAGTTAAACACACTTAAAATTAACTTTATGAAGATGAATGCCTCAGATAACTCGTATTTTCCCAACACATATCAAATAAAATTTTCTTTTCTCCCTATGAACCTTGTTGCCATTACTGAGGTGGCAGTAGAGAACAGGTTGGTGATGTGAGAAATATTTTACTACATTTTACTATATTCTTTCATGGCATAAAGAAACATACATTATAATTCTAGAATGGTAAAAGATAAAAATTTCCTATTTCACTATTCCTACATCTTTTGTTCAGCATTTGAACTTCAATCTTTCTGTTGTTCTAGTTAAAAACAAGTCATCAGAACATGCACAATCTGTAATCTTATTTTCTGCTAAAAAAAACAAATTTAATGAGAAAATTCAATTTTAAATTTCAATTTAAATTACTAATGGAGGGTGTTAATGGGAAAGACCATAACACAATGTTTTACATTCTATTTAACAGAAATATAAACCTTTAATCCTGTTCTTAAACAGTAAAAACAGAATATCATATGAACAAAGGAGATACTTTACACAGTGTACTTGATTTGAAAGAACATTTAAAAGGCATTCTCAATTGCCAGACCTGTCAAGAATTCCATGGCTTGCCAGAGCTTGACTGGGTTCCAATGGGCGACCATTAACAGCAAATTCCATCACACATCCAACAAAGTCATGGGTGACCACCTGTCCTTTCCTTTGAAGAATCGGTTCTACGGATCTGATTCCGCCCACTGTTAATCTGTTGGGCTGCACTTCTAAGGTCCTGTAATACCAATAGATGAAAAGGTAAATTACACATTCACAGAATCAAAGCATGAGGTTCATCTGAAAATTATGAAACTAACAGAGACATGGATAATCTGAATGGTTTTACCAAGATACAGTTGTGACATCTTGATATCTTCAACATTTATGGCATATTCATTTTAGATTAGATTAGATTAGATTCCCTACAGTGTGGAAACAGGCCCTTCGGCCCAACAAGCCCACACCGCCACTTGAAGCATCCCACCCAGACCCATCCCGCTATAACCCACACACCCCTGAACACTATGGGCAATTTAGCATGGCCAATCCACCTAGCCTGCACATCTTTGGACTGTGGGAGGAAACCGGAGCACCCGGAGGAAACCCATGCAGACACGGGGAGAATGTGCAAACTCCACACAGACAGTCACCCGAGGCTGGAAATGAACCCGGGTCCCTGGCACTCTGAGGCTGCAGTGCTAACCACTGAGCCACCGTGCCACCCCGATTTTAAGTCCTTAGGGGTAGAAAAATCCCATTTTTACCCCCACCCCAATTTTCCCTCAAAGCCACAACCATGCAATGATCATAGCAAATGATGAGAAAACTAACCCCAAGGCTTCAATTTTGGCATAGGCCTTTACAGACCAACATTCAACTTGACAAGGACAGCCAACAATGTGAGGTTATGTGCAAGCCAATGTTAATTAAGCCCATACTACCAAGGGAAACTGAATGTAAATTTGTTTATTATTTCTTGAGATTTGGTTTAATTAGTTTCCATTGAAAATAGCTGAAACTTTTTAACATCAGTTTGCACAAAAAAATGTTGTTTATTCTTGTCTACTATTTTTCATTTGGTTGCTGGTTGCTGGGTATCATTTGAACACCAGGTGATGTTCAAACGTTAGCCTAAATTCAAGGTGCTAACAACTTACATACAGAAGCATAATGGAAAATTAATCAGATTACCTAAAACAAGTAAGCTTTGGGAAGTATTAAGGCAATAGCGATTATAACATAAGAAGAGCTAAGAAAAAGACTGAGCAGGATAAAAGTAAAATGAAGACCAAAAGAAACTGATTTCAAGCGGAAGTGAATGTAACTGCAACTGAATGTAACAGATATTCACTGACAAGCAAAGATATGGAGCAGCAGTGGGAAACCTTTAGAAATTATTGAATCAATACAGGATAAATACGTCCCATTAAAAAGCAAGAAAAAAATCTAGTGAACAGTAACAGGTAAATGAATAAAAACAGGGTAAAAGTAAAATTGAAGGAGAACATAAACAAAGAACAAAGAAGAGACTGCCATTTGAAAAATTGGAAGATTTGTAAATAAAGTCAAATAGAAATTATAAAAATGAATTATCAAAAAATATGAAAAGTTCTGCAGATACTTTAATAACAAAAGAAAAATCAGGATATGGATAGCTTCAAATCAATTTTGATGTTATGCTCACAGGTAATGAGAGTAAAATGGCAAAAAGCATTGTTTCATTATTTACTAGTGGAACTAGGATTATGGGTGAAATAATAAGAAAAGTTCAGAAGAGATGCAAAGACATATACACATATACATACACAAATTCATTGGAAAAGGGAATAACTCCAAAGGTAACCAGATAGGAAGTTTGGTTCTTATATTAAATTAGCTTGTATTGGAGGTAAGTAAGCGAATGAATTCTTATTCAAAGATGTGATATGGAGAATAAGCACTGGCAATAACCTGTTCATCTCAAAGAACTGTTTCTATGTTGCAAATAGAATTCAGTATTAGATTAACAATGCCAGCTATCAGTGTCATCTTTCAAACGTTACTGGAACATAAACTCTGTGGACACAAACTTTGAGACCTTGTGTGTCATTGGATGACTACACGGTGCTGCAAATTATGGGTGACTGACAAGTAGTTCCTATACAAACCATTTTCCTTCATGGGTCACTTAATGGATCACTTGAAGAGATAGCAGCCTTGGACTGGCTAACAGTTTATGGTAGGCTGGCACTTCTGTCCTCAAGAGCCATGAGTCCCAGAAAATTGAAAGCTCTGCCTTGTATTTTCTATAAAAAAAGTTTTAATTTCGTAGTAATGATGTAACCATCACAGGAATGAAATCTCAATCTTTGGGAAGAATGCTATGACATTATTTGTAAGAATAACACTGCCCTGCAAGAGCAAACATGAAAATCTAGGTACTTATAGTGTTGAGACATTTATTGAGGTTAATTATAGCATGTTCTGATGGAATTGAAGCTGTCCCAGTGGTGAGTCGGTCCCAGCACCACATGCCACAGTGGAGCAGCAGCAAGTAGATAAACAACAGAAGGAACACTCTCCAGGGCTTTTCACACTATATGGCCTATTCATTGTGTCTGACTTGATGTGTGACTGCTACTTCAGTCATTGATGCTGTCGTCCCCTCTGACAGGTTAATAAAGAAGCGTAACCACTTGTGCCACAGCTCTGTGAATCCCCACATTGCGGCTTTCACCCAGCTTGACCTCCAACATGTCACCATGTCATTGAAGCACAATCCCTAATAACTGTCGGTGACTCCCATTAGCATCATGCCCCAATAGTAGGGGGAAAGAGCAACAAATTCCACACTTCAGTGGATTGCAACGATCCACTGGTGAGGGTACTGTCTTCCCATGCTAGCACTGTTCAGCTAGGGAACCTTCACTGTAAAATATACACATAGTCCATGCAATTTCACAGGAATTCTTCTCAATTTCTCACCATCACTTTAAATAGCAGAACAGAAATAGATTTTTTTTTTGGTGGCTGGGAGTTTCTGACAATCTAGTGACAAATTTCAGCATGAGATTAAGAGAACTCAAGGAATTTCTGAATCAGTGCATACTTATCCAAACTGTAAAGGTATTCATTTTTGTGGTTGGTAGGCTCACCAAGCTGGTTTGTCACTCCGCAGACATTTCATTACCCTACTGAGAACGCCATCGGTTATCATCTGACCCGCTGTCGAATACTGCACGCCCCGACACACTCATCACGCTACCTGACATCAGGAACACCAGACTCCTACGACCACTGGACATCACAGTGGAGCACAAACCCACATCAACCCTACGCCAACTGCTAATCCGAACCAAAGATCCACCACCCACTATGGACAGGACTAATGTCATATACAAAATTTCCTGTAAAGACTGTGACAAACATTACATTGGACAGACAGGAAGGAAATTAGCCACAGGAGTACATGAACATTAACTTGCAACAAAAAGACATGACAAATGCTCATTCATCTCCATTCACATGGATAAGGAAAACCACCGGTTCAATTGGGACAACACTACGTTCCTGAAACTGGGATGCAGAGACAAGCATGGGAATTCCTAGAAGTCTGGTGCTCCACATCAATCAACATGTAGAGCTAGACTCCATATACACTCTACTGCAAAGAAAATCCAGAAGTGAGGTAACCCAGCTCAACGGGCTACAGTGTTTAAATAACAAGTGGGAAAATACAACAGAACTTCATTGGAGGATGCACTGATGATGTTACTGGCAGGGTAATGAAACGTCTGCGGTAAAATAAACCAGCTCGGCGAGCCAACCAACCACAACATCTACAATCCGAGCTACAAATCTACTCTAAAACCTTAATGGTATTCATTCTCATAGGCATTGTAATTGCCTATTCAATTAAATGACTGTGTTGTACCTCACTGTTACCCATTACATTTGGCAAAATAAACAAAACAATTTCTCTTTAAGCTATTTCAATAGTGGAATTGCAGTGTCCTTCAAAACCATGCACTGAACTTTAGGTTGCAATACCATGCTGGTAATTATGTGTGCTATTCTAACTTGAACTTAAAAGAAAGCACACAAATAGTTTCTTATCATTTGAACAAACTAAATATTCAATGAAATGTATTAATGGCAGAAGTCAAATGTTATTTGCCAACAGATCAAAGTCTGCCAAGATGACAATTGCTGAAAGCAACTGTTGCTGAAAAATACTGATATATTAATGATGCACCATTATTAAGACACAAAATAGTGAACAATTTAAGGGGATGTATCAAAAGCTAAGAATCTCCAGAACTTGATGCCAAGCTTGTGCCATTCTGTTTGCAGTGTGAAAGTAAAATCTTTACCATGGGTCTCTGATTACTTTAAGAACATATTGCCCATTAAAGTCATCACAGGAAGTCATGGCTTATAATTTGAAGTGCAAGTAATAATAACATGACTTTTGTTAATATTGTGCCAGTCAACTTCTTGGGCCTAGAAAAGTGAGCATTTATTTGTCAATCCTTTTCCGACAT
This sequence comes from Stegostoma tigrinum, assembly GCF_030684315.1. Classification (NCBI taxonomy): domain Eukaryota; kingdom Metazoa; phylum Chordata; class Chondrichthyes; order Orectolobiformes; family Stegostomatidae; genus Stegostoma; species Stegostoma tigrinum. The sequence goes on from NC_081354.1 coordinate 32,207,793, forward strand.
ATAAAAATGCTTATTAAAATGACATTTTAAAATATATTTCTTACTTTTCCTTTCTTTCATCTTATTCCCTACATTTGTCTTCTGTACTTGATTTAAATTTAATTCACTGACTCTGCTTTACATTCTTTCTCTGTAAATCCTCATTTCTTAATTGCCAAATCTCGTTAAGGACATGATCTGTTGATTCCACTACCCAATAAGATCTCAGATGTCCTGTTGCCTTCATCTCACAATATCAGCTTGCAGTTCCAGATAAATAGAGCCGTAAAATATTTTCAGTAGAATGATGCTGGAAAAAATCTAACTATTGGCACGTGCATGACAATGGCCTGTTTGAGCGAGATTGCACTTATTATATCCTAACACTGGAAAAAGAGATGGTTTCTGCCTCAAAAAAAATTTGTTAAGCAAAGAGCCCAGGAGTGCGAGAGTTTAACAGTCATTAATTACTTTAGTCATGGCTGTGATGTAGGAACACAGGAGCCAGTTTTCACCCAGCAAAGTCCCAGAAACAGCAATTTCATGATCAGATAATCTGTTGATTAATTGACAAATATTGTCAAGTCAGAGCACTCCTCACCTTATTCAAAACAATGATATATGATTTTTTATACTCAGCCAAGACAGCAGAAATGTCTCATATGTCAGATATGCTTCTCAATTTGATGTCTTATTCAAATGCCAGCACCTCCAAACACCTCCAAGCATTCTCTCAGTAACATTGAAGTAAAAGCCTGGTGCATTTGCTCAACTGTTTGTAGTTGGGCACAACCTCATGATTTGCTGACTTTGAGGCAAGAGTCCATCATGACCGAGCTGCCTTAGAAAGTTAAAAACTGTGAATTTTTATCAACAACCAAACACATGTTGATTTCCCATTTGTTTCGCAATTCTCTTTTCCGAAGTCTTCTGAAATATGGCAGATCAGAACTAGAGGTGTGCCGACAGCCATATTACTCCAGAGACATGCTCAATTAACTCTGCAGGCAGCTCACCCATTAGTATGAGTTGTATACACAAATAGAAATAGCACTTGAATGCTCTTAACATATGATTCAATTTGTAAAAAATAAAACTTCGTATATTCTTTCTTTCTTAGTGAAGCAAGAAAAGTTCATCTGCCAAACGGTCTGACAAAGCATCCAGTATTAAGTTGTTGGGGCGGCACAGTGGCTCAGTGGTTAGCACTGCAGCCTCACAGCACCAGGTATCCGGATTCAATTCCAGCCTCAGGTAACTGTCTGTGTGGAGTTTGCACGTTCTCCCCGTGTCTGCATGGGTTTCCTCCGGGTGCTCCAGTTTTCTCCCACAGTCCAAAGATGTGCTGACTAGGTAGATTGGCCACCACTGAATGCCACACAGTCTAACTGCAGTGTCAGCTACAAAGTCAGTGTGGGTACTCCACACACACATGAACTTGACTGCTCCATTGTGGTGCATCAGATTTCTAATGGTCATACTCAGAAAATGTTACTCAGGCTATCTTCAAATGAAATGTTGAATTACTTCAAATTAACGATGTTTGAGATAGTTTTATAAGCATGGTTTGACTACAAATAATATTTTTATTTGATGTCAAATTTATTTGACATCAAACTCTTAACAGCTGTCGGACAAAGATGATGGATACCATCAAACAGAATTGAGTGCAAACCTAGGTCTCACATCCTAACTAGCTGGTTGGAAAATATTTTTGTAGCTTTCTGGGTAATTTGATGGTCAGCCTATTGTGGGAAGCTAAATGTTTGCCCTCACTTTCCAGTGGTATCCCAATTATTTGTCTCTTTATGGAAATCCCTGATTGGAAACAAAATTGATTTTTAAATGCATTAGAGAACTTCTGAAAAAAATTTACTCTGCATGACGGCCAAACAATTTGTATCGTCATTCCAACTGCTGTGGGATGGATACTAATTCTCACAGAACTAAATGTATCCTCAGGCTTGCTTTGCTGAGCTCACAGCCAGACTTCCTACTGTCTTCTCTTCCTTGCCAATCTGTACAGAATAGCAGTAGTGAGTTGGACAATGAGTTAACATCCTAAAATTTGAACTCTCAATTCCTAAAGTCTCTGCTATTTTCTCATCATAATATTGATGGCTGAGATTCAAGCCCTAGATGAAGTAAACACTAAAAGCGCACCAAAGTTACTTAAGATTTAAAAGTTGTAGTTCAACGATATCATTGGCATTGCAATATAATTCTGAGTCCTCTACTGGGAGAACCCTAATGTTGTGTGTTGATTAACAACAGCAAAGATGCAGAAGCAAGTGATGGACTAGAAAGAGGCGGGTAAGCTTTTAAACTTTGTCTTTGAACTCTCTGTAGACCTGGAGGAGTAGGAATTTTCATGTCATGCCTTTAAGAGAACCTTGGATCTCTGAAACCAGTATCAAATGATTTTCAGGAATGCAGAGTATCAACATCAACATTACCCATCACAAAGAGGAAACTCTGAATTTCTTCCATTTTCAATCAAGATAAAATGCTGGACTGTCCCTCCCAATGTGATGTCCATTGACTGTTCTGTCACTGGCTATGTCAATCTGGCCATGTGAAACTCTGTAAATATCTACTCAAATGAGGCCATGCAGATAGAACATTTATATTCCAGATCTTGCTGAGTTTGTCATCCATTACTCAGTTCCTCAGTGCTCTCGCTGGGCTTCTTGGCAGAACTGCAGCCATTTTTTTGTTGCAGATTCAATATCCAATATTTGGTAAGTACAAGAGTTTTATAAGTAACAATAAGAACGTAGTGATATAGCTAGCTATTAGGTTCTTGCAACCTCACCTTATGTTATGACAAGAAAAATAATCTAACCTTGCAGCAGTTGCAAGAGGAAATCTTACCAATCAGTTGCTGAAGTCAAGCTGGTTGCTGTGCAGTAACCGGCATCCTGATCTTCAGAACATGAGTCTACAGTGAGAGATGCCACCTAATCAAAAGAAATGTAGTTTAGCTTCGTGCAGTTTCACCATATTTTTAACTATTTCGCACAGAAGACATTCCAATGTTTGCATTTCAAAAAGACTGAAACTGCTTTCAATTTTCATAATATTTCAAGTTAATTGTGCATGGAAAATTGGAAACAATGGGGGTAAAGTTGGTCTATGTAAGCAGAGCAAAACGGGCTCCTAGTGAATTAGGAGCCTGTTTTCTGTGAATAATGAAAACTGTGTCTGGTGTAAAACAGATTGTTGATTCACTGTGAGCCTATTTCACAGGGTTATTAAAGTCCAATTGCATCCCCAATTAATTTCAGTAAATCAAATTATGACCTCCAGTTACATTTAAACTTACATTAAGAGATGTGCAAACAATGTGGAACAGTGCATGTCTTCTATTTTGCTTAATAACTAAAATTATAAACATATAAAACATGTGTTTATATAATATTTATAAAATCATGAATGGTGTGACCAGTTTGTAATGTCCCTATGACATGAACAATTTCTTAATATACTTAAATGAAACTTTAATGTTCATATTATTTTGAATTTTTTACTGTAGTCTATGTAATACTTCAGAACATATCAGGTTTTATTGATGTACCTGTGCAACTTGTAATTATAAAATAATTTTTGACATTCAAATCTTGATATTCTTCATGTATCTTTAAAGATTACAAGTTTTGGTGCAGATCTGACTCTGTGTTACAAGATTGTCAATGCTAAATGATATTATACACTGGTTGTGAAATAGGAAAATGTTCCTATTGCCAATAAATATAAAACCATTTGAAAATAAAACCTAATCTAAACATTACACTTTTGGAAACTCTTAACTATAAAGACAGAAAGGTCATCAGGTTCAATCTGAACAGTCGATCCAGCTCTGGTAATGCATACAGAATGCGCTGAAGTTATAATTGATATCAGCTGGGCTTTGCTTCAACAAACTGGTCTATGACTGAAGTCTTTAGTTGTATTTGTTCAGCATTTAAAGAATTGCATAAACAGTGAAACTTTTAACATGACAGTTTTATGTTATATATACATCTCCAGAATTTTCTAAGCTTAAAACTGATATCTTTCAGCACTCATAACAGAATGCTGCTTAAGTTCCCTGTGCAATCTCCACAATTTATTTCCCATTACATACCATGTGCTGACATATTTTGTTAGCTCAAACAAGCCTGCATGCTGAATAACTGGCAATCTATTATTGTAACTGTTTTTTACGCTCTGAATTTCTTTTAATTCTTTCAGCGCAGGAACATATTAAGTGTTCTCTGACTAAAATGGAGTGATATTAATGCCACCTTGAGTGACAACCTGTTACTGATTTAGGGCTGCAACAGTGCAAAGTCAACTTCAGTTGTAAAGTTTCATTAGCTTTTTGAACATTTGTCTCATTGAGTTTATTACTATGCACCTTCCACTAAATGTGTGAAAGTAGATTTTCGAAAGCACAGAGATGGATAGGATAACGATCTGAAATTTAGTTTGTGCAATATAATGCATAAACTGTTGGTTAAGGTATTTGGTAAACTAAGAGGCAAGCTACATTGTACAAAAGCTATCAATAAGAAACATACCGTGTTCAATTAAAAAGCTATTTTTGGAAACGGGGGTGGGGTGTGTTAAGGTAATGTCTCTCCTAAGGAAGACATTTAATTGGATGACACGGGACCTTTCTTAGCATCAAGACAGCAGAAGTCCCATTTGCTGGGAACTGCTGACCAACTAGGGCCCGGCAGCTCTGATTGAGTGACAGCATGACCAGTGAGGCAGTGATTGTTGTCAGTAGAATACCCACCCAAGGATTAGTATTGCTGGTCATCCCAAGACATTGGTGAGGGCGAAACTATAGTGATTGTAATGAGGTCAGCCATTAAGGTGGACATCATAGAGTATGAGTTCCCTGATTGGGGCTGTTAACCTGGTCCAATCAGGGAGACAGGCTGACAGATGAGAACAGAAGTGTCAGAGGTTCTGTCCATTCTGAGAGCTACCTCTGAGGAAGCCAGACCAGTATTGAGTACTATGCAGGTGTAAATAAAGGGTGACTTAGAGACTGGCTACTGGGCTCTGTGGAGTTATTTCACCCGGGCTATTTCGAATCTTTCTCCAATTCTATTGTGGGTTTAATGTGTGGGCTTCTCTGGTCGCACCTGTTCCATATTTCTGACTTATCATTACTACCTAACTACTGTGGATAGCTCTGCATGTTATGCATGAGGAGCTCAGAACTGACATAATGTGCATTGAGGCACACAGCCATGAGGGACTAAAGCACTGATTGGTAGCAAGCACCTGCTGGCTTTGACTAATACCTAGGTAGGGTTAGGTTGCAAGTCTGACTTTGTCTGGGCAGGGCCTGGGTGACTGCACTCAGGCATGACACTCAGTGGTTGGTTCCCCAAATTCAGGTTTAGCGGTGGTTATAGTGACCCCTCTGGGTACGGGTACAGAGGGGTGTGGCCGGCACAGACTCAGCCAACTGTGTAGAAGACCCGAGAGGGAGAAGAAGAAGAGGGGTGCGGGTAGAGCAAGAAATGAAAATGAAAGTCCAGGCAGAGGTGTATTGCCTGGGGAGGGTATCTGAAAAGGTGATGGTGAAGTGTAACACATAAAGCAGACTCTCTTTTGGTGTCATCAGCACTGACAACCCTGTAATAACCCTGGTAAGGTGAGCCTGACGTTTCCACTGAAGCTGATCACCTCGCTGAATATCCTGAACCCAAATGACTTGATGCTGCATAGAAATATATTTATTCTTACCTCAATACAGCACAAATCTCAACACTGATCTGACAGATAGTCAGTTAGTCAAAGCTGCCCAATTAGCTGTCCAATAATGCTTCTTATATTTAGCATTTTATGATCTAGCTTAAAAAATTAGCCTTTTTATCCTTGAAGCAACTGGCTTAACTATAAGATTTCTAGTCAAATACTTTCTAAAAATCAAAATCTAAAATATCCAGCATACTAGCCCTACTCAAAAAAAATGATGTGCCACCTAGTAAAGCTACATTATGGGGCTATTTGCATGCTAAACAATGCTAGCCAAATGTGATAGACACACCAAAGTAAATCCACAACTAATGGAACAGATCAAAACTCTGTTTTATTGTTCCATCCAATCACAGTCTCTGATAATTAAATAACACACAGAAGGGCACTATACAAACATCCTCATCCTAAATGCTGGAGAAAGCTGTCCATCAGGAGAAAAGATCATGTTGAAACACTGGAAACTATCTTCAGCCAGAAGTGCTGAGGGGATGATCCATATTGATACCAGTGCTTGCCCAATTAGATTCACCTCTACAGCGCTCCGAAAGCTTGAAATTTTGAATAAACCTGTTGGACTATAACCTGGTGTCATGTGACCTCTGACTCTATCCTCCACAGTCCAACCCTGGCACCTCCACATCCTGGTTCCCCAGGGTAATAAGAGATAGGCAGTGAATTCTGTCCTAGCCAATGATGTCCACATTCAATGAATTAATAACTTTTGGAAAACTGCTGATAAAACAATCCTTAATTTGAAACGTATAAATTAATTATTATCATATGATTATTCAATTCCCCCATTTAAAATCTGGTACATAGCACTGATGGAAATCAATAGAGTTTTAGGAGTAAGCAGAGCAGTTGTCAAAGAAGAACAAATGAAACAAAGTACAATATGAGGCAGGACCTCCCTGTGCCTCGAAGGGGAAGTTTCACCTCAAAGATCTGCCAGTATTGGCCAACACTCGCGCAACACTCTGCACTGCAGTGGCCACTGCTGATATTGCAGGTAAAGCAGGAAGTGATGGTCATCAGACATAGTAGGAACTGCAGATGCTGGAGAATCTGAGATATCAAGGTGTAGAGCTGGATGAACACAGCTTTCCTGCTCCTCCGATGCTGCTTGGCCTCTGTGTTAATTAGCTCTACACCTTGTTATATCAGTGATGGTCATCAATGACGTTGGCCATTGAGGGCCAGGGCCTGAATGACAGGCCACTGCAAGTAGGGAAGGGGTACACGTTAGCAGGTCAGTGAGAGGAGGGTGCATTTGGGGAAGCCAAACTGCAGGGGTTCCACTACTTAGCATGGCGTGGTGTGGGAAGAAGACACTCCTCACTCTTTCACTGATTAAGAATTTTGCAAGGTTTAAACCTGCCAGGCTACACATTTGGCACAGGTCTCTCCTGCGACCTGTTAAATAGGAGCTGCAGTGTGGTGAGGCACTTAATTAGGCATCAACTGTGCAGTTAAGAGTCTCAACTGGACCACAGATTGATGCCCATAAAGTCATGTATGTGTTGGTGTACCCAATAGTGCAAAGAACATCCCTGATGGTACAATGTCCTAATATTGGGGTCCACTTACCTGTTTTCAGGACTACGGGTGACTCACAAATTTAGTTCCATATATCTTGGAAAATCTGAGAAAGCACAGCATCAGATTATGGGCAGAATACTTAATGCCTCCTTGGACAGGCATAAGAGACTTATTCATATAAGTTAACTGACACTCAGTCCTATATTATCAAGGTAAAGTAATTAAGTGGCATGTCCAACTATACCAACTGTGTCTCTGTTACTTGGTACTTAAGCTTTGGCACTTTTTTTCGAAATGGGAAGCTGATTTTGCACATTTTTCCAGACGCAGCATGTCGAGGAGTTTCCTGATCTTCAAGCTTTGCCTTTGACATGTTCTGGATCTCCAAACGGTTTTGCTGACCCATTCTCCCAACAGTACGTGCAATAAATTGGGGCGGCACAGTGGTTCAGTGGTTAGCACTGCAGCCTCACAGTGCCAGGGACCTGGGTTCAATTCCAGCCTCGGGTAACTGTCTGTGCAAAGTTTGCACATTCTCCCTGTGTCTGCATGGGTTTGCTCCGGGTTCCTCCCACAGTCCAAAGATGTGCAGGCTAGGTGGATCGGCCATGCTAAATTGCCCATAGTACTCAGGGGTATGTGGGTTATAGGGCGAGGTGTCTGCGTGGGATGCTCCAAGGGGCAGTCTGGACTTGTTGGGCCAAAGGGCCTGTTTCCACACTGTAGGGAATCTAATCTAAGCATTATGAATGGAGGGGACCTTTCTATCAAATCACTTTGACCATCTATGTTTCAAGTTGTGAAGATGGTAATTGCAATTATATTTGGCATTCTTTTGTAGTTCCCAATGAGTGGCTTAGTAAGCAACTTAGAAACTAGTATCTTGAGTTATTTTCTTATTGATGGTTCTGTTATGCATTAGAGGTAATGCACCTAAGTTCCAAGGCTGTGTGATGTGTATCACTGTGAGCTCACTTAAAAATTGAAATGAATTAACCCAGGTCTAAAGTACATATTGTGCAGTAGGAATAAAATTCACTCCAGAAGTCACAATGGAATCCAGTTCAGTGAATTTGCTACTTACCAGTCCAGCCCTTCTAGCAACCACAGTGTGAAACTGTCCATCAGAGACCTTCTTAGTCGTCATCAGTCTGTGTGCTCCGTTCCCCAGGTTGAATGAGAATTTCATCTTGCCTTCCACAATCTCGAGAGCTAGGAACTCAGCCTTGTTTCCTGTCTGATTGTCGTAGTTATACATTAACAAAGAGTTTTCTTTAATAGTGGAAAATTTGATATAGATGTAATTGTTGTTTGGGTCCAGACTAGGGAATTCCATGTAAGACAGTTCTTCAAATCCATAACTATTCAGTTCACAGTGCTTCCCAAAGACACCTGAAATGACAAAATAACCAGTATGATTGGTTCAGCAATTATTGATAGATTTTGTTACAATTATTCCAAACATTAAATCAAGGAACTGAATTACTTGTAATTTTGTAAAAGCTTTTGAATTCAGAAAATAATGCCGCTTTGTCTTTCTTGCGCATGCACTACATTTTTTAAAGGTTGAATCTGGACGTGAACAACATAGGCTGGACAAATTCACACATTTGTAAATGGATCCAAAATGAACCAATTTAACCCACTCTCAAAGTTCTACTCCCATACATAAGACTGAAGAATGCATGTATCTAATGTTAAGACCATTTCAGGTGAAGCATGAGTTAAAGCCAATAGTTTTTTTTAATATATTGAACTTTAATTGTTTTTTTCTGTCATTCTTGTAAGCTTAGGTATTGCTTTGAATGTTCAGAAACAGCTCACAAAAACTTCTGTAATTGTTGATCTTGAATACATTGCACCTAATATAGAAACCAATATTTCTTCTGCTGTAAATCAAGGGAGGTTAATTCCAAACAAATATGTCCCACTTGTAACAGAAGTCAGTGAGCCACATCCTGATGAACAGAACCAGCTTCAGGACCAGTCTGGCAGTGGAGTGGCTAATTTCTGTGAGTGATCCTCTACCACACTGAAATAAAAACTGAAAATGTTGTTCCAAAATGTGTCCCTGTTGAAAAAGCCTACCTAAGACATTGTCCTATTTTTCTTTATTAGATGTTAAATGTCCCTTTACTGGCAGCAACTTCAGATTGTTTGTGCTTTTCTGATTGTTTCTGTATTTGTGCAATAATCCCAGAGAATGTGAAAGATTACTATTTTCATTCATGTAATAACTATTTGATACTCACTCATTACATTTGTACTCCATTTCACAGTTTACATTTATGAAGGTATCTCATCAAATAAATGTGAACAAGGAGAAGACATTTTCGGAGCTAAATTAGATAGCTCCAAAACTCAGCACAGGGAATTGTAATGGACGATTAGCCTGCCTGCACTTATTCAAACCATGCAAGATTTATCCTGCCAATTAGTTTAAATGACTGTGCAGTAGGAATAAAATTCACTCCAGAAGTCACAATGGAATCCAGTTCAGCGAATTTGCTGCTTACCAGTCCAGCCCTTCTAGCAACCACAGTGGAAACCCACACCGAATGTGCTGCTGAGTGGCTGCAAACATCAGCCAGGACTCAAGCTTGTGTAAGGTTCACACCACTTAAAGCTAACCTGCAATCTTGAAGCCAGACATCTCTTAAAGACAAGGTGCATTCTGGTTGCAAAAAAAAACTGAGTAAGATACAACAGAAATGACAATTGCATTAAAAATCATACAGCTTGCTCCAATTTTCTTGAATCCTATGCAGAAGCTCAATAGGAGAAGCTAACTTGGTGACTTGGTGGGGATGGTCACTGGGGCATGTAGTGGCTGCATTCTATTATGACTGAGTCATATGCAAACAAATTTCCTACTCCTTGTTGAGAGAATTTCTGTGAATGCTCAGATGCAACAATCGTTGATGAACAGGAATATGTTTCCAAAGTGTCCAGTTTCAGCCCAGAAGGACCTGCTGGTGACACCTTGAAGACAACTGGCATTACAATCTTTACCCTGACAGTATTCTAGATGTAGTGTCAAGATGTTGTCACCTCTTTGATGAAGTGCATGCAGCCGCTGAAGACACTGCTCCTGACTCTGGGGCAGGTAGGAAAAGCTCACACTGAAAACCTAGGGGATTGACAGCCCTCCTCCACCTCCCTCATTGAACAGCTTGTCTGCTTTGCTTTCTTTACTTCATTACTTTCCAATACTTTTTCCCAAGGGAGTTTGCTCCTGAACCTAATGACTAGGAGTAAGTGGTTTCTTCAGCACCCATACAAACCAACACTACCCCATTTTCCAGTGCTGCACCCTATACATAACACAGAATTTTATAAACTTGTCCAATGCTTAGTACACCCATGAACTCAGAAGGCGCCAGTGGAAAGTAATCAGTGATGACCTGCCAGATTGATTATTATGCCTTTCATTAGGATGGACCAGGGTGAGTCTTTTTGCTGACCTATGTTCAGCTGCACGTATCTGAGAGAAAGTGTTAATAAAGATCTTCTCATCCCATCTTGTGAAGTAGTGGTAGCATCCCTACAGCTGGACCAGAAGGTCTGGGTTCAAGTTTCACTTGTTCTGGAGGTATGTAATTACATTTCTGAACAGATTGATTAGAAAAATAGGTTAATTTGAAAAAAAGACCCTTCTGTGGTATAGTGGTACTACCCCTACTGCGGGTTCAGGAGGCCCAGGTTCACGTCTTGCTTGCTCAGAGAGGTAATAACATCTCTGAGACAGGTTGATTAGAAAAACAGGTTAAGTATCAGTTAAATTAGCGTAACTAGAGTGGTTAAAGACGGTAGACTGGGTGTCAAATCACTTTTAGCTGCTGAGTGATATTAAAACCTGTCTGCTCTGCAGCCTGCATCAACACATTCAATGATATGACATCTGATCATAACCCTAATCCTATCATATGCAAATCTTGTTGGAAGTGGGGCGGACTCCAGTTTTCTTTCTAAACCTGCACCAACCCATGGCTTCACAGAACTGAATTTTGCAGCCTCTGAGCTGCTATGTGTGAGGTGTAAGGAACAAGATGTTTATACTTATACCAGGCCTATGTAAAAGTTGTTTAAATTGCACAAAACAGACTACAGTGGAAGACATCAAATAGGTTGGGCAAAGTGATTTATTGAGCACTTTGTCAGGAAAAGCAGGGAAATATTTGCGCTAGTCTCACCCTCAGTACCCTTTAAAAATATTAAACACTTGGAAAGAATTATCATTAACTTTAATGGCTCTTCATCTTAATTCCACTGATTTTGAAAAAGCAAACAAAGTTGTTAGGAATTGCTCTTGATGCTGTGTAGGGATTTTATAGATGCATCTGCTTGGCATTTCCAGGAAAATTATAGACTTGCTCTAAAAGAATGTATTTACAATTTCACGAGAAATTTCAGGAAGAGGAAATCCTCAAGAATAAGTTTTTAATATTAGTACATTCAGTACCCAGAGGAGTTCCTGGCTTTACAGGTTTCTTCAGTAAGTTTTCCTTGGAGCAGCAGCTACCTGGTTGACTATGTGCTGAAGCTGCATTAACAAACACAAAGATTAAAATGTGAAGGTTCCTAAATCACCTTGCGTCAATGATACCTATCAAAATTAATTTTGCTCCCACCTAATGCAATTTGATTCACAGTGGGAACAAAAATATTAATTTGGTAGAAAAACAAAATAGGACAGTAAAGCTAATCATAATGTTTCTCCCATCTGTTTGATTCTTAAGAAATGCTATTGTTCGGAGATCCTACAAATGGCTTCACTCTACCAAAAAATGAATGGAACAAAATCTTTCTTTTTGCCAACTCTGTAATACAATGATGTTAACTGCAATGATATTGAAAATTGCATTGCATTCTTGCATGTTGTACTGATATGGAAAAGAATCATTTAATACTCCTGCCCCCCAATAATGTAAAGGAAGATTTAAGTAAAAGAAGATAAGAGAAAATTCTGTCCAGTCCCAGCCTCTTCTCGTGTGGAAACTGTAACACAATGCACTGCACTTGTGACACTCCACTGCTGCCAAAAAATAATGTTTAACTGTTTCAAATGTTTCTGGAAATTATTTCATACGAGTTTTGCTTGCATACCGAGGTAGTGAAAAGGGCAGAACGCAGCTGTCTATTTCTCTGGCTCTTCTGTTTTGAATTATCTACTTCATGAGGAGGCAGCGATCACAACAACAAACTCAAATTCTGCGGTTATGATTTGATTTGGCATTTTATAACTAATGGAGGAACTGCTGAGGCCCTCTTAGTCATCTAATAAACTGTTTGGAGTCCCATTGTGTCACTAAAATATTGGTCTTGGTCAGAGGTTGAAAAGTCCTAAAATAAAGCATGTTAAAGTAAGTTCTAAACAAAACCTGTCAGAGCCAGACTTCTACTCTGAAACTTAAGGATACAGGGCTTATGTGAACTAAGCAAGCGAGCTTTATTTGACTCTGTCATCAACCTCCAAACTCAGAAAAAAAACCAGTCCTTCACATCTGGCCCTTGCCCCTTGTTTGTGAAACATTGGACCTTTTTGTGCTAACATTTGTAGAAGCAGTTCTTCTGCTATATAAAACACCCACCAGATTAAGGATACTGTCCCTCTTGGGCTTCTATTCTCTTTGTCACTAATAATCCTTCTGGTCTAACTTTGCCTCCCTTTAAGAAACTTCAGTCTTTCTATATTTTTAATGCCCCCTTTTAGCCTGTACATCTCACACCAGACAATATTGGGCCAATGACTTCTTATTCCTCTCATTGTTCCACCTAGCAATCCCTCTTTCCTTCCCATTTGATCCTCCCCACCCGAATTCTTTTGTTTACCCCTTCCTCCCCTCTGTCCCATCTCTCTTCTCCAAGTGTTCACTTTCCCCCACTCTTAGGCCAACCACTGTCTCCTCACCTGCCTTTCTTCTCTGTCCACCTCGTCCAGCTTGATCCAGTTGCCCCACAAATCCTTCAGCACTGCTTAAACTGAAATTGCACACAGCCATGATACTGTTATTGCAATGTCACAAGAGTTCAACTAGTAATCTAGTCAAAATCTTGTCAGTGTGCCCACTTTTTGACTCAGGGAGTCCAAACTGTTGATTGAGGGATTAGTGCTGGTTTGATAACCTATCCAATTTTCCTTTGCAGTGACCTCATGAAAAGCAAGTGTTGTAAAGGTAAAATGGTCTGCAAGTTTGCTGTCAACTATGTTATGCTAACCTGAACTCAACTTGAACTCACATTTACGTCAAAAGAAATGAGAAGCTGATAACTTGTATATACTCCATTCAAGTAAGTGGGAGTATTTTAAAACTCTAATCAACTGTGTAAACGAGGTGCATACAATTGGTCAGTGTTACTGCTCCATTCAGGCTGTTAGAACCATTTCCACACAAAGAAGATTAAAGTTTTTCCTGAAACCCATCTCCATGTAGCTTGTAGCATTTTCATACTGAAAATGCTGTATAAATGTAAATAGTCCTGATGGTGGTAGGAATAATGTGGAATTCTAATATCCAAATGTGAACAACATATAATGGCATATAAATCCCTGGTTAACTGTATTCTCTGTTTTCGTAAGTAATGATTCATACAAATCATAATCATTATAATGTGAACAGGATAGTCAATTTCCTGTTAATACACATAAGACAAATCTACATTCCACAAATTCTTTAAATACAATTAAACAATTCCCATTGCAAACGCAAAACGTAATTGTGAGTGACAAAACTTAAATGGGAGAGAACAATAAATTGGAAAAATAGCTATGAGTCCAAGTGGGAGCTGCCTAGAGGAGAGAATGTTAATACAATCCCTAATTCCCCTGGAATGGAATCATTTTAGTTATAAGACTGGATAACTAATGTACTGGAAACTCAATGGAGATGTCTAGTTCAATAAGATGCTGAAAAATTGGAATGACACTCCATCAGTCTGACAGCAAAAGCAATGAGGTTTCATGAGTTGAATAGCTAAGTGTCAATTTTTAATTTCTCCCTGAAGAGAAACCAAGGTCATCTTTCAAAAGTAATTACTGCCATCTGAAATCCACTATCTCTGACCATTAAATATTTTGCTTTGAAAAATTCCAATATGGTAAGCAACAGGAAGAAGCATGTCTTCCATTGATCTAATGGGAGCAGATTGTCCAGAATAAACTGACTCCCACTACCAAATGTGGCCTGGTAGCAGAAGACATGGATAACAAGCAGGAAACTGATCCTAATTTTGGCCAACTGAGGCATAAAATTGTCAAATCAGAGTTCTGCCCTCCATTTCTGGTCTGTTGATGATCCCCCCAATTTGCATTTAGTCACTTTGCAAAATTCTAACTCTGCACATTGCAAAATATTAAATAAGAATGTAATGTACAGTTGTAATGTCAGGTTTATTCACAGGTCAGTACAGCCATTTTTACTGATACGGGCAATATTGAGATTCTTAAATTATATATCAGATAATATTCTTCAAGCTCAGCCATTTGTCAAGGTATATCATGCAACAAACCATTCGCAAAATAACTTGAACAATGTTGCAAAATAAGACACATTTCCAAAACTTTTTCACCTTGCACTCATCAGAACAAATGCAAGAAGGCCAAGATATTTCAAACAATTACAACAATCTGTACTAAGTTAGAAAAAGATGCTAATTGCTTAGCAAGTCATTTCCAATTAACTTTGACATCACCATGTCTCAACAATATTCAAACTGCTCTAGAGAAGACCAGAAGATACAGGAGCAGAATTATACATTCAGCCTGTTGCTCCTGCTCCATCACTCAATCATGGTGGATAACATTTCTCAACTACATTTTCCTGTCTATCTGTCTTAAATATCCTCAGTGACTTGGCTTCCACGGTTTTCTGCGAGTTCCTCCTAATCTCCGTTCTAAAGAGTCGTCATTTCACTTTGAGGTCATGCTCACGGGTCCTAGTCTCTCCTTCTTGGTGGAAACATCCTCTTCATGTCCACTTTAACCAGGCACTTTAGTATTCTGTAAGTTTCAATTAGAAACCAGCACGGCCCCATCCTTCTAAACTCCATCAAATATACACTCAGAGCTGTCAAGCATACCTCATAATGACAAGCCCTTCTTCCCTTGGATAAATCTTGTAAACCTTCTCTAGAACCCCTCCAATGCCAGCACATCCTTCCTTAGATATAGTGCCCAAAACTGTTCACAATATTCCAACCGTGGCCTGATCAGAGCCTTATACTGGCTTAGCAGTAAATCCCCTGCTCTTGTATTCTAGCCTTCTTGCAATTAATGTGAACAATGCATTTACCTTTCAAACTGCCAACTGAATTTGCAATTTGACTTTAAGGTAAACCTGAACTAGGACTCCTAGTCCTTTTGTACTTCAGATTTCTGAAACCTTTCCCTGTTTAGAAAATATTCCATGACGCTACGCTTCCTATCAAAGTGCATAAACTTATACTTTCCCATACTGTATTCCATCTGGCATTTCTTTGCCCACTTTCCTAGCTTATTGAAGTACTTCTGCAGCCTCTCCACTTCCTCAACATCACTTGGCCCTCCACCTATCTTCATGTCACCTAAAACTCAGCAACAATGGCCTCAGGTCCTTCGTCCAGATTATTAATGCATGACGTGGATAGTTGTGACCCAGCAGTGACCCATGTGGAACTCCACAGATCACTGACTGCCATCCTGAGAAAGAACCCTTTATTCCCACTCGCTGCCTTCTGCCAGTCAGTCAATCTCGATTCATGCTTGTAGCTTGCTCCTAACACCATGGACTCTTGTTTTATTTAGCAGCCTCCTCTGCTGCACCTGGTTAAAGGCCTTCTTGACATCTAAATGGAGCACTTCCACTGGTTATCCTTTGTCTGACTTGCTTGCTACCTCCTCAGAGGATTCTAACAGATTTGCCAGGCATGAGTACCCCTTGACGATGCAATGCCAACTCAGCCCTGTTTTACCGTACACATCCAAGAACTCTGCAATACTTAAGTTTGCTTTTGTGAATCTAGAAACCTTTTTTGCAAAAGATTTTAATGCATTCTGCCTGTCATTTATTTGTTCACTATGTTTTTATTTACTTTTTGATGGAATGCATGCATTGCTGGCCAGGCCAGAACAGACTTTCCATCCCTAGTCGCCCACAGGAAGGTGGTGGTGAGCCATCTTCTTGACCAGCTACAGTTCATGTGGTGTAAATACATTCGCAGGGTTGTTAGGCAGGGAGCGCCAGGGCTTTTACCTAGCGTTAGACAAGGAACAGCTATATGGTTGTAGGTCAGGATGACATGGGGCTTGGCAGGGAATTTACAGATGGTGGTATTCATTTGTGTTTACTGACCTTATCCTTCTAGATGGAAGAAGTCATGGGCATGGGAGATGATTTCAAAAGAGCCTTGGTGAAGTCCTGCTATACTGCTGCTTAAATGATACGCACAGTGTCTTATGGTTTTGGAACAATTGAATGTTTAATTGCAATGCTGACTCAAAAGCAATTGAGAAGAGCGCAGATTCTATGCTTACTGTTCATTAATAAGATAAAGAATATCAGCACTCTGCAATGGGGTATTTCCTATTTTTACAGAATCAGTGCCAGTACTGTCTGTATTTTGGATTCAGTGCTAAACACACAGCTAGATTTTTGACATGACAGCCTCTCTACCCTTGCAAAAAATGATGAAAAACCTTGCAAATCAGAAGTGTTGAGCCTGAATGCATAATTTCTGAACTTTTTGAGGGAGGGTGTGGAACGGGGCGAGTGGCTTTAGACTTCACACAAGAATGGTTAATGGATACAACTATCTATTTAATAATCAACTGTTTTACACGTATGTCTGAATGAGATTGAAACCTAAGTCTTTTGAAGTGAGAGGACAGTACACAAAACCATCATCCTGCTTCAACCCCAGACCTATCACAGTTATATGGTAGATTATTAATAGTTGTAAAGTTTTATTAAATTGTAAGACATAAAGGTAGAACATTTATTCCCAAATACATCAACTTTAACAGTCACCATGTTAATAAAGGTTTCAAGTCTGAGATCTCACAGCGCATATGATTTCAGCAATTATATCTGTTTAATAAAACAACTGCCTGGAATCTGCTTGTATAAACAATCGGGGTACCTAGTTTATATTCCAATCTTTACTGCGATTACTTGTCATTATCTGCAGATTTACTATTGAACTATAAGCTCGTACATAAAAATGCTTTGTACAAGTACCAAAGAGGTGACAGGATAATTGTGATTTGTCTTTAATAAAATGACAGTAAGAAGTTACAGCTCTCAACATTTAATATGTAGCAGCATCCAATGTGGTTTGAATCACCTTAATTTCTTGCTGGTGGTCTGCCATAATGCATGCTGGCAATGATTTCAACCTTCAGTACTTCATTTTAATGCATGATGGCAATAGTTATTGTAGAAGTTTGCAAACAGAATGATCAGGAACATTTTTCCAGATGTTATAGATGCTGTACTTCCAATTGTAATTTACATTTGGAGAGTGAATATCTTTAGAGTTCTGAATTGAGTTGGCTAGTGACAAACACTGGAATTCCTGTTCTCATCAGAAGAATTAGGCTGCGGTGTAATGCAGTCCCAGTCAATGTTAACTGGACTTTACATGTAGACTCACAGAAAATGTTGAGTCATGTTTATATTGTGGAAAGTATTTCTTCTTGAATTATGTCATGTGAACCAAGTAATACCATGTTTATGGTACCTATTTCCAAATGTAAATTAGCATCATAAATGACATCTTGGGCAATGAATTGATAAATCACTGTGCTGTCTTGCTGTGTCATTATACTCATTTCCCTTGGTAGTAGATAATTCAGTTAGCTGGTCTCCAGAAGAGTATATTCACAGCCATTTGATTTTAGGCTCCATTTTATACCATGAAGAATGAATGGAGAGGAGGAAGGAATTTCAGTCTTGCTTCCTTGAACTACCAGAATGTTTTCAATGACACGTGAAAACAAGCTGCCATGACAAAACCTGAGGGGTAAATGGAGTGCTACACATAAATGCTACAGATTCAGTTAGCAGAATTTAACGTTTGCAAGAGGGGTCTTGCCTACTGGTTAAAGAATCATTAGTGGAGAGTTGCTGAAATTAAGTCTGGAATCCAGAGGCAAGGGTTCTAACACCACCATTACACACAGTGGAATTTGAATTAATTTAATAAGTCTGCAATACAAAGCCATTTTGAAACCACAGTCAATTGATCTAAAAAACCATCTAGTTCACTGGTTTCTTTTTGGTAATGATATCTGTCCTGCTCACTTGACCTAGTTTACATCTGACCCCAGACCCATAACAATGTGGTTGACTTGTAAATATCCTCTGAAATGGTATTACTAGACAGTAACACAAAGGCAATTAGGGATGTGTAACAAATTTTGGCCATGCAAGTGATGCACATGAAAAAAGTAAGAACAGTTAAGTGGCATGTATTGAACCTTGTCCTGTATGGAATAGCCCACTGAGCAGGCATCTAGCCACAGGCTCCGTATGTATGACAGCCTGTATCTGATCAAAGAGGAGTTGAAGGCAAAGGCATGGAATGTCTTTCAGTGTCCTACTGCACCAGACTTGTTGGTGCCAAATTGAGGGATCATTCCCTTAGCACACCAGACCCCTAAAATATTACATAAAATATCTGCTTCTTGGATTTTCTGTGTGAAGACTCTGCTATCTGACAAAGATTGAATATGAATTAAATACAACTAATTACCTACCTAAAGTCCTCAATTATCATCTGGATGAGCCTCCCAATCCAGGAGGTGGAAGGAGGCAGTGCTCCCATCCTGCATCTCTCCCTTAATACATATCCCTCACCTTAGACTCACTAGCAAGCAGGGCTTGAGGGCATTTAATTCTCTCCAATGTTTGCCTGTCCACTTCAAAATAGATTCAAATAAATTATCTGCCCTTCACTAAGGTCAACTATGAATTAGCTTGCCTTAGCTACAATGGTCTGGGTTTACTCCAAGTGTCACAACTCTAAGTGCATAAGTTTCTGTTGCTGTCCTCAGGAATTTACACTTTGTGGCATACTGAATTATGTAAAAATGGTAACTGGATATAGCATCAAAGGGCAATGGCCTACCTACATTCATCAGATTATAAAATAATGGTCTGAGCAATGAAGGCAAGTGTGCTAAATGACTTCTCTACGACCCCGTCCACCTGCGACACAGCTTTCAAAGAACTATACCCCTAACCATTTGGTGTCTCTTTTCAACAACACTATCCAGGGCCCTACCATCAACTGTATAAGTCTTGCCCTTGTTTGTCTTACCCAAATGTAACATCTTGCATTTATCTAAAGTAAACTTCATCTGTCACTCCTCAGCCCATTGGCCCAGTTGATTGTGATCACTTTGTAACCTTGGATAACCCTCACTGTCCACTGTACCACCAGTTTTGGTGTCATCCACAAACTTACTAACCATCGTTCCTAAATTCTCATCCAAATCACTTACATAAATGACAAACAATCATGGACCTGCCACTAATCCCTGCAGAACACTTGTGGCCACAGGACTCCAGTCTGAGAAACAGTTCTCCACTATCAAGCCAATTTTGCATCTAATTGGCAAGGTCTCCCAGAATTCCATATGATATAACATTACCAACATGTCTACTATGTTGAACCCTGCCATAGGCTTTACTGAAGTCCATACAGATAACATCTACAACTTTGCCCTTATCTATCTTTTGGTCATTAGTTCTTTGAAAGCTGCATCACAGGTAGACAGGGTGTTTAAGAAAGTATTTATCACGCTTGCCTTCATTGCTCAGATCATTGGGTATAGGAGTTGGGACATCATATTACAGTTGTATA
This sequence comes from Stegostoma tigrinum, assembly GCF_030684315.1. Lineage (NCBI taxonomy): Eukaryota > Metazoa > Chordata > Chondrichthyes > Orectolobiformes > Stegostomatidae > Stegostoma > Stegostoma tigrinum. Next base: position 32,227,917 of record NC_081354.1, read on the forward strand.
GGACATTGGTGAGGCCTTTTGGAGTACTGTATAAGTCCTAGTTGCCCTGTGTTAGGAAGGATATTAGAAGGGGATTCAGAAAAAAAAAATTATAAAGGTTGTTGCTGGGACTGGATGGTTTGAGCTATAAGGATAGCTGGGACCTTTTCCAATGGAGTATAGGAGGTTGAGGGGTGACCTTATTGAGGCTTATAAAAGCATGAGGGGCATAGATAAGGTGAATAGCAGAGGTCTTTTCTCTAAGGTCAGGCACTTCAAAACTACAGGACATAGCGAGTTTTGAGAAGATTTGTAGCTCAGGTTGAGGTTCTGGATGTGAGTTTGCTTGCTGAGCTGGAAGGTTCGTTTTCAGACGTTTCGTCACCATACTAGGTAACATCTTCAGTGAATCTCCGACAAAGCTTCGTCGGAGGCTCACTGATGATGTTACCTAGTATGGTGACGAAACGTCTGAAAACGAACCTTCCAGCTCAGCGAGCAAACTCACATCCAGAACTACAGGACATATTTTAAACGGGAGTGGAGAAAAATCTAAAAGGGACCTGAGGGGCAACTTTTTCCATACAGTGGGTGGTTCATATGTAGAATAAACTGCCTGAAGAAATGATGGATGCGGATACAGTTACAACATTTAGGAGACGTTTGGACAGGTACAGGAATAGGAAATGTTTTGAGCGATATGGGGCAAAAGCAAGCAAATGGGGCTAATTTAGTTTGGGGAACTTGGTCAGCAAGGACGAGTTGGGCTGAAGGGTCTGTCTCTCTGCCAACTCTACACACATGACTGACATCTGATTTTGTAGGTGATATAGGAAACTCTCATCTATAGTAGGCAACAATCTTTAGTCTCTCGGTTGGCGGCAGCAAATTGAGCATGCGAAGGTAGCGATAGCTTCATATATATATCTCACCCCTAGTTATCTCACTGAAAATAACAAACTCAATATTATTCCAAATTAACTGTTCACAGCCCAACCCGTCTTTCTGAAACTGCAGTTATTAACTTTGTAAATTATTTTCTAATCTCGGAAAGTGAGGTGGGCACAAAGGGTAAGAACTATGGTGGCAGTTGCAAAAGTCCCAGTAGGTTGCTGTCTTACTACAGAGAGAGAGATGGCTGATGGTTGTGTAACCTGACAGTCACCACTCTTTAAGTGAAGGATGAAGTCAAGAAGATAGGACCTTCATGAGGACCTCAGCCAGTATGAGAATGGAACCTGTGCTGTTGGTGCCACTTTACATTGCAAACAAGCTGTTCAGCCAACCAAGCTAACTGGCACCTCCATAACAGCTATATCGGTCTGAGCACAAGACGTTTGGAAAAGAAAGTGAATGTACTCTGTAGAGGAGTGGAAATGTCAGAGTAAATTCTGGTGCTGGATAGACAGGGCTGGTGTAAACTGTAGCAAGAAAGAAGCAGTGAAGACAAAACAAGGACAGGTTAATGGAAGGGAGAAGGGTACTGTATGACTGGGAATTCAGAGGAAACCAAGAACAAGAGTTAGGGGAGCATCAGAATAAACTTAAGGAAGGAGGCAGTCTTTCTTTGATAACTGTAGGAAAAATACCTTAAAATGATTTCCATTATATGTCATCTATAATTCTCTGGTAACAGTCCAGATATGACTTCAGACTGGCTGCAAATTTAATCTGATGGAAATAATGAACCATATCTGTGATGGAAGAGTCTGAAAGTCACTTTCTTGTACATGCTTTTAATTACAGAAGAACTTTCATGTGCAGAAATCAAAAATGAAAAGAGGAAAAGAAAAGCAAATGCAACTTCATTTACATAGCATCTTTCACGTCCTCAGGGAATTGCTAAGTGCTTTACAGCCAACAAATTATTTTTTAGTTACCACCGTATGATCTATTAAACTAACCTGGCAGTTGTTCAAATGATGTACAAATTCTGCTTGTTTTACACACTGAATTATATATTGTAAATTAAACTTGGAATAAGTTTATGTCATATACATGACTAATGTTTCCTGAAACAAGCTCAAGGTTTGCAATAAACTGTAATAACAGAGTGAGTGTAAGTAATATAGTTTACAATGTAAAGCAACAGCATTTCAACTGCTTATGCCCAATTATACATGAATTAGCCTGAGTTGCTGGTTTAAATGAAACAACAATCATTCTACGATACGGGATGATAATGTATATTGGAGAACAGCATATTGTGATTACACATGAGAACGCAAAAATGATAAATGGCCATTCTATCCATTCAGACCAACCTGTCATTATGGGCCTGTTTCAATTAAATACAAAGCGTCAAGAATTCTTTGCAAAAAGACCGCACCTTTGAATAGTACATACACGCATTCATATACATACTGATATTCCTTACCAAATGGACAGTGGCAGTAATAACCAGCAGCTTGACTCTGGCAGGTTCCTCCATTAAAACATGGGTTGCATTCACAGTAGTTAATAGTAGAATCACATGTTTTACCTTCAACAAATAAAGAAAAAACACAAATGAAATATACATAAATTATCCCACTGAAGGGTTCACCACTTCAAAGTCTGCATGCCATTCTTAGAATGTTAAGATTTTAAAATTGTGTTTTTTACAGAAATCTTTCCCTCATTTATTTCCTTGGATGTTTGTTGCTATGTGAATTCAACAGCTTGCAGCTGCACTGTGAACTCCTATGTTTGTATTCAAATATGTTGTTTCTCACCAGATGGTGATCTGCCATGCTGCCCATCTTTCATTCCAAGCCTATCCAATGGAAACATCATATCCTAAACTGTTCATTCCATTTTAAGCATCCTATTGTAGTCAATTAAATACAGTTGTTCCATATATATGAGTTCAATGTTATTGGTTATCATCCAAAATAAGTCCAAAAATTAGAGAAAATCTGTATACATTAGTTGGTACTTCGGCACACTGCTTATAAATCTAAGGATGTTAAGGGGTATGAAACCGAAAAAGGATGGTGTTACGATACAGGTTTGAGATGCTGATTGAAAAATTCCTGCTGGATGGACAATGAATCTAAAACACAATGATTTTCAATGTTGCTCATTCTGAACTGGAAAGTGAGGCACAGTGAGCGGACCAGAACATTGAAGATCTGAAAGATCTGAAAGAATGTTGCTCAAAAGCAAAATGGATAGAGCAAACAACTGCAATTTTTAAAATCCGATTTCCAACTAGTTGTCTGTGGTTTATAAATTGAAACAGACCCATTAGCTGGTGTATTGAGGATGATTTATGATTATGTTGTGACTGGTGAAGGTAAAGCAGAGAACATGCAAACTTGTTGGCATATTTCTGACAAATAATCCTTCTCAAATCGCACTTCACCACAATTCCACAACCTGCTATATTGGTTAAATATGCACCTTTAGATTTCCTCCTCTCCCTTCACCAAATCTTCACTGGTACATTTATCTTTCAGATACTTCAGAACTGTCATGTAACCAGCCATTGGCACAGGAGTCTGAGTATCTAACTGAGGAGGTAGGAACACCCTGATTCAACATGCCCCACACAGCCTGTGTCAGTTACATGCATTTCCCCTGTTTCTTTCTCGGAAGACATAAAAGTACAGTGTATCCTTTCCTGACGCTTAGGGCCTCTCTTCCTGCCTGCATGCAGTGACTCACGACAAACTGTGAGATGTTGGCAGTGTTGCTGAGTTCAGCCAGAATGGATCCTAAGGTATGGAAATTTAGGACTACAGTTGCCCGAGTGGAATTGAACCCAGGTCCCTGGTGCTGTGAGGCACTGGTGCCAACCACTGTGCCACAGTGCCTCGTGTAGTTAGAAGAAAACTCCATGAAGACCCCAGGTGAATGTAACATTTACTAAGGGTCCTCATTCTCCTTCCTTGGCTCAAACCTTTCTTTCTCTGCTGCCTGTGCTTCACCTTCCATCACTCTGCAAAACACATTGTGGGAGATAGTACCCATGAGAGACTTGGTGACAAGTTTTTAACTCCAATGAACTACTTTTACAAGTTCACAATCACTCACTTTGGACACTAGCAAATTTTTAGACCTCCTCCAACAACACAACATTTCACAAACTCCATAGCAGCAGTAGAAATTCAAAATTTGGCCACTTGGAGTCCCATGCTCAAGCCCTTGATAGCAGTCGTGGGTGGGTATTGGGGAGGGGCATTGGGGAAACGCTGGGTCTCTCAAGTATCGTGCAGAGCTCAAGAAAGAACTTATAAGGTTTATAGAAGTCAGATCAGGTGCTAAATCAGTGTTAGATTATGATATCGCCTGCACCAAAAGCATGTACAATTTGCCAATCATGACTTCATTCCAGATGCAATGTTCATTCGCTGCCACTTTTGGGACAGTAGATTCTCTCAACACCAACACCAGTGGCAGAGCAGACTCTAACTCTGAGGTCCATTATGATACAGATTTCTGTGTATGCCCCACCAGAAAAACGCAGCACATATTAAAGCATTAGGAATGCTTTAGATCAGGACCACAATTCGTCATGCATAGACAATTCTGTAAGGGGGTGAAACTCACTATTCAACATTGAATCAGTCAGATGAAGTGGTAACATTCACACGGATTCATTCATGAAATATGTTTTTACGCTGTTCAGAAACTCACTTTATGATTTGGCATGCAGTGGGAGTGGAGATGAAGAACATGTGTTGGCATGGGTGGAGAATGGGGAGATTGATGGGGTATGAAGTGTGAAGTTTAGACTTCCTAAAATTTAATAGAACATCAAGATAAATTCCCAAAGAACTGAGATTTACTCGAATCAAAGAACAATATAATGACATTTGGGGATATTAGCAACTGCAAATGCTGCAGAATCTGATATAACAAAGTGTAGAGCTGGAGGAACACAGCAGGCCAAGCAGCATCAGAGGAGCAGGAAGGCTGACGTTTTGGGCTTAGACCCTTCTTCAGGAATTTCTGAATTTTCTGAAGAAGGGTCTAGGCCCGAAATGTCAGCCTTCCTGCTCCTCTGCTGCTGCTTGGCCTGCTGAGTTCATCCAGCTCTGCACCTTGTTGTCTCTTAATGAAATTTGGGGGTCTTTTGTTATGGAATCATGTGCCTCCACAGTTCTGCAATTATCTGATTCCATTAATTCATGTGCTTTACAGATATAGGGCCAAAGTTTCACTTCTGAGGCTTTACCTCAAATGGGACTTGTCAAGCTTTGTGTTCCTGATTCAGGAAACAGTCCTGAATGGTTTTGGAGCTAGGGGCAGAGGTGATGGAATCGAATAATACTGACCTGAACAACTAAATGCCGAGGTACACTATTATTAAAAAGAAAACAGTCTCAAGTACTCTGGACTTTGTCCTATTGTTCTAATGAATATTAAGCATCCTTCATTACCCCATCATAGCCCAACCCATTCCCCTTATCGCCTTTCTACTAACTCATGCTCCCCAACCACTTCCATGGTCTCTCATTCCCTCCATGCAAACACATGAAATGTGTTTCTCAGCTGTGTAGAAATATATCTTGAACTCAAAAAAAATATAAATAAGACTGCATAGGACATGCCATTCAATAAATATTGTGATCCATCTTCTTCATGTCTGCCCCCATCACTTAGAATCATAGAATCCCTCTACTGCTAAAAGGGGTCATTTAGCCTATCGAGTCCGCACCAACCCTCTGAACAGTATCCCAACCAGACGTAGCTGCTGACTGTACCTCCATAAATCTCATTTCCCATGGCTGATCCCTGGACATTATGGGCAATTTAGCATGGCAAACCCACCTAGCCTGCACATCATTTGACTGTGGGAAGAAACCAGAGCATCCTGTGGAAACTCACGCAGACACAGGGCCAATGCTCAGACTCCAGACAGTTGCCTGAGGCTGGAATCAAACCCAGGTTCTTGGTGCTGTGAAAAGTCACATGACACCAAGTTACAGTCCAACAGGTTTATTAGAAATAAGAAGCTTTTGAAGAGCTGCCCCTTCGTCGGGTGTAGCACTTCACCTGATGAAGGAGCAGTGCTGAGAAAGCTTGTGATTTCTGATAAACTTGTTGGGCAATAACCTGATCTTATGTGACTTCTGTCTTTGTCCATCCCAGTCCAATGCTGGCACCTCCACACCTTGGTGCTGTGAGGCAATGATGCTAACCACTGAGCCACTGTGCCACTCTTCAACAGACACCCTCTTAATTGCAATATCCAATGCTAATCTTCCAGCTAAAAACCAGCAAAACTTTTCAAGCACTTATAAAATCAGTCTTTATTAGTTCAGATAAGAGATTGCAGTGATAGAGCTGCTGGGGTTGAGTTATGAAGAAGGAAAGTTGAAGTTGCAAATTGCTGAAGACTTCGCTAAGAAAACCTGATGGGAAATCTAGCTACATTGGATGTCGGGGTGGGAACGGAGGAGCCACAAACAATGCCAGGAGAAGCCAGCAGAGGGTAATCTAAGGCTAGATTTTGCATCTTCCAGTTGCAGCTCAAACCTACATGGCATTGTGAGGAGTACTACAAACCATCTTAAACATCCAACTGAGGGGCCTTGGTGATAATTAAGAATCAGAGTCACTGATCCGTAAGGTTAACTTTCAAAGACTCATTCTGAGGTGAGATAATAAAATGGTATGGAAAGGCAACTAGAATGCCAAAACCTCCCTTTCCTCGGTCCACATTATACTTGAATCTCAAATAAATTTTTGTTTTTACTTTCACTAAATTTAATCATTTAATCATGACACATGGGTTATGATGGAAAATATATGAAACAAAATTTTGATAAGAATGAGTCTTATGACAGCAAGTGGTGCAAAAATAACATTATAGTTATACGTGGATTAAGGTATACAATTTTACCCCATAAATAAAGTGTAAAGCATAAAAAAGTTTAAAATTATCAAAATTAAAGAAAGTGCACGTATTTCAATAGGCAACAAAGATCCTGGGGTCTTTTTGTGGTGGAATGGGTTCTCATCCATTGACTTTTGCACCACGGAAAGAGCCATGGTGTGTTCTTTCACTGGGATCAAGAACTTCAGTGTCGGAAGTTACACCTGCTGAGAGCTGCCATTCTTTCTGCTGCTCTGCATCATTACCAGCAAAATGGTGATTGCTACGAGAAAGAAACGGCACCCTGGCCACTTTCCCAGTGCTGTGCCCCTTATTGATGCATTGATGTTTGAACAAGGGAGACAACAATCAACTTGCAAAGCATGGTGACAAGCAGTTAAAGTGGGTTGAAGCTTTTTAATTTTACATTAACTGTTTACTAACAATCTGTATTAACACTGGAATGGTGTGGGAAAGCTGTCCATGGATGGTACCAGGGCAGACACAGAAAGGTGGTAGAATCACCATCATGATTAAATGCCTTCACTGTCTCCAAATTCACTATGACAGCATAAATATTGCACTCTGTATTGAGGCTCAATTCATGAATGTTCTAAAATGAACAGTCAAAACAAAAAGGAAGTTTGGTGTCAACTTATGGTGTTTACTTCCAAGCCCACAACATCTACCATCTAGAAGGACAAGGGCAGCAGATGCATGGAACACCTGCAAATTCCCCTCCAGACCACACACCATCCTGACTTAGAGCTAAATCACTGTTCCTCCACTGTCACTGGGTCAAGATCCTGGAACTTTCTCTCCAGCAATACTGTTGGTGTCTCTATAGCTGAAATACTGCAGAAGATCGAGGTGACAGCTCATTACCACCTATTCTGGAGCAATTAGGGTTGAGCAATAAATGTTGGCCTAGCTACCAATACTGTATCCATTTTCTGTGAACAAATGATAAAAACCAAAGCAAAAGGGTAACGTGATCAATAGGTAATTTAAAATTACATCACTGCCAAGACAAGAAAAGGGAAAATAAACAAGTTAGTAAACAAACAATGGAGACTTTCCCTGGTATGTTTAATTTCTATTTTTGTCTTGCAAGTTACTGTAAGTGAAAGGAGGATATATTGAGTACTCTATATAGGCTTCCGGAACTTACACAGGCAAGTTAGATGAGGAGACAATGATGCATTTCCTTAATCAATTAGACTGAAATATTATTAAATGAATGGGGTAGTGTGGGAGACGTAAAATGGACTCAATGTCAAATCTTGTACAGGCAGTAGAGAGAGGGTAAGAAAGATTAGGTTTGAAACAGCAAGAAAACAGAACTATAATGTAAAAATGTAGAAAAATAATTAAAAGCTGAAGGAATTAGACTGTACATTTGTAACAGATCATTTTAGAGCCAGAATGGTTGTTTGTCAATAATTATGACACATCATACCATTTAAAAGGTTACTTAGCTGAGACAAACGAGGCCTAACTTCAGGAAACAAGTTTAGTGGGTGCAGGCACTGAAACTTCCTGATATTCAATGAATTTCAATGGTGATTCAGACAATGATGTATTGGTTGTTTGCAAGGCTAATCAGCAACAAATAGCAGCATCTCGGACAGGAACTTTTATTCACATATTTAATTGTCCATTTGCCCTACTAAATTTGCTGTTTGATTTAGTGAGTATTGTTAACCTCGCTGTAATTTTTGTTCTAATTGCATTTTACTGAATTATTTACTAAAATATATACGTATGATTTCTTAATTTAAAGACAAACAATTTACAGCAAGTGTGTTCCTATATATAAAAAAATGAAACAGGAAATGAATAGTTCAAGAAAAGGCTGGGCAAAAGAAAAGACACCTAATTCCTGTGTCTGAAGCTAGTTACTTTGAAGAAAATGTATCTTTTTAAAACAGAAGACGGTGTCCTAAATCATCATTAACTAACTCTTCAGCAGAAAGGTTTAAACATTAAAATTACATTGGGCTGAGGTAATCTTTCGGTTATCGTCAGCCCAAAAACGTAGAATAAGTTAACTGAAATGAGACACAAAACAGCTGGCAAAATATAATCCATCAAAATGTGCAGTAGGTTTGCTGGAGTGAGGATGAAAGGCACATTGTGTCTATCTACATTTGATGGTCACGAAGTTTCAGTTTAAATGTTGGAACACCATATGTGCAGACATACATGAATATTTAACATCAAAAAGTGATTTTTTTTATTGCATCAATCATAATTTAGTTTTATTCTTTTATGAGATAAGGGAAACTCTGGCTTGGGCAGCATTTATTTCCATCTCTAATTGCTCTGGATAAGATGGTGGTGAACCATCTTCTTGAACTGGTGTAGTCCAGAAAGGCAGTGGTATAGTGCTGTCTGGAAGGGAGTTCCAGGTCATTGATCTTTTTGAATTCAAAAGGCTGTACCAAATTCACTGCAAAAGAAGCATCTCACTTTAGGCATTGCTATTATCATTGTACAATTCCTAGTGCTGTACAATTTGACACTCAGGTTTTTGTTAATGCTGTTTTATAACCAGGAGTAGCAGGAATGTAACAGCAACCTGAGATGACAGCTGTTTTTCCTAATAAAGGAAAAAAATAAAGCTCGAAAAACTTATCAGGTCAGGCAGCATCTGTGGAAAGAAGCAAAGCTAATTTTTTAGGTCGATGACTTCTCCACAGATCCTACTGAGGTTTTCCAGCTTTTATTATTCCTGGTTCAAACTTTCAGCTGCTGTAATATTTTATGTTTGTATTATTTCTGTTACCTGCTGTTTACTTGGATCCTTGTTGACAGAACAGAACTCAATACAAGTTGAAAGCTATTATGTGGGCAATGGTTAGCAACTTATCATTCAATGGCAGCCACAATTACTCAATTGATGTTATTCAGGTAACTTTCTATTTGGACAGCTTTTAATGTACCAGAGACTCCCATGACCATCTTAAGGATTTGTGTAAGGGTGGCCAGGATGATGTCTTTTCTACTTTTCCTTGCAGCAGATACCCTGCTTATGTTTGGTATGTTCACTGACTGGTTTAATGAGGAATTAACCATTTGACTGTGTGGGTTTGTATCTGAAGGTCTCTTACTACAGCACAACGGTCCTGTCTACTGCCCAGAACGTATTTCTCAGTGTTATTGTTATTTTAAACAAATACTTAAAAATCTTAATGGCTATTTCTGATTTGAAGTAATTAATGCATTTCATATGAACAATCCTTGAGTGAAATATTAAAAGAGGATTCTTGCATTTAATACCTGTATATCCAGCTTTACATGTACAGCTAAAACCTCCTGGGAAATTCTGGCAAGTTCCATCATTTTTGCAGGGATTCGACTGACATTCATTAATGTCCCTTTCACAAGCAGTGCCCATAAACCCTTCCAGGCAGGTGCACGAAAATCTACTTAATAAATTATGGCAGGTTCCACCATTGTGGCAAGGGGATGGAAGGCACTCATCTATGTCAGTTTCACAGGCATGTCCAGAGTATCCTGGTAGACATCGACAGATGAATGGTTTGAGAGCTGTGTTGGCCACAATGATCACTGGGACACTTTCCTCGCTTTGTAATGATGGACTTACAGCAAGTCTCTTCACACAGCTTCCACCATTCTGACATGGCTCGGTAGTGCAAGGGTCATGGTCCACGGAATCGATTCGTACTCCACTCTGTCTGAATAATGTTTCCTTAATGCTTTCAAAAAAAGTGGCTACCCCACTGGGACTTACATACTGATTGCTAAATCGTTTCACAGCTGCCATTATATATGTTTTTTCATCCTGTTCATAAAACCCATAGATCTGTACTGCAGTTCCCATTTGTGACAGTTGAGAGTTAACAATCCGTAGGAAGTGAAGGTAATGGTTGGTCAGAAAATCTTTCACTGTTGCAATATTTAGCGAAAGGAGGACACTATTGTCTATAGTGGCATTATTGAATCCCATGAAGAATACATGGACATTGTTGTTGACTGCACTGTGCAATCCATCACTACTACGCACAATTAGATCAAAAGTTCCATCTGTTGACCTTGGCTGGGAATTTAGATTGCAAGTACCTACTGGGATGTTAAAAAGAGTGGTAGACCCCATAGTCAGAGTGCACTGGAAAGTGTCCAATATATCTGGATCTTGGGGCTTCACACTCGCCAAGGCTCCACCAGGAAACAGGTTTCCAAAATAGTGAACAAATATCTCCACTGTTCTGGGCTCAGATGGGTTGTCATTCTGATCATTTATTACAACATGTACAGTACTTATGGAAGACATCTGTGGAGTGCCAGAATCTCGTGTGACCACTGACAAGTGGAAATCACTGATCTGCTCCCTGTCAATTTCTCTGGTTGTTGTGAGGATACCCCCTGAGCTTAAACTGAAGTAGCTGGTAGCAGGGCCTGTGCTGAGCAAATGGTAAGTGAAAGGACCTTGGTTTGGTGGAAGGTCTGGATCAGTGGCATTTAGTGTCATCACAACAGCCCCTGCACGTTGGTTCTCCACAACTTCTCCAGTTGTAGATATTAAAGTAGGCCCATTGTCATTAATATCCTCCAGGTTGACAAGTAAATAGGTGCTACCTGTGGCTGAAGGCACTCCTGAATCAACAGCTAATATGGAGAGGTTATATATGGGTACGGACTCACGATCCAGTTCTGCCGCCACTGAAACCTGCCCAGTCTGAGAATCAATAGAAAAGGCACCCTTTTCATTTCCTGATCCGATATGGTAAGTGAATCTGCTCCAACTGGGAACCGAGTCAGAATCAAAGGCACTTACGAAAATGACATGAGACCCAGGTGCTGCTCCCTCATTAATCTGCACATTGTACTCCTCAGATGTGAAAACGGGAGGATCATTGGCATCCAGTATAGTAATATTTACAAAGACTTCATCAACATCAAATCCACGGATACTTCCAGCATTCTTAGCCAGAACCCTCAAGGAAATTTTCTCTTCCTTTTCCCGATCAAGTTGCCCAGATACATAAATTTGTCCGGTATTTTTATCAATTCTTAATCCTTTGCTTCTGCTTTTACCAACAAGGAGGTAGGTGACAACTCCATCATTCCCAAGGTCTCGATCACTGGCAAATACTTCACCAACAGTGGTACCTTTTGAAGCTGCCTCTGAAACCTCAAAGCTATACTGTCTGGACACGAAACGTGGAACATACTCATTTACACCACTGAGCTGCACATAAACATTGGCAAAGCTAAAGTGGTCTTCATCTGGGACATTAAAGGCTTTCACATACGTGTGATAAGTCTGTTTTACTTCAAAGTCTAAAAATCCTTGAGTTGTGATGACTCCAGTGTTTGGATCAATGACAAAAAGGTCACTGTCACTCGTCTCAATTGCATAAGCTATTACAGCATTAGCTCCAGAATCTGCATCCGTAGCATTCAACTGAACAACAGTGGTACCACTTGGGGCATTTTCTGATATAGTTGGAAAATACTCATCCGGGTTGAACAGTGGCGAATTATCATTTGAATCAGTGATGTGAATGGTCACACTTAGGTAGCCAGCTCTTTTCACCCAACCTCCATCTTCAGCACTTATGGTCAGTTCATGCATTTGTTGAGTCTCATAGTCCAAGTGGCCAGCTAGAGATATTGCACCCGTTGTATTAATAATAGAGAACAATTTAGCATCATTTCCTTTAGAAATGTTATATCTGATTAACCCATTCATATCAGCATCTTTATCTCTGGCTGAAACAGTTCTGATTACTGTTCCAATGGCAAGGCTTTCAGGAACTATGATGCTAATGTGGCTCTGAGAGAATTGAGGCGTGTGCAAGTTCTCTTCAGTTACCAAAATACGAACAGTGGATGTTGCACTCAGTGGGGGATTGCCTTTATCCATTGCTGTGATTATGATTAAAAACACTTTATTCACATTGGCTCTCAGAGTGGAAGCAACGGAAACCCAACCATTATTCTTGTTCAGTGTGAATTGATTTGAACTGTTTCCACCAGTAACGTGGTACTCTATTTCTGAATTTAAGTTGTAATCCTTATCATCCACTGCAGTGACTTTGATTAATCTTGTACCAACCTTGACATTCTTAGTAACAGGAGTAAAATAGTTTTCAGATTCAAACTGTGGTGCATTGTCATTACTGTCCACAATGTTGATAATGACTGTAGTTTCACTCATCAAGGGAATTCTACCTCTGTCTGAGGCTGTTATAATAAAACTATGCCTGTTTATATTCAGATTGTTAGAACCTGAGGAATTATGATATTTTGTGTATTGTTTGGTATAGACCTCTCCTGTGCTGGAATTTATTCGGAAGAATTCTGACTGTGATTTTATGAAGTAAAACACTTGACCATTAAGGCCATTGTCAGGATCTGTAGCTACTACCTTAGTAACACTGGACCCAATCTCAGTGAGTTCTGGGTAATCAAGATAGTACGAGGGTTGAGTAAATCGTGGGGCATTATCATTTACATCTGTCACAAAAACAGTAATGTCTGTATTCACTGTCCACCCAGAATCATGGGCATAAACTTTGACTGTGTAGCGCTCCACGTCCTCCCGATTCAGAGGCCTGCTAACTGTGATATCTCCGGTCTTTGCATTTATTGAGAAGGGAAGACTTACATCTCGTATGGAGTACTGACTAACAGCATTCACTCCAGTGTCCTCATCTGAAGTTGTAACACGTGTCACAGTGTAGCCAATAGCAGCATTTTCAGACACCTGAGCACTAAATATCTGTGAGAATCTTGGGGCATTGTCATTTTCATCCAGGACGTTGACAATGACATGACAGACAGAGCTACTTGAGGAAGGTCCTTTATCTGTTGCCTGTACAGTTAAGGTATACTGGGCCTCCTTTTCTCTATCCAAACGTTTGGTATTTCTGATCTCCCCAGTTTCTCTGTTGATATTGAAATTATTGCCTCTGTTACCATCCAGTATAGTATACTCTATTTGACCACTGGGACCACTGTCCTTATCTTCTGCTACAACAGTGATTATTTTGTGTGAGAAGGTATTCTCCATTACATTAGCTATGAAAGGATTCTGTTTAAAAACTGGTGCGTTGTCATTGACATCTAGTACAGTGATATTCAATTGCTTATAGGAAGAATAGGGAGGGTACCCCATATCTCTGGCTTCAATCCACAGAACATACTTCTGAACAGCTTCAAAATCTAATGACTTTTTGAGAACAAGTTTCCCTGTAAGTTGATCAATGTGGAAGACATCACCAAGGTTACCACTGGCAATATAGTAAGATAATGACCCTCTTATAGGGCTTCTTTTTGAAGAAGCTGACACTGTTGTAATGTAGGTATCAATCTTCTGGTCTTCTGGGAAAGTAAAAGACTGTTGACCTGCATTTATTTGAGGAAAATCAGCTTCGTTTCCAAATCTTACTGTCACAGTGGTGGAGTCTGACATTGGATACATTCCTCTGTCTTTAACATTGACAGTAATTGTTATGTCAGTGCCTCCAGTTAACTTCTGTGCAGCCATGATAGCACCACGACTTGGATCAATTTGGAATCTTTCTGCATTTCTTCCTGTCAAGGAATATTGGAGTTCTGCATTGGGGCCTTCATCGTCATCTGAAACTGTCACGGCAAACACAAATGAACCTGTGTACAGTAGAAACAGGGAAGACATTAGGAGTCTGTTAATTGATACATGGTTATGTTAAAAAGCATTTAAAAAATAAAGCAATCCTATCAGATGTTTCTAACTGGAAAATGATCTGAATCTCAACAGCCAATATCAGTTTCCAGTCATGAGTATTTGCATGAATAGAACTAGTGAATAGTGTCACAATATAGTAATCCTTAGCATAATTAAATCACCATTTGCTTACGTTCTTGGCCTTATATGCTCATCACTCACAGCATTACGTGGCACACCAATGCAAAATACCCTAGGTCCAAAGAGTAGGGTTTGGAAAAAGTCAATTATCATTGCACTGATTGAGTTTGTGGTCTGACTATGGACTGAGAAAATCTTGGTTTATAAACATAATAGATATACAGCCTTTGGAGACTTGAATTACTTTTCAAACAATCAACAAATTTGTAAAACTATTATGACAATGCTCAGTGAACAAAGCCTATAAACAGAAGGGAGGTCTATCAGTACATGTAACAGAAATTTAGGTTGACATTTTCCAAATTCAGAATTATTGGTATGAAACCATTCTGAGCAGAATAAATTCATCCCACATTTTTACTCTTAAATCCTAACTGTAGACAGTGTTAACTATGATAATGTGATCAGTACCTGTAAAAAAACAGTATGCTTTCAATTAACAAGATGGGCATGAAATCAATTGTTGAATAACACATGTTAAAATCACATGTGAGTGCATTCATTTCCTTATGAAATGGAAATTAGAATCTCGTCTGAATGGACATTTAAGACGATACATTCTAGTGATGAATTATAAAAATTTTGCTTTAATGATTCTGACCTTCACCTCAAAATGTTGGTGATCTGTACAATCATAAGATGGAAATAACAATGCCAATCAAAAATAGTTTAACAAGGCAAAACAGTATACTATTCTTTAAAAATGTTAAGACTCGCCATGAGAATTAAGTGTATAGCATACTGGGTTCATGGCTGCAATGGAAAATTAAGCTCCTTTCATGGATTCTTGTGTAGGCAGTTTCATGCTAGCTAGCTACAATTTGATATCTCATAACATACAGTTGATTAAAAAGCGAGCCTCGCTAGCTAGCATGTTTTGAATAACAGTCCATGAGAAAGCTGATGACTGGTATTATGGGATATATTTGCCAAACGCTGGAGTTGCATTGGAATAAACAGTGGATGAACATTGGAATTTGGAATGTTCCTGCAGATTGGAAACCAGCAAATACCATCCCACTACTTAAGAAAGTAGCATAAGAGAAAACGGGGAAGCAGAACTGATCAACCTTCCTTCAGCAGTAGGGGGAATAATATAGTCCATGATAAAGAATGTGATAAATGGTCACTAAATGAAAATGACCTAACTGGGCATAGTCAACATGGATTTGCAAATAGAAAATCATGTTTGACAAATCTTCTGGAATTTTTTGAGGATGTTATTAACAAACTTTACAAGGAGGAGTCTATGGATGTAACAAAATCAAAAATTTCTGAAAAAACTCAGCAGGTGTGGCAGCATCTGTGGAGAGAAAGCAGAGTTAACCTTTCAGACTCAGTGACCCTTCTTCAGAACCTTCTCTGCTTTCTCTCCACAGATGCTGCCACACTTGCTGATATTTTTCCAGCAATTTCTGATTTTGTTTCTTTATTCATTAATGGGATGAGGGCGTCACTGGCTAGGCAGCATTTAGTGCCCGTCCCTAATTGCTCAGAGGGTGGTTCAGAGTCAACCACATTGCTGTGAATCTGGAGTCCCATGTAGGCCAGACAAGGTAAGGATGGCAGTTTCCTTCCCTAAAGAAGATTAGTGGATCAGATGGGTTTTTCCCAACAATTGGCAGCAGATTCACAGGCATCATTTGACTCTTAATTCCAGGTGTTTTATTGAATTCAAATTCCACCATATGCCATGGCCTCAGATGGTTATCTGGGTCAACAGTCTGATTTCTAGCATCTGTGGTTCTTTGTTTTTTTGTTTAGTCAATGGATGTAGTATACTTAAATTTTCAGAAGACTCTCGATAAGATCAGTTAGCAAAATGAAAACACATCGAATCGGAGGTATTGTACTGTTTTGGTTTAAGGACTGCCTGACAGACAGAAACCATTAAGGATTAAATGGGTTATTCTTATCTTCATAGACTGTAACTAGTAGAGTATTGCAAAGATCAATATGTGGATCATAGCTGTTCAAAATATATTACTGATTTGGACATGGGGGCCAGTGTAATATTTCCAAGCTTGTATATATTACCACCTAAGCAGGAGTATCTGTTATGAGGAAGCTGTAAAGTTTTTTCGGGGGTTTTGGATAGGTTTAATGAGTGGGTGAGAATATAGTAAATGGAATATGTGGAAAAAATGTTATCCACTTTGGCATGGAGGAAGAGATGTGCAGAGTACCTTAGAATCTTTGAATCCCTAAAGTGTGGAAGCAGGCTATTCATCCCATTGAGTCCACACCAACTCTCAAAATGGCATCCCACCCAGACCCACCTATCCTCGTGACCCTGCATTATTTCCCACAGCCAATCCACCTAGCCTGCACATCTTTGGACTATGAGAGGAAACTGGAGCACCTGGGGGAAACCCACATAGGCATGGAGAGAATGTGTAAGCTCCACACTGAGTTGCTTGGTGCTGTGAGGCAGCAGTGCTAACCACCGAGCCACCATGCCACCCCAAAATTGGTAAGGCTAATGGAACATTTGCCTTTAATTAATGCAGGAGGATTTGAGTAGAGGAGTAGTGAAGACTTACTTCAATTGCATAGAAGTTTGGTAAGACCACACGTGGACTAGTGTGTGCAATGTTGGTCTCTGTACCTCAGGAAATATATTATTGCCACAGAAAGAGTGCAGTGAAAATTCATTAGTCTTGTTCCTCGGATAGAGGCACTGTCCTATGAAGACAGACTGGCAAACTAAATCTGCATTCTACAGAGTTTGAAACATGAGAGACGATCTCATTTCAACCTACAAGATACTTAAGGGAATAACAGGGTAAATGCAGATGTTTCCCCTGGTTGGGGAGTCTAGGACCAGGCAACACAAAAACAAAAAGGATGCCATTTAGGACCAAGATGAGGAGAATTTTTTATACTCACAGGGTGGTGAATCTTTGGAATTCTTTATGCCAGAAGGCAATGGAAGCTCAGTCTTTGAATACACTTAAAGTAGAGATTGGTAGATTCTTAATTACCAATGAGGGCAGTGTGGGTAAAATGTATTGAAGATTTCTGATCAGGCACGATCATATTAAATGATGGAACAGAGTTGACAAATGGTATAGAATTGTCTACTCTCTTTTCCTATACCCTTATGTTCAGGTGGATCATCAGTGTCTTTGTTTGTCCTATGCATTCCTGTGGTCATAGGATTGATGGAAATGTGCATATGCTAGAAAACTGTAGATAAATAAGAGCAATTATTAAAAGGCATTTAATGAAATTGGTTATATTTTCATATTATTAAAGGTCAACTGGTTTATATTACATCACAACATACAAACTAAATTATAACCAATATTGATTTTCTATAACTTCAAGTTTTTTTTAATTCTAATGTTTTGTGATTTAAAATAAATGAAAGCAATATTGAGAAGTGAATGTCACACACTGAAAACCATGAGAGTTTGTTGTGTTCTCATTGCAGATAAATAATTAACTGTGACTGTAATAAACAATAAACTGTATACTTGGGGATATCGATGTATGAGTTACTATTTCATCCAGGTGGTGGAGGATTCAATAATATCTCAGAAAGCAAGATGAACAGCCTATAATGTTCCCAGCCTCATGGTGCCGATGTTTGTCTGTCTGCATTAAGCTACAAAGGGGATCTATCTACAGACAGCAGATATACCCTTTTAGGCATTTCATGAAGACTGATGCATTTGCAAACATTTGGCTTGCCTCATGGCAACTGGTTCCCTCCTACTTCTTAACTGATGGTCTCAAGGAAGATCATGTCCAATGTCCCACTGCTTGTTAGAGATAATGGAAACTGCAGATGCTGGAGAATATGAGATAACAAAGTGTGGAGCTGGATGAACACAGCAGGCCAAGCAGCATCTTAGGAGCACAAAAGCTTTTGTGCTCCTAAGATGCTGCTTGGCCTGTTGTGTTCATCCAGCTCCACACTTTGTTATCCTGCTGCTTGTTATTCTGGGTTCGCCGAACAAATTCACACCAAAGGGTGGAGGAGAATGCTAGCGGTAAAATTCACTCCTCTTGTTCAGCAGAACCAAGAAATGAGATTGCTGCTGGTAGAAATCACTACATTCTGTCTCAGTTATATGTGATAAAGTTCACTCTGCACTTAAAATTCTGTTTATTATGTTGGATGTTAACGTACACAATATTCTGTACTTCTGATGGTTTCCACATTGAAGGATTAAATAAATATAACGTAACCAGGTGTTAGCCTTGGTTCAGTAGTCACATTCTTGATCATAAGTTAGAATGTTATTGCTACAAAATTTCATACCACAGATTTAAATATGGAACTTAGGATGACACTTCAGTGGAAGACTGTGCGCGTGAGTGCAATCTTTTGGATGAGACATTAAATTCATTTTATCTCTGCTTTCTCAGATGCATATATAAGATCCTATAATATCACAAGAACAAAAAGATGGGTTTTTTTATTTCATAGTGTCACAACATCTATTCCTCAACCAACATCATTAAATAAAAGATTGATGATTGCAATTGTGACCTTGATGTATTTCAATTGTGCCCATATTTCTCGAGTACTTTTTATTTTACCGTGATACACTATTGAAAATTCTAAAGTCATGAAGTGTGTTAAATAATTACAAGTTCTTTCCATAAAAAATCAGTAGTTGAAAATCAAAATTATATTCTCAGGCAGTAATAAAGGTTAGGACATAATATTTCTATGTTTCCCATTCAGAATAATAAGGATTTAATACATATTATTCACAGCTTTGTGTGAGCTGTTTCTTGCTCCAAATTTGTACTTTTAGTTTAGTGATCTGGCTGAAATGAAATACACACGCCAGATTCACAGTTAAAAATAGTTTCATTCAGCTGAAGGAAATTCTGCAGTAATACCACTGATATACAGTTATCTATCAACAATACATCACAGTAAATTAATTTGGATGATAGCCAACAATTTAAACTCTTTTAATCTCTAATAAAAAGTACAAATTACTGAAGAAGGATAGTGCACATTAAACATGCATTACTTAATCATCCTGTTTTGTTATTCACTTCATCCATTCTTTGCCTATGAGGCATTTGCAGACATGACAGCAGGAGATGTGATGTTTTAGAATGCATTAATACATCAACACATTGTACATTGTGACTGTTATTGGATATGTTTTAATCAGTATCTATGTCTTTGTATATTAAAATTCTATTGAAAGCTATTAATTGAACATTACACTCAATTTATATTTCCTTTATCCTTATTGTGTATTTATTTGCTTTTCATTACTTATTGGACAGCCAACCTTCTACAAGATTTTCTTGTCATCTGTTCTACATTCATATGTAATATTTGTTAATTTGAACATTTTGTTTCATTTTTCCTTAATTTGGATAAATGTTAACAAACTATTTTGATGTTGTCAATCTGTGACTTCTCGCTTGCTTTCTTTGACTTATCCATTTCCATTTCTGGGGTAGTCTGCTCATCATTGTCTATAACTAGCGTGCTGGTGTGCACAGCTACCCAGATTATATTTCCTCTTGCCCAAATTCTTGCTAGGACAATCTTTCATCCTTTGTTTCCCCTGTCCCTTTGACATGACCTTCTATATGGCAACTTCCAAAGTATTTTCCTTTTCATTTGGAATGCTTTTGACAAACTTCTTACCTGCATTTGTTGGTGATGGGATATGAGTAACATATGGGAAGTGACGAAATTTCGGAGGGTTGTCATTGATGTCTGAAATTGTAATAAACACAGTGGCTGAACTGGACATGGCTTGAGGTATGCCTCCATCGGTAGCTACCACCACAAGACTGTATGTTTCTTTGCTTTCTCTGTTCAGCAGAGCACTTGTGATAATTTGTCCAGTAGATGGATTAATGGAAAATTGGGAGTTGCCACCAACCAGGCTGTAGCTGTTAGAAGGAAGATAATTAAAAAAAAATCAGTGGGTGCATTAGGGATTGAGTTACATTTAGCAGCTTCAGTAAAGTGAAGTAAACAAAGTCAAAAGAAAAACTGTTTCAGAATACAAGTAAAAGGTATAGGTTCTTCTTGAAACTACTCAGTGACAGATCATCAAGAATGCCTAGATGCGAGTATTGGCAGGGTACCACTCGTGTTTTCCTACTGTTCACACAATACTCTCAAACTAAGGGTCACTGCACCAGGCTTGATATTCCGTTCTCTCTAATGCTGACCATTTGTAAACATCCTAACCGTTGTCCGAGATGTACTAATGTAACCGACACCAGAAACCAAATGGAGACAATTCCATCACTGTATAGCTCAGGACTGTATTTCTTCAGAATCTGAACTAATTACTGTAACCATCTAACACATGCCTATTCAGTTCAATTGAATACAAGGGATAATACTCAACTTTTACTTTTAGATTTATAGCAGAAGAACTTGTTTACAAACCTCATTGAAGAGTTAGTTAATCCTGCACTGACTTCAACCACTCTCCACACATCCACACCAAAATCTAATAATGTATCAATCTCCAGAGGTTAAATAATAAACAACATAGATTCCAAAGCTGTGACTTGGAGCCAAGTGAGTCTTTAATTGACTATGAAAAGTCTCCACATAATTTCCTAAGAAAGCCGAACAGTTTGGGTGCATATGCTTTACCACTTTAAGGCAAGTAACTTAGTAAGTATGTGAAAACAGAACGGCTAACGTTAGATTCCTTTGCATCAAGGTCAAATGCTGCAATCAACTATAAGTGTTTTGATTGAGAACCAAGGTGTGTGTTTTACTTAGCTGTTAGTTAAAGACATAGCAAAGTGAAATAAAACAGAAATTTTAATGAACTTCAGGAATTTTAAAGAATTTAGAATTATAAAGATTTCACTGGATTAATTTCTTCAAGTAGGATTTGAAATCTATTCAATGTTTCATAGTCAGTGGAATTAAACTCAATTAGGTATTATTTATTTATTTTAGTTTTGTGCTTCCTTCAATTCTGAATTAATTAAATTTACTTTTAAAATATTGGTCACTTGTGTTTCCACATCGGGAAACTTTAAACTTTTAATAATACTGCACGTGTCTTCCATCACAGTTTTATATTTGAATAATTCCACATATGAATAAAAGTATGAATTCAACAGGGGTAGATTATGTTGAATTAATCTCTGTGCCATCAAAACAAAGGAAAGACTGCATTTATGTAGCATCTTACATGACCTGAGAACATGCGAAGGTATTTCACAGTCAGCAAAATAATTCTGAAGTGATGTAATGTCAGAAACGTATCAGCCAACTGTGTAAACTAAGTTCCCATATACATAAACAGGAATGTGATAATGAGCAAATAATCTGTGTTACTTATGTTGGCTGAAGGGTAAATACTGATCAGGACATTAGGGAAAACTCCCCTGCTCTCTGTTGAAATATTGCCACAGTATCATCTTCTTTCATCTGAGACAGAGTACAGAATGTTTGTCCCAACTGAAAGACAGCAGGTGTAACAGTCCAGCACTCCTTTAGCACTACACTAGCATGTCAGCCTATATAGTGTGTTCTGTGTAGAGCCTGTATGGGTCAGTCATCTTGTCTCTTGCAACAGTACCAAATTAAAATGCTGTACTAAATGGGTAATATGCTCAGAAAGTAATGGAAATGTGATTATGGCATTGTTTTCCACACAACAATGTTCAGACAAGAACCTAAGTAGTAGTTCATCCCAAATGTGTGGGCAGGTCCTAGCAGACTTCTTAACATTGCTTCGTCACAAAATCTTGATGGCACTTCTACAGGACTTCCATACAGACACGGGGAGAATGTGCAATCTCCACACAGACAGTCACCTGAGGGTGGAATTGAACCCCGCTCCCTGGTGCTGTGAAGCTGCAGTGCTAACCACTAAGCCACCACATCATCCTGGTCAAATACTGCCTTGATATCTAGGGTACTCATCACCATTTGTTTCCTGAGTTTATTTACATTGCCCATGTTCAGACAAATGCTATGATGAAGTCAGGTGTTGCACTGCTGGAACCCAAATTGTGTATCAGTGAACAGGTTAACATTGACAAAGCGCCACTTGACAACATTGTCAAAGAGGCATTCCTTTAGCTGGCTAATGATTGACAACAGACTGATAAGATGGTGATTGGCTGGGTTGTAGTTGTCCTACCTTTTATGGAGAAGATACGTCTGGTTAATTTAATCAAATTAGTGCTGTGGCTGTATTGGGACAGCTTGACCCAAAGCGGCAATTAAATCTGGAACAGAAGTCTTCAGTACCATTGCTAAAATATTTATCAGGGTTCATAACCTCTTCAGAATCCAGAACTTCAATATTTCTTGATACAAGTCAATCGTATTAGCTGGCAATTGGTATTTGAGATGTTGGGGATGTGTGAGGCTGAAATGCATCACTCACTCAGGACTTCTGGCTGAAGATGCTTGCAAATGCTTCAGCCTTTTCTTTTGTACTGATGTGCTGGGATTCTCCATCATTGAAGAGGTGGGTATTTATGAAGCATTCTCCTGTTCATTGTTTAACTGACCACCACTATTCAAGATGGGATTTGTCATGTGTCACAGAGCCATTAAGTCACAGAGTAATACAACACATTCGGTCCAACTAGTCCATGCCAACCAAGCTTGCAAAACTAAATTAATTCCACTTGCTTGCATTTGTCCCATATCTCTCTAAACCTTGTTTCAGAGGTAGTGGGAACTGCAGATGCTGGAGAATCCAAGATAACAAGGTGTAGAGCTAGATGAACACAGCAGGCCAAGCAGCATAACAGGAGCAGGAAAGCTGACGTTTTGGGCCTCAATCTTTCTTCAAAAACGGGGGAGGGGAAGGGGGTTCTAAAATAAGTAGGGAGAGAGGCGAAGGCAGATAGAAGGTGGATAGAGGGGAAGATAGGTGGAGAGGAGATAGACCGGTCAAAGAGGTGGGGATGGAACCAGTAAAGTGAGTGTAGGTGGGGAGGTAGAGAGGAGATAGGTCAGTCCAGGGAGGATGGGTGGGTCAAGGGGGCGGGATGAAGTTAGTAGATAGGAGATGGGGGTAGGCCTTGAAGTGGGAGGGGAGGTGATAGGTAGGAGGAAGAACAGGTTAGGGAGATGGGGACGAGCTGGGCTGGTTTTGGGATGCGGTGGGGGAGGGAAATTTTGAAGCTTGTGAAGTTGAGGTGGGAGGATGGGATAGGTGGGAGGAAGGACAGTTTAGGGAGGCGGGGACGAGCTGGGTTGGTTTTGGGATGCGGTAGGGGGAGGGGGCATTTTGAAGCTTGTGAAGTCCACATTGACACCATTGGGCTGCAGGGTTCCCGAGCAGAAAAACAGTTGTTGTTCCTGCAACCTTCAGGTAGCATCGCTGTGGCACTGCAGGAGGCCCAGGATGGACATGTCGTCTGTGGAATGGGAGGGGGAGTTGAAGTGGTTCGCAACTGGGAGGTGCAGTTGTTTCGTGCGAACTGAGCGTAGGTGTTCTGCAAAGCAGTTTCCAAGCCTCCACTTGGTTTCCCTGATGTATGTGAGGCCACAACAGGAACACCGGATGCAGTATACCACATTAGCAGATGTGCAGGTAAACATCTGCCTGATGTGGAAAGTCTTCTTGGGGCCCGGGATAGGGGTGAGAGGGGAGGCGAAGGAGTAGGTGTAGCACTTCCTGTGTTTGCTGGGAAAAGTGTCGAGTGTGGTGGGGCTGGAGGGGAGTGTGGAGCAGACAAGAGTGTCACGGAGAGAGTGGTGCCTGGACTGACCTATCTCCTCCCTACCTCCCCACCTACACTCACCTCTACAGGCCCCATCCCCACCTCTTTGACCGATCTATCTCCTCTCCACCTATCTTCTCCTCTATCCATCTTCTATCCACCTCCCCCTCTCTCCCTATTTATTTCAGAACCCCCTTCCCCTCCCCCATTTCTGAAAAAGGGTCTAGGTCTGAAACGTCAGCCTTCCTGCTCCTCCGATGCTGCGTGGCCTGCAGTGTTCATCCAGCTCCACACCTTATTATCTCTCTAAACCTTTCCTATTTAGATACCTGTCCAAATGTCTTTTAAATATTGCAACTGTACCTACCACTTCCTCTGGCCGTTCATTCCATGTATGAACCACATTCTGAGTGAAAAAAAAATTGCCCCTCTGGTCATTTATAAATTTTTCTTCTCTTACCTTAAAAATAAGTCAT
This sequence comes from Stegostoma tigrinum, assembly GCF_030684315.1. Lineage (NCBI taxonomy): Eukaryota > Metazoa > Chordata > Chondrichthyes > Orectolobiformes > Stegostomatidae > Stegostoma > Stegostoma tigrinum. Next base: position 32,252,710 of record NC_081354.1, read on the forward strand.
CTAGTTTTCAACCCTCCCAACCCTTTGGAAAAGACCCTTGCTATTCAACTTATCTATGAGCTTCATGAGATTATAAACCTTCAGAAGGACAGAGCTTAGATCTGATCCATTGTTTGTCTTATTGCTTAGCTCTGTCCCATTGCACGATGCTTAGAGTGTTTGGCTTGCAGTGAAGCATCAGCAGGCTGACTTCTGATTTTTCGGAGTGCCTCTTACCACTGCATTCTTGAGTGCCTAGTTTAGTGGTTACAGATAAGTGAGGGAAATGTTGGGCAATGAGATTACAGATTGCCATTCAATACAACTCCTTTGCTGCTGACCAATATGGATAGCTAGTCTTGACTGCTAGACCTGTTTGGAGTCAATCCCATACAGCACTATAGTGTCAACAGACAACTGTAAATCCACCCAATGTCACAATAGCACTTTTATCTGTGAAACAGGTCATTGCTGTCTATAGACAAAACAGGTATTGCAGATGACAATTTTTCATTCATGGGATGTAGCCTTTGCTGGCTAAGACTCAATATTCTTGACAAGGTACTGGTGAACTGTCTTCTTGAACCATTATAATATATTTAAATACACCCACACCCGCACAATGCAAAAGAAAGTTTCAGTGTATTTCGATACAGAATTTTGCAACTACCAGAATGCCCTTCTCATGCCTCACAGAGATGTTAATATACAATAAATAACAGAAGAAAAGAGAACACAAAATAATTCTTAATCATCAATGAAAATACGGCTTATTTGATTCCACTTGTATATTGCATAGTCACATGGTTCAAAATCTTCCAAATTATTACTTTAATAAATTTTTTCACCCAGCCAAACTGATTGCTTCAAAGGAAAACATTACACTGTATCAAAGGGAGATACTGGAAATTGTACAAAAAAGGGTGTAAGTGAACCCTGCTTTCACTACCTACTTTGTGAATCTCCAGCATGGAACATTATTTACAGAGGCAAGAAAACGTAACTGAACAGACTAATTTATGAAGTTACCCTGAGCAGCATAAAGAAGCTTAAAGAATTCTACCTTCTGTAAAACTATACTAACTGCTTGCTGAGTGGTGTTGTGAACAATATGTCATCACCACTTAGTTTCATCATTATTTTTGTTTGCCTGAATTGGGAATTAGAGTTTTATGGCGGGATTTTTGTCTAGCCTTGGGAATTCATTCATTGTATGAATGAATGCCATGCCATAGTAAAGATGTCACAGTAGATGCTCCACATGATGTCATCACTTGAAACCATAAAGAATATGTTTTATATCAAGATGTTTATCATGGACAAAACGTTTTACTTTGACTTGGTATTAATGAGTAGTTAAAACATAATGGCTCAGAACTTGATTGTGTTGAAAAATGCATGTCCTCCTCATGCCCGTAATATGCAGTATGTGCACCTCCTGCACAAACTATTATGAAAATTCATTCATGGATTATTGGCTAAACCAGCACTAAGGGCCCTGGAGAAGGTGGTCGTGTGTTTGTCAACTCTCAAAGTGCACAAGTTTAGTGCTTGAAAAACAGGGTGGTTCAGTCCAGGTTCTGACCAATGAGTTATATTTGAGAATATCACAGTTACTGTTGAACATGCTGAGCCACAACAGTGAGAGAAACATGCATCATACAAAATGCCATTACCTAATAACTGCATTTGAACCTTCATCAACATCAGTGGCGTTTACAAGTAAGGCATCAGTCCCTGTTGGAACATCTTCAGCGATTATGGCATGGTAAGTTTTGAAAGCAAACGCTGGAATATTGTCATTGATATCATCAACAATCAAGATGATAGTGCCTGTGCCAGTAAGAACTGGAGATCCTGTAAGGAGAATGAGAACAGTAGAAAGCGGGGGAAAGAAAAAGAGAGAGCAAGAGATGTTAACACAACAAATCAGATATTTGCAATTAGTTTATTTCATTTTATAGAGATGCTTCTATCACTTGTAAAGAAAGTAATAGCAATAAAAGCTCATTTTTGAATGTTGTATGCAATTTCAACATAGTATAGACTGAGGAAGCTGATCAAAGGTACAGCTTTTACTTAAAACATAGTTACTAAACTCAAATAAAACTGCATGAAATTATCATTGGACAAATCACTGAAGTCAACTGATAGGACTTTTACAAGTGTTAAGAGCTACAGACAATATCTACAAAATGAACTGAAAACTCAACAGTCTTCTCACGCTTTAGATATTTCCCAGTTGTTGAAAAGGCACTGGTTCAGTTCTGAAATATTTTTAATGACAGCTACAGAAGCAAATTGCTTTCCTTCTAATTATTAGCAAGTGCATTTTTGTTCAACACTGAATGTTTTCCTTGTGTTCAGATGGATCAGCATCAGAACAATTCATCTCTGGTTTAATAATAACACTACTACATTGTTTCCCTTAAAAAGAAATCTGTTACTTTGCCAATCTTTTATATCTATTTCCAGCATATTATTTGTGATATGACACAACTCTACAGCCATCAATGAAGCTCTCAGAATTTTAACTGAGAATGTTTGTGTATGACATATCACACTATATAATGCTAGTTTTTAAACTGCTAATGCTCCAGATAAAATTTGAGCATATAAAGTTTTGCCATTTTCCATCCATGCTGATATTTTCATTAATATTAGTAAATAAAATGGAAAGCAAACAACTATATTACCACAAAAACACTTTGGATCTTGCTATGAACAGCTGCACATGAAACAATTACTCACCTGTTAACTATTACAAAAGTGAAAGTATTAAAATAGAGATAGACAACAATGACCTGGGAATTGCACTTTGTGGCTGTTAAGTGGCTATTCAGAGGTAAGTGTTGATTTATTGCATAATTGGCATATTGAAATATGTAATTTCTATAACTCTCTAGCAGGATTAATGACAAATCTGAATTGGTTGCTTAACATTGAAATTTGAGTTAGGAAATGGGAATTGGGTACATTTTGTTCCATAAAATTATTGCTTTAATTAGATTTTAATTACTCTGTGGTAACTGTTACCACTGATCACAGTAACTGGAAAAATCAATCTGGCAATAAATCTGCTCAAAATACATTAAATTTACTGAACTACCTCTGCCAAACAGAAAATCTACACCAATGTCATCAGGTTGACTAAATGAGTGCACACTTAGTTTACTTTTCTTCCAGAACTCTGGAGAAAGGAGAAGTCTGTCTTCCATTTAGATTGGACATTATTACAAGAGCATGTTCACCCAAAGGAATGGACACTGTCTTTTCTTCACTGCATCTGGTGACAGTCTCAAACACTCTGAGCCCTGATAACTTGGGCAGTAAGCCAAAAACAAAACTACTGCAACTTAATTCGTAGGAATGACCATTCCGCTGTTCAAAGCTACACTTCCATTCTAAATAATAAAATGTGAGGCTGGATGAACACAGCAGGCCAAGCAGCATCTCAGGAGCACAAAAGCTGACGTTTCAGGCCTAGACCCTTCATCAGAGAGGGGGATAGGGTGAGGGTTCTGGAATAAATAGGGAGAGAGGGGGAGGCGGACCAAAGATGGAGAGAAAAGAAGATAGGTGGAGAGAGTATAGGTGGGGAGGTAGGGAGGGGATAGGTCAGTCCAGGGAAGACGGACAGGTCAAGGAGGTGGGATGAGGTTAGTAGGTAGATGGGGGTGCGGCTTGGGGTGGGATGAAGGGATGGGTGAGAGGAAGAACAGGTTAGGGAGGCAGAGACAGGTTGGACTGGTTTTGGGATGCAGTGGGTGGAGGGGAAGAGCTGGGCTGGTTGTGTGGTGCAGTGGGGGGAGGGGACGAACTGGGCTGGTTTAGGGATGCGGTGGGGGAAGGGGAGATTTTGACACTGGTGAAGTCAATATTGATACCATTAGGCTGCAGGGTTCCCAGGCGGAATATGAGTTGCTGTTCCTGCAACCTTCGGGTGGCATCATTGTGGCACTGCAGGAGGCCCATGATGGACATGTCATCGAAAGAATGGGAGGGGGAGTGGAAATGGTTTGCGACTGGGAGGTGCAGTTGTTTGTTGCGAACTGAGCGGAGGTGTTCTGCAATGCGGTCCACAAGCCTCCGCTTGGTTTCCCCAAGGTAGAGGAAGCCACACCGGGTACAGTGGATGCAGTATACCACATTGGCAGATGTGCAGGTGAACCTCTGCTTAATGTGGAATGTCATCTTGGGGCCTGGGATAGGGGTGAGGGAGGAGGTGTGGGGACAAGTGTAGCATTTCCTGCGGTTGCAGGGGAAGGTGCCGGGTGTGGTGGGGTTGGAGGGCAGTGTGGAGCGAACAAGGGAGTCACGGAGAGAGTGGTCTCTCCGGAAAGCAGACAGGGGTGGGGATGGAAAAATGTCTTGGGTGGTGGGGTCGGATTGTAGATGGCGGAAGTGTCGGAGGATGATGTGTTGTATCCGGAGGTTGGTGGGGTGGTGTGTGAGAACGAGGGGGATCCTCTTTGGGCGGTTGTGGCGGGGGCGGGGTGTGAGGGATGTGTTGCGGGAAATACGGGAGACGTGGTCAAGGGCATTCTCAATCACTGTGGGGGGAAAGTTGCGGTCCTTGAAGAACTTGGACATCTGGGATGTGCGGGAGTGGAATGTCTTATCGTGGGAGCAGATGTGGCAGAGGCGGAGGAATTGGGAATAGGGGATGGAATTTATGCAGGAGGGTGGGTGGGAGGAGGTGTATTCTAGGTAGCTGTGGGAGTCGGTGGGCTTGAAATGGACATCAGTTACAAGCTGGTTGCCTGAGATGGAGACTGAGAGGTCCAGGAAGGTGAGGGATGTGTTGGAGATGGCCCAGGTGAACTGAAGGTTGGGGTGGAAGGTGTTGGTGAAGTGGATGAACTGTTCGAGCTCCTCTGGGGAGCAAGAGGCGGCGCCGATACAGTCATCAATGTACCGGAGGAAGATGTGGGGCTTGGGGCCTGTGTAGGTGCGGAAGAGGGACTGTTCCATGTAACCTACAAAGAGGCAAGCATAGCTGGGGCCCATGCGGGTGCCCATGGCCACCCCCTTAGTCTGTAGGAAGTGGGAGAAGTCAAAAGTGAAGTTGTTGAGGGTGAGGACGAGTTCGGCTAGGCGGATGAGGGTGTCGGTGGAGGGGGACTGGTCGGGCCTGCGGGACAGGAAGAAGCGGAGGGCCTTGAGGCCATCTGCATGCGGAATGCAGGTGTATAGGTACTGGACGTCCATGGTGAAGATGAGGTGTTGGGGGCCAGGGAATTGGAAGTCCTGGAGGAGGTGGAGGGCGTGGGTGGTGTCGCGGGCATAGGTAGGGAGTTCCTGGACCAAAGGGGAGAAAATGGAGTACAGATAGGTGGAGATGAGTTCGGTGGGGCAGGAGCAGGCTGAGACGATGGGTCGACCAGGGCAGGCAGGTTTGTGGATTTTGGGAAAGAGATAGAAACGGGCCGTGCGGGGTTGGGGAACAATGAGGTTGGAGGCTGTGGGTGGGAGGTCCCCTGACGTGATGAGGTCATGAATGGTGTTGGAGATGATGGTTTGGTGCTCGGCTGTGGGGTCATGATTGAGGGGGCGGTAGGAGGTGGTGTCGGAGAGTTGGCGTCTGGCCTCGGCGATGTAGAGGTCAGTGCGCCATACTACCACTGCGCCACCCTTGTCTGCGGGTTTGATGGTGAGGTTGGGGTTGGAGCGGAGGGAGCGGAGGGCTGCCCGTTCTGCAGGGGAGAGATTGGAGTGGGTGAGAGGGGTGGAGAGGTTGAGGTGGTTATTGTCTCGACGGCAGTTGGAGATGAAGAGGTCGAGGGAGGGTAGGAGGCCTGGGGGTGGTGTCCAGGAGGAGGACTTGTGTTGGAAGCGGGTGAAGGGGTCAGTGGAGGGAGGGTTAGGCTCCCGGTTGAAGAAGTAGGCATGGAGGCGAAGACGGCGGAAAAACTGCTCTATGTCCAATCATGACTGGTATTCGTTGATGTGTGATTGTAGGGGGACAAAGGTGAGCCCCTTACTGAGGACTGACCGTTCGTCCTCACTTCCATTCGAAACTTAGGTTTCTCAAAGTTGTAACTGTCTATCAGACATCATTGTATTTGCCATTAGATTCAGGTATATTTATGTCTGAACAGAGACTGATGCAAACTATTACTGAACTCATCTCATTGCTGTCAAGTTTCTGAAAGTATTAACACAGAAAAAAACTAATATTATGATATTGTTAGCAATCATTCCATTACATTACAGTTACCAAAGTCTATTTTTTCTCCTCTTTCTTTAAGATGTATTTTGCTGAAACTTGAAACCAGCAGAACTCTCCTATTTAACCTGCTTGACTATTATTCAGGCAAGAATCCAGATTATTGGCAAAAATTATCCAACACTTGGGAAAATCATAACTGAAACAGATCCTATCGAGATCCAAAATCTCCACTGCACACTTATATGCATTACCAATGCATGTTTGTACCCAACTATTTTACTAATGTAGAAAGTAAAGTATAGGCACATGACAAGAGGTCTAATTCAACTCAGGATGGTCTGTTAACGTCAATGATATCATCAAAGGGTTACTGTGAGGCAGGTCTTCCAGAGAACTGCAGATCTGGGAAAACTCAGCTACCATTCTCTCTTTTTTGCTCACTTAGTGCAGAATGAACTAAGTGATCCTGATACTCAGTGGGTAAAAGTCCAGCTGAGTCTTGGACTCGCTCACCACTCACAGTATTGTGAGAATTCTGTGATGCAGGACCCATAGGTAAAGCACATCAGCTTAATTGGAAATATGTAACATGAAAATCACTTAAATATGATAAGACTTAAATGAATTGAGATTGTTAGAGTTTGGATGTGGTGGTCAAGAGAAAGAGAGACACAGCTGCGAAGCGATTTTTAAAAGTTACAGTTTTATTGTGCACACGGGTTCCCAGTAGCAGTGGCTGGGGATTTAATTTTCTACTCTGTTCAGAGTGCTGGGCAAATGAAAAGGTTGGTAATCCTATGATTTTGTGCTACATGCCTAAGAAAACTTAGTTACATTAGAGTATAGTTATCTATGTGATTGATCAATGGAGGTGATTCTATATTAAGGCATTTTTTGGGGGCTCAATATAGACATCTGTAATTCTTAAAATTATGAATAAAGATTCCACATGGTATAATATTCAAGATGATGAGAAAAATGCAAACTCATTGCATTAGTTTTTCAGATTTAAATTAGGCACAGCACATAGTAATTGACTGCCCGCTGCCTGCCTACGCTCTATGCAGGCATTAGTCCCAGTGCTAAACCCAGGCCTCATTTTTTCTGCCTTCCAATTAGATGCCTCAAGACTCCTTAAGTATGTAAATTAGTGACTTTACATATTTCAAACAACCCCAACAAGAAATCTGTCAGTCTCACTGATCATACTGACAAGTAGCTGAAATTAAAGAAAAATTTTCCAGAGGTGCAAGGGACCCGCGTGACTCCACAGACTTTGCAATTACCCAAACCCCTCACAGCCCCCATTCTGAAACATAGTTGAGGGATGCAGCAGATGTTTGGTGCTATGTTGGATAAATGAACATTTGAACAAAGTTTTGGTAGAATTTTGGTTGTTCCTAAATTGAGAACGTTCATATTTGAAGACAAAATGGCATAATTGGCTCAGCTGCAGAGAGTATGTTGTTGAACTGAGCTGCCTGTCAGGTACGGCTGGTGTTAGCAGCTCACCCTGAAAATGCTGTTGAGGTTCAAGGATCAAGTTAGGTTTAGGATTTTCAAGTCAGTTTGGCTTTGATTTGCAGTATTCTGACTAGGCCTGTGAAAACATATCCAGGTAAGAGTTTACCCATTAAGGATTAATTGAGGCATTATCAGTTAAGTACTATAGGAAATTATTCTTTGAAGAATGATCTAGTTCATCCTAATCCCATACTCTTTCCTCATTGCTCTGAAACTTTTCTATTTATCTATTTTTTAGAAGTGCCTTTTGAATCTGTTACTATTGAATCTCATGTGCAATATAAATCATGACATTTTCATCAATCCACTTCATTAGTTCAAAGAACTCAATCAAGTAGATCAATCATTACTTGCTTTTAACAAATCTGTGCTGCTTTTCATTTATTACTCCATATTTTCTAAGTGTCAATCAATTTTGTCTCACATTAATATCATTAAAGGTTATCCTGCCAATCACGTTAGGTTGACTGATCAGGTTTCTTTTTGAATATATCTGATAGAACTTGTTCCAGCAGATTATCTATGGGAAGAAATGTTAAAAATGAAAAGAGTTTGATCCATCACCAAATTATAATTATATTATTTATGCTTTTGTGTTTTCTAAGCCAGCAACATGTCATAATTGGTTCATTATTAATTTCAATATGATGGTGTCAAATTACTCCAATCTGTGAACTAAATAAATTGTTATAATTGACCAGTCCCTGTGGCAGAGCCATTGTGTCATAATAACTTATAATTTCAATGTTTCTCAAATTAGTATCAACAGAAATTCCAATCGGACTGCATATTTGCATTTATCCAGCATAGCACCAAATCTCATATACATTGGAGAGTGATTATAGCTGTCATTGGATTCAATTACAGGTACAATAACAAATGTGTGCAAATGCACAGAGGGACAGGCTTCACAGGGTCAAATGAAACAGGCCAACAAAAACGTTAAAATTACATTCGGTAATGAATCAATACACCACAATGATGACTATGTAAATGTGACCTTACTCTTGGTATAGATTTCTTTTAAAAATTAAGTTCCCACAAACATCTAATAGCTAAGATTAATCGTATGCATCTTATTTAAGTATTTCATTGTGTTCCCATGTTTTGGAAAAAAGATGGAGTTGAGCATTCAGGAGTTGATGGGTTTATTTTAAACAACAGCATTATACAGCGCCATAAAAGTGACACACCACACACAAGTGCTGGCAGCACTTTCACTATACGGATTAATTTTGGCATTCCAGAGCTAATCAATCTCTCTGGGAGATAATGCCTCACATTATCAAAAGCAAACTTTTGCTGACTTAACATTTTGTTCACATGAGAATTGTCAACTTGTCAGGGTGTAGGCAGTCCCTTAAAAAGCATACATTTCACACAGCATAAGTGATTTTGGTATGAAGAATGTAAAAACACAATGTTTAGATTAAGTTTTTTTTCTAATGTGCTACGTTATTGGGACTACTTAAAAGTTTAGTTAGAACCATTGGTATATGGTTCCAATTAACTTTGAACAATATTTATAACAGATGTGTTTGGAAATAACTCTGTTCTTTCTCTCAGATTGTAAACAGAATATTGAATGGGTACCTTCACGTGTTGGAGTGATTATGAACGATGTCTGGTTTCTTCCTCCTCTGTCCTAAAACATGATGCCTAACTATTCTATAGCTTTCACTCCAGAAACACAGAACAATGACAGCTTCAGCAAACAGGAAGGACCTATGGGCCTCTAAGCATCAGACATAGCTGGACAAGTTACCTTTAAAATGACTAAGTAAAGTTGTAATTTTTTAAACCTTCTGGTGAGCTTTTGTTTGAAGGCTCAAATTGCTGCCTGGTGAAATTGAATGGTTTCAAGACCAACTGATCCTGAGGTGGGGGCAAGGTCATGACTGCACATCATTACTACTGTGATCATGAAGGAGTTAATCTAAGACAGCTTCAATTCCAAAATATAGAAGGTTTTTCTTGGTGAGGTCTAGTGGATTTTCTCAGGCTAGCATCCTGAACACACTTCATTAACTACCTAACATGCTCATATGTGGCACCCATCTCATCCAATGCTAGTCAAGTCTATCACTTGCCATAGTTAGAAGTATTCATTACTGCTGGGATATCCTGGGATCCCTCACATCAATGCCACCTTAAGCAGGTCTTTGTGCACCCTGTCCAGGACAATCATGTCTAATTGGCCTGCATGGTTTATGATATTTGACCACAACATAGCAGATAAGGGGAAATTGGTGACCAGTTTTGTAGATAGAGTTCTTGAGAATGGTTGGTACAGAAGAGAAATGTTCTCCACACAAGGCTGCTAGAGAAGGTTATGTCATCAGACTATGCCAGCCTGGTCCAAGGGTGCCACTTGAGTCATTGCGCTCTCATACCTGCAGGAACACCCAACAGTTTTCTCTGTCTGTCAAGGTAAGTACCACAATATTGTCTCTGTTACCTCACGTTCACTCTACCTCTGCTACTGCATCAACATCCCAAAAAGGTTATGCTCTTACACTTTCACTAATCCATGCAAAATCCTCCGTCACTCATTCTTAGCCACTCAATTCCCTTAAACAACTAACCCCACCTGGTACCTTCTCACTCACTCGAGACACCTCACCGCCTTTACTACTCTTGCACTAGCACTAATAGCTGTGCTACCCCTCCCCATCTCATTCAATTTCTCTCTTTCTCTCAATCCAGGAGAAAATAGCCAACAGGAGAGCAGGAAGTGCCAAGATGATGATAATAATCGTAATTCATTGTTACAGGTATTTGTAAAAATACTGTAAAAATGTATGAGTGTATAAGATGATCGGTGGTGTATCTGGCCGTTGGATCCTCACCTCCTGCAAGGAAAGGAACCTAATCCTGACCAACCTGACTCGCCAAATGGCCAGGCCCAAGATCACAGACAGATATCAGAGGCTGCTCTTGACATACTGAGCTGAGCCTTTTGACAGAAGATTATCTCTTCTGACTTAACTGAAGAGTACTCCCTGTTAACTTTGAGACATAGTCTCTTGCTCGAAACACATGCAGAGCTTTTTTTTCGCTGTATGTACAAATGGTACATGATGCAGGTGTAAGTTCGACAAGGTTCCCTACAGCAACACGTCCATCCCTTGACTGATGACTACAGAAACTATGACAAGCTTTCTGACTTTGTATCTGCTGTAAAAGATAAGGCAAGACAGAAAACTTTGTGCCAGTTAGCTCTGGCTGAGAGGCAAAGTACTGAAAGGCAAGGCCAGGCAGAAATAGGCATGAATGCTGTGGGCATCAAGGTAGGCAAGGAATTGAGTGACTGCTAACAAGTGATCAGTATTGAAATACATCCATGAGCTGGATGCACATCCATGAGTGTGGAGTATCCTTGCATGAGTATTCTAATGTTAGTTACCAGTGCACCCCAAAGAGCATCATTGAAGCACAGAAGTATTTTGCAAGTGAATCGGAGATATGCCATTATGGTGTGGAGAGGCTGGCATGTGCCACGGTCTGTTGCAGTGGGAGGCATACACTGCTGCCCATGAAATGTGCCCTGAGACATTAACATTGGATGTTGAAAATCGAAGTTTGGAGAAGCAAGCAGTGAGCTGGAGTCATCAAATACCCGTTCTGACTTCAGCGTCTGTGTTCAGTTTCCATTGAATGACAGTGAAATAAGACAGTAAGTAATCACGGAGACAAACCTAAATAATAATGAAATGAATAATGAGCAACAAGTTCCCATTAATCGGCATGTAATCAGTCACTAATTAGAATTCCATCTTGACCTCCGGAAAGAGGTTGAAAATGTGACCTGTTACTCATTATGTTATGAAGGCCTCAGTGAGGGATGCCTTATGTGATTCTCCCAAATTTCTCACTGTAACACACATCATTTAAGGCTGGGGAAAGCTAAGAAAGTTTTCCAATTTTTTGTTGTGAGTTATGATTAAACTAGTTAGTGATAGCATTACAAATACAACTTGTCATTATAACTAAATTACTCACTCATTGTTATACCTCACTGAGGTAACAGGCTGAAAACCAAGCTCTGATATTGCTGGAATTGTCAAAAAAGATTTTCTAAAATTGCTCAAATGTCTGCAATGTGCCTGTCTTTTAGACCCATGTTTAGAGAAAGCGTGAACCAGATTTCTCCAACCAATTTGCCATTTGATGGAATGTACTTGTTAAGGTATGGATCCAAAGCGGAGTGTTGGCTAGAATTCGGACAGGGTGTGTAGAGACCAGCAATGTTTATTCTAAGATGTGTGACCATGGATGTGAGGTTCTGTGCATTACCAACATATTGGCTTCAGTTTCTTTAAGCCCCTGCTGCACTGCGACCTTGGAGGTCTTCTCAGCATAAAAAATAATATCTGAGGGATTGATACAGCCAGCTGACCTTGGTTATGTGGCAACCATTAAATTAATGGGTGTAACATGCATGTCTTTTTACACAATAGTTATGCAATTCAGTGCAGGAATCCTGCATCAGGGTGGATTTATTACAGGAGCTGACTCCCGTATTAAATGGCAGCCAGTTTACCTGCATATTCTAAAGCACTTGGATGTCTCCCTATAAGCTAGAGTCGGGAAGGAGAGGGTGTCAAACTAAAAGCCTCCAGCATCCAATTCAGAGATTTAAGAAATAGGACACCTCAGAACTTAAATATGCATCTGGTATCAGTGCAGAAAATTTCTTTTTCTCATTGAGGAGTCTTGAAATTTTCTCAGGGACTACGTTTTGGTTTTCAGGGGCTCTTTTATGATTCTCACTAAATCATTTAATAGGGGATACAGTGACATAGTAACAACACCTTCCATAGTTGTGTTGATTTAGGGATATTCTGTCTCACACAGAAAAAATGTTAGAACAATTCATGAATGTTTTCAATAATTATCAAACCTCCATTAAACATAAAGCACACAAATAAAGCATTAATTTCCTATACACCACAGTGTTTAAATTGGCATAAGACAATAAGCAAAAGTTAGTCAATAAAGTTTTTGTTTCAAACACATTTCTACATACAAAAAGCCATCATTCAATACATATTTTCTGTAGGCTAGTAAGGTCACAGCTGATGCATTTTTATTATGTAAACACAAAGCTGGAACATTTTAACCAGGATGATGCTTCTTTTTTTAAATTCTCTATTGGACATGGATGTTGCTAACTAGGCCAGCATTTATTGATCATCCCCCATAGCCTTCGAGAAGGTGTGGTGAGCTGCCTTCTTGAATCATTGCAATTCATTTGGTGTAGATTTGGAGGGTAGTTCCAGTATTTTGACCTAATGATGCTGAAGGCACAGCAACACATTTCAAAGTCAGGGTGGTGAATGGTTTGGCGCAGCCATTAGCCCAAGCAAAAGGCCTCATCCCAGGCCCCAGCAAAAAACACTACCCCTGGCAAAAGGCATAGTCCATAGCAAAAAGGGGCTGTGGGATACAACTTCCTTGTGGCTCCCTCACTGCCACCACTTAATTTTCTAACTGCTCACTGTTCCTCCAATCACAGGCAAATTTCTGACTGTGTGCTCTCCAACTGAATTTTCCCAGGAATTCTGTTGGCTTTCAGGGGTGATTTTATCCTCCTCATATATTTAGTCTGAGCCCTGGCCAGTACCCATAGAGGGACAGAACATGTTACAATCAGATGTTCAATATTATAAATCTGAAAGCAATTTTCTGGATACTCAGTGCACAATCCCACAATTCTGGAATACACGACCTAGTGACCTCCTCCAGAAATCCATGAATGGTAGAATGGAGAATGGATTGTCCTCGGCTGATACAGCATTCTTGTAGCTTAACAAAGAAGCTCGGATAGAGAGTGTATTGAAGTTGAGCAGCTGTAAGATGCAGCAAGATGAATGAGCTATGTTCAGCTACAAGGGCGAGCCTGAGGGAATGATGTGCAATCTGTGGACATAAGGTGGGAAGGGCCAGTTTTTCATGAATCGGATGGTCAGAGATGTGACCTCTTTGGCCCTAAATAATTGCCTTAGGAATACTGGATACATGTGGGTCAAGGCATCTTCCTCTAACTTTCCAAGTAATCTATCTCCTTGAGAAAAGAATCTTGAGAAGAACATATAGAGACAGTAACCCATCATCAGACCATGGATTAATCAGAATATAAGGGGTTCCCTTCTGCAGCTTCTTGAGCTTACAAAAGCCATAAGAAAATGATAAGGCAAAACATGTTTGAGAAGTTCAGCCATTTGTTTTCCGACACCCCACTGTGATGGGAAATGCACTAGTTGGCCAGTGGGCAAGGCAGTATTTCCATCTCAGGATGTATATTGAGTTTGAAGATTCGGGCATTCTAATCTGCTCTGGCTGCAAAGTAGGAGCCGTGGCAACAGAGTACTGAATATTAAAATAGTGAACTGTGTGCTCTTTTCCTATACAGCTATAACTACAGTACAGAACTTCTCAGAGGGGACAGACTCAAATCATTCCTTCAACTCCAAGCACCAGCCCAGCTGCAATCATCTCAGCTCAACAGTGGATCACACTCTGGTCAGCACTGCACTGTTGAGGGGATGCAGACAGCAGATTCTGTGAACACTGAGTATATTGGCAGTTGGAAAGCCATGGGCAGCCAGACACATGTTGCACATTAGGTCAATGATGGGCAAATGTTGGCAGTCACACTCAACCTGAAGAAGTTGCAAAGAAATGGGAGGATCTGGAGGGGCTGCCTTTGGTATTGAAGTGACATGTGCCGGCAATGGAATTATCATAAAATCAGCTCATCATGACATTTCCACTTGTCAAAACACATCACAATTAACTGTCAACATGATAACTGACTCCTCAGCAGGCTTTCCCAAAGGTCCTCAAACCTCTTACTTGGCAAATTGTCGAAAGATTTTGAAAACCCTCTGAAGCCAACAAAAATAGTTGAATTGTAAATACAGATTTCCTCTGTAGATAGCAGATCTGACATCACAGGTTGTGTATTTGGTATGGGGTGTGACCCAAATCTAATCTGAAATCTTCTCCACATGGAAATTTTGTGCGAGGCCCTTTTTGAGCCAGAAATTCAAATGTATGGTCCTGTAGCCTCCATTATTTTTTGTTAGCGACTGCACATATTCCCAAATGTTAGAAATGTTACAAATCTGACTGATACATTTTCTCACTTTTGTAGGTACGTTATCAATATCATTTAAGAATGTCATTTACAGGAAATAAATTACTGAAATCAATAGGTGATTTCAGCAGTAAATAAAAACATCGCAATTGCATAATATATTAGATGAAAACAATTCAGACAATGCATAGTAATTGGACATTTGGCTGAAATAACAACAGATTCCTCAAACTTTAATGTCAAATTTATTTTGCAGTCCAATTCCCATAGTAAAATCAAAGTAAAGTAGAAGGAAAACAAATAATTTCAACCACAAATTGAGCCAGTTGGACTCAGTACAATGCAATAATTTTAAAAATATCAAATCTGATCCTAACCTGTTCATTCTAGGTGTAATAGAGCTGGAACGGAGGATGGTCAGTTAATTCAATCATAGGCAGTATGTTGGTCAACTGAATATAAAAATTCATCCTGGGAATCTCATACATAACCCGTCTACAGAGTTAACCCTGGCTTGGCAACTTTTCAAGGCTTTGCAAAGCCAGGTAACAAAAAGGGCAAAAGGGTGGCTTTGGGAAAAGGTAAGTGTTGTTACAACTCTGCTTGTGGGCCTGGAGGAGCAGGTGTGCTTCTCCTTAGTACACTAAGCTACCATTTTCCCAGCCATTAGATGTCCCTATAATCTGTACTCAGAACGCTCCCTGTTGTTCCTGAATCTGAGCTGCATCTGAGCTCCTGAACTACCTTAATATTCCCACTCACAGCTGCCATGTTCCCTACCTAATTGGGAGTTAAGCCTAACAATCAGGATAACAGCTCAGTAAGGACCCTGTCAAAGGAAGAAAGAAACTGCTGCACAGCATACAGGAAAACCCAGACTCCCTCACTGCACTGAGTTAGAAATATTAGGAACCAAGTGCATTCCAGGTTCAAACATACTATTGGGTTTCATATTGACTTTGACATGACATTTAATTCTGTATGACAATCTATTTCCAAGTCAGGATGATGTGAAAGTCCTAACTTTCTAGTAGTTGTGAGACTGTTATGAAAGATTGAGTTTAATAATCCAGAATTTGAAATTATTTGAATGATCATCCTTTCCAACATTCCGCCTTTAATTCTTGATGAGATCTGATACTCTGACTGCTCATCATGAAATGCTTTCTATTGCTATGGAACATAGAAAGCAACTCTGGCCTACATAGAACTATCACAAAACACTGTGGACAGAGAGTCAGCCTTATGCTGGCTAAATTTTGCAAATCCCCCCTCTGAGGATTTATATGCACATGTGCATGGTTAACAGCATTGGATTTAAGAACATAAAGGTGGCTAGCAGTTTACAAGATACTGTGTATAGATAGGTTCATGCAACAAACAGAAGGGGAATATTCATTGTATAGGTGAGGAGTAAATTTTGAAACGTGGGACACTTTGGATGCAATATATGGAGGCCTGACGTGGAAGGAAGAACTCAGGTCTAATTTGGTGTTGAATAAGTTTATAGTGCAGGGGTTCAAGTAACCACTGCTGAAGCTCCACATATCCAAGTTGCACAGCCACTAGTTGAAGGATCCCTCATGTTGCAGTCAGAATGATGGTGCCTATGCACTCAGATATTTCACAATGAGTTGTGAGGTGCTGAGTCTGCCTATGAAGAATTCCTGGCAACTGTTGTTCACTTAATGCTTCAATGTCTTGTTAATTAATCATTTAATGAACAGAATAATACTCATGGTGATAAGAGAGCTGGAGTTGCGTCAGCTGCCTCCACTCGTCTTTGCAATCCAATACTTTAGCAGCTGTATGCCAGGAAAATACATGAGCTTAATTTATCAAAAACAATTCTGGCTGACTCAACAATAAGGCCTGGATTAAACCTGTCACTGGGGGTTTTGAATCTTCTCATTCAACTCAGACCAAGGCTCTACCTTGTTATTTGGCCATACTGCAGCTGTACAAGCAGCTGAAAGGTTATCAGTGCAATCTGCTGATGAGCTGCATGTCTTTAGCCGATTAGAATCCAACAGCAACCATGTGCATAATTGAAGGGGTCTAACCTTTGGCTCAAGCCAATCTACGGGCATTTGATCTCTGGTTTTAAGGTAAATAGGAGGCTCTATACTCCTTTTCAAGACAAGCACAAACTTTGCTGCTGTGGATTTCCCCAGATTGATTGGAAGAATTCTAAAAATGATGCTGGGCATCTCCATATGTCAGGCACCTAACGAACAATAAAGTAAATCTGAAAAATAGCATCATTAATATGCTACAAATTGCCCTGTTCCCCTAAAGTGCTGTGGAGCTTGCTTATAAACGGCCTTTATCAAAGCATAATCAGATACATTAAATGTCAGTGAAAATAATTAAAAAATGAATTCCAGGTAAGTATAGTAATTGGACTTTTTTTATAGAAGATAAAGATCCACGTTAACTTTCTTTCTATTCTAAAATAAAGCATAAAGTGAGGATCTAACACTTGCTCTCCAACAACTTACTTATGCCCTCAATAAATGGCAAATAATACATAAACATTGGATCTGTGGATGCAACAGATGTTCCCAGTGTCATGAAAGTCCTAATATTTAAATTCCAGCCATTATCATAGATTCCCTACAGTGTGAAAACAGGCGATTCAGCCCAACAAGTCCGCACAGCCCCTGTGAAGAGCATCCCACCCTGACTCATTCCCCCCCTACTCCTGCAATTCCCTATGTCTAAACCAAATACCCTAGGCACTACAAGCAATTTAGCATGGCCAATCCACCTAGCCTGCACATCTTTGGACTGCGGAAGGAAACCAGAGCACCTGGAGAAAACCCACGCAGACACGGGGAGAAGGTGCACACTCCACACAGGCATTCGCCCAAGGGTGGAATAGAACATGGATCAATTGAACATGAGGTAGCAGAGCTAACCACTGAGCCATCCTCATTAGTAGCAGATTGCTTTATAGGCTCATTAATAAGCCACTTAATATTGATTATCCTGAAGGCTACTGGAATTTGGTCAGGGCCCATGATTTGAACAGAACTAACACAGATCTCATATAATGCCAAAAGACCACACAATAAACCCTTGCCTGGGGCATCCTATATAGGATTGCTCACTCGCAGTCACTGAGTGCTTGATCAAGGGCTCCAGCATGGGTACAAACTGCCAAAAACTAACCCTCTGCCTTTGCCTCGGACCTTTTATCCGGATGCAAAAAAAATCACTGTAGTTATTGGCTAATGTCAAGGATATTTGAAATGTTTAAAAAAAATAGCAGTCATTATGAAATGATTGACTGCTTTCTGGATGCTGGCCTTCAGAAAACTGCAAATGTTTGACAGTTCTGGTCTTTATGCTGCAGGTGTTTTCCCTTTCACCTAAACTGGTCTATAGAAGGCTTTGGGATATAAAAGACACTATAAAAATTCATGCCTTTCTTTCCTTAGGATAGAAAAAAGGTCTGACCAGCCATAGATCTATTCGAACTAAGAAATGTAAACTCTTTATCTTACCAGAAAATTGTCCTGCTAGTTTCTGTTTTATAACTATATCCATTTTGTGACAGCTGCGATAGTTCATTTTCAGTGATTCACTTTGTCACTTTTGAAATCCTCACAGTCTATCAAAGAGAATCTGGAAGCGTATAACTCTGTTACACACAACAGAAGAGGGTTCTAGTGGTTCCATGAGCCATTATCGGCTAAACTCTGAAGTTCGGAAGCTCAGGTCATCCAAACCTCAGATGGATGAAGGCATGCAAAACTGTTCCACTGATTTTGTTTTTATAATCTATATAGAAGTTCTTCAATGGAGTAATTCCCTAGTATAGTGCATTACAAACTCAAGTTAATGCTCAATCTTTTTTAGTGGGCACAGTACCAGCTGTACAAAATTTGATGCCTTCTCTAATTTATAGACCATGTATTTCAACTTCAGTTCTAGCGGATTATAAACTAAGCACATGGTATATACCAACCAGAGAAGCTGATTTAAGAAAGCAAGCTATGTTGATCAGGATGGAATTAATATTCACTTATTATCCAATTCTCCAATAATTTACATTAACCTGAAGTCTCATATAACTTAGCCCCAAACTGACATGAAAAATGCCAGCAATTTTAAAAAATGTAAAAAGTGAAAGTGTCAGAAGACTTCAAGCAAGGCTACACTGGTTGAATCTCACTCACGGTTTACAATACAATGAGAACCTTTCATTCTACTTCTGCTGCTCAATCCACTGTTAACCATCTTTTGATTTGTTTCTTGCATTTTTGGTGGTTATAGCATGATATAGGTCCGATGCATTCTGAGGTGAGCTCATTGAATGTTCTGCTATCAGTGATTAGCATTTCTCAAGTCATTGATTTGTAATATTTGATCACCTGTACATGTCTCAATTTTTGCAATAATTATGCTGTACATTGCTGGAATGTAATTCAACTATGGCATCGCTGGTATGTGTGTTTTATCTTCATAAGTCAGTTATTGTCTTGGAAGTTCTGATGATTCACACTCTCATTTTTACATGGAATCAAAATCCACACAACAACAACCAGCTTAGGTTACAAAACAACTCCAGACTGACAGATAGACCGGATGTGCTTTCCCCTTATTGAGTCCCTCCCAGCCCCAAACCAGGTTCAATTGGATTTCAAGAGATCACATCATTCAATAATCACTCAATGTGAATTTTCTCAGAACTGATTATTGATCAGGGTCTCCTGTTTTAGACCCAGCATGAGCTCAAATTTAATCATCTTGGACTGAGTTCTGTTGAATTTCCAAATAGGTAGAAAAATACAAAGATTCAGCATATGTCATATTCTTACTGAACTCTGAGATCAAGCCACTTGTAAAGACAAAGTCTAAATGTGAATTCCATGCAAGTCCTTGAAGAATATCAAAATCTTCTATTAAACCAAGTGTGGTAAAAGAACATTCAGTCAGGAATGGCAAAGTGTGTTGAAAACTTTATCAAGATTTTATCAAGAAGTGGAATATTGAGGTAGTTTCATGTCTTTAAAAGCTCCATCACATACTGTATATATGAGTACAGTTGTCACACTACACAATGCAAAACGTATTATTTTTTGAGGTAAGCTAGAGATGTACAGCACAGAAACAGATCCTTCAGTCCAACTTGTTGATGCCGACCAGATATGCTCGATAAATCACTGGGTATATTTTAGGTAACTTACTTTGGAAGGTTGTAAAAGACAAACATATTGCAGGTCCATTAGTATGCTACCAACAGTGAGCAACTTTAATAACTAGAGCAAAGAAACCTAGTGTTGGATTTTCACAACAGTTAGGCCTACTCTGGTGCTCTTTAAGAATAGTGGATAGGCCTGAGATGCAGATGTGTTGCTCCTATTTCTGACAGATCCCAGTCATTAAACAAAGGTCCTCTGCTGGACTGCTTTGATTGACCAGGCATCTGATGCAGGTTAGAAAAAAAAATGACCATTTACTTTTAAGTCATTATGACTGCTTGACTGGGTTTCAGAAAAAAAGTAAGAATTTAATCAGTGCTCTGAGTTGACTGTGTAATTGAGAATTTAAAGAGGATATTAAAGGATTATTGTTTTCCGTGTTTGGCTAGAACTTTGCTTGTTAACCTCTCAAGAAAGATTAAAATCTTTGAATGGGGTTTCATGGATGGGAGCTTTTTCACAAGCAAGTATACATATGTGAGGGTGGGGTTTGGGTCATGAGTTAGTACAGAGGTGGCATGGGCTATGAATGGGCATTGGAGTTGTGTAGAGGAGGAGTTGACATGGGAATATGAGAAGGTATGGTGTCAGTGGAAGGGTTGAGGAGATGACACTGTTAGCTGGCCTAACAACTCTGAAAGCAACCGGGACCTAGCTTCAGAGAATGGACAGAGGACCTCACACCATGCCACTTCACCACTCGATCCCCAAACTCTGTTTCCTATAGCTGCCCAGAATTTTCTCATGGGGTTGATGTGCCTGATTCCACCCTCATAGCTGGCATTCTGCATCTTTGGAGTGAAAATTGGGTCCATAAGATCATGAGAATTAGGAACAGGAGGAGGCCACTTGTCATTTTGAGCTGAGCCCACCATTCAATTGGATCATGGTTGATTTGACAATCCTACGTTCACTTTCCTGTCCTTTTCCCTTAACCCTTGATTCCCCTACTGAGCAAGAATCTATCCTTCTTAGTCTTAGTCTTATACATACATAACAACTTTGCCCCTACTGCTCTATGGTAGAGTTTTGAAGACTCAGAGTTCCAAAGAACCAAACCCTCTGAGAGAAGAAGTTCCTCCTTAGTCTTAAATTGGTGCCCTTTATTCTGAGACTATGCCCTCTGGTCTAAGACTCTCACATGACGGGAAACATCCTCTCAGTATTTGCCCTGTCAAGCCCCTTACAAATCCTAAAAATTTTAATGAGATCACCTCTCACTCTCCTAAACTCAAGAGTGTAAAGCTCTGAACTGTGATCAGAAATAGTGGGGACTACAGATGCTGGAAAATCCGAGATAACAAAGTGAGGAGCTGGATGAACACAGCAGGCCAAGCAGCATCTTTGGAGCACAAAAGCTAGATGCTGCTTGGCCTGCTGTGTTCATCCAGCTCCGCACTTTGTTATCTCTAAAGCTCCAAACTGGTTAGCCTTTGCTCATAAGTGAGTGTTCTCTGAGCTGCCTCCAATTAAATGATATTTTCCCTTGAATAAAGGGACCAAAACTGCTCACACTGTTCCAGACATAGTCCCACCAATACCTTTCACAGTTGCAGTAAAACTTCCTTACTCTTATACACCAAACCCCTTGAAGTAAGCACCATTATTCCATTAGCCTTCTGATTATTTGCTGCATCTATGTGTTAGGTTCCTGCTTTACATGTACATCACGGTTCAAATCCCTTTGTGTTGCAGCTTTCTGTAGTTTTTCTCTAAAGAATTATCCATTCTTTAGTTCTCCCTTCCATAAAGGCACAACTTCACATTTTCCCATGTTATATTCCGTTTGCCAACATTCTGCCCACTTATTTAACCTATCAATACCTCTCCTGTAACTTGGACACAATAAGGACTACAGATGTTGGAAGCTAGAGTCAGTAAATGTGGAGCTGGATAAGCGTAGCACGTCAGACAGCATCTGAGGACCTGCTGTGCTTTTCCAGCTCCACATTTAATATCTCTCTGTAAACTGTTTGTATCCCTCTCACAACTTGCCTTTTCATTTTGTTTTGTCTAATGAGGCCCATTAAACTGAGGTGCTGCTGGTGAGTTGGGAAATTTCAGACTCAAGCTGTCCACTGTGGGAGTGAAAAGGTGGCCCATAACTAGAACATAATTAGAACAGAGAGGGCTCTTGACAAACTTTATAAGGTATGGAGTATATAGTCAATTGCACTGGTCAGTGAGTTTGTAACTTGGCATAAATTTAAAATCATCATCCAAGAATCAAGGGGAGCAGTTAAGGAGGCTGTTCTTAAAGCAGGGGCTGGAATTCTCTGGCAGATGTAGCAGTGGAAGGAGATGTCACACCATCGTTTAGAATGAGTGAAACTTCTACAGCAGCGAACTGTATAAGTTAGAGGGAAAGAGAAGGGAATAGTCTTAAATAAAGAGGTAAGGAGCTAGTTCCAGATTCAGTGGACCAAATGGCTTTCTATTCTATGATGCAAAGCAAAAATCTCTAATTAGTAGAAATTGTACGACAAATATCCTAATTACTGACAGTTGAATGTGTGAGACAGAAAGGCAGACTGGAAGTGAGAGATAGATAGTCAAACATGAGCCAGAGCCAGATACCAGTCTTAAACAGTGCCAAACCTCGGATTCCTCTCCACTGTGGTGCTGAATCTTAGGAATTAATTCTGTGTTGATCAATTATAGTGTCTCTTTCCTGGTGGTACCATACTCAGCACTCCCGCTATAATTTCACCAAACCCAGTGCCATCCTCCTATGCCACCAAAGTTCAGGGTCAGCGCCGTGTAATCAAAATATTTTCTCCTTCTCAGTACGGCTGAATAGGGGGCTCCAAAAGTCTGCAGTCACCTGGCAGAGTTCTGTCACAACGCTTTACAGCTTTCCTAGTTGGGTTACTGACTTACTTATGGGTGTTAGCACACAAAACCAGTGCTGAACTGATAGGAAACAAAAAACTACACAGACTGGAGATGGGAAACAAAAACAGAAATTGCTGGAGAAACTCAGCAGCCCTGGCAGCATCTACAGGCAGAAAGCAGAGTTAAAGCTTTGAGTCCAGTTACCCTTCTTCAGAGCTGATAGGAGCTTGGGCAAGCTGGTATTTATACGGACGACATGGAGTGAGTGAGTGTGTCTATATGAATGAGAGAGAGAGAGAGGCACAGAGTGTGTAGGAGAGACCAAACAATATTGAAACAGACACAAAGTTGCTGAAAAAGTTCAGCAGGTCTGGTAGCATCTGAAGACAAAAATCGGAGTTAATGCTTCGGGTCCGGTGATCCTTCCTCAGAACTCTGATTTTTTTCTTCACAGATGCTGCCAGACCTGCTGAGCTTTGCCAGCAACGTTTTTTTTAGTTCCTGATTTACAACATCCGCAGTTCTTTTGGCTTTTAAAATTAGTGATCAGTTGGTGAGAAAGAGTCGGCTGTGCGACAGTGATCCTACTCTAGAATTGATAGTTTCTGGGAGAAGGCGGTGTATGTATATATATCATGGAATCACAGAATCCCTGCAACGTGGAAGTAGGCCATTCAGCCTATCGTGTCCACATCAACTCTTCGAACAGCAACCCATACAAACCTAACTCCCACCCTATCCCTGTAATCCTGCATTTCCAATGGCTAATCCACCTAGCCTACACATCCTGGACACTACAGGCAATGTCCATGGTGATAAGCAAACGTACAGCAAAACTTCTTAACAGCGGAAAATATTTTGCACTCAAAAGAGTAGCGACACAGAAAGAAACAATGAGTTGTTTTGTACAATCGCTCTATTAACAGTTGTTGCTATGGTGATGATTATTTTGTTGACCACTTATTCTGAATAGTAGCAATTTCCAGTAACTGAGGGAAAAAAAATGAAATATATTTTCTGAATGTGTTCTGAGTGATCAACTGTGCTTTAATTTAGTAGAAGTTAGGTTCTCCTGACCAAACATAGATTATTAGTCAGCTGCCAAATACAAGTGGCTTGTCATTAGATGTTTTCAAATTGCTTAATTTCTTGTTGATTTTGAAGTTCCAAGCACTTCACTTCCAGCTGACTGCTTTTTAACCTTAAACAGATCAACAAAGTGTGGTGTAAAGTTATCTCTGCTATTTGAACTTAATTGTCAGTGTCAGCTCATTTTCACAATTCTGCATGTCTATAAGTACGGTTCTGGATGTGTAAATGAAGCCTTAATAGTCTCGTGAACAAAACATTACACTGAATTACTTATATAAAAAAAAGATAGGTGCAATTGCAGAATTAAAGAAAAACATTTTGGAAACATTCAGAAAGAATGCCACAATGTACCATTGTTGTTGCCAAGAAGGTAACAGGTCAGGGTCTAGGCCCGAAATGTCAGCTTTTGTGCTCCTGAGATGCTGCTTGGCCTGCTGTGTTCATCCAGCCTCACATTTTATTATCTAGGTCTGGTTGACATTGTCTTACTGAATCCAAACAGACAACAATGGCTATTGTACCCCAGTACACTTTCTGTAAACTTGGCATACTATCACATGGAAGACCAAAGGAAGCAGCATCCTGTATCAAGGCTAGCCAAACTTTCAAATATCTTAGCTGTGCCTTCATGTCATCTGTCCCAACGTCTTTAATAAGTAGGAGGCTTCACCTACACTAAACTTCTTCATTTGAAAATACAAAGCTCCTTTACTTTTAGTCATTTATGCTCTCTGGGTTGCACTGACTGAATCAACATTTATTGCATATCCCTAAGTGGCCCTGAGGAGGTGGTGGTGAACTGCATTTTTCAACTGCCCTAATAATATGGGCGAAGGTAGACCCACAATGCTGTTGGCAAGGGAATTCCAGGATTTTGAGCCAGCAACATTGAAGGAACAGTGATATATTTCCAAGTCAGGATGGTGAGTGGCTTTGAGGGGTCTTGCAGGTGGTGGTGTTCTCATGCATCTGCTGCCCTTGTCCTTTCCAATGCAAGTGGTTGTGGACCTGAAAGATGCTGTCCAAGGTACATTGTTGAATTTCTGCAGTGCATCTTGTAGATGGTGCGCACTGCTGCTACTAAGTGTTGTGGTGGAGGAGGTGAATGTTAGTGTATTTGGTGTCAATCAGCAGGCTTGCTTTGTCTTGGATGGTGTCAAGTTTCTTGAGTGTTGTTGGAGGTGCACTCACCTAGTTAAATGAAGAGTTTTCCATCACACACTCAACTTGTGCCTGGTAGATGGTGGACGGGATTTGGGCAGTCATTTTGAGCGATATGCTGCAAAACTCAGTTTCTGACCTGCTACTGTAAACACAATATTTATTTGGCTAGTCTAGTTCAGCTTAAGGTCAGTGGTAAACCACAGGATGTTGAATGTCAAGGGATAACGGTTAGATTCACTGTTGTTGTTAATGGTCATTGCTTGACACTTAAGTAGCACAAATATTACTTGCCATTTGTCAGACCAAGCCTGGATACTGTCCAGGTCTTGCATTTGGTCATGGACTGCTTCAGCGTCCGAAGAGTTGTGAATGTTGCTGAAAATTGGGCAGTCTTCAGTGAACAACCACAGCTCTGACATAATAACGGAAAGTAGGTCTTTAAGGTACAGCCAAGGATAGCTGGGCCAAGGACACTATTTCTTTATTCATACATGGGATGTGGGAACTGCTGACTGAACCAGAATTTCCCATTTTTAATTATCCCTTCACCCATGTACCTTGCTAGTGCCTTTTCAAATGTCAGTTAAGGGTCAACTACATTGCTGTAGATCTGGAGGCACATGTAGACCAGGCTAAGTAAGGATGGTGGATTTCCTTCCTGAAAGGACATTAGTAAACCAGATGCAGTTTCTTTTTTAAAATCGACAATCGACAATGGTCACAGTCACCATCAAGCCAGGTTTCTTTTAATACTAGGTTTATATTGATTTCAAATTTCACTATTTGCCATTCAAGCTCATGTCCCAAGAGCTCTATGCCTGGGGTTCTAGATTACTAGCCCAGTGACATCACAATAATGCCGCTTCTTTGAGGAATTCCTGGAAAGATGGAACTGAAATGACTAATCTCCAATAACCACAGCCATTTTCCTTTGTGTCAGGTACGACTCAAACCAACTGACAGTTTGAGAAGATTGAAGAATGGTACTAAATGGAGTGTTTCTTGAGAAAACATATGCAGCAGGATGGGCAAAATTGTGGTTTTCAGCACTGTAACAACTGTGATTCTGAGAACTTTACTGAAATGACTGTAATATTTGGATTTAAGATGCAAAGTTAGGCCCCAGCTTTGTAAATTATAAATCAATCAAAGCCATCCATTACCAAAATGTTATGTTACATGTTCAGGGCAGTGTAATCAGTGCTTCATTTTATCGTAACTAATAACTGCATTCTGCCAACATCTTATAAGGGTAGTGCTAGCTAAACCAGGCATGACCTGCTGAGATGGTAGTCCTGATAATGAAAGCTTTTATATGGAAATAATCTCAAAATGATGATCTTGAAAATTTCAAGTGATAGGGCTGTTTCCCCAGGCAGCTTGTTCCTCTGTGGAATCGTTGATATGCAGATTTGGAAACAAATGGTCTTTGTAGTTCAAATGGAGGGTTATGTCATGCTTAGTCATTGATGAAGGGCACTCGGTATTTTTACGTCAATCTCACCAATCCATTTTTATTAAGGATTATTTTCCCAATTTATTAATAAAAGAACACTTTAAAACCTTAGTGAGCAGACAGTAATCATAGCTATAGAGTCATACTGCATGGAAACAGGCCTTTTGGTCCAACCAGTCCACGCTGACCACAGGGCCAAACTAAACAGTCCCACCTGCCTACGCTTGGTCCATATCCCTCTAAACGTTTCTCATCCATGTAGTTATCTAAACATCTTTTAAATGCTGTAGCTGTACCCATGTCCACCACTTCCTCTGGAAGTTCATTCCACACATGAACCATTCTCTGTGCAAAAAGGTTGCCACTTATGTCTTCTTAAAAAATATTTCTCCTCTCACCTTAAAAATATACCCTCTAGTCTTCAAATTCCCCACTCTCAGAAAAGACACCTGGCATTCATCTTATCTATACACCACATGATTTTATCTACCTCAATAATGTCATGACTCAACCTTCTACGCTCCAAAGAAAAAAGTCCCTTTCCTTATATCTCAAACCCTCCATCCCCAAAAACATCATGGTAAATCTCTTCTGACAAAATAAATTTAGAGTATTTACGGACACAACAAATTATCCATGATAAACATGAATGAACATAAACTAGGAGTCAAAAGTTCCTAATCAAAAGTCAGAACTTCCAATTATCCTGTTTCACCACCTTTCTAAAAATAGGAAACAAATTACAGAATGAGTGGTATGCATACTTGGGGCAGCACATTAGTGCCATATGTCCTAATCCACCAAGATCAAAGGCCAGATATGGCATACAATGATATTTCAATTATAAAATAGTTACAGAGCACAAAGAGGCATTTCAGCCCATTATGTCCATTCTAGGTCTCTGCAATAGCGACTTGAAACTACTGAAAGGTTATTAACTGCAAGCTAGTGATGGGGGTGCCCTCCCCACAGGGCAGCACTGTGGTTCAGTGGTTAGCACTGCTGCCTCACAGCACTAGAGATCCAGGTTCGATCCCACCCTCGGGCAACTATCTGTGTGGAGTTTGCACATTCTCCCTATCTCTGTCAGAGGTTTCCTCTGGGTGCGCAGGTTTCCTCCTACAGTCCAGAGATGTGCAGTTTAGGTGGACTGGCCATGAAATATTCAGGCTTACAGGGATAGGGTGGGGTGGGATGCCCTTCAGAGGGTTCATGTGGACTCCATGGGTTGAATGACCTGCTTCCATCTTGTAAGGGTTTTACGCATGTACCAGTTCAATATACTTCTATGTATCAGCTAAAGGACCACTGGGAGCTGGGGGGCTTCCATGAAAGAGGTCTGACTCTATTTAAACATGCTCAGGCACTTAACTAGCCACCATGTGATCAAGGCTTCAGTGACGTGGAAATTCTGCTCTCAATGGCTGCCAGCCTAACAGAGGCTGGCTGTGCCACCAGGAGCACTGGCACTTCTGGTAACACTCCAATGCCAGCTTGAGGATTGCCAGTGGATTGCTGGATACAGATGAGTGGCTGGCTGAGATGGGGTCTTGGGGAAGGGGCTGCAGGTGTGGAGGCTAGCGCAGGGGCAATTATTATCAGTGCCAAAGGTGGGGTTTGTTGGAAGGGCTTCAAGATGGACTGCAGAACCAAGCAATTCTTACTGAATTCCCAAGTCACCACTGAATTCCAGGTGAATCACAAATTAGGCTTCTCAAGTGGCTCAATACTGCCTCGAACAGATAGGCTGCTACCAGTGGGTGGGATTCCAGAAACTTAACTGGGCACAGTGTTCCTGGTGCTGGCAATATGATGAAGGTACTCCAATTCACTTCTCCCATTATTTTGCAGGCTCCAGCAGACTCCATCAAATTGCACTCCATTAAGCCCATTACTCTCTCTATAGCTGTGTGAATTGCTAACTATTCCCATTATTTTCTGTTCTTATTTCTGAGTTGCAGCATATTGATTTTACATTTCAGAGTCATAGATTTTTTATAGCATGGAAAGGGATTTTTCAGCCTCTCAGAACCATGCTGGCATCAAACGTTTCTAGCATTTGCCCTGTGGCCTTGAATGCAAGGGCATTTCAAGTGTTCATCTCAAGAATTTCATTACTCTCTTGTTCTCTGCACTGTCAATGAGACAATTTTGGAACTTGCTTCCATCAGCTGTGGTCTTGTTTCTAAGACATTCAAAGGTGTTCAAAGTAACATGAATGGCTAGTAATGCCAGTATGAAGTTTCCCCCAATGGGAAAGTGAATTGAATGTTGGGTGTGGTGGTCAGTAGGTTAAAATTGCAACCAGATTTTCTGGTCATTCAGCTTTTCATAAAGATCACAGAATCCCTATAGGGTGGGGGCATGCTTTTCAGCCCATCGAGAACACACTGGCCCTCCGAAGAGCATCCCACCAAGACACACCTTCCTATGCTATACCTGTAACCCTGCATTTCCAATGGCTCTAGTCCACTTTGCCTGCACGTCCCTGAACACGATGGGCAATTTACCATGGCCAATCCAGCTAACCTGCACATCTTTGGACTGAGGAAGAAAACCAAAGCACCCAGAGGAAACCCATGCAAACTCACCCAGAGGAAACCCATGCAGACACAGGGAGAATGTGCAAATTTCACACAGAGACTCGAGGGTGGAGAAGAATCCAGGACCCCTGGTGGTGCTAACCACTGAGCCACCGTGCCACAAAGGTGGGAAAACAGTGATATTTCAATCACTTTATCATCGCTTACACTATTTTTTTCCTCCTTGCAGTCCATAGACATTGTGGTAAATGACCATAGATTGATTCTACATTGAGAAATGTTTTAAAATACCCAACTGATTTATACAGACACTGTCTTGCAGCAACAAAGCACATCTCATGTACCATCCTAACAGGCCAGCCCTACAAGCTCATCTGCATTTTCCATAAGTTTCTTAACACTTTTCATTTTTTAGAATTGGATCTTCCATAATTGTGATATGTAAAGAACTCTGCGCAATAAGGTGTATTATGTCCATCACCATGAGAAAACTTCCTTTTGCACAAAGATCTACCCAATACCAACAACTGAAATTTTTATTCACAGTAAAAACTATTTGGCAGAGAAAGCAACGAGACTCTCAGCATCAATACAGCATGGAAAAAAAAACAGAAATCACATTTATTATCTCAATCACTTTCTTTGTGTTTAAATCTGTGAATCACTTGATGCACAGTTGTACATTAAAATTCACATCAGGCCGTTCACGCCTTTTCTTTCAATGTTAAGTTGACATTGGTATATTGGTGAAAAAAAAAATTATTTATTTTGCTGCATAACTTCCCAAGAATGGGTCTGAATCATGGCACTACCCATGAAACAGGATGGTTTCAGCAACTCAGACTGGCACATGCACTAATTTGTTGCTACTTATTCCAGCATTGTTAATATTGTTCCACTGGGACAAATTTAACAGCAGGAGATGTTGAAATATGAATGTACAGAACCAGTTCTATGCAATTAGAGAACCATAAAGCTGTTTAAGCTTTATGACCGCACTCTTCTTAAGGTCAAAAGTAAACACAAAATGAACATAAAATTACATTTAAAAGAGCAAACGCAAAATGAAAGTTCTTTTTGGAACTTTTAAAAAAAATTTCAGACTGTTAATCCTCCACTGTTGAGCTTGGCTGTCTTGCTTTGCAATGTCAGGTGAACTCTTAAATGCATCATTGTCCTGCAAATGGTAAACTGCCTCTGACTGTCCATCCTTTATATTTTTACTGCAGACTCAATGGAGACTCCAACTCTGAGACAAACATTACTGTGTTTTAACATGGACAAAAGTCATTTTAATAGCCAGTTCCAACCAAAACATTCCATGCAAACTCTATACCGAAAGTACATTATTAAGTTATCGGTCACAATTATTAGTTTAGTCAAGGTTTTATTAGTATAAATCAGTTTCTCTCAGGCAATCCTACTCTCCCACTGCCTGGTTTTAAGTCCTTGAGCTCTAAATTTTACTTGCCATTTTGAAAATATGCATGTGGTTCTGATCTCAGAACATCTGTTAAAAATGATATTCAGTAATTTTTTTTCAGTTGAATATTATATGGCAGAATTGAGGAACCAAATAATGTCATTAAGCATTTGTAATTTGTTAACTATACTAAGGATTAACCCATACTCATCTAAACATAATGAATTCCTCCCCTATAATGCAAGAGTGCATGCACATACATACTCCCACAGGATGAAGAAACAAAATCTGAAGCTGGTGATTGTAGTGCTTTAAAAAAATCTATTTTTCATAACTTCACCGCTGTCTTTTTCAGCCAACACAATATTTACGTCACTGAGGAGTTAAAATGGATCCTACTGTGAGTGCCACCTTGCATGTCAATAACAACCAGCACACAAACCAAATGCATTAAAAGCATCACATGGCATTGATTTCAGTCAGATGTTCTTTTGGAATTTGTACATGTGGGAATCTTACCAAAGAAAATATCTGTGCATCACACAATGGATTCGGATACACAAAAATACAATTGTGAACAGAGCAAAAGGAATACGAGATGTAATTTCAGTTGAGAAGTTGTGCTATGTTAAATTTCTTTTTTTTAAAAATTGTGCTTGATTAACAGGAAACAGGTACCAAAGCCATTTGCTATGAAGCCTATACGTTGGTGGAAGAAAAAGATTTATTGAAAATGGCTTGACTTGGCTACATGCCTCTGAAAGACATAGTAGTTATCAACTGAATAAGCATGTTAAAGGGACTGAATAAAAACCAAGCTGTTGTAAGAGAAATAAATGTTTACACTTTTTGATGAGTATGTAAAGCTCCAATTCTATTTGCTGGATGTTCTCTGAAAGTTAAGGTATTGTCCAAATGTCTACTGTCCACTTCCCTCAATGAAATTCCAAGTAGCACATTTTTAACATCGAGACAATTATTCAGAAAGTTTTACAATTAAATTGAATTGTTTTCTGCCACCATAGCTCATTCCTAAATAGGGAGTATGTATTTTTAATAGACTTTTAAATTTCTCCAATTCTGTCCCTCAAACCACCCACTCTTGCTGGGTGTTCATGAAGTATAAGATGGTGTTCGTTCACATGTGAACCTGTATAGTGATTGTCAGAACTATTTCACAGTGGATTATTGCTATAAATTCAATGCCGTCATTACTGATGGCCACAAGTGCAAATGTTCAACAGAATCACTGTAGGATGAACAGAAACAAAAAACCTGGCTTGATTATTTGCTTTTCCCTTTTGTTTTAAATTCAGAGGTGTTGACATTACTCATGGCTTCGCAACTGAATAAAGACTTGAATCTTTCATGACCATGAGACATGTCAATGAACAGATTGCCAATGAATTGCTTCTCAAGTGTGTCCGTGTTCTAATGTAGGAAATATAATACTATAGGATGCTGCCACAAACAGTAACACAATAAGGCATAATAATCTGTTTTTGTAATGTTAAATGAGGGGTTAATACTTGTCAAGATACCAGGGATAAATTCCTGCTTCTCTCTGAAATGCTACCATGCTATTTTACCTGAAAGTCAATGCCATTGATAATACTGGACTAGTGTCAGCCTTGAACATTGAGCTCAGTGCTGGGTTGACTTTGAAGTCAGAATCTGTCAGATCCACCATCTCATGCAGGACCAGATTGTGGTCCTTAACTAAGATAGCAAAGTGTGGAGCTGGATGAACACAGCAGGCCAAGCAGCATCTCAGGAGCACAAAAGCTGACGTTTCGGGCCTAGACCCTTCTCTGCTGAAGGGTCTAGGCCCGAAACGTCAGCTTTTGTGCTCCTGAGATGCTGCCTGACCTGCTGTGTTCATCCAGCTCCACACTTTGTTATCTTGGATTCTCCAGCATCTGCAGTTCCCATTATCAGTGGTCCTTAACTCTCTGTTTGTCAGCGGGCAGCTATTTCACCAGCTAAACCATTAAAGAAGCACTTTTCAATTCATGTTAAACCATAAGCCAAACAAAAACTAAATGAACATTCATGATTTTCTGTATTGCATTGCCAATGTGTTTTTCATCAAGAACTTTCTTCAAAAAAGACTATTGCTTAAAACCGCAATGCTGATTAACATGAACAAGAATGACACCATGTGGAAAATGTTCTTTGCTATGTGTTCCAAAGAACATTAATGCTTTCAATGTCTTGCATTCACATTTGGGATTGAATTCTGCGTTGCTTCTTTGGGATTCAGAACTATTGTTTGATGCATCATTTAGGTTACAATGCTATGAGTGACAATACGCCATTTACCTGATAACAATGTTCCCTTTTGTATTGTTATTTTTAAGGCAAAAAATTTTAAATGAGTTTTGTGAAGTAATTTATTACTCCCCATGTTTCCATGAAATTTGGACAAAGGTTGCAATCAAATTGCAGTATTGTTTAAAATTAGCCAATATGCATACATTATTTATGATTATCTTTTGTCTAAGTTACCTTTAAAGTTAAATGGAAGTTTCCCTTCTGATTCTGAATAGTGCTTGGATCTGGAACAACAGTGAATCATAATGATGTTTTTACAAACAACTTTGAATGCTTTCAATAATTCTGATACAAAATGTATTCATGCTAAATTGACTGTTTAGGTTGTCTTATATAATTCACAGATATTTCAGAAACTTACAGAAGAAGTATATTCTGACAATTAAACAATTGGCTGTAAACAGCCTTATGGAGAAGTTCACTCAGAGATATTCTCGCCTGTTCCCAATTTGTGGCTTGTAGCTTCAGACCTAAGCAATGGACAACCTTATAAAGTTGGGGATCGTTTGAACTGGTGGTCCAAAGATAGGTTTCACTACATCATTGGCACATGACATTCCACTAAAAAAGAACAAACTGTGAGAGTTTGGAATGGAATAAAAGCAGCACACTCCAAATAGAGATATGTTCAGTGGTTTTAAAATTGAATCAGACATACATGTAATTTAAAACATAGCAGGAAAATATTTCAGTATTAAATTTTATAGTTTTCCACAGTTGCTGTAATTTATAACTGCTGCTACTTTCATAATATACTGCCATTTTGTATAGCAATGACATAATTTCTTTTATGTTTTCAAAGTTCACCATCATTGATAATGAGCTACCTTTTCGCCACTTTTTTAGTCATCAAACATTTTGAGTCTGACAGCATACATCTGTTTGTCTCTCTTTCAGGAAAGGTGCTTCAGTTTCAGCCTAGGGATTAATCACCATGAATAACAGTTTGATCTTTCACGGTTCAATGTTATTACATAATTTGCAAGCGAATGCAACAAAATATGAAAAGATAGAAGAAAGGTTCAGGCCCGAAACGTCAGCCTTCCTGCTCCTCTGCTGCTGCTTGGCCAGCTGTGTTCATCCAGTTCTACACCTTGTTATCTCAGATTCTCCAGCATCTACAGTTCCTACTATCTATGAAAAGATCTGTTGTTTCCCCTGGCAGTGTTTATGCTTAGACTTTCCTGTTATGGTTCGAAATATTACGGTCAGTATTGCAAAGCTCTTATGACGTGGACCAGACAAAAAAGAATGACCTACTTAATAATCGTGTAATTTTTCTGGCTAATCCTCAGTGGTAAAATCCCTTCAGTGCAGGAATTCTTGCGGGGAGTAGATCAAAGAACCTGTGAAAAAAACTGTGTCCCTTTTTTAATACTCCAGCTATTGCATTCTGATGGGTCCTAACAGTTTAAAAACCTCAGAATACAATGTGTTAGTATGAGTGTGAATGAATGTGATGGTGTGCAGATAGGGGTAGGTGAGTTAAATGGGTGATTAGGCTAGGTGACAGATAGTTAGGGTGGCAGGCAGGTAAGATGGAAGGTTGGGGGGTGGTTAGAGGGCCGGCATGTAAGTTGTTGAGGTTAGATTGGGTGAGGGGATTTGGAGATTTGGGAGATAGGGGAGTTGAACAGTGGAAAAGCGTGATCAGGAGGGGAGTCAGGGAGTGAGGTTGGGTCTGGTTATGTTTAGGAACATCAAGGCATGAGGCTTTGAAGGTCCAGGGGTCTTTGGAGGATGAAGGCTGGAGATTTAGGGAGCTGTAATATGTGCAGGGAAGTGTCAGTCGTTAGGGGATGTACAAGAGAAATGGACGGTTTTTAGGAGGGTTAATGGTGGCAAGGTGGGTCAGGTGGAATCAGAGGTCAGGGCATGTTGGAGGTGGAGTGGGAGGGTTTCATCGCGTGGAGGCAGGGTTGAGAGGGGGTTTGTTGGTGGAGACAATTGTGTGAATTGTGAGTAAGCATCAATTGTATAATTACACCAGGAGCTGGGCATTGTTCAGCTGTGAAGCATTCTTGGATGAGCAACCAGGTGGCTAGATTGGATCTTCCCCAGGTCCCCAACTCGAAGTCATTGTAGGAGACAGAAACACAGGAGGGGTGCTATGGAATTGACCATATGAGTTTTAAACTTCTGGAAGCAATTCCCACAGGATCAGTGCATTCGGGCATCCATGAAGTTCCCAGCCATACCTCTAAGGGCATGTCAAGTCTACGACTACTGCCTGACCAGAAACTCTGGGAGCCAGATTGAGCATGACATCATGGTAAAGCCAACTGTGGTTAACTAGACAAGCCTTGTGAAAGTTGATGTTGGGGAAAATCTTGTCAATAGGGCCTCATGGCACAGGAGCAACATCCCTACCTCTAGTAAACAAGGTTCAGGTTCAAGATTCATGCAAGCTGCAGCTGTGTCATAATAGGTCTGAACTGGATGGTTAATTTTTGGGGAGCCCACTTATTGCAATGTTAAATTGGTGCTGCCTGCAGTTTAACATGATTGCCCAATGCAGTCAGCAGATTCCATTCCTTGGCTGCACGTATCAGTAGGAAGAAAGATATCACAAGTGCAACATGGTACTGCATTGATTAAAGGGCGGCCCCTTGTAGCACCAAGAATCAAAGTGTCAGTGACCGAGTGTTTCTGTAACCTCTTTGGGAGAGGTGTTCAGGCAAGTCAGGGCCCCCAGAGTAAAGTATAAAAGCAAAATTCAGAGGTCAAGCCAGTCCTATCTTCCGGGTGACTCATGTGTGCCATAGACACAGCCTCCTTACTCGTGAAACCCTCCAGCTCTGATGACCGCAAGATTTGACTTTAAACTATGAAACAGAAGCTATTACACAAG
The DNA here is from genome assembly GCF_030684315.1 of Stegostoma tigrinum. Lineage (NCBI taxonomy): Eukaryota > Metazoa > Chordata > Chondrichthyes > Orectolobiformes > Stegostomatidae > Stegostoma > Stegostoma tigrinum. The sequence goes on from NC_081354.1 coordinate 32,288,395, forward strand.
AGGAATAAAATTAAACAAATCAAGCTATCTACATATGTCACAATTTAAAATATTTCATTCAACTGACAAAGCAAAATCTCAACTACTCTGCCATACACTACGTTAAGTTAATTAAAATCCAGAGAACATTTTCTTTCCTACCAAACCTATACGTTTAACTGTTTCTCCTGAACTCTTGCCCTTGAGCACTCATTCAATAAGAGTTTAGACTTTCTCAGACCTTTAATGGTCTGCGGAGAAGCAACGAAACAATCCCGATCAGCAAGTTTTCACAGGTTACAACCCTCACACCGAGGAATTTTTATCCTTGACCTGATCTGAACAATCTCTTTTTCTAGGAGAAACTTTTCTCATCTCTGGCATTGAAATTGGGAGAATGTCTGTGATACAATTAAGGATTAAAATTAGAGCAGACAGAGAATAGTTTCTAAGTAGTCTGACAGGCTACAAAGTAGTCAAATCTCTAGGGCCAGGTGGGATGTCTCCCAGGTTGCTGGCTGAGGCAAAGGAGGAAATAGCAGGAGTGCATGCAAAAATTTTTGATTCTTCTGTGGCCACAGGAGAGATATTGGAGACTGGAGGTCAGCCAATATGGTATGATTATTCAAGAAGACAGCAAGAGATGAACCAGGAAATTACAGGCTAGTCCGTCTAATTTAGGTAGTGGAGAAACTAGTGGAAACATTCTGAGGACAGAATCAATTTGCATTTGGAAGGGCAGGGATTAATCAAGAACAGTCAGCATAGTTTTGTAAGGGGAGGCCATGTCTGACCAACTTGATTGAAATTTTCGAAGATGTAACCAGGTATGGAGATGAGGGTAATGTTTTTGATATAGTCCACTTGGATGTCAGCAAGGTTTTTGGGAAACTGACAGCAAAGGTAAGAACCCATGGCATCAAAGGAAACGTGGCAAAGCGGATCTATGCTTGGTTGAATGGCAGGGAGCAGAGGATGATAGCTGAGGAGTGTTTTTCTGACTGGAAGTATGTGTTTAATGGGGTCACACATTGGGTCACTGTTGGAGCCCTTGTAGTTTTTGGTTTATATAAATGGTTTATACTTGAATTTCAGATCGTTGATCAGTAAATTTTCAGACAATACAAAAATTGTTGAAGTGGTAAATAGTGAGGAGGTTAGCCTTAGGCTATAAGAGGATATAGATGGGTTAGTCAGATGGGCTGATCAATGGTAAATGAAATTCAGGTCCTCGGAAAAATGAGAGGTGCAGTACTTGAGCAGGACCAGCAGGGCAAAGGAATATATGATGAGTGGCAGAATTCTGGGAAGCCCCAAGGATCAGAGGGATTTTGGTGTCCGTGGCCGTGCTTACCAGCCCCTTAAGCTGTCAGGATAGGTGGATAATGTGGCTAATGTGGTATACAGTATACTTGCCTTTATTAGTCAAGGCATAGAGTTTAAGAGCATGAGCCAAATGCTAGAAAATTGAATTAGAAAAGGTAGGTGGTTGTTTTTGACTAGCATGGAAGTGATGGGCTGAAGGACCTGTTTCAGTGCAGTAGATCTCTATGACCATGACTTTATACAGGTCTTCTTTGAACGGAACCAAAACATTTCCATCTCATGGTATTTTTCTGAACAAAACCAATCCTTGGTTATTCCAAACCTAAAGCAAGCTAATACATTCCGATATTTTCTCTCTCACCTCACAACATAAACAAACTTTCATTAACTCTCCAGCAGGTTGTCAGGCATATGCTCTCTGACTCTAACTAACTTAAAATCATTATTCTGAGAAGAGTGACCAAGTTAATTATTAAACAATTTCACACAAATAGACCAAACTCAAGTGTCACTAGTTTAAAATCCAAACTCTAGAAAAAACTTTTGTTTCATCACACTCTTCACATAACTTCTCTCCAACTGATATTTCTTTGAGTACAGAAACATAAATTTATTATATATATGAAGGGAAAGATAGCTTTGGACCAAAGTGACGATTTTCCCTACCCACCTATGTTTGAGTGTCTAGAGGAGTGGTCTGCTGGATAGAACTGAAAGAAACAAAGCATACAAAGCAGGTAAGATTGTGGAGGTCAAACAAGACAGGACCAGTGAGGTGGCAGAGAAATCCATCTCCGAGGAATACTTGGGAACAAACAAATACAAGTATATCATAGGATAAATATAAGTGCGAATAAAAAACAATGGAAAAGGAATTGTATCGAGCATCTACAGAAGGACATACGTACACAAGGCATTCAAATTATTAATATTCAATCAACTTAATTCAAAATCAATCCTTTCAAACTATCTGGTGATTAAATGCTTTATTACACACAGGTATATGGATAATTTCAGATGATGATTTGTTAATTATCTCGAAGTGGGGAGGTGCTAAGTCCTACAAATATCCAATCAGTCCTGATCATCATTGTTTGGCATATATAAACTAAATTTTGTTAGTTTAGTTTATTCCAACATTGAATTATTGTAAGTACCTTGGCACGGTTCATTGCATTAAAGCCATTAAAAGTCGTTGTTCTCATTCTTATCAGGATTTCTGGCTAACAAGAATCAATGACAAGGATATAATAAAATAAAGAACTGCAGATGCTGAAAATCTGAAACAAAAACAGGAATTGCTATGGAAAGTCAACAGATCTGGCAATGTCTGTGGAGAGAACACAGTTAATATTTTTGAGTCCGGTGAAATACTACCATACTGTATGATTTGAGTTGATTGAGTTGGGAAACTAACATTTGGGTTAAAATGTATTGTCCAGTAACATTAACATGTCTATTCAGGCAGACTACAAAATAATTTCACGCAGGTACATTGACATTGCTAATACCGCACAATGCAGGTTCTGTTAACTCTGCCAGATTTCCCTGCAATTAATGGAAATAGCACATAGGCCCTAGAGTTAACCTCAACTGCAAAAATCTGCCTTAACTGGGTGGTAATGACCTCAAAATGCGATCGTTGGAGTTGCCAGCACATTAATGTAAATGAATGTTCTGCTGAAATTTAGACTGCTGAGGAAATGTGTGCTTATATAGGAGCAGACCTCTTTAAAACTACAACCTGAAATTCCTCTCACTGTGGGCTTTGTCCTTTCTATGATGCTAAATCAGCTATCTCCTAGCACCCTCTCGACCACCACTCCACTTGCTTCGACCTGGCGAATGATTACCTGCCAAGCAATCCAGACTGAAAGTGGCCAGCATCATAATTTAATGCACAATCCTCACTAATTCAATATCAAGTTAATTAATTGAGATAGTGAATCTCCCACAATCAACATGCTGGGTATTATCAGTGACAAAAACTGAACTGGACTAGCAATATAAATATGTGTGAGTGATAATGGGAACTGCAGATGCTGGAGAATCCAAGATAATAAAATGTGAGGCTGGATGAACACAGCAGGCCCAGCAGCATCTCAGGAGCACAAAAGCTGACGTTTTGGGCCTAGACCCTTCATCAGAGAGCTCTCTGATGAAGGGTCTAGGCCCGAAACGTCAGCTTTTGTGCTCCTGAGATGCTGCTGGGCCTGCTGTGTTCATTCAGCCTCACACTTTATTATCTAGCAATACAAATATAGTGGTTAAAAAATGCCCAGAGGCTGGCAATCCTAAAATATTAAACTCACTTTGTGTCTACCCTAAGCATGTCCACCCAGGCACGATGAGACACGTGGTGGAATACTCCCCACGGCTTGGATAAGTGCAACTTCAACAACATTCCAGAAGATTGATTGCTATTGCTCCCCCTCACCCATCTCCTCATCCAGGTTCCAGGCTGTTGCAGCTAATACTCTTCAATGGCCTCATAAATTGACCCCCATTGGTCACACTCAACAGCTGTGTGAAAAACAAGAGCCACTACAGCTTCCACCGCAATCACATGTATGTATGGTACAAGTAGTGACCTTCATGAATATTTCAATTACAGAAGTAGAAGTGTTAATCTCACATTCTGTTTAACAATCAAGCTGACCAAAGAACAAATCACATTTCCCAAAGACTAGCTGGAAGGAGTCCCAATTATTCACCACTACAAAAGAACTGTTATATAACCCACATCTTCACACAACGTCTGAGGGCAATTATTAGCATCATATTCATCTGCAACTTAGGCCATTTTTAAGATTAAAGACTTAATAAATTGTTAATCTTTGGTTTAAAACTATATTTCTGCATTTCATAATCATCAATTTTGACTGATTTCCTCCTGGAGATGGCTAGGCAACAAAAATCTGCACTTAGTACACAAACATAATGGAGAAAAGATTTTGAAGCAGCTTGGGTATTGTTTGTCCATTTCTTTTAATGTTTTGTTTATCCATGTGATGAGCAGTAACACTGGAAAATGGAACTCTTCCCAGTATACAGTTGAGAGATAGGGGACCTCGGAATTCTCAACATTTACTGTGGATCTCAGGAATTATGGGAACACATGTGGAGCGTCCTCCACCAGTAAATTGTTTAATTGTCAAACACTAAGTACAACTGGATGTGGCAGGATATGACGTCAGGTCAAACATGAGTAAGAAAACCTCTTGTTAATCACAATTTTGTCCTCCTTGACACCGTGCCACAACCACCACACCTCTCTTGACCAATCCCCTGGCTGATGAATCAGGATTCTTCCACGTTGAACATGGCGTGGACAAAGCATTTAGTGTGGCAACGGTGTACAATATCTCTGTCTAAGGGACTTAACAAGCATGGCTCAGCAGCTCCACGACTAACCAAAATGGTTGAAAGCTAAAGGATATAGCTGCAAGTCTGAGTCCGTAGCAAGTGGAGAATGAACCTATATGAGAGAAATTCGAGCTTGACCCCATCTGTTCCAACCTCTGCCACGGATGCATCTGTTCATGACTGTATCGCTTGGACTGATCACCACATGGCCCTGTGGTGAAAAGGTCACAGTTACATATTAAGGATGCCCTCAATTATATTGTGAGATCTTATCACCATGTTAAAAAGACTGACATCTGTGCGGTGCTGTGAGCCACCAGCGACAACAATATTGTACTTCAGGATAGATTGCAAATTCATGGCCTGGCATATCTCCCACTCTACCCTTATCATCAATCCTTGCTGATTCACTGAAGAGCAGAGGAGGACAGTGAGGAGCAGACATACCTAAAATGAGACGTCAATCTAGTGAAGTTACCAGACAGAACTACACACATGCCAAATAACATAAACAGCAAGTCTTAGACAGGGCTATGTGATCCTACAACAAATGGATGAGATCTCAGCTCTGTAGTCCTGCCACATCCAGTCATGAATGGTGATTGATAATTAAACAACTCACAGGAGGAAGAGGTTCCACAAATATTCACTTTTTTGGTATTGGGGAGCCCAGGCATGTCATTGTAAAAGATAAGGTTGAAACATTGGCATCTACTCAACAATGTTGAAAGTTGCTCAGGTATGTCCTGCATATGCCAATATATATGTTGCCTTACCCAACCAATTATTGCCCCATTAGTCTACCTGTACACTGAGACTCGGTTGAGGTTTTGTCAAGGCCACTCAACTCTTGACCTAATTTTAGCCTTGGTTTAAATATGGACAAGAGCTGAATTGCAGAGGAGGGATGGAAATGAGTGCCCTTTTTTCAGATCCTCATTTGACTGAGTCTAGTATCATGGAGTCTATAGCAAAATTACAGTCAATGTGAATCAGGTGAAAACTCTGTTAGCTGGAGTCCAACCTGAACTGAACTAGCCATATAAAACTGAACTGAACTAGTCATATAAATGATGGTTGTAACAGCAGGTCAGAGGCTAGCAATCCCGCAATGACAAACTCACCTCTTAGCTACCCTACAGCATGTTCATTATCTACAAAGTTCGAGTGAGGCATGTAATGGAATACCACCCACTTCCTTGGATTAGTGCAGTTTAAGCAACATTCCAGGAAATTGATTACCATTGGTCCCCTGCACCACCTCCGCCTCCAGGTTCAAGGCCGCCCACGGACAGAGCTAATTCTTGGGCTTCAGTGCTGCTGCCACACTTCAAAGGCATCACAATGTATTCCCCATCATTCATACTCAATGTGGAATCTGATTCAGGCCAGCAAGTATCACAGGGAATGTCCTGCAGTGCCACCTTTGAGATTGGCTGCTTCTTTCCATCATTTCAGAATGAAATCAGGTCAGTCTGCGTACGTGCATTCCTTCTGGCACCTAGAGATTGTGTTTGCTGCATTGTGGCTTTTTTCGAAAAAGAAATCTTTTCTTGAGCTACACAGTGTCTTATCTATTGTAGAGGTTTAAAAAAACTCCTGCTTGTATAATTCCTCATCACCTCGTCAAAACACTACATGTTCTTACTTTTTGAAGTATTGTTGTATTGTTTTCTATGGCAACAATACCACACAACCAACACTGAGGTGAACAAATGAATATTCAAATATGTCCCATTATTGGCACATTTTGAAATTTTACATAATGCACAATTTCTGGTCCGTGCAGCAAGTGTGTTACACCTTGATTACTTACTTTTAGAAGGGGATGGAGTTGAATACACAAAAGTACTTTTTAATAACATGCTTAAATATGTATGACGCATCCCCAAAACATTCCCTTCTGCTATCACAACATCCTATCTGCTGTTGTAGAGGGTAAAAATAAAAACTCCTATATATATATAACATATAACTTCTTATCACCTTGTCAAAACTACACATTATTACTTCCTGAGGTAAACAATTGTGAAGTTGGATGGAGTACTTTGGATTGGGAGACAGGAAATTAGAATTTGGTATTTGTAAAATGCTGGGGGTGGGGGTGGTGGGGGGGGGCAGGGGCAGGGAAGCATTGCATGGTACCTTTAAAAGATTATGTGTTTTTTCTATGTTTAGAGATTTAAAATGAATGTCTATGAGCAGCAGCTTGAAAGTTTGCAAGTACACAGGCTGCACCCAAACTGAAACATTTATATTAAAAGGCCACACATTTAACAGGCCAAGTAGCAGTTTTTACCAAACATTGAGCTTTTGAATTTAGCCAATCATTTTGAACCTGGTACTTAGATACCAAAAACCTATTAAATTTAAATCTGACAGTTTTGACAACATAGGACCAATCTTTTTGTAAGAAATATTGATATGTCACCAAAGGTATAAAAGAAGGGGGGAGTTGGACAAAGCCCTGAGATAACTGCCATTCACCAGAACTAAAGTATTCACCCCTAACAAGCAAATCGCTGGCTCTCATAGCCTTCTCTATGTCTTAGAGAAATGACCATCTAAATAACAAAGGTATCTATGGTATTGTTAGTTAATGTTCCTGTCAGAAGAATTGACGGAAAAGGCATTCCTGACCGAAGAATTGACAGAGAAGGCACACGGTATTCTGAAAGATATGTAACCTGGCTGCAATTTCGAGAGATCAAATTCCATTTTTTATACAAGTCTGACTTGAATTTATTGGAACAGCATACCATTAGAATCTTGTTTTATTTAGGAATAGCTAGTAGTTAGAAGAGATTTATTCAGTTTAGTTCATTTGTTCACTATTAGAACTAGATAAATAAACTGTTACTTGTTGATTTTAAAGTGAGTGTCAGGGATTTATTTTATTTAACCACTAGAAGTTACTGAAAGCAAGTTGCACCATTTTTCACACTCTTTTTATAGATTATAGGTTGAGGTGCTTCTCTTTGGGGTTTTGGTGCTAGTTGTCAGGGATTTATTTTATTTAACCACTAGAAGTTACTGAAAAGCAAGTTGCACCATTTTTCACACTCCTATTACAGATTATAGGTTGAGGTGCTCCTCTTTGTGGGTTTTGGTGCTAGTTGTCAGGGATTTATTTTATTTAACCACTAGAAGTTACTGAAAAGCAAGTTGCACCATTTTTCACACTCCTTTTACAGATTATAGGTTGAGGTGCTCCTCTTTGTGGGTTTTGGTGCTAGTTCTCAGAGGGGGTTAAGCTTCCACTTTATAATAGTACTTGAACTCTGACCTTCTGACACTATTCCCACATGGGTCCTGTGCTCCAAGCAAGCAAACTTTTTTTACTGTACTTTCATGACAGGTTACGATCTTAAGGCTCAACACTGTCCTCATCAACATACAGGGTCTGTGGCCAGAGGTCAAATCCCATCTACCACCGAGATATACCATGATATTTCCAAAATTGTAGATTATCTATCTATTACCTTCACTAATTTTCTTTGTAGAAATGAAATTTAAAACATGATTTAAAATTACATCTTTTGACATCCCACTTGTAGCTAATCTGAATGGCAACCATTTTACTAATTGAAGCAAGTGGCTCCTCAGACTTATTTCCACACTTTTTTAAAAAAAGTCAGTTCATTTGAGGCAGCCATCTGTTTGTAATTGTCAGCATCTGCTGTCCGACAACCAATTGCAAAAACCGCACAGAGGTATTTATCAAACCTAGTGTAATCCTCTATATCAGTTAGTGTCTAGAATAACATATGGTCTTGCCTGAACATTATATTTTCATAATAAGTATGGGTGCAAACAAACTGTACAAAGCTACAAAAGGCTGAAATAGAGATTTCTGGGAATTCAAAAGAAGCACACCTTAACTTGCATAAGAATAGAAATGACTATTTCCCATTTTTTCAAAGTGTTAGTGATCATCGTAACTGATTTATTTTTAGTGAACACATATATAAAACCTATGGCTAAGAATTTCCGCAAAGCTGCATCCACTCCAGTTGAGGGCTTTTGTCCAATCCTTCAGGGTGGTATCACGAGACTGTTTCTGTATGTACACTCCTTCTGCCACCTAGAGGTGGCATCTGTAGCACCTGTGGTCTTTTTTGAAGAAGAAACATTCCCTTGTGCCATCATACTCTCCTATCTGGTATTGGAGAGGACGAAATAAAAAGAACTTCTGTATATATATGATTCCTCAGCACCTGGCAAGGAAGCAGCTCCAAAAAAAATTCCTGACCTAGCCCAGCCGTTGGCAAAGCAAAAAATGGGGAACTCTTCATGAAGTGAGGGGCAATCTTTGTTTTCAACAAATGGTGCAATATCAAAGTGAGAATCATAATTTTTTATAAGTTCTTTTTTAAACTAACCTGTCCAGTCATATTCTGACATAACTCCATGACAGGCAAGTTCTGAACCCAACCATTCTGGCCCACAGGTTGGAAATCTACCCCTGTGCCACAACAACCTATTTTATATTTTTAATCAAGCTATTTGGACATTTAATAACATACCGTTGGGGCAGGTTGCACTTCAGCTCAGACCTTGGCCCAGATGTGTGGACTTAGCCATACAGCATCGGACTTTAATTATCAGTGAAAACCAAAAGAGCTGTGGATGCTGTAAATCAGGAACAAAAACAAAGTGGCTGGAAAAGCTCAGCAGGTCTGGCAGAATCTGTGAAGGAGAAAACAGAGCTAACGTTTTGGGTCCGGTGACCCTTCCTCAGAATTCATTAATAATTATTAATTAATAATTATTTTGAATCAATTTGTTTAAAGATTTTACAAACAAATGGAACATGAAACTAGAACTTCTGTACTATGGGTCAAGACCATATACCTGTCTTTCAAGATTATTTATCCAACTTGTGCAGGTTATGACACACATCTATTGCAGGAGTGGCTCAACCCTGGATCTTCTGGCCCAATGGTGAGGATAGTACCACTGCCCCACAAAGACCTCCTTATACTCCTAAAGTGACTTTACATGCCTGGAATTCTTCCATTATTAGGTTATGAGGTTTGTACTAACCAACTAAATTCAGGTCACATTTCTAGTTTATTGGCACAAAGATCGATGTGCGTAAAAATACTCTAAGCTTGGGTATTTTGGTAACATTGGAAGGACGAAACTCCTTCATGGTTTGAATCATAGTTAGTCTACAATGGAAAGAAATGTAAATACATTAACAGTTTTAAAGTATTGCTCTCTGTAAATTATTCACCAGTCAGATGATCAAATAGGCTATTCCTGAATAACTACTAACTTCCTACTAGGTAATGCATTTGTTTCCTCTCTTTAAAGAATTAATTAGTCGTGGATAGTATCAATTAGTCAACAAACGCATATTTTTCCTTACTCATGAATTATCCTCACTTTGAACTGATGTCAATATTGTCAATAAAAGTAGTGAATAGAAGAATGTAAAGAGCTGAATCTTAGCTAAGTCAAAATCATGTTTAGTTTTGTGGAGTGATTCTTGCCTTGAGGCTAAGCAGGTTTTCTCACTGCATTTGTTGCTGCTTCATAGCATATACATGTCCAACTCCTGCCCAATCTTATCATGCTCCATTCCCGGAGAAGCTCATCCCTCACTCGCTATCTGTCCTAAGACCAGCTACAGCTACTGTTCTGACTACACCTGCAAAGAGCTACCTGACCTCTCTGGAGGACATATCCTAAATTTCTATGGACAGCATGTTGCAAGGCCCACTTCCCTAGGTCATTACCTAAGCCTGTTTTTGCCTACACATTCCCATCACCTAATTCCCATTCCCTTTAATTTCTATGACCAGAAGCGATGGGATGACTGTGGCATACATCCTTGAGCAACCCAACCTGCCAGCATCTGCCAAAACCCTGACAGGTGCCCAAAAAGGCCCCCAACTGAGGCAGCTCTCTCAGAGACACGGCTTCTGTAGAGACAAAGGACTGTTTGTAATCCTCTCCCTGAAACACAGAGGCACAGGCTCATGTGCAATGGACTCGAATGGATGCTAGTCCATAGCTCATGGCTGGTATGGGAGGCTGCCCTTGAGGAACTGTGCTGGGCTCTCCTGACCGATGCATACCTTCAAGGAGCTCGCGATGGACTACTCAGATTTTCAGACATGTCTCCCTGCTTGCAATGGATGTATTATGTTTGGTGCCAACACTGCTGCCACGCAGTACAGTGTTTGACTGACACAGCACACTGACATGCAACAAGATGAAGGTGCTCTTGACTGAGGATAGCTGCACAGCACAGCCACCTGCCTGGTTGTGTGAATGCACCAATTTCCACTGCAAGGCAGATTATGACAAGGCAAAGCAAGCACAATGCAGGCATGCCCGTAGGCACCCGGTGAATGCACACAGACAGTAAGGGAGCAGCCCTGGTAGGCAGCCTGATTGATGCTGTGGAGTAGATTTACCCAATGCAGTCAGACACTGCTGATTGTTGGTGCATCTTGCAAGTCTAGCCTGGGCTTCAAGGGCACACTGCCAATGCAATGGAGCAATAACAGGATATTGGCAATAACTCCCTGAAAACTGGGTGCCAGCGCCAGTGGTAGAAGGGTGCATACGATTTTTGCTCCTTGATCATGCCCTTCTCTGCACTAATTTCCACATCAGGTTTTTCCAACTGCTAATTTGCTTGGCAAGTTTGGTAAGAGCACAACTCGGACATTAATGCAGTGAAATGGACCATTGATAAGGGGTTTAACAAATCTTAATCTCCATCAACGGGCAACCTCCTGTTGCATGATGAGAATGTCACTACAACATTCATGAAAACCACAAAAGATGATGAAAAATGATCTCCACATTGAGATTGTGCTCACTGTACTTCTCATCCAATTCCGATAATATACCTTGCCATAGCCCATGTCACTGAAAAGATTCTGCCTACTGATCTTTACAGTAGTGAAGAATACCATTGATTACATTAATGCATTCAGAAAATCTAATTATAACTCAGGTAGCAGTCATAGGGTATAGGGTTTCAAGGAAATGGCAAACTGTGTCAATGTTGACATTGCAAATGTTTGGAGATACTAGTTCCTGCATCTTACCTTTATAATTCCAATCAGTCCCACTCAAAAGCAATTGGAGGCAACAGCAGGGCCGTGCATGTGAGGGAACACTGGACATCAGGAACGGGAATAGAGAGAGTGAGGGAAGGCCCAGTTGTTCTCTTGTAGAGTCCAGAGGAGCATTCTACGTTATATAAAGTCCCCACCATATATGCTGCCTTCTCAGAAGCACAAGCTAAAATTGGAAACTATTAGAAGAAAGTAGCAAGTTGAATTAGTTTTTTTTAAACCACACTTCCATTTGGGTTCCACTAAGCAGGCAAGGTTAAAATCACATGGAGAGTGTGGTCCCTAAAGTCACGCACTTTCCCTCTGAGTTCAAAAGAAGTCTCTCCATTTCATGAACAAAAACAAAGTTGCTGGAAAAGCTCAGCATGTCCGGCAGCATTTGTGAAAGGAAAAAAACAGAGTTAACGTTTCAAGTCCGGTGACCTTTCCTCAGAACCCCATTCCATGATATATCTTTTGGTCTCCATTTGGAGATGCCATTGAGGCAGGAATTCATACTCTTTCTTCTTTACAGAAAAGAATGGAAAGCTAGTTGGAGGTGAGATTATTCTATAAAAAATGTGGAAGATCACCTGGAGAAACTGTAGGGAAAAGGTAAAATCTAGATGTATTGCATTTCTTGCTGGTCCACCAGGGTGAAAAATTACCTTTGAGTAAGCCACAGCTATTCAATGAAAAATGTCAGTGGGTAACCCTGTGTTACACCGATGTCCCACACCATCATAACTATGTGAAGTCTGAACAGTTCCTAAAGAAGAAAAAAAAATCCCTTTTAAGTCAGATGGGTTTTTTTGGTTTAATTTCTTAGATGACAAGCAATCAGATTATGGATGTTTCCTACTCTGTCTGTGTTGCTGCGTAACAAAACTAGTTTTGACGCTACGGTCAAATGCTGAATGAATGGATCTGTGTGGTGGATGAAGTCTCTGTGTGCTTACAGTATTAGTGTGCCAAATGTAATGAAATAAATACAGCTTTCTCCCACGGGCACAGAAAAAGAGACGACATTGCTTTGTGCCACAGACACCCAGTCCTCTGACTTTTGGAAGCCTGACACATCTTTTCGGAAGCTCGTGGTTAAAATCAAATCCAACAAATCTCGGCAAGAAACCTGTATATTGTTGGGCATATTCTACATAACACATTTCAATTTCATTTTTGTATGGTCTGTAGCACTGGCCTAACTACCACTGTAATATTATTTCATATATTTAAATACGATGCTATGAAGCACTATTAAAACATTTCCCACATATTTATTGATGTTTTAAACCGCAAACCCTATCTATAGGCAACTGTTGTTATATGAGCATTTTCTTTGAGATCCATTTATGAAATATTGAGGGACATTTTTCGGAAAATTAAGGTTAGAAGAACTGAGTTATACTAAATGGTCAGAGTGAAAAATAAAAAAAGCTGGTGCACACATCCAACATTTTGTTCAGTTGCTCTTATTTAAAATTCAGCTGAACGAATTCAAAACAAGCAGTTAAAGTCCTTGTATAAACACAGGGGTAAACGCCAGCACAATCCTCGGGCTGCATTGTAATGAATAACATATTAGAGGGAGCTTTCAACATTCCTTTCTGGTAGTTTGATTAAACAGCTGAATCTAAAACAAGGGGAAATGTTTTGCTTCCAAAAAAACCTTTCAACCAAAGTCCTGTGGAGAAGAATAACGCTGTTTAACGTTTCACTGAGTATAAATATAAGGATTTGGTCAAAGCATTTTCATGGAAAAATTTAAAACAATGACGGTCAAATCAAAGGACGAAAAGTGAAATGTAAAAATTTAGTCTGCTCTGTCTTGTATTCAAAATTAAAGTAAAATGATCAAAGATACTTGCCATGAGAGTTCTCCCTCAAGTCCTATGTTTGCTGAAGCCCTGAAATATACTGACTCCATTTTGCAAGCTTTGTTCAGGTGGCCTCAATATATTTTCCTCCCTTACCAGATGCATGGATGACAAAATTAACTTGAAAGTTTTGGCTAAGGAAAACATTTAATGTTTAGAACCAAAACAGAGTTTCTTGTGATCTCCCAATTCAACTCTATGAGGAAACTGGGAGACCATCTGGGGAAATGGACATTTCCATTGCTTCTTGGGAGTTCTTCCTGAGCTTAATTAGAATTACTGTAGAAGACTAAAAGACCCCATGGAAATTTTAGAATCAGGAATCTTTCATCGCTGCACATGTTATCCAAGTACTTTTCTTTAATTGACTTTGACCAGATTCAGGAGTCATTCATAGTAAATCTTCTGATAGATACAGCTTTTGTGGTACAAAATATCTCAAAATACAAGACAATATTTTAAACCCAATGTTGTTAGCTTGATTTTAATCGACAGATTTGTGTAAAATCTAAATCAGTTTCACCATTTCAAAACTCATTTAAATCTCTAGTGCAAATAGCACTGAATTTTCTGGTCTAAGCTCAATTGCATAATTATTCACAAATCCAGGTATAAACTTAAATAAGTCTTCGAATGATACCACTGTTAAAAGTTGAAACTGAGTCCCTTTTATATTTAAATGCATGGAAATATTTTAACAAATTGGAAGTAGGGAAGATGCAAAAAAAATTTCTAGACAGCATTATTTCAGGCTATTAGCTACTTTTGCAAAACCTTTGATATGCCAGCAGTTAGAAGGAAAATCAGAGATGTGGATGTGAATATGCAGACGTGCAAGAGCATTGAAGTACGAGTTGTAGTACCAGTTGTGCTGCATATAGTCTTACAATTGTGCTTACAATATAGTGCTTACAATAGTCAAGTGAATATAGCAACCTACAAGTAATAAGTTCAGAAGTAAGCAAGTGAATTCAACAATATCTAATAATTTGTGTGTTTAAACAGAATTGAAAGATTGTCTGAAAATGGCAAGTGGCTGGTTTCATGTTCTTCAGGGTAGAAATGTATTACAGCTCCCTGTGTTGTTGTCATGCAATGTTGGGATGACATTCGGTAGGTCATTGTTACAAGTGACTACCGAGTCACTTGTTGTAAAACAATTATTAAAACAAAAGAAACTGACGAGATTGATCACGTGGTAATGACTTGAGAAATTAATTAGGGCAAGGTTGACCAATCCCTGCTTAACTGACCATTTACATTCTCTGTTGGACAGTTTGATTTGCAATAAGTATCTTCTCAGATTTAAATGCAGCAGTTACTTCCAAAGCCAATCTAAACATATTGGCTTTATGAAAGAAAAGAAATTGTCAAAATACGATTTAAGTACTACCATAACATTGGAAATTCAGTGACACAATTGTACAAGCTAGATTGTGGAAGGCATAAAGACACAATAACCAGATTACCTGTTTTGCAGTAATGTTAGTTGAGTCATAAGTATTTTGCAAGTCGTTAGAAGAAAGCTCTTACTGTTCTTCAAGATAGTGCCATTGAATCTTCTGTATCCACACTGGAAGGATGATGAGGCCTGGATACAACTCTCATATGAAAGACAGCACTGTTGAATTCTTTAGTAATGTACTTGAATGCCAGCCTTGATTATAGGCACTGTGATGAAATCCAGAGTTTTTCTGTACTTTCTGAGGGGGTTGCACCTGGACAGAGCCAGGCCTGAGTCCCTTGTACGGCATTTTATGTTCTACCAGTGCTGTTGGTAAAGGTTTAAACTAACTTAGCAGGGGCGTGAGAACAAGGAGAAATCATCTGAGGGTATTATCAGTGTGCATGAAGTGCCCAGAGGTACAGGCAGCACCAGGGCAGAGAATACTAAGCTGAAAGGTGGAGTCAGGACAAGGGAGAAAGAAAAGCATTCTAAATCAGGGATCCACAGCATGTATGTGGACAGAGTATGGTAAATAAGAGTAGTGAGTTCCTGATTGAGATTTCCGTGTGGGATTATGGCGTTGTGGTTAGATACCTGGTCGAGTGAGTGCAAGCAGGGTGTTAAATATTCATGGTTACAGAGTATTTAGGAAAGACAGAAAAGGATGAAATGAGGAAGGAAGGTGGTATTGATTAAAGGCAGAATTGTAGTACTGGAGAAATTGGATGTGCTGAGGGTTCAGAGACAGAATCGACTTGGCTCAACCTAAGGAACAAAAGGAGGAATTATGTTGCTCAGTGTAAACTCCAGTCCATCAGCTGGAGGAACAAATTTGCAGGGTAATCACAAAGTAATGCAAGCTTTACAACATTGTTATAATACAGAATTTTCATTACCCAAAATCAGACTGTGATATTGGTAGTGTCGAGACCAGAGAGAGTCAGGCATTATTAGATTGTATTCAGGAGAACTTTCTTCAGCAATATATGTCTAGTCTATCAAAAAAAAACAGCCACTGCTACATTTGGATCTTAGGAACAAGGCAAGGAAATCAGATCAAGAATGAATGGGGAACATTTAGGGGACAGTCACCAGTGTATCATAAGGTCTAGGATGATGGTGGAAGAGGGCAATGCACAATCCAGATTAAGAAGTATTATTTGGGGAAGAGCTAATTTCAATGAGGAAGTAAAGGAGATGGGTCTGATTGACTGTGGCCAGATTGGACAGGAAAAACTGGAGCCGAATGGGATGCTACAAAGATTCAAAGAAGAGACTGTTCAGGCACAGTCAAGGTATGTTCCCTTAAAAAGGGAAAATAAGGCAAGCAAACCCAGAGCTCCCTGGATGCAAAATGAGACTGGAATAAAGATAAAGAAACAAAAAGAGTGTGCTTTGACAGATTTTAGAAAGTACAACTGAGAACCAAACTGGATACATAACCTTCAGAGGGAAGTGAAAAAGCAAATAAGAGAAATGGGAAGGGGTTATGAAAAATAAACTGGCAGCTGGCATAAAGAAACAGTCCAAAGCCTTCTACAAGCTCTTAAATAGTAAAAAAAGGTAAAAAGAGGGGTGGGGTTGCTCAGAAACCAAAAAAGGAGATTTACAAATTGAAGCAGGGGGTTTGCATGAGTTGTTAATTCAAAAATATGCATCTGTCTTTACCAGGATGACGAAGGAGGAAATGCAGTCACAAGAAGGATTCAAAATTGACATGGAGGAGTTATTCGATAAGTCACTGGGACTTAAAACTTGACAAGGCACCTGGCCCAGATGATTTGTATTCAAAGACATTGCAGGAAGTGGGAGCAGAAATTGCAAAGGCACTAGCCATTATCTTACAATCTTTCTTCAACTTGTGGGTAGTGCCAGATGACTGGAGATTATAAACATTACACTCTTGTTCAAAAAAGGTTGTAAGAGTAAGCCCAGCAACTATAGATCAGTCAGTCTTACTTTGGTAACATAAAGCAAAGTACTGCAGGTATGAAGATCTGAAATGAAACCAGAAATTGCAGGTGAAAACCAGCAGGTCTGGCAGCAACTATAGGGAGAAAACAGAATTAATTCTTCTAGTCCTGTGACTCTTAATCAGAACTGTTCTGATGAATAGTTACTGGATTCAAAATGTTTCAGCTTAACTTTGAGACTGGAGAAAACTCCAGAAATAATAACTTAGGATAGATGTAATAGTGACATGGATATATGTGGTTAATTAGGGACAGCCAGCATGGATGGGTTAAGGGAAAATCGCATGTGGCTTACATTCAAGAGCTTTTTGAATAGATAACAGAGTTGATGAGGTTTATGCTGTTGTTTTGATATACATGAAATTCTAAAAGGCATTTAAAACAGTATCATACAACAGACTTGTGAGAAAAGTTATAGTCCATGGAATAAAAATTATTAGCAATGTGGATACAAAATTGGCAGTTGAATGATAGGTAAGAGAGAGTATTGACTAATGCATATTTTTCTGTCTGAATGAAGATTTAGCAGAATTCCCAAGGGTTAGTATTCAACAAACCTCAAGAATTAAGACAGATTGGAGAAGCTGGGACTCGTTATATTGGAGACAAGGCTGAGATGTGACTCAACAGAAGTTTACAAAACCATGAGAGATCAGGACAGGACAGAGAGAAACTAACCCTCTGGTAAAGAATCAAGGATGATAGGAAACAAGTTTAAAGTGGTTTGTAAAAGATGTGCATCTGACTGGTGAAAAAGGCCTTTTTCATACTGTGAGTGATTTATGTCTGGCATGCACTGACTAGAAATATGATGGAGGCAGGTTCCATTGAAGCATTCCAAAGGGCATTATTTAATAAACTTGCAGGAAAGTGGCACTACGTCATGATGGTAAATAGGGGAGCTAATGGACTGTAACGATTGTGATTACCAAGCAAGCTAGAAAAATGGCTAGCTATGTTTATAGAATACAGTTCCAAGAGTTACTAAGTGGCAACATTCAATTCTGCCAAGGAAGGGCCAAATTCATATACATATACATGTGTATATATATACATGGCCATATACATCGCCAAGGACAGTTTGGAGACCACAGAAGATGAACAAAAAAGTTCCACACTGTGGGAGAGGATGTGAAAGACAGAGACAAAAGTGACCTCCCTATTTGCAGTTCTGTAGTAAGCTGTCCTTCAGAAAATATTGCTGAACTACAGACATTTATTTAGGGGACTCAGTGAGGACTCAAGAGCATTTGGATACCTTACTGCCATTAATACTTAGAACAAAGTTTTGGGAATTAGTGAGTAGCTCAGTGTTGGGGTTAGAACCAAAATAGTTTATGGGAGTGAGAAATTGGAAAGGTTACTTTTTTACTGTGCAGGGAGAAGCAGTGAGAACTTGGAAAAAGATTGCAAGCCTCAATACTTCAATGTTAAAAAGTTCATAAGCAGTGTTTGCTTGATGCCACTGAGCACAGTTGGAGCTCGGCTGAAAAACTTGGCACAACTGGTTGGATGAGATTAGCTACTGATGAGGAGCTGGAGTTATGCTCATGATTGAGTACTGGAGTGCAGTTTTGGTTTCCAGGTGAGTGCAGATCCGCGAAAGGAGTGTGATCAACCAGAATGGCAACTGTTGTTGAGGGAGTCCTGAAAGACCTGTTTTGGAGAGGGAGTTTCAAGTCCAAATCAGAAAAAGTGAAGAATTGTAATCCCTTGTGCAGTTTAATAATTATTGATGACCCACTGTGTCATTAATGCTCAAGGAAAAATTACTGACAAATCCATGGGATCTGTCTTGATTCTATTTGCTATTTGATGTGTGGTGTGGAGTGTTTACTCATAGTCTATGATCCATGTGAATCACAAGTCAATTCTGGGAATCAGGATATATGTTGTATGTGTATTGTAGATTTTACTACTGTTCTAACACAGTTGTTAAGTTTATTATGGTTAATTGCATATTCCACAAAACTGTGGGAATCTTGTGGCTCGATTCTCTTGGTAAGTTTTCTGAATTTCATACATTGTCAACTTTAAATTCAAAACTTATTTTTCTCAGCTAAATCACAGCACATCTCCCTGGAATGGGACTTGAACCCATAACATTGTGACTCAGAAAGATGAGGATTACTATTGAGGCAAGATGGGTACATTGTATTGTTACTGACTTCCAGAAAAGCCAGGCTACAGCCACATTACATAACAAGATCTTTAATAAGCAAGAAGTAGCACTCATGCTCCTCAGTAGAAGGAAGTCTCATGCTTGAGAGCTGCCAGATAATCTGGCTAATTGAAGAAGGCTTCATCGAATCAAAGGGGAAAAAGCTGGACATCATTATGAATCTTGGATTACGACAAAGGAGGTTTGGGGGCATCAAACAGTATTCGTGTCAGTGCCCTTGATGCGCACTCTTTCTACACAGCCCTTTCATAACTCTGGTGGAAAATCGGCTTGGCTGCTCTCAACCATCGTGCGCTGTTGAAAGTAATATGCCATTGTGAAGAGAAAGAGGCTGTTCATTCAGCAGTTGGGAACCTCAATAATTCTGCTGGTGCCTTGTCTGTCTACCATATTATGAGGGAACAGATCAGAGGTGGTTGGAAAATCAATGGGCTAAGGACCCATCCTATTTTATGTGGATGCCCACCAACCTAACTCGAATAGCGCTTTCAGGTTTGACACTAAAATACCCACTAAATACCACACTGACTGAGATTTTATTGACCACAAAAGGGTATGTATCAAATCTGTTTATTTCAGTCAGTCTACACTATGTAGCGAATAAAGGAATCTTTTTATTTGTTTCAAATGAAACTATGAGTTCCTCTTTAAAGGGAAGTTTTTTTATTCTTTCACTCAGTAAGATCTCCAATCGTCATAAATCAAACAGAAGTGGAAGAAAATTACAAGCATTTCAGTTTCAGCACAAATTATGACATATCTACAATTCCTTGGTCTTAAAACCTAATTGTAATGCTCCTCTACCTATATTGCAATTGCTTAAGAATATATGAGCCAAAACTATTGTGACAATATAAAAAAAAGATGGTTTAATATAAGTTCGACCAAGAACAAAGATGCATTAGATATATATCAGGCAAGTGGAACTTACTTCCAAGTGGCCTGTTGATATTCAAAAGTATTCTGTGTAGACAGATTAAATGACTTCCCATTTAATTGTTAATATTACATTTCAAACCCAATAACAGCTGCACATTATCAACAAATGCCTTAATGGACAGCTTCCTGTTTGTTGCATGATGGAAGCATAAATAAAGTTAGTGCTTATTTCCTGCAGTAAATAGAAATGTTTTGTTGTGTAAATATTGTTTGCAATAGCTTTTACATTGTGTGTGAAAATGTTTCCATGTGATAGTTTACCTTTAAATGGCTTAACAGCTTGCTTGCAAAATTGAATGAATCCTGCCAGGGAGATTTGGTACACCTCACTCACCTAAAAGGGGACTTTAAAAAATAGTCAACTACTTCTCTGTAAGAGGTCAATATCTTTCAGTGTTGGACAAATAACAAGCTTGAGTAAGATGGAAGGTCTTCACCTTTCAGTTTGTTTAGTTCATGAATGCAATTCATTTGAATTTAATTTTCTCTGATTTATTTTGTGCATAGCATTAAAGAATTGCTTGTCTTTAAATATCTTGCTGCGACTTAATTTCTCTGAACTGTACTGATCACACTGGCTGGAGTATTTTAGGGCCTAGGAACTACTGTATCATGTCTCACAGTCAGTGTACCAACATAAATTTAGGAGACTTTCTTATTATGTCATCACTAAATTATAGCATGTAATCCAAGGATATAAAGATCTCAGACTCCATCTTATCCTAGGATCACTTGAAGTATGTCAAGCTTTCGGAAGAATCTTACTCTGTGCAAATAAATAATTTAATGTTAGCCCAGACACTTATGTGCCTTTGAATATAATGATTCTATTTAATTGTTGACTATAATAAACATCTCTTAGAGTCTTCAATACCAGAATAACCAAGCCCAAGCTTCTTATGTCAGGGGATAACACAAGAACTGCTACATTGGGTAAAACATTGGTGGATGCAACCTCACATTACAAACCTCATTGAACTAATCACACAAGCAAGAGAGCAACCTGGAAGACTTTTTGGCCTAGGGCCAATCTTGTTCCTTCTGGATCCACAGAACTAGAAGGTTAAAATGTACTTGACTACTGCCTCAGCAGCCTCCAGCCCCTTATGTAAGGATTGATGCCCCAGAAACAGTCACATTTTTCATTATACCACAGACTCTTTACTCAGTGGATAAAAGGAAACTGCAATTTCACTGGGACAAATGCAGACATGTTGAATTTCTACCTTCCCATGTCCTTACTGAAAATCCTATGAGAAGTCCCAGGGAGTAGGATTATTTGTTTTGCCACGGCTGACATATCAACATTGCACACTGAAAAGTCAAATGGTGATACAGAATCATACAGTTCCTATAGCACTGCTGAGGCCCCACAAGTCTCTGAAGAAAAGCCATCCCCAGCAGCTCTTGATAAGTTACGCTGAAGGTTGTAGTGAATGTCATAGCAGGGAGGGGAAATCATCAAGAATTTACCCAGGTACATCCCCTTCATGTAGAGACACAGGTAAGGACACACGGTGAACTTCAAAGACCAAAACAAGTCGGGTGAAATCCTAGCAAATCCCAAATTCCTCACAATTTCCTCCTTATGAAATGGAATAAAGGGGCTGGAACAGGGATTTATATTTTCCAGCTGCAAAAATTTCATGATCAAAATGTTCATCCCACTTGTACTGGCACATGTTGCAACGTCAATGATATGGCACCTTTCCCAGGATACATACATAGTTAGTGTGATATTATATTTAACTTTTCCTTTTAAATAAATGAAGAAAAATAAGGATTTAGGGAAACTCCCTGTGGAATTTAAACAAGTCATTAAACTGAAGAGTGTAGTCTAGCATCCACGTGATACCAGTAATTCTGGCTACTAGCCATATATATCCACCTGGGAATTTGTGTCACTTCAGAAATTTTGATGTTAGGTTTCAGGAGGTAAATATCCCAATTACATTTAAAACATCACTTTAAATGCATAATATAAATAATTTAGATATAATTAAGTTCTAAAGTATAGTTTACTACAAATTTTGTTTGTAAAATTTGATGCTATAGTTGTCTAGAGTTGGCTCCAAAATGATATTTGTGGCACACAAAAACATATCTGGTTTGAGGTGCCTAAGATAGCATAGTGGTGTCATTGAGCATGCAGAGATCATCTGCTGGAGGTATGCAGGCTACAAAGATCATATTATCAATCAGCATTTATGACTGATTGAACACGAATGCTGCTGATATGCCACATTTAACATTGTCTCTTAAACATGTGCAAATGAACATGCAGCAGCAGTAGCTACTTCGGTGTTCAAGCTAAAGTTGGCAATCTAGTCTCAGACCAATTACAGAAATAATCTCTCAGCTTCATTAATATCCCAGCCTGTGCAAGCTCTGAATTAAATTCCTTTCCAAAAAACAGCAAATGTCAAGTTCATCTCAATAACTAACGGCTTCCATGAAAATTGCACACTTCAAAGATGCAGTGTTGCAATTTAATTGTTGCAAACTGCCAAGGGATTCATTTTTGTTAAAAGGTTAATCTAAAATTCAATACTGACTGTGACCTTTTAGTCAACCACTCTACTGCTGGACCTTTGAAAGACAGCTAGTCTTGTGTATTGAAGATTATGTTATTAAAACATGAGGTCACTGCTGATAGATCACCACCTTTCCAAATTCTAAAACAATGTCAATGGAAAAGAAGAGTGGCTCAATTCCAACAATTAAAAAGTAATAATGTTCACTCCCAGGGAATTATGCCGATGAAAATACCTCTTCTATCTCAGGTGAAATCTAATGGCAGCACAGCTTGCAAGTCTGCATCAGAGAAGCAGGAAAGTTGGCATTTTGGGTCAGGACCCTTCTTCAGAAAGGGTAGCTGTAAGGAAGATGGGAAATAAATAGAGAGAGGAGGGGTGGGGCTGGGGAAGGTACGTGAGATGGTGGTAAGTGGATGCAAGTAGGAAATGGTAGGAATTGATTAGTGGGACAGGTGAGTCAGATAGTTGGGAGAGAAGATGGACAGGTTGAGTCAGGTCAGGTAGGATGGAGGAAGAACGGATAGGGTTGGGCAAAGATAGATGGGATGGTGATAGGTTGCATGCAGGTAGGGGGCACTGGGGATTGGTCACCAGGACACACTCAAACTGGAGGAGTAGTGCCACATTGGCGCCATACGCAAAAGCGAGGAGCAACACCTTATATTCCACCTCGGGAGCTGACAGCCCGATTGCCTAAACATAGAATTCACCAGTTTTAAAATCTCCCCACCCCCCGGCCTCATCCCACATCCAACCCTTCTCATCCCTGCCTCCCTGACCTCACACAACCTGTCCATCTTCTTCCCTACCTATCTGCCCTACCCTTCCCTCAGACCAATCCCCACCACTGCCTACCTGCATCCAACCTATCACCATTCTACCTCCATCTCCAGCCCCACCCCCCTATCTGTATTTATTTCCAAGCTCCTTTCCCCCTCCCCATTTCTGAAGAAGGGTCCCGACTCAAAACTTCAACTTTCCTGCTGCCCTGATGCTGCCTGGCCTGCTGTGTTCCCTCAGCTCCCCACTGTGCTATCTCTGACTCCAGCATCTGCAGTTCTTACTTTCTCAGCTTGCAACCCTGACTGGGTCCAGGTTATAACATCTGCAGAAACATCTTATGTTTTGAAATGTAGGACAAAAAAAAAAGTTGTGCTTTTCTAATTTGTTGCTTGGGAAGAAGTATGTGATGTGCAAAACTGAAACTGGAAATGGGCACAGCAGTTAAACTGACTGGTGCACAAAAATCGCAAACACACTTCACATTTTACTCAGAGATAATGGGAACTGCAGATGCTGGAGAATCCAAGATAACAAAGTGTGAAGCTGGATGAACACAGCAGGCCAAGCAGCATCTCAGGAGCACAAAAGCTGACGTTTCGGGCCTAGACCCTTCATCAGAGAGGGGGATGGGGAGAGGGTTCTGAAATAAATAGGGAGAGGGGGGGAGGCGGAGGGGAGGCGGACTGAAGATGGATAGAGGAGAAGATAGGTGGAGAGGAGAAGATAGGTTGGGAGGGGATAGGTCAGTCCGGGGAGGATGGACGTCAAGGAGGCGGGATCCCCGGAAATAACAAATAAATATCAAAGCAACTATATAGTAGACATGCACAACTTTGACCATCATTTTTCTCACTGTGTACTGTATCCTACCAGAGCTGGAACCTACATTTCAACATTTTTTACTGATACTGTCTAGACAAATAACCAATTTAAAGAATTAGAAGTAACAGTTTACAACTATTTTACAATAAAAAGTCAAAACACAGTTGACAGACTATACTGCTGCATTACTCTAGAAGTCAGCCAATAAATAAAACACTGGTTGGATGGGATATACAAACAGAGCTGGTCAGCAAAAAATAATGATGGGATTTGAAGGGCCCCATCTGCTTGCCAGTTCTGATGCTTACTGATCCCGTGACCTATCAAGTTCCACAAGGGAGAAGATCAACTTTGTGTAGATTATGATTAGTGGATACCTCTGAAAATGTGACTTACAGTTATACTTATAATTAACACCAAATCTTATGTACTCTGGATGTTGTCTGCCCACACAGATTCAAAGTAATTTTGTACTTTTTGACGAAATGCATTTTGTCCTGTAGGAATAGACACCATTTATTAAGATGGAGGCATCTGCTTGATTTTAACTATTTTCTAGCCACAGTCATTCACTGCAAGTTATTGAGTCAAGAAAGGCATGTCATGAGTTAGCAAGTAGTTGGCATCAATCATTGCAGACACTGTCAACCTGAAGCACTGTACCAGAATACTGCAAATGCTGTCAGTCACTTTAACTGACCAACTTCTCAAGGATAGCACATTCTTACTATCACTGGCTGTAACTAGTACTCAGATAGAAAAGTTCACCGTCAGCAATTATAACTGGCTGTTGGAGCCTGTACAATGATGAAAAAACATTGTAATAGACTGAGTAAGATAGTGACCAGCTGCCAAAATTTAGAACAGACTGTCAAAGACTGTCACCAGCATTTAGGCTGTCAAATATTCTTACCAGCTGGATCACGAGTGGCAGTAACTCGCTGTATGGGATTATAGTTAACAAATGATCATAAAATACTTTGATTTATTTGTATCATAGAATACACCAACAGTGTGGAACCAGGCCATTCAGCCCATCAAGTCTTCACTGACCTTCCAAAGAGCATCTCACCCAGGTCCACCCCATCTTTGTAACCCTGCACTTCCCATGGCTAATCCACCCAGCTGGCACATTGCTGGACAACTTAGCATTGCCAATTCACCTAACGTGCACTTCTTTGGACTGTGGATGGAAACCCACTCAGCCACGGGGAGAATGTGCAAACTCCAAACAGACAGTTACATGAGGTGAAATTGAACCCAGGTCCTTGGCACCATGAGGTAGCAGTACTAACCACTGAGCTACCATGCCAGCCCCAAACTTTTGGGTTGCAAGAAAACCAGTTCAGCACATTCCAATTCCAATCTGCTAATGTTTTCAGAATATAGCAATTTTCTCAAAAATTCTTTACTATAATTATTGTCAAGTTGAGTTTTTATGGCAAATCCCAAGAAATTTAATCTCAATTTCTCGTAAATGCTCTGAAATACAGCTAAATATTCAATAGAAAAAGACCAACTCCAATCGCGATCAACATCTTTTGTAATTTTTCAAATTTTCTGCCACTCTTTGGTCATCCTTTAATGCTATATCATTCTATTATGCTATGACTCTCAAAGTGCTTACACTGTTGCTAGGAAATTTTCAGTACAGTCAGCAATAGAATGTTTTTGGAAGGTACTAGCTGAGCACGCATCCAGAATTTCGGAGACAAACTGGAAGATGTTGAACTCAGGGAGGTATAGTAGTCAGTTTGTGTATCTGGCAGAAAATTTAAGATGGGCCAGAAACATAATCATGATGATAGCTATTTCCTGACTGCTCTGTCACTGGAAAAAGTATCTTTATTATACAGTCCATCAAATCCCTAAATGCTTTTAACATCTCAGAATAAAATCCTTATAGACTTTGCTGCAGTAAAGAGAAAAAAAATTCTCCAGTCTCTCACTAAAGCTGAAGTCCCTCATCTCTATACCATTCCAGTATATATCCTGCAGCCTCTTGAAGCCCTTGACAACCTTCTGGAAACGTGGTGTCCAGAATTAGTACAATCCCTACAGTTAAGATGTAACCAGTGCCTTAGGAAAGTTTAAAATGGCTTCCTGTAGTTGAAATCAAAAAGTTGCCAACTGCAAACACTGTAAATCTGAAATTAGAACAGAAAATGCATGCAAATATTCAGAATCTGTGGACAGAAACAAAGATAATATTTCAAGTCAATGGCCTTTCGCCAGAATTGGAGAAGTTAGAAATCTGATGGCTTTTCAGCAAGGGCTGGTTAATAGAGAAAAGGACATAATGATAGTCTGTGAAAGCAGGTGAGACTGAATGGCTGAATGAAAGGGAAAGGAAGCAGCCTTAATGGGCCAGAGGAAATGGTGACAGGGGAAGTAAGGAAACAGAGAAACAAAGATGTACATAGGACAGTGATAATGGGAACTGCAGATGCTGGAGAATCCAAGATAATAAAATGTGAGGCTGGATGAACACAGCAGACCCAGCAGCATCTCAGGAGCACAAAAGCTGACGTTTCGGCCCTGAAACGTCAGCTTTTGTGCACCTGAGATGCTGCTGGGCCTGCTGTGTTCATCCAGCCTCACATTTTATTATCATGTACATAGGACTGTTGCATTGCTATTAGAAAGTGAAAATAAGACAAAAAGAGAAGGAAACAAAATTCTGTTGGTAGGGAATTGAGGGGAGGTGTTTGGAGGACTGTTGTGTTATCTTTCGTGGTCATTATATCAGCGAGCCTTTCAGAAAAGTGCTTACGATATCGCATTCACATGTAAGCTGAAAGAATAAAGGTCTCAATGCCAACTTACTTTGATCACTCGAAATGTAGCATTCCTACTGGAATCTCATGCTTCTGTGATAATCAAATAGCTTAATATTAGCTTTATGTGCCCGAGGAATGTAATATCTGTACTTAATAGTTAGATGTAATCTATGTTTGTTGGATGCCTCAATGTCATAATATCCGTGTTCACTTTCTTTGGTGATGGGAGGTGACATCAGCATTGCCACATGTGATAAAACACCCTGTTGGGGGCAAACTCACACCAGAGACCAAACAGACTAGGGGGAAGGGTTTTGGGGGTGTGTGACCACTTTGAGCAACATGATTTCAAGCTTCCAATATCCTGCATTTTTAATTCTCTAACTCACTCTCATACTTGTATCTCTCTGTTTGGTCTTCTGCACTGTTCTAGTGAGGCTCAATACAATGTTAACATACATCTTACTTTTTCATGAGGTACTTTACAGCCTTCTGAGATCAACAACCCCACACCCCCTCCCCACTGCTACCCCACTAGTTTTCTTTTCTTTGCAACATGTTGCCCATTTACCATTCTCTCTGACACAGTAGGAATAGAAAATCCATGCAGAGATGTGAAGTTATTTGTGATCTCACATCTTTCTGGATGGGGGTGGTGTTGAGGGGTTGGGGTGGATGGGTGGCTAGGTATGGAGCTAATTCAAAGGCTGCTAAGCCCATGATTTGGAGACCCAGTGCTGGAAAATGCGAGGCCCTTGCTGCCAACCCTCTTCAACCCAACCAGAAATCTCTACCTAGCAACCATTGGCTAAGGATGTGTCACCCATCTTATAGAGTCCAATGATAATTCCCAGCCTTGATTGGGAGTCATATGATATCAATCACTACCTCCCTGGCATAACTGCTATTCAAAAGAGTTGACCACCTCTACTTGACTGACAACACTGAGATGGTGGGAACTCTGTCCTTATCAAGGCAACACTGGGCTCAGCCGGCTCTCTGACTGTCAAACAAAACCCTGTCACCTCCACAAAACACTGCCTATTAACTCTGTTTCTCTCATCACAGATGCTGCTGGACGTGCTGAGTGTTCCCAGCATTTTCAGTTTTTATTTCTGGCTTATGCATCCTAATTCTTAAATAATTAAAACTAAGAATTCTGTAAGTTTTTTTTAATCCTATTGATATGTTAGTATTATTTGTGCCTGAAGAAGCTGCACAATGTGAGTAAATATCATGGAGGGAAAAGGAGAGAAAATTAAACAGATTATAACAATATAAAGAGAGAAAATAGGAAGAAAGGAAAGGTAATGTAGACTCCTGGAAGATGATGGTAGGGGTAGGCTTGCAGGACATCCACCACCTGCCCATGGAGTACTCGAAGCCTGGAATGAACAGGTGATTTTCAACCTGTATTACCAAAAATTCCACACTATACAAGTTTGCCTTGGGTCATATCTGGGTATGTTATGGGATAAATAATACATAATAGATTGCTTTGATTAATCAACATCTCCATTAATGCTTTGTCAGGTGACAACCAGGATGGTAGAATGGGGATTACCTCAGAACGTACTTTGCAAGGTGTAGTCATAATATCAGTGGATTAAAAAAGCTTCAGTGACAGGAATGTCATGCTAGGTGCAATCTAACAACAGAAATAAATAAGAGGTAGAGAACTGCACTCTTGAATGTTCCTACAGTGAGCTAATCAGTATTCTGCCAACTATGTTCAACCAACCCATGTTTGAAAAAAACTCACTTGTTAGTGTCTGACATTAGTGTAATTAATATTCAGTCTGGCTTGCATATGGCTCACAAAAAGGTACACTATTTTCACATCTAAGCCCCTGTCCTTTGCAAACAGACTTAAATATCGAGGGCATGATCAAGAAGGTGGCAGCCAACACAAAGCCTGTCTCTGTATTTGAGAGTGAGGAGGAGTTCTTTTGTCTGCAAGAAGAGGACGTTTCAGACGTACAGAATACAGGCAAATCAAATTTAACCTGGAGAAGTGTGAGATAATACATTTGGGGAGGGCAATAAGCAAAGAAATACAAAATAAATGGTAAGGAAGTAAAGGATCTTGGAGTGCATGTCCACAGAGCTGTGAACGGGCAGGACTGATTGATAAAGTGAATAAGATGACATTTATTAATCAATATACAGAATGTAGGAGCAAGGAGATTTTGGTGGAGCTGCAAAACAAAAAAACACTACTTAGCTCATAACTTGATTTCCATGTGCAGCTCTGGTCAACTTATTACAGGAAAGTTGGAAACACACTAGAGAAGGTGCAGAAATATTTATGAGCATGTTGTCAGAACCGGAAAGTTATGAAGACGAGGTAAGTTGAATCGGCTGGGTTAAGCTTTCTTTGGAAAAGGCAAGACTGAGGTGAGATTTGATTGAGATTTTCAAGATTGTGAGGGGCCTGGATAGGGTAGATGTGGAGATCTGTTTTCTTAGCAGAGTGGCCAGCAGCCTCAAAGCAAAGATTTAAAGTGATTGGTAGAAAGATTAGAGGTGAGATGAAGAATACACTATTTGACCAAGGGGTGGTAGGGTTCTGGAACTCACTGTCTAATTAGGTAGAAACCCTCAATAATTTAAAATAAGACCATAAGACATAGGAGTGGAAGTAAGGCCATTCGACCCATCAAGTCCACTCTGCCATTTAAATCATGGCTGATGGGCATTTCAACACCACTTCCCTGCAAATGTGTCTGGATAGATACCTGAAGTCATGCAACCTCCAAATATCTCAATTGGAGGAATGTGCAGGGATGTAAGGAGAGGGTGGAGGAGTGGCAATGTGTGAATTGCTCTTTAGGAGGGTACAATGTATCAAATGGCCAATAACAATTCTATGATTGTCCACTACAAACATGACCACACATTATATCATTTTCAAAAAATCAACACCCTTCAACAGTGCCATTCTTTTCTCAGCAATACTCTTGTTGGTGGGTGTCCACACTACAATTGGAGAGCCATTCCCATCAGCAGTAGGATTCATAAATCTGGGTGTGACATGCCCATATTTTTCCAATCTATTAAAATAAATAGTCAGGAAATTCTGAGCGGTGCTTATCTCAATTTTCAATTTTTGATACAGGCATGTGAGGCCGCCCAGGCAGTACAAACTTGCAATGTCAATGGAGAATATATTTGCCATTGTCATAACAAAGCAAAGTGAAAATAGCAGGCTGAAATAAATGCTCTAGTGTGACAGGCTAGATTGGAACAGTTTGGGAATATTAGTGTGACCACTAAGTCAACTGAATGATTCTCAGACACAGTTTAGATTAGGTTAGATTCCCTACGGTGTGGAAACAGGCCCTTCAGCCCAACAAATCCACACTGCCCCTTGAAGCAACCCACCCAGACCCATCTCCCTATAACCCACACACCCCTGAACACTACAGGCAATTTAGCATGGCCAATCCACCTAATCTGCACATCTTTGGACTGTGGGAGGAAACCAGAGCACCCGGAGGAAACCCACGCAGACATAGGGAGAATATGTAAACTCCACACAGATAATTGCCTGAGGCTGGAATTGAACCTGGGTCCCTAGTGCTGTAAGGCTGCAGTGCTAACCACTGAGCCACCGTGCTGCCCCTACATTCAGCACAATTACAACAAAAATTGTTCCCAGTGGAATATTTTGCAAAGTTGTTCTCTAGAAGGAAGGCAACTTTGAAGCTTTCTTTAATGAACAATTGGTTTTGTAAGGTTTGTGTGCTGAGAGCATTGATTGAGAGAATCAATGGTAGGAGATCAGTTCATCTGAACCTCAAAGACAGGCCAGTTGTTTCAAATGATACATTCCTTCAGCTTTTTGCAACAAGTGAGTTACTGAACACACCCAGATAGTTCATGCTTGTAAAATTCACAACACAGTGTCCAACATTAAATTTAATTCTGTAGTTGGACAAAATTGGCTAGGTAATTCTGAGTGTGTGGATAATTATAGCTACACCCAAATTATGACCAAGTACACAATGTGAAGCCCTTGCATGTACTGTAAATGGCCTATATTTAAAGCCCAATATCCTATGTTTGCAGACTGAAAGAACATATATGTATAGGCCTGTTTCAACTTAAAAGAATATGTAACAGCCATCTACTGATTCACATTTTAGGCAAAGCCATGGCCTGGATTGAAATTTAAATAAAACATGGCAGTTATCTGTCAATCAGCATTAATTAGTCCAATCTCCATGGCAATGTCTCTAGCAGTCAAAGCCCATCAGCACTCTCCTCTTGTGCAACATAAATGTTGGCTTTTCCTTTGAATCGGTGTTAGAATTATCTTGATTATAAGATTAGTAGAAGATTAAATGCTCTGACAAAGTCTGGCTTCTCATGCTTTAAAATTAATCACTGGAAAATTCAGTTCTGCATACTGGGTTTACTGATCTCTGGTTGATTATTTGAAGTGTGTTCTCATTCGTATTGAAGGTTAACCTTATAATGAATATATTCAAAACTCCCTTACTTAACAAGGTACAATGCATGAGCAAACTACTTCAAAACATAGGTGAGATTTGTGCTTTTACCTGCATCTGTAGCGATAATAGTGAGGACAAACTGTGCTGTCGTTTCACGATCCAGGTTCATGACCAGACTTAGCTGCCCATTGGGTGTCAGGGTAAAAGCTCCTTTGTCATTCCCACCAATAATGGTGTACATCAGCTGACTGTTTAGCCCTTGGTCATCATCCCGAGCTACAACCTATAGTATAAATCCAGAGGATATGTAAGTCTAATGACGTTGGTAAGTATTCCATAAAATAATATGGAGACTACATATAAACCACTCTGTCAGCAATGATCACTGTACTTTTTTTAAAAAGGCACTGAATCTCAACCCCCACAAACAGTTGGGTTGAGACTGTATCACATGCTAAAACAGAAGAAGCCTGAAACAGGAGCCAGCCCCACTGGAGAGTTTGCGAAGGAAGTTATGGGACAGGGTGTAGGCAACTAACCTGCACAAGTGAAATGGAATAAAGAATTAAATATTATAGTAGACTTCATGCCAATAATTAACATTAATTCCACATTAGCGAAAGGCAGCGGTTTCTCAACCCTCAGGAAACAAAGCAGGTTAAAAGGAGGTAGGATGGTCCAACTGCCTTCAATGTGTTGTTTGTGAGCCATGGGAGCAGCAATTCCTTCCAGGCCTGATAATTTACCCAATTAACCCCATCTCAATCTGACTGCTTCCCTCCAGCAACTCCTTTCCTTACAACTGAACTCCTCACAATCAACATAAGAATCCTCACCAATCAGGTAAATTCTACAAAATGTTACAGAAGTGTTTCTTTTGGTTTTCTTGACCACATACCACATGTATAACTCATATCTGGACTAAAACCATAGACTATAGAGTCTGAAGCAGGGTTTAAGACTCTGCAGTTATGAGCAAAGTTATACAAGTTTCATTTATTCTTATCTTTAAAAGATAGGGAGATGGTAGTATCCACCATCATCCATTGTGTGGGGTGGCACGGTGGCTCAGTGGTTAGCACTGCTGCCTCACAGCACCAGGGGCCTAGGTCCAATTTCACCCTGGGAGATTGTCTGTGTGGAGTTTGCACATTTGCCCCGTGTCTAGGTGGGTTTCCTCCCATAGCCCAAAGATGTGCAGGCTAGGAGGAATAGCTATGCTAAATTGCCCCTAGTGTTCAGGGATGTGAAGATAGGGAGGATTACGGGGGGGATGGGTCTGGGTGGGATACTCTGAGGTTCCGTATGGACTTGTTGGGTCAAAAGGCCTGTTTCTGCACTGTAGGGATTCTACGATCATTATCTATAACCTTGTGACGTAAATTTGATAAGGTAGAATAGTGAGACAATTAAAGCAAAATTGAAGTACAGGATGGGGGTAATATTGTTTGATTGTGAGCAGAAAACTACCATTTTGCTTTATTCCATTGCTATTGATGAAAAGAGAAGTTGGGCAAGGTACATATTGGGCAGTCAATCCATTACTGCAGGGTTTTCACCAGTGTCAATATCAAAATCAAATCAAGTGACAGAGTTGGGAGGAAATCACTGCATAATGAAAAACATTTTTTACACCAATAAACATCCTGCTTCCCTAAGCAAAGTGATATTTGGGGTGACAGATAACACAGTGCAGAGTTGGAGGAACACAGCAGGCCAGGCAGCATCGGAGGAGCCGGAAAGTTCAGGTCAGGACTCTTCTTCAGAAATGGAGGAATTCTTTTGTGATCTCTGACTCTAGCATCGGCAGTTCTTATTATCTCTGATATCTGGGGTGAGGAGTTTTTTTAATTGCAAGGAAGTTTTCAGTGTGGGGAACACTTTCCCCACTTCTGATTAAATCTGGGAAGGACGACTTGTAGCAGAATATCCTGCATATATATCAAGGCCCTTAAGTGACAATTAATATCCACTTAAAGGCTCCACCTCAGTACTGTAATGTGAGGACTCTCTAGGTTGGGAAGCTGACCATCAAGCTTGACATTTGGTGGGACAAGCATAACCCTTCATTCATAGGCACTCTGTGCGCAAACAAAAAAAACCCAGTATTGAGAAGGTAAGAGTGACAACCTGCAACATCCAGCCACTCTTTTCTACAATATACCCCATTCCACTGGCCAGAGATCCCAATCCTGTCACAGAGTCACACAGGATGGAAACAGATCCTTTGGTCCAACTCATCCTGGTTTCCCAAACTAAATGAGTCTTATTTGCCTGCTTTTGGTCCTTATCACTCTGAATCTTTCCTATTCATGCACCTATCCAAATGTCTTCTAAGTATTGTAACTGTACCTGCACCTCCAACTTCCATGTTAGTTCATTTCATATACCATTATTTGCCCTTGTCCAGGAATCCCTGCTGAAGGCCCTAGTATAATAACAACAGTGGCTATAGCTCCTGGTCTTTAGCCAGCACCTCTCAAGGGCAGAATTTCAACCATAAGTCCTGACAAAACTGGGAATCCCACTAGCCAATCAGGGACTTAATTCCCCTGGGCTTCCAGGGAATGGGTTAATGGATGCACAGCCAGGTTTGCTAGCAGATGTTGGACCCCTGCCATTCTTACTCATTTTCGGCTTTGGGAGACCACCATTTTGGGTGAAACATTCAAAGAAACTTTTGGTTCAAAAGGGAAGGAAGGCATCTGGATCTGCGATTGGAAATGAACAAAATGTCTCAAATTAGGTCTTGGCTGAATTAGGTGTGATGAATGAATGGTCTTTTCGTATTCTTACATTTTTTGCTTAGATTCAAAAATAAACTACAATCATGTCTACATATGGTTAATTAAAGTGAAGTATAAAAATATGAAATTTTATTTGTCTTTACAAGGTTTAGTTTATGTAGACTCCCACAGTATGGAAGCAGGCCATTCAGCCCTTTGAATCTACACCAACCTTCCAAAAAGCACCCCACCCGGACTCACTCTCCATCCCAAATCCATCTAGCCTGCACATCCTCAGACACTATGAGCAATATAGCATGGCCAATCCACCTAACCTGCACATCTTTGGACTGTGGGAGGAAACCAGAGCACCCGGAGGAAACCCACACAGACACAGGGAGAACGTGCAAACTCCACACAGTCTCCCGAGGCTGAAATTGAATCCTGGTGCCTATGAGGCAGCAGTGCTAACCACTGACTCACCATGCCACCTGGCTCTGGGCCGTTACACTCTGAAATAAAATATAATTATTTGTGTTATACTTTATCCCTCAAGTCTCTCCTTTCCAGAAACTGCTGCTTCTTGTTTTGATCTGTTAGTGACTAGCAGTCGTCAGGTTCCTAATTCAAGTGTTAAATCTTATCTGTCTAAGCTCTTTACATGATTATTGACAAGATAAGTCTCCACAAAGTGAACCTGACAGACAAGGTCCATCTCATCTCTTACCTAGGCCCTATAGAGCTTTATTTTACAGAAATGAGAACAATGTTCACCAGATTTCTCTGAAATGAAATTCCACTAAGGCAAATTACTTTAACTCAGTAAAAGCTGACAATTAAACTAGGCATCATTTATCCACCAAAGAAACGGGTATGATTATTATATTATGCAGATGTGCTGTCTCTAAATATTCAATTTACTAACAAATGCTCCATGTGATATCTGATAACACTGCATGCACTATGGACAGTTTTTGTTCTGGACAGAACTTGGTCTTGGAAGGTGAAGAAGTGAGGTCATTGTGTATTTTTAAGATGAAGGTAGATAGATTTGTGTTAACCTGGGTAATTAAGGGTTATTGGGGTAGATGGAAATGTGGAATGTGAAACACAAATAGATCAGTCATTATAGCAATGAATGGTAGAGAAGGCTCAACAGGCCAAATGGTATACTTCTGCTCCTGTGTTCATAAGATTTACTGTATTTTTGCCATTTTGAAAAGTACAAAATCAGGGCTGACTAACATAAACACCAGATTTGAGTATACTTACCTTACAGCTAAATGCAAATATTGTTATGGAAAAAAAAATATTTTTCATAATACCAACCTGCAGGATAGACATCGGCAGACTCTGTATACCCTCCTGCACATGCACACTGTAAGGCGATAGTTCAAAAATTGGTAGAAAGTCATTCATGTCTGTAAGATTAATGTTTACTACAGCTGTTGCAGATTGGGGGCTGCTCCCACGATCAGTTGCTTGGACAACCAGATTATACGAGGGTGTTGTTTCCCGATCAAGTTGCTTGGCTACTGACACTACACCCGTAACAGAGTCAATTCGAAAATCATTGTTTAAATTGCCACGGGCGATGTGATAGCGAATCTGACAATTAGCTCCTTCGTCTAAATCAGCTGCAGTAACTTGGATGAGGTCAACACCGCTAAGTATATCTTCACTAATCTCAACTTCATAGAGAAGTTGCTGAAAGACAGGAGGGTTATCATTTACATCAAGCACAATCACAGTAACGTCCATTGTCGAGGTGAGTGGAGGCTCGCCCTTGTCTGTAGCAATCACAGTCAATGTATAATTCGATACGTCTTCCCTGTCAAGTTCACCAGTCAGTCGTACTTCTCCATCTATTATGCCAATGCTGAACTTGTTTCCTGCATGGCTTAGTAGCGTGTACTCAACGTAACTGTTTGGTCCACTGTCAGGATCAGTGGCTTGAGCTTTATAGACGATTGTGTTCGTTGGAGAGTTTTCCTGCATGTAAGCCATCTTAGATGAAATAAACCTCGGAGGGCTGTCATTGACATCCAACAGAATCACAGACACTTGCACCGTGCTTGTAAGCCTACTTGCTGGGACAGTAGATAAATCGTGAGCCCTAATCAGCAGGTTGTAGAATGACTGGCTTTCCCGATCGAGCTGTTGCTTAATACTTAGAACACCATTATTATTGATGTCAAAATGTTGCTGTGAATCTCCTGATGCAATGTTGTATGCTAATTGAGAATGGAGTCCTGGAAACAAAAGGTCAGAAAATATGATGAGCACACCAAACATTTGAAGATAAAATGGAAAGATACACTGTAGACCATTTTAATTCAGATGACATTATACTTGTGGATTAAATATGGTTAAAAAAAATTGGAATTCTGATCCAAAATTACAGTAAAACTGACTTGTTTTCACTGCCTTCCTATTCGTTTTCAATGAGCTTCCTTAACTGAAAAAGCAAAAAGCATGCATTTATATCATTCTTACAAAATTGAGAGCATGATTAGGCCAATTTGTCCTTCAAGCTTGATTGGTCATTCAATAAAATCATGAATTATCTGAGAAGTCCATATTTTTGCCTACCACCAATATCCTTTTACCCACTTGCTTATCGAGAAACTGTTTGTCCCGCCTTAAAAATATTCTATCATTTTCAGGGACAAGAGTTTGAAATATCCAGACACACTGAGAAAAAATATCCTCATCTGTCTTAAATGAGCAATATTCTGAGTATTCTGAAATAACCCCTTAAGTATCGGAAATTGGATCTCTATCAAACTATCCCTTAAACTAATTGGCAAGTTCACTCTAGTTAGTTCTGCTTTCCTGTGCTCATGACTGCCCTTGTTTAAACTTAAAATTCTAATCTTGCATCCACTTATCTCTACCTCAATCTGAATGTAAAATTCAGTCATGTTGTTTTTGCTGCTGCAAGTAGCTAACATAACATACTTTCAAAGTAAATACTTAAATAATTGTAGCACTGAGAGCAAACATTTTTATATGAAAAGTCTGAAGTATTTTTATTAAAACAATTATTAGGCTAGAGGTACCGTGTACATTTATGTAGCTAGCTATGGTGAAACCATATAGAACCTGCGTGCCATTTGAGCTGCGAAAATCATTTTTAAATGATCTGTTGTGGCCAGGAAACAACATATACTTGTCTTGATTAAATCATGTATTACTCACTGCTATTGTAAGCTTAAATTCAGTATGCACTCTGTTGCAACTAAAGAGAATTGTAATAACATTCATTTTGTTTAGCACCAAATTTAAATAAAAGCTCAACCATAGATTTTAAATGCTGCATCTCTGGAATTTCATTCCTACACCTCTTTTTTGCCTTTGACTGGACCTTCCCTAAAAATGTATTTCTTAGGCCCAAGCTTTCCATCACCGACCATAACACCACTTCTGTGGCTTTGTGTTAACTTTTAACTAAATACACATCCGTGGAGCATCTTGAGACTTTTTCCCCAAGTTATAATGCTGCCTAATGCTCTGAGATATAAACCAAAAAAATTATGTAATGTGTATTTGGAGTCCGAATCAAAACTGTTTGTCTGCTATTTGATTGAAAGGGCTATTTGATTTGAATGTATCAAGGATGTCACTATCACTCAGCATAAATATCTCAACCGTTTATAAGACCACCGGTACTACGTCTGCCATTAGTTTTAATTGGAACAGGTAATTTGTTGCAGAAAATGTTTGGGACTGCTTAGTCTCATCCATAAACTCTCATGGTCACTGCCTCCAGGTCTTTTTCTATAACCTTATATCACTTGAGCAGTAAATAGTGGTAATCACTATAACATTGAAAATCTGTAGATTTTGTGATGGAATAAGATGCTATACCATATACCATCCATCACAGCTAAGTTACATACATTCCGATACATGAACAGGCTATTTATTGGATTCTTTCTTTGATACCTAAGCATCGCTTTCCCTTAATGTCAGAATGAAACTCCCACTGTAGTAGAGTTCTTCTGATTTTTACTGCCTGCCAAGGGTATTTCATTTCTCATACATGCAATTTTACTATGTGCATTACAAGTCGGCAGAATCATTAATGCCTTGTATAGAACTATTATTAAATGTGCTTGAGTAAAATACCTGGCTAAACTTAAACACCTAACAGAACCAAATATGCTCCAAGGCCATTATAAGAAAACTCAAGCAACAAATTAGATGCTTAACTGATATATACTTAAATTATACTACTTCAGCATTATGGTCTTAAATTCCCCAATAAACATGTTTATTGTAAAAGAAAAGACTACTGCATTTTGACAGGACAAGCAACTGCAACACATAAAATAATACATGATTTGTGAGCACTGTGTATGGTGCAAGCCTTGAAAATTAATGTTGGCATACCAAAACATACAACCAGCTTTTCTTAAAACAGTAACACTGAAATTAAAGATATTTATCTCTTCGCTCCAGGCACTTCTGCTAGGTAGCAATCTCCTCACACCACGCTGACAAACAAAAAATTCTTTTGCAGCATTATCAGGATCCACCCAAATGCTATAATTGAGCTTGCTTCCTTGTGCAGCTGTCCTGATGACTTTGATCAATACTGGACAACATCAAATTTTTGCTGAAAGACTTGACAAAATTATAATTAATACGGATTCTTGGATATCAGCAGGTCAAATCACTCCGCGCCTCTGTTTTCCAAGGCTAGTTCAATAGCACACTGCCAAAGAATCACTTGGTTAACACACTGGCTCTAATTTCTAACACTGAACAATTAGAGAGTGCAACAAGATAAAGTAAAAGGTAACATGATCAGATTTGGACCATGAAATAAACACATGCTGTGAAAGGAAAGATAATGCATCTGCAGAAGTGTTTGAGTTATCTTTTTTTCTTTCTGCTCCAGTAGTTGGCTGACCTGTTAAATAATTAAAATCACACAAAACATCTTCCAAAATTTAGCTGACTTTTCTACACTCTTCTTACCTCCATGTGTTGCAACCCTAATACAAAAAAAATGTTCTCACATTCATGATTACATGCAGGATTTGATCTTAGATATCCCTTAAAGTGTATTTGATGGTTACATATTTTCAAATGGCTTTCGTACAGCCAAATTCAACAATACTAACGTAACAAGCACGCTGTGATGTACAAAGACTCTCCCTGCTTAGGGATGTGCTGCCATGCAGTTTTTACTTAGTAGCCTGGCAAAGTCCAGTGCTAATTCCACAATGGGTTTGCAAATCTGAATCTCAGGAATGAATGACAATCAGACTTGACTGCACTTGTCAAGTGTGTTTTTTCAGCAGTTGTACCACATGTGTAATCTGAGGCCCAACACATTATTTACAAGTGTTTATTTTGTAACCAGAAGTAATGCTTATGTTCTTGGGCAATTTAGGGTCATGACTGCCACCAAAATATTTTATTGCAAATTCAATATTTACTTTACTTCTGTAGCATACATGGCAAAAAGTATAACTTTTCACATAAACTGGTGAGATATGGAGGTTAAATTATTGAGTAACATTAGAAGATTCAACTGAATTCAATGTCCTGAAATGGATAATTTTCCTGTTAACTAGCCTTGACAGATCTCTATGATATGAATATCGCAACAGCAGCATTACAGTGAAGGTGTTGATTTAATTACTTAAAAAATTTTTTTAAGGTAAGCTCTCCATATTTATGAGTTCAGTCAACCTTTAACGTCTTCCTTTGTAGTGACAGAGGGCATGAGGTTTGTTTCCTGGCCTTTCCTAACATTTTCTTTTTTGGTTAAAATGTAAAGGGTATGGATGAGACTTGATCATCCCTCTTGATGTTCCCTCTGTAATGTAACAAAATGGAACCTGGAAGCCATGAGCGTTCAAATGTATCCTTGCACACTTTGTGTTGAGAGTTAAAGGTTCAATTATAGGGATCTGCAAGTATATCAGTTTTAGAATTTTGAAGACAAAATTTCCGTATTCTAACACTGATAAAGCGCCACTATCATTTTCACTTGTGCAGTTGCATTAAAACCCAGACTTTAAATTCCGATCAGAGAACTTTCCCCCTGTTCCTCTTATGCCTGGACAAAATCTGACCACAAAATATAAATTTATCCAAATATTTATCTCTTGTGCATAGTCTTCTGCTGTACTCAGGAAGCTGACGGTCTATCAGTATTTTCAATGTTAACACATACGATCAGGAAAAGTTAACTGGGATTATATCATGTTAGAAAATAAAACACTTCCAGATGTAGGCCTTTCTGCCATGATTTGGGCTAATGCTAATTTTCAGGCATTTTATTATTTATGTGATTATTCTTAAAAATGAAAAAAAAACAAAATTTAAATGACTGAATTTGTGCAATTTTAATTGTTTAACAGGTCAGGTTTCGGACTTTTTTTTAGTTTAAAAAGGACATGATTCACTTTTAAATGAATTACAGATGGTGGAATTTGAATTCAATAAAAAAATTGGAATTAAAGCTCTAATGATGATGATGAAACAAACTATCTTCTATTGTCAGAAAAATCCATCTGGCTCACTAATGCCTTTTAGGGAAGAACATCTGCCATCCTTACCTGGTTTCCAGATCCACAGCACTTTAGTTGACTCTTACCTGCCTTCTGGGCAATTATAGATGGACAATAAATGCTGGCCTGGCCAGTGGGTGAATAAAAAAGGACTCTCTTGGGTTTGCACCAGAGCAGGCCTGACTTCAGTGGTGAGTGGGTTAAAAAGTCCAGACATTTTGGATTTTTAGGCTACAAGTTGCAAATCAATCCACATGTGGAGCATATCAAAATGAGTTATCTTTGCCGAAAAGCTGTAGGTTGACTTTTATATGAGATTAATCATTCCTTGTGTACATACAGCAATTCCACCTTTACAAGTAATAAAGGAGACATATCAGTTATTGCAACTTTACAAGCCAAAAGACAAGCATTGCTTGCAGGATATTTCACTAACCTGAAGCCTGACAACATATTTATTTGCAAAACAACACTGTTTTATCACAAAATGTCAACTTTTTATCCATTCACTATCACAATTACAATCTAATTTCTTTACACAATGCTGCACATTTCAACAATGCTTAAATATATTTTGTTCAGTGGTAATTCAGGAGAAGCTAACAATTAGGAATGAATTACGTGATGGCAATTAATGTCCATTAACATAGATATGGTCCTCATGTCACAGTACCTCATTTTCAGTAGTATGGGACTGGTCTTTGGGCAGAAGTTTAAATAAAATCTTATATCTATAATATTGTTGGACATAGATTTCAACTAGTCCTAAACTACACATATGTCTTATTAAAATATTTATACTGGAAGTGCCCGAAGTCTGTTCAAAGCCAAAAGAATTATGTTTTGATTTTTCCTTTTATTTTTGTACATTACGTCAATTTTTGCTGGATGAGAATTTACCTCATGCCTTTCAGCTATGGGATAGGCAATTTCACTATTTATTACCATCCACTGACTTCAATTGAAAAGTACGGGCTGGATTTTCTCATTGAAGGTGAAGTCCTAGAGCTCATGTTCTTGACTCTACTATTCCTTTTCTTAAGGTGGGGTTGTTATAGTGGTGTAGATGCAAAGTAATAGTGGAAGTGTTCATCTCACCACAGGGTCGAGAATCTCAGACCTCTATAATGTAGCAAAATGAAAATGGGATTATTTCTATAATAGGCTGTGTTGTAGACTGCTAGATTATCACCCATGCAGTGGCATGGAAGATTCGCCATTAAAGACATGCATTGCTTGCAGGATATTTCACTAACCTGAAGCCTGAGAGTGTATTTATATTGCAAAACTCTCTAGCAGTCCTACAGTCATAGGAAACACTGCTGGTGCTTCTGTGTTGCAATTGAAGGTGCTAACTCTCATACCGCCAATGGCAAACGTAAATTACAATGCAGCAGAGTTTCAATATGCTCCTTCAAGCTGAAGGCATATTGGAGTCAAATCTGATTCTGTGCTATTGTATAAGATAGATGGTACTCAAATGTTAGCCTGTTTAACATCACTCAGTTCAATGGAAATAAGAAAATGGGAGAACTGTAAAATAGGCATAAGATTCTCCAATATCCATTTTATATCACACAAAAAACAAATGCTTTTAATTATATAGTGACTCCAATGCAGCAAAATGTCCCAAGGTACTCAACAAAGTCAGTTACCTTCAGTGGCTTATTAACAACTGCATAGGTATGGTAATTCTTACCTTCACAGCTGTGCTCTTTCATAGTAAACAAGATCAATTTGAAGCAAAATGATCTGAAAGATATTGTGCAACTACTTCAAGTAGAACCCTCAATGTAAATATGGAATTAGATTTTCAGTTTTAACATTGTTGCAGGCAATGGAACAAATGTTCCGGTATTTTGTTGCCAAAAGATAAGTTGATGGAAAATCAAAGCCTTGCTCCCATGGCAAATTGGACACTCATTTCATTAGCGTCAAATGAATGTTCAAAGTTACAACAAGGGAGTTAATGTTTCACATATGGACTGAAGGGACAAACATCACTGAGTATGCTTTGGAATTGCACCTTTCTCTGACTTACATCAATATATACCTGGCTGTGTAGATTAGGTGTGTCAATTTTATGTGCATTATGGTGAAAGTCAACACGAGAATAATTCTAAATGTGTACTTTCAGGCTCTGCAAATTAAGCATTGTTTCTTATACGAAGTCTAAGTTGCACTAATATTGACCGATTAGACAACTGAGCATTCATATCGACTAATTTAGACAACTAAGCTGCTGATAACTTACAGAAATTCAAGCTGGGTACTTGTCACTGAGTTCAAGAGGTGAATGTCACAATGCCAATGAATTGAGACTTCTTAGAATGCAAAAAATTCAGTGGAAGAAATTTTAACCTCGTTGCAAAATGTCTAATTCGAAATGTTTTGCAACATAATTCTAGATATTTTATGAATAAATCTTGTATAGTAGGAAACCTCATATAATAGCTATTATCATAGTGATTAGACTTTTCCAAACAGAAACACATATCTAGCAAATAAAGACAAAATGAAGGTACAAGGAAAGTCATAAGAATCACCAGGATCACCAAAGTCACAATGTTCCATTTAGCTGGCAGGCTATAAAGGCCTACATCTACCTATTATCAGTGCAGTGTTTAGGGAAATAATGCTTTTGGTCCCAAAAGATTGAAAACTAACCTTCAGTTCAATGTGGGCAAGTAAGGAATAGCTATCATGATGCCCTGAGTGTTGTTCTGTGGTCACTGACTATAATGATTCAGACAACTGATTGACACAGCATAAATTTCAAGTCCCAAAAATAAGGCAAATTTAAAAGAGATTAGGTGGGAAGTGAAGTAGAGAGGGTTCACAGCTAAACCCACACCTTCCTAGGAGAAGACCAGAGTTTACCTCAACAGCCTGAGGGAAGAAGAAAATCAACTGTTGCTATCACAGGCTGTGAAACATCAGAGACAAAAAAAAAACCCAGGACCTGTCCAGAGGGTTCTACCTCCTTTGCCTTTCCATTCTACAAAACAGCTTCAGGATCTGTAAGGCATTCTCATCTGTCACGGATTGTAAAATTTCTACCTTTGTCAAAATAAATAATGCATCGCATCTAAAACTGCTGTTTCTTTACAAACTTAATAAATGAACAGTCAACTGCCTAAATTAGGTAACTGCAGTCACAAACCCTCAAAAGCCAACACTGCCTCAGCCTTCACCAGACCAGCTTTCCAGATCCTGGGAAACTGGTAACTAAAGAAAATCAAGGATATCGAGACTCAAAACATCAATGCATTTCCACTTACCTGTTGAGTCCACTTCGCTTTTCTCACTCACCCACTGTTACCACACACGATCTCCAAGTGAGGTTGCCACTCACCCTTAACACCAGTTGTTCCCAGGTCCACACTGAGGTCATTGCTGACCCTTTTGATCTCCTCACTAAGCCATTCAGACAACCTCCTCCTGAGGCCCTTCTAATCTCCCTCTCTGAATCTACAGATC
Organism: Stegostoma tigrinum; assembly: GCF_030684315.1. Taxonomy (NCBI): domain Eukaryota; kingdom Metazoa; phylum Chordata; class Chondrichthyes; order Orectolobiformes; family Stegostomatidae; genus Stegostoma; species Stegostoma tigrinum. The sequence goes on from NC_081354.1 coordinate 32,332,678, forward strand.
TCCCTCATGAGGCTTTTGATCACCCAATGACTTCCCACAGCATCCAATTTCATCACCATCTCAAACACTGTGACCCCTCTTTCTCTCCTCTCTGCTCCACATCTGTTGGGTAATTCCAAAGCTCTACCTATCCAACAGCAAACAATCCTCTCAATCTAGTTAGCTGCAACTTGGAAATAGAGCCAGAGAAGATTGATCAGTTACTATTAACCTTAGCAGGATTTGAAGGAAACCAGTTTCTCAGGGTTGCCTAACTTCAAACAGACCCACCATTCCTTCCTAACTTCACGGTTAAGACTCAGCCCCTTGGCTATCTTTAGTTACACCTCTTTCAAATTCAACTCCAAACCCCTACAGCCTCTATCACCATGACACGCTTGTTTTTGTATAGCACTCAATAATGTTTGAAGGCCTTTTCTCATTCTGTCCTCAGGTTGGGTGCTGCCAACTTCATCAAACAGAATATATAGGTCAGTCAATAAGGACTGGTCAACAGTAAAGTTGGAGATATCTGCACCTCAAAAAAGTCTGGCTTCTCAAAAAGAACACTAAACAGATACAAAGGAAGCCAATATAATAAAACAAAGAAAGAATCAGTTTGTTTGGTAAATACAATCCATAGTTTCCATTTTTCTGCCTTTTACTTTTCTCACTTTATACTTTCATCTCAAATTTATCAGTTCTTCATTATGTTTTTATAATAAACCTGCCTGTGATAAAATCTTACTGCGGAAAGTCAACTCTTGTCTTTGGCCAGCTTTTTCTCTTACAACCTTATACAGCCAAATACACATTTATCCTAATAATTCACTTAAATCAGAAAATTGTACCTGAAAAAGATCAAATCAAAATTGTAGTAGACTGCAAAGTGGAGTTCCAGAGAATGCAAACTAAATGCTCCTCCCTGGAAGTTATACTACTACAAGGCAATAGAAATGGAGCTGTTGCGCATACCTACCGTCATATCTTGGTGTGGTGAACTGATAAACAATGGTTCAAATCCACTATTATTAGTAATTTCACTGGCTTGATCCATTATTCTGTGTGTACTAGAAACTACAATTTGTTTATCAATAATGACAAGAGTTAAATAAATGGCTGTCTGTGATTATAATTAAAGAGACAGATTTTGCTTAAATGCTTTAGTTAATTGAAAGAAATAATTTCAAAAGTATGCATACAATCAGACAGGGATTGAAGACTGAGGCAAAGCAAGTTCACATGCAACATTATGAAAGTACAAATCTGTAAAATGTAGCATAGGATCACAATTATTAAAGTGAAAGAATTCATTCAGCCATTGTGTCTGCTAGAGCTCGGGGTTGTGTTCGGATTAGGGTCTATGTAAATCATACAGTTAGGGTTAGTGTTATAATCAGAGTCAGCTCAATCTCCCTAAATGAGCAGTGCACCTAGTAACCTTCTCCCTGTAAACCTGTATATTCTTTCTTTTCAGATAACAATCTAATTTCTTTTAGACTGCCTCAACTGAACCTGCCTCGGCCCCACAATCACGCAGTTCATTGCAGATCTGAACCATTCATTGCATGTGAAATGTTTCTCCTTATTGTTTCTTTTGCCAATCTATGATCTCGCATTCTTAACCTTCCTACAATGGAAACTATTTTTCATAATCCACCCTGTCCAGATTCCTCATAACTTTGAATACCTCAATCAAATCTTTCCTCCAATGAAAATAGTCAAACCTTCTCGAATTTATCCATGTAACTGAAGTTGCTCAAGTCCCAAAACAAAACTAACATATTGGCTTAGTCAATTTAATTTTAAAATGTTTTATTTTTTATTTTAAATTTGAATTACTAACATAAACATATTTTTTCAATTCTTCGTATGGAATATTGGTGACAGTGATGAGGCCAGATTTGCCCTTGAGAAAATAGATGGTGGTGAGCCACTTTCTTGAATCACTGTTGCCCATCTAGTTTTGGCATTCCTGTTTTGATAGAACAGAGAGACCAGCTAGTCTATTTCAGAGGATAGCTAACAGCAAATCACATTACTATCATAGGCAGGGCAAACCATTACTGACAGAAGACAGAGGGTGGTAGTTGATGGGAAATGTTCATCCTGGAGACCAGTTACTAGTGGTGTACCGCAAGGGTCGGTGTTGGGTCCACTGCTGTTTGTCATTTTTATAAATGACCTGGATGAGGGTGTAGAAGGATGGGTTAGTAAACTTGCAGATGACACTAAGGTTGGTGGAGTTGTGGATAGTGATGAAGGATGCTGTAGGTTGCAGAGAGACATAGATAAGCTGCAGAGCTGGGCTGAGAGGTGACAAATGGAGTTTAATGCAGACAAGTGTGAGGTGATGCACTTTGGTAGGAGTAACCAGAAGACAAAGTACAGGGCTAATGGTAAGATTCTTGGTAGTGTAGACGAGCAGAGAGATCTCGATGTCTATGTACACAGATCCTTGAAAGTTGCCGCCCAGGTTGACAGGGCTGTTAAGAAGGCATACAGTGTTTTAGAGATAATGGGAACTGCAGATGCTGGAGAATTCCAAGATAATAAAATGTGAGGCTGGATGAACACAGCAGGCCAAGCAGCATCTCAGGAGCACAAAATCTGACGTTTCGGGCCTAGACCCTTCATCAGAGAGGGGGATGGGGGGAGGGAACTGGAATAAATAGGGAGAGAGGGGGAGGCGGACCGAGGATGGAGAGTAAAGAAGATAGGTGGAGAGGGTGTAGGTGGGGAGGTAGGGAGGGGATAGGTCAGTCCAGGGAAGACGGACAGGTCAAGGAGGTGGGATGAGGTTAGTAGGTAGCTGGGGGTGCGGCTTGGGGTGGGAGGAAGGGATGGGTGAGAGGAAGAACCGGTTAGGGAGGCAGAGACAGGTTGGACTGGTTTTGGGATGCAGTGGGTGGGGGGGAAGAGCTGGGCTGGTTGTGTGGTGCAGTGGGGGGAGGGGACAAACTGGGCTGGTTTAGGGATGCAGTAGGGGAAGGGGAGATTTTGAAACTGGTGAAGTACACATTGTTACCATTAGGCTGCAGGGTTCCCAGGCGGAATATGAGTTGCTGTTCCTGCAACCTTCGGGTGGCATCATTGTGGCAGTGCAGGAGGCCCATGATGGACATGTCATCTAGAGAATGGGAGGGGGAGTGGAAATGGTTTGCGACTGGGAGGTGCAGTTGTTTGTTGCGAACTGAGCGGAGGTGTTCTGCAAAGCGGTCCCCAAGCCTCCGCTTGGTTTCGCCAATGTAGAGGAAGCCGCACCGGGTACAGTGGATGCAGTATACCACATTGGCAAATGTGCAGGTGAACCTCTGCTTAATGTGGAATGTCATCTTGGGGCCTGGGATAGGGGTGAGGGAGGAGGTGTGGGGGCAAGTGTAGCATTTCCTGCGGTTGCAGGGGAAGGTGCTGGGTGTGATGGGGTTGGAGGGCAGTGTGGAGCGAACAAGGGAGTCACGGAGAGAGTGGTCTCTCCGGAAAGCAGACAGGGGTGGGGATGGAAAAATGTCTTGGGTGGTGGGGTCGGATTGTAAATGGCAGAAGTGTGGGAGGATGATGCGTTGTATCCGGAGGGTGGTGTGTGAGAATGAGGGGCATCCTCTTTGGGCGGTTGTGGCGGGGGCGGGGTGTGAGGGATGTGTTGCGGGAAATACGGGAGACGCGGTCAAGGGCGTTCTCGATCACTGTGGGGGGAAAGTTGCGGTCCTTAAAGAACTTGGACATCTGGGATGTGCGGGAGTGGAATGTCTTATCGTGGGAGCAGATGCGGCGGAGTCGGAGGGATTGGGAATAGGGGATGGAATTTTTGCAGGAGGGTGGGTGGGAGGAGGTGTATTCTAGGTAGCTGTGGGAGTCGGTGGGCTTGAAATGGACATCAGCTACAAGCTGGTTGCCTGAGATGGAGACTGCGAGGTCCAGGAAGGTGAGGGATGTGCTGGAGATGGCCCAGGTGAACTGAAGGTTGGGGTGCAAGGTGTTGGTGAAGTGGATGAACTGTTCGAGCTCCTCTGGGGAGCAAGAGGCAGGGCCGATACAGTCATCAATGTACCGGAGGAAGAGGTGGGGTTTGGGGCCTGTGTAGGTGCGGAAGAGGGACTGTTCCACCTAACCTACAAAGAGGCAGGCAGAGCTGGGGCCCATGCGGGTGCCCATGGTCACCCCCTTAGTCTGTAGGAAGTGGGAGGTGTCAAAAGAGAAGTTGTTGAGGGTGAGGACGAGTTCAGCTAGGCGGATGAGAGTGTCGGTGGAGGGGGACTGGTCGGGCCTGCGGGACAGGAAGAAGCGGAGGGCCTTGAGGCCATCTGCAAGCAGATTGCAGGTGTACAGGGACTGGATGTCCATGGTGAAAATGAGATGTTGGGGGCCAGGGAATTGGAAGTCCTGGAGGAGGTGGAGGGCGTGGGTGGTGTCACGGACGTAGGTGGGGAGTTCCTGGACCAAAGGGGAGAAAATGGAGTCCAGATAGGTGGAGATGAGTTCGGTGGGGCAGGAGCAGGCTGAGACGATGGGTCGACCAGGGCAGGCAGGTTTGTGGATTTTGGGAAGGAGATAGAAACGGGCCGTGCGGGGTTGGGGAACAATGAGGTTGGAGGCTGTGGGTGGGAGGTCCCCTGAGGTGATGAGGTCGTGAATGGTGTTGGAGATGGTGGTTTGGTGCTCGGGTGTGGGGTCATGATCGAGGGGGCGGTAGGAGGTGGTGTCGGAGAGTTGGCGTCTGGCCTCGGCGATGTAGAGGTCAGTGCGCCATACTACCACTGCGCCACCCTTGTCTGCGGGTTTGATGGTGAGGTTGGGGTTGGAGCGGAGGGAGCGGAGGGCTGCCCGTTTTGCGGGGGAGAGGTTGGAGTGGGTGAGAGGGGTGGAGAGGTTGAGGCAGTTAATGTCTCGACGGCATTAACCGCCTCAACCTCTCCACCCCTCTCACCCACTCCAACCTCTCCCCCGCAGAACGGGCATGCCTCCGCTCAAACCCCAACCTCACCATCAAACCCGCAAACAAGGGTGGCGCAGTGGTAGTATGGCACACTGACCTCGACATCGCCGAGGCCAGACGCCAACTCTCCGACACCACCTCCTACCGCCCCCTCGATCATGACCCCACACCCGAGCACCAAACCATCGTCTCCAACACCATTCACGACCTCATCACCTCAGGGGACCTCCCACCCACAGCCTCCAACCTCATTGTTCCCCAACCCCGCACGGCCCGTTTCTATCTCCTTCCCAAAATCCACAAACCTGCCTGCCCTGGTCGACCCATCGTCTCAGCCTGCTCCTGCCCCACCGAACTCATCTCCACCTATCTGGACTCCATTTTCTCCCCTTTGGTCCAGGAACTCCCCACCTACGTCCGTGACACCACCCACGCCCTCCACCTCCTCCAGGACTTCCAATTCCCTGGCCCCCAACACCTCATTTTCACCATGGACGTCCAGTCCCTATACACCTGCATTCCACATGCAGACGGCCTCAAGGCCCTCTGCTTCTTCCTGTCCCGCAGGCCCGACCAGTCCCCCTCCACCGACACCCTCATCCGCCTAGCCGAACTCGTCCTCACCCTCAACAACTTCTCTTTTGACTCCTCCCACTTCCTGCAGACTAAGGGGGTGGCCATGGGCACCCGCATGGGCCCCAGCTCTGCCTGCCTCTTTGTAGGTTAGGTGGAACAGTCCCTCTTCCGCACCTACACAGGCCCCAAACCCCACCTCTTCCTCCGGTACATTGATGACTGTATCGGCGCCGCCTCTTGCTCCCCAGAGGAGCTCGAACAGTTCATCCACTTCACCAACACCTTGCACCCCAACCTTCAGTTCACCTGGGCCATCTCCAGCACATCCCTCAACTGTCTGGACCTCGCAGTCTCCATCTCAGGCAACCAGCTTGTAGCTGATGTCCATTTCAAGCCCACCGACTCCCACAGCTACCTAGAATACACCTCCTCCCACCCACCCTCCTGCAAAAATTCCATCCCCTATTCCCAATCCCTCCGACTCCGCCGCATCTGCTCCCACGATAAGACATTCCACTCCCGCACATCCCAGATGTCCAAGTTCTTTAAGGACCGCAACTTTCCCCCCACAGTGATCGAGAACGCCCTTGACCGCGTCTCCCGTATTTCCCGCAACACATCCCTCACACCCCGCCCCCGCCACAACCGCCCAAAGAGGATGCCCCTCATTCTCACACACCACCCTCCGGATACAACGCATCATCCTCCCACACTTCTGCCATTTACAATCCGACCCCACCACCCAAGACATTTTTCCATCCCCACCCCTGTCTGCTTTCCGGAGAGACCACTCTCTCCGTGACTCCCTTGTTTGCTCCACACTGCCCTCCAACCCCACCACACCCGGCACCTTCCCCTGCAACCGCAGGAAATGCTACACTTGCCCCCACACCTCCTCCCTCACCCCTATCCCAGGCCCCAAGATGACATTCCACATTAAGCAGAGGTTCACCTGCACATCTGCCAATGTGGTATACTGCATCCACTGTACCCGGTGCGGCTTCCTCTACATTGGCGAAACCAAGCGGAGGCTTGGGGACCGCTTTGCAGAACACCTCCGCTCAGTTCGCAACAAACAACTGCACCTCCCAGTCGCAAACCATTTCCACTCCCCCTCCCATTCTCTAGATAACATGTCCATCATGGGCCTCCTGCACTGCCACAATGATGCCACCCGAAGGTTGCAGGAACAGCAACTCATATTCCGCCTGGGAACCCTGCAGCCTAATGGTATCAATGTGGACTTCACCAGTTTCAAAATCTCCCCTTCCCCAACTGCATCCCTAAACCAGCCCAGTTTGTCCCCTCCCCCCACTGCACCACACAACCAGCCCAGCTCTTCCCCCCGACCCACTGCATCCCAAAACCAGTCCAACCTGTCTCTGCCTCCCTAACCGGTTCTTCCTCTCACCCATCCCTTCCTCCCACCCCAAGCCGCACCCCCATCTACCTACTAACCTCATCCCACCTCCTTGACCTGTCCGTCTTCCCTGGGCTGACCTATCCCCTCCCTACCTCCCCACCTATACTCTCTCCACCTATCTTCTTTACTCTCCATCTTCGGTCCGCCTCTCCCTCTCTCCCTATTTATTCCAGTTCCCTCTCCCCATCCCCCTCTCTGATGAAGGGTCTCGGCCCGAAACGTCAGCTTTTGTGCTACTGAGATGCTGCTTGGCCTGCTGTGTTCATCCAGCCTCACATTTTACTGTACAGTGTTTTAGCTTTTATTAATAGAGGGATCGAGTTTCAGAACCAAGAGGTTATGGTGAAGCTGTACAAAACTCTGGTGCAGCCGCACTTGGAGTATTGTATACAGTTCTGGTCACCGCATTATAAGAAGGAGTGGAAGCTTTGGAAAGGGTGCAGAGGAGATTTACTCGGATGTTGCCTGATATGGAGGGAAGGTCTTATGAGCAAAGGCTGAAGGACTTGAGGCTGCTTTCATTAGAGACAAGAAGGTTGAGAGGTGACTTAATTGAAACATATAAAATAATCAGAGGGTTAGATAGGGTGGATAGGGAGAGCCTTTTTCCTAGGATGGTGACGACGAGCACGAGGGGGCATAGCTTTAAATTGAGGGGTGAAAGATATAGGACAGATGTCAGAAGTAGTTTCTTTACTCAGAGAGTAGTAAGGGAATGGAACGCTTTACCTGCAACGATAGTAGATTCGCTAACTTTAGGTACATTTAAGTCGTCATTGGATAAGCATATGGACGTACATGGAATAGTGTAGGTTAGATGGGCTTGAGATCAGTATGACAGGTCAGCACAACATTGAGGGCCGAAGGGCCTGTACTGTGCTGTAATGTTCTATGTTCTATGTTCTAGAACTAATACAAAATTCATTCTTGTGCTTTCGGAGCTTCTATATTCCAATACAATATTCAGCAAAATACACACAAATAATCTACGACACACCACTGCAGTACAGAAAAAAATGCTAGGCTATCAGCTATTCACCAGGGGAGATGTTAAACCATAACATTTACCCTCTGAGACTGATGTTAAAGAGAAGACAACCTCCATTTTTGAACCATCACTGAAATAAACTATCTTAACAGTTATCCCACTGCTGTTTATGGGATCTGGTTGTACACTAATTAATTATTACACATTCCTACATTACAACAATGGCTATCCTTCAAAAAATATTTGTTGCCTGTGAAGTGTTACTGATAATCCTGACTCAATAATTATAAAAACAAAAGTTGTTTCTTTTTATTAATTTCATAAAGATAACTGAAAAATCTACACCTTGGGAGACAGTGGCAGATCCTTAGAGTTAATGAGGCTTATATGATTTCTACCTTATAGAATTTGTAACTAATATGTAAGAAAAATTTTTGATAATGTGTATGAATAAAATAGATGACACTTTGGGGTTGTGGATCTGTTTGCTGAGCTGGTAGATTGGTTTTAAGACATTTCATCACCATACTAGGTGCCATCATGCATGTGCCTTCGATAAAGCCTTTAATCTCTTCATCAATGAAGATGGCTTCATCGAAGGCACACTGACAATATTACCTGCATGGTGACGAAACGTCTGCAAATCAATCTACCAGCCTGGCAAACAAATCAACAACCTCATCCACAACTCCAGCTACAAGTCTTCTCAAAAACTTTAGATGACACTTTATTTTCAGGGAAATTTGTTTGGGCCTCACATTCAGGAGGGAAAGCATTAGAGAGCAGCTGCTTCATGTTCATAATGTCCTATGCACTAAAAATCAAAAGATGGAAAATGCTGAGCAATACAACCACTCCCACAGGATCTCAGAACATGTGTCCCAATATATGGACGTATGATTCTTCCCTGAGTGTTTGCTGAATATAAAATGATTTCCCACTTGAAAAAATCTGATGAAAAATAAATACATATACAAAACATTTCTCTACAATATGAAACAGAAATAAATACTAGCACATCACTGCCTTGATAAAATATTTTTATAAAAATTCTCTTGCAAATAAATGCAATGTAATACTGAAAGAAGTAAAAATAAATTAATACATTCACACTTTTATGTATTGCAATTCAGGATTCACATTAATTGTTAAGTCATTTTGGAAAGGTAATAAATTACTAGTGCTAAACCTAAGATTATTCTCAATGAACAATTACTCCTGCCATTTCCTACAGGAAAACAAAAATTAATCTCCGAAAGACAACTTTGATAATTTTCAGATATGAAGCACCTATTGCAATACTGGTTGGTATGAGTGAAGAACATAATTTATCCATAATTTGTCTGCAATACATACCATCATCTGCATCAGTTGCTTTTACGGTTAGAATGCTTACTCCAGGGGGAAGATTTTCCATCACTGTAGTGCTGTAGGTGGACGGATTGAAAATGGGAGGATTATCATTCACATCCAGTACATTGAAGTAAACTCTGACTGTGCTGGACTGTCCTCCACCATCTTCTGCTCGAACAGTAAGAATGTAATATGGTTGCTTCTCATAATCCAGGGTTTGCGTCAGATTGAAAACACCAGTCACAGAATTGAGGAAAAACACCCCATCTTGATCATCCTCATCTACCGTGTATGTGATTTCCCCATTAGTGCCAGAATCTGCATCACTGGCCAAAGTGGCTGCTACAATTGACCCTAAAAGAAAAAATATTGAACGAAAAGCAATGTTAAAAAAATCTATACCAATATCTTAAAAACTAACACACACTGATTCTTCATTGAAGAGCATAAAACCTTTTCCCATTTCTATTTCCTTACCTTCTTTTTGAGAAGGGGGAAAAATTATTTATCTTCAATGAACAATTTTCTTTTCGATAGCACAAGGAACATCTTGTTTCTAGCATTATCACATAGCTGCCCTGTTTTGAAACAATTTTCATCACTTAATTTCTTACATATTAAAATTAAAATATTTCATTATCTTACTACATTTGTTAATCATCTGTACTGAAGCATTCTGCATAATATATTTTACAAAATTCTTTTCTGTCACTAGCAAAGTCGATAATTGTTGCCTATTCCTGATTCACCTTACAAAGACACTGACAAGCCATCTGCTTGAACAGCTACAGACCATGTGGAGAAGGTATTCGCACAATGCCATCAGGGACAGCACTTCAGAACTGTGACCTTGCAAATATCCAGGAACACCAAAATATTTCCAAGTCACTATAGTGTGCAATTTGAAGCTAATGGTGCTTTGACGTCCTACTAGGACATCAGGTAGTAACCGCAGGTTTGGAAGGTGCTGCCAGAGATGTCTTGGAACTGCAGTGCACCTTGTAGATGGAAGGCACTGCAGCCGCCCCACGGTGTGCATATGGCGCAGGCTGCTTACATTTAAGGTGGTGGATGACATGTTAATCAAGTGGGCTGTTTTGTCCTGGCTTTTGCTGAGTTTATTGGGAGTTGGTTAGAGCTGTGTTTAGCTAGGCAAGTGGTAAGTATTTCATGACATTCCTGATTTGTGTCTTGAAGGCAGTGGGAGTCTTTGGGGAGTCAAAAGCTGAGTTATTCTCCACAGAATACATAGCCTCTGATTTTCTCTTATGGCTGTAGCAAATACTTGATGGATCTAGTAAATTTCTATTCAATAATGACACCCTTACGTACTACCACATCACTCCCAGCCCCCATCTGAAACCCTGTGCCCACTGGATGTTGCATATGGGGAATGTAACAACATCAACATCTTGAATGTCAAGGGGAAATGGTTAGACTTTCTCTTTTTGGAATTGGGCATTGCCAGATAATTTGAATATTTACCAGTCTGAGCCTGAATATGTTTTTAATCTTTCTACAAGACAGCACAGCTTGTTTCATTATCTGAGGAGGTGCAAGTGGAATTAAACATTATGTAATAGTGAATGATGAACCTTCTGATGTTATGATGGAAGGAAGGTCATTGATGAAGCAGCAGAATTTGGTTGCATGTAGAACTGTGCCACTGTTCAACATTATCATGGTTACTCTTCTAGCTCAATTTCACCATCCTGCACAATACCCATTTCTCTTGATGCCTTTAGTATACAAATTCTAGAGGTCGCCATCAAGGCCTGCTCCAGAGGTGCACCATAATCTCACTGAACAGGTTGATTAAAGCAAGGACAAAGTTCTACTGAACGTGCTGGATGATTGCATGTACTGATCTCTCTGGGGTTGAGAATTCCAAATATCTGTTTGTCTGAGTAGCCTCCTCCTCACCTCATTCCTAAATGGCCAACTATTTATTCTGCGACTCTGCTTTGTCGTGTCAGACTCCCAAGCCAGCGAAAACATCCTTCTAGCAGCTTTCCAACATCTCTCTACATTATGCTACTCCTGCCGTTCTGTGTCCATGGAATCCTGTGTTGTAGCTTTGTTATTAGGTACAACTGGTGCTGCTCTTCATATTCTCTTTGCACTCTTCTTAAACCAGAGTTAATCCACTGCTTGACACAGTGAAGGACATACCAGGCTATGAGGTTATAAAATATGCCAGAGTACAATTACCTTGCTGCCAATGGCCTAAAGCAAGTGGATGCCTAGTTTGAGCTGTTGAGTCTATTGTGAATCTCTTCTACTATACAGCATATTATAGCATGTTTGCAGTATGAACAAGGGCATCAGCTCCACAAAGACTGTGTGATAGTTACTTCTAACAATACTGTATTGGACAAATACATTTTCAATAAATAGATTAGTATCAACAAGAAGAAATAGTTTTAAGTATCAGGTCGGCTTTCTCATCACCTACACCAGACTCAATTTGGTAGAAATGTCCTTAAGAACTCATTCATCGTTATTCTTAATCATTCTACTAAGGCACTTTAGTTGATGGATATGTTTTATTCCCATAACATGTGACATTGTTTGCAGTTACTGCACCTAGTTTTTTTTTCCCAAGTGTGTTCAACATGGAGACGAGTAGATGGCAATCAGCAGGACGTTTCCTTGTCAATGTTGAACTGATGTCATGGGGCCCTCATGGGGTCCAAAATCAATTCTGGGGACTGTGCATCACATTGGCTCCTTCCTACTGATAGGACAGAACATAGCCAGATGATTGTGATGGAGGATTCTGGGACATTATGCATCATCTACATTTCTGGGACTATGCCAGGCTCCTTCCTTGACAATTCTCTGGGTTAGACATTCCAATTTTGGCATAACTCTTCAGATTTTATTGCGGAGGATTTTTCAATGTCTGGATTGGGTGTGCTTTTGTTGTGTCTGATCTTGCACATGTTTAATAATTACTTTCTATGTTCCAATATTGTACAACCCATTGGAAAATTTTCAGTTTATATCACTGATACATAATATAGATATATTATACATACATATATAATGTCACACAAGTGATTTTGCAGGTGTTTAGAACTACAATAAAACCTTTTTATTTCCTTTACATATTCTGTTTGTTTTTCACAGCTTTGTACAGTAACCAGTCTGTAAATGACCAAGCAACTTGAAAGTCCTTTACTGCCATATTCTATTTTAATTGTGAATCCTTTTAATATTTTCTTTCCCATTTTCTTTGGCCATGCACTGTTACTGTCTTTAAAATTTCTTGCAACAAAGTGTGAAACTAGTGCAAAGTAGCTCAGAGATAGCAAGGTGGAGAGCTGGATGAACACAGCAGGCCAAGCAGCATCAGAGGAACAGGAAGGCTGACATTTCGGGCCTAGGCCCTTCTTCAGGAAAAAAAAGCGCTATTTATTTATAAAGGAAGGGAGGGAAGTGGAGAGCATGGCCAGTAATTTATTTTAATTGGTCAGTTGTTACTTTCCTGGGAATGCAACAAAGGCATCCAAGGTTAGCTTAACTTCAAACTTCCACAACCTCCTTCCTTGTGAAGGTCAGCAAAAGATTATGTTTAACCCTAGTTACATGTAAACACGATGTAGGAGAAAATTACTGCAGATGCTCGAATTTGTACTGAAAACAAAAAGATGCTGGAAATTACAGTGGGTCAGGCAGCATCGATCGACAGAGCGCAAACTGATGTTTTGAGTTTAGTTGACTCTTCATCAGAGTTGACGTGAAGTATAGAGGGGGTAGCCTTTGTGTAATAGTAGAGGGGTGGTGTACTGAGGGAAAAAGGGTATAGATAGTGCAGGCTAAGTAATTGTAATATGAGAATGGCAGAACAATGGTGAGTCTAAGCGCCAAAATGTAAAGAACAGACAGTCCCACTGGGATGGGGAATGGGAGGAGAGGACATGGTGACAGAGAATGTAACAAGTAAAGCTAAAGGGATGAAATGAGAGTGGGTTCACAATTTGAAGGTGTTGAACTCAATATTCTGGACTTAGTTTGGTTTGGATGATATATATAACTCACACTGAAGCGGCAATTCAATGGTTATACTTAAGTGAGGTGCAGTGTCACAGATTTTGAGAGTTGTTTGAATTTTACGGCAGCTGAAGGTGGTCAGGAGCTACCAAATGGAGCGAGACAGTGCTTTTCCAGGCCAACAACAGAAAACATGTTTCCTGCTGCTAGCCCTTCATGCAATTTGGTAGCTCTGATCTTTCCTTTCCTGTGATCATCCAATTCCCATCGCCGGTCTCTCCTCCTCCTATGTCGCGCTGCAATCATCCCTCTCTAAGATCTCCCCAGCCACAATATCTCTTTCCCCACAATCTTTCTGCCATGATCATTTCCCCTTTATTTGCCAATCCTTCCGCACTTCCATTCGACCGTATGAAATAGGAACAGGAGTAGCCATTCGGCCCCTTGAGCCTCTCGACCATTTAATAGGATCATGGCTGATTCGAACTCCACATATCTACTTTCCTGCATTTTCTCCATAACCCTTGATTTTCCTACTGATCAAGAATCTGTCTGTCTCAGCCTTGAATTCACATCCACAGCTCTCTCTGGCAAGGAGTTTCAAAGGCTCATAACCCTCAGGGTAGAAATTCCTTCACATCTTATTCTTAAATTGTTGCCCCTTTATTCTGAGACTATGCCCTCTAGTCCTAGACTTTCCCATGAGGGGAAACTTCTTCTCAGCATTTACCCTGTCAAATCCCTTAAGAAACCTATATGTTGTAATGGGATCACTTTTCATTTTTCTAAACTCTAACGAGTCCAAACCTGTTTAAACTTTGCTCATAAGACAATATTTCCATACCAGAAGCATTCCAGTGAACCTTCTCTACTATTCCAATGAAATAAAATCTTATTTTTTAAATAAGAGGATCAAAGCTATTGACAGTACTCCAGATGTGGTCTCAGTAGCACCTTGTACAGTTGCTGTAAGAGTTCCCTACACTTGTAATCCTCTTCCTTGAAATAAGGGCCAATACAAATTAGCCATCGGGCATACCTGCTGCTGATGTGAGGCTGGATGAACACAGCAGGCCAAGCAGCATCTCAGGAGCACAAAAGCTGACGTTTCGGGCCTAGACCCTTCATCAGAGAGGGGGATGGGGGGAGGGAACTGGAATAAATAGGGAGAGAGGGGGAGGCGGACCGAAGATGGAGAGTAAAGAAGATAGGTGGAGAAGGTGTGGGTGGGGAGGTAGGGAGGGGATAGGTCAGTCCAGGGAAGACGGACAGGTCAAGGAGGTGGGATGAGGTTAGTAGGTAGCTGGGGGTGCGGCTTGGGGTGGGAGGAAGGGATGGGTGAGAGGAAGAACCGGTTAGGGAGGCAGAGACAGGTTGGACTGGTTTTGGGATGCAGTGGGTGGGGGGGAAGAGCTGGGCTGGTTGTGTGGTGCAGTGGGGGGAGGGGATGAACTGGGCTGGTTTAGGGATGCAGTGGGGGAAGGGGAGATTTTGAAACTGGTGAAGTCCACATTGATACCATATGGCTGCAGGGTTCCCAGGCGGAATATGAGTTGCTGTTCCTGCAACCTTCGGGTGGCATCATTGTGGCAGTGCAGGAGGCCCATGATGGACATGTCATCAAGAGAATGGGAGGGGGAAACCAAGCGGAGGCTTGGGGACCGCTTTGCAGAACACCTCCGCTCAGTTCGCAACAAACAACTGCACCTCCCAGTCGCAAACCATTTCCACTCCCCCTCCCATTCTCTTGATGACATGTCCATCATGGGCCTCCTGCACTGCCACAATGATGCCACCCGAAGGTTGCAGGAACAGCAACTCATATTCCGCCTGGGAACCCTGCAGCCATATGGTATCAATGTGGACTTCACCAGTTTCAAAATCTCCCCTTCCCCCACTGCATCCCTAAACCAGCCCAGTTCATCCCCTCCCCCCACTGCACCACACAACCAGCCCAGCTCTTCCCCCCCACCCACTGCATCCCAAAACCAGTCCAACCTGTCTCTGCCTCCCTAACCGGTTCTTCCTCTCACCCATCCCTTCCTCCCACCCCAAGCCGCACCCCCAGCTACCTACTAACCTCATCCCACCTCCTTGACCTGTCCGTCTTCCCTGGACTGACCTATCCCCTCCCTACCTCCCCACCCACACCTTCTCCACCTATCTTCTTTACTCTCCATCTTCGGTCCGCCTCCCCCTCTCTCCCTATTTATTCCAGTTCCCTCCCCCCATCCCCCTCTCTGATGAAGGGTCTAGGCCCGAAACGTCAGCTTTTGTGCTCCTGAGATGCTGCTTGGCCTGCTGTGTTCATCCAGCCTCACATTTTATTATCTTGGAATCTCCAGCATCTGCAGTTCCCATTATCCCTGCTGCTGATGTGCTAGTTTTCTTTTGTTTTGTGCACAAGTAGCCTCAATTTCCTTTGTGTTACAGCTTTCACGGGCTTTTGTCAATTTAAATAATGCTCTGTTCTTTGTGCCTCCCTTCCAAAATGAATAACTTCACATTCTCCCACATTATACTCAATTTGCCAACTTTTTGCCCACTTATCATAGAATCCTTAGAGTGTGGAAAAAGGCCTTTCGGCCCAACAAAACCATACCAACCCTCAGAACATCCCACCCAGACCCATCCCCTATAACCCACTTAATCTACACATCCCTGAACACTACATATAATTTAGTATGGCCAATCTACCTAGCCTGCACATCTTCGGATTGTAGGAGGAAAACGGTGGAAACCCACGCAGACATGGGGAGAATGTTCAGACTCCACACAGTCACTCGAGTGTGGAATCGAACATGGGTCTCTGGTGCTGTGAGGCAGCAGTGTCACCCCATTTTCCTCTAACTCTCCCAGTGATCTCTGCACTGCACCTGGACAGCAGCCCTCTCCCATGACTCCCCACTGATTCCTGATCTTCTCAAATTGCTGGGACTCATCGCTCGTGGTCCCCGGCTGTGGACCTCCTCCTCAGGCTTTCTCCCCTGGCAGCTATCCAGCTGGCAATGTGGCTGACTGCCAAGTGGCAAAAGGAGTAAGAAAATTCTAATGAGCTCCTTCTGTTAAATTCAGCAGGAAATCTATATTACTGACATTTATGGATTTCCGAGCTGATTGCGCATGCCTCTGTCCCCTCCCCGTAAATACTGAGACCTTTGTTTATGATTGCCTTTGTCTTAAAGTTAGACACCTCCTAGGATAATGCAGGCCCATGACCCTTCTTTGAAGAAAGTAAAATTGAAACTTTTTTTCATTATTTATGCAAGGCATTATTTCAAAACACTCCTATGTATTTATTTATCAAGACATATTTATACAGGATATTCTAGTTAAGCCTCAGAGGTTGTTTACTATGCATTTCTGCTCAAGGGCAGCTGACAGCACAATCCAGGCCAGAGACAGAGAAGATACAGCCCAGATCAGCTTCGGGTAGTTTATAACAGATGGAATCCCTTAGAACTTGGCCCCCTGTTTTGCAGGCAAGTAACTAACAATTACATATTCACTATGGAACTTAATTTGAGATGACTGGAGTCGTGTTCAGCATGATGCTAGTGTGTTACAGTCTTAGGCCTGGAATATACATATATCTGGGAAGTGTGTTATTTCATGATGGTCCTGGAATATACATATATCCGGAAAGTGTGTTATTTTATGATGGGCACACACATAATAGAGTATTCAAATTATGTAATAGTTGGTTAATACAACCACACAACAGACACAAATTAGGATTTCCTTTCATTATTAAAGAGTGAGGGAGCTGGTTAGTTCAGACAGCCAACTTGATGTTGGAATATGGATCAGATTAACACCAACAACACCGAGTTTGGTCCCTATTCTAGCTCAGGTTTGCTTAGCCTGCCTCTTCATTCTATCTGTAGTTAAAAAACATACACTTTGCATTGAGGTTGGTTGGCTTGCCAATCTGGTTTGTTGTTTTGCAGACATTTTGTTACCTTGCTTGGTAACATCCTGTGTACAACCTCCAATGAAGCACTGGTGTGTTTTCCTGCCTGGATTTTAAACTCCGGGGTCCATTGAGATAGATTGCCTCACTTCCGGGTTTCAGCGTCTGATGATGAAGCATCGGTGTGTTTTCCGCCTGGCTTTTAAACCCTGGGGTCGGTTGTGATGGATTGCCTCACTTCTGGGTTTCCTCCGTAGTGCAATGTATATAGGGTCGAGTTCAATATATTTATTTATAGCCTGTTTTGGGGAGTGCCACGCTTCCAGGAATTCTCGTGCTTGTCTCTGCCCAGCCTGTCCCAGGATCTTGTCCCAGTCGAAGTCATGGTTCTCCTTGTCCATGTGGATTGAGATGAGTGAGTATTGGTCGTGTCTTTTTGTAGCCAGTTGGTGTTCATGTACTCTTGTTGTTAGTTTCCTTCCTGTTTGTCCAATGTAGTGTTTCTCGCAGTCTCTGCAGGGGATGTTGTAGATGACATTGGCCCTGTCCATGGCTGCTACTTTCAGTTTTTGCCCAACTGTTTTATGGGCACCTAATCAGGGCGGTCAGAAAGGTGACCCGGGCTTGGAAGTGCTCCAAGTGCTCAAGGATAATGGATGTCCGAAGAACTAGGTCAGGAGATGCCTACAAGAACAGCATCAGAAAGATTCTAGACGCCCCGACACACTCATCACACTACCCTACATCAGGAGCACCTCGGAACTCACCACAAGACTCCTACAAACGCTGGGCATCAGAGTGGCACACAAGCCCACGCCAATCCTACAACAACCGCTCACCCGAACTAAAGACCCACTCCCCGCCATGGGCAGGACCAATGTCATCGACAAGATCCCCTGCAGAGACTGTGAGAATCACTACATCGGACAGACAAGAAGGAACCTAACACCAAGAGTACATGCACACCAACTGGCTGAAAAAAGACACGACCAATACTCACTCATCTCAATCCACAAAGACAGGGAGAACTACGACTTTGGCTGCGACAACACCAAGATCCCGGGACAGGCTAGACAGGAATTCCAGAATTCCTGGAAGCGTGGCACTCCACGAAGCAGGCTATTGATAAACACATTGAGCTCGACCCCATATAAATTCCATTATGAAGGAAACCCAGAAGCGAGGCAATCCATCTCAACAGACCCCAGAGTTTAAAAACCAGCCGGGAAAACACACTGATGCTTCATCGGAAGCTGCACTGAGGATGTTACCAAGCATGGTAACAAAATGTCTGCAAAACAACAAACCTGGTAAGCCAGCCAACCTCAACACCCACAACCCGAGCTACGGATCCACTCCAAAACCTCAGATACACTTTGCATGTTGCTTTGAATAACCGCCAAATACCTGCCTTCAGGTAGAAACTTGAGAAAAAATTACTTAAACAGGGAAACGGATCTTGGAAACTGCTCCTCAATCAACTACCCTGACAAGAAATCCATCAGTTTGCTAATACTTCACTAATGTTATGGTTATTGTTGTGAGGTTTGCTTTAGTTTCTGGTCTTACCTGGTGCAGTGTCCTCTGGTATGTCAAATGAATAAACATCTCTGGAGAATTTTGGTGTGTGATCGTTAACGTCACTGACGGTGATGTTAATTCGCATATCTGAGGATTGCAGCCCATCATCAGCCCGCACCAGCAAAGAATACTTGGAACGGCGCTCTCGGTCCAACCGCTTAGTGGCTAGAAGATCTCCAGATTCTGGATCAATACGAAAACTGTTGTCTGCTCCACTAATAATTGTATACGTCACAAGGGCATTTGGACCCTATGTCAGGGAAAAAGAGAGTCACATGAATTTGAAGTAATAAAATTTCGTGTTTTTCATACATCAAGCCAACTCCTTCGATGATGTGCCTCTGAAATATTTATTTTTCAGTTAAAAATTGAGTTTCATTTTCATATCTAGTAATGAAGTTTATTGATGCTTTTTCAAAAGCAATGCAGGATGTTTCAGGCATTCTTACAGTAACAATATTTTGATTGTTTTAGTTTCTCCTTTTGAATTCATTTTCACAGCCAGGATATGTAACACACCAATTGGTAACATCTGTTTTTTTTCCCTAAATTCTGTTGCTCAATTTCAGGTAATGTAATGTCTAAACATATAATGTAATGTAATGACTAATGTAATTACATTAATGAAAATGTACTGTAAGCTCTGTCCACTCCACCAACTTGTCAAGGTTTTTGAAGATCTACACTATCCTCCTTACAGCTTACAATGTTTCTAAGTTTTGTATTGTATGCAAACTTTGACATTGTTCACTGTGTGCCAAGAGATCATTAATATAAGCCAGGAAAAGCAAGGTTCCCCTGGGAAACAATGCTGCAAACCTACCCCAGCCTGAAAAAAAATCCATTTGTTTTTACTCCTTGTTTCATATCACTCAGCCAATTTTGTATCTTGATTGCAATGGTCCCTTTTAATTCCATAAACTCTAGTTTTGCTCACAGGTCTGTTGCTCGTATCATAAGTTTTCTTGTGTGCTTGCACATTTCATCAATGGCACTTTGTTCATCAATGCCCCTCTTTGGAAAAACTCTACCAAATTATTCAAATACGATTCTCTCTTAAAGAATCCATGTTGACTCTCCTTAGTTAACTTATTTTTCTACATGTCGCCATTAATTTGATCTCAAATTATTGTTTCCAGAAGCTCCTTCTTAAAAACGTGGAACTGACCAGGTCAAGATTGGTAGGTTTATCTTTTTTTGAAAAAAATGTATAAGGTTTGCAATAAAAACCAAAAGAACAGTGGATGCCGTAAACCAGGAACGAAAACAAAGTTACTGGAAAGGCTCGGCAGATCTGGCAGCATCTGTGAAGGAAAAAAACAGAGTTAATGTTTCAGGTCTGATGATCTTTCCTCAGAAGAGTTTTGAGGAAGGGTGACTGGACCCAAAACGTTGACTCTGTTTTTCCTTTGACATATAATGCTTGCAATTCTCCAGGTTCTGCTACATTCCAGAGTCTAAGGAAACCTGCAAGGTTATGATCAGTGCGCCTGCAATTTCCACTCTCACTTCCTTCAGTATCCATGGATACATCTCATCTGGTCCTAGTGTCCTGTTTACTTTAAGTACAGGCAATCTATCTAGTACCTCCTTTGTATCAATTTTGAACCTTCTAGAGATTGAATGGCCTCATTTTCAACAGGGTCTGGTTGGTTTCTGCTTCCTTGGTAAAGGCAGATGCAAGGTATACCAATAGTACCGCAGCCATGTTCTCTGCTTCAATGTGTAAATTCTCTTTTTGATTCCTAATTGGTCCTATTCCTCCTTTAACTCAATTTTACTGTTTAGGAATTTATGGAAGACCAATCTGTATTCATAATCCCTCTGTTTTTCTTGTTTGCTTTTTCAACTGCCTTCTGAACATTTTATATTCAGCCTGATTTTTAATTATATTTCCTACCTTACACTTGTCATGAGCACACATTTTCTCTTCATTTTAATTTCTGTCTTCCTTTCTCATCCAGAGATCTCTGGATTTACTTGCCCTTCCTTTTCCATTTGCAGGAATAAACCTTGACTGAGCCTGAGCCATCTCCTGTTTGAAGTAGCACATTGTTCAGTTCCAGATTTTCCTACCAAACTATGGTCCAGCTCCATTCTTGTACCATTGAAGCCAGCTCTCCCTAGTTAACTATTCTTCCTCTAGATTGTCTTTTCATCCTCTTAATACAATAATAACTAACTGTACCCCCCAGCTGATACCTGATCTACTTGGCCCATGTCATTCTCAAGAACCAGGTCTGGAATGCCTTCTCTCTCACAAACCTGATTCATTTAGTTGTGGAAAATTCTGGCTAGGCTTGTATCTGTTGAAGTTTAGAAGAGTAAGAGGCAACTAGATTGAAACATATAAATTCCTGAGAATCCTTGACAGGGTAAATGTGGACAGAACATTTGGTCATATGGGAAAAGCTAGAACTAGGGGGCACTGTGCCAAAGTCACAGGTGTCTCTTTTAAAACAGAGGTTGTGGAAATTTTCTTCTCCTAGAGAATTGCAAGACTTTGGAGCTCCCTGAAATGTTGGTGGAATCAGAGTCTTTGAATAATCTTAAGGCAGAGATGAACAGATTTTTGTTAAGTAAGGGATTGAAAGTCATGAGGAATATGATTTCAGGTTAGAATTGGATCAGTCATGAGCTTATTGAGAGGCACAGCAAGTTTGAAGGGCTGAATGGCCTACTCCTGCTCCTGATTCATAGATTTTTTAATGTTCTTTAACTCATTGGAACAGCCTCTTTCTCTAGCACTGCAATGTTCTCCATAACTAATTCTTGCACAACGCCTCCATCACTTCCTTTACCTCTTTCTAGAACACTTTGCATCCAGTAATATTTAACACTCAGTCTTGCACTGCTCTCCCTTCAGCAAGGTCTTTGTTAAAGGCCATATCACAATTTTACATGGCAATCTAAACCTGTAACTCAACAACCTTACTGATTATACTTGGTACTCTCACATACATGCACCATCTCTCTGATTAATTTCACCCTTATTCAGGCAATAACTATTAACATACTATTCTGTACTCTAGCTCCAACTGTCTCTGCCAGACTGTTACACACTCTGTATTTGTTTCCGATTTTCTTTCCTGCTTCTAGCAGCCCTGCCAATTTAGTTTAAACCCTTCCCATCAGTACTGGAAAAAACAACTTGCAAGGAACTCAAATGTGCCTCTGTTCAGACGCAATCTGTTTGGTGCTAACTCCTCTGGCTAATCACTCTGTCTCAGAATTATGCCTGCAGCTGGTCTGAGATTTGACGCTATCATCAGAGAGGCAACATACCATCCTGGTGTCAGGTCCAGGGCTTCCAAAACTCCTGCCTGTTCCCCTAACTTTTAAAATCCTTAGCAGTACTGCCCATCCACTCTTCTGCCTTCAAATTTGTGGGGTTGAACCATCTATAATGACATTAGCTTGGGTATTCCTATCCTCCTCTGAGGAACCATTGCCCTTACCAGTATCCAAAATAGAAAACGGGTCTGTGAGCAAATTGTTGTGGAGTCTCCTGAACTTCATTCCAGATTCTCTCCAATTGCCTGCATGCCCCTATCTTGTGGTCGGAACAACTCTCTGAATGTGCCTCACAGATGCACTACAGTGACTCCAGCTGCTACTCACACTCCAAAACTGAAAGCTCATGTGTCTGCAGCCAGAATATGTGGCCTACTTAAGCCTCGATAAATTACTGCCTTATGGTCATGGTGGCCCACTACCTATCCATACAATGGAATTCAGTGGGGATTATAATGATGAAAAACCATTGTTTTTATTCAGAACTGGATGCCACAAATTGGTGTGAATCTGTATGCGCACTTCTTCAATCTTCCAAAGTAAGGTTTTAGAATTACTCTAGGAGATGGCAAGGACTGCAGATACTGCAAGTCAGAGATGATAAAATGTGGAGCTGGAAGAGCACAGCAGGTCAGACAGCATCAGAGCAGCAGGAAAGTCAACGCTTCAGGTCAGGACCCTGCACTGGGTCTGGTCTCAGATGAAGGGTCCTGAACTGAAACTTCTGCTCTACTCCTCCAGCTCCACGTTTTATCCACTTTAGAATTATGCTGGTGAGATAAAAGCAGATAAACCTTGAGCTGACTTTTGTTTTACAAGGTAAGTTGGTCAAGAAAACTTGAAATACATCAGCAGGACAAGTGGATAATCAAGATATGAAGAAAAATGTCACTGATGATAAGGCTGAGGGAGATCATCTAAACAGGAAATATGTAATCTTGTAGATGATGAATTAATTGATTTGAGCTATGAAATTCTCTTTCATCCTTACACAAAGCAATTGTTTTTTTTAATCTTGTCTGGTTAAGTCAAGCAATGAAAATTATAACTTCACCCTTCCTGATAACTTGAGAAAATCTGTGACCCAGACCATGACTATTGTTGGATAGGTATTTTAGAGGGATTCACAAATCAACAGAGAATATGAAGAGGGAGAGGTTGGTGCCAGCACAACACTTGTGAAAGGAAATTCAGTGTTATGTTCAATAAATATCATCACTGAATTCATACAAAGCATGAATAAATGGTGGGCAAAGAGAAAATTTGGATGTATGGTATCTGTGAGGATGACACTTAGGTAAAGTGATATATGTTGTAAGCTACGACAGGGAATGGTCTCACATACACTTGGTAGTATTAGAAATCTTGGGTAGAATTTTGTGAAGTTTCTGGGACTAGGAAACAAGGCAAGCAGGGGCAATAAACTGGAAAGGGAGGCAAAAAAGTGACCTTCCCAAAGACAGATGCAATTCAGTCATTAAATTGTCAGCGGATTGAAGGCAGGTCATGCTCTTTTAACAACAAGCAGCCAGAACCTACTTTTTGACACACTGACATGTTACACAAGCTCATTAAAACACAACACTGGCAGGTTAAATTGTGCCTTCACAATTAAGAATGCAACAAACAAGAAGTAAAGGCCTTCAAATTCAAGACCAGTAGCTTACAGCAGGTGAGGTCACCTTAGAGGTGGAATTGAATTAGGAAGGAGCGGCTCTTCCAGGAATGCTTTGTTGATTGGAGGGAGAGGAAGGTTTGACGTATTGCGTATAGCTGGTGACTGTGAAAGGGAAACACAGCATGGTTGACACAGGGAGGCAAGGAGGTAGCAGCCCTATGAAAGCTTGTCAGGGTACAAAGGGAGGAAGCTGGTCTAAATATCCTTCAGATTGTATGGGCAGAATGTTTTATTTTGAGGGTAGAGGGCATCTTTAAACGGCACAAATCACAGAAGGGAAGCTGAAATCACTGGCTGGATGTAATATAAGGTCCATTTGTACTACAAAATGAAGAGTTTATTTCATTTTCTCTGAGCAGGCTCCCCCACATTCTCTCCTCTCTTAGGCAAAAAAGGAGACTGTCTCAGAGTACAGGCCTCCTAATCCGCCCCCGCCTCCTGGGGCAGAACTCTTCACCATCGCCTGAACTGTTCCACAAGAAACTGGGTGTCAGGGTCTCACATGCAAGCTGTGTATGTCACTTTATTGAAGCTACCAACTTTGTATTACTGATAACACAGTGCTACTGCCTCTTAAATATCTGCTAGGGTTTACAGTTCGAACATAAAAGCAGCAACAATATCAAGTCTCTGCAGCTGATGCACTATCAATTCATTGACTTTTCATTACATCTAGGAGAACGTAGCTCCATCTGTTAGCTACAAAAACAGAAGTTGCTGGAAAAGCTCGGCAGGTCTGGCAGCATCTGTGAAGAAAAAATCAAAGTTTTGGGTCCGATGACCTTTCCATCTGACAACTGCTCACCAAAGCTGTACACGGGACAAGAACTCAACCACAAATTGGCATTTTGAGTGAGTCCACTTTTGATTTCAGGTCCACTTGCCTGCTGTGGTCAGATTTGTAGCATTAGTTGGTATGGTCACCTCGCTTGGACAGTTTGAGCTAAAGCCTGACCAGGCCACCAAACACTAAAAGTTCAATAACAACAAGCCAGATTGCACATGACTGAGACTTTTCAAGACCTGATCCACACACAAGCGTCAGCCATAAAGCTGTAAGCATTTGCTCAAAATTAAACGGCTTGGTTCTAAGGGACCTAAGGTAGTACAAAACACTGGTACTGACAGGAACATGGAGGGACAAGTCTAAACCGCTGGGCAGATGCCTCATCTGCACAATCAGCTCTGTGGATGGGCAAGTTTCATCCCTATTACCAACAAAATCATGCCAATGACTGTTACTCCAGTGGGCTGGGATGGTAATGAGTCTTCACAACATGATAATGAATTCAACGCAGGAACCTATCTGAAAATTCCACCCTTGCTCAAACACGATTGTGAGAGGTCAAGATTCATATATGGATGAGAATCATTGCTGGCAGATTGAGGGTAGAATTGGCATGGGTCGATTGTCCCAGTGTACTGGAAAGCGGTGGAGGAGGGTGACCAAGGTGGATGATAGAATATTAGAGTTATTGCTAGGTGGTCAAGGTGATGAGAAGTGGATTAGGGATCACTGAAGGCAGAGCAAGGGCAATGCAACAATGCACCAGACAGGCCCAAAACAACCATATTATATCTAGATTTTACCCAGAATGAGGTCCCTGCAAGAGATCCTGATCTTCTTATGACATATCATTGTGTAAGCTCCAGCAAATCCAAGGACTACAACCTCCTCACAAAGACACAGGCAGCTGGATGGCAGCATAACGATGCCTGTTCAGGCACTGTTAAAACATGACACCTTAACCTTTGACCGTGGCTGGGAGAATTGGCAACCTCTGGCCAGGCCTGTCACATGACTGGCCAGGGCCATCTTCCCTAAACATCTAATTTACTTGTCATCATATGGTTACACATGACCAGCCACTCTATAAAACCATAAGATACACGAGTAGAATTAGGCCATTCAGCCCTTTGAGTCTGCTCCATCATCTGATCATGCCTGAGATGTCTTACAAGCATGTTCTCCAACCTCGTCCCTGGAACTTTTGATCCCCTTGCTAATCAAGAGCATATCTACCTTTGTCTTAAATACATTCAATGGCTTGGCCTCCACAGATCACTGCAGCAAAAAGATCCACAGATTCACCATCCTCTGGCTGAGGAAACTTCTCCTCATCTCAGTTCTAAAGAGTTGTTCCTTTACTATGAGATTGTGCCCTCACGTCCTATTCTCTTTCTACTGGTGAAAACTATTTCCCTATATCCGCTCAATCTAGATGCCCCAGTTTTTTGTAAGTTTTAATCAGATTCCCCCCTCATCTTTTTAAGTTTCATCAAATACAGACCCAGAGTCCTCAATCACTCTGATATGACAAGCTCTTCATTCCTGAGATCATTCTTGCAAGCCTCCTCTGGATCCCCTCCAATGGCAACACAGCCTTCCTTAGATATAGAGACCAAAACTGTTCACATTGTTCCAAATGCAGTCTGACCAGAGCCTAATACAGTCTGAGTAACACATCTTTGCTTTTGGAACCTAGCCTTCTTGAAATGAATGCTAATGTCGCATTTGACTTCCAAACTACCAACTGAATCTGCATGTTACCTTAAAGAGAATCCCGAACTAAGGCTCCTAAGTCTGTTTGTGCTTCAGAATTTCCCCATTTAAAAAGAAACAGTCGATGTCCTCTATTCTTCCTATCAAAGTGCATAACCTCATATTTTTCCACGTTATAGTCCACCTGCCACTTATCTGCCCATTCTCCCAGCTTGTCAAAATCCTTCTGTAACACTATCTGTCCTCCTGTCTTTGTATCTTTTGCTAACTTAGCAACAATGTTTTCAGTTCCTTCATCTAAATCATTAAAGTATAACATGAACAATTATGGCTCCCAGCATTGACCCTGGTGAGACTCCACTTGTCACCAGCTGATATCCTGAAAAATACCCCTCTTTCCCTATTCTCTGCCTTCTGCCAGTCAGTTAATCCACTATCCATGCCAGTACCTTGCCCCAAATACCATTAGCTCTTGTCATATTTAGCAGCTTTCTATGCAGCACTTTATCAAAGACCTTTGGGAAATCCAAGTAGATCACATCTGCTGGTTCTCCTTCAGCTAACTTGCTCATTACCTCCTCAAAGAATTTTAACAGATTTGTCAGGCATGACCTCACTTGACGAAGCTGTGCTGACTCAGTCCTATTTTACCATGTAATGCACAGTCTCATACTCACTAATTGACTCTAAAATCTTATCAATGACCAAGGTCAGGCTTACCTGCCTATAATTTTATATTTTCTGCTTCCCTCCCTTTTTAAGCAGGCATCTTACATTAACCATTTTTCCAGTCCTCTGGAACCCTTCCTGTCTCCAGTGACTCCTGAAAGATCACTACCAAAGCATTGACAATACCCTCAGCCATCTCCTTCAGAACTCTGGGTTGGTTCCAATCCAGTACGGGCAATTTATCCACTTTCAGACCTTTCAGCTTTCCCAGCACCTTCTCCTAACTGAGAGCCACCACACCCACCTCTGCCCCCTGACTCTCATGAAGTTCTGTTATGCTACCAATATCTACCACAGTGGAGACTGATGCAAAACACGTATTCAGTTCCTTTGCCATTTATTTGTTCCCCATTAATATTTCTTCATTTTCTCTCATTTTCCATTGTCCACTTTTGCCTCTCTCTTACCTTTTAGACATCGAAAAAAACAACTCTTGCAGTCTTTTTTTATATTACTAGCAAGATTACTCTCATATTTCTTCTCTCTCCTCTTATTGATTTTTTAGTTGTCTTCTTCAAATTTTGTTTTATAAAGGGTTTCCAATCCTCTTGTTTCCCACTAATCTTCACCACATTGTATGCTTTTATTTTGCTTTTATACTGTCCCTGGCTTCCTTTTTCATCCATAGTTGCCTCATCTTTCCCGAGTATGTTTCATCTTTCTTGCAATGAATTTCTGTTGTGCCTCCCGAATTACCCCCAGGTACTCCCACCATTGCTGCTCCACTGTCTTCCCTGCTAGACTCCTCGTCCAATCAACTCTGGCTAGCTCCTTCCTCATGTCACTGTCATTACTTCTACTTAATGGTGACAGCATTATATCTGATTCAAGTGTCTCCCCCTGAAACTGCAGGATCAATTCTATCATGTTATGGTATTTGTTCCCTATGGGAGCTTTCACTTTAAGCTCTATTAATTCTGGGCCCCAGGTTCAAATCCTGCTAATGCCTGGAAATTTCTTTCAGTTGGGTGATGGCCAAGGGGTATTATCGTTGGACTGTTAATTCAAAGACCCAGGTATTGTTCTGGGGAACTGGGCTCAAATCTTGCCAATGGCAGATGGTGGAATTTGAATACAATAAATATCTGGAATTAAGAAGCTGATGATGACTGCGAATTCATTGTCGACTGTTGGAAAAACCCATCTGGTTCACTGCTGTCCTTTCAGGAAACAGACTGCCATCCTTACCTGGTCTGGCCCACATATGACTCCAGACCCACAGCAATGTGGGCAACCTTTATCTACCGGATGGGCAATAAATGCTGGCCTAGCCAATAACATCCACATCCCGTCAATGAATAAAGAAAAAAAAATAGAATTTGCCTCATTGCACATCACCAAATCCAGAAAGCCCTGTTCTCTAGTGGAACTCCACCTTTGACCAGTAGTCTCTCACACCTCTGGTCCCACCATCAGGGCCCTCAATATAAAAAGACTGAAGACCCATTCCAGAGTGCAGGACTTAGACTAACACTCTAGTGCAATACAGAGGGAGTGCTACACTGGCAGACCTTCTGCTGTTAGATGAGATATTAAACAGAGGTCCCACCTGCCCTCTCAGGTTGCTGCACAACCTCCCTTGGCACTATTTTGGCAGAGGATAGGAGGGTACCCCCTAGTGTTCCTCACTCAACATCACTAAAACAAATTACTTTGTCAGATGTCAGAATTTGTGAACATTTATGTTCAAATTGTTTGTCCCATTTCCTATAAGTAAGATTGCCATAAGTGCCATTTTGAGAGTTTTTGAGGTGATGGAAGATAAGATACACTTGCAAGTTTTTCTTTCATTTCTTTCCTTGAAAGAAGAATCAAGGTTCAAGGCCAAGATATGACTTGGTTACATCACCACATAGTTTACATAATTTAGCATGAAATATTTTCCTTATTTTTCCAGTGGACCCTTTGAAGTGGGACATGTAAAGTGTTTTGGACATTTTGTTTGATGTATTCGGAAGTAGGATGTCATCTCTTTGAAGTCCAAAAACTAGTCAGAGGGCAGAGTTGAGGAGGGTGAGCAGCCTGTTTCAGTGAAAAATTACTTTTCATATTTCTCTTGAAACAAATTACATGTTCTGTGTCATCAGCATTTAGTAAAAACTTAAATTTATGTCAGTGTCATCTCTAACTTTGTAGGATTTTGTCAATTAAAACTGTTTTTCAGCTCTTTTTTCCAAATGCTGCAGATTTAGATGCAGTGCCATTACCTTTTGGGTCTGGCTGCCTTTCCTCTAGCTGACGTAACTGAACTGGAGTTTGACAAACAACTGGAGGAACAGTTACAATTATCCACAGTTGATATTGTACTCAAAACCCCTACCGTACAACCAAAGAAATCCAATGGAAACTGAAGAACAACTCAGATTTGGAGAGCTAGAAATTTATTGTCCAGTTTACATGAAGGAAAACAGAAGCTTGAAAAAAAAAATCAGCCTGACCAACTGTAGAAACAGCCAAGTGCCAAACCTAGCTGCAGTGATGAGTGCAGCAGAGATGGTGTGGTACTGATGAAAGAAAACTTGAAATAATACAGTATTGCAAACATCAAACTACTGTACTTAGAGAGGTCTTTAAAAGAATAGACAGTAAATTTACTTACAAGTTCCTAATTAAAAAGTGACTTTCTCTGCTGTAATGTTCTATTCTAATCAAGAACATGCGCAGTCAAACACTTTTATGTCAGCTGTAATTTCTCTTCTGTACTTTAATAGTATTTTTCCCCATCAACATTACGTTTTGAGGGCCTGTACATATGGCGTTGCCTCTGCTTATTGAAATACCTCTCATAGTATTGGCAGTCAAAGCTCCTAACAAGGAGTTTCTGGGCATTTTCATTTAAAGCAGACTTTAATGTGTCACCTCAGACTTTCTTGTTTCATCCTTTTCATAATGAACACCAGCTACGCAAGCAGGTTTGCATCGTGTAAGCATGAGGGTCCGGAGAGGTGTGGCACTGTATTATGGTTGAAGGAATGTATTTGGGAGCAAGAAATATAATTTTAACAAAGGGAAAATTTGAAGCAAATGATTTCACAGCCAACGTATCAGCTAAAAAATTGATAGGTATTGAACAAACGTAGGTCCATGGGTGACTGGGAATTTCTCTCCTTCATGAATCAACAAATAGATGCTGAAAAAGATTATTTTATAAAAGTCTTTTTGTCGTGAATTTATCAGGACAATTCACAAAAATATCAATAAAGAGGGTAACCAACAGTTATACTCTGTAAATGTTGGTTTCCCTTTTACTGATACTCTTGCAAATTGCCCTGCCAAGTGCAAGATGAAAAACTTTGACAAAATGCATATTTTTCTGCAATTATAATTCAACAAAGATATTCTGGCTAATTTACAATAAAGCTCACTAAATAGTCTTGATGATACTTGCAAAGTGCTCCACACAAAGGTAACAGAACAGCCCTATGCTCTGCTCCCCAATCTGCTAAGGTAGTTTAGGCCCAGTGCATCTGAAGTGTGTTATGGCTCACTTGATCCAAATTGGTCACAGGAGGCTCATGTGGTATGGTGTTAGTGCTCTTACTCTGAACCAAGAGGCCCAAGTTCAAGTCTAACCTGCTCCAAAAGTGTGCAGTAATGTCTCAGAATAGGAAAATATCTCCAAATTGGCAACATTTGCAACTTGAGCTGTCACGATGCCTCAGTGCAGGTGGGTGTTTGGGAGCGGAGGAGGACAGTGGGTCTGCATTCAGAATTGAAGTCAGGAAACCAATGCTTATGATTTTTGCAGTAATAATGTTCATCAGCTGCAGATTCCAGCTGTCGTCAGAAAGTTACCACAGTCAGGAGGCATCAGCCTTGCTGGCACATAGGCCTGTCGGAAATTTACACTCTTCCAGGCTTTTTTTTGTCTTGTTGCTTGGTGCTTTCAGACCGTGAAACCCAATGAAGGGATGGGGCAAAGGAGAGGCTGTGGTGGGCTGTTGGTAGCTATAAGAGTTAGAGACAGTTTCTTTATCGAGTTTCTTTTCAGAAAGTGTTCAGGAACACGTGACAGAAATGTTGCGTTTGTCCACTCCCCTTTCACTTGCATGCGTTCCCTGCCTTTACTATAATTGCATGTATCCTAGCCTCACTAACTCCACCCTCAACAACAGGGAATGCCCAGGAAATCCAGGGTGCCATGAATGAGTGGAACACCATTAGTCCCCACTTTTGTTTTCTTCTGCCCTGCCCCTGGAAACTGAGCATTTCCTAAGTCAATAGCAGCGAAATAACAGGCAAGTGGTCATAAATATTCTTTCTTTGTTATTTTAATCCAGTCCAAATGTATGGTTAACAACTCCACTCCAATAGCAGGATGAGGAATTAGAAGTGAATGAGTCATGTACAACTATACTGGAAACTCAGAGTAATGTGGGGCTAGTGATTATCATTCTTGTGTGCCACTAAAAGGATTACATGATATTGTACAAAAACAGAATCTGAATCACGTAAACGTATGTGGTGGTGGTGGTGTAGGTAAGGGTGATATGTAGGCCATAGCTACTGGGTAACTTTTCATCTAGCTTTAATTCTTTAACCAACGCATATGGGGATGTGCAAAACAACATCCATTAACAATGAAAATCCTTCATGAACATGCAATTTTGAATGTTTTGTGCACACAGAAGTGACCTATTTATTTTGAATGCATAGGAACAGCATACGGCAGAATTTAGGCATCTGAATCTAAGCTGGCTTATTTAACCCAGAAGCAGGATTGCATAAAGCCACTGAGCAATTATCAAAAGAACAGGGCTGACACTTGTTTCAGGCACGGGCTGGCATCCATCAGAAAAACAAATGCAACAAATAGCAATTTCAATTTTATTATGTTTTAGGAGAGATAGTGAACTCAAGAGCCTCAATTTTATCAGTCTAAAGTAAGCATAAAACCATAAATTTTGCTACATGATACACTGAATCCAAACTATGCTGGAATTGTGCCAAATTCAACAATGGCTTGGTCCATTTTACATTGTCTCAAATGTTTGCCTGAGTAATTTGATCTTATCCTGATATTTAACCCCCAGGAAGACTGCAGAGAGAGAGAGGTGTGTGTGCGTGTGTATGTGGCGGGGTTGGGGGGGCGCGGGGTGCAGGAGAAATCACATTCAAAAACCTAAGTCCATGTGGGTGGTGGGGGATGTAGTGGGAGGCAATCCCAGAAGTGGAAAGGATGGTTGGTTTGAATTTGGTGGTTAATAAAAGAGAGAGGAGGTCAGCAAGTATGCT
The DNA here is from genome assembly GCF_030684315.1 of Stegostoma tigrinum. Classification (NCBI taxonomy): domain Eukaryota; kingdom Metazoa; phylum Chordata; class Chondrichthyes; order Orectolobiformes; family Stegostomatidae; genus Stegostoma; species Stegostoma tigrinum. The sequence continues at coordinate 32,364,862 of NC_081354.1, forward strand.
TCTGATCTTGGAGACCTGGAAACATTGTTGGGAGAAGGGGCAGAGTGTGTGGATTGTATAAATGAGTTGTGAGCGAGGGGGAGGGAGAGAGGGCTTTTTGGGAGTCATCAGTTTGACAGGCAGTCGAAGGGAAATTGGACACCTGATGGAAAGGCTTTCAAGTGCCTTTAACAAATGCACTGCTGAAATACCCCATTTTGTGGGTATGCAAGCTGCACACAAGGAAATCAATTATTTTGTTGTAATGTCCATTTCATAACTTATAATGCATTTTACTGTTGGAAATAATCGAACCTACCAAAGTTAATCAATCGCTGATAAACAATTGATTATTAGAACATTGTCAGCAATGTAACAGAAGACATCATGGTAGAAGGAAGTTAATAATTGCTGAGCGGTGAAGCAGTGACAGCGTATGTATGTGGTTTGTGTTTAGGGATGGGCGGGAGTGAAGCATTTCATTGAACACTCCAAAGGAAGCAAATGGGAGGCTGATCAGTTGCAGGGAGCTCTTCAGTGTGTCCTCGCTCACGTTCTGCATTCGTCAAGCCTCTCTTTGATGAAACTGTCATGCATTGCATGACTCAACGGATCCGACCAGTGACAGTTCTTTGCCAGGCTGAATGACAATGAGGTTCGCTGCTTCACTATCAAATTGAAAGTGCCAGTTGCTGCCTTGTGGTGGATTTGTCTCAACTTGATTGTGAATAATTCAGTAGCGTGTTGACATGCATACCAAAATTCACACTAGTGGAATAACCATTTGAAAATATCAGTAGGGCAGCTAGGTTTAAAGTACATACCAGCAAAGGTTCGATATTTTCAGGGGAGGAAAAATTTGAATGAAGGACAGAACAGAGGAAACTAAATGAACATAATTCATGATTTATGAGGAAGGGTCCTGACTCGAAACATCAACTTTCCTGCTCCTCTGAAGCTGCTTGGCCGATTGTGTTCCTTCAGCTCCACACTGTTATCTCTGACTCCAGCATCTGCAGTTCTTACTATCTCTGATAATTCATGATTTGTTCCTTTTTGCACTGAGGGATACATGACAACCCATTCCTGTGTTAATCACCATGTGCAAAGTAATAGCGCTGCCTTCATTGGTGAGCTTTTTAAACAGCATTCCCGATGGCGAGGGAGATAACAAGGTGTAGAGCTGGATGAACACAGCAGGCCAAGCAGCATCATAGGATCAGGAAAGCTGATGTTTCCGGAAGTGTCGAGGCCCGAAATGTCAGCTTTCCTGCTCCTATGATGCTGCTTGGCCTGCTGTGTTCATCCAGCTCTACACCTTGTTATCTCAGATTCTCCAGCATCTGCAGTTCCTACTATCTCAAGACCATGGAGGATACTTTTAAGGTGAGAGGAGAAATATCTAAAAAACGCATAAGGGGCATTTTTTTTAAAAGAGAGTAATTTGTGTGTGGAATGAACTTCCAGAGGAAGTGGAGAATGTGGGTTCAATTACAATGTTTAAAAATCACTTGGATAAGTACATGGGTAAGAAAGGTTTGGAGGAATATGGGCCAAGTACAGGCAGGTCGGACTAGTTTAATTTGGATTATGGTTGGCATGAATTGGTTGGACCGAAGGGTCTGTTTCCACACTGTATGACTCTGTAACTGCAGATTACTGTGAAGCCACTTTTTTTTTCCAGGCGTAGTTTTGTAATCCTGTTTCCACATTCATAAAGTACACTCAATAATTTTCTAAGAAAAAGAATAACTGCACATTGGCGACGTTAGAACTGATATCGGTACAGAGTGATAACACTCAAACTCCCATAAACATTAGAAAAGAAATGGACTGAAGCCATGTTTACTGGCTGTCAGTGGAATATTGCATAATATTTAATAAATATGGGATTCTGGAAACTTGGAATGTTATTCCAAACCTCGACCTTCTAGGACATTTATATCAAGTGAATAGAAACTGACAACATACTACTTTCACTGCTGACTGAGAAAAGGTTTCCTTTCATTTTCAACTAAAATATTAAACAGCCTGAAGGATAGAACATGTTCAAAATGAAGGGAAATGAAGAAAACCAATTTATGCAATTTTTAAAATATTAGACTTGACCATTCCTCGATTTATTTTTTCCACTCTTGGCGTTGCCTTCCAGTGTGTTAACAATGTGTCTATATTGGCTAAAACACTTTGTGGAAAATACTTAAAAACCAAGAGATGTACCACCTACCTCATCTGCGTCTGTAGCTGACAGTTGTAATATTCGAAAACCATCTCCAATGTTTTCTTCAATAATGACATCCATTGCATCAGTGGGAAATACAGGAGGGTTGTCATTAATATCCTGTAGTGTTATTTCCACCTGAAAAACAAGTAGAATTTGTTTGCACATCATTAGCAGAGATGGTAATAAGCAAAGATCCATTTAATAATGCACAACTCTCAAAGTTTAGCAATCAATTATTAATTCATGGATAATGAGCCTTAAGGGCATGTTGGGTACTAAAAATGATTTTAAAAAAGTAAAGAGGTACAATGGGGAAAAGCATCCTTACAAGTGGAATGCTTTTATTTAACATTATGGTGCTCATAACAAATGGATAACAAGAATGGATAACAAAAATGACAGGCTAAGTTGAGAGTCCCAAAATAGCATCATTGATTATTATTCTGGTCTTTGAGAAGATTAAGGTGTTCTGACAGAGTATAAATAGAGAAATTGCTTCCACTGGTGGAAAGATCTAGAATAAGAGGATATGATTAAGGGGACCTTACAAAGAAACAAAGATAACAAGAGCAAGAACTTTTATATGCCTCGATTGTTTAGGTCCTGGAATCTGCTTTTGTGCTTACTATGTCAGCTAGTATGGAGATCAGGAGTGGAAGTTGGATTTTTAATGGTTTAATCAGAATACAGTCAATAGAGCAAGAGGTGGGCTTGATGTATGGGTTAAGTAAGCTTGTACAGGGCAATGAAGAAAGGTTGGAGACAAACAGAAGGGAGACACAGATACACAGCTCATATGGAACAATCTGGAGGAAGTCTGTTTTACAAAGCAAAGGACAAGCCTCACAGCAAATAAAAGGGTGGTCTCAATCTTAATGAAAAGGAGATCCTTGCATATGTAGGTGATGACATTGTAGGAGGAAGGTGAGCAGGACTTTTGGGTGACAGAAAGTAGATATTTCCATTCAGCAGGATGATTCAGTCATAATAATCAGTTTAGCAAAACAGAATATGACTCAAAAGCTTTTGATGCTCTCCAGTCCGATAAGGAGTTTGATGATGAAACCAGCTATGTGCTGGTTAAATTCAACTCTGTATGCTTTGGAACAAAGATGGGTCTTGTGCCAGGGAAGAAAAAAAAGTTGGGGGAGGCTAAGTGTCTTTTCTGGAAACAAAAGGACCAAGAAGTGGAGCTTAAGGAGTGGTCTACTCTTCGGTATACAGCATCCTGGCTCACCAATCAAAGGGGCTAGTAACTTGACAATAAGCAACTTCATAGCCACTGAAAATCATGTGGTTTAGAACCCATTACAGCTGACCTTAAGCAAAAGGTGAGCTTGTTGAAGGGAAAACCTAGTCAGAGTTGAGAGGGGAAAGTCTAAAATTTTTGCTTGGGGAACAGATGTATTCCTGATCTTCCTACTTCCAAAATAAACTAAAACAAGTTTCTAAACAAAAAAAAGCCTAAGTGCCAAGCCTCTTCAGCTTCTGACAATTCTGGTCCGGTAGGTCACCAATGCTTCCTTGCTTAGGCAAAAGGTTAAAGTAGCAGTTCGAGCACCAATGAATTCATTGGATCCTTACTTAATTCTCTAAAGAGGTTCTCGTATTTTTTGGGTTTGTGTCCTCAGCCATAACATTAACTTATAGTCAGCCTGATTAGGGGAGGAGAGGAATTGTTAAGTGTCCCATTGTGTTTTAATAACTACCCGTCTTTGGTTTTCGCCTGAAGTGTGGGATTTGAAGCTGTCTCTGGTACAAAAAAGCACTATCACATCTGAGTTGGTGCTGAATATAACAACAACTAGTAGAGTAACTAACAAGGCAGGCTTTAAACATACACACTGCATCGATTTCAAATCAGGAGCTCCTCAGCATGTTTTTATTAGAAGTATGTTAACCAGGTTGCTGCAGAAGGATGGATACTGCATTTCGTATTCACTTTCTTATTTGGAACAATGAAGGGGTAAGATTATCTCATGTTTTCAGATCCACACGGTGGCTAGCAGCTAGTCATGGGTGGGTACATATGGAACCTGCAAACTATTAGGCCAAGTGTTCCAGTTCCATTTTATAACCAGTGACAGCATCAGGGATTCTGGATCAACTACGGTGCAAAGCAGATGGAATGGTCAGATTCTTTATATTATCCTGAATAATGATCTTTGATTACAAACTTTAGAAGGACACCTGTTTTCTCTAAGCTCACACCAATATGCTAACATTTTTCTTTCTTGTCATTTTATCCCTATAAGGCCGAAGAAAATGGGCATTCAGATTCCTAAGCATGGATTTAAATGACAGCTGAATGGACTGAATGGACTGTTCTTGTTCTGCGTTTCTTATATTCTTCTAATCTCTGAGAGCTTGTTAGATTAATGCTGGATTTGAGGACAGTTGGGAGATGTGATCTCACGATTACTGGAAGCTGCATTCAGCCTGTTCAGGCTAATTTCATTTTCAATTGTGTCTCAACAGCTGTCAGAGAGAACAGTCCTGTTTCTTTTATGCAAAACACTCAAAAGCAATATTTAACACAGTATGTCATCTAATCACCCAGAAATTACAATACAATGAAATGCCAGTAGCTACTGGGTGGACCATAAGCTATAACCAACTACGGCTTTGCAGTGCAGCATTAAAGAAGCCTGCAAATTATAAATGTTAATCTGAAACCAAATGTTACAATATCCATGCTTAATGGACTGTGCCTAGTTTTCACTTGAAACTAACCCAGTGACCTAATGTCAATGCAATGTTAGATTCTGGTCTCTGATACAGAGCTGCTCAGCATGCGCTCAAAATCATGGCCACAAAATGTCATATGATGTGCATGGTCGGGTGGGGGGGGGGGGGGGAGAAGAGGTCATTATCCCATATACTCCGATTTTGCCATCAAATTCTCATATTACTGTTTAATTTACCCAAATTGCTGGATTACTTTGTTTAATATACTTACTGTTTCTTAAAAAAATAGTTTTAACCAAGTTCCCATAAAACATTGATAGAGCCAGACATAATGCCAAACTTAATGACAAAAACCTAAACAATGATTTTTTCCTGACGCCTTTTTATTTACAGACATTGGAAGATAAATGGGAAGAGTAAAGTTAATATTTAAACATTGATGACTGACTTCAATTAGTTTTTTCTAATTTCTCATATCATAATACATGTGTCGTTCAGATTTGACAACTCTTGGAAACCCTGGTCTTCACTGAACTGCTCTGGTCTTCACGTTATGGCAAATTCCATTCTTCATGACTATACATAAAGACAGCAGCTGTCGTCTCTCCATCTTGACAACACTTTGACACATGGGTTTTCCCATGAGGTTAAAAAATGTTCCAACATCAAAGACCACCAAGCAGGAAGAAAATGCACTTTTATGACCAAGCATTAGATGAGCATTCATCTAACTGCTAATAAAAGTGAGATCAGAAGTTGAGCAGATTGATTTAGTCATTCTATTTCTAAATATTCCACTTAATGTATTATAAATCTTATGTATTTTACAACTTTAGCTTTCCCAGCCAAGTCAAATTTAGATCAGTCCAGCACAAAAGCCAAACAAACAGCAAACTTGGAAAACATAGGAGAGCTGATTGCTGCATTTTTTTAAAATATGAAGTGAACCTAGTAAATATTTATAAATTATAAAAGATTACACAACTGGGAAAGTTCTTCTACTATGGTTAGAATGAACAAACTCAAATGCCTATCATGACAGAAAAGCAGACATTGTGGCGATTAAAAGATGATCTCCCAGCCAAGCAAATTTCAGAACATTTCTTGAGGGCCTGGCAACAGATAAGCTGTAAAGAAGTTGTGGATATGACTCAATGTTTGATCCAGCCATGCTTGCTTTGGGAAATGGGTTGATCTCTCAGATACTTGGATGGTTGTTTTCCTGAATACATCTAATGATAATTCAATGGCCCAGAGATGCAGCTAACTGATTTGCTATCATACAGATTTGTTGGACTACCCTACAGAAAAATGTTTGCTTTTAATACAAAGAAAACAATGAATGAACGTTTACAAATACCCGACCATGAGTTTAATAAATGCAAACAGTAAATTCTCAAGGCATAAATTAGTTTGCAGACTTTGTAAAGCAGATAAATGTAGCAGTGATTTTGCAATTAGCCAGGCTTTTTAAACAGTTACGACACGAATTGCCAATTAACCAATAAAATTCTGTTTCTCTATCCACACATGCTGCCAGACCTACTGAGTTTCTCCAGTATTCTAAGTGTTTGTTTTAGATTCCCAGCATCTTGTTTTCAAGCTATAAAATTAGGCTGTATGAGCCTTGCCAACTAATTAAAATGCTTTGTTTAGGTAATTGTTTTGTGTTCAATATGACAAATAATGTTCACACCAGGGAGTAACATATTTACCCATTTCAGGCAATCAGTATGATCAAATAACCAGCAGCTAGAAATAATCAGCTGGATTTTCACTACCAAGGCAAACATTAATTAAGAAATATCATGGCTAAACAGATCTGCTTTGACACAAAGGATCCTGTCACATGCAATTTTGCCATGGGTTGGTGAATAATAATCAATTTGAACCTGTCACCTCTGGAAGCAGTTTGGAGCCAACCATGGAGAGGGTCATGTACCCAAACAAATAGGGTAGGAGGCCTACATTGGTTCTCTGAGACTATGACACATGAGACTGTTAGGTCATCGATCTCTCAAGGTACAATGGAAGTACTGGGCAGCCCACCTATTAGATCTATTGAAGCTACTATGTGACCAATTAATGGCTGTTTATGGTTTACATTTAATTATCAACAGCATTTTAACCATGGTGGGGAGAGATCTGTTAGCGTCTAGGCCTGAAATATCAGCTTTTGTGCTCCTAAGATGCTGCTTGGGCTGCTGTGTTCATTCAGCTCCACACTTTGTTATATCAGAGATCTGTGCCATGCTGGGAGTTCTGCAGTTTAGCTGTGCAAATTGGTGTTGGGCAAGGAGGGGGAGACATTCATCTTGTGTCCATCAGAGGCTATGGAAGTAAAGTTATTGAGTGTGTTTAAGGCAGATAGATGGGTTCTTGATTGGTAAGGGGATCAAGGCTTATGGGATGAAGGCAAGAGAATGAAGTTGATAAACATATCAGCCATGATCAAGTGGAGCAGACTCAATGGATCCTAATTCTACTCCTATAATCTTATATACGTTGCTGGATGTTATTAAACAACACATTTTAATACCCCATGTTATGTGGCCATACATCAAGACTTTACAGGAGTATAAATTTGTGTTCATGTCAGGAAGCTAAAAAGTAGAGAATTTTTATAAGTAACATAAATAAATCTTTGGGTAGTTTCCAAATCTTCCATGTTAGGGTTTTGACTTCTGGCAACATATTGGTGTTTGAATGTGTTTCCCTGCTAATAAAAATAGCTGACTCTCTGAGCTAGGCCATAGTGAAAACTACAGCAGTAAAAGGAAAAATATGAAAAAATCCTTCTGTGAAGTGAGAAAAGTAAAATGCTTTATGTTTCTTAACATAAAAAAAGTATATACTAGTGGAATGAGTTTCCAATTCCACTGAAAATAACAGCAAGTCTGGCATTCATGGGTAACATGTTTAATACAGCTCCTGTGGAAACAGTTCTCCATAAAGACTGCAGTACTTCCTTTTGTCAAGAAACTTGGGCTAAATTGTATGAGTAGGGCTGTTGATGTTCTAATTGCCTGGAAGAAAAATTAGTCCTAAACTGATGGGCATGCAATAAGGTTGCCCCAAAGACACACATCACACTGGATGGTGTTGAGGAGATGGAGAATGGCTTCCTCCCAGTGAAGGGCAGTAATCCAATGTATGGCTGGCTATTCCAACATTTTCGTCAGTGCCAGAATTCAGTCATGGGCACTTCTGGGACTTCAACAAAGCTCACATGGATTGTGGGCAGATCCTGGAACAAATGAGTTCTGGGCTGCTTGAGCAGGAAGGCATCGGGGAGTCGGGGGAGCGGTGCTCAAAGATAAGATTCCAGTTCATCAACTCTGAGCTGGAGTTCCTCAAGCAACCAACACTTGCTACAGATGTGGGCACTATGAACCACAATGGGGTCCATCTGCTCCCATATCATGCAGTTACAACTCATCGCCTGACCCAGCATCTCTGCTTTGATTATTTCATTTTTAAATTTGACTTTTAAAAAAAATGTACTTGTCTTTTAGTGTGTAGGCTGAAAGTAACCTATAATAGATAATCAGATTAGTAGTTATCACCAAGGAACGAACTTATGGTTTACCTGTTAAGTCACTCATTTGTGCTGGGCCCCCAAACCTAGGCTTCAATTTATCCTGTTTAAAAAACTTTACATCTAAGAGCCAAATAAAAACTCATCCCCTCTGCACTGAATTCCCATGTCACCTCCAAATTTCCAGTGCTGTACACGGTAATTATGCTGCACTGTTTCCATATTTTGTATCTCCAACATAAGTCCACTTCAATCCCATATACACATTCACCATAACATGAACATGAGTCAAATGCAATGTACAAATGTCTGTTATATAGTTTTGTTAAGTTTTTATTTCTTCAATTTTCAAACCAAAACTTGTAATTACAAAATTCAAGGTATCCCAACATGCTTTGCAGTGTTTGAAGTATAGTTGTAAAATATAAATAAATATATACATACATTAAGGTTTCTTTAATTTTCAAGCAAGTTTTTGCTATTTTGATGACTGGTTCCAGAACAGTTGACATTAAAAATTTGTATGTGGTGATATTTGGTCCATACAGATGGAAAGGAACAACAGCGTTCCAGTATTTTGAAACCTGTCAGTCTAAATATACCCATCTACAGTATTTCAGTGCAATACCAGAAAAATGAAACATTACACCTTGCTGCCAACAGTTTTAGAAATCAATCACTTTTTGGCAATGTGTTCCAATGCTGTTTGTCTTTATGCTCCATTCCCTGTCAACAGTCTCTCTCTGTGTGGCATTTTAATGGCTGCTGGATTCCTCTATACCCAAACCAGTCGTCAAGAACTGTATGTGAAAATGTCATGTTTCCTGCATTATTCCATCATCTTAATAGTTATAGTTCCCCACTAATATAGTACAGCACGTATTATGCATGACCCTCATTAAAATTTGAGTTACAAAAGCTCCCCTGTTTAAAGCATGGTGTGTGCTGTGGCATGTTTTTAGTAGTATAGCTTACAAAAAAATGTGCTTTTACTGTCCTGTAAGCATTATTATCGAGAAAGTACAGAATAATAGTCTCCTCATTAAAACTGCAGACCAAGAAGTTCTGCAGGGTTCGCTCAATATGTGGTGAAAATAACGTTCCTCAGAGATTTTGCCTACGTCTCACCAAAAATGAAACCTAAGTGTACTTTATTATGAGTCATATAATGTGCTCCTTAATATCACAAATCTAGCAACAGGCAGAATACCAAGTGAATACACCAACATGAAATATAAGATTTTAATTTTTATTTTTTTCTTCTTCTACCACTTCAGTTTTAAATTTGAGCTAGATCTTTCTAGTTCACATCTACTCTCATAACCCTGTAAATGCTCCACACGGCTGCAGTTCACCATGCAGTGAATCATGAAAGCATACTTTCTCTCTACTGTCTTGTTGGATGGAAATATTCCAAATTTACAAACTACTATACTTTTCTCAGTGAGTTGGTGTTTTCATTTGATTAACATTTAATTTGGAAATATATACTTTTACACTCGTTAGATACTTGGGTCTGCATTTTAAATTGGAAGTGAACTCTGCACAAGCCAATGAAGATGAGAAGGGGACAACACAAGATGTCACTGCAGAGTTACCTGGTGACTTTACGTGGGGTTTCCATGTAGGGGCAACCCCTGATAGTCTGGCTGGGGCCTTTCAGCTAAAAAGCTGACTCCAGCATGGCTGAAACCAAAGAAAGAAGATTGGTTGAAGTGTGGCGAATGTAAAAGATGGCAAATGCAGAGGTCCAAAGAGGAAACAGGGAGATGTCTGGATCACAAAGCTGTGGATGGGGTCAATTCATAAAGGTGATGTGTCCAAATTGTATATGTTTAGTATAATGGATAAAGGTACAGAGGCAGGGGGAAGGAAGGATATGACAAAATTACCCAAGGACAGTCGAGGGAAATTCCAATCATGAATGGTCATGTGCATACCAAGTATGGATTCCCTGGTATATGGAGTCCAGGAGGTTCTAATTGCTGACAGGAGTGGCACAGGGAGGTGTGACCAGGTAGGTCCCACGGTTGTTAAGGTGGTGAGCAATTAGTGGTCGACAGGAAGAAGTTGGCTATTAGGAAGGGATCCATTAGAAACAATGCCAGTGTAGGTGTCAGACAGTATTGATTGATCTGGTGATGGTCAAAGATTTAAAATATATTTTGGGGGTAATTTACAGGGAGAGCTAGAGGAAACAGTCCTGGTTCAAAACAGTTTTATAAAGGCACCTTAATGATACAGTTCTACTAAACCCCTTTAAACTGTCAAGTTTCCCCAAGGATAAATTTGGGTAAATGCAAGGTATTGAATTTTGGTAAAATAAACAAGGGCAGGACTTACACAGTAAATGATAGGGCTCTGGGTTGTCAAACAGATAGACCTAGGAGTTTCCAGTACACAGTTCATTGATAGTTGCATCACAGGTAGACAGGGTGGTTAAGAAGGCAAGCTTGCCTTCACTGCTCAGACTACTGAGTAAAGGAATTGGGACGTCATGTTCAGGTTTAACAGGACATTGGTGAGGCCACCTTTGTGGTCCTATATACAGTTCTGGTTGTCTTGTTATAGGAAAGATGTTATGAAACTTGAAACGGTACAGAAAAGATTTACAAAAATGTTGTCAAGGTTGGAGAGTTTGAGCTACAGGAAGAGGTTGAATAGACTGCGGCTATTTTTCCTGGAGCATCAGAGGTTGAGGGGTGAATTTTCGAGGTTTGCAAAGTCATGATGGGCATGGATAGGGTGAACAGCCAAGGACTTTTCCCTAGGATATGAGAGTCCTAAACTAGTGAGAGGGGAAAAATTCAAAACGGACCTAAGGGGCAACATTTTCACGTCGAGGGTGAATGGTATATGGAATGAACTTTAAAAGGCATCTGGATGGGTATATGAATAGGAAGGGTTTAGACTGATATGGGCCCAATGTTGTCAAATGAGACTGGATTAATTTAGGATATCTGATCGGCACGGACGAGTTGAACCAAAGATCTGTTTCCATGCTGTACAGCTGCATGACTCTACTAGCTGACTGTTAAGACTTTTGCTGATCTGTGTGGAGTTTGTTCAAATCAAGCCCAGAGATAAAAGGCTGATGGCGGGACCTGTGTCCCACCCATTTCCAGTTATTAAGTTTAAGGATGATAAATGTGCGCTGTGAGAAGTGGTGAGTGGATATCTTGCTTTAAATCACCACAAAAATTGTTTCAAAGCATAGGAATTAATGATAATGTTGCTGCTCTTCGGTAAATAATTTTGGTTCCTCTTTGATACATTTGCCACAGCTTCCTGATTTCCATTTTATTTGCTTCTAAATTAAAGAAGCTAAGCAATAGAGATTGTATTAGGAAAAAGAATCTTTCACTGATTTGCTACCTTCCTGAAACATTGTTGATTACTGTCTGGATACACCAAACTTTAAAATAGGCATTGAGTTGATGAGTGAATTCAACAAACATAAACACATTTTTTAATCACAGAATATTTTAGTAGAGAAATCCGGGGAAATATAGGCAAATAGAAACTTGCTTGCATCACTGCAAAGTGAAATGCAGTTGAATATATTAAGGGCAGAGGTAAACACAAGAATGAGTAACTTGAAAATTCATTTTGACATAATTCCAATAAGTTCTAATTTAAGTGCAGGAATGAACGATACGCTGTGTCACTTACTCTGTTATCTTAACTTGGCACACTAAAGTATTACATGATTTGGTTCATATGCTGTCCATTTTTGGCTTGACAAGCAGTACAATTATTTACCTCAGTCAGCATTCCAACTGAAATGTGAGATCTTGAGACACAAACGCAATCAAGCAAACACCAAATAATCAAGTTTAGGATGTTGGATGTAGCTCAGAAGATGAGGTTCAAGCCTAAACTATTTTAACTGAATAAAGAACTGCTTAGAAACGGCAATGAGGAGATCATTGTTGCAGCAGCATAGTTTAAATCTGCACATCAGATCCATGCGGGAATTCTCTGAGAAGGTCGAATTTGTTTGTGTTAATTATGGGTATTGGGAACCCTCTAAATAAGTTTCCAACTCTGAGTCAGAGTAGGAGTTATTGGATGTTTGACTCATTTAAGTATAAACGTTACCCAGGAAAGGTTAAAGAAATAAAACCCTGTTCTAATTCCTGGGTAACTACTAAGCTGAAGCCTGTACAGCTGAGCACTGATCGTTTTGTTCCAATTGCACACACCCACCCAGGCCTCTTAACCCCCATCACTGTATCCCCCACCCAACCCTCTGCCTGTCACCATCCATCCCTCGACTCCCTGATACTGTAAGCCCTGACATACCTACAACCCAAACATGTCAAACCTGGCACAATCTCCCCTTGACTCAAACCCTCAACCTCCCGAGTATGCATCCACTTAGCTGACAACTTGTACTCTCAGCCATCTGGTACCCTTTACCTATCTGTAACCTGTTAACTTCTCACCACTGGCACCTTAATCTATTTACCTATCAAGCACCTTTCCCCTAATCCACCTGGAACCCACCTGACCTTCTAACCTCACATTTACATTACCCACTCACCATCTCTCAGAAGCTTTCAAACCGATGACAGGACCATTACAGAATTCAATGTATACAGCTCGAAAAAGGTATGTGGTTTCCACACACGTCCACTCCCATCCTGTCTTCATGGAATTCTGAATTCGTATAAGCTGCTTCTCAACAGAGGCTCCTGGCCAGAAAATTCGAGGGGAGACTTCATCTAAAGATAAGCATCTACATTTTGTTTTGGATCAAGATTGGAAAATCTGAGTACTTACATCCAACAAAGACCAATGACAGCAGCAATGCTTCTAGGGCAGGTAATTGGGCATTTGAAAGTGGAGTTCATGAAAAGATTAATATCAGTGGTAGGAAAATGTACTATCACATTCCATCCATACTTTCGTATCAATTGGAGCCACTTATTAACTGCATTGATTTTTACAAGCATTCATAAATCTGAGCCCATTTTGTGAACTAATTACATTGTGGATGGAAAAAATAACAATAGCATGTGTTTTCTGCTGTTTTATGTTGCAGTTGTCACTAACTAACTAGAAATTTGTCCATTGGCGATTACAACTTGTGTGAAGTTTGCACAGTTTTCCTATGTAAGACAAAGGTAATTTATAAACATGAGTTTTTATAAAGTTTGAGCATATGTGTAGAAAATACCGTGGCTTCTGTTGTGCTTGTAGATTTTTCAAATTGTGTTTAGCACCCATGGTAGGCTCACACATATTTAATGAATATCACGGCCAGATGCGCGCAAGCATTCTCGCACACATGCCACATGATAGTGTGCCATATGATGCAGTACCCTTACCAATAATAATCTTGATCTTCTGAAACCCAATCTTGAGTGCTACACTCAAAACCAAGATTGTCCCTCCATACAAGGCATGATCTGTTTTACTCATTTTTATCCTTCTCCATACACGCAAAATTGAATATGACTGATGTTTATTGCTTTAAAGAGTAAATAAAGCTCTGAGGCTGAGAAATTAAGCATCTTTATCACTGGAAAAACCATGTTTCCTGTTTTTAAGAAACTATTAAGGTAATAAAGAAGGCATTTATGAACTTGTCTTTATTGGTCAGTAAATTGAGAACAGGTGTTGAGAGATCATGTTGCGGCTGTACAGAACATTAGATGGACCACTTTTGGTCTCCTTACCATACTAAAGATGCTGTGAAACTTGACAGGTTCAGAAAAGATTTACAAGGATGTTGCCAGGGAAAGGCTGAATAGGCTGGGGCTACTTTCCCTACAGTGTCAGAGGCTGAGAGGTGACCTTATAGAGGTTTATTAAATCATGAGGGACATAGGTAAGGTGAACTGTCAAGGTCTTTTTCCCAGGGTAGGGGAGTTCAAAACTAGATGCATAAGTTTAAGGTGAGAGGGGAAAGATTTAAGAGACCCAAGGGGCAACTTTGCCACACAGAAGGTCATGCATGTATGAAGTGAACTGCCAGAGGAAGTGGTGGAGATTGAAACAATTGCAACATTTAAAAGGCAACTGGATGGGTATATGAATAGCAAAGGTTTAGAGGGATTGGGCCAAATGCCAGCAAGTGGGACTAGATTAATTTAGGGTATCTAGTCAGCATGGATGAATTGGACAGATGGGTCTGTTTCTATGCTGTACAACTCTATGACTATGGCTCTATAATAACTGAATGTTAATGCTCAATAAATGTCCACCAAGAATTATGCACAACTCCAGATCTGGTTACAAAAAACCGTGCACATGCAGCTACATTTGAAATTGAAACCAAAGTAAGAGCCTGCTTTGGGGAACACAGGATTCTAAACCACTCAAAATATGAAAAGTAAATAGTCAAATAAATTACAATGAAACTTAAATTTCTTGTTTAGTTTACTGAAAAGATCCATGTATTTTATTTCCTTGAGTTAATTCTCAGCACTGACATGAAGAAATTGGTTTGTCCCATTTATGTTCTATTTTATGACATTCACAGTACACAAGTCACAGACAATATCTGCAACATCTCCAACAAGAGAGGATCTAATCACAGCCCATTGGTATTCAGTGGCATCCTCATTGCTAAATCTCCCACTACCATCATCCTGAGAATTAACATTGACCAGAAACTGAACTGGACTTGCTATATAAAAATAGTGGTTCCTACAGCAGATCAGAGGCAAGGAATCTGGCAGCAATTATGTCACTTCTGACTCCACTGTCCACTGTCTATAAGGCACAAGTCAGCAATATGATGGAATACTCTGTACTTGCCTGGTTGAGTGCAGCTCCAACAGCATTCAAAAAGCTTTAAGCCATCCAGGATAAAGGAAGCCACTTGATTAGCACCACACCCACAAATGTTCATTCCCTGTACAACTGGCCCTCAGAAGTACCAGCGTGTACAATCTACAAGGTACACCATAGAAATTCACCAAGGCTACTCAGATATCACTTTCCAAATGCACAACCACTTCAGTCTAGAAGGACAAGGGTAGAAGATATATGGGAATACCACCTCCTACAAGTTCCCCTCCAAGCCAATCAGCATCCTGTCTTGGAAATATATTGCAGTACAATCTACAAGGTACACCATAGAAATTCACCAAGGCTACTCAGATATCATTTTCCAAACGCACAACCACTTCAGTCTAGAAGGACAAGGGTAGAAGATATATGGGAATACCACCTCCTACAAGTTCCCCTCCAAGTCAATCAGCATCCTGTCTTGGAAATATATTGCAGTTCTTTCAGTGTCTCTGGGTCAAAATCCGGGAACTCCCTCCTTGATGATGTTACGGATTTACCTACATCAAAATAACCGTAGCAGTTCAAGAAAGCAGCTAACAACCTCCTTGTCAGCTAGGGCAATAAATATTGCCCCATCTACTGATGTCCACATCTCATGAATGAATATAAAAAATAATCAACTTTTAACATGCAAAGTGAACACTTCTTCTGTGATGTAAACAATTATTCAATTATTTAATTTCTAATTATAATAATGCTTGAAATACTCTTTCATTTGTTTTGATTTCTCCACATTAAAAGTCTTAACTATTGTTATCGAGGTCTGGGGATCAAAGGGCAGAGAGATTGCCAAGGGACTTAGAGATCAGTGGCTGAAAGTGAGCGTGCAGTTAGGTCAACAGATCACCACCTTTCATAATGGTAACGTCATGGTGTCAAAACAGCACTCGCTTTAAATTCGATATACAGCCCATCGTTAGAATTTGATATTATCAAAGTTATGTCAGGTGATCATCAGATGGCGAAATAATTGGCCCAGAGTTCAAAAAACAACTATAAATAGGAAACATCAGTGCAAAGAATATTTTGCACAACCCAAGAATTATATCAATTTCCTGTAATTTAAATTGACTGATAAATTTATGTAACATGAGGTAAATACTCTAACTTGGCTCCATTCACCTTCCTGGAAGGTGGTGATGCAGTGCATTCATCAGCTCTCCAGTCTTCAGTCAAAACCCTGTCACCTCCAATAAAATATCATCATTAAAGTCTTTCATTAATAAATGTCTATCAAAAAATCACAAAAAGTAGATAGTTGATGGCTATATAATGAATTTATTCTGTCCTATTATAGCTATCCTTGTGTGGTAAATTTATGCAAGTGCAGAGGGCAAGGTTTTCCTGATTTATAACATTGTTTATACAGAACCCACAAGCTAGTCTCCAATGAATCTGCTTCATCTGATTAGCAACTGATCACTTAACTACTCCAAATATTTGTGAACGTTAACATTCAAATGACTGAATTCGTAATTTTCTTGGTTTCTTCCAGTGCTTAGAGAAATTGGATGTTTTTGGGGGTAGGCTAAATACGTTCCTCTGCAAAATAATGACATATGTTACTTTATACAATTTGGGTTTTGCTGTCTTATATTTGGTTCACAGAATGCACCTATTCTGAAGCTGCTTGAACAATACATCGAAGGCCTTCCAGATTAAATCTAGGTCTAATTTTGTTTTTACAAATAGAGGTTAAGCAAACAATAGCCTGTGAAGGTACCAATTAAGTACGTTACTGTTTCAACAGGAGAACTTGAAATTCAATGTCACAACAAGGACTGTAATCCTGGTAATGTTAGTGGTTTAGCTGCATCAGTGTGTAAATATAGGACTTTAATTGTTCATAGTCTGAGAACGAAGACTCGACTCCCTATTTTTTTTCAGAACTTAATCAAATGTTTAAATGCTCTGTCAAATATTTCATAAAAGATTTATAGTCATGTTGTTCCAAGCATTCTGGAACTTATTGGGTCAACTATATAGTTGCATGCATTACTTCAGCTGACTATTTCAAAGGACGAATATAAACACATGAAGAAGAAGTAAATGACTCAGACACAAACTATCTATCTCTTATATTTTAATACAGACAGACTTTATTGTTGTTATTTGATGGAGATGACAAGGTCTTGACTGTGGGCTGGACAGCTGGTGAGTGCTAGTCACCTCCTAACAGAAAGGTGCACTGAAGTAAGTTCCAAAGAGATAATAATGTGGTCAGTGGTGGTCCTTCTCCAGGAGCATAGGTCTACAACAGCTTTCAAGAACAGCTGGCTAGGAGCTATGCAATTTTTGGCAGAACCAATGGAGAATTAATTGGTGCCTGCTGTCCATAATACACCTACCCAAGAGTTGGAATCATCAAGGGTCTCAGGCCACAGATGAGGAAGAGCAGTAGGGGACAGGGGTTAGAGATAATGGGAACTGCAGATGCTGGAGAATTGCAAGATAATAAAATGTGAGGCTGGATGAACACAGCAGGCCAAGCAGCATCTCAGGAGCACAAAAGCTGACGTTTCGGGCCTAGACCCTTCATGAGAGAGGGAGATGAGGTGAGGGCTCTGGAATAAATAGGGAGAGAGGGGGAGGCGGACCGAAGATGGAGAGTAAAGAAGATAGGTGGAGAGAGTATAGGTGGGGAGGTAGGGAGGGGATAGGTCAGTCCAGGGAAGACGGACAGGTCAAGGAGGTGGGATGAGGTTAGTAGGTAGGAGATGGAGGTGCGGCTTGGGGTGGGAGGAAGGGATGGGTGAGAGGAAGAACAGATTAGGGAGGCAGAGACAGGTTGGACGAGTTTTGGGATGCAGTGGGTGGGGGGGAAGAGCTGGGCTGGTTGTGTGGTACAGTGGGGGGAGGGGACGAACTGGGCTGGTTTAGGGATGCAGTTGGGGAAGGGGAGATTTTGAAACTGGTGAAGTCCACATTGATACCATTAGGCTGCAAGGTTCCCAGGCAGAATATGAGTTGCTGTTCCTGCAACCTTCGGGTGGCATCATTGTGGCAGTGCAGGAGGCCCATGACGGACATGTCATCTAGAGAATGGGAGGGGGAGTGGAAATGGTTTGCGACTGGGAGGTGCAGTTGCTTGTTGCGAACTGAGCAGAGGTGTTCTGCAAAGCGGTCTCCAAGCCTCCGCTTGGTTTCCCCAATGTAGAGGAAGCCACACCGGGTACAGTGGATGCAGTATACCACATTGGCAGATGTGCAGGTGAACCTCTGCTTAATGTGGAATGTCATCTTGGGGCCTGGGATAGGGGTGAGGGAGGAGGTGTGGGGACAAGTGTAGCATTTCCTGCGGTTGCAGGGGAAGGTGCCGGGTGTGGTGGGGTTGGAGGGCAGTGTGGAGCGAACAAGGGAGTCACGGAGAGAGTGGTCTCTCCGGAAAGCAGACAGGTGTGGGGATGGAAAAATGTCTTGGGTGGTGGGGTCGGATTGTAAATGGCGGAAGTGTCGGAGGATGATGCGTTGTATCCGGAGGTTGGTAGGGTGGTGTGTGAGAATGAGGGGGATCCTCTTTGGGCGGTTGTGGCGGGGGCAGGGTGTGAGGGATGTGTTGCGGGAAATACGGGAGACGCAGCCAAGGGCGTTCTCGATCACTGCAAAAATTCCATCCCCTATTCCCAGTTCCTCCGCCGCATCTGCTCCCACGATAAGACATTCCACTCCCGCACATCCCAGATGTCAAAGTTCTTCAAGGACCGCAACTTTCCCCCCACAGTGATCGAGAATGCCCTTGACCGCGTCTCCCGTATTTCCCGCAACACATCCCTCACACCCCGCCCCCGCCACAACCGCCCAAAGAGGATCCCCCTCGTTCTCACACACCACCCTACCAACCTCCAGATACAACGCATCATCCTCCGACACTTCCGCCATTTACAATCCGACCCCACCACCTAAGACATTTTTCCATCCCCACCCCTGTCTGCTTTCCGGAGAGACCACTCTCTCCGTGACTCCCTTGTTCGCTCCACACTGCCCTCCAACCCCACCACACCCGGCACCTTCCCCTGCAACCGCAGGAAATGCTACATTTGCCCCCACACCTCCTCTCTCACCCCTATCCCAGGCCCCAAGATGACATTCCACATTAAGCAGAGGTTCACCTGCACATCTGCCAATGTGGTATACTGCATCCACTGTACCCGGTGTGGCTTCCTCTACATTGGGGAAACCAAGCGGAGGCTTGGAGACCGCTTTGCAGAACACCTCCGCTCAGTTCGCAACAAACAACTGCACCTCCCAGTCGCAAACCATTTCCACTCCCCCTCCCATTCTTTAGATGACATGTCCAACATGGGCCTCCTGCAGTGCCACAATGGTGCCACCCGAAGGTTGCAGGAACAGCAACTCATATTCCGCCTGGGAACCCTGCAGCCTAATGGTATCAATGTGGACTTCACCAGTTTCAAAATCTCCCCTTCCCCAACTGCATCCCTAAACCAGCCCAGTTCGTCCCCTCCCCCCACTGCACCACACAACCAGCCCAGCTCTTCCCCCCCACCCACTGCATCCCAAAACCAGTCCAACCTGTCTCTGCCTCCCTAACCTGTTCTTCCTCTCACCCATCCCTTCCTCCCACCCCAAGCCGCACCTCCATCTCCTACCTACTAACCTCATCCCACCTCCTTGACCTGTCCGTCTTCCCTGGACTGACCTATCCCCTCCCTACCTCCCCACCTATACTCTCTCCACCTATCTTCTTTACTCTCCATCTTCGGTCCACCTCCCCCTCTCTCCCTATTTATTCCGGGGACAGGGGTTATATGCTATTATTGCACACTTTACAAGCCCATATTGGTAATAAGTCAGGAAGCTGTCCACAAGCCTTCTCTCAATAGATATAATCAGGAGTGAGGTGGGAAGGTAGTGGGACCCTCACCCACCACTACCCGACTCAATTAAATGATCTTCCACCACCAATCCACCTCAAAGGGAAGGCATTAAATTCTGCCTTACATGTCAAAATAAAAATGAAGATCCTTAGTAATATCTGACCAATTTTTTCATTTGCAAATTCACTGGTCTATGTTGTTAGGGCCAGAAATCATTTTCACCTCATTAATAACATCCTGACGATATCAGCTGAAACATTCTTTCAATATACCATGAAGCACAGAATCTCTTGTTGTAGGTACGGGGATGTCCTGTTGGATTTTATTTAACTCTTCTTACTTGTATTTTGTTTGTTCATTCACAGGATGAGGGCATCACTGGCAAGGCCAGCATTTATTGCCATCCCTAATTGCCCAAAAGGCAGTTAAGTGTCAATTACATTGTTGTGGCTCTGAAGTCACATGTAGGCCAAACCAATTTCCTTCCCTAAAAGACATTCGTGAACCAGATATTTTCCCCCAACAATTTACAATGGATCCATGGCCATCATTAGACTCTTAATCCCAGACTCCTTTTGAATCCAAATTCCAACATTTGCTTCGGCAAGATGCCAAACCAGGTCCCCAGAACATTACCTGGGTCTCTGCATTAACAATGCAATGATAATAACAGTAGGCCATTGCCTCTCCAACATGTATTGATAGCAATATATGTCACAGAAGAAAATGAATAATAGTTTAAAACATGATACTCTCGGGATCAAGACTTCAAACAGTAGTGCATAAATTAAATATCAGCAAATGCATAGCCAGATTGATAGAATCCAATTGAGGTGAAAATGCAGTAATTGCTAGGCAGAAATTGTTTTAAAAAAATAAAACAAAGAAATACAGAGGCTGAAGGGCCAAAACAAAACAGAAATTGCTAGAGAAAACTTAGTAGGTCTTGTTCACCAAGGTGTAGGCAAGCTGAGACTGCAAGAGCTGGTACCCAATCTGACTGGAGGAGAGGGCTTCCTCACACTGAGGGGCAAAGAACCCAAAGTGGCCTTGTCAATGGAAACCGTAGTGTATTATGGCTATGGGGCTGGTGTGTTTCTTCGACCTATAAGGACTGTGTCTTTTTTATTTTTGTGTTTTTCTAAAACTGTGTACTGAAATGAGAAAGAAATGTTTTGAAACCAGGGATCTTTAAAGATGGCTACATATTTTGAAAACAAGGCACTTGCTTTCTTTGGTAATCCTCTTTCTCT
The DNA here is from genome assembly GCF_030684315.1 of Stegostoma tigrinum. Taxonomy (NCBI): domain Eukaryota; kingdom Metazoa; phylum Chordata; class Chondrichthyes; order Orectolobiformes; family Stegostomatidae; genus Stegostoma; species Stegostoma tigrinum. The sequence continues at coordinate 32,386,186 of NC_081354.1, forward strand.
AGATGTGTACCAGCTATACGCAGATGAAACCTGGAGCCAAGGGTTTGTTTAGAGTGAAGCTGATTGGGGTGGACTAGATGTATCAATGAAGAGGTTCATCTGCGTGGCAACAACTGTGTGACTGATTATCAGGTAGTTGAACAGCTTGGGCTGACCAGAAGAGAAGTCAATTTTGCAGCAGCCAGAAAACTCTGTCTCAGTTCAAAACCTACACAACTGCGGATGCTGAAATTCAGGAACAAGAAGAGAAGTTTCTGGAAAAGCTCAGCTAGTCTGGCAGCATTTATGAAGAAAAAAATTGGCGTTAACATTTTGGGTCTGGTGACCCTTCCTCAGAACTCCTGCTGAGCATTTCCAGCAACTTCTGATTTTGTTAACTCTCTCAGTCGTCTACAGTAAGTCACATAAGACCATAAGACCATAAGACATAGGAGTGGAAATAAGGCCATTCGACCCATCAAGTCCACTCCACCATTTCGATCATGGCTGATGGGCATTTCAACTCCACTTCCCTGCACTCTCCCCGTAGCCCTAGATTCCTTGTGAGATCAAGAATTTGTCGATCTCTGCCTTGAACGCATCCAACGTCCCGGCCTCCACTGCACTCCGTGGCAATGAATTCCACAAGTCCACCACTCTCTGGCTGAAGAAATGTCGTCTCATTTCTGTTTTAAATTTACCCCCTCTAATTTTAAGGCTGTGCCCACGGGTCCTAGTCTCCCTGCCTAACAGAAACAACTTCCTGGCGTCCACCCCTTCTAAACCATACATTATCTTGTAAGTTTCTATTAGATCTCCCTTCAACCTTCTAAACTCTAATGAGTACAATCCCAGGATCCTTAGCCATTCATCATACGTTAAACCTACCATTCCAGGGATCATCTGTGTGAATGTCCGTTGGACACGCTCCAGGGCTAGTATGTCCTTCCTGAGGTGTGGGGCCCAAAATTGGACACAGTATTCTAAATGGGGCCTAACTAGAGCTTTACAAAGCCTCAGAAGCACATCGCTGCTTTTATATTTCAACCCTCTTCAGATAAACGACAACATTACATTCGTTTTCTTAATTATGGACTCTACCTGCAAGTTAACTTTAGAGAATCCTGAACCAACACTGCCAGATCCCTTTGTACTTCTGCTTTGCGAATTTTCTCACCAATTAGAAAATAGTCCATGCCTGTATTCTTTTTTCCAAAGTGCGAAACCTCACATTTGCTCACATTGAATTTCATCAGCCATTTCCTGGACCACTCTCCTGAACTGTTTAAATCTTTCTACAGCCTCCCCACCTCCTCAGTACTACCTGCCTGTCCACCTATCTTCGTATCATTGGCAAACTTCGCCAGAATGCCCTCAGCCCCTTCATCCAGAGAATGCCCCCAGTCCCTTCATCCAGAAGAATGCCCCCAGTCCCTTCATCCAGAATATAACCTTAAGAAAACTAATGTACTTTTCCTTCAATGTATGCTGCAAGTTTTGACTTTGAATTGGAAAGTCAGAGACCTTTCATAAGTGAAATAGCCACCCTGTACCACTTGTAAAAAAATGGAAGCATCCAGGAGACGGGAGGTGGAGGAGAAACCTTTAGATTAGCATGAAATAACCCAATAGATCTTTTAGACAGAGACTACGGCATAGTTTTCCTAGTTTTTGCTCTGCCCATCTATTTTCTTTTCCAGTTTATGTCTGTGCGTGTATATGTGTATATAAGGGGAAGTTTATGTGAGGTAGAGGTTGATAATTTGTGGATTTTACCTAACTTACTTTAATTGATTACCTGTAGCCAGAATCTAATGCACTGAAATAAATTAGGTAGTTTGGGGATTTTGTATGTTTCTCTTAGAAGAAAATCAATTTTGTGATGACTCTGGGAACAACAAGTCATGACCAGCCACAAACTAACTGCCTTTTAAGCTGGAGACGGTGACTGGTCACAGACTCAAACCCCAGCTTCCAAATCCCATAACTTTCTGCCTCAAGGATGGAGGTGACAACTTCTAAGCAGCCACAGGTGACATTCTTGGCCCAATTCCTTTCTCATTATACTGAGAATCGCCAGATATAGAACTGGAGGCAGGGTTTTCATCTGTATCTTTCCGCAACCATTTCATTCTAAGTTTCTAATCCATGGGATTCCAAATGGGTCAACTTGTTTGAAAGGAAGAAGTATATTGAATTCTACCTCTTGCACTGACTGGGAGACTGTAACTTGTGCATGTTTGTTTAGTCTCTTTTCTAGCTTTTCCTATAGTACTGTTTGCTAGGATCAGCACTTATAATCATTTTTTCAGGCAGTGAAAACCTAGCCCAAAAAAAGTGTTTAGTGAGTGAGAGATAGTAGGAACTGCAGATGCTGGACTATCTGAGATAACACAGTGTGGAGCTGAAGGAGCATAGCAGGCCAGGCAACATCAGAGGAGCTTAAAACTTGATGTTACGGGTCGGGACCCTTTTTTTTCTGAAGAAGGCTACCGACCCAAAGTGTCAACTTTCCTGCTCCTCTGAGGCTACCCGGCCTGCTGTGCTCCTTCAGCTCCACGCTGTGTTATCTCTGACTCCGGCATTGGCAGTTCTTACTATCTCTGGAGATTAAGCAGTTTGCTTTGGATTACATACACAGAGCAACTTTAATCTTCATCACTTGGCCAGTAAGTCATTAGCACTATATGCCTAGCTGTTATTGAAACCATTTCCAGAATAGGTAAGCATTTTCATCCATCCTGTTGGTTTGCCAACCAAACCACAAAGATGAAAATTACCCCCATGCATGTGATCAAGTAAAATATCTTGAATATCTTCCAGCCCAATGTAAGAGTTATCACTGCAGTCCCAAGCAGTCATGGTAAAGCAAAGGCTGAGGTGGAATAAACATTTTAGTAAAAATTGCTGGAGACTGTGTGGAAAAGGATTAGAACCTTGTCCTTTCATTTCTGGAGTCTACATTCGTGGACAAGCCAACAATGAAAGGATTAAACCTCGTATCTCCAACCATTAATAAAAACCCTAAACAGAGTAATTTTCTTTCACTTTGTTTCAGCCACAGAAAGTAAATCCATAGTCATGAATTACCCTTGTTTTTGCCTAAGTAGGTCAATTTATTCATACCCTACCTGAATTACCAGATGCGACTGATCCTGAGTGATTTAAATATTTATAAGAGGTGGAATCCAGCACTGCATCAGTGGTAGTAGTTTGTTAGAATTTATTCTATAGAAAATCAGGACATTTAAGTATTAGGTACAAATCAGAATGAGTAAAAAACAGAATGTACAATTTATAGTATAAGTGGTATAGCAATCAATCTTAAGGACAACTTCAATAAATGTAGAGAAATTAAACAGAGATCAGGACTGAGATCAGTGTTTTTATTTATTTATTAGATTCCCTACAGTGTGGAAACAAGCCCTTTGGTCCGACAAGTCCACACTGCCCCTTGAAGCATCCCACCCTAACCCATCCCCTAATAACCCACACACCTCTGAACACTACGGGCAATTTAGCATGGCCAATCTACCTAGCCTGAACATCTTTGGACTGTGGGAGGAAACCGGAGCACCCGGAGGAAACCCACGCAGACACAGGGAGAACGTGCAAACTCCACACAGACAGTTGCCTGAGGTTGGAATTGAACCTGGGTCCCTGGTGCTGTGAGGCTACAGTGCTAACCACTGAGCCACCGTGCGTTTTGGTCAACTGCAGATCATTGTAGCTGTTTGCATCACTGTCAAATTGGGTTAAGTACTGCATCAGTGTAACTTTAAATATTATACAGATCTCTGGCTGAAGTCAACAGATTTTTGACTAACAAGAGAATCGAGGGTTTCTGGGAAAACGCAGTAAAGTCAGGTTAAGGCCACAATCAATTATTCCATGATCTAATCAAATGATGGTGTAAGCTCAAGAAGCCGAACAACTTACTTGTGTTCTGATTTCTGTGTTTTCTGTCCAATTATTTCAAATTATTTCTAAAATTTCGAAGAGTTGTCTCTCATACAACATTAGATAATAGAATTGTTCACTTCCTCTTAATTTTAAAACTGAATGCCAGTTTTGATTCGGTTCAGTTGTTGCAGAACTAGAGGGTTCTTGTTGTCACTGTACAGCAATTTCAAATTAGTAAATTTGACAATGCTGCACTGAATATTGGCACTGCACTAAATATCATGTAATATATTCCAATGTCATAAAAAATATTTGATGTTGTCCTTCTTCATCTTGGAACATGGAATATTTGTGGAGCCATAGTTTTACATGTACTGTCTTGTGCTACTGTAGTGTGGAAACAATCATTGGGAGAGAGGGAGCAAGACACAAGTGTTTCGAAACTACTCTTGAGCAAATTATAAGGTTAACATGTAAAAATTATTGGAAAATATTATTTTCTATGTGATGCAGACGAGGACCTAAATAAAGTGTTTGCATTTAATGAATGATAAATAAATCAATTGGATGAGAAATCAATCAATAGCATAAAAATAATGTGCACTCCACAGTACTAAGTGGCATATTACAAGCTTTCCTCTTCTTCTGCCACCAAATCATTCAACCTGGGTTCATAGAAACTTGTCAAATGGGAGGTGAAAATAAGCAATTCTTTAGGCAGCTAATCTACTCAGTTAAGAGAAATTAACAGTAAAGAGAAAGTAAGAGAATTAAAGCAAGGGGTAAAAAAAGACTACTTTACTGCCTAGTTAACGCGATTTTTCCTTTTTTTCTTTTTTTGTTAGAATGTGTCTGAACACAACAAAAATAGAAGAAATTAATCTGTATAACTGGGCAGGTAATTTACAAAATCCATGTTTTCATGTGCAATCCTAAATTATAAATATCATTAGGAGAACAGAGGAAAACTGATTTGATTAGAAGATTACTCAGCTTGTCTCAGTTCTTAAAGTGTTCAAAAATGTTGTTTCTAATTTAGCCTAAACGCATTTTCAGAATCACATACAGTGCAGCGTGGCCAGTGCATATCCAAACAGTGAGCCTTGAAATTTTTTTGGCAATTGTGTTGAAGGCAACAACAGACTTAGCATAAGCTATCTGAATGGCAGTGCCTTAACAGTGGGGATTGGTTAGGTCAAATGGCAGGATGCAGAGTGATACCAACAGTGTAAGTTCAATTTTCACACCAGCCGAGGTTATCACGATGGACTCTCCTTCTCAACCTCTCCCCTTGCCTGTGACCTTCAACTTAAACCACTACCACTCATCTCCTTCCTGTCAGACAGCAGCCTACAGTCTAGTAGAACTATGGCAACTTTATCTTTATGTTAAACAGGCAGTTTCGCAGATAGCAAAGCTGAGGATCTTGCCTCACTGTTGATGGCCTTCAGGTAAAAATAGATTGGATGGAATGGAGAGGTCTACCAAATGGTAAGGGTTGGTCATAATGTGTAGGAGGATTCCTGCCGCGCTAGATTTCACAGGTTAAGTTTATATAACCCACATGCTATTAGCAGTCACAGAGGTATTGAAGAATAATGAGCTACTAAATTGATTTTTTTTTCCGCCTTGAAATCAATTTCCAGGCTCTTACATCTGATTTTACATGCCCCCTTTATTCAACAAAATCAAGCTGAGGATTTTTCTTTGCATTATACGTACAGAGTACTTGTTTATACAACTAGGCAACACTTAAAGCGCATCTCACAAAATGGACACAATCACAAAGAGGAGAGGTGTGGCGGCAAGGGAGAGACAGCAGCGGCGGGTCAAGAGCCTGACTGTTGCTGCTTTGCCTTGCTGTTTCATTCAGTTACAGCGTTAGCATCCTGCCTCCTGATATCCTGAACAATCCCATGCAGGGGTGAAAATGACCTGTAAATAGAATAAAGGAGTTCTATTCTTAAAAAAGGACCTGAGTAAGGATCTGAGAGGCTGCAGCCTACATTAGATCTGAACGCTTCAGGGAAGAAAAGAATGGAAGGGAAACTTGGGAAGTTTGCCTCCAGTTTCTGAATCTTATATAGACAATAGACAATACACAATAGGTGCTGGAGTAGGCCATTTGGCCCTTCGAGCCAGCACCACCATTCATTACGATCATGGCTGATCATCCACAATCAATATCCTGTTCCTGCCTAATCCCCATAACCCTTGATTCCACTACCTTTAAGAGCTCTATCCATCTCTTTCTTGAAAGTATCCAGAGAGTTGACCTCCACTGCCTTCTGCAGCTGAGCATTCCATATATCCACCACTCTCTGGGTGAAGAAGTTTTTCCTCAACTCTGTTCTAAATGGCCAACCCCTTATTTTTAAACGGTGTCCTCTGGTTCTGGACTCACCCATCAGCGGAAACATGCTTCCTGCCTCCAGAGTGTCCAATCCCTTAATAATCTTATACGTCTCAATCAGATCCCCTTTCATCCTTCTAAACGCAAGTGTATACAAGCCCAGTGACTTCAATCTTTCAACACATGATAGTCCCGCCATTCCGGGAATTGAACCTACGCTGCACTCCCTCAAAAGCAAGAACGTCCTTCCTCAAATTTGGAGACCAAAACTGCAAACGATACACCAGGTGCAGTCTCACCAGGGCCCTGTACAGCTCCTATACTCAATTCCTCTTGTTATGAAGGCCAGCATGCTATTAGCTTTCTTCACTGCCTGCTGTACCTGCATGCTTGCTTTCATTGACTGATGTACAAGAACACCTAGATCTCGTTGTACTTCCCCTTTATCTAACTTGAAGTATAACATAGCAAAGATGAGTGGGAAGCCGGAGGACTGGGAAGCTTTTAAAGAGCAACAGCGGATAACTAAAAAGGCAATACAAAGAGAAAAAATGAGCTATGAAGGAAAACTGGCCAAAAATATAAAGGAGGATAGTAAAAGCTTTTTTAGGTATGTGAAAAGAAAAAAAATGGTTAAGACTAAAATTGGGCCCTTGAAGTCAGAAACAGGTGAATTTATTATGGGGAACAAGGAAATGGCAGATGAGTTGAATAGGTACTTTGGATCTGTCTTCACTAGGGAAGACACAAGCAATCTCCCAGATGCAATAGTGGCTGAAGGACCTAGGGTAATGGACGAACTGAAGGGTATTTATATTAGGCAGGAAATGGTGTTGGATAGACTGTTAGGTCTGAAGGCCAATAAGTCCCCGGGACCTGATGGTCTGCATCCCAGGGTACTTAAGGAGATGGCTCTAGAAATTGTGGACGCATTGGTAATTATTTTCCAGGGTTCTATAGATTCAGGAACAGTTCCTGAGGATTGGAGGGTGGCAAATGTTGTCCCATTCTTCACGAAAGGAGGGAGAAAGAAAACAGGAAATTATAGATATAAATCTTCAGTTTGTTTCCCAAGGAGAAGAGTAAGGATCCCATCTCACACAGCAAGCAAGTGTGGCTGGAAGTGGCAGAATCTGTGCAGGAGAGACGTGTGATCCCAGAATTTCAATTCAGTGACTGAAAGGTTCAACCACCTTTTCAGGCAGAAATGGCAAACGGCATCCCAATTTGAGATCCCAACTCTAAGGAACATTCTCCTACACTCCTCAGCCATTTATCCCTCAAGGTCGTCCTAATATCCATCATCCGGACAGGTAACGTACTCGCTCATCAACATCATGGTGCCATCGTGCACACATCCCACACAGACACCCTTCATATCTGTTGTCATTCCCTCCTCTCCAATCATTTCTCACATTAATTTTGCCCTTGCGGGTAAAGACAGCACCCGATCCCAAGAACAGGCAGTCCCAACATAGAGGAGACACGTTGCTGGACCTGCAATTAAGCCTGTGGTATTGTCAGAGAAACTCTGCTCGGCAGTAATTGTGTAAGGGTATGGCGCACAGGGGTTGGTAGAATAGGGGTGGGGTTTCCATTGGGCACATGGATCCTGACCAGGCAGCATTGTATCCTTCTCTGATCACCCTGCTAGCAAACTACCATTCAGGCAGTCTTCCTACTTGGCTGCTGTGCCTGATGCCACTGATAAAATTCTAGCAGCAACTGAGGTCATGCACACACACAAACAAACATACATATGCACACATGGACAAAAACACAAATTTTTTGTCAACTGTGCTCAGTTGGGACCACTCTCAAGTCTGACCTCCAAAGTCCAGGTCTGAGTTTATGAAAACCACTGCTGACAATCCAGTGTAGGACCCAGGGAATGCTGCACCGACGGAGTTGATGCCTTTTCGATAAGATGGTAAACCAACACCCACCTGCCTGCTCAGGCAAATGTAAAAGATCCCATGGCAATGCTTGAATGAACAGAAGGCCAGTTGTTCACGGGTCCTAGGCAAAATCTAACCCTTGAAGAAACATCACAAAGGCAAATTATCTGCTCAACAGCACATTGCCAACCTAATTAATAGTAAAAAATGCATTGAGAGCTCTTGTGGTAGCTCAGCAGTAGTGTCCCTGCCTCTGATCTGACAGGCCTGGGTTCAAATCATACCTACTCTTGACATGTGTAATGACAGCTCCAAGCAAGTTGATTAGCAAATATTTAAAAATTTGTTGATGGAAAGCTTATGTTAATCCTGTGATGATGACACAACAGAAGTAGAAGGATTTCTAGTAAAAGACCAGGGATGGTGGAAAGGTGTTGGTTTTGCCTTCCTCCACTCTGGTTTACCTGCTTACAGGCAGCATAAGATTGCAGCCTTGGCCTCTTTCAGTAAGAGACCCAGCATCTGCATGTAGATTTCCCAAATGCATCCAATAGCATCCCCAGCAAAGGTGGAAATGAAGTGAACAGCTTATTTTGGTGCAGTCAGTGTGTTTCTGCAGGATTTAACTTCCTTCCCCATATCAAAACCATGCCTATGAGTTAAAATTATGCTTACTCTCCTTCTTGGCATAGCTGCAGAAAAGTTCTTTATTTGCACCATATTGAATCTTAAATTGCAGCAGCGTTCAAGTTTTAACAAATGCAAAATAGAAAAAGGGCAGTTTCGGAGAATCATTTGAAAAACAAGTCATTTTTAAGTAAGTTCTGCTTTAACAATGGTTAAAAACTACAAAAACAAAATAACTAATTTCCAGCTGATGAAAGCTACTGGAAATGCATTTAATTGTATCGAAAATGCTTTCTGATAAAGATGAAATGAGGCTAAAACTATGCAATAAATGTGCTACATTGCTCAGCTCTCCAAAAAAAATTGTCTCTAAAACTTAAAGAATACAAAATAAAGTTGTTGTCACATGGTTATAAGTAACAAAGGTATTTGTTTGCTGCTTGCGCTGGGAATGCTTGCTCATTTTCAAGCAGTTTGACTATGCCCCATTGTATTGCAAATTGCGGACGGGGGGGTGGGGGCAGGTAGATGGAAGGCAGAATGTGGAGAATGTGCAGCAAGGATGTGGCAAAGGGGAGGAAAGCAAGTCCCGGGGAGCTAGGCTGAAGTCTAAGAGAGGGCAGTAGGTTTGAAGCTGTGGGGTGTTGGTGGGGGTTGTGACTGGGATGGGATGGGGGGAGAAGGACTCATGTTTCCAGAGGAAATGAAAAGCTAGGCAAAATGGTTTTGGTTGGGAAACATAATTCTCAGGCTTCAATCTCCCCAACTGACCCAAACAAGCTTGATTTCTAGGTTAAAATCCCCACTGTCATTTCTTTTATTTCATTTCTCATTAATGCCTCATTACTGACACTGTCTAGACAGTCTGTTTTGCAAGCTGGTTGCCCACAGCAAATCATTTTCTGCTGATGGTTTTTAAACACATTTTTTCTCCTAGCTTGAAATAAAATTTGCATTTTATTGGTGCATTGGTCAACTTGTTTAAGTGCAGCAATACAGTAAATCATTGTGCTTGCCAGAAAGTGGAATAATGCATATTTTTTTTCAGTTATTTGGAATAGGAGGAAAATAAACTTGCTGAGCTGTCTATCTTGTGAAGCTGACTGTGTACCATAGAAATCTCAAATGCAACCACAACAAGGTGCAAGATGTATTATAATTTGGAGATGGCAGTGTTAGGAAAAAGAAAAAGAAACAACAGGTAAAGATATTTCCAAGTTCACCAACATGTCTAAGCACAAAATTCAGTTAATCAGTTGTCAGGCAGTTTTATATCCTTAAAGCTTGCAATGGTCAAGCAACTTTACATCTGGAAGTTTGATAATGTATAGGCAAAGTGATTTCATCTGGTAGATATTTTAATTAAACCACAAAAATGGACTGTGAATTTCCATGTTCACGTTTTATGGTATGTAAGAGAAAAAAATTTTTAAGCACTCTGTCTGGATTTTACAGTGAGGCACTGACTGAAGAGAACAGTCTGCATTAAGTATTGAAGTCAATAAAATTCATTGCTTAAGTCTTAAGTAAAAATGCCTTGCAAAGTCTGAAGGCTAAATTCTAACAACTCCCTGTGAGTGATTATTAGAGTCAAAATATTACAAAGAGGCAAGTTACCATTAGGTTGGTTATAGATTTAGTCACAGCACACAACATGAAAGCCAATGATTATGTTGGAGTGATTTGATTTTGCCAGATAACAAAAGCCTTCAAAACATAATCTCCTTGTCGCACTGTGCAGTTAGCAAAATCTAGCTCTTGAGTAAAATTGATGACGGAAGTGATAGGGAAGACAACATTGTTTTTGTGAGGCTTTAATTGATTCATTTAGTCTGGTTCATTCTAACAAATGACTTTTAACAACTGGATTTTAAAAAGCATAAACATAACTTGCCAAATTTTCTCCATGGGCTGTATGATTATCTCAAGTACTGTATAGCTCTTTTTTAAAAAACCCAGCAATTATTTTGTCTCTATTTCAAATATATTAGTGTAACGTACCAGCCGAGTTATGGCCTCTACGTAAATCAGCAATTTCGGTGAAGCCCTCCTCAGTGCTGAACATTCAAGGTGAAGACTGGCATGTTCTTCACCTGGTGTGCTTGCTGGTGTTCTGCTGGCTATGTAGGGAACTGCTAAGGCTGATCTGTGACTGGAAGGTTCTGCTGCAAATATGGCAGGATATCATAGACAAATCATTCTTGACACAAATGTCTGCCTCAGTCACCTAAATGCCTGGATACTGGAACTGAGTTCCAGCCTGTTCAATGCAAGATGACATTTTATAAGTCTAACACTCCCACGACAAGGGTTGAAGGAGAATTCCTACACGATCTCAAAAATCTCAACTTATGTTGTAAATATACAACAGTAGATTTTTTTAAAAAGTCATTTTAAAGGTTCTCAACCAAACTTCAGACTGTATTTTCAATCACTGCTCACAGACATAGAATGGATGTGAATTTCACCAAATGATTACCATGTTAAATGAAGTGAAATGCAAGCTTATTATATACATCATTTACAATGGGCATACTAAATCAACTGTACTGTAACTGTGATGATGGGAACTGCAGATGCTGGAGAATTCCAAGATAATAAAATGTGAGGCTGGATGAACTCTGCAGGCCAAGCAGCATCTCAGGAGCACAAAAGCTGACGTTTCGGGCCTAGACCCTTCATCAGAGAGGGGGATGGGGAGAGGGAACTGGAATAAATAGGGAGAGAGGGGGAGGCGGACCGAAGATGGAGAGTAAAGAAGATAGGTGGAGAGAGTATAGGTGGGGAGGTAGGGAGGGGATAGGTCAGTCCAGGGAAGACGGACAGGTCAAGGAGGTGGGATGGGGTTAGTAGGTAGCTGGGGGTGCGGCTTGGGGTGGGAGGAAGGGATGGGTGAGAGGAAGAGCCGGTTAGGGAGGCAGAGACAGGTTGGACTGGTTTTGGGATGCAGTGGGTGGAGGGGAAGAGCTGGGCTGGTTGTGTGGTGCAGTGGGGGGAGGGGACGAACTAGGCTGGTTTAGGGATGCAGTAGGGGAAGGGGAGATTTTGAAACTGGTGAAGTCCACATTGATACCATTGGGCTGCAGGGCTCCCAGGCGGAATATGAGTTGCTGTTCCTGCAACCTTCGGGTGGCATCATTGTGGCAGTGCAGGAGGCCCATGACGGACATGTCATCTAGAGAATGGGAGGGGGAGTGGAAATGGTTTGCGACTGGGAGGTGCAGTTGTTTGTTGTGAACTGAGCGGAGGTTTTCTGCAAAGCGGTCCCCAAGCCTCCGCTTGGTTTCCCCAATGTAGAGGAAGCCGCACCGGGTACAGTGGATGCAGTATACCACATTGGCAGATGTGCAGGTGAACCTCTGCTTAATGTGGAATGTCATCTTGGGGCCTGGGATAGGGGTGAGGGAGGAGGTGTGGGGACAAGTGTAGCATTTCCTGCGGTTGCAGGGGAAGGTGCCGGGTGTGGTGGGGTTGGAGGGCAGTGTGGAGCGAACAAGGGAGTCACGGAGAGAGTGGTCTCTCCGGAAAGCAGACAGTGGAGGGGATGGAAAAATGTCTTGGGTGGTGGGGTCGGATTGTAAATGGCGGAAGTGTCGGAGGATGATGCGTTGTATCCGGAGGTTGGTAGGGTGGTGTGTGAGAATGAGGGGGATCCTCTTAGGGCGGTTGAGGTGGGGGCGGGGTGTGAGGGATGTGTTGCGGGAAATACGGGAGACGCGGTCAAGGGCGTTCTCGAGCACTGTGGGGGGAAAGTTGCGGTCCTTAAAGAACTTGGACATCTGGAATGTGCGGGAGTGGAATGTCTTATTGTGGGACAGAATATTTTCATTGCCTTCCAAAAGGTCATCACAGCTGACTGTGTCAAAGACCCTGGTCAGGATCAACAAATGAAATCCAGAAGTCCATCTATTGTTCTCAGCTTTTGTCCTTTCGCTGTCTTTCCCCAAACACTGTCAATTCTTCCTCTACTTATCTCTGAAACTACACTGACTCTCTGGAAACATTTCATCAAAATGTCTTAAAAATAAGCAGAATTCCCAAAAATTGCAGTTAATTGTCATGCAGTTACTGGTTACTTAAAATTACAGTCAAGTCTTACAATTAAAAGATTTTAAAAGATGTAGAACTGCAATATGTTGTCTAAGTTTCATACTAATAACATGATGGGAGTGGGGCAGCTGATGCAGGAATCAAGAAAATATGTCACTAAAAATTTGTTCTTGTGAAATTTTGTTTGGAGAAATTGCTATTGCAAAAATGTAAAGTCATTAAATAGCCACTTACCTTTACTGCTTTTCCTAAAGAAATAACTGAAAACATATGTGCAAAACACTCTTACTACATCAGAGCAGAAAAAGATAATTAGATTGTAATATTAAAAAAATCACAAGAATAGTTCATTACGAAGAGAATAAATTGCTATAATTTTGGAAGAAACATTAAAAGGAAGACATACAGCTTTCCTGAAGATGATGATCCTTAATCCTGGGACCTCTGATCATTTAATTTCACAAAATATGACTGACATATGCAGAGATTTGCTTTCCAAATCTTTCACTTCAAGGACTGACAGCAACTAAAAATTTCCACACATGAACTAGTGATAGACAAAATTTACCAATGTTGGTCATTAGTCACCCTTGATGAACTGTGGGATGAAGTCAAATTTCAGTTACTCCCTTTCAAAGTTAATTGTTGGTGGTAATGAAAATAAACTCCAGAATTTTAGTTCAACAACATGTCACAGTTACATTTTACATTTTTCCTTCAACAAATTATACCAGAGGAAGAAAACTTTAGGAAGTTGAATCTATTTTAAGTGAGTTGTCTGGATAGTCAAAATATTTGATACTGTTTATTGAGGAAAATTTGTAGCAACATCTCAAATAACCAATTACAGCAACTCACTTACACCATCTGCAATACATTTTCTCAAGTGAAGTATTAACAGAATATGTTCCATTTCTTCCACAAGTGTCCATGCATGTTGATTTAAATCCATCTAATTATGCATTCACCCATGTTAGGTTTGGCAGGGTGGAAGGTTATCATCAATCTCATTAGCTTTACGTTTCTTTCAGGCCGTGACTTTTTGTAGTTTGGTAAGACAAAAAACTCTTCCATTTGCAATTTTTCATCGAATTCTCCTTCAGCATCCGCAATGTGACTATAAATAAACTGTTGGTAGGTTGTCTAAAGCCTATTTAGAGAATAGTGGGGCATGATGCATTGATTTGGGTTTTGACAATTGATGTCAGGCTGTACAAAAGAGAGACCATTTTTCTTAAAATCAGAAACTATTAAGACAGTTGTAGCAGAATTGTAAGCTGGTCATTTATTTTGAGACTTGATGCCTCCATTGTATCTTATGCATGGCTTTGACTTTTCTATTCTTCGCAGGCAGTGATAAAGGGTAATTTTTCACAGCTTGACACCCACGAAGCAGCAGTTGCAAGAAAACTTCTCCAAACAGAACTGAATTTAGATCTTCCTTATATCATTACAAGGTTTCCTTATTGTTCTATAATAGCTCTATGACATGCTGTTATATAGAATTTGATTTTTCATCCAAGTTTCTTGAAGTACGTAGCATACAGCTAAACATTTATTACATGCTCACTCTCAACATAATTATGTATTTTTTTATGTACAACTTCATTCTGAGTCAGAGTTTAATATATCATGAATAATACCTTAAGTCTTATAGTCAACTCTGCTTAGCATGTGCAAATGCAATACAAGCAAATATTTCTGTTTCAAGTAACAAAAAACAGCTACTGCCCATTCTGCATCACTATGAGCACAGCTGTTCTGCTTGATCTATGCAGGCTACAGATTTGCCATCTGACTTTATTCTAATACTGGCACTGGCCAAAATCATTCACAGTTTATTTTAAATTCTGATGCAGCAGAAGCTCTAATAAATAATATATATTGATAGTTTAATGCACAGTTTTATTTACTCAATTCTGGCCAAAAGGAAGAAGTATCAAGGTACGCTATTAATAGATGCCTTGCTTTCCTCCCATTGCCACTTCTGAAGATGAGAGGAACCCTATCTGTAGGTAAAATACTGAGCAACTTTGGTTTGCTGGCATTTTCCATCCTTGGCTTTTAAACAAAGTTATATATATTATCTTATCAATGAAAGATACAATTAGAGATACTTGTCTCAACAGCACATAAATAATTTATCTAAAAAGCTTCAACAGCTGTGGAGCCCCTAAAGGGTAAGTTTTAATGAGCTTTTCCTCTATTGTTTTTATAATGAAGGGGAGAAATTGGCTTGTGTGCAAGAAAATGTGTAAGGATTGTAGTGCATGATAAATTCATGTTTGTTCATTGCATTACAGGCAACACATTATACTGGTCTTTTAAATGACTGCTGCATGCAATCAGTGCTTCCCATGCTGTTCACTGGCCCCAGGGATCAGCAAGTAGCTAATTCTAAAGGCATCCAACTATTCTTAAAGGACAGTTATAATGCACTACCAAAAGTTCTGGAAATTTGTTCAAAGTTCAGTCTAAGCCCTCATATTTCAACAATGGTTGAATGGGCGAAAGCATGAAGACCCACCGTTTCTAGTGGAGAGGTTGCAGGGATTGACAATAAGATATTCACCTCACTAATCTTCCTCCGCTCATTCGACTTCTCTTTCATTGTTCAATCTCATATGACTCTCACACTGAACATTTCTTATTCACTGGTCACCCTCATCACAACTCGGCATGTTTTCATTTCAGAAGTGCAAGAACTGCGGAGAGAGAATACAAAGGCAGTGAAGATGAAGAAACTGGGTCACTTGATCTTACAATTACAGCCAACTACTCAGAAACCAACACTGCATTTATCTTAAAGTTTAGGATAGCGTAGGGGGTCTGAATGTGGTGAGACACTGACTGCAAGCGTGTGATAGTCAGGATTTGTGGAAAGAGTGTAGAGCTGCCAATTGGAGCTTTCATTACAATATATCCAGTAGCTGCTGGAAGATGCTAAAAAGTTGGAAGTTAGTGATTTTCACAGTAACAACCAATGCTGTCTTACACTTGCAGATATTCACATTGCAGGTGTACATGCAGCAGCTGACAAGATTTCCGCCAAGATATCATTCATGAAGCAAAGTTGTCTCAAGGGTGGCTTCTCACTGAAATTCCAGAAAGAGAATTGTGGCCTGCAGACCTTTGATGGACATTGTTTCTTCCTGAGTATCTTTCACATGGTCCTTTTCTTCTATCTTCTATCAGTTTGTCCTCCCTTTATCTGATCTTTATTCTCCTAGTCATGTTCAATTCCTACTGAAAGGCCAACCAGGATACAGACAACTTGTTGCAGTACAACATCTTAAATGAGAAAAATGCTATTTCAAATCGAAGCATGCTCCATTTGTAGAATGTTCTAACTTTAGCCTTGTTCGGTAAGTTCCAAATACGTGTACAATTGTACCAGAAAAAAAATGCAAGCTACTAATTTGTACGTAACTGCTGCTTGTGTGGCAGCATCACAGCCTGGGATGGGGGTTGGGGGAATGGGGGGTAGGGGCACTTAGTGGTGTCCTTCATTTAGTTTAGCATGTGTGTTCAGCTGTGAAAGGTTAAAGGCACAGACTGGAATGTGTTTTTTTTAAACAGTAACTCTGGCATCAAATCAACATCGCATGCTGATTGATGTTAACTTCTGTCTGATGCATGTTACTAGAGCTGCTTAGATGCTCACACAGGCTCTTTTATCAAGATGGTGTCCATCACATGCATTTCAGTCTCCGTTTTGTTATGATCAAGTGAGGAGACTGAATCAGCTTCCCTCACATTAACCACTTCTTGGTCAATCACAATCCTTGATTGTTTTGTGCACACAGCAATCATACTTCAATTGAAACATAACTCACCAGGGCTTGAAGGTGCCAGTTATCAATGCTTTCTTGAGTGAAAGACAAAGGTATCTTGCTTTCTGCTGCTCCTTAGAGAAATGCAACATCAAACAAGCATACCAACACTCTTAATGAGTATAAAAAGGAAGCCTCTTGATTGGTAAGGGGATCAAGGGGAAGAAAGCAGGAAATTGGATTGGGAAACATATCAGCCATGACTGAATGGTGAAGCAAACTCAATTGGCCGAACAGCCTAATTTTGCTCCTAAAGCTTATGGTCTTATGGGACAGGCAACAAACATTGGAATAGCCAGAGAAGTCCCTATTGCATCAATGAATACATTTAACAACAACCTTTTTCAATTTCTGCTGCATTATAACAGAAAACGCCAAAAGCAAGAGGTTCTGACATTGAGGCTCTTTAGAGAAGGTGCAAGTTTCACTAATTGGCATACTTGTGACCTATTTAATTGGTTTAACACTGGTCTTCATTTTAATATCAGTAAAGAAACTCAAAGAAGCAAGTTCCTACTGATAAAAAAACAGTATAAATGTTGCTCTATGTGAAATTGAGGAACAAGTGAACTGTATGTAACCATTAGAGAAGAGACAACACAGCATCCCACAAAATGCAATGTTCCATACATGAAAAATTCAAAGCATGGTAAAAATGCTGACTTCTGAACTGGGCTATCCTAGGTTCAATTTTCTAATGCCCCTTTTAACCAAGCATTGTCTATAATTAATACAGAAAACTGACTTCAGTCCTCTCAAATTCCATTGTATGCATTGTTAAATTCCACAACTATCAGCCTCTTGCATATCAATATGCACACCTAACTTTCAATTTCTTATCTACTCTTTTGAGCTATTTCTCAATGATTGTCTCCAGCCACATATTTCAACTTGAGCTTGTTTCCTGCTACCACTGTTTGCTTTCTCTTGCTCTCTACTTTCAAAGCACTCTATAAATCTCCTTCATTAAGTGCTTCCTCTCCATTCCTCAAACCCCTCATCAGTGTTTTCCTATCCCTTGTCTGACACTTGTTCGGCATGTATATAGTGCTCAATTATGTGCTTTTGTGAAAGCAAAAGCTGTTATTTTCTGAAAAAAACACCTGTATTAATTTGGCAAGTAACAGAATGTCTTTATACATTTAATCGAAATATAACTTTGACCCAAACATATTTCAAACTGCAGTCTCATTTCGGAAGGCTTGGTCTGGCCATTTTTTAGGAACAAAACAACAGGTGTAGGTCAGTCAGCCTATTGAGCCTGCTTTGCCATTCAACACAGTCATGGCTGATTGCATACTTCAATGCTTTTTATCCACACTATCTATATAACCATTTATGCCATTGGTAATCAAATATTTATCAATCTCTCCTATACATATGCCTAAAGGCTGAGCTTTCACAGTTCTCTGTGATGGAGAATTCCAATGATTCAGTATCCTCTGACTAAAAGCGTTTCTCATCATGATAAAAATGGCATCCCTCTTCTTTTTATACTGTGCCCCCAAACTGAAGACACAGCTTACTTGCAACAACCGTGCCAATTTTGTTGAGTTTCAATGAAATCACCTCTCATTCTTCAATACTCCAGAGAATACAGGCTCAGTTTAATCAATCTCTCTTCATAGGACAGTCCTGCATTCCCAGGAACAAGCCTGGTGAATCTTCATTTCACTTTCTTCTTCGCAAATAATATCTTTCCTGAGATAAGGAGCCAAAAACTGCATAAAATACTCCATATGTGATCAAATCAAGCTTTTACACAACTGAAGCAAGTAACACAAGGAAGAATTTCTCTACTTTTGCTGAAATACTAATCTTTAATTATATTATTTTGCTTCAAGTAATAAATATGGGAATTGCTCCTGTTGGATTTATGGTCATGGAAATTGGAGGAAATTTCCTCTAAGAACCAGAAAGAAATAAATTCTTTATTGAAGAATGATCCAGTTCCTTTACAGAACATCTGCAAACAATCTATCAATAAAGTAACTTCCCAAAAGATGTGACTTATTGGTTTAACCTCTTTTCATTTATGATATGGTAGGGGGACATTTGCGACTGGCAACTCTGCCAGAACCTCTCAGCTCTACCTGACAGCGTACATTTTGTCTGTGTATACAAGAGAATCTGACATTTCATTGTCAGCTGAGGCAATTGCTCCAAGATATGTCACATGGATTACTCCATCAAGCATATTTTTTGTCTCATATTGCGATTATTATTAAAGATTCTTCTTGCAACTTTTGTTGTCAACAGGGTAGTTACATTAAGACTCTTGTTAGATCAATTTCAAGGCACGCTCTTTTGAGACACATGGATTGATACTGTACATCATTGGAACCAACCACTGGTAGCCTGATGTTAGGCTAGAGTGAAAACCCCAATCCACCTACCTACACTGGTTCTAAGAATTCGTTCAGTTAACAGTGGTAGAGACTGAACCTCAAGTGAGGTTTATCAAAGAGACACTTATCTTAACAAGGTTTAATTTACTGCATGATAAGAATGGTTAGATGTTTTCACGAAGACTATTGGTAGCCAGAGACCTCAAACTGAACAACTTGATCCTCCACCCAGACTGTATGCAGTCAGAATGGGTGCAGCCTAACGCAACCTCCAACATTATCCCTTTCTAAACTACAAATAGTTTCTACAACAAATAACATTAAGAGTGAATAGACAATTGGACACAAGGCACGTTTCACTCACAGAATGAATAGTCAACAAGCACAAAGCAAAGAATGGAAATGGATAGTCACGATGGTAGAACAACTCCTTTAAGCTATTTTTTACTTGAAAGAACACTGTACATTATCATTTAAAAAAATCAATTCCATAAAAGATTCCAGCTCTCAAGCTGCTTTTGAAAATGATTACAAGTTCACCCTTTACCTAGTTAGTGTTCTAGCTCTGTGCATCCTGTTTCAAGGCCAAACACACCATTGTACATTATGAAGGAAACTGAGTAAGACCCGGAGGAGGAAGAAATACAGAACCTGAGTCCCTCAGAGGGTTCAGAAAGCAAATGGTGACCCTGACAAAGCACTAAATAGTATTTTTTAAATCGACAAGAATTTTTTGCCCTAAACAGAGTCACTTATTTGGGATATTAGTTAAATAATTTGTGCTTCATGCCAGTAATGAACTGTTTAATTTTAAAATGCACTGCTTCCATATAAATGTTACATGGAGATGAAAACTGTCAGCAAAGTTATTTGTCCTTTACAGTGGTTCTAAGAACAAATGAGCAAGAAAATGTCTTCAACAGACCCAGAGTTCTCTGATCCTATTTCCATTTGAGAATATCTATTCTAACACTGTTCACTTACATTAAACAAACCTTTGGTATTAACACAGATAGTCATCCAATGCACAAGCCTTCTTAAGCATGTATTATTTCGTGACTGCTAATCAATCTCCATAGGCATAAGTAGTAATTATAAAACAAAACTCTTCTGGTCCTACCTTTCTTTCTAAATAGCTTTCTCTTCTTACAGCCTATTTTTCAATTTCTTTTTTATGTGGCTCACATTTATACTATCTGCCATTTATGCACTTGTCTTTTTGTCTCTATGTCCATATCTTATACATTTCCTTTTAATCTTTCTACACAACATCTCTCATCACATTGGACACTTCTCCAATCTTAGTCTGGACTTTAACCATTATCTATTTTGTCAGATCAAGTCTTTTGATCCTCTGTTGCCATTTCACATCAAAATATTAAAAGAAATTCATATGATGATAACCCATTCAGTTCAACCTATTAACAGACTCCTCCTCAGCTTGTAAGAGGCTATTACACATACAAAGTAACAAGAAGCACACCCTTGCAGCTCATTACAGGATACTGCATATTCAATATTATCACTGCATAATGTTGTACCCTCACATCTTGTTACAGGATATTGCACAGTATAATAAAACTGGATAACATCACACGCTCTGAGCTTATAACAGGATACTGTACTACACATTACGTCACATGACTGCATGATGTCACCTTGCATCTTCTAGATGATGCTGCACAATCACTGTAATGTCCTTGCAAAATATCATATCCTCAGCTTCTTGTATCTAGGATGCCACACACCTGAATAATATGTGCTATCATGATACAGTGGCAAGAAGCATGCTACACTTTTAAGAAGGATAACTCCAGTAAAGTAAGTACTACCCATGTAAGATTAAATAGAGCAGTCCTGCTTTGAGAAATAGATGAACAAATGAGCCTTGTTTATGCTAACTGATTGCGTGCATGATATATAAATAAAGATTAGCTCAATGCAAACATTCTGGATGTGCGAAACCAATGAAACAAAGCAAAATGTTTGCTCTGACATTGGAGATTTAGAAGTGATAGAAAACAGGAACTTTTCTAAATTGATAAAACTTGATTTTTTTAAGAGAAATGATGGTCAGGTCAGTTTAATTATTAATAAATGACGGTTGTTTATTTATGAATTAATACTTATTCATAAGCTTCCTCAAGAAGATGAGAAAAACCAGCCCTGGCCCACAAATTAATCAAAAGCTAGCTGTTTGGTCTGAGACACACAAGATAAACAGTGACCCATGAAAAAAATAATCATTGTTTATCTCAAAAGGATTCACTCATGGAGCTCTATTTTTAAACATTTTCTATGTATACCGATATAGCTAAATCAATCAATACAACGATGTTTTCTCCAAAGCCGAGCATAAGAGTTCACATCCATTTTGCTTTATCTCACTAGGCTTGGCAATTTGTAAATTGTTTATATTAAGTTGATCTTTATGTATATATCGTGCATACCAATGATTTACATCGATCAAGGGTGATTCACCCATTCCAGTTCTCATAAGTGGCTGTCTTGAATTAATTCAACATTACGTCAGTGGATCATTAGGTTATAGTGTCTGTCTCTGTAAACTTGCTCTTTGGTAACCAGCCAGCAATTAATATTTGAAAACAAGTTGGAAAGGAGAGGGTTCTCTTGTCACTTCAATATCCCTCAATTTTATTAATTTCAGTCATCCTCAACATGCAAAATAAAAACTTAAAGAGCTGCAGATGCTGTAAATCAGGAGCAAAAACAAAGTCGCTGGAAAAGTTCAGCAGGTCTGGCAGCATCTGTGAAGGAAGAAACAGAGTTAACGATTCCAGTCCAGTGACCCTTACTCCAAATGGTTCTGAGGAAAGGTCACCGGGCCCGAAACATTAACACTGTTTTTTCTGCACAGATGCTGCCAGACCTGCTTAGCTTTTCCAGCAACTTTGTTTTTGATCCCCAACATGCTGCTGGTCAGGAGAATCTAGTCATTGGGAAGTGGTGTGAAGTGACAATTTCTAACACCTGGGAAGCATAGTTTTGAACTCCTTTTCCTCACCTTCCGCATACCAATATTCCAAAGAAATGGGCAAGACCTACTAAATTTGCCTCAATCACAAGATACCTCTACGCAATACCTACATAAAATGATTAAAAATCCCATCCTTTTTTTGATACAGTTATGGCCTACTTCCACTATGATGTGAATTTAAACTTTGATTGCTTTAAAATAAACTCAAGCTTAGGTGTGTATTCTAAAGTCCAATTCACAGAACTTGAAATTGATCATGAAAATGCACATTATTTGTTTTACAAAGCAATGAGGAAATTAATCATCCAGCACGAAGATTATATTGTGCTAAACAGTGTTTATAGCACAAAAAGAACAGCCATTGAGCTTCATTGCTGCAGACCAATGTTTACTCTCTACAGGAGCCTACGCCCATCTTGGTTTGTCATACATCAACAAGATATCCTTCCATTCCATTAAAGATCTGTCTAATTTCTTCTTCACTGCATCAATGCTAGCGGCTGCAATTACTTCATGAGATAGTGAGCACCACATTCAAACTACATTTTAGGAGTAAATTTCTCCAGATTTGTTCATTGAATGTAATGTGAATAACTTAAAGTTAGGCCCATTGTTCTGATCTCCCTGAAAATAGAAATTTCTTCTCTATAACTTCCACAAAAAAACTGCCATACTGTAATAATCTCTATCAGGTCACTGTTTATTCTTCTGTTTTGAATGGAGAAGAACCCTCGCTTGTTCAAACATTCAGGAATGTGTATATCTTCTCAAGTAATGCTTTATATTAAATGGAGGTCATAACTTTGCACAGGGACAACAACAGCAGAATTTGTAAAACCTTCCCCTAAGCCAGGTATGGAGATTGGAATGCAATTAATTGGGTGGGAAGGTTTCTAGTGGGGAACGCTGCTACCTTCCTGCTTTGCTTTGAGTAAAGTCTGGGACAGGAAGGCTAATAAACTCATGTTCTGCATTGCCTCAGACCTTAACACAGTTTAACTCAATCACCATGTGAGAGACACAAAACACAAACACAATCAAGTGGCGCTTGTGGGGTTCATGGAAATTTCTTCACACTAAGGCATTTGATACTTGTTTGAGGCAATCCTTACCCGCATAGAAGGGACCCAGTGAATGCTAACCAACTGCTCTTTTGATCCTGATGCTCTTCCAAAATCTCTCCCTACCCCTGACCAACCACTGTGGCCCCCACTTTAAAACCTCAATCTTGTCTTCATTCATCTGCAATTCTCTCTGGATGCATTGCCAGAAGCTGCCACTGCTCCCAGTGGCACTGAATAATGGGTAGCTGCTTGGTCTCATATTGACAGTGATGGTGTTAGTGGCATTGGTGCAGGTACTAGTGGCAAGAGTGCTGGGGGGTCGTGATACTGGTGCAGGTGATGTTAATTGTGCTGATTGTGGCTTTTTGCTACCAGTGTTCTTTAATATGGGATAAGGCCACCATAGTCCGATTGAATATCTATTTGACACTTCATTCAACTGGCTATCCCTAAAGAAGGTAACTCAGTCCTCATGCCAGCTGAAAAGACCCTTGTTATCTCACGTAAAGCCACCTAAGTGTGGTCACAACAAGGTTCAATATACATTGACATAATCCCTCTGCTTTTCAATTCTTTCCCTCTCAAATTAATGTCAGTGATGTTTTATGTAGTCATTAACCTGAATAATTACTGACTGTTTTCCAGAACATACTACTTCTCTACCATTTCAAAGATTTATTTTGCAAAGAATATATGTCATCCTTATTCTACGCGTCAAAGCATACTACCTTTCATTTATCCAT
The DNA here is from genome assembly GCF_030684315.1 of Stegostoma tigrinum. Taxonomy (NCBI): domain Eukaryota; kingdom Metazoa; phylum Chordata; class Chondrichthyes; order Orectolobiformes; family Stegostomatidae; genus Stegostoma; species Stegostoma tigrinum. The sequence goes on from NC_081354.1 coordinate 32,409,982, forward strand.
ATTGAAGTCTGTCAATGGTATGCCAATTCTGCAAGTTTATTAATGTGTTCTTGTATTCTGTTGCACTTCTTGGGAATAAGCATTTCTTAATTTTGCTGCCATCTGCAAATCATAGAATCCGGTAGTGTGGAAGAAGGCCATTTTGCCCATTGGGTCCATACCACCCTTCCGAACAGCATTCCAAGTAGGCCCACCCCTCTACTCTATCCCTGTAATCTTGCATCTACCATGGCTAACCCACCTAGCCTGCACATCCCCAGACACTATCAGCAATTTAACATGGTCAATCTGCCTAACCTGCACATCTTTGGACTGTGGGAGGAAACCACAGAATCTAAAGGAAACCCACACAAGTATGGGAAGAATGTGCAAATTCCACACAGTCAACCCAGGCTGGGTTCAAACCCAGATCCCATATGCTGTGAGACAGCTGGGGCTAACTGTGTTGCCCCCTGCAAATTTTGATTCGCATTTATGATTCCCAATTTCACATCATTTATGTAAACCATGAACAACTGTGTTCCAGCACCAATCCACAGTCTGAGTCACTACCGTTGACCCGAACCCTCTGCTTTCTGTTTATTAGCCAGCTTGCTCTCCTTTTTCTACTAGTCTCCTAATTCTAATTGTTCAACAGATTGAGGTCTTGTTACATCCACCAAAAGATTTAATATTTAGGTGTAGTTCTTTCTCATGTGGATGATCACACAGATTCAATCCTCAAATTTTGGTATCAAAGCATTTCTAATTCTCAATGACATTGTTTATATTTTTCTATAAGTTAAAATGTCTGTGCCTGTTTGACCCCAAAGCAAAATAAACTGTTCAAAATTAATTTTTTATGCTAACAAACCTCTAAAATTGTGAGTGGAAAGGTATGTGTTTCCTTTACTGGTCTTCCCAGATCATGAACAGTTGCACCTTAGAAAGCGGCCTGCTACATATTAGACCATTGTAAGTGGCCTGTTAACATACCTCTAACAATGCGGCTGTGAACAATTTATTCAAACATGCAAGATATGATAATGATGATTCATCTCCTAGCCCTCACTGCAATGAGCTGAGGTTTGAAATTTCTGACAAGGTAACCGCAAGCATAAGCATCTTTCTTGCCAATCTATTATGCTAAAGGTTTAATTTTCTGTCCAGATGGGCCAACACGCTGCCAATAACCACTATGTCATAGGGAAGTTCACTAAACAGGCTTTTAAGACACTTTTCTCTAGGTTATGGACCTTACAGGCTGGTCACCATTTATAGCCCAACTTTAACAGCCCTTGGTGGTGAGCTAAACATCATGTGTTGTTGGTACATCTGCGGTGTTGTTAGAAAGAGAGTTTAGGAATATGACCCAGTGACCATGAAGGAACAATAATATAGTTCTAAGTCAGGATAGTGTTACTTTGAAGGGAACTCAAAGCAAGTAGTGTTCCCTCGCATCTGAGAGGAGAGCCTAAAGCTGATGGTGTTCCCATGCACCTGCTACCTTTGTCTTTCTAGATGGAAAAGGCTATGGCTGTATAAAGTATCTTGGTGAATTGCTGCAGCACATCTTGTATATGGAAAACACTGCCGCCACTGTTTGTTGTGGTGGAGGGAATAAATAATTAAGGTGTTCGATGGGGTGCCAATTAAGTGGGCTGTTTTGGTTTGGAGGTGTTGAGATTCTTGAATGCTGTTGGAACTGTACTTTTCCAAACAAATAGAGATTACTCCATTACACTCCTGACTTGTGCCATGTAAATGGTGGACAGGCTTTGGGAGTCAATGAGTAAAGTACTTTTTGCTGAATTCCCAATCTCTGATTTGCTTTTGTGGCGACTGTCTTTATAGTGAAGATAGGTAATTGTACCTTCTTCACAATAACACTCAACACTGAAGCCCCCAGAGACGTATCCTCAGCCCCCAACTGTGCTCTCTGTACATCCACAACTGTGTTACAAAATTCTGAATGAACACCATCTACAAATTCACTGATGACACCACTGTAATAGGATGGATATCTAACAATGACAAGTCAAAATATAGAAGGGAGACACAGAGCTTGGTGATGTGGTGCAATGAGAATAACCTCTCTCTCGATGTTGGCAAAACTAAAGAACTGATCATTAATGTTAAAAAAAAGGAGAACATACCCCCATCGCCATTAATGGAACTGATGTTGAGAGGGTGGAGAGCATCAAGTTCCCCGGTGGGACAAGAACCAACAACCTGTCATAGATTTCCCACTTAGATGTGATGGTCAAAAAGGCACAACAACGTCTCTTCTTCCTCAGGTAACTCAAGAAATTTGGCATGTCCAAAGGACCCTCACCAACTTCTACAGATGTGCCACTGAAAGCATGCTGTCTGGGTGCATAACAGCCTGGTATTGCAACTGCTCCGCCCAAGACCATAAGAAACTACAGAAGGTGGTGTGCATGGCCCAGACCATCACAGAAACCAACCTTCCATCCATGGACTCCATTTACACGGCTCATTGCCACGGAAAGGCTGCTTACATCATCAAAGACCCACCGTACCCCAGTAATGGTCTCCTACAACCTCTTCTGTCAGGCAGATGATACAGAAGCTTGAACACACACACAAGCAGGTTCAGGAACAGCTTTTTCTTGGCTGTTGTTAGGCTCATGCATGGATTCTCTAGCCTCAAATAATTACGGTCTTGATAACATTGATTTCGCCTCATGGACGCTCTGTGCAATGTAATGTATATGCCTTTGTCAAAGTCATTTTTTACAATCTTTGATCTGTACATTCTTGCTTACTATGATCTGCCTGTACTGGTTATAAACAAAGCTTTTCACTGTACTCCGACACACACAATCGTCGATCAATCAATCAATATTTTTAGTTTCTAGTCAATGGTAGCCTCCAGTGTGTTGATAGTTGGAGACTCAGCAATGAGAATGCCATTGAATGTCAAGAGGTGGTGGCTGCCTTCTCTTCTGTCGGGGGTGGTCACTGCGGGACACATGTAGCGTGAATATTACTTGCCACTTTTCAGCCCAAGCCTGGATATTTTCCCGGCTTTGCTGAATGTTAACATAAATTGCTTCAGTGCTGCAAAGTACAAATTGTACAAAACTGGATTGTACTCTAGGACTTCAGATTGGATAAAGTGCATAAAAATCTGCCCAATGATATAGGAGTGGATCCTGAGCTGCAGAACTGATCTTTAACTGAATGGTCTGACAATTAATTATAATGGACACTATCCTGAGACTTGCTCTTCTACTCTACTGTGTCTTTCACAATGTTTAGTCCTAACGGAAGCAATAACCATTATTTAGTATTTTTATACAAATATATTTGAATAAATTAGCATTTCAAATATGATGAACATTGATCAAATGTGATTGTTTGACATTGATGGGCCCTCCTGATGTACAATATATCCAAAGCTTTTAATTACATGAATGGATGCCTCAAAACATAATTATGGGGAAACAAATTACTCAAACTACAAATCAACTTAAAGATGATTTTAATTTTTTTTAATCTGCAGTAACTGAAGTTTTAAAAATTCTTACTTTAAATCTCTTTCTCTACTATCTTTTTTTCAAAAGAGAAAGGCAATCAAGGCTCCATTTAGTTCAACAGACATCATCAATTTCATTTATTGTTCAGCTCAGCAGGTACATTTAATGGCACAGTTCTGTCTTCCGCCAACAGTCAGTTTCCATTACTCAGATAGGCAAATCACCACAGGTTGTTGAAATTTACTTTCAGAAGTGATGAATGAAAATTAATCTCACTAAAGACTTGGGATTCAATTGAGGGTATTTTCACTGAATCAATTACATGCACTGTCACAAAAAAGGGAAACCAAGCAAAGAGTTATCCAACTGGGATACTTCAGAAAAAAAAGTACATTTTGTACATTATATTGTAATGCATTTACTTTGCTATATTTTCTACATTCACTTTTGTATATTCGTTATATCTCTGAATTAATGCAGCTAATTGACCTGGATATAATAATGATATTTTGGAAGCAATGCAGGACTGTGGAGAAAATGCCAAGTACCGCACCTGAGAATTAATTTTAAAAATTGTTAGCTGGATGAGAAACATTAATTGCTAAAATATATTAACTTGCTTACTGATTTTTGTTTGACTTGGACCTGTAAACACTTTTGCAATTTACCCTATGGTCATCCTGTAATATTTGCACGATGCATGAAAATGTCTTTCTCCAATAATTTACCATGCAACTTTCTCCTGAAACACAGCATCAACCCAACAGGCTGCTATTGGTTGTCAGCAAAAAAACAACCCCTCAGTTTTGATTAAATGTCTCGCCATTTAATTAGAGTGGGAGCCGTCAGTCTCCTTACACACTTTGGATACCTTGTACGCTTCAGATAAACGTTAGTTTTCACCTCATTTGTACAAATTTTATCCAGTGAGGTCAATTAACAAACCACAAAAGAAAAACATTAAGATTGAGGGTTGCAGCACTAATAGCAGACAACTGTTAACACGTGTGATTCACAACATTGGGACTACAATATGTTATTCTTCTTCTCTTCGTATTTATTGAAAACACATTCCACAAGATCTTGCCAATTATTTGCCAAATATTTATGCATTTCGGTAATAAAAGTCCAGAATTATTGGCCATTAAATTTGTACAACAGCTATGCAAGGGTCAAAAACTCGAGGCAGCATATTTAGTCAAGTCTGTGGCTTACTGAACTGTGTGCCTTACAGTTTTAATTTATTGCTTTAGGCTGGAACAATAAATCTAAGCCAAATTACAAAACAATGTTGAACAGGATCGGCAAACTGTTTCCACTATCTTGGATGCCCAATAACACGAAAGGTTTGGAAACATTCATGAAAACTCAGGGTACATGGAGAAATTCTGTCTGCTATCCCAGTATACATTTGTTACATGCACAATCCTTTTTAAATTATATGTAAAAGAAGATAATCTTCTGCAAGTGTTCTGCAAGTTAGGATTGTCCTTGCTGCACCGGTCAATGGTGTGTTCAAATAAATGTCTTTGTCGATCAAGCTATTGCACATCGTATTATAGATTAACCCTACACAAAACATTGCCCTAGTTATTTCCTTTAATATTGTTCAGTGTTTTGGATAAATCCTCTGCTCAATACAAAAAATGTCAGTGTTTGCACACTTTCATTAATCCTGACACCAAGTAATAACTAACTGAATTCAACTGAAGCTGCCTCGATTCATCTTGTACAGTACATTACCATCAATAAAAAGAAGTGCACTGAATCCTATGAGGATTTAATAAAGAAGTGACCTTCCGTGCTCTCGATTTGCTTGGGAAACTTCTCCACCTGCCTCAAGAATTACAGGCATGCCACCCACTTTCATCTACTTTAATACCTGCCTCTCTCTCACTCTGGGAGAGAAACAGCCTGCAATAGGGCAGAAAGTGGGGCAGTGTGTTAAGCAGCAAAATAATGGCCAGGCATGAAAAGGTGTTCATTAACCATCTTGTTGTAAAATAATCTTCCGTGTTGAGTGACCACACGATATGACAGAATATTACATTTGTTTGAAAATGAATTGGTTCAATCTAAAGCAAGGGTGGTAAAATTGAATAAGGGAAATTATGAAGACATGAGGCACAGATTTGCCAAAGTACAGTGGGAAGCGACATCAAAAGGCATGACTGTACGTTAGCAATGGATGGTCTTTAAAGAATTATTACATGATTCATTCAAGGTGCAAAAAAACAGAAAAAAGGGCAGTCAACCGTGGCTGACAAAGGAAACTAAGGATTGTACAAGTTTAAAAGGCTTACAAAGATGCCAGAAATACAAGTAAATCTGAGTATTTGGAAGCTTTTTAATACAGCAAAGCAGGTCCAATAAAGTAATAAAGGAGAGGAAAACAGAGAAATGGCAGTGATGCTAAATGATTATTCTGTTTCAGCTTTTACTGAGGAAGATACATGAAACCTTCCAGAATTAGTCACCCAAGGGATTAGGGAGGAGGACGTGGTGAAGGAAATTAATAAAAAAGGCTCTGGAGAAATTAATAAGGCTGAAAGTTGATAAGTCCCTAAGACTTAATATTCTACACCCAAGAGTGTTGAAGGAGATGCAATAGAGATAATTAATGCTTTGACTGACCTATCTCCTCCCTACCTCCCCATCAACACTCACCTTTACTGGCTCCAACCCCACCTCTTTGACTTGTCTGTCTTCTCTCTACCTATCTTCTCCTCAATCCATCTTCGATCCGCCTCCCCCCTCTCCCTATTTATTTCAGAACCCTCTCCCCCTCCCCCATTTCTGATGAAGGGTCTAGGCCCGAAACATCAGCTTTCCTGCTCCTAAGATGATGCTTGGCCTGCTGTGGTCATCCAGCTCTACACCTTGTTATCTCGGATTCTCCAGCATCTGCAGTTCCTATTATCACAGAGGAGGAATGAACAGACCATGCTAGCATTAGCAGACTGTGAACAGCGGAGTACTGCGATGATCAGTCATGAGCTATTTACAGCATAGATCAAAGACTTGGATAAGAGATTGAAATGTAATATTTTAAAATTTGTGGATGATAAAAATCTAAGCAGGAATTGTGAAGAAAATTTGGACAACCTTGAGCCAGTAAAGGTGAGTGTAGATGGGGAGTTAGTGACCAACCCCCATCCTAAGTCCCCACCTACATTCACCTTTACTGGCTCCATCCCCATCTCCTTGACCTGTCCGTCTCCTCGCCACATTTGCTCCTTTATCCATCATCTGTCCACCTCCCCCTCTCTCTATTTATTTCAGATTCATCTTCCCCTCCCCCATTTCTGAAGAAGGGTTCAGACCCAAAATGTCAGCTTTCCTGCTCCTCTGATACTGTTTGGCCTGCTGTGTTCATCCAGCTCTCCACCTTGTCATCTCAGATTCTCCAGCATCGGCAGTTCCAACTATCTCTTAGGATGAATGATCAGTTTCTGCTGCATATATCTTATTTCGGTAATTATGTAATGGTGGTAATGAGCAGCTTCTATGATTTGGATGTTAGAGTTTACATAACACAGGGTGTAATTTTGTTAGGTTCCCCAATGGAGGCCACCGTGACTGAGTGCCTTGGTTTCTCCTCAGTTGGGAAACACTTCAAAGGAGTCTGCATCTGCAGTTACGATGTTAGTGGGAGAGTGAGAGAGAAGTCCCTGATGGTGGCAAAGTCCAATCCCTGATACTTGTGGTTTGTGTATATGGGCCTCAGATTTCAAGTAGTCACATTCCTCTCAAAGCTGTCTCTCCTTCTTTAAACCTCTAAGTTTTCAAATAAATTGAAGACCTGAAAGCCTCAATAGCATAGGTAATTGGCCATTCCACCTTCAACATTTTAACATCTCATCAGGTCCAAAATACCTTTTTATTGGGAACAGGAAAGTGAAGATTCATCTCACATTGTAAGAACAGATGGCATCAATTAAAATCTTCAAAGCAGCATCAATGTTTAAGCATACAATTCAGTGTGCGAAATGACACACTCACCACGCACATTAGACATTCCACATTGACGGATGCAAGAAACAAGCCATTTATTGCCCAGATAAGGAAATGGTGTCATAGGCTTCATGTACATAAATGGGCCTAAGTCCCTCAAGTTTGGGACGGCACAGTGGCTCAGTGGTCAGCACTACTGCCTCACAGTGACAGGGACCTGGGTTCAATTCCAACCTCGAGTATCTGTTCATATGGAGTTTGCACATATGGAGTCTTCCCATGCCTGTATGGGTTTCCTCCAGGTGCTCGGTTTTCCTCTCATAGTTCAAAGATGTGCAGGTTAGGTGGATGGGCCATGCTAAATTGCCCCATAGTCTCCAGACTCGTGTAGGCTAGGTCAGTTAGCCATGGGAAATGCAGGGATAGGGGGTTGGGATAATCTTAGAATGGGCAGTGTGGAATCAATGGACTGAATGCTCTGTTTCCACACTGTAGAGATTCTACCTGTCGCCAAACTTTGAATGCAGCTCCTTTTCTCCAAAGACCAATATCACCTTTGGATCACTCCCTCCTGCTCACCTGCTTCTTTCCCTCTCTCAAGTTCTGTTGGAAGTCTGCTAATCAGTGATGTAACAGTCCATAATTGAAACCATTTAACAAAATGTTTCATGCCTAACCTTTGCAGCTGGTTCCTAAGCTGAAGATATTGTCATTGTGAAAAGAAACATGAATGAAGCTAAAATGACATGTCCTCTCTAAAAAAAAGTTCACTCTAAATAAATGCAGCTCCATAATGTACATATGCTGCAAAGATTTTTTTTATGCTTGCCTTTTCTCTCAAATATTTACTTGTTTTTTACCGCAGCTCAAGCTTTATAAATCTTGAATGATTTACCACCGAAAATAATTTGCTAACAGACTTGATTAATTGGTGCAAGATTATGGTAATTGGTGCAAGCCAATTTGATATTATTGCTGCAAGTCATTAATGTTTTGCATATACTCAACATTACTCATTTTCATTCAACAGTTATGCATTACATTGGAAACACTATCTATTATTGCTGCTGCATTTCATTCCCTTTTAAATGGCCTCCAATAAATGTAATTTGGCTTTACAAGTCTGCAAATGACACACAGTTCTCTAAGAAAGCAAAATATTCCAATAAAAGGGATTACCTTTGATAGAGATCTGTAGACCAATGTCAAATATTGAGAACTGCAAGGAAGTGCACATCAGTGCTAAAAAAATGATTATACTCAGTTAAATAACAGCAACCTAGATTTAAATCTGCTGATTGAATAAATACTGAAAATGCTGATATATTATGTGCAAGTAACTATTACATAACACAGAGTGTTTGTTTGTAATACCAGGTCCACAGGGCCTGGGACTATGGAGTTAGCAGTTACATTTATAAAGTATTGAAGAGGCCACTGTAATTCATTGGCATGTTTTGTCAAAACAGATAAAGATATTCAAGAGATGGTTTGAAAGTTTGTCCCTTGGTGATGTAAATTAACTGGATTTCTATGTCTATATTTTATGGACAGCATCAAATGTGTGGCATCTGCGATTAACTGTAATACTTACCCCCATACTTCCTGTCGCTTTTTGCAATGCATATCAAAGTGACTAGGAATCTAAAACAGCATGGGATCTTTCTTAGGAGAACTGGGGCCTATCTGACCAGGCCAAGCAACTCCTTAACCAATGAGAACTCATAATAGATTGCACAGAATCTGAAATAGGCAGTGTAGATTAGAATATTTAAAGCAATGTCAACAGAAGACAAAATAAAAAGATGGAAAAAAAGATGGAATTAAGAAACAAAGATAAAAGAAAAAGAAAAAGTATTTGAGAAGAAATCTTCCCAGGCCCTGAAGGTTTTGTGGACAATGTGAGACACATGGGAAAAATCATGAGAGGTTCAACGAGGCCTTTCTCAATGATGGAAGCAACAGTTTACATTTTCCAAATTAGTTCTGGATAGTGAGATGCAATTCTTTTGAGTGAGTGGCGAAAGGCTGATTATCATTTGAATTAATATATCACCTTGTCTTGTTAATATGTTCTCTCTTTTGTCCTGCCCACCAGATAGAGACCAGATGTCGAGAATTCCCAACGTGAAAGTCAGATTGGGTATGTGTAATGTCCAGCTCACTACTCACTCCTCCACTTTAGACACCCAGTACCAGCATCACAAGCAACACTCCACAGGCAGCAAGCACACGCATCCAAAGTCCATGGAGAGTCTGACATCCAATACATGCTAGCCTCTATGCACCATCATTGCACATCCTATGCACTTAAACTATGCTTCAGTGCTTCAATATTACGCATTGGAGTACACAAGCACCTCTTATTGAAATGTTGCAGCAAGAACACTTAGCACAAACAGGCACCCCGCTCACGAATTGAAACAAGCTGCGTATGGGCTGCTTGCTTGCTTTCTTGGCACTCATTTGCTTAGCACCTATTGTGACACTTTTAGTGCTTACCAAGAGCTGAGGAAAACAAACAGAAATTTTGATTATTGTCAATGAGTCTGACTTGGGGTATGTCCTTCCTGGTGGCAACATAAAGACATCATAAAGGGTGCATAATATTCATAATATTCTGCAAGGGCAAGGGAGTGAGCTAAAAGCTGTGTACACTTTAGTACCAATGGCTTCAGAGAGTGTGGGTATTGAGGTTTAACAGTCAAATTTTCAGAAGCTGGGGAAACATTTTTAAAAAGGATCACAAATGTAGTAATGTTCAGATTATTTCCAGTGATCTGTGCCTGGGTGATTAAGGTCAGGAAATATTTTATAGGCCTTGAAAAAGTGTGCAACTGATAGAGAAACAAATCTGTACAAAATCAGTGATGTACAAGAACTACGGGTTGCTGATATTGGAAGTTTTTAGTTACCCAAGTATCAATTAGGACAAAATCAAACTAAATGGTTAGAAGGATAGAAGTATTTCAGAAATGTATTCAGAAGAAATGCTTTGGCTGGTGTGCTCTTGTTCCAACAAGAAAGGAGGCAGTGCTGGATCCACTACTGGGAAATGAGATAAATTTAAGTGCAGTTTTTGAGGGAACACTTGGGTAAGAGTTATCACTATATAATAAGATTCAGAACAGAAATGCAGAAGAGCAACACATAATCTGAACAGCAGTATCTAAATTGGAAAAGCTAATTTCAATGGGATAAGGAGAGATATAGTCAAGGCAGGATGGAACCAAAGGCTGGCTGGAAAATAGATAACAGGATAGGGGATCCGGTGGCTGAGTGGTTAGCACTGCAGCCTCACAGCACCAGGGACCCAGGTTCGATTCCAGCCTCGGATGACTGTGTAGAGTTTTCACATCCTCCCCGTGTCTGTGTGGGTTTCCTCCACGTGCTCCGGTTTCCTCCCACAGTCCAAAGATGTGCAGGCTAGGTGGATTGGCCATGCTAAATTGCCCATAGTGTTCAGGGGTGTGTCGGATGGGTCTGGGTGGGATGCTTCAAGGGGCGGTGTGGACTTGTTGGGCTGAAGGGCCTGTTTCCACACTGTAGGTAATTTAATCTAATCTAATCTAATTTACAGAGGAGCTTCAGATGCAGTTTACGTTCTAACAGTAATAAAATGTAAGGTAGCAAAACAAAACTTAAAACAGACAGTGAATACAACTAAACAAAAATGCTTCATGCACTTCAAGTGAAGTCTTCAAGTGAGAACTACAGCAGAGATTAAACTAGAAAGTGAAGAAAAAAATACACTTGCAAAGTGTGAAAATGGGAATAGAATGAGAACAAAATTACAATCAACATAAATAGAAACATAAAACTCTTCAGACATTGTGAAAATATTAAAATAGAAAGTGGAGGAATAGATCCTACTGGGGACAATGAGGGCAAAATATGTTCCAGTGTCAGACGTAAGACTTGAATATTTGCTACAGGATTTTCATTTGTGTTTCCTAATCTGATCCTGACGAATTATTAGCAGAAGAGAAGATATTAAAGGTAATGAATTGGGTGAAAACTGATAGGCAAGAACTGGAAAAGCTGGTTATGTACTGAGAGTGCTTGAAATATTTTGCAACTCAAGGTGGTAGAAGAAGTGATTGCTGGAGTTAGAAGATCTTGCTACAACCTTCTCTTCTTTCCTAGATGCAGAGGATTGGAGGGTATCAAGCCTGATATCCTTATTAAAAGAAAGATGAAAAGTAAGGCCTGTTAATTCCAAGCCAGTTAGTCTAACATCAGTGATGGATAAGGTTTTAGAAACAATAATCGGAGAAAACAATCAACAGGCACTTAGAGAGGTTTGAGAACCACATAAAAAGCTAGTTAATAAAACTGAGGCTCATGAAATAGGAGGATCAGTGTCAAGAGAACCAAACAGTGAACCATATTATGTAGTGATTTTTAGATCAGGTACTGAGGTATTCCACAAGTGTCAGCAAGTATATAGACTTGAAACACTGAAGTTCAGTGCAAGACATCAGATTAACCTGTGATATGAAAGGTGGAGAACTAGCAAACAGATTGATAAGAAGAGTGGGGTGGTTGTATAAGTGGCCTCTTTTGGTGCTGCATGGACATGCTTACCCTAACCTCAATCTGGGAGCAATTGAAGGCATGGTTTGTGAAGTAAGTTGGTGGCCTCTGAAAACCACTTCCGTGCCCTTAACTCTGACCATCGAGACCCATCTTTCTGTGTCCCCTACCTCATGGCAAGAGTATAATAAGCCACTGGAACCTCCCCAGGTTTATGCATCGACTGGTGGATATTAGGAACACAAAATTGTCAGTCATTGACTAGCCAGAGGTTTCTGGTCACCTAAGACGTCAGTGTTGCAGCTATAATTCCTCAATAAACTTGCCTCCACTCTAACCCAGCTGTTAATGAATTTTTAGTGAGCAATTTGGTGAGCTTTCAAGGCATTGGGACCCGTGTGTTAGGTATGATCTAACACACATGCCCCCACACTTCTAAAAAAAAGTTGCAGAAATCTATCCTATGATTCCATATGCATGCACATGCAGTCACCAGGATTGCTGTTCAGTTTACTGTACAACATCTGACAGCCTGATAATTTTGTTTTTTTAACTTTGAAATTGGAGTCAACTTGTCTGTCATAGTTTTCCTCTAATACATGGAGTGGAATCAGTGGACTAATGAATTTATTATATGATGGAACATACACAAATTAATTCTGCATATAAGCATGCTTGGATGGTAGGAGGAAACAAACAGTATGACAATCATTAGGACTGCGTGTGAGGCTCACACAAGTGGGGTGGCATGGTGGCGCAGTGGGCAGCACTGGTGCCTCGCAGCACCAGGGACCCAGCCTCATGCAAATCTGTGTGGAGTTTGTACATATTCCCTGTGTCTGTGTGGGTTTCCTACAGATGGTCCAGTTTCCTCCCACAGTCCAAAGATGTGCACGTTAGGTGGATTGGCTATGCTAAATCGCCCATAGTGTGAACAGTGGGAAATGCAGGGATCAGGTAGGGGGTGAGTATGGGTGTGATGCCCTTCAGAGGGTCAGTGTGGGCTCGATGGACCAAATGGCCTGATCCCACAATGTAGCATTTTTATGAAGTCGGCTTCTCATTTTTAAAAAAAATCCATAATGATGTGCACTTGGCCCTCCACAGATTGGCACTGTAGAAACAGCAGGTGTTCAGCAGTGCAAGATCTTTGACAGAACAGAGGGTCTTAACATTTATAGTCACATGACACTTCCGACCTTTTCTTTAATAACACCAAAATGCAAAAATTGAAGAGTCTGCTGTGCATGAACACTTGGCAGAGGTTGCAACACTGTCTTTACTTATCAACATAAACCTGGCAAAATTATGTTTCCACATTTCATGGCCAATTGCCAATGGATCAGATTCCAATTTAGGCAAGGCAGAGTTTACAATAAAAATATTTAATATAAACATGATATGTAAAGCTAAATGACCAAAAAGGGAATTTCAAAAAGCAGAACAATGCTCCAGTAAACCAAACAACAAACAAAATGTTCAAGATCAAAACGACATTCAGAAAATAAAATGTTCCTCGTTAATGGCTTTGTTATGAAAACAGCTTACAGAATCTAGGTCTACAAGGTGTGCCATACTTGGCTCAGTCATCTCGCTCTTTCTTCTGAGGCAGAAAGTTGTGGGCTCAGCCAAAATCTAAAACTCTCAGCACACAGTGCTGGATTTTAGCAGAATTGGGAAGTCACCATAGACCATTATAAATGGAGGTTGGCATCTGATTCATGGATCCCTAGCCACATTCCCAGCTCCCATTACTGTAGAGTGCGCATCTGTATCCTGCACTCCTGACCTGGTCAGCTCCAAACATGCATAATGACATTTGCTTGAGACCCCAGGCACCCAGTTACTTGTACAGCTACACACAGGGAAAACACTACTTTTACTTTTAGATCAATTTCTCATTTGTTCAATAGGTATTTACATGAGATAAAGAAGTGTGAACTGTTTCCAGTTTCCGCTATTGACACTTCACGCTGATAGACATTGATATAAGATTGTTTCTTTTTCAGAAAGTTATGAATGGAAGACTTTTTTTTCAATTCACCCATGACTTTATTACTGTAGGGTTCATTAATCCTGTACAGAGTGTTGGCTGGGTGAATGGGGAGGTGCCATATTTGGCATGGAAGGGGTGGGGAGAGCTGTATAGAGGAGCATGGGTTAGCCTGGGGAGTGTTTAAGGTTGGGAAGGTGGGTGGGGTAAGGGCTAGAAGGATGTTTTTTTTTCCCTATTGTTTTTATCACAATTGAGAAAATTCCCAAAGCACTCAGCCATGCCATCCAACTGGCCAACTCCAAACCCAGCAGCCACCATTGTTGCCACCAAGCTCTTTCTGGAGCCAGAAGGCCCAAATCCTGTTAACATCACCCCACCCTGGAACAAAATTCCTACTTTGCAGGCACTGTCTTCCAAGGCAAGTGATCAGATCTGGAAAGTTCAACTCTTGTCACCTGCAAATAAGATGAAAATCCAGCCCAAAATCTAGGCTGACACTTTTGAGCAATACTGAGGGAATGCTGCTTTGCTCAAAGTCCCATCCTTTAGGTGATATGTTAAAGCAAGGCATCATCCATCATCTCCAGTGTATATTAAAGATAAAGTGGCTCACTCCCATATAGACAGCAGAGCATTTTCCTGATTTCTTAGCTAGCTTTTAACCCTCAGCCAACATTCTGTAAACAGATAGTATTCACTTCATTTGCACTCATTTGGGATACCAAGCTGTATGCAAACATATTACATCTTTTCCTTGATTCTGTAATTAGAGTAAAAGATATTTCAGTAGCCATGCAATCCTACAATTTGTAGAGGACTGGAAAATCCAATACAAATGAAAGTTTTCATAGAATCATAAAACCCTGACAGTACAGAAAGAGGCAATTTGGCCCATCAAGTCTACACTGACCTTCTGAAGAGCACCCCACTCCCACACCTAGTTCCTTACCATATCCCATAACCCCACATTTACCATGGCTAATTCGAATAGCCTACACATTCCTGAACACTATGGACAATTTCAGTACAATCAATCCACCTAGCTTGCACATTTTTGGTCTAGCGAGGAAACCGGAACTCCCAGATAAAACTGACACAAACATGGAAAGAATATTTAAACTCCACACAGACAGTCACTCGAGGCTGGAATCAAAGCTGGGTCCCTGGCACAGGGAGGCAGCAGTTTTCAACACTGAGCCACCTTGCTGTCCTTTCTTCTCATTAACTTCTACTTTAAATGGCTCAGCCTTCTGCATTTAAATCAACAATAATTCTGAATTTATTGGAGGTGGATACATGTTGAATGAAACTGTCACATAAACTGTGCAAGACTATCATGCAAAATTACTAAGTCTGATTGCAAAATCATAGGTGAAAGTCCTCCATTTGTCACATAATGATACTGCATTGGCGGCAATTCCACTGGTGAGGAGATTAGTTCCAATATAGTTAGTCCATTACTGCACCATAGCTTCAAACAATGTCAAAAGTTTAATGTAGAAGTTGATCTGAAATAGAAATTTCAATACTAGACACACTTAACATGTCACCAATGGCATTATTAATGGTGATAGTGGTAAAGTGATTGTGATTACAGGCTGGTTACCAACAACACTGCACTGACAATTCTTTTGTTGAATTTCAAAATAAAAGTTGGCATCTGTAAGAGTAATGATGAAGCTGTTGGACTGCCTAAAAACTATGACTGGTTTAGTCATGTTTCTTAGGGAAGAATGCCAGCATTTTTCAACTGGTCTGGCCTATCCGTGACTCGTGCTCCACACCAACATGCCTAATTGTTAACTACTTTCTGAGTTGGCTATGTGAAGCATTTAGTTACATTGAAGCCTTATATTTCCACAGGTCTGAAATAATGTGCTGGAGAAACTCAGCAGGTCTGATAATATCTGTGTCAAGGCAAACAAAGTTATCTCCTTAATTCCAATCTGACTCTGTGAGCTGCATAAAATTCAAACAGATACACCATTATCTTCTTAAGATAGCTAAATTTGAGCTATGTTGGCTTTGTCACTGATATCTATGTACAAAGAATGAATTTAGAACAAGGGATAAAACTTATGTATGGTAAGGAACAGGAAAAGGCCATTCCTGACATTGGTCACCCATCACAATACGTTATTGCAGCAATGTAGTAAATGAGATAAAAGCATGAACATTACTGATAATCAAAAGCATAGGGCCCACAGCTGTAATATTGGCCAGAATATGTACCTTCCACTTTACAATGGTAGATTAACAAGTAAACTAGAAAATCCTCACAAGTAGATTTACAGGAAGACAATGGGCCAGTGGCATTATCACTATTAACTTAAAAAACTCAGATCATGTTTCTGAGACCTGGGTTCAAATCCTGCCATGGATCTATCTGACTCCAGACCCACAGAAATGTGAATGACTCTAACTACCCTCTGAAATGGCCTGATAAGCCATTCAGTTGTATCTATCACTACAAAGTCTCAGCAAAGAAATGAAACTGGGCAGAAAACCTGGCATCTGCCTAGGTACAGGAAAAGACAATGGCAGATACAATTCCACAAAGACAGACATACTAACATCTGGGGGGCTAGTGCCAACATTGGGAGGGCTGCCTTAAGGACTAGTCAAGCAACAGACTGACACAGTCATTCCCATGGAATCATACTGCCCTAATCCAGCAGCAGGATAGACCCACTAGGGATGGTGGTACAGTGGGATATAGTCAGGAGGGGGTTGCCCAAGAGTTTGACATTGTCTGTGGACTCCATGAAGTCTCACAGCTTCAGGTTAAACATAAACGACCACGTACCTCCCTCCACCAGTTGATGAATCAGTGCTCTACATTTTAAACAACACTTGGAAGAAGCACGAAGGATAGGAAGGGTACAAAATGTACTCTGGGTGGGGGATTTCAAAGTCCACCACTGAGTGGCTCAGCAGCAATACTAAAGGACACAGCTACAAAACTGGCTCTGCAGCAGCTGGGGAGCAAACCAACAAGAGGGAAAAACATACTTGACCTCATCCTTTCCAATCTGTCAGCTGCAGATGCATCTGTCCATGATAGTGTCTGTATATGTAACTACTGCATAGTCCTATGGAGACGAAGTCCCACCTTCACACTGAGAATACTCTCCATCGTGTTGTGTGGGACAGACTTCAAACAGATCTAGCAGCTTGATACTGGACATCCACGAGATGTTACAAATCATCAACTGCAGCAGAAATTGTACTACAGCCCCATGGCCCAGCACTTCCCCACTCAATCATTGATATCAAGCCAAGGGATCAACATTGGTACAATGGAAAGTGCAGGACAGCATGTCAGGAGTAGCACCAGACATTCCTAAAAATGAAGTATCAAGATGGTGAAGTTTTCAAACAGTACTGCCAGCATGTCAAACACATAGACGGAAAGTGATAGACAGAGCTAAGCAATCCCACAACCAACAGATCAAATTTAAGCTCTGCATTCCTACCATATCCAATTGTGAAATGTGATGAACAATTAAACAATTCACTTCAGAAGGAAACTCCAAATATCCCCGTTCTCAAAGTTGAAACACCCCAACACGTTAGTGCAAAAGATAAGGCTGAAGTATTTCCAGCAATCTTCAACCAGAAGTGCCCAGTGAATGATCCATCTTGGTCCCCTCCAGTGGTGTCCAGCATCACAGATACCTGACAATTTGATTCACCCCATGTAATATCAAGAAACAGTTGGAGACAGTGGATATTGCAAAGACCCTGACAACGTTTTGGCAACAGTTCTGAAGACCTGTGCTCCTGAACTTGTTGCTCCATGTGCCAAGCTCTTCCAGTACTTCTACAACACTGACATCTATCCGACAATGTGAACAATCGTCCAGGTACATCCTGTACATAAAAAGCAGGACAAATCCAACCCAGCCAATTACCGCCCCATCAGTCTACTCTCGATCATCAGTAAAGTGATGGAAGGTGTCATCAACAGTGCTACTAAGCAGCACCTGCTCAGCAGCACAGAGTTTTGGTTCTGCCGAGGCCACTCAGTTCCTGACATCATTACAGCCTTGGTTCAAACACGGACAAAAGAGCTAAATTCCAGAGGTGAGGTGAGAGTGACAGCTCTTGACATCAAGACCACATTTTACCAATTGCAGCATCAGGTAGCCAAGCAAATCTGGAATCAATGTGCATCAGGGCAAATTCTCTATCGATTACAGTCATATCTGGATCAAAGGAAGATGGTTGTGGTTCTTGGTGGTCAGTCGTCTCAGCTCCAGGACTTTACTGCAGGACTTTCCTCGAAGTAATATCTGAAGTCCAATCACCTGCAGCTGCATCATCAATGACCTTCCCTTCAACATAAGGTCAGAAGTGAAGATGTTTGCTGTTGATTGCACAATGTTCAGCATCATTCCAGAACCCTCAAAGAGTGAAGCAGTCCATGTTCAAATGCAACAAGATCTGGACAGTAGCCAGGCTTGGGCTGAAAAGTGGCAAGTAACATTCATGCCACATGCCAGCATATCGCCATGTCAAAGAGATTATCTAACCCTGTACCTTAACATTCAATGGTGATCAATGAATTCCCTCACTATCAACATCCTTAGGGTAACCATTGAACAGAAACTCTACTGGACTCGTGGTGTAAACACAGTGGCTACAAAAGCTGGTCAGGGGTTAGGAATACTGTGGTGAATAACTCATCTCCTGACACTCTAAAGCTTGTCTACCATCTACAAGGCACAAGTCAGGAGTGTTATGGAATATTCCTCACTTGCCTGGATGGGTGCAGCTCCCACAACACTCAAGAAACTTAACACCATCCATGATTAATCAGCCCACTTGACTGGCACTATATCCACAAGTATCTACTCCCTCCACCACCGACACACAGTGGCAGCAGTGTTTACTATATATAAGATGCACCAAAGATCTTTAACCAGTTCCTTCAAACCTACAACTTCCATCAAGAAGGAAAAGAGCAGAAGATACATGGGAACACCACCAGTTGCAAGTTACCCGCCAAACCACTCACCATCCTGGCTTGGAAATATATCGCCATTCCTTCACCATCACTGGGTCAAAATCTTGAAATTTCCTCACTAAGGGCATTGTGGGTCAAGCTACAGCACATGGAATGCAGTAATTCAAGAAGGCAGCTCACAAACAGCTTCTTAAGGATAAAGAGACGGGCAAGAAGTGCTGACCAGCCAGCAACGCCCACATCCCACAAATGAATTAAAAAAAGTTTGTTCTTCCTACTCCAAATTCTTGCTTTCAGTTACTTAGGTATGTAATTTATTACAGATTTATAAATCACCAAACCCCTATAATGGAAATATTGTATAAATTCAGATGGCATTCAAATCAATGAAAAGTTCAAAAAGGAGAAAATAAGCATCAATTTTTGTTATTCCATTTGTAAAATCAGAAGTGTTTGACTGCAGGTTGTTAATAGTGAAGTTCACTGCGAGAAGGGAAATACTCTCCTAAAGAATAAGTGCATGTAACTTATTATTAGCTCGCCCTAGATATTATGTTACCTTTGGCAAAGCTCCAGGAAGTGAAATGAACATGCTGTGTTTTGACTAATAAATGATATGAGAGAATTAGGAAGAATTCTTATATTTTAATAGCTTTATAATTCACACTGATCATAAAGCAAGTTTGTTATCAATATTTTTCCAGGGAAACTTACATGCACAATAAAGCAACTGTTCACTTTAATTAACAATGAAACAAAGTTTGGCTTTTGTCCACTGAAGCAAAGAAGCGAAGTGAGACATGTATGCCATGTTACAAAGCACACCCTTCCTATTTCCTGCCATTACAAGAAAAGTTACAATGCCTAATAACATGGATTTAATCTATACAATTTCTGAATTCCAAATAAAATTTACAAATATCTGATTGTCTGGAATATCTCAGTATTATTTCATTTTTTTCAGAACCATGGTCCATTTCCTTCTTAATTTGCTTGGCATTTGAAAGGCAGGGAAAACCAAGGAAAGAATTAGAAAAGAAGGAGAACAGAAAATCTCTAAATACGGAATTAAAATAATAACTGTTAAGTAGCCAAAAACAAGATTACATGATAACACAGCAAGAGATAACTAATTCTTAGCGATGCATTCTTGTCAACAGTCACAACAAAAGTAGGAATACAGAAAGTGGTGTTGTTAGTGGTTGTGGGGGAGTTACTAACTGTAGCACCTCCACTTAAAATTGGTCAATCATTATGTTGCTTTCCTGACATTTGTTTTCATGTGAACAGCTCTACTATCTGGAGGTAAGTTAGATGCAGAATCATGTCCGGCAATGCACAACAAGCTAGGATACAAGTGTGACATTGTGCGGCGATAGTCATGTTTCTTCCCTGTAGCCACATGCAAAAACATGCTTAGGTTACCCCCAAGAAACTACCATTTGCTTATTCTATACCTCTATTCATTGTTTGACAAACACTTTGAAATAATTTTTGAGAAAATTTAAATGGTAATAATTTAAAACAGACAGTCTTAACTGCAATAGACACAATGACATACTACTGTCTGCAAAGGAGGCGACCCTAAATTGTTCATTATTATTGGGTAGGTTGTGTGTAATGTGTAACCTGTCCCAACTGCTTGCCTTCAGAATAAGGTTGAGATCCAAGGCCTGATTTCTCTCAATTTGTGGGCACCTTCATTTGAAACAAAAAGATCATATTAATTTCTCCTCTACTGTTCACCTAATGCTGTTTTCTTTGTTTAGTTACATGCAGACTTAAATATATTTAAGAATACACTTTGAAACAAGGTATTACCAACACAACATTTTAACCTCGAAGACAAACAAGAAATGATGCCCCTTGTCTTGAAACTAATTTTGTCATGAATAGGAATTGGTTTACCCTTAAGCTAATGTATGCAAAACTGTTTAATAATTGAGTCCCAGCCTGACACTTTGGGCAACTTCTCATTCTTTAGTGTAACTGTCTTAAATTGTTTGTAGGACTTCAACACTGAAGCCTAGAAGCAGCTAAGCATTGCCTCCTGATTGACTTTATCTTCTTTTGCTCTGGTCAATTTTGGTGGTATTTTGCACTATGGACTTTGATTACTTTTTCAGTTTAAAGACGAGAGGTAACAGTCACCAACAACTGAGTCCTGAAAAACACCAAGAGTTAGCAGCTATTAAACAGAAAGCTCACCAGTATCACTTTGTTAATAGCCATGTCTAAAGGACATATTGTTAATAAAATCCATACTTTACATTTATATTAAGATAACAAGTGAGGTTTATTGGGAAATTAAGGTGATAGAAGTAATTTATCATAAGCAATTTTAAACATAATTTACGGTAAGTGTATGAATAAATATTATTGAAATTAACTAGAATTATTTATTGCAGTGAAAGTTCAAACTGACACTGGAATACCTAATATTGTGCAAAATCCGCGCTGCTGCAATGAAAAATTGCTTCAAATACAATAGCAGATCAGCCCAATGTTACTGTTACGTGAAGCAATTACAATATCAGTTTTTTAATGTTTGTTTGCGTTCATTTGAAACAGCCTTCCTGCACACACCCTTAGCTGCACTTCCTGTCTGGACACCTAGAAGCATATAATAAAATGATCCTCAAAAGTAGCTCAGAATTGAACTGATGGAAAAGCAAATATTTCCATTTGTTAGCTGGCAGCACAGAGTCAAAAACAAAGGGACTACAGTAGCAGTGCCAACCCACTCCTTCTCCAGCTAAGTATAATGACTACAGATTCATTCTCACTGCCACGTTAGCTAAATGTTTAGTTATTTTTTACTCTGTTCCAAATTAAACAATTATTAAAAAAAAACAGTTCCCTATTTCTGTTTAGGCTAAGTTAAACATTATGTTTGAATCACTTTATAATGAGGCAGTAATTCTGGTTAAGATCGTAATTTAGACTCTAACTTACAGTTACTTCCATTCAAGTCTCAGAGATGACTGGCAGAATTTATGCCTAGTGGTGAGTTTGGTGGTAGGGACATTTAGTCAGATGATGATGATGATGATGCCGTCTACCTGCCATTGACGCGACTAAGTCAGTACCGCACTACTGCCAAATGAGGCTCTTAGGTGCACAATTAATACAATGAATTACAGTACATTACAGTACAGTCCCATTAGTACTGGCAGACCAGGCAACTTCATACTGATAGCAATTATTCATATTTAAGTGCAGGCTTTAACGTGGTTTATTAGTGCAAAGTTTCATTCTTAGGTCTGATTAGCTTTTAAGTGATTAAGGGTGTCTCTGATTATAAGCAGAAACAGAATTACCATCACCTCTTATCCTGTGGCATATAAAGAACAGGCATTAAGGGAATACAAAAGGTGATTAGAGTAACTTATTACGTGTGAATGAATGTAGAAATTAGGTTGAGCTGTACATTTTCTAGTGGTGTTTATTTTAGTGCTGTCTAAAGGAGGAAATTACGATGGGTAGTGATAGAGGACAGGTAAGGAATGTGGTACAGTTGGTGAACATGGAGTTGTGTTTGAGGTGACTGCTTTTGGGAGGAACTTTGTATTTTTAAGAAAGACAAAAAAAAGGACAAATAATCCAAGGCCAATCATGGATTGAAACCAAGCTCAGAAATTCTTCTTCAAATGGCTTCAGTGATTTAAACCAGCCCAGGAGAATAAACAGGCACGTGGCACGTGGTAATTTAGTTAACTTTTTAAAGCTGCTTCCAATCAGGAATTAGTCGAGCACTTTGCAGGATCAAGGGACACAGTTATCAGAATAACAAGTAGCTCATTTAGAACTGAGATGAGGATGACTTTCTTCAATCAGAAGGTTGTGACATTTTAGAATTCTGTACCCCAGAGATATGCATGGGTTGCATTTATATCACAATGTTGATACAACTTCTTCAATATAAATTTTTAGTGTCAGAACGAATTTGCTCATCTTTATCCTGTGCCCATGACAAAAGTGCGCCAAACTGGGAAGAACAGCAAATTACTTGTCACAAGCAGATGAATATAACAGCTACTAGTTTTTAACATCAAACAAGTTGGACATGTAAAACCAAATCAGCTATAGTAGCAACAAGGTGTAGAGCTGGATGCGCATAGCGGCCAAGCAGCATCAGAGGAGCAGGAAAGCTGACGTTTCGTGTCTAGACCCTTCTTGAAGGTGGAGGGGGATAGTGTAGGGGGATGGGCTTAAATTAGTTCACAGGCCAGTGCAACATCGAGGGCCGAAGGGCCTGTTCTGCGCTGTATTGTTCTATGTTCTAATAGCAGCTGTGTGTTGCATTAAATTATAGTGCAGTTCAAAAAGAACTCTTCGGTTTAATAGCAGCAAACTAATAAATCATCTTTTGCTAATGGTTGTAGTGAATATCAACAGTAAAGCAAAGAACTACAGATATTGGAGATCTGAAACAAAAAACAGGAAGTGCTGGAGAAACTCAGCAGGTCTGGCAAACAGCTGTGGGAAGAAAACAAAATTAGCATTTCTATTCAGGTAACTCTTCAGTAGAACTTTCATCACTTGATTTAAATATCAAAGACTTTAATGAATCAAAATGGTTTTAAAAAATAAATGAAAACAAAATACAATAAAAAGTGAAAATGACCACTTGACTAGTTTGAGCCAAGCTCCTGAAACCATGAGTAAACAAGAATCAGTATGAGTCAAAATTAACTTCATTATAAAAGGGTAATGAAACACAGATCTGTATCTCCCAGTTGACCTTTCTAGAAATTACACATCGAAATGAAAGGCTGTCTGTGGAGTATTCAGTTTGGAAAAAACAATAACCTAATTCAGGAATATACAAACATAAATTATTCAAAAGCTGTTTCTGTGCAGAAGAGCACAGACAAGAAAAGAAATGAATTTGACAGTAAGAACTAGAATTTGCTTTCTGCTCGTCTCTCTCCGTCTTAAGCTTCGTCAAAACTTAAACACTAGTTGATGAAAAGCAACCTGGAACAACAACAACAATTCCCTGGGAATTCCAAGATATCTGTAGCTTTGCCATTAGAGGAAACCAGGCAGCAGCTAAACAATTCGACTTGGGTCTTTTCACTTCTGCGACTCTGCCTCTGCACTAAATACTCCTCGCCACCATTCACTTTGTAAGCTGTACTTTATGTTAACATTTTTTAAAAATTGTGGCAGTAATCAATAATAAAATTTCACTCCCCTTCACTGAACAATATCTTGTAGTTGGCTCATCTACATTTTTGATCTGATTAACTAAGTTTACTTGAAGTGTTACGTACTAAAACCAAAAAAAATTGTTACGACCACCCAAGAGGTTGTTAAGAGAGCTGTGAACTCCTCTAAACCCGGTTGTAATTCTCTTCACTAAATCTACTTTAAGATATTCAGATCTAGAAATCATTTCTACAGATGCGATATCCTGTACTTGAAAGATACAGCTTAGTATCTGGAGGATTAAAGACAAAGTACATTTTCCAGAACTGTCTGCTCCTTTTAAGTACACATTACTATCATTGAGAATGATACACTTAGTAACACTTCCTCGGGTGCAAGTGACTGAATAAACAACAAGTGTCTTTGAGCTTGCAAAATTAAGTATAAACATTATGCACATGTACGAAAACTTAACTGTGACCTTGGCTGACCTTATTTTCGTAATAGTCAGAAAGCTGCATATGCTGAAAACCTATGCACTTTTTTAAAACAAAGATAATTCTGCTAAAAGTAACAGTTAAAGGAGATTGCACTTAACCCTACTGCGCCAACTCAGGATGTGCAATGTGAAATCCTGTTGCTTCATGTACTGTTAAAATTAGTGGTCAATCAAGACGGATTAATTCTTCAACAAGATGTATCTGCTAAACACATTACAGCAAAATGCCATGTATCACTGTCCTCGAATCTTTAGTTTGACAACATAAAATACTACTCAGAAGTTTGTTAGCTAGTCACTCCATGTAAAATAACAGCAAAATATTTTATGATTTTTGTATAATACAATCAGATAATAGAATTGATCTTATTAACTGTAATGAGGAATTAGTTAAAAGGACATCAATGATAAACAAAAAGAACAAAACCTCTTCAGAGCTAGTCCGGCCATTGCTGGAAAAGTAATCAAATAATAGCTATCATACATACCAAATGTAAAGCTGTAATTGGATACCATTACATAATGTGAAAAGTGATTCTATAATATTAAACTATAAGTTGGACGAAAATCAGAACAAGCTGAATGATTAAACAAAATAAACTTATGTATGTAAATTCTAATAAACTTCCAATTTCTCACGGTAAGGTGATGGTGAAAGTGTTAGAGGAAGAGGATGTTAAACAAGTGCACATGATTACTAACTCTTTTAGTATTCATCCTAGAATCACAGTGTCGATCATTTCTCTCCCAGATTGT
The DNA here is from genome assembly GCF_030684315.1 of Stegostoma tigrinum. Lineage (NCBI taxonomy): Eukaryota > Metazoa > Chordata > Chondrichthyes > Orectolobiformes > Stegostomatidae > Stegostoma > Stegostoma tigrinum. Next base: position 32,435,328 of record NC_081354.1, read on the forward strand.
TGCGGTTGTGCCAATTGGGAATGTGCAATTCCTGGAGACTCCAGGAGAGTTCAGGAGGATTGGCAACTTTACCAATCTGTCTCATCCACTTCTCTCAGAAAGTGTGATTCACTTTCAAAATTTAAAATGTAGGCAGAAAGGAAAATTTGGTAGGTTGTATGACCACAAGCTTTCTGCTCAAGTCCTAACTTAAACTTACCCCACTGTCACAAAACTGTGAGATTTTACAGTTTACCACACCTTCTTAAATGTGTAGAACACAGGACAAAGGACACAAAACATGTGCAATTCATACAGTATCAATTTGTTCCCACAGGCAGGTGTATAAAATCAGAAGATTCTCAACTCCTCACTCCTTTGCTTCTTTAATGTCTACAATTGCTAAATATCATTTCTTCTGCAACTGGAAATATCTGACAGTCTGGGCTCATCAACTCTCATTTTAATGATGTTCTGCAGCATCCCCTCTGAGTTGTTTTATGTAGGACAAGAATCAATTTAAACTTCCTCTTGAGATGTATTTCTCTCTGATTGTACAGTGCTCCACCTACTGGTTTGACCAGCAATTGCACAGCCCACTCAACAAGTCACAATGTTGAATTAACAGCGATCCAAGGTGTAGAGCTGGATGAACACAGCAGGCCAAGCAGCATCAGAGGAGCAAGAAAGCTGATGTTTCAGGCCTAGAACCCTCTTCGGTACTCAGCGTTTAATGTCTACCACTGCGAAAACTCAATGGTTGCTGTTATAAAATCATAATTCTTGAATTTACTATGTATTAAGCAAAACAGGAACGTTGTTTTCTTAAGCAGCCATTTATCTATGACACTTAATATTAAGTTCCAAATATCAATTGGACACCATAAACTGTCTAACATTGCTAAACTGGAGTCTTCAGCCATGAATGCTAAAAGAGCTAGCATTCAAATAGGTATTTCAATAATTATAAATGTGTATAAACAAAATCAATTTGATTATGCAAATAAAATTAATCATTCCAAATCATAAAATGGGCTATGTTTTGCTGGAAAGGAAAGGTCTCCTTGGCTGGGTGTCATAACAGTACATTGAGAAAAACAGTGGGATCTGGGTAATTATGGAAGAATGGAAACAACAATGTATCCCCTTAATGAGATTTAAGGGTTGGAAAATAAACAGAGGGTGAACTGAGAAGGTGGGTGAAGTAGGTTGAATAATGTCAAATCAGGTGCAGAAAGGAAAATAAATAAATAGCAAAAGGAAAAGGAAGAGTTCCAGCATCTGAGGTATTTTCTTGTTGTGTTAGGGGAAAGTAAAGATTGGATGAAATGACAGAAAACAGTCAGAAAGGAAAACAAGTAAAAATAAACAAAATCTAGCATTTTTGAAACTCCTAAGACACACACTGGGAAGGAATGGGATGCAACACTTGGGAGGTGAAGGCAGACCTTAAAAATGATCATATTCCTAAATTCAGCCTGTAATAAGAATTAACTCTGTGTCGCACAAGTTATAGAGAATTAATGTGAAAACATACCAACTTCATGATATTCATGGAGGATCTAAAGAGGAGACACATTTTTGAAAAGCTAACAGCATAGTTGATTAAATCGGTAATTTGTGGCTATTCACAATTCGTTGTGTATATCTCCTTCAGGGCAGTTTCTTGGTCAATTTGGTCAGTTCTAACACTATTATATTTTCACGAAAACTTGGTCCAATATTATCAAAACTTACAGACAGCAAAGCACAGCAATAAGCACGCAGAAATGATTACAACAATTATCCATCTTTATGGAACTAATGGGCTGCTCTAACCTGGGATTTCTTTAATAACGTTATTCTTCACTTTTGATTACAAATGAAGAGTTACAATCTTAAGGCTAATTATAGCGAGGAAAATCCAAATTCCTCGATGATAACCTCTCAATTCCCAATACTTATTTTTTAAAAAACAAATGAATCCTGGGGAATACTAATTTCTTATCCTGTTTCTTGATTGCAAATAATGTCATATTTAATTATGCCAACCTCACAAATTTCAGTAGATCATGTAATGAACTATTTTGAGCTATATGAAAATTGTTGAGAGTAGGAACAACTGGTCCATGTCAGAAACAGGGCTACAGGTTCGGCGTGACTAGAGCTGGAGCAAGGAAGTCAATTTTTTCTACAACATAGTAGGAAATGGTGAAAAGTTGCAGCTTAAAAGCTAACCTCGATGAATGAGAAACACTTTTTTTTTCTCCATTGTGTTTTATTGTTTTGTCACAGAAATTGATTTTATAATGGTGAACTACAAGTAGTGACCATTTGTGTTTCAGCCAACAAAGGAAAACACAAGTGCCTGGACTGTGCCATTCTGGTCTGAAAATATAATTCAAATTATGATGATCAAAATAGAAATTAGTCCTGAATTAAGATGAGAAAGAAAGGTGAACGGAAAATGTGCATCATGTGTCAGGATGTCCCACAGGCAAACATAAACTGAAACTGAAGACCACAAGACATAGGAGCAAGTCTGGTCCAGCAAGTCTGCTCTGGCATTCAATGCAACCATGGATCCTCAACTTCACTTTTATGCCATATCTCCACAATCTCTGATTCACTCACTAATTAAAATCTGTCTGTTTCAGACTTGAATATACTTAGCGACATAGCCTCTGCAGTCCACTGCAGTAAAGAATTCCACCAATTCTCTACTTTCTGATAGAGGAACTCCTCCTCATTTCTTACCTCCAGCCATACGAATTCCAAATCCTGAGACCCAAGATAATTTCTTGCTCCTGTACTTGTCTATCTTGTACTAACAAAGCTACCCACCAACCTTTCCATTCTGTCTCTGCTTTTGAAAAGTCAACTACCTTTGAATACTTAGTTCTCAGCTTTGGTTGTCTTGAAACCATGACTCCTTAATGGCTATAACATCAGACCTATTTATACCTCACCTACGATGTGAATTAATTTATTTTGTTCTTAGTATTATATGTATTTAATTAATTTTGCCTTTTTGTTAAACCAGCTCTCCCCTCTTCTTTTTGTCACATTTCAATATTTTTACAATCTGTCTCTTCCTGCATCTCTTGGGGTATCAGTATCCAAATAACTGCCCTGTAATGCTTCCATATCCTTTTGCATTGTAAGACTGTGTTTCCCATTCCCAAAACCCTCCCCACCTTGAACTAGAGGCCTTTCTACAGCTCAAGTTATTTTGCCAAGACAATGGTCACAAATTGAAATCAGTCTATAGGTGTGAGGCTGGAAAAGCACAGCAGGTCAGACAGCATGACAGCAGCATAAGAGTCAACATTTTGGACCAAAACCCTGTATCAGGAGCTTAGGTTGGGGGTGGGGGACGGTGAGAGAGAGAAGGGGAGCCCAGAAATAAATAGAGGGAGGAGTGTGGAGGCTGGGGAAAGAGATGGTGGTAGGTGGATGCAGGTAAGGGGTAATTGTGATTGGTTTGTGGGCATTGTGGAGTAAATAGTGGTGAGTGGGAAGATAGTCAGGTCAGGTCAGGTCAGTTCAGGGTGATGGGGAGGCAGAGGTGGGCTTAGGATAAGGCTGGGGGGGGGTGCAGTGGAGGAATTTTGAAGCTGGTGAAGTCAATGTTGAGATCATTGGACTATAAGCTCCCATGGCAAAAATATCAGGTGTTGTTCCTCCATTTTACGTTTGGCCTCATTCAGAGTGGAGGAGGTCAAGAATGGACATGTCATCCCGGGCTGGGGGGGTGTGGTGGTGGTGAGAGGGAGTTAAAATAGATGGCAACTGGGAGGTTGGTTTGGTTAATGTGTGCAGAGTGCAAATGCTCCATGAACCAGTCCGTGAGGTGAGGGTAAGGTGTGGGGACAGGTGTTGAACCTCCTGCTGCTGCAGGGAAAGGTACCGGGTATTGTGGAGAAATTGGTGGGGAGTATAGAGCTGATGAGGGAGTCGCAGAATGAATGTTCACTGCGGAAAGCAGATGGGGTGGGGAAGAAAATATATTTTTGCTGATGGGGGTCTGATTGTAGGTGGCAGAAATATCAGAGGATGAAACACTGGATTTGGAAGTTGGTCAAGTGGTACATGAGGACTAAGGGGGCTCATTCTCAACAGTTTTTGCTTTGATTCCTCCCACTTGCTACAAACAGAAAGCGGCCATGGGCATCCACATGAGCCCAAGCTATGCCTGCCTCTTTGTAGGCTTTGTGGAACCGCCCCTTTTCGCAACCATGGCGCCATCCCTCATCTCTCACCTACCCTCCTGTAAACATGTTATCCCATACTCCCAATTCCTCCGCTTCCACCATATCTGCTCCAAGGGCGAGGCATTTTACTCCAGGATATCCCAGATATCTTCCTACTTTAGGGACTGTAATTTCCCTTCCTTTGTAATTAAGGATGTCCTGAACTGCATCTCCTCCTTTTCCCACGCTTCTACCTTCAAAGCCCCTTCCCCCAACAACAATAAGGATAGAGTCCCCTGAGTCCTCAAGTACCACCCACCAATCTCCAAATCCAATGCATCATCCTCCAACATTTCCGTCACCTCCAATCAGACCTTTCTACCTAAAAGATATTTCCCTCCACATCTGTGTCCACTTTCCATAGGGACTGTTTATTCCATGGCTCGCTTGAAAGCTCTACAATCCCCAACAATTTCTCCATCACCCCAGTACCTTTCCCTGCAACCACAAGAGATGCAACATCTGCCCCCACATCTCCCCTCTCACCTCCATCCAAGGCCCCAAACAATCCTTCCAGATCTAGCAGAGATTCACCTGCATTTCATGCAAAGTTTTCTTTGCATCCATTCCTCTTTATACGGTCTCCTCTACACTGGGGAGACCAAACGCAGACTTGGGGTCCAGTTTGCAGAGTGTCTGTGCTCTGCACACATCAATCAACCTGACCTTCCAGTTGCCATCCATTTTAATTCCCCCTCCCACCCTCCTGGCAACATGTCCATCCATGGTGTCCTCCACTATTCGAGTGAGGCCAAATGTAAGCTGGAGGAACAACACCTGATATTTAGCCTTGGGAGTGCACAGCGCAATGGCCTCAACTTTGACTTCAAAATCCCTCCACCATCCCCCAGGATTATCCTATGTTCAGCACTTCACCCCATCCCCAAATCCTTGACCAGACCTAACCTGTCCATCTTCCTACACATCTCTCTGCTCCTCCCTTCCCACAGATCAATCACAATAACCTGCATCCGCCAATCACCATCTTTCCTACCCTTTCCCTAGCCCCACACCTCTCACTCTATTTACTTCTGGGCTCCCCTCCTCCTATCAAGTCCAGACAAAGGATTTTGGCCCAAAATGTTGACTTACCTGTCCTTTGATGCTGTCTGACCTGCTGTGCTTTACCAGCCTCACACCTGTAGACTTCTTCCAGTAATTCAAAAAATCAGGAAATGGTCAGCAATATTGTTCCTCATGGGTGAGATGCAGCTCTCCTTCTGACTGGGTATGCTTTTTTACAGCAGAGATAGTATTGATCCATTCTGCTAAAACTACCAGCTAGGATAAATTCTTGCTGCAGTCAGCAGGGAGGAGAACTGAACTTCATTGAATTTCACCTCATTGAAGATTTTTTCTCCAGAAAGCTGAAAGCATGCTTAGTTTTCTTTCATGCCATGTCCTGAGACTTTAAAGGTCTGCTTGCAGATCTGAAGTGGGAATTTCATCCAGTGGGAATTAAGTATAAGGCGAGGGCCTTAAAACCCAGAACATCCATGCACTGGCAAGACCTATTGTGTCTTTCATCATACATGCTAAATAATGCATTCGACATCTCACTTTCATACTTAATGAGTAGCAAGATAACTTTAGCAGCTGCTGCAGTTAGCACTGCTACCTCACAGCACCTGGGACCCAGGAGTGACTGTCTGTGTGGAGTTTACACATTCTCCCTGTGTCTGTGTGGGTTTCTTCCAGGTGCTCTGGTTTCCTCCCACAGTCCAAAGGTGTTCAGGTTAGGTGGATTGGCCATGCTAAATTGTCCATAGTGTCCATGCACATGCAGGCTAGGTGGATTAGCTGTGGGAAATGCAAGGTTATGGGGATGAGATTGCAGGATGGATCTGGATGTGATGCTATTGGGAGTTTGCTGTGGACTCGATGGGCCAAATGGCCTTCCCTGCACACTGTGGGAATTCCATGAGCCTAGTGAAGGAAGTTTTATTCTGCAGTTTATTGTGCTTTACATGTATGTTGAAAACAAAAAAAAACATTTTTTTTGTGACCTCATTGTCATTCTGCAACCAATTTTAATCTTTTCTTCCTTACCAAAAGCTCTTTACTGGATCAGTAATTCATTCAATTTTCTTTTGTATGTTTATTAACTTAGATTCCTTACTCTCTAAATGGTAGGTTTGAGAGGTATTAATTTCTGGTTCATTGACTGAGTACAATTAATTTTACATTGAAGACATCTTGAACTTGTACTGAGACTCATTAGAGAGAAATACAGATTTTGCTGGGAACAAAAAAATTCAGATACTTACAGTGCTCTTATCTCAATTTATGTCAACTAAGACAATTTTAAGCCAAATATTCCAAGAAAAGTGTATTTTATCTCGAGAAAAGTATCTTATGCTGATAATATTTCAAACCAAACATGAAACTAATTCTGCTTTAGATAATACTGGCACTCAAGGGTATTGTACAATCATGCAATTAAGCAATGTGAATGATGATCCTGAATAATAGGAGAATGGAAAAACAAATCAAATAAATGAATTATTTCAGTTGGCTTGATCAAGTAATTCTAAAACAGTTATACAAAATGAAATAACTGTTCTACTGTCAGAATGACCCCTTCACACAAATGTAAAAACCAGAAAGAGAAACGTATTCATGCAGGAACATAATTGATTCAAAACTGTTTATTCAGAGCACATAGTGAGATAGATTTACTCTGAACCTTTTTTTTAATTAGCTGTTGTTCCTGTGATTGACATTCTGTTATTTCTGAAATATTTGACATGTATAAAAAGCCTTCAGCTAAATTTAATACAGTGAACAGCTAAAGAAAATGTATGATTTCCAGCCTACAGTGAAATTAGAACAACACAGAACTGAAGTCATTTACCAGATTAACATAGCTAACATGATATTTTAAGCATCATGTACACAAAAACCTTTGAGACTAAAAGCTCTAATCTGCCTAATATCTTCACTCCAAGCACACTGATAATGGTTAATATCTAGCAAAGTAAAACTTCCAGTTGTTTATGACACATCAATGCTAATTTAGTATTTACAAATGTACTTTAAGAGATGCCTCTGGTGTCCTCTCACAAAAACCTCCTGCATATCAAGTTATACTTACATTGGGAATAATTTGTTTATTTTATCTATTGAGCATTGCCTAAAGTTTATTTGTAGGCCCTCATTTCAGTCAGTTTCCCTTTTTTTAAAATTATGGGTTTACTTGCTGTTATTATCGTTACTTGCTGTTTCTTTGTCACTTTTCATTATTTTAACTTGTTGCTTCCTCACAAGTTATATTTTTTCAAGTGAAAGTACAATAAACTTTATCATTTTCCTTCCCCATCATTGATTTAATATGCCCCTTTGCTGTTTGCTGATATATTTGTCTTACCTTTATTTTTTATGAATTCTTTTGATGCCATTTCTGTCTGGATTATTTCTACACAAAAATGAAAAGACAGACATAAATATTAAGACAGAGAGAGGCTGCTGGACAGACAGGCTGATGTAGCAGAGTATTCTCAGGCACCAAGAGAGGGTGGGAGGCAATAGGCAGGAAAGAAACAAAGCATGTCGGTCACGTCTTAAAACGACCAGACAGTAAAAGAGAAACAAAAGGAAGACTTTAAAATTCGTCCATGGGATGTGGGTGTCACTGAATGGCCAGCAATAAATGCCCTTTAAACGTGGTGGTGAGCTGCTTTCTTGAACCACTGCAGTCCAAGTTTAAAAAAATGCTAAAAACATAGAAGTATTAAGAAAAGAAAGAACAGACATCGGTTTGAAAATCTGGATAAAGATAAGACGGTATCATTTAAGAACAAAGCACTGAAGGAAAACACAAGAAAAAAGAAACAGCTGGAGAAGTGGCCACACACCACTTTCATAAGGTACAGCTATGAAATATGCTGGACAGTCCAATGTTAGGATTAGATACATTGGAAGAATTAACATGTTTTAGTGTTTTCATTAAATAAATAGTTCAATTTGTAGGTATTGTCCTAATGGTGGATTTTTTGGGCTATTCACACATCTTATTTCACAACACTCCTAAATTAATATGTCATGACACAGCAGTACCTGAAGTCCATATTTTGTACAGAAAATAATCAGGAAGTTGTTCTTTTCAAAGTTAATTTACTCATTGAAATAATTACGAACACCAATCACGTGCATAGTTGTGGAAAAATTGGTTGCCTTGGTCAGAAAATCCAAGATTTTCAAACAAAAAATTGCATCCTTGATTTGCTCCACGAAATTTCGATCTTTATTTTAATCTCACAGGTTTAACGTACAACACACATTTTGAAACATTTAGCGTCTTCACAACATTAAAATGGCCAACCATTAAATTTGCCTGTCCTGTACTAAACAAAAGAATGTAGTCAGACAATTTCAAATCAAATTATCAATGGCAAAAGAACAGTAATTACTAATGACGGCAATCTCCTACATCTGCAGGAAATCAAGGAAAATCTCACTGAGGTGTTCAACTCAAGTTGAAACTTCTTCAATCACCAGGGAAATATGAAGAAAAAATGAAATCTATTGATATTTTCCAACAGGCAAACAACATCTGATATTGATCTTTACCAGAAAAGCAATGAAACTCATACCTGTATGAAACAAAAGAAATTGTGAATCTATTACAGGAATATTACCCCTCTCAGGCTTGAAGGCTGACACAAGGCTCATTTCTCAGTGATCCTTATTTGATGAATATCAGGCCAGGTACATCAAGGATCAGAAATTATGGGTAGAATCTTAAAATTATACCGAATAATATGGGCTATGGTGAGGCTTGCAGCAGAATCACAGAAGCAGTCTGACTAGGCCAATTTCCATGTCCAAAGCAACATACTGCGTTTTTTTATTCATTTGCAAAGAAGTAAATCAAGTTACATGCTAAGCAGCAGCAAGATGTCAATTAAGGGGGATCATTGCTTGTTTAATGCTTTATTAATACCACAACTGGCTTCATTAATATTCAGCTTCCTGTCTTACCAAATGTGCTGAACAAGCAAGAGACTGAGAATTGTCAATATAGATGTCAGGAAGACTTTAGGTCATTATTTCTTCCAAAAGGCCTCCCTGTTGGATATTGTGCATAACATCTTAGGCATGATCCATGGGCACTGTCCAAATGCACCCCATACCCACAGACATTGGTATCCAACATGCACCAATCTCTCTGAACCCTCATGGGATATCTCTGATCCATATACACAATGACTCTACATTTCAACATCTCACCTTGAGTCGACGAGCAACAATTGCTGCAATGGTGCTGCAAGGACAGAGCATGCTCAACAAGATACCACCTGCTCATGGACTGGATCAGGCTCTATCTCCATCTAGAATCTCTATCTAGAGATAGAACTACATAACTACATAATACATAACTATCTTCATCTAGATCTCTATCTAGAACAAACACAATGCCCCCAGAAACTTGTCATGATTTTCAGCAGGCCTGAGTCGAGTAAAGGGAGATAGCCTTCATGAGGAGTTCCTGGCACAGAAGTCAAGGGAAACTTTCAATGTCAATCCAGGGGCTAGGACGCAGTTATTCAGCCGCTTGGGGCAGTCCGAATCAAGTTTCTCTCTACTTAAGTGGTAGGGAGATGGATGTCAGGCAGCCCATTACCTGTCCTGATGCTTCCTGCCATATTGGGAGCTACTTTCCTCCTGGAATAACACAGTGGCAAGTATTAATGGAGATGAAAATTGGTGGTTCAGCTGTGACTTTTGACGCAGGCAGGAAGGTGTTCCAAGTGAGTGAGTAGGTAGCGTAAACGGTACACAGGGACTGTGCTGCCTGGAGTTGGGGTGGGTAATAGCAGTGAATGGTGATGCTGTAGGCAGTAGTGAGAGAGGTTAAACATGAGCCTTGGAGGGAGGTTGGTACAGTTGCAGAGATCGAGTGATTTTGCCATATCGGAGATAGCATGGTGGCAAAATGGCAGAAGGTCATTTACTTCCTTCCTATAATGCTATGCATTCTTCAAGGAGGCTGAATCTGCACTGGCCCAAGCGGCAACCTCAGACCATTGTCTAGTGTTTTGGCTTTCTCTACTGGTCCTCTGGTGGCAGAGGACCTCTGCACCATCCCATCCAGGAGGACCAGCAGGCCCCTACTCACAAAGCAGGGCACTAAATTTTCCCTTGTCTGCCATGTTCAAAGCAAATGTCAGGAACTATACAGGATAGTTCTGGACCATAGGCTGACACAACTCACATCTAGTCAAAAAACATGTAAGATTCTGCCCTATATATTATTTTTCCACTTCACTCCCTTAATTTAGAAATTGCTTGAAAAAGAAGTTTCTTACTGTGTAAAATATGGTAACTAGAACTTCTGTTGGCATATCTGTCAATGTTCATATATTACAAATTAATCCTCAAACCATGTTAATGGTGGCATGCTTACAAACCTGATATAATTTTAAAACTTCAGTTGGCTAAAAAAAGCCACATCAGAAACATGAACTATTCCTCACAGTCACTTATGCAAAAACAAAGTGCAGTCATTGACATAATACTGGTAAATAAGTGGTCACAGATATGCTTTAAACATATACTGAAGCCACAAACCCTCCTTTCTCTGGCTGGCTTAACAATACAAGTCCCAAAGATATTCAAGAAGCAAGGCAGCAATATACAGACTTGCAGATGCAAGTGGCATTCTTTAGACTGCCTGGCAGATCTCTGGAAATAATTAGTTAGCAATAAAGTTGACTTTTTAAAAAAAATAACCTGTGTGCTGAATTTAGAACAAAGGTTTAGAAATTACAAGTAAATTTGATGAACATAACCACCATTGCTGCTAAAATTCTTATTCAACATGATGAGCAGAAAATTACACTTTACAAGAAAAAAACAAAGCAGAGACAGATTAGTGAGCTGTGTTTGCACTACACCCAAATCCTTAACAAACTGAAACCATGATTTGACTTTAACTTGTTTGTTAACAGTTTCACGGGCTCCCATCACAATTTCGGAACTAAACGTAGATGCAGTCAGTGGCTTTATTCTAAGTTCCCTGATGTAAACAGGAATCACTTGATGTGACTGTAGATATTTTTTGCCAGATTGACTGCATACCTTCATGCTTTGAATCATCTGAGTCAAACAGCTGTACGTGTGATTGATAACAGTGTTAGGGAAGAAACATTTTTGCATCTGTATCATCTGCTGTGAAAACCAATGATTCCTAAGGTGAAATATAAGTGTATCAAATACCTTGCAACATTTCTGTACTATGTCCCATGTTCAGAGGATTGTATCATTGTTTAAACCTTTGGCAAAGATCTGTGGCCCGGGTTGTGGGTGAGGTTGTTGACTTGCTTGCCCAGCTGGCTTGTTTTTATTCGGACATTTCATCAGCGTGCTAGGTGACATCATCAGTGGAGCCTCCGATGAAGCAATGTTATTCTACTCCGCTTAGAATTTACATGGACTGGTCTGTCTTGGTGAGTACTGTCATTTCCGGTTTTGATCTGAATGGGTTTATACATGGGGTCCAGTTCTATAGGTTTGTTGATTGAAGTATGGGCGGAGAACCATGCCTATCAGAATTCCTGTGTGTGTCTATGTTTGTCTCGGGCTACTATGGTTACTTTGGCCCAGTTAAACTGATGGCCTTCATTGTCTGAATATACAGATATTAAGAAGAGTTCATCGTGCCATTTTGCTGCTAGCTGATGATTGTGTATTTTGATAGGTAGTTTCCTTCCTGTCTGTCCAATGTAATGTTTGAGGCAGTGATGGCATGGTATTTTGTAAACTATGCTTGTTCTGCATGTTGTGGGAATGTGGTCTTTAATGTGGGCTTGTGTGCAACCATGATTCCTAGTGGTCTTAAGGAGTCTTGTTGTCAGTTTCGATATGAGGATCCCTTCCACCACTTCATTAATGGGTGGTTGTCGGTGGCATTAAATTTGTCCTGATTATTTGAGTATAGGTCATACTTGGATCACATCCACCGTTGTCAGGTAGATGCCAACATTGTAACTGTATGCATCTTCAGTCCTACTATCAGAATGCTGTTGGAGCCCACAGCATTTGCAGCATCCAATACCTTCAGCTATTTCTTGATGTCATGTGGGAGGGAGGAATTGAATTGGTATCTGTGACAATGGAGAGCTCTGCAGAAGGCTGAGCTGGATCATCCACTCGGCAATTCTGGCTGAAGTATGCTGCAAATACTTCGGCCTTATATTTTATACTGTTGTGCTGGGCTCCCCCATTGTTGAGGATGGAGATATTTGTGTAGACTCTTCCTACAGTGAGCTGTTTAATTATCTACCACCATTTGTAACTGGATGTGGTACTACTGCAGATTTTATATCTGATCCTGTCATTCTTTCAGTTATTGGTTCCACTAATTGGCATACAAGTAATTCCATTTTCTACATTCATCAGGTTGACACCTTATTTTATATGTATGCCTGGTGCTCTTCTATACTCTTCATTGAAGCAAGGTTAATCCCTTGATTTAATGCTAATGGTTGAGTGAAGAAATGTGTCAGGCCATGAGGTTGCATATTGTGTTGGAATAAAACTCTGTTGCTGCCGATGCCCCACAGCATATAAAGGATACACAATCCTGAGTTGCTCAATCTATTCAAAGTCTATCCCCTTTAGCACTGTGATAGTGCTATGGAACAAATCCTCAATGTGAATGGGACTTTGTCTCGGCATCTCTCCTACCAATATTGTCATGGCCAGGTTGCTCAACAGTAGGTGGCTTAATAAGGACTAGGTCAAGTATGTTTTTTCTTCTCATCGGTTCTCACACCACCTGGTGCAGACTCAGTCCAGCTTGGTCAATGGTGGTACTGCCAAACCAATCTTGGTGACTGAAATTGAAGTTCACCAGCCAAGGTCACTCTGCACCCTCATTACATTCAGTGCTTCCTTAAAGTGACCAGCATGGAGAAATACTGATTTAACTGCTGAGCGAGGACAGTACATGGTAACAAGTAGAACATTTCCTTGACAATATTTGGCATGATGCCATGAGAGCCAGAGATAATTTTGAGGACGCCCAGGGCTGCTCCTTCTGAAATGTTTATCAGTATGTTGTCACCAGTGCTAGGTCTGTTCTAGTAAGTCAAGATATGCCCAGGGATGGTAATGATGTTATCTGGGACACTATGTAATGTGGTTGTGTGAGACACTTCTTCCAAATTTGGTACTTGCCCCCAGATGACGGTAAGGAGTAATTTTCAGCGTCAACAGGGCATGCGTTTGCTGTTATTTCTTATGCCTACGTTGATGCCAAGTGGTCCATCAGTTTAGTACAACTGAATGGTTTGCTGGGCTATGTCAGAGAGCAGAGGGTTTAACATCACATGTAGGGAGACCAAGGAAGGACAGCAGATTTCTGTTCGTAAAGGGCTTTAATGAACCAAATGGGTTTTCAAGACATTGGACAAAGATTCCACACTCATCTTTAGACACATAATTTCATATCTTGTCAAATTCAAAATCCACTGCTTGCTATGGTAGGATTTAAATTGATGTCCTCATAGCATTAGCTGGGTCTCTGGATTTCTAGAGTAGTGGCAATCCCATCATGCTATTGCTTCCATTGACATTGCTATCTAGTTTGGTGAGCAAGTTGCAGATGATATGACCATGGGGTCTGCACCCCACCCCAACCTTTTCACAACCAAACTCTTCTTTCTGCATTTCTGCTTTCAGACACCCACGACCTGCTGCCTGCCAACCCAAAGGAGTTTCATGTGGAAAAGCACATGGCTAATGAAGAGGCCCCATAACTTGATCAGATGCTAACAGACACCAGCTCAGATACTGGAACAGCACATTCCTAGTGCATAAGTATTGAGCTGAGATAAGCACACATCAGTCATGAAGCAGAAATGCATTACTTGACGTCAGGGTAATCTACTGGCATCTCAGCAAAGGAGGAGGTCACAGGGTCATGTGACTACAGGATAGCTGGCACACACTCAGGCACTCTCCCAAATATTCTTCTCAATGGGGCGCACTGCACAGGCTACATTAGAAGCTGCTTCCAGTGCAATACACCTCTGTAAATATCGATTTAAATTAATGAGCTGAAAGTCAAGAGACGTGAGCTGTATCAGAAATAATGGGAACTGCAGATGCTGGAGAATCCAAGATAATAAAGTGTGAAGCTGGATGAACACAGCAGGCCAAGCAGCATCTCAGGAGCACAAAAGCTGACGTTTCAGGCCTAGACCCTTCATCAGAGACGTGAGCTGTAAACAGATTTCCCCAACCAGTAGGTCATGCAAGCACCAAGACAGACTGATGAGGGACTGGGACTGAAGCAGTTGGCATAGTGTTTAGACATGTTACTAGAAAGAGGAACGTGGATGAGACAATTGTTTTGGGAATAACAACATTTTCCTATTTCTGGTTTATTCCTCTGCAGATCATATTTATTCAATTACCATCTCGCTTTATGACAAGGAAACCTACCGTAAATTTATGGAGACATGACTGTTTTGAGGGATAATTTGTGCCTTTGCTGGTATTAGTTAGTCCATTATTTTAATAGGACTGGCCACTTTTACAATGCAAAGTATGTATTAGTTGTGGAAATGAATTTCACATTAACCTTCCCTCTGTACACTGATTCATATTTCCTTAATTTTTCCATAGACAAATGTTCTGTCTTCCTAGACCACGAAACTGATGGCTAATAAAAACTTTTATAAGCATCCTTCAAGTGAGGCAGAGAGCCAATCTGTAAGTGACTTGTCCATGTGATTTTGATTGCCATCTTTGGACTGATCATAATTTTAAAGTTCAGGAGTCTCCGCTGTTGTGATAGCAACATTAAACCAAAACAAAACAAATATTAAGTTGAAAAGAAAAATAAACAAAAACAGATGGAAATCTGTCCAACTAGGTTAATGTGTCTGATGAGAGAGGTCACATTGATCTTATTGTACAGTATTAGTTTGAGATGAAACTTGCACATGCCTGTAAAAAAGGACACCATTCCTTCAATTGATGTTTCAAATGTTGGGTTTAGTCAGGATGACAAATTGCAGCTGCTGATTACTTGCGTTGGTCTTAATCAGATGCAGCAATTCAATCCATCTGACGTCCATCAGTTCAACTGGCATTAAAAATGTGCACCCTTGTATCAGTGTTGAACTACTCAAAACTAAATTTTTTGATAAACTACGGGAAAACAAAAGAAATCCTGAATGGATTAATTCTACTGGTTATACAGAGTAAGAAATGTAGGGCTAATGAACCATCAAAATCAGTGGCAATGAGGCTAGTGCTTAAAAGGTTAGTGTTGTCCTGCAGGGAAATCAAGGCAGGCTGTGGCCAGATTATGATAGTGACCAAGGACGTCCAATAACAAGTTAGCAATGCCAAAGTCATTTCTATGGCAGAATTTTATTTTGGCATCATGTGAAGCATCAAACTCAAGAACAAATACGACATTTGAAAATATGGTTGCGTCGCACACTGTATTGCAAAAAGACTGTGAAATGTGGAATGCTGTTTTGATTTGATAACTTTCATGGGATTGTCATTATTTTTTTAAATTAGTATAAATCTTTTTTGCTGAATGTCAGTGATAGAAAGTTACAGACTATTACTGATATTCTGGCATCTCATGGTTTGTAATCAGAATTTTCTGCCTTTAACCTGGAACATAGGACATTTTCTCAAAGATATGTTCTGATTATATTTCATTTTCCTTTCAGTGACCTGTGAGTAAAAAAAAGGAATGCATGCCATTTCCATGTCTTTGAAATTACAGCATTTTTAATGCTTTTCTAACAATCTGCTTAGAAACAACCATGATTTGTCTAATGCAAAGATTAAGTAACTTCAAAAGCATTTCTTGTTACTGTTACAGACAAAAACTATAATCCTGGAAATATTCTGAGAAGTTTCCAACAAAGCTACGGGCAGGAAGTTCCCAGATCTGCCACTTCATTAATTTATAGCCTTTTACAAACAATGTCTGACACGTATAATCTCACACCAATCCACAGCTGCATCCATTTTAAGTGGCAGCCCCCTGAGTTGTGGGGCAGTGGCCTTTGAGAGTAAATATATCTGTAAGATGTGAACTCTGGCTCCTTTAATTGTAGGTCCAGTCTCTGATGATAACTGGCAAATTGTTTGGTTTTGTGATATAGTTTAAGGAAAATGCAGTGGCAACTCACTATCTTGAAAATTAATAAATTGATGGAAGACCCCAGTTTACTTGTCAATAACAAGCAGCGTTGCAAATATTGATGGTTTCACTGCGATTTAGTATCCTGTTGCTTCTTCTGACAGACCACCATGCTAGGTTTGTTTGAACACTATCACAGCTGCTTTCCAGTTCCCTTTCAAATCTTTCTGAAGAACAACTCAATGGCAAGACATCTTTTATTATCCCACTTTAGGTTTGTTGGACAGAAAACAGAGATCACTTGCTATACATTGCTGACAGCAGAGAAAACAAGTTCAAAACAGCAGGACTACTGCTTTAAGGAAACTGAACTGTCAATCAATAGCTACAGCTGTGATATGTGTAATCCTCTGACATTTTAAAAACATGGTTTTCTAGTTTATGCTTCTGAGTGAATCAGACGGCCATTAAACAAAATCATTTGTTTAAAAAAAAACTATATTCCTGAAAAGTTACAGAATCCTAACTATTATTAGGGAGCTACTGGAAACTGCACCACTAGTTCCTTGCATTAGAAATTAACAGTCAATGGCAGCCAAAATCAAACACCTTGACACTTCCATATCATGATATTATGAATTATGCATGACAACTTTTTCCTGAGATGTGTTGCCCTCATTCATGAGATTATTACAGGAAGAAAATCACTACCGTTTCACAGACAGGTGCCACCCAGGGCTCTGTTTTCCTTTTAAACTTGTGAGCTAATGCCAGGCTACTTTCCACCCCGCTGCCCCCCATGTTCCCAAAATGTAAACAAGCTCCTTTACTGGCTTTGATTTTATTGTCACATTTTATAAAATCCAGTGAAAAGCTTTTGTCTGTCACCACTATACCACACTATTTTGAATAATTTAAGAATAAGGAAACATAAAAAGAAAACTGTGTCCTAACAACTACTTCCTCAAAATTCCATTCATACTTAAGTGCACTAGCAGTAACTAACATGCACATTTATTTATTTTGTAAAGTTATACTGCTTGAAGAGGTGCCATTTCCAGGTATGTAAATAATCAACTGGCAGTGCAGGACCTGAGCACTGCCGATTATTTGATTGATTTTATTGTCATGTGTACCAAAAGACAGTGAAAAGCTTTGTTTATGAGTGGTAGGGGCAGATCACAGCAAGCAAAGAACGTACAGATTAAAAAGATTTAGAGGGATACACATTACATTTCAGGTTACATTATTTGAGGCTACAGTCCATTCATCAACCTGATTACAGCCAGAAAGAAGCTGTTCCTGAACCTGCTTGTGCGTATGTTCAGGTTTCTGTATCTTCTGCCTGATGGAAGAGGTTGTAGAAGATCATTACCAGGGTGCGATGGGTCTTTGATGATGTTGGCCACTTTTGCACAACAGTGAGCCACAGCAGCGAGCCATGTAAATACAGTTCATGGATGGAAGATTGGCTTCTGTGATAGTCTACGCTGTGCATACCGCCTTCTGTAGTTTCTTCTGTTCTGGGCAGAGCAGTTGCCATACCAGGCCATTATGCACCCGGACAGTATGCTGGTGCATCTGCAGAAATTGGTGAGGGGCCTTACGGACATGCCAAATTTCCTGAGCCATCTATGGAAGAAGAGTAGAGGTGATAATGGGAACTGCAGATGCTGGAGAATCCAAGATAATGAAATGTGAGGCTGGATGAACACAGCAGGCCCAGCAGCATCTCAGGAGCACAAAAGCTGACATTTCGGGCCTAGACCCTTCATCAGAAGAGTGCCTTCTTGACTGTCATATTTACATGTGAAGTCCTGGACAGGTCGTCGATTATCGTCACTCTGAGGAACTTGATGCTGGTGCTGGTGAGGCTTTTCACCTTTTGCAATTAACCAAAGCATTTGGGCCTTAATTAAATCCCAATGGCAATCCCTTGGCCAATGAGAGTCGAATGCCTTTTCTTAACTTAAACAATGTTTTGGAGGACAACTGTTCTCTGACAGCATCATTGTTTTACGTGAAGCTAATCATTGTGTTTCATCAGCGGCACTGCTATGGATCTCAGAAAAGAATCAAAAATTCCTGCACCAGATTGTAAAGTCCAGTGTTCAACCTCACAAACATAACAGAGCAACAGACATTTTGAAACTGTAGTTACAAACTGTTATTTTGTTTTCAGTCCTTTCAATGCCTGCTCCGCAGTGAAACTCAGAATTCATACAGAAAAGAAGGAACTATTGAAGTACAATGTGATGCATTTCAGTGAAGTAAATGCACAAAAAATCTTGTTATTAATGTGCAAAAACAGAAATCTGCAGACACAATGCAGATTCTGTATTAAGAGCATTTAACACAGTGTAAGCAGAAATATTTGTGCTGGAAATGACATTTATAAAGGTATTTTTTATGAGATTGTATGGGAATCTGATCAGCAGCAGTGTAAAACTATTATAAGAACACCAAGCTCGGGTGATAAAGTGGTGTGTCCAGCTGGCAATAAATTAGCTCACTGTTCCAACCAGTGCCACATCATAATGAAGCTACTAAAATCCTCTTCTGTGCAAAAATGGGACTTACTATCGATGTTAAAAAGAGCCCTTAGTCCACAGGCTGCCTTAGGTCATTTTTTTAAATATGCACAAGGTTTTCAAAAATCAGAAATTAATCTTTGAACTTTAACACTCGCTAATTTTGTCTTTTTTTAATCATACACATGAATGAGATACTTTTGATCCATCAAGAGTCAATATTAAAGGCATATTCTTGCCAGACTATAACCTATGCTCACAGCTGGCAAGGCTGGTCTTACAACATCATCTCTTCTTTGTTCTTCAGTTTCTAATTTTAAAGATGATTGTAGTTAGTTTGTGTATAACGTTTATAGGAAAAATAACTGTTCTGGCAAAAGTATGAGTAGGTTTAACGTATGATGAACGGCTAAGGATCCTGGGATTGTACTCATTAGACTTTAGAAAGTTGAGGGAGGATCTAATAGAAACTTACAAGATAATGTGTGGCTTAGAAGGGGTGGACGCTAGGAAGTTGTTTCCGTTAGGCGGGGAGACTAGGACCCGTGGGCACAACCTTAAAATTAGAGGGGGTAAATTTAAAACAGAAATGAGACGGCATTTCTTCAGCCAGAGAGTGGTGGGCTTGTGGAATTCATTGCCACGGAGTGCAGTGGAGGCCGGGAAGTTGGATGCCTTCAAGGCAGAGTCGATAAATTCTTGATCTCACAAGGAATCAAGGGCTACGGGGAGAGTGCAGGGAAGTGGAGTTGAAATGCCCATCAGCCATGATTTAAATGGCAGAGTGGATTTGATGGGCCGAATGGCCTTACTTCCACTCCCATGTCTTATGGTCTTATGATCTTATGGTCTAAGTGGGGAAAGCACAGTGCATTTCATTGTGGTTTCGGTACATCGTGTTTCTTTCACTGGACTGAAGTTAACAGCCACTGCAGCAGCCTTGACCACCAATCAGAAAGTTGGGACAACCCACCACAGTCATTTCCTAGATTAACTGACAGAACCGCATGCCTATTACATGGACTGGGGCTTCTGTCCGTTTGAGGACAGTGATCTTTTCAATAAGAGATGCCAGTCAATCAGGAAGCCCTTAACACAAATGCAGCTCCTCATTCTCAGTAGTATAAATGGGAGTGGGATGTGACACTGCTAGGACTGCAAGCACCAGGCATATGAAAGAGGCCACAAAATGGGAGTATGAGGATTACTGAAACCTGAAGTTGGTGTGGTTGCTTAGAGAACAGGGCAGCAGACATTCTTCAAAAGCCAGTCGTTGCCATTGTTGACTCTTCCGTGGACTCTAGGGTGCCTGACCAGGAAGGCCAGCTAAAACCTCCAAGGAGTCTGCAAGCTTTGTACATGGTCAGGGTGGGTGGGGGTTTGCCCACGAATTGACCATGTAAAGACCTCAACTGATCTCCAGGTGGGAAACCTCTCCTCCCGTTTCTCTGCTCCTGTCTGAATTGAAGAAAGTCTGGAAGAGAATAGATATTTCAGTCCCCTTTGATTCTCCAATACACAACACCAAACAATTCCATTTCTCAGCCTACTCCCATTGGCACAGCTTTTTCCTACAAGTTCCCAATGGTATCCATGCTATGAAGAAAGCATGGCAAGTAGAAACTTTGCAGTTTCTTCAAATGGACAAAAATAGCGGGACACAGCTCTTTTTGTACACTATCCAGTGGCAGAATGGCACTGGCAAATGCCAGGCAACCACATGATCTGCCTAATATGCAGGAAGCAGCCAGTCACATGGATACTGCAATGGACCTAAGGTAAAGAACTGTAATTTAAGTGGAGAGGAGTGTTCTTTTCTGATTCTTGACAACCGTGAATAAACTGTTCAGACTTTCTGCTTTGCTAATTGTTTGTTGCCACCTCCCATCAAGTATAAATTTTCAAAATAATCTGCAGAAATAATGAAATACTGTCTGTACTCACTCATGATCTATTTCATATATTCTTTCAAAATCAGTCATTGCTCAGAAATGAGAGCAGCCACAGTTCTGAACATGCTGACATCAAAAATGATTCATGAGAACATGCAAAGACATTTTCCAACAAACTGAGTTTAAGGAGGCTTCTCAATACCACAGTAAAGACCCATTTTATGCTACAGCTGCAAATTTACATCGTATGTGACTATGCAGCTGACTCATGAAATTCCATTTTAGAAAGGCCAGGAAGTAACAAAAAAAAACTACCTTATGAACGTCTTGCAGTTTTTTTTTGGTCTAAAACACTGTTTTTAATTTCATTTCTCTCCCTTTCATCATTCCTCCACAAAGTGGCTTGGCAAGTGTGGCAGCCTCTCCCAATACCATTTTGTTACTGGTTGCTTGATTGCTGTGCCAAACTGACTCACTCTTCCTTCCTTAAACCCTCCAACACATCAGCTGGCCTACAAACACACAGTGTGGTTGACTGGATTCACTCGTGTTGACTCCACATACCTGAGTTTTGGTACAGACATCTCAATGCCATTGACATGCCCCTGTCTTCATGCTGTTTTGTTGACTTAGACAATGTGAACAAACCATGCCAGCGCACAGAAATCAACCCGAATCTTCTACTTGGCAGCAGTGATGTTCACTGATTGAGATGTTTTGAGTCATATTATATTATCAAAGGATTCAGACTTGCGCAAATGCATTATAACTATTGACACTGTATCCAAGTTTAATGATGATATCAAGGCAGGTGGCATTGCAAACAATATGAATGGAAATGTAAACTACAAGGAGATACTTAATTTAGTGAATGAAGGAAGTGTAAAAATGAACTCCAAACTAGGCAAACATGAGATCATCCACTTTGAATGTAAAAAGCATTTAACAGGATACATTCAAATTGCCGAAAAACCAGAAACATTGAAGGCCTTCGTTCACAAGTCATTAATATGTCATCGGCAGGTGTAGCAAGTAATCAAAAATTGTAATTAAATTTTGTTACTTATATCTTGAGGACTAGAATACATGGGGTAGAAATCATACCAAACATCCAGACCACCACCAACAGTGTAGCACCTGAGGAAGGCCATTGTCCTTGCAGACACAGCAATTTTGGATGACCAGAATTATGGCTGGACTACATCTGTTAAATTATGAGGCAACCAAAACAAATTATTCCATGAGATTTAGAAGGTTAAGGGAGTGATCTGATCAAAGTTCCACAGCTCCAGAGGTTGGTATCCATTCACAAGCCACTCGTTATTAACACATGGAAAATCCTTGTCACTGGTCCGGTTTCCTCAGAGCCAGTTCTCAGAGTGAACGGAACCACTGGCACTCCTGCTTATATCTGTCAGCCAGGGCTCTCTGACTGTACCAGATTATCAGTCCCAATCAGGGAATTCAGATTCTATGAGGTCCATCTGGCTGACATTGCTACATTAAGGAGAAGAGATTGGGTAGATCAGGAGATACATCCCCTGATTTAAGAGGTCTGTGATTGAAGTGACAGAATGCAGCTTGATCATTTAGGATTCAATTAGGAAACACTTCCACACACAAAAAGTAATATAAGTTTGAAAGTCTCTTTCACAAATCACAATTAATATGAGATAAGCTATAAATTTTAAGTTTGAGTTTGTAACTTTTTGTTATCCAAAGGTATCACAGGATATGGAGTAATGTTGAGTATATGGGATTAGACTGCAAATCAATAACTGTTGCAGTGAATGGCTGAACAAGTTCAGACAAGCAATTGACCTATTCCTCTTCCAGCTTTCCTGTATACCATTTAAAAATTATAAAACAAAGATAACAGTTAAATCAATCCTAATTGAAATAATCTACCTCTAAACATCAATATGACAAATCACAAAGCAATTTTGTTTCAAGATCCTTAACGTCAGTTTTACTCGTGTTTTAAATTTCAAAAACTGGATTGCAGCAGATGCAAAGTAGTTTCATCATCACGATGATATTCATAGGAAAAGAACAAACAAAGTCCAAGACCACAAAGAGCTTTTTTTTTCCTTCTACACCAGTTAAGGAGAATTAGTTAGAATGGGGAAAGCACAAATATTGAATTTAGGCACAAATCCAAACCTCTGGCACCTTTCTGTTTTCCAGACTTCCAAAGGACGTTTAGTAGTGTCTGAACTGCCTGACACATGCAAAGATTTAACCATACATTTTCTACTTCTTGTGCATTCTATTTACTTTGCATAGTAGGGAACATCAAAATTGTTTCTCAAACTGTATTTTCAAGAACGCTCTACTGTATCTAAGCAATTAACTGTCAAAGTCATACATACATATTTAACTCATTTTAAGTAATAAAATATCCCAAGTAAGCTCACAGGTGCAAAAAAAGCTGGGCACAGAATGGTGATGGGGAATCACAGACAATTGCAGAAGGTTAGATCAACAAGATTGGACTCGGGAGAAAAAGCCAACAATTAACAAGGCGTAGAATGTTTGGGAGAAAGTACAACACAACATAGCAGAAACTGGAAGTGCAAAGGGCACTGGAAATGAGGAGTTGAGGGTGCAAAGAGGAAACAGAGTTAGGGGAGGAAGAAGAACACGTAGATAGAGTCAAAGTCATACAGCAAGAAAACAGACTCTTCATTCCAACTCATCCAAGGTGTGTAGAAGCAAACTGAAACTGTTGCACAAAGCGATAGAGCCGTTGAGGTTTCGGAGGATAGAAACTGTGAGGAAGAACGATAAAACGGCAGAAGACGTAGATGGAGATTTTGATGGACTACGAAATGTCAAGGGCTGAAGTGAGGAAACTGGCATTCAGGTACTGGAGTATCACCAAACAGAAGAACAACTGAAGTCAACATGGAGCTTTGTGAAAATGGCATGTTTGATGATGTTACACTAGATGTTAGAAATATCATGCTAGATGGTGAGAAGACTGATGCTGGCAGTCTAAGGTAGAAGGACAGATCATGTAAGAATTTGGCATTACTGATGTTATAAAGTGTTAGACAGAGCAGACTGAATGTATCAGTAGGTGCATTCAGCAGTAGACAAAAGAACAGAAATATGCGTCACAAGATGAACTTGTGATAGCCGGTGAAGATACAGGAATAACTATAAAGTATAATAGATATATACAGGGACAGAAACTAAAAGGAGTAAAGACTGATGAAAAAGACCAGTCTCAATCCTTCAAATTGAAAATCCTTAAAGTCCCTACATTTAGTAGTGACAGTGAAAATGGGTGGTCTAATTAATGAATATTAGGATTTACCTTATCACCTCAGAATAATATTGGAGTAATGGCTCTCACAAAATGCATTAAAGGACAGAATTAGATCTGATAGTATAACTGAAACAGTATCATACTAAATACATTCCAGGCCTGAGTGCTAAAGACACAAAAGTAAGAACTGTGTTTTGGAAATGATGCAGTTATAAGATGTTTAGTGACATGTTGAAAATAAAACATCAAGGAAGAAACAAGGGGACTATTACGAAGTTCAGTACAGCAGGTATGTGGAAATGGGTTAACTGATGCCAAAGAGTTATGTGGAATAGCTATCAACCTCTAATTGGTGCGCTTTTTACCCTGCAGGTTCTCATAAAATGTTATGTATAATTACCGAGTTAGCAGTGCAATAGATTGAATGATCATCCATTGCAAATTAATTGCATATTGTGTTGACTAGAAGATTTAAGAAAGTAGCTTCCTAAGCCTGTAATTGGCAATTAAATAGAGAAAACACTGGTCTGGGAAGTGCTATAAACTCTACTAGGTAATATGGACTCTCGTTTCACGCATTTCTCTTAGTTTGTTAATTAAAGAATATAAAGTTACTCTCCTTGTATTAATATGCCTCTAAGAAAACAAACATGGACAAAGAAACAATCTCATTAGAGTCTACAATAATTAATGAATTAAACTAGCTAAATAGAGAATTCAAATTATGTTGTCATGCTACTATCTAATTTATAGCTCCATTACACAAAAGAATGAGATGGTTTAAAAATTTGGGGGATTAAACTGATTTTCATCATCAATGTGAAACAGGCTCACAGCAAATCCTGTCCAATTATCTTTTCTCTGCATGATACTGTAAATGTTTTGAAGGAGTTTTTTGTCTCCTCATTGTCACTTTTACTTGGTTTGAAATGAAAAATTATTGAACCATGTTTTCTGAACCACTGGAAAATAAAAATCAGCATGGTGAAAAATTTGCCGCTGAAGCACTGTAAGCCTGATCTGGATTTCTGGTGTGAATTAATTCAACTCCCTTGGATTTATTAGAACAATTTTTGTTTTACTAATGTCATGCCAAACTGATGGTAGAAAGGATGTGATTGTGATAACGGTAAAAGGGTGGTCACTGACTAGATGGGGAAGACACTAACATATGCTGACGCAAGATAAAGAAAATTAGGCACCAAAGAAGGGACAGATCATCAGAGTGACAGGTGCATGTCATTCTTATTCCTCTGGAACCTGACAGCAACCTTTGGAATCCACATATTTTTCAGTTTGATGCCAAAATCCTAAAGTTACCAACAGTGATTTTATGCTCCCTAATTGGGCATACTCTTGAAGTCCCCATAACCTGTAATTTGTAAAAATTATTGAACTGATGAGAATTTGCCCTTTACACAAAGAGTCTCATTGTAAAAACCCTTGAAAAAGTTATACCTTGCTGGATAAAATGCAAACAGTTTTTTTTAACAACATTCTGTATCCCATAGTTGCTGCTTGAAAACCTCAACTGCTTTGGAAAAGTAATTTTATATTTGAAGACTATGACATCTCTCCAGTGAGGGAAAAAAATCACCTTTTTTCTAAAATGAGTTTTCTAGGATATTTTAACTTCTACGTTAAATCACGTTAGTGTGCTGAATCTTTTTCTTCCTGATTTGCTGCCTGTGAGAATATTACAATGTCACTGGTTGCTTACTGTATTTGATTAAAGTTGCTGGATGCCTGGAGATCCTCTTGACCTTACGCCTGATTCAAGTTAATTTTGGGAAAGAGGAAATTTGTGCCACAATAAATTGCTGGATCTTTTCAGGCAGCTTTATCAAAGTCAATGGCAAGTGCCATTACTTCACTACTAATCATGAAATCCAAGATATTCCGTATTTGAAATTGCAATTAAATAACTGATGAATTAATTCTGACCAGAAACTCTATTTCCCAAATATCAGTCTTAAGAAAGAACATCTGCTGTGATATCCTCTTACTCAAATACCTGCATGCAAATATTCATTTTCTTCAGTGTTATTTTATTCAATGAGATACTGTGACATGATATGAATTTTTGCCTTTAATACAGTTCCATTTACAACACAGCTGCCGTAGTGCCATTCGAAGGATCTCTTCAGAGATGTACATGTTTCCTATGAATGCTTTCTTTAACTGTGATAAAACCCAACTGAACATTCCTAATTTTCTACAAGCATCAAAGAATCTGTACTTAACAGTGCCAATCCAATTGTTAGCATTACTCCAATAAACAAATGTTCAGTGTATCCGGCTCTGTTCTACCATAATAATCAAACATGCCTAACATTTGGCATCAAAAATGCAGAATAATGATGTTAGTCTATTGGCATTAGAGACAATAGCTTTGTTATGTTATTTACCTAACATGATGCTTAATGTGAACACATGTCAGAGATATGATTGCCATTATACATTCCTCGATTTCTGATCCACTACCAAGACCAAGAATTTCAGAAAGTTACCACTTATTCCCAAAAATGTATCCAACAGCCATGTTGAACCTCGAGAAACTGATGTCAGAATTTTTGTGAGGATGCATAATGAGTGAAACCTTGACATTGTACTGAATTCTTCTCCTCTTCATTCTCCACTCAACAACTCATCTTATACTCACACAGTCTGTCTTTGCGTTAGTTCTAACCCAAAGAGTGAGCAATTGCACTGTACTGATGAGTAGACCCCGTTACATGATAGGACACTTCCAATCTTCAAGATATTTGACACTGTATCTACTTTGGTGATGACTAACATGGTGAGCCTTCTGGGTAGCCAGAGTATGGCAGGCAGGTCTGTTTAAGGGATGCTTCACTTGTTAAACTTCAAGGAGGTGAGACTGCATATGCAAGCAGCTGCAGAAAATGCAAGTGAGAAGCCTGATGAGGGGGCACATAGGATACCGTTGCATTGGTATGGACACCAAACTGGTGGATACATTGGCTGGTCTGCCTGAAAGCCTCTTGTCATTGTCAAGGAACACAGATGGTCTGTTCATAAGTTGGCAATGGGCACTGTGCAAAGTTAACTCTCTCGGCAGCCTCTCCTCCATCTTATCCTGCTGCCATTTGCAGATGGGGTTGGAGGTGGAAGATGAGCCAGGAAAATAGAGAGCTGCACTGGGGTGGCTCACAATGCTTTATTGCTAATGGGAAACCTTAGTTGGCAAGAGAACTGGCAGTCCACTGCACAGGGAAGGGCAGCCATTCCAAGCAGTCAAGGCCCCAGTTAAGAGAAATTTTTGTTGTGTCGCTGGAACTTTGCTTTCAGCACAGTGATCTCTCTGCCTTGTGCAGAGACCGCCAGCCCACAAGACACAAATGGAGGGGGTACTGTAACAGCTGAAGACCTCTTGCCCAAGTGGGGACCCAGATGGATGTAAGACCACAACATCCCAATGTCAGTACAAGCTTCAGGGTTTCTTCACTGCAGCCTTTCTTATTAGAAACAAAAGAGCTGCTGATGCTTGAATCCAGGCAGACAAACAGGAGGTAGGAAGAACACAGAAAACCAGGCGGCATCAAGGCTGAAGTAGGGTAATGCCTGAAACATTGACTGCTCCTTTTTTCCGGATGCTGCCTGGCTTGCTGTGTTCTTCCAGCCTCCTGTTTGTCAGCCTTTCCTGGCCAGCTTGATTGCTCTATATTGAGGCCCTCATGGTGTCCAACATACCCTAAATGTCTCTAGCCCTCCTTGTGATGGCTGCCAAAGCGCTAGAACTGCCAGTCCTTGGGTGGACAAGTAGCACCAGGAGCCCACCCTCTGTAATTGGACGGTGGGCATAGGAGCAGCCAATTAGAAGTTACCCTCTTACAATATTGTGCTGTGGGTCTCCAAAACTCCATCCTTCTACCATTACTGTTGTACCCCTTCCTTTTTATCATCTTTATGTGACCAGATCCCTTACACCTCTGCTAGGATGTGATATCACTCTTCTGCAAATGCACTAAAACAATCCAGAATATTTTCAAACAATTAACAGAGGAAAGTGTTCAATTAATTTCATTTAGTTGGAGCCATGACCTTTGACTAACACCATGCTGGGCTCTCCTTGCTTCATCATGTTACATTTCAAGGGTGGAAAATTTAGCGATGTTTAGAACCTACCATTGTGAATTGGTTTCCTGATCTCACAACAACAGGTTGGGTTCTGTGATGTGAGGATAATGTTGTTTTCACATGCTTGGGCATAAGCTGGTGATGTAGCAGCATGCGATTGTATAAGTGATGAACATTATGGGGCCCACACAGCTAGCAGCACATAGTGCTTTCTGTTGCCAAAACAGTAGAGGTAAGTGTGCACAGAAATGTGGTGATTCAACTTCCCCTTGTGCTTGCTGACGTCTCATTTATCAGACCCCAGCGAAGCTTCACAAGTTCCAAATGGCCACCTAACTGCCACATACAAACCCTGACAGGATGACAATCCAGTACCAAGACAGGAGATCATAGTCATGGAAAATTTTTCACTTCCTTATGGAGGCATTCTCATCTCTGTGTAGAATCTACCAATAAGATTTTTCAAAAATTCTTAATTTTGAGTGTGGCAAAGTAGCTATGATCCTGTAACACTGCCATTTCTTGGCATATACAAATTCACATATTCTAACCATTTCAAACAGGGCTTATTTAAGTTATTTGCTGTTGAATAATTTGCTGAGTTTAATGCAAAACATTTTGAAACAACCTCGATGCAGATTAAGCAAAAGAATATTGTATACATGGAGATTATATATTATGTTGTGTGGAATGCAGAAATTAGCCAGGGTGGATCTTTGAACTACATTCAGCACAGCACACATCCAAACAGAGTGGCCTAAACTGTGGTACCCAAAACGTGGCTGCTACCAAGATGCAAGTTGATGCCAATGTTTGCATGGATTGGGCACAGGCTGTCCTACTGCTAAATTGATTTAAACATGCACAATCAACCAGGTTACAATAATTAAAGGAAAAGTCTACATCTATGATTTCTCCAAAACTGATTTGATTTGATTTGGATTTGCTTTATTATTGTCACATGTACCAAAATATGATAAAAAGTATTGTTCTGTGTGCCATCCAGGCAAATCATACCTTACATAAGTACATCAGAGTAATTGAGCAGAATGCAGAATGTAATGTAACAGCTACAAAAGATGCAAAGGAAGAGCAACTCTAATTTGTGAGATGTCTGTTCATAAGTCTGTGAGGAAGAAACTGTTCTTGAATCTGGTGGTATGTGTTTTCAAACTTTTGCATCTTCTGCCCAATGGAAGGGGATGGAAGAGAGTGTAACTGAGGTGGGAGGGATCTTTGATTATGTTGGCTGCTTTCCCAAGGCAGCAGGAAGTATAGACGGAGCCAATTGAAGGAAGGTTGGTTTGTGCAATGGACTGGTACATTCGTAACTCTCTGTAATTTCTGGTTGTCTTGCATACAGCAGTTGCAATACCAAGCTGTCATGCATCTGAATAGGATACTTTTTATGGTGCCTCTATAAAAATTGGCAAGAGTCATTGCGGACATGCTGAATTTCCTTCGACCTCGGAGCAAGCTTTTGTGACTGTAGCGTTACCATGGAAGGACCAAGGCAGATTGTTGATGATATTTACTCCTAGAAACTTGAAGGTCTCCACCATCTCCACTTCAACACTGTTGATACAGCTGAAGGTGCACCTTACACTCCACTTCCTCAAGTCTATGACCAGCTCCTTCATTTTGCTGATATTTAGTGAAAGAATGTTGACTTTAAGTGATGCTGCCCTACACAAAGTACATTCTATGCCACAGGTTTATTTATGACATACTGCTGATCTTTGAGAGTTTGAAATTAATGAAGGTTGTCTGAATTAGGACCAGCAAATTTAGGAGGAGGTCATAATTGTGAGTGTGCAGCTAGTCTGATGGATCAGTGGATGTGCTCTGTCACCAAACTGTCCTCTCTGCATTGGATCATGTATATGCAAAATATATAAGATGGTGACCTTCAGCAGACTTTATCAAAACTGACTGAAATTGGAAACTTATTTGTTTTCTTGTAGTGATTCGCAGAGCAATAATATTTTTGTTGCTGCAAACTCTTATCAGCTGTTGGCTTTGTTCTCCAGTGGAACTGCCTGACTATCAGGTTTTGCTGTCTTTGTAAATCTATTCACATTTTGTTCTTACTTTTTTTTGAAATTGGATTGAACTGATCTTATTGTGGCTTTTGCTTGTCTTGGATTCAAACCATTTAATTTGCGTTTCTGAGTCTATAATTCAAACCAGTCTGCTGGAATTTGTAGGTGTCTCTGGCATGCAAGTTTCAAGCTGACTGCTGTGTGTTGTTGGCACCTTAACTTGTTCTGCTGCTCTCAAATCCACTGCTGGAACATCTTGTTGTTTATGTGCACCACGGTCTTCTGGCTCTCTTTGTGGCTTAATCTCAGGACAGTGCTTAAAATGAATAAATGTTCCAGGTGCAGGGTTGTTATCTGCAACTGATATTCAAAGTGCTTTTCATTTCAAATTCAACTTGTTTATAGTCAGCATTTGAGAGTATGGAAGTTTCTTTTTAATATTAGTTTCTGTTTGTCAGGCTTTTTATTTATGTTGTGACCTGCTACTTCATTATTTATTGGAGTTCTCTCCTCTGAGGCAAGCAACTTATTTCCAATCATTGTATTCAATGACCATAACAACAGGAGAAACTAACACATATATGGCAGCCTACCTATAAATAACAATAACATATGGCTCAATATGATTTCTGCATTTATCAACCCTTAATTGTTCATGCAAAATTAACTCATTAAACAACCATTTGAGAAAAACAAGTGACAAAGAAATATTTTATGTGTCATTTTTTTAAAAATAAATTTTCTCTGCTCTTTTAAGACTGTCTGTCAAGAAGTACAGGCAACCAAAAAAACTTAAGGAAAAAGCTTGATAAGTATTCAACTGGTTCTCAGTGATGAAAAGATACTGCCCATACTACCACAGAAAGCCTTGAGAACCAAGGAAACTATGATTTTTGGAAGGGAGGAAAAAATGGCAGCACACAAGGGGACTGAAGATCAGAAGTTTTGGCAAGAAAACAATGCTGTGCAATTCCTTTACGCTGGAGGGAAGTTTGTATTTTGCATTTGAAATCAGTACCGGATGAGTTCTGCTGTGTTCTCGGCCAATCATGACATCAGTGTTGCATCTCATCCCTCATAAAATTCAGCTTTATCAAAATGACCAGTTTGGTAAGGCGAATACACTAATCCCACTGTGAGAGGTTTTCAAACTTGGAACACAGAAGGCACAAGCGGATTATAAAATAAAATTGCAAATATTTTTCCTCACATTTCTCACATACCCATATCCCTATCCCAATTTAATTCTAAATCCACAAGGTTTTTGTTATAATTTTTGTTGATATTAGTCACACTGATTAGTCACACAACTTGTAATTTGCACAAGGTTGCAGTAACTGAGTGCAGTATACTGATTAGGAAGATCCTCTTCAGGGACATATCTATGTAGTCCACTTCCTCCTTTCATCTTGAACTATCAAATTCTTCCAAATTACTTTGTCTCTCCTACTGAAATGCTAAGCAGATTCTTTTTGAAAATGTAAATTTATTACAAGATGAATCCCAACTCCCTTGTTAACAAAAGTCAAAAGCTTTGCTCTGTATATAATTTTAGATGCCTTTAACTTCTCTGTTCCGAGATTAATTTTGCATTTCATTTTGGAATTGGCAGCTTGAGAGAAAATAAATCATTGCAGAAGTGTTACAGCACAAAAGGAGACAATTTGGATCTGGACCAGCTTGTTGAATAAGCATCAATACCTACTGCCAATCTCCTGCTTATTCCCTGCATCCCTGTTCAGCATTTCGATCCAAACAATTATCCAATGGCCCCGTGAATGCATCAATTGAACCTGCCTCTATCATACTTCCTGCCAATGCATTCCATACCCTAACTGTTTGTTGTCTGAAGAAGCTTTCTCCTGTATCACATTTGCACCTTTTGCAAATCATTAACTCCATGTGGTCTAGTTCTTGATCCTTTGCAAGTGAAAACAGTTTCTCCCTGCCTACTCTATCAAACATGCACATGGTTTTGAAATCCACTTTTAGATCTCCTCTTAGCCTTCTTCTCCCTCAGGAAAACAATCCCTACTTCTTCAATCAATCCTCATTACTTAAGATTCTCATTCTTTAAATCATTCTTGTGAATCACTTCTGTACTCTCTCCCATGCATTCAGATATTTTCTATAACAATGCACCCGGAACTGTTCTGGATACTCCAGCTGAGGTCTCACAAGTGTCTTCTACATGTTTAACATTTTGTTCTTGCTTTTGTGCTCTGTGCCCCGTTAATAAAGCTGACGATACTGTATGCTTTATTAATTGCCTGTCCTGCTAACTTCAGTGAACTGTACAGATAAACACCCAAGTTTCTCCGCTCCTGCAGCTCCTTTAGCACTGTACCTACTATTTTATACCATCTTTTAATGTTCTTCTCACCAAAATTCCCTCACACTTCTCTGCATTGAAACCTGTCTGCCTACTCGGCCAACTTATCTATGCACTTTTGATGATTTATCCTGTCTCCCTCAAAGTTTACAAATCTGACAAGTTTAAAGTCATCTGAAAACTTGTACACCAAGGTCCAGATTATTTATGGGAAACTAAGGACCTCCAAACAGATCCCTGGGGTGCTTCCCTACAAAGTTTCCTCCAGCCTGAAAACATTCCATTGACCATTACACTCTACTTACTATCACTCAGTCAATTTTGTATCCAAAATTATATTGCCCCATTTATTCCATGACCTATAATTTTCCTGGCAAATCTGTCACACTGCACTGTAACGAATGTCCTCTGGAAGTCAATCAATAGCACCAACATCATTAAGCTCTTCAAAAAAACCACAGCAAGTTAGTTAAATACAACTTTCCCTTCAGAAATCCATGTGGACTCTTCCTAACCAATTCATTCTTTTCCCTGTAACCACTAATGCTATCACCAATAATTGTTTCTGGAAGCTTCCACAACATTTCAGTTAAATTAACTGGTCTGTAATTTCTGGGCTAATCCTTAAAACATTTCTTATCAAGGTTTTAGGATTTGTAACCTTCGAGTCTTCTGGCACCTTGCCCCAGTCTATGAAAATCTGAAAGATTATGGCCAAATCCCCAGCAAATTTTAATTCACACTTCCTTCAAAATCCTCAGATGCAGCTCATCAACATACATCTCTCTTGGTTTGTACACCATTATCAACTCTAATTTTTATCCAGTTGTCTAATTACATTTGAAACAGGACTTGAAAGCAATTAAGGTGCCTTGCCAATGCTAACTGCCAACAATTTATCCAACACTGCTTCCTTATCTATTCAGAACCCGTCTAGTGTCAGTTTTCTCCTCTGTCACCATAGTCTAGGTAGCATCACCATCTTCGGTAAAGATAGGTGCACCTTATATATTTAACACATCAGCCCTGCCCACTGCTTCCATATATAAATCCCCTTTCTACACTCTAATCAGTCCTAATTGTCATTTTACCATTCTTCCAGTATTGACATGTGTATAAAAGATTTTGAGACATCCCTTATGTTGGCTGCCAGTCTCTCTCATAGTTCCTCCTGTTGGTTTTATCATCTCCTCTCTTAATCTTTCCTCTGGTTCTCAATTGTATTTTCTACCTGACAGCTGTCAAAAGTATGCTTTATTCTTCTACATCTTAACTTTTATCTCCTCTATCATCCAGGGAGCTCTGAATTTGTTTGTCCTACCTTTCCCTGCTGAGGTAATAGATCTTGACTGCAAGCAAACCAGTGCATCTTTAAAGATAAGCCACTCTTCAGTTACAGATTTTCACATCAACCTCTCATTCGAGTCAATCTTGCCCCATACCTTCCTTGCCCCACTGAAGTCAACTGTCCTCCAATAGCGGATATTTAACAACCAGACTTTCCTTTCCTTGAGCCAAGTCTCTGTGATTGCCATAGCGTAATTCCACATGACAATCTGCAGTTGTATTTCACTAATCTTTCTTACTATACTCTGCGCATTCACATGTATGCACAGTAATGTTGACAGACATTTTTTCCTCTCTTACTCTAACAGCACCTATGAACTTGCTATTTCTATCCTTGTGCCAGTTGTATCTCCAACCCCGATATTTTCATCTAGTATTCTCTCTTAGTTTCGATACCCCTATCAACTCTGAAATTTATCCAGTTTTATAATTGTTTTTGAAATTGGACTTGAAAGCATTTTGGGCCAAGTAGAAATGATAAATTAATTTTAATTTTAAATCTGCAGCAAATGCTGCATAAACAAGATCAAGACTGTCCATCAAGAAATAGGAATTTGCAACTGAATGCTGATTTGTCCATGCAAAGAAAAATACTCAGACAGGAAGGTGTTGTCAGATTTCACTATGGAGAAAATAATGATCTTCAGGTAGCTTACCCAATTCATTTGGTCTCAGACAACGATTTGTCAGTCCATGGTATCACTATTAAGCCTGGTTCTGGTCTCACCTGAAGTCTGCTCAAGGAGACCTGCATTTGCAAAGGTGGACCCTGGCTAATTCTGTTTCATCCTCTTTTGGCAGCTACTGTGAACAGTTTTTGAGCCCTTCATCGTGGGGCTAACAGGATCGAGTATCTGCATAAAGACAGATTGAGAATCAAACCCAGCACTTCCTGGTCTCTTTGACTAAGGACCTGACATGCCATCGCAAAACCTATCTACCAATTTAGGCATGATGCTGTGATATTTTGGTTTCCAGGAAACACGTGATGCAACTGAGATCTACATGTCCAGAAGTATGAGTGGGCTGAATTTTTGCCAGTAATTATGGTCATTTCATTCCTATGATTTAGCAAGTGTGAAATTCCAGTTGTGTACATGTTAATTCAGACTCATGTGGTTGCATTTTGTGATTCCTTAATAAAAAGCCTCAGTTATTCATTTACAAAAGCATTGTGGAAGGGCACACATAACATGTCCTAAATTGATTCCAGCTTATGATCTCAGCCAGAACAACAGTAATTACACCACAATTAGCTTTTGTGCATCTTCGGTCTGAAAGGGAGAACTCAGCTGGGTTCCAGTAAATGCTGCTGGAAAATTCATGGGTGCCCAAATCGAATAGGACATGACTGAGTTCTACTGTAATTGATCAGCTTGCTGAAAATCACAACTTACTCACGAAGGGCTCTTGCATTAGCCAAGTTATGACATTACAGTGTGCACCCATACAGCTGTGTCACTGAAAGAAACTGGTTAACTCAAGATGGAATGTTGGGGGAGATAAATTATTGAAATTCAGAATAAGGCATAATTGAAAATCATTAGAAAAATACAGCATGCTGGAGATCAGCAGAATTAAATGGATCAAAATTAAAATGGGTCACTTATGGTGAGGCCTCTCTTCAAGGCAATCAAATGTTTTCAATTTTAAAATCAAAACCAGAAAATGAAGGAAACATGTAACAGGTTTAAGAGCATGTGAATAAATAATACAGATTAATTAAAATATTATTTTCCCTACATTTATCTGCTGTCGGGCCTGCTGTGCATTTCTAGCATTTTGTTTTCATTTATTTTCTCAATTTCTGATCCTCTTTTTAGCTTTAAAGTTTGCATGCAGATGAGGTTTCTTTATTAGCTAATAAAAAGCAAAATAAATTTAAAACAGGAACAGCATTGTTGGATGGTAATGATTACTGCCTCATTGTCATAAATGAATAAAAGATGGCTCTTTAATAAGAACGACAAAGCAAAATCATACAGTCCCAGAGTCAAGCACACAAATTTTGTTATGATCCATCGCTATGGAGCTTTTAAATACAGCTAGTAAAAACCTGATCATCAAAAAGTGACATAATTCTGGTTTTGCCACAAAATCTACTCAGGGTTTGATAGCAGGGAACAGAGATAAGCAAGAAAATCTGAGAGATAAACAAATAAAAAGAGACGTTGGTATATTTGTTTTCAGATGTGGCTACATCCAATAAATTTATTCCTGTGACTTATGACCGCTATTTTCATTCTCTGGCTTTAAATTTCAGTAATACAATATTAACAACAATACACTTGAGCATGCAAGATTATCAGGTTACAATTATACATATACCCCATTAAACTGTGTGACTAGTCTGCTAATATCACTGGCAGAGAGTTCTTGCTGTTAAATTACAACGTGTGTTTTATCAACATTCTTCTCTTCAAACACTTTCTCTTAATTTTTTTTCACTCGCCAGCAAGATTCCACCAGTTAAACACTAGCTGTATGATTATGTACAGGTCCCTAAATTTCACCTTTTGCCCTAGGGACAGAATGTGAACTACATATGAGGCAAACAAAAGTCCAAGTAGATTTTTCAGTATTTTGATTTGGAAAACTTTAACAGTAGTAATAAAATGTTTGCAGGTATTGAGAATGAAAACTCTGTTATCATTTGTACAGAATCAGCAGTTTGAATCTTCTATAGTAAGTTCTCCCACTTCGGCATCTGAATGAGTGGAACAAAATTCTTGATGTCAATAGAAGAGAATTTCGGAGAGAAAACGTCTATGTGCATGCAGACTTCGAGTGCCTGAATTAATACATTCTACAAGTTGCTGATATTCTCCAGAATGAGGTTAGCAGAAGCTCACTAAGTATATCATTTGGTTTTAAAATGTTACGTATTTTAGAGTCTTCTTCTCCACATAATTTGCATAATTAAAACATCTTGTTCTGCAAGATGTAATCAATAGATTAAAAGTGGATGAAATATCAACCCTGATAGAATGTTCATTATTTTATTACTCATTTCCAGGAGGTGTTTCTCCAGGACCGTTTTCAAGTTTTTACTCAGAATTATTGCCAACTTAAATCCATGGAAAGGAAGGAAATAATGATCAAGAATACCAAGTGCTTCTTTATAAATAGAAACAGGGTTTTGCACAGCATTGTTATTTTTTTTAAAAAAAGCATATATATTAACTCTTCAGGTACTGCCTGCATTTTGCTGTTTTAAAAGACATGCATTTCACAGAGTAATACAGATAAATAGAATTTTCATATATTTTCAATATTCAATAATTTAAACACAATAATTTGGAAGCACGTAGTAAATCAAAGAAAAAACTAATGATACTGATAAGATTACATACTTTCAAATGACAGAAAGTGTGCATAAGGACATAAGGAAGATGAATCAGGAGGTTCGAGAGGCAGTTTGCCCTCTCCCACTACGATGGCGGAGTCAGTGCACACAGCGAGGGCTAACATGATATTGAGGGAAACATCGCTATTCCTGCCATTCTAGCTTACCTGAAGTTAGGGAGAGGAAGGTTGCCCAGTCCAGGATGGAGGATGCCAAATTAAGTTATTAACAGTGACATGATCAGGTTGCAAACCTCATTTTAGAAGTAAATCCAGTTGTATAATGTCACAACAGGCAGCAGGCTAGACACTAAAAAAAAGCTAGGTTTATTGGGAAGTGAGTCAATATGGAATGCGTGAATAATAGAGAGAAAAACCAACAAACAGTAATTACGTTAGAGAAGGGTGGAACATAAGTGCAGGTAGGAAGAAAGAGAATACACACCGTTGGTGCAAAATACCAGATGCAGACAACTGGCATAAACTTAAGACTGATTATAGTGCTATCAAAGTATCAGAAAGATTCATACAGGGAGTCTGATGAATGGTTTGAGGAGACACATGGTAAAAACTATAGCAATATGTAGCATTGGCAGTTGACGACAGAATGACATTGAGAGATGCATCTGATGGTGTCTGGTTCTCAGAACATGTAAACAGAATTCTTTTGATGGCTTGCATGGGAGAAGCAGGTCTGAAAGTTCATGATAGAGGATGGATTTCCAATTGCCTTGTAAGAAAGAGCTGAAGTCATAAATTTCTGTTCATTGATGGATCTGGATGGATCCTGAGATTATTAATTTATCCCTCTAACTTACAGTCATGATGTACAGGGCTGAAATCACTAATGATGCCATCAGTCTGTTGCAGCTTGTTTGGTGATTGAAGAAGCAAGTAGGACAAGAACCTCATTAGCTTTGCTGAGACAATGTTGGAAATGGGAAGACAGAAAATTTCTGAAAGTTGTGCATTAAGTAAGTGGCCCGATGGGTTACTGAGCAATTGTTTTGGAAGGAGGGTCAGATCAGAAGCAGCTAGCTACATGACCACCACAGATAGCCAATTAAAACCGATTAACCGCTATTGATAGGGAGGGAGGGTTGGTGGTAAGAAGCAGAATCCTCGTGGCAACTTGAAGGAAACAGAAAACCTTCAATATTCTTTTTAAATCCCACTGGAGCTTTAATGTTCTGAAGATCACAACACATCATGTGAAGTGGCTCCCTCTGCAATGAAGCCGTACTGTATCAACAAAATATTCAAGGCTCTTCAGAGTTTCCCTCCACCTACATCAGCACTGATCACCTCACCAGCCCATAGCCTCCAGTACCTTGACTGATTCTCCCAATTGTGCAGCCCATCCATCATGGACAACACATTTGGGGCCAGCCTGTTAATTGGGCACCTCTCAGCAGATCACATGGGTCAGTTGACCTCAGAGACCATTGATGTCAGAACCTAGAAACGTGTTCTGTTAGTGTAACAATGATGTTGACCTTTAAGTCTTTTACTTAGGATGGCCACTGATAGACATCAAGCATACCTGGCACTCCTGCCAACCTCCATGTATAAACAAATTTGTGGAGCTTTATATTTAAATAAATCAATAATAACTGGCTGGATTGGACAAGGTGCATAAGAACACATCATTCAGGAGTAGGAAAGGCCATTTGGCCCATTCAACTTGCTTCACCATTCAATAAAATCATGGCTACTCTACTTGTTGTTCCAGTTGCACTTTCCTGTCTGCATTATCGCCCCAGCACTCACCCCAACACTTGACTCGCTCGTCTATCAAAAATCTCAGAGAAAACAAAATCTCATTTGGCTTAAATGAGATGTCACTTATTTTAAACAATATCCTCTAGTTTTAGTCTCCCCAATGAAAGCAAAATATTCTAGCTTTCCAGTTCCCTCAAGATCTTGTATCTTTCAGTTAGAACACCTCTTCTTCAAAACTCCAACTGATACAGGCCTAACCTGTTCAACCTATCTTCATAAGACAAGCGTTTCATCCCAGAATGAGTCAAGTGAGTCTTCTTTGAGCTGCTTTTAAAGTACTGAGTTTTTCTTCAATTTTTTTTAAAGAACAAAATTGTGCACAATACATAAAAGTTAGTCTCACCAGTTCATTGAAGAGCTATAGAAAAACTTCCCTACTTCCTGTTACAGTAAACATCACATTTGTCTTCTTAATAATTTGTCATGCCTGCATACTAGCTTTGAATGTATTAGGTACCATGAAATCTAGATCCAACTGTACCTCCTTGTGCTATCGCTATTTAAATAGTACACTTATTTTCTACTCTTCCAGTGCTCAAGTTCACATTTACCCATGTTATACTTCATCTGCCAAATTTTTACCCATTCACTACACCCCTTTTCAGACTCGAATTCCTCTTCCGTGCTCTTTTGGTGTCGACAGTAAATTTCACTAGCATACATTTGGTTCCTTCATTAAAATTATTCACATAGTTTTTAAATACTGAGGAGTTACTGCTGACCCCGTAACACTCCACTAGTGACAGCTTGCCAATTGGAGAAAGACCAATTTGTTCCTACTATCCGGTTCCTTTGACCTAGTCAATCCTTTAGCCATGCTAATATGTCACCCTGCACTAGGTAATTGCTGTACTCTTAGTGGACTGTCTGGCTGACAGTCAATACATGCCAAGCAAAGGATAAGATTGAGAAGGTGGGACCTTCATCGTGATCTCAGCTGGTGAGGAAATTTGAATACGTGCCGATGGCATTGTAAACTAACCAGCCACGCAAGGGGTCAGTTGGCGGGATGGCTGGTTGGTAATACAAAGTAACACTAACAGTGTTGGCTTAAATCCTATACTGGTCAAGATTACCATGAAAACTCTCATTCTCAACTTCCCTCCTTGCCTGAGATGTGGTGGCCCGTAGGTTTAACTAGCACCAGTCATCCCACTCTAATGACAGCTCAGTCTTATGGTCTGGTAGGACTATGGCGGTTGCATCTTTACATTGCGTGTTTTGTGAAGCAACCTTTGATATGGCATTTTACCACTTTGGAAATCAAACTACACCCACATCTATTAGTTCTCCTTTATCTGCCAGGGATATCACTTGTCAAAAACTCCAGTTGATTAGATAAATGCAATTTCCCTTTCACAAAACCATTTGTGCCTAATAAAATAGTGATTTTCCAAGTATCCTGCCAAAACCTCCTTAAGAACGGATTATCACACCTTTCCTGTGAGAGTTTCTGGCTAATTGATCACTAGCTTCCTGGTTTCTGTCTCCCTCCTTCGCTCAAAAAAGGTGGTACATTTGCATTTTCCAATCTGTTGTGAACATCTCAACGAATTTTGTAAGATTGTAAGTGTTACGAAGTTATGTAGAGTAATCGTGAATTGGAAGACAGGAAGCTATAACTTGTTTGCAAAAATATGATAAGAGAGAAGAGTGTATGGCTCCTTTAAGAGGTAAAGTGCTTTTCTAAGCTTAGAGATTTATACAGAAAACATGTCTAAGCTGCTAAAGCAGTACAAACAGTTCGGAAATTGAAACATCTACCAGTTGGCTGTGTGACTGGAAACCTTTGCCTAAACATCAAAACAAGCCTATCAGCTGAAATCAGCCAATTAAGTTAAACCAAACACTTAATGATTGAAAGCCAACTGAACTTAAATCTATTGGTTTTGACAGCCTCAGACCAGTGGAATTATAAGAAAATTGATATGTCATCCAAGGTATAGAAGGAGAGGGTTTTTGAAAATCCATCTGAGAAATAAACATTTAGCTCTCTCAAGAAATGGTTAAGCTCTCTAAGAAACCATCATCTATTCAGAAAAGGTACCATGGCACTTCTAGCTAAGAGTCCTCACAGAAGATTCACACAGAAAACATTCCTGACAGCCAGATCAGCAGAAGAAAGATGATTATGACTTGACAACAGCAGAAGTAAGGTGTGCAGACTTTGAGAGACTAAGTTTTAGTTTATTTTCTTATTACTTGGGTTTATACAGGTGGGGCCTGTGTTTATTGGAATAGCATACCAGCAGAACTTAACCCAGTTAGGAAATCGTTAGCAGTTAAGGGGGAATTGTTTAATTTATGAGCAATTCTGTGAATAGGTTCACTGTTATAATTAAGTAAATAAATTATTACTTGATACTTATAAAGTGAATATCAGTGATTTTCTTTAATTTAACCTCCCTTTCTCCATAACATTTTAACAGATTAGATAAGGCGACGCAATCTTCTCTGGGTGTTTTGGGTTTAATTATTAAAAGGTGACCTCTACTCCCACCGTAACAAATGGTGAACTTG
The DNA here is from genome assembly GCF_030684315.1 of Stegostoma tigrinum. Lineage (NCBI taxonomy): Eukaryota > Metazoa > Chordata > Chondrichthyes > Orectolobiformes > Stegostomatidae > Stegostoma > Stegostoma tigrinum. The sequence goes on from NC_081354.1 coordinate 32,476,823, forward strand.
TGTTTTGATTTCAGTTATCAGAAGAGTTCAACCTCCCATTCCTAATAATGACCAATGCACCTACTATCTATGCTGCCACTTCTTTTACAACCTTAGGGTGAAGGCCATGTAGTCCTGGGGATTTGTTGCCCTTATTGTCTGGAAGTTTTCTTAGTATCATTTCTATGGTGTTTGTTTCAAGTTCATCTCTCCATTCCATCTCTTGATTTTCAAACGTCTTTGGGATCGGAGGTTCAATGGGTTCGACATGATTCTTCTACATCTGGCACTTGGAATTAAATCTAGACCAAGCTGATGGGTTCAAAATCTTTCCACTGTTTGAACTGTTCCTTCCTCTGACTTGGCTTCCTTGACAACCTTGAATTTTTCATCCCACCATCATTGGCAGTGGCTTCAGCTGCCTAATTTTACAATCTTGAATTACTTCTCTAAATCCTTTTGCACTTGTACATGTTTCTCCCCATTAATGTTCTCATTCACACAGATACCTCTGAGCAAGGTTTTGTTCTCCACATCGCTACTCACCTGCTTTTCCCCAGCATGCGTCTTTCTCCTTGTGAAGCAACTTGGACATTTCTCTCTGAGACATATTAAGTAAATACAAATTTGTCCTAAAGATAATGATGACAATCACGATGAAGATGACAAAGTAGAGTAAGTTTCGTTCAATATGAGATCAAAATAAAGTTAACACTAAGAGCAGAAGAAATCCACCAAATCCCTTGAGCCTGTTGTGTTATTTGACAAGACTATGGCTGTTCTTTAATTTACCTCTGCAAATCATGCCAATTTCCTTGCATTCACAAGACAATCAAAAACTTACTGATCTATGAATTGAATATATTGAATGTCTGACCATCCACAGCTTTCAGGGTAAAATTTCAATGCCCCAATTTGAATTAAGAAATTCATCTACATCTTAGACCTAAATGCTTCCAATCCTTTGTTGGTTTTAGGGGTTCCTGAGCACAATGATGTTTTAATAAATTTTGGCAAGCACTGTAGTAACCATTGTTAAATGAAATTTCATGCTATACAATCAAAACTAAAAATTCAGTTTTTAAGTGACTCCAACATTTAACAACTACTAGTTCTAAGCCCAGCAAAGGGAAACACACTCCCAGTAGGGAATTCATTTAGCCCCTACAGAATACTTTTCTATGAGTGTGAACTAGTCACTGTGTGTCTCCTGCATGCAAACAAAAGCACCTGGAAAAGGAATATTGAGAAGCAGCATTCTGGTCACCAAACGGATCGTGTTTGCAAACCAAGTGGTTAAGAACCACTGAACTGCCTTCTGAGTCTTCCCCTCTACCTATAACACCCATTTTTTTGTGTTTGTGTGAGATTGCATGCATATAGAGAGGGAGAGTTTATAAGTGGATTCAAGTTTTAATAATTTATTCAATGAGTCATAATTACTCATCCATAGTTAGAATCTATTCTCCTGTACCCTCTCAAAAGAAATTAAGGATGAGCAATAAGTGCCACTCTTCTAAGCAATGCCCATATACATGAATTAAAAAATACAATTTTTCTAATTTTAATCTCATATCTCTAGACTCTCTTTTGGCACTTCTGGCCATTTGGTATTCAGCAATGTTGTTCTATCTACCAGGGAATCTATTCTAGAACTCAGAAGTAGTTGTCTTTCAATTCTTTTTCTTTTTTAAAAACAAAAATTTGTCTTGAAATTGAAAGATAAGGAACATGACAACATTCTATTCTAAAAAGTATGTGTAGCCTGGAAAACTTGAAGAAAAGACATAAATATAAAATGTATCAGATGTGGGCTGGATTTGTATTGAATATGTGGTGGTGAATGGTTTTGTGGAATCAGATAGTCATAGCCCAGTCCAAATGTACTCACACAATTTTCTACTTTTCATCTCTTTAAAATATACAACCAGGTTAATGAGCACATTTCTAAAGGAAGCGCATGGCCAGAGAGGTGGAAGTGTTCACCACTGATGGGGCCTTTGGGCTCACACACCTCTGGTGTCATATAAAAGGCCAGTTGCACAACACTTCAGACAATGCAAGGCAGAAGTTACCCCTCAAAGTATAGGTGTAACCTTGAAAACATCTCAAAGGAATGCAAGCTAGTTCCCAAGATGGATTTGGCAGTACAGTTGGAAAGGGTCGTGGACAGGAGGGCTGTCCTTTTCCTGCTGACTGCTAAAGGAGAACTCTCCACCAGACATAACCAGCCTAGACAGAAATTGCAAAACAGGTCAGTGCTGTGCCCCAAGTCATACAGGATGCCCACCCAGGAGGATCATCGAACATCTGTGCTCTGTAAGGATAAATGCCAACGGTAAAAATAAAACCTTCTCTCTTGTTATCTCCATTCACATGGGCACCATGCTGCCATTGACAGTACATGCCTGTCCCAGTGAGCAGAGACCTGGAAGAAGCTAACAAGTCATAGATACCCATAAGTTCCAAAGCATTGAAGGCTAGAAATTGTGTCTTCTGTTGGTCCAAAAGCAGGTATGATGATTTGCCAATGTGGATCGAAGAGGATGAAGAGTTGAGAAAGATAGTGGCCACGGAGCAGAAACAATGTTCAAAAGAAGCAGTGGCCTCATGATCAGAATAGGCACTCCATGGCCTGCAGCCATTTTTTACATGTTGGGAATTTGCAAGGAGACGAGAATTAGAAGTGGGATGTAAACAAGGTGACCTGGAACTTGAATGAGATTTAATGCACAGAAATAGCATAGTTGCCCCTCAGAGAAAAATTCTGAAGTTGCCACTAGAGGTTTGAGGGGGAAAAAAAAATCAGGAAAATGTTTCTGAATGTCGAGAATCTGATTTTTTCATTCTCACCCTGTCACCATATTCACCACCATTCTCACGGTACTATGGAAGGAAAACAATTCACAAAGCCAAGAAAAATTACAATGACCACAGTCCAATTTACACAATCACAAGTAGGTAAGCTTTTTAAAAGCCAAGCATTTCTTCTGAGAATACCTTGCTATTTACAAAAACCCAGCATGAACTCAAAACAGTTCACTTCAGCATGCAGAACAGCATTCGTTTCTGTATAAGCAGATAAACATTTGCTTGTTTCTTTTTTACTGCCCCTGCTATTATATAGATTATATCAGAGAAGTCATGATTTACCAAGCAGTAACAAGTTGGAATCAGTAAGTGATAGGACACAGAACCCAGTGTTTCCATTCACAGCTTTGTTTCAAACCATCTCTTGTTTTTTCTCAACAAACCATATCACAATGCTACACACTCCCCTCCCAAAACTGCAGCTGTCAATACTGTGCTGCTTACACTCTGAAAGCTCACAGTCCTTAGTCAGTATTCCCATGAAAATCAAGTCAATGACCTGACTCCGCATCTCCTGTGAAACAACTCCCAGCAGTTATTTTTTTTACCAAGTTCTCACGTGTTTCAAATGTTGAGTCGGCTCGTTATCCAATACATAATGCATTAATCCCTTCTATCTGAGATAGCCATGAATGATTTGATTGTGACTGATTAGCCATAGTATTTTTTCTGCTTAGAAAAATTCAGAGAATGTTAAGATATATCTCGCCCCCAAACTCTATCCTCGCCTTCCTATTAAATCAAGTGGAAGAGAAACGTCTTTGTTTCCTTTGGCCCTCATGAAACTTTCGGCAATAAAAAGTGTAAAGATTTCCTGAATCTTTTGTCAACTAAAAAGGCCCTGTTTCGTCAATCTCTGTCACTTCAAGAAAACTGAAGAAGAAGGGGGAAAACACTGTTGTTGCATTGTTTATAAATATACATTTTGAGGCCAAGTGAGAAATCGTATGCACAGAATTACACAAAACTTTTAAACGAGCTGCATTTAAAAAGGGTGCATAAAAGCCTGAATACAGGTCGTTTCACAGTGACCATAGAAACAGGAGAAAAGGTAGAAAATTCAGTCCAAGGAACTTCAGATGACTTTATCAAAGTGTCACTAATCAGGGCCTGAAGACACAGGGTTTTAGTGTTTCCACTAACTATCAGAATAACTCTGAAAAGGCTAATGACCCTCTAAGAGCATTAGTTTAAATGCCTTGTCAACAGCTCGCTAAATGAAAAATGCTCATTACTCGCTCTCAAGATTAGTCCCATACAAATCACAAGCATCCAGTTGAACTACTGACTTTAAACACAAGGAGATGTTAGGGCTCAAAAGAGAAAAAGAAAGAATGTCTTACAGAGCACTGTAACACAGAAAAAAAAACAGACTTTTTGCTCTTTTTTGTTGAGATGATCATTCACAATAAAGATTATGAGACTGTCAGAGAATGACGCATTGTCTTCCAGTGTTTTTATATTGTCTATTCATATTAGCTGTGCAATTTATATGCAATGGGTACAAGTTTGTACCAGCATGTAAATATAGTTAACTCACAGGCAGATACAGTAAATCCTCTGATATAACCCTATACAAATTTTGGTGATAGAGCAAAATGAGAAATAATGATGGACCACTAATTAAATAGCTCTCCAAGCTTTCTTCTCTATGGATGACAATGGAAATGAAAATCTGAAAAAGATGTATAATCAGCATTCAATCAAGCTTCTCCTACCTACTGAATGGCTTGTCTGCAACAGTTCTTTATAATACTCTTAGTTATCAGGGCACTCCAAAATCAACTTCACAGAATTATTGTGAATCTGTCTTTATGGCAACAAGTACACATACTACAAGTTCAGCTCATATTATATGATCTGGCCAACATCACCTGAAAACAGTGAAGCAGCTAGCCAAACACGGGGTGAGAAGAGAAAGTTTGCTGCCACATAAATTCTTTTACCCATTATTTTAATTGAAAAGTTAATCCCCTTTATTATTAACTTCTTCACTAAAACAGTGGATAAAAGCATTTTGCATCCAATCATATTAAGACTAAAATTATTCAAGTAACTGTATTGCAGTTGCATTAAGAGTTAGGAACTGGCTCCAACTGTTGTAAAATAAATAGTTATAATATAATATTTGATCATTGTACAGTGATTCAGTACCAGGCAGGCCTGCTACTGCACGATTGACAATGAAGCAATGTTTCAGGTGCTTGATATAAAATTGCATGAGAATTAATAGCTTAAATGAGATGCCAAATCCCATCACCAACAAAGTAATGTGTGCTAAAGCACTTGCAGCAAAATGATTATTTATAGACTCCTAATGAAACCTTTATAAAGATCTCTTCAGTCCATGAAAGGACTACTTCACTCTCGTGGCGAAACATTCATGGAAGCAGAGGTTGATTTACATCAGACAATTCCAAACACTACCAATACAATAAACAAAAAAGGCCTTTCCCAAATCAGCAGATTGAATCTCTCACGAGGGAAGAAACACTGTCGCAACAACAGAGGTAACACTTTACACTAACATGACAAAGTATTATTGCAAATCTATGGCAAACTTTTCCGAAATAATTTTGAGTCCGAATTGGAAGGATGGAAAAACCAAAGATTTAAGTCAATCAAAGCTTGGCCATGGAGTTGGTGGAAGGATTGGAGGGGGAAGAAGTTGGAAGTCGTGAGCAGAGATCAAGCAGAAAGTAATAGCGCACACACAAAAGGTTTGCAATTTACATGAGTTTAATTTTTGACTTGACAAAGATGTAAGTAAATTTGCAAGAAAATAACTACATGCTCATTCAGTTGTTTCAGTTTTAAAGTAAAGGGCTGTAAATACTTTCTTGTCCTTCCAAAAGAACAAAATCGCTTTAATAGCTTTAAGTAGTTGCAGTATCAATAGTGGTAAGTCATTCTAGCCATTTTAACAGCCTGTGTACTGTTGGCTTCCACTGGGTGGAAGATTTAAATTACCTCCTAAACTTTAGCATTGTGTTTTGACCATCTAATGCCAATTACTACTTGAATGCCATGGTACTGTTCACTATCATTTTAAGGCTTTGGTTGCCATTTGCTGTGTCTCTATGCATTTCAGTTCCATGAATTAAGAAGTGCTAATGCAAGTGCTTGCAAACCTCATTCTGTTTGACAGTTTTACCAGTCAGATTATACCTACGTGAAGGATTTGCAGAATTGCAGTTTGACAGCAACAGAATTGCCCATCTGGTTCAACTTTAGGCTCCTGGCCAGCAACTGAATACAAACGATTAGAGTAATTTAACATCCAAAATACTTCGAACATAATTTAGCCACCAGCATCAAAGTAGATTGTTCTAATCACTTTCTATATGTTGCTATAAGGCTATATACACAATCTGCTCAAAAAAATTTCTCTTTAATCTTAGGAATTTTCAATCAAAACACTTTTGTGAATGGGCAACAATGATTCTGACAATAAAAGCAAAATATTGTGGAACTTGAGATCTGAAATTAAAACAGAAAGTTCAAAAGAGGAATCATTAAACTTGAAACATAACTCCGTTTCTCTCTTCACACATGTTGGCAGACCTGCTGAGTTTATCCAGGACTTTTTGTTTGTGTTATGGTTGATTCTGACCCTTGTCTTATACTGTGCACACAACCATCTTTGAGCAAACATTACGTATATTCACAGATTTATCCCCGAGAATCCTAAAATTTAGACACTGAAAATTGGAAAAGTCTTACAAATAGAAAGGACAATTTTCAGAGATGTTGAAACTGATCAAACTTATTTTTCAGAGCGAGAAGAAAATTTCCATTCATTTAACCAGTAGGGTTACATTTACTGTAGACAAACAGAAGGCTGGAAAAGCACAGCAAGCAACAATGCTGACTGCTCCTTTCCTCCAGATGCTGCCTGGTTTGCTGTGTTCTTCCAGCCTCCCGTTGGCCTACCTTGGATTTCAGCAGCTGCAGTTTTCTTGTCTCTAACCAACTGTTCCATTTACTGTTTTGTTTTAATAACTGAAATTGAATCTTCTCTAACTGAATAGATAAATAGTTTTTGTTTTAATCATTTCACTAATTCATTACAAAATGGCCCTACGCCAACATGTTTAAGGTCAGCCTTGCAAATATATCAAGTGCAATTATGTGACTAATGGGCTCGCTGACCTCAGGTAGCCTTCATACAGGCAAATTAAAAACATTTTGCATTGCACTTTCTGTGCTACATTCTCTTATCGCTTCTCTTCTTTTGCAGTGACCAACTTGACACACTGCATTAGAACAGCTAATGTCTAATCCTTCTCACCTATGTGAAACATCAGTGTGTTTTTGAAAAATACTTAGTGTCTCAGGATTAAAATTTTCTACCTATTAGTAGATATTTATGATTAAAGCTAGATTAAATAGGCCACAGACATTGAAACGTACTGTGCCCTTTTTGTTTGGTGCTACAAGAGTTGTTTGGCTTCAAAATAGCATCTGTGATGTACGAGAACACATTTGGGGCTGGCCTTGCTGAGTGCAGTTTTAAGTGCACATTTCCCTGATCCCTGCAAGCCATCTCAGAAGTGCGCAGAATAGGCAGATTGTGATATCAATCAGGATGTAATGCAGATTTGACAACGTGCTGCAATGCAACAGATAATGACCTCTCTTAACCTTGCACAGCTGAACACATGTTCAGCAGCATGAAGGTCTCCTCAACGGTCCTATCCACAGGGATCACTAACTATTTTCAGTTTTGTTGTTGATTGATTTCTCCTGGTCATAGCTGTATTTGCAGATGTTTGTGCTTTCCAGAATTGCATAAATTTGTTGAAGTCTACAGGGAGTGATACAGCATGTACTGAACAACTGTATACTTCCAGAAATTTTTGGAGCGCTTTCCACCAGACTGGTGTGTTCCCTTGCCTCCAGCGTGACAAGGAGAATGACAGATGACAAGAAGCAGAAGTGAGAGGAGAGTGAGGGAAGAGCTCTCATCATGAGGCCACATCCACCAAGGCTCTCTGGTGAGCATTTCCCCCACCACACCTTGCTGGGGTGGAGGTGGGGGAAATGTCAGATGTCTGCACTTCAGTAGGAAGGCACTCACTGAAGTCTAGCACCGACTTCTGCCATAACCGAGCCTCGGTGGAGGGTGAGGAAAGCATTACCAATGGCTGTGAAAGTGACTACTGCCATAAATTTATGTATCTTATCTCATCCAGTCTGAAGCTAGTGATATTTTCAACATCGCCCAGTCTGCCATCCGTTGTTGCAATAACAGAGGTCATTGCTGCTCTTCATTCTATTACAGCTGAAATATATCTCACTCTCTCATTTCAGAAAGAAGCAGAAAAGGAGCACATGCCCTTACATGAATTGCAGGCTTCTGCATAGTGTAGGGTCCCTCTGGCAGTACACTTATTGCTGTATGGGTACTGCATTTCAATGTATTTCCTCTGAAAGTGTCCAGTTGGTATGTGATTGCATGCAGCCTATCATGCAGCATATTATGCCCGCTATTCTGGCAGTAGTCATGATACTCTCATTGAGATACCACAACAAACCAGAGGGTGGTTAGATGTGGGAAGGGCCCACTGATGTCCACGTGACTCAAATCCAATGTGCAATCCATACTATGTAGAAACACTGTGCTGGGTAGAAGAATTGTTATCACATGATATGTGATGAATCCAATCGCTGGAGTGCTTAGGCAATGGCTCCACTGACTGAAGCCTTCTGCAGGAGCCTTGTACAGGAGCCATGCAGTACCAACAGAGCAAGAAGTCAAAGTTTATCATGGTCCACAACACACTGCACAACCTCACCATCATTCCAAAACAGGTCCAGCCATTAGCTGTCAGAAACACAGAAACATAGAAGATAGGAGCAAGAGGAGACCATTCGGCCTTTCAAGCCTGCTCCGCCATTTTTCACGATCATGGCTGATCGTCGAACTCAATAGCCTAATCTTGCTTTCTCCCCATAACCTTTGATCCCATTTGTCCCAAGTACTCTATCTAGTCACTTCTTGAATACATTCAATATTTTGGTATCAACTACTTCCTGTGGTAATGAATTCCAAAGGCCCACCATTCTTTGGGTGAAGAAATGTCTCCTCAGCTCCATTCTAAACGGTCTACTCCGAATCCTCATACAGTTATCCCTCATTCTGGACACACCCACTATTGGGAATATCCTTCCTGCATCAACCCTGTCTATGCCTGTTAGAATTTTATAAGTGTCTATGAGATCCCCCTTCATTTGTCTGAACTCGAGCAAAAACAATCCCAACCTAGTCAATTGCTCCTCGTACATCAGTCCCACCCTCCCCGGAACTAGCCTGGTAAACCTTTGCTGCACTCCCTTAAGAGCAAGAGCATCCTCTCTCTGAAAAGGAGACCAACACTGAACATAATATTCCATGAGTGATTTCACCAAGGTTCTGTGTAACTGCAACAACACATTCCTGCTCCTGTACGTGAAACCTCTCGTAATGAAGGCCAACATACTATTTGCCGTCTTTACTGCCTACTGCATCTACACACTGATCTTTAGCGACTGGTGCACAAGGATACCAGGTCCCACTGCACACTTGCTTTCCCAACTAACAGCAATTCAGATAGAAGGGTTTGGCCCAAAACGTCAGCTTTTGTGCTCCTGAAATGCTGCTTGGCCTGGTGTGTTCACCCAGCTCCACACTTTATTATCAGTAATGTGCCTTCTTGTTTTTGCTTCCGAAGTGAATAACCTAACATTTATCCAAATTATATCGCATCTGCCATTAATTTGCCCACTCATCCAACCTGTCGAAATCATGCTGAAAGATTCCTACTCTTTTTTCACTATCCATCTCAATACACCTCCCCAATCCCATGCAGTTTAATCTTGTCAGGTAATGAAGGAGCAGTGTCCTGAAGCTTGTAATTTCAAATAAAACTATTGGACTATAACCTGTTGTGTAAATTCTGATGAATAACACACCGCCATAATGCATACACGCCATCAACTAAACACATTTGCAAACTCCCTTAATGCTTATCTTCTTATTTTTTCTTGCCCTAGTGTTCTTCTCCTTAATTCTATGCAATGTTATCCTACGATGCAGCATGGCTGGTAGAAGGATACTCACATTCAGTGGTGGAGGCTGTAAACAGTATTGCAGAATAGCCCAGACCAACCCTAGATAGAAAAGGCTGACTTCAAGCTGCACACATCCCAGCATGGGCAGCAACAGTCTTAAAATGGCTGCCCCACAGCCAGGATGTAGGCAGAGTGGCAGAGGTTGGGGATGAATTCTGTCAAACTGTGAGAGGACATAAAGGTTTGTGTTCTAATGTGACATATTCCCTTCCCCATGGCAATATCTCAGTAAGTCCTGCAATGTGCTACAGAAAAGATTTCTGGGTTGTTGGGACACATTATAAGCATATGGTATCCACTGCCCTGTTGGTAGCAGACTGAGTCATCATGGCAACTAGCGCAGCTTGCATGAATGCTAAATTCAGGGTGCATCACCTGGCATCTGAAGCATTCTCATGGAAGTTGCCACCAGTTCCATGTACGGAAGCTTTCTACAAACTCCTATGCCAAGTTATTGCATGGCTCCTTCACATGATTTGTCTTGACAATTCACCAAGTATTTCAGTGTGTTTAGTCTTCAGTCCTCTTTGATATTCAACTTAATTATGTCTTAACCTGGGTCCTGGCTCTAAGTTTTAAAAATTCTATTCATGGGATTTGGGCATCTCTAGCCATGTCAGCATTTATTGCACAACGCAATTACCCTCAAGAAGGTGGTGGTGACTGTCCTCTTGAGTCATTGGAGTCCATCTAGTGTAGGTACACCACAATTCTATTAGAAAGGGAGATCCAGGATATTCAACCAGTGATAGGAGAAGGAACAGCAATGCAGCTCCAAGTAAGGGCAATGTTTGACTTTGACAGATAGTCATTGGTAGTGGAGTTTCCATGTATCTGTACCTCTATTTCTTTTAAATGGTAGAGGTTGTGGGTTTTTTTCCTTTATTCTTTCACTTGATATGCATGTCTATAGATTCTTGAAGGTAGAAGAATATATTGATAAGGTGATTAAGAAGGCTTGGAAGATGCTTTCCTTTCTTGGTTGAAGTACAGAATATAAAAGCAAGAAGATTATACTACAACTATATAAAACAATACCTAGATCTCAGCTAAAGTACTGTATACATCTCTGATTATCATCTTACAGGAACCTTGTGATCACTCAAAACAGGATATTTATGAGGTTTACAAGGGTGTTGCTAGGACTGGAAAACTATGGGAAATTTATTTGGAACAGCAATGAGATTTACTTTCAATGAGACAACAATGAGATATCTTCATAGGGTGGATAGAAATAGTCACAGAGACATCAATAATCAGGAGATGTATACTGAAAATAACTGGCAGATGAATTAGAGATGAATTGACGATAAATCATTTCACCAAAAGAGTAGTGAGAGTCAAAAATTCACAGCTTAAAATGTTAGTGGACAAAGAAATCCTCAACACATTTAAAACATACTTATATACATTCTCGAAAGCTCTGAAACCTACATGGCTATGGACCAAAAGAAAGAATTTGGCAGAAGGATCTGACTGTAAAACTCCATTTCAACTGACACAAACATGATGAGCTAAATGATGTTCTTCTGTCAGAGGTGCACACAGGAGGAAGATAACTTTCTTGCCCAGTCACCAGCCTGAACAGTGAAAGCTGCTGGTGTGCACAATTGCCACCAGTCTCCCCTCACCACACAGGAGGATGCTTTTAAGTGAGCATTAATTGGCCATTTAAGAACCTCAATTCAACTATAGATGAGTGGGCCACCCAAAATCTCTTCTATCTCTGCTAAAAGTATTACAGGGAGGACAGGCTGACGAGGGTTCAGAACTGTGCTCGTGACAGAGTGCCCGATTCTACAGGCCTTCCACCCTCTCTGCTTTTCAGTTTTCATCTGGGGCACTACAATCCCAGCCTTTGTTTCAGTCTCACTTTTAGCAAGGTCTGTGCCAACAGTCATGTCATTTTCCCAAAATGCTAAGTGCTGGAGCACAAATCTACCATTCTGTCCAACAAGATGGTCTAACATCAGTTCCAGGCCTTGATGTGATAATAGCAGTTCCCTCCTCTTCTCACTTTGAATGAAAATATTTCAATAGCTCACATAATGTAACAAAAAAAGGGTTAATGAAACTTTAGCTGATCAAAAAAATAAAGTGACTGACTAATTGGATTTCGAAGTTCTTTGGAAAGAAGCAAGGCACTCAATGCACTCGTTTCCAAACCACAAGAAACCCTATGCACTGCTTCAGATTCTCAGCAGGCAGCTAGTTCTTGGCCTCTTATAAATTTCAGAGCTGAAAGCCAACATAAATCTGCTAAGCACATTTGAAATGCTCTTGAAAACTTATATTCCTAATGGTGAGTACTGGGACCAAATAACATTCCACAAATTGTTTTTTTATATCCCATTTGGAATATCTATAATTTTGCACACTGTGTTCGGTCACTAGGCAGGCCTTGTGTGAAAATATATGATTTTTTAAAAATGTAGGTCTCTGCCTACTAATGAACTGGCAATCTCCAACTCCCAACACTACCATGTGGGTATCCCACCAGTTTTGCATGTAGCTTGATTCTGCTAAGCTGAAAGAAACCACCTCACTGCACCTAACGAGTTTGAGAACCTAAATAATTAGAGTTAGCAATTATGGTGGTTGTTTCTTCAAGTGAAGGGCCACCTGGAATCTGTTTTCACGGCGGACACCTCAATTGCCAGAAGGTCTGGCAGTGCAATGGTAATGTCCCTACCTCTAGGCTACAAGACTCAGGTTCAAGTCCTTTCTGCTCCACAATCATGTAATAAAGTCTCTGAACAGACTGATTGGAAAATACTTACCTCAGTTGCTATCTGAGTACCCAGCTAATGGTAAAGCCTGATAGAAAAACTTATCAACAGATGGATAAATATGTTACTTTCACAGAAAGCAAATACTTAAAAACTGAGTTCAGCTCCAAAAGCTCCACTGCAGTAGGTTTTTCATGATGCTGCCATTAATGTAATGGTTGTACAGCAGAGAAATTGAACTTGAATTTGATGGCCAATTCATCAACATAAAGAATATTTTGACTTGAAAGAGTGAATATCCATGAAAGGCGCAATGCATTGACACAACACTAACCTTAAAAAAGGGTAGCTATGACAGCATTAATGTGCAAATTCAGAAATGCCATTACCTCAATTTACCACAATGTTTCAAGCTGTTCCTAGGTTTCACATCAATAGTGGCCAGGTATTTTCCAGGCTTCAATATCCATTCTCATTTATGAGGTAACATGAAATTTTGCTGCACTAGTGATACAAATATCAATCTTCTATGTATTTTGATCTGAGCAGATCTGAGGGAACAAATGCATTTTCCTATTATTTATCTATAAGCACCATTATTTCCTAATCTAAATGAATTGTATTAATCACCACCTGTAAAATTCATTGTTACTGTTTTAAGAAAAGGTCAGCTTAGGGGTCCTTGGTTAAGAGTTACATCATCTGATGCAGTGGCAGTAATTAGTTTCACATCCCATTGGCAGTTGTCTTAGCTGTCATGCAGGGAGGTAATGAGGACATACAATTAGGTTTGATTTTCCAAACATGTGCTATTGCACAGGCCTTTGGTATGTACGGAGAAACTGTGGCTGTGCTCCACATGATTTTCCATTGTGGGGATCACAGTCACAGTCTCTCAATATGTGCTTCTGGCAAGTGTGGCTCCCTGTCAATAGCACTTCATTGGGGAATAACCAGTCTTTGATTTCAATGAACCAGCACGAGGAAGGGTTATTTGCTCTGTGGCCCTACTCAATATCCACTGTTGGAAGCACATATAATGTGTATGAGGTGAAGACTAGATTGGACTCAGCTCTGGCATTGCCTGTGGTACACTGTCTGTCAAAACTCACTTACTGGATGAATAGTCTCTTGGACAAGAGCATGTGATACTTGTGGTTGTGTCACTGTGTGCTTGCAGAAGATTCTGGAAAACAAAGCCTTTTAATATGGAGGAGGGTTTCTGAGACTACACCATGGATGCCAGAAACTTGCATTCCTTCGAATAATTTTATTCTAAACTCACGCAATTCCATAAAAGGAAATATTTCCATTTTCTTAAAGCCTGGTTGGCCAGTATTTTCCAGTTTAGTTTCCATTGAAGTCAAATGTAAATGGCTTTTTTATATATGTAAACATCTAAAATAAGTAAATATTTGCTAGAAGTTAGTCAGCATTCAGAGAGTCACATAATTAGTTATGTAAATAGAGTCCAAGAAATGGTGAATTTCTACTTCTGTGGTCATGTTAACTCACAAAGTAAAATCCAACTGACTTATTTTATCATGCAGTACCCATATCCTTCTATCCCTTCTAAACTCAAATCCCTACAAATTGTTTTCCTGACAGAACTCAAATCCCCAATGTTTTTTCAGAACCAGAACTCACGTCAGCGAGTCACTGCAACATCTCTGCAGCCAAGAATTTGCTCACCCGTTCCCTCTGCTAGACCATTAATTCTCACATAACGAATAAAACCATCAGTGACTCAAACCTTGATCATTCAATCCAGTTTTTATCATAGTTAGAAAGCTGTAGAAGGAACATGCTCCCTGGAATTTTACATTGTTTTGAAAGCCAAAGTGTGTGTTTTAGTATTAATTTATGCCCAAACTTGAATTGGACTTTGCCCAACATTGAATTTCTAGTGAAATAATGTGTACATGAGTAAAATTAGTACATTCAGTGTAAAATCAGTATAATTGGACTGAATGTAAGACCACAAGGAATAGGAACAGAATTAGACTATTTGGCCCTTGAGTCTGCTCTGCCATTGGATCATTTCTGATGCATTTCTCAATCTCATTCTCCTGCCTGCTCCCTGTAGCCTTTGATCCCTTTCCTAATCAAGAACTATCTATTTCTGTCTTAAATAATTTCAGTGACTTGGCCTCCACAGCCTTTGTGGCAATGAGTTCCACAGATTCACCATCCACTGGCCACAGAAATTCCTGCTCATATCAATTCTTAAGGGTCACTTTTCACTCTGAGGCTGTATCTTCGGGTCCTAGTCTCTCTTCCAAGTGGAAGCATCTACTCCATGTCCACTCTATCCAGACATCTCAGCATTCTGTAAGTTTCAATGAGATCTGCCCTCTTTCTTCTAAACTCCACTCGGTACAGAACTAGAGCAGTCAATCACTCATCATATGGCAAGCCTGTCATCTCTGGGATCAGCCTTGTAAATCAACTCTGGACTCCTTCCACCACCAGCACACCCTTCCTTAGGCATAAGGCACAAAACTGCTCAGTTATTTTAAATCTGACCAGATCTTTATACAGTCTCAGCTGTACATCTCTGCCTTTGTATTCTAGCCCTCTTGAAATGAATGCTAACACTGCATTTACCTTCCCACTGCCATCTGAGCTTGTATGTTTACCTTACGAAAATCCTGAAACAGAACTCAAGTCCATTTATGTTTCAGATTTCCAAAATCTTTCTCCATTCAGAAAACAGTCTTTGTCTTTATTCTTCCCACCAAAGCGTATAACTTCACACTTTCCAAAATATTTTCCATCTGTCACTTCTTTGTCAACTCTCTTAGTCTGTCCAAGTTCTTCTACAGCCGCTCCACTTCCTTAAGACTACCTGCCCCTCCAACTACCTTTGTGCCATCTGCACACTTAGCAACATTGCCCTCAGTTCCTTTGTCCAGATAATTAACGTATAATGTGAATAGTTGTGGTCCTGACACTGGCCCTTGGAGAATTCCACTAGTCATTGGCTCCCATTCCAAAAAAGACTCCTTAATCCCTACTCCCTGTCTTCTGATTAGTCAGCTAATCTATTGTCCATGCCACTCTGTACACATTTTCTGATGTCAGCTTTTCCTGTGACTGCCTGGCTTCATTTTCAAGAGATATCTCATTCCAGAGTTAGTACTATGGAGCATTTGCAGGCATTTTCTCAAAAGCAAACAGTGCACTTTTAAGTCAACAGAGATAACAAGTCTAGAGCTGGGTGAACACAGCAGGCCCAGCAGCATCAGAGGAGCAGGAAGGCTGACATTTCAGACCTAGACCTTCTTCAGAAGATCTTCATTTTCTGAAGAACGGTCTAGGCCCAAAACTTCAGCCTTCCTGCTTCTATGATGCTGCTTGGCCAACTGTGTTCATCCAGCTCTACATTTTGTTATCTCAGATTCTCCAGCATCTGCAGTTCCTACTATCCATTGTCACCATCTAATTTTTATCTGGTGTGTGGGAAATGAGGACCTGCATTTCAATGAGGTGGGAATAGATAATAATGATATGCTAATCATTGTAAATAGATGCAAATAATTAGCAAGATTCTTATCTCACTATTTAACACTTAGTTGGAGAATTAGACTAGTAGTACTTGACATTCAGGACTTCAATATTGCCGATTTCACCCTATTTTATAAACTTTCTTTCTGACGCCTTCATTGTTCAGGGGCACAGAAGATTGCATCCTGTAATTCAACTTCACTTTAATTCAGGTTTACTCTGTTCCATTCACGAAAAGATATGCCATCCATGAAGATAATTTGATTAGAACACCACCTGCTTTCCTGCTCCTATGATGCTACTTGGCCAGCTGTGTTCATCCAGCTCTACACCTTGTTATCTCAGATTCTCCAGCATCTGCAGTTTCTACTATCGCTGAAACAATTTTAACCCCACTGCGAAGCCCCCATTTCTGAAGAAGGGTCTAGGCCCAAAACATCAGCTTTCCTGCTCCTATGATGCTGCTTGGCCTGCTGTGTTCATCCAGCTCTACACCTTGACTTAGCGACTCTAGCTCACCACCTACTCCTCTGGATCTCCATTATGGACACTAACTCAGGACACAATTCATGGGCGAAGACAGCTGGCACCCAAATCCACACACACTGATATTGGGTAAGTATCAACATAGCTGTAACCCCTGCAGAAATAACGTTTCTGTACTTCAACATTTCACTTGAGGGTGCATCTGTGCCTTTCATTGGAATGCTGCTACCGGGCCACTTTATGCACAAGGGCCAGCACCCAGCTCACAGATTTGACCAGGGTGCCCCTCAGGAGTTCTTGTTTGCATTCTTTGCACTCAATCACTTTGTGCCGAGCTGGATGTTCGCAGCACCTCTGCTTATCTTTGCCTTTTTGTATTTTGCCTCCTTAACCAGTGCTTAAGGCCCATTGTCTTGTCTTGTTTTTGAGCACAGACACAAAGCCAGACAGCTTGTCAATGTCGCCAGCATCATCGTCAAGGGAGCACATATCTTACTGTACAGCAGTGTGCATGTTAATCTGTCACCTGCAACATGTACCCAGCAGTTTATGTGGCAAACACACTGGGTATGCTTTAACCAAATTGCTGTATCTCAAAGTCTAAGGAGAGTAGTCCTCAGTGAAGGGATACAGCCTTCAGTCAAGGACTGCCAACAGTGTAAGTCAAGCACATCATCAGATCTCAGTCCAGGGACTTAGACATGGTCAGTTAGCTGCTTAGGTCGGACAGAGTCAAGGATTCATAATCCATAATCCTGGAGTTACACAGAGACCAGACCAGGTGACTATGGCTATTTCCTTGGCTAATAGACAGTAGTGAACAGGATGCAATTGGCAATGGTTTCACAGTCATCATTAGATTCTTAATTCCAGACTTTTATTGACTCCAAATTCCACTATTTGCAGGATCCAAACCTCGGTCCCCAGAACATTACTTGGGTCTCAGGATTAATAGTCCAGCAATATACCACTAAGACACTGCCCACCCTAATACAGATTAGTTCTCAAATAGCAATACATTTGTGAATATGCACGTGTACGTTCAATGAAGCACCAGGTGTGACATCACATCCAAAATATTTATTTTTGGTGGCCCTCTCACTACATACAGTGAAGGGCTTACAGCCCCAACCAGATACACGGCTGGAATCCCAGGAGGCCCTGGTAGTGGAGAGTACTACTGCCTCTGGTGAGGTGGGGGGGGGATGTAGATAAGACAAGTGCACATCCTAGAGTAATAGTACTTAACATCCGAGGCAACTTTTCGAGAGCAGTGTAAGAAAAACTGCTAGGCCTCACGAAGGGAAATCCTCTCTGAAACTTGCCAAAATTGACCCTGAACCAATTTCTGGTAAAATTCATCCCAACAGTGGCAGATTAATGCTTGCAAACTAAAACAATTAATTATGAATGTCCCAAATGATATTCTCATGGTGACTTAACCACTCATTAAAGGATCTACCATTGTTACAAACAGTTAATTTTGATTCTCCACTTCATAATCTGATGGAATACAAAAACTTCAACCTTTACAATCAATCAAACCAATATCAGAATACAGCTTTATTTCCAAATTCAACTGGTGGGGGATCATCAGCATGAAAAAAATGACTTCTACTGTTACCTTCTTATAAACATGTAAATTTGAGGAGTTCACACCACTGATACCCGCAAATGATGTACACCATCTCAAACCATTTGTCATTGGCATAATGTGGGAAAACATGAGATTATGCACTTCGGCAAGAAGAACAGAGGAGTTGGATACTATTTAAATTGAGAAAGGTGGCAGTAAATACAGCACAGAAGGAATTGGAGTTCTTATGTGTGAATCACAAATAGCAAGCACACAAGTTCAGCAGATAATTGGGAAGACAAATGGACTGTTGGCCTATAATTCAAAGGGAATGGAACTAATAAAAGGTAAGTCTTCCTAAAACTATACAAGCCACCAGTTCTGAGGAAAGGTCACTCGACCCAAAACATCAACTTTGATTTCTCTCCGTAGATGCTGCTAGACCTGCTGAGCTTTTGTAGCAAATTCTGTTTTTGTTTCTAATTTACTGCATCCACAGTTCTTTTGGTTTTTACACAAGGCATTAGTCAGGCCACATCTGGAATATCATTAAGTTTTCTGGCCCCCTTCCTTAAGCAAAGATATACTAGCATTGGAGACATTACAAAGAAGCATCACTAAGTTGATTCCATGTATGGAGGAATTTTCTTATGAGGAGAGATTGAATAGGATGGGCTTATACTCATTGTTGTTAGAAGAATGAGGAAACCTTACGGAAAAACATATGATACTTAGAGGGCTTGACAGATAGGTGCCAAGACGTCATTTCCCTTATGGTAGAATCTAGGACTACAGGCCACAATTTCAGATTAAGGGGTTTCCCTCTTAAAACAAAGATGAGGAATTTCTTCTCTCAACGTGTAGTGAATCTGTGGAATTCTTTACCAGTCCCAAGCAAAACTCAGTCATTAGGGGCACTCAAGGCCGAGACAGATGGTATTTTAATCAGTAAGGAGGTCAAGGCTTGTGGAGATAAGGTAGGAAAGTGGAGTTGAGGATTATCAGATCAGCCCTGATCTCACTGTAATGCACAGCAGACTTAATGGGCTGACTGGCTTTCTTATGTTCCTACGTTTTATGGTCTTATAGACAGACAGCTTAAAATTCCAAAACATTGTTAGGAGCCATCTAAAACTGTCATAATCAGTTGAATAGACTGCAAGTGCAGTATGGGTTCATTGGATCTGCTTATATTTGCTGGCCCCAAATCACTTTGAAAAAAGTACTGGTTTCAGACTGTCAACTCAAGCTGAATGTAACAGGGCTCCAAGGTCCTCTGTCCAGCTAAAAAGTCAGGCATGAAAATACCAAGTGATGAATGTTGAAGGATGGTATGTACTAGGGGGAAAATGCTCCGGAAAAATGCCTCTAATTATCACAAGAGGGCTGTTATTCCCCTTGCCTGGCATGGACTGCACTGCCAAAGCTACTGTGTTTCCTGATGGGCACAGATTCCCCACCCCCACTGCTTTCTGTGGTTTCAACATGGGCAACACAATGACAATTTGAAGAGTATTCAGTTAGCCAGTTAAGAGCCCCAAAATGCTCAAAGGAGGGGAGGCCACTCAACAACTTACCAACATAATGTCTACGAAATTAACATGTTTAATGATAAAATAGTGGAGATTAGTGAATTTTGATTGCCTTTACTGTAAGGTGTTGCATGTAACAGTGCTGCGCAACAAAGTTAAGATGATTCATGGGCTTCTAAGATACCTGTATATACTGCAGCCTTCACAAGTCTATTCATCATGTATACACAGGGTGTGCAATGCCAGAGCCTCTTTTTTAACTAAAGAAACTGCTTCCCAAATATCTGGCTGCACTTCAGACCCATGCACTTGAACTTTGGCCATGCAGTGAGGAGGGGATCAAACAAGTCACAGGCCTTCCTTTTGGGTCTGTTCCTCAGCATGGCAAAAGTGACAATTAGTCAGTCAGGGCAGCAGCCCATGACAGGCACCATTAAACACTACGTCCTGCACACTACCCTGGTTACATCCACATCCAGGTGTCCATGGAGTGGGAGGATTCAGAATGGCAGAGATATTGTATGGCCAGTGGGCACCACAGGGGTTGGACTGAATCATCTACACCCCAAAAATAATATGTTGATTTAAATTTGTTAATTTTCTTTTGAAATTCATTTTTTTATGGCTGGTTCACATGTTGGACAGTTAATTGGGCTAATTTGATTTTATCAGCTTTTCAGCAGAGTTTACTTTAAAGGAGAATGCTGGGATCCTGGAACGGTTGTTATGCAGGAAGCAAAGATATACATTAACGAATTCTGTGAAAAAAAACTGACCATCAAGAAAAGGATTTGCTTACAGACTAATTCTGCATCATCTAGTTTAGAATATGTTCTAGCACACCTCCCTAATCCACTGTTTAATTGCACTGGTAGCACAAGCTGGCAGCTAGGTGGTAGAAATGGCACTGATTAAATTTTACCTGTCACTCCTGACATAAAATCTGTCCGTGAGGGAACATAAGATCCAGCCCAAGAACATAATAATGTATAAGATGCTGGCAAATTCACACTGCGGGTGAAGAGCAACATTTTCTACTAGACAGCTGCAAGAAGGAAAGCTTCAGCAATGCGTCTTTCTTTTCAATAATACGAAAGAAAATGTGCTCCTTTTTTATTTTCAGAGATTACTACAGTGTTTTTTTAAAATCTTACACACTTTAGAGAGCAGAAACTTGAACAGATTATTTATAATCATATTCATTAGACACATGTTGAACAAATTAAAGCTGCAATGGCCCAAAAAGAAATGCTGATTAAAAAGTAATATGATTTAAGAGCATTTAGACTTTTTTGGCAGTACGCCAACCACTGCAATGTTTTTCCAAATCATTTTGGGTGTCATTATAGAAGTAGCTTTACTTTTATGAAGCAAGAACAATATAATACACATTTTGATACCATTCTCAACTAGAGGCCCCATTCCCCAAGAGACACCATTTGGTACAGTGCATTCAGGGGGTCACTTCAATAGTCAAGAAAACAGATAATTGTATTTTCTTTAGTAGGTGACATTGATTATGAAAGACCATTCACACCTCCCCCAATAAACACATAAAATAAACCAGTCACAACTAACACACAGTTTGGGATTGTAAATCACAGCTAGGTGTCATCCAAAACAGTTGTATTTCACATCAGTACAAAAAGCATGTATTCACTTAATCCCCACCTCCATACAGAGCAAAAAAGTAGTGGAAAGAATATATTTACGCAAGCATAAACAGAATGAAAACACAGGCCCTCTCTAGAAGTCTCTTTGTACTTTAGAAATTATGCATATAATCTGCAGGACTTGATGAACGTAAGAAATAAGAAAGAAAAGCAAACGAAGGCCATTTAACTTGTCTAGATGACTCCGTCATTCAGCAAATCATGACTGATCTTCTACCTCAACTCCATTTTCCCCCACTAACCCCAAAATGCTTCATTCCCTAAGTATCCATAGTTCTATCAAACTCTGACAGAAACTGCTGGGAAAACTCAGCAGATCTCGCAGAAACTGTGGAAAGAAAGCAGAGTTCCTCAGTTCTGAATAAGGGTCACTGCACCCAGAATGTTGACTCTGCTTTTTCTTCTTAGATGTGTCAGGCCTGCTGAGTTTTCCCAGCAATTTCAGCTCTTGTTTCTGACTACCAGCATCTGCAATTCTTTGGAGTTTTATTCAATCTTGAATATGCTTAATAACTGGACACTTGCAGCTGATGATGCTACCTAGAATGGTGACAAAACATCTGAAAACTAACCTTCCAGCTCAGCGAGCAAACTCACATCCAGAAACTCAACCTGAGCTACAACTCTTCTCAAAACTCGCTACTTGCAGCTCTCCACGGTAGAGAATTCCAGAGCTCAACAAACTTTGAGATCAAAATCTCTCCTCATCTCAGCACTAAGTGGCTGACCCTTTATTCTGAGACAGTGACTTCAGGTTCTAGATTTCCTAGCCAAGGGAAACATGTTCTCAGCATCTAACCTGTCAGCCCCTGAAGAATGTCATGTTTTCATTAGATCACCTTTCAATCTTCTAAGCCCCAGAAGTTATAGGCCTAGTTTATTCAATCTCTCCTCATCAGACAAGTACTGCATCCTAGGAAGCAGGCTAGTGAACCTTTGTTGTCGTCCTTCTTTGGAAAATATATCCTTTCTTTGGTAAAAGGAGATTAAAACTGCACATAGTAGTCCAGGTTTGGCTATCAATGTCCTGCATAATTGCGCTAAGACTTCTTTATACTTATACTCTATCCTCTTTGAAAGGAGGAAGTCACACAGTGGTTTTGTGTCACTGGATTAACAGTCCAGAGGCCCAAGTTCATACTCTGGGGACAAGGATTAAAATCTTTCCACAGCAGTTGGTAGAATTTAAAGTTGATTAATGAAATTCAATTAATAAAACTTTGGATTTGCACTTTTCACTAAGCATCACTGCAGTAACTTGTGAAATTACTGTCTATTCTTATATAAAAACCAACTCATTTATTATTGATATTTAGACAGAAATATGCTAACCTGACCTGGGCTAAGCATTCAGATAACTCCAGACCCGAAGCAATATGATTGCCTCCTAAATGCCCTCCTAAACAGCCTAACAAGCCATTTTTTTACAAATGGAAATGGGCAACACTGATGCTCCATAGAGAATAATAAAAACTTACTACGTGTTTTCCAAATTCCTTGCTGGATGAAAATGTTCACATTCTGTGATTCAAGTCCAAGGAAACAGGTGCACCTGAATGCAGACATTTCCCAACACCTCATCATTCAATTTTATTTTCCAATCAAAATGAATAACTTCACACTTTCCCACACTGTATTTCATCTTTCATGTTCTTGTCCACTCTCCAGACTTGCCTATGTCCCTATTTGCATCCTGCTCACCACTCACTCGTTCACCTAATTTTGCGCGATCAGCAAAAGAAGTCACATTACACTCTTCACTAAATCATTCATACAGATTGTAAACAGCTGAGGTCTGAGTCTTGGTTCTTGGGCTATCACATGAGTTGCAGCCAGCAATTTTTTTTACAAGTCCAATCACAGAATGTGGCATCTAACTTCTATTGCCTGTCCTTAGTTGCCCTTGAGGTGATAGCTTGTTTCTTAAACAGCTGCAGTCCACATGTTCAGGTAAATCCACTATACAATTAGGTAGGGAATTCCAAAATGTTGACCCAACAACAGTGAAGGAACAGTGATACATTTCCAAGTCAGGAGTTGAGTGGCTTGATACAAAATCTTGGAGGTAGTGATGTTCCCATGTATCTGCTGCCTTTATCCTTCTGGATCGAAGCAATCATGGATTTGGAAGGTACTACCTCAGAAGTCTTGGTGAGTTTCTGCAATGCATTTAATAGATGGTACATAATACTCTCCTGAGTGTCAGTGCTGGAATGAATAGATGTTTTTGGATTTGGTGCCAATCAAGTGTCTGCTTTGTCCTGAATGGTTTCAAGATGCTGCACACATCCAGCAAAGTTAGAGTATTCCATCACATTCTTGATTTGTACCTTGAAGGCGGTGGACAGGCTTTGGGGACTTAGGAGGTGAATTAACCATTGTTGTCTTACTAGCACCTGACCTGTTCTTGTCACCACTGAATTTATATGGTTAAGTTTCTGGTCGATGGCAACCCCTAAGATGTTGATAGTAGCAATTCAGCGATAGGAAAACCACTGAATGCTACAGGACTATGGTTAGATTCTCTTGTGTTGCATAAGGTCATTGTAGTGATTGTTTGTGGAAATCGTTGCCACGGAGTGCAGTGGAGGCCGGGACGTTGGATGCCTTCAAGGCAGAGATCGACAAATTCTTGATCTCAGAAGGAATCAAGGGCTGCGGGGAGAGTGCAGGGAAGTGGAGTTGAAATGTCCATCAGTCATGATTTAAATGGCAGAGTAGACTTGATGGGCCGAACTGCCTTACTTCCACTCCTATGTCTTATGGTCTTATGGTAATGAGGTTTGCCAGGTGGACATCATAGAATGAGTTCCCAGATTAGAACAGATTACATCCCCAATCAGGAAACCCTGGTTGATAGATAAGAACAGGAATGTCAGAACTCCTGTTCTCTCTGAGAGCTGGCTCTAACAAAGCTGGATCTGTGTCAAGGGCTCTTCATAGGTAAATAAAAGGTTTCTTGGTGACAAGATACCAGCCTCTGTGGTGTCATTTCAGTGATGATGAGAAAACAGCATCCTACTGAAGAAATTCACTCGCAGTAATCTACTTTGAGTAGGAGTAAGCATTTCGGGCATCATGCTGTTATTTGGGAAGCCTGACTCATTCAATCTTGCCGAAGAATGGATCCAGTATGTGGAAAGAATACATTATTATTTTCCCAATCAAATAACATTGTGGCAGATGAAAAGCAATGAGCAATTCTCCTGCAGCTTGTGGGCCCACAGCTTTTTCAGTTATTAGGAGCCTCACTTTCGCTGAGGCACCAGGTACTAAAACCTTTTAAGGGTTGATGGATTTAGTTAAGGAATAATGTGATCCCAAGCCTCCACAAATTCTGAGACACTATTGGTTTTATTTGGCAATTTGAGAACCAGGAGAATATATATCAGGATTTTTGACTAGATTAAGATGACTGGTAGAGGCATGTGATTTTGGTTTAACCTTTAATGAGATGCTGACAGATCCAGTGATATGTGGAATTAATGATGTAATGATGCAAAAGTGCCTACTAGTTGAAGCACAGCTGGACTTCAAACTGGCACTACAACTGGCTTTATCATTTGAAAAGGTATTCCAATGGAAGTGAACACCCTTTCTAGTTGGCCTGAGCCTGGGAACACCACTTGAGCAAAGGCAATTTCCACAGCCTCACTCAGGACATATCCTGAATGGAGGAACTTTAGGTCAACCCACAGCAAAACAAAGCCATGCCTCAGCCAGATGGGTTTTTTTTAGGATCCAGACCAGTGAGCCCTTATAGTTGCTGCCAATATGCAGACTCCAGACAGCAAAAGAGTCTCACTAGACCCAAATTGAGTAAGAGAACTCATAGGTCGGTATCCATGAGAGTGCATACCCTGGAAAGTCAACCTACATCTGTTTTGGAAAAGTTAAATTGCTGAGCAACATCCAAATCAGAACCAACGTCTGGTTAAATGGTCCTAATGGAGGTCGATACTAGCATAGCCGTTTCAGTGATCGCAAATATAGTCTTGAACAAAATTCGCTCTGGAGTCCAACCCTTACATTTGCTTTTGACCTGGGTCAGACTGAGAACCCATTCTGGGGCAGATTTAGAGATTAAGGGTACAACTTCAGTTCTGATCTCTTATTAGAAGCAGCCGGTTTAACTACCATTGATTGTAGTAAAAGGTTCAGGCCCAAGGCTGGTTGGACAAAATTGGTCAAGAGAGATACACATAGATTGGTTCAACATTTTTTGATGAGAAAATGGCTGCCTGAATGATGTCCTAAATAAAGACCTGGACTTTTTTTAGCTAAGTCATTACTACCAAAGGAACCAAGGCCACCTGGCATATTGACCAGGAAACAATTCTGTGATTCTGCAAGGTCCAAAGCGCTGGTTGCCTTATGGCCAAAAGTAGAGGCAGAAATCAGAAAACTGGAAAGCAAAGGAATCAAACTAGTCCAGTTTGAGGAATGGGCAATACTGATCATACCAGTTGCGTAACCCAACAGGTCTGTTCGCCTTTGTGGGGATTTCAGTCAAACAATAAACCTCTTTTTTCGCAGGTGGATAACCACTTAGAGGATTTATATTCAAAGTTGGCAGGCAGACAGTGTTTCATGAAACCGGACATTAGCCATGCATACTTGCAATTGTGGTTGGATGAGGATTCCCAAAAGAATGCTACAATTAATACCCATTAGGGTTTATATCAATATATGAGACTGTCATTTAAGGTATTATCAGCCTGTGCAATTTTTCAGAAGACCATGGGGAACATTACAATGTCTACCCATGGTCGCCATTTATCTGGGTGATGAGCTAATAACAGGGAAGATCAATCAGAACTTGGACCTTAGATGTTTCTCCAAGGCAGAAGCACGCCTTCAAATGAAAGAATGTGCGTTCCAGGCAGCCAAGTGACATACTTTGGCTACAGAGCTAACAAGATCATCAGGGAAGGCTGAGCTGGATCATCCACTTGGCACTTCTGGCTGTCAGTTGCTGCAAATGTTTCAGCCACACTGTTTGCAGTGATGTTCACTGAGGCTCTCCCTCATTACGGAGGCTGGGGATATTTGTGGAGCCTTAGTGGAGTTCAGGGAGTTAACTGTCAACCACAATTCATGACTGGACATGGCAGTATGGAATTACTTACTTATGCTGTTTACCACACTGCCAGCCCTGTTACCAACTGGTCAACAGGTCTCGTGGGAGAAGCTAGTGTTATCTATCTCCAATATGACAGTTCAAAATTTAATATCCCCTACAGCAGTGTTCCTGCTACCAATTAAGCAGATTATTCTGTTGTGGTTCCTGGAAACCCGGTCAGTTGACATGCCCCCTGATTTCAGTGCAGAAGTTGGACTCTTGACCTTTCATACTAATTCTTCTTGTCATCTTGGAAAATTTGTTCTGCACCCTATCCAAGAGCAGCATATCCTTCCTAAAGTGAGAGTCCAAAATTGAACAAAATATTCTGGATTAGATCTGACCAAGCCTTTACATATTTGAAGTAGAACTTCCAGCACTTTGTAATTCATCTCCTTTGAAATTAATGTCACCATTCCTTTATTTTTGTACCAGTCTACTAAGTTGATATAATGAATCGTGCAGGGCAGATGCAGACTGCCAGCTCTTGACCAGGTGCATGACTATGCTTTAAAGATAACGTCAGCGCCAGGAATCCTGGGCAGTCCAGCAGTGGTCAGTACGCCCACCTATGGTGAGAATATGATGGGGCATGGTCATAACATGTCATAGGGGAAGAAAGGGTGAGAAAACTCACACGGGCTCCCCATGTTGAATGTGAAGCGAGAGAGAGGTAGATCGAGAAAAAGAGACATGAAAGGGCAAAGACAGGAGAGAGAGAGAGCGAGCGAGAGAGAGAGCAAGTGAGAGAGAGAGCGAGATCGCAAGAGGAGAGATACAGAGCTGGTACATGTAAGTGCGAGCTATGACATAGTGTGAGGTGAGCACCCACTCACCATTCTCTCCTAATTGTCTCTCACCACAAACCAATCCATAAAGCTGGCTGGTGGGACGTAAAAGCACCACCTAAAGTACAACAGGTTTCCAACCATGAACTTTGTGTGAATTCCTCTGAGACCAAGCCAAAGCGCTCACCAATGGAGGCAAGCCAAGACAAGTTGAACCCAAGTCTTCAGCTCAGTCTCATCCCCGTCTTCTTCCCTCATGAACAGGGCCCCAGGGCATAATCCATCTCTCTCTAGCTCTGCTTCTTAACTGACGTGGGAGAAACAATTTTATTAGATAGTAATGCTGCCTGGTACTTTTTAATGGCCATTTGTATTAATTATTCATGCTAATTTTCAATTTCACTGTGTTTGGAATTTTCTTTTTTGAACTTCATCTTTACTGTTGCAGCAAACCTTATCTTCACAAAACTTTGTCATTGGGCTACCCAGGTGTGAAAAAAATTGAAATATATATGTGTAAAAGTTGGACAACCCTGAAGAGCTAAATTAGACATCAACTTATGAAGGCACGTTGCATAAGTGCGGTTTTTACATTATATACCCTTGAGTATGGAACATCAAGGGGCAATTGGATTGGGATTATTAAAGTGTTAAAAAATACATTGGTAAATTGACAGGGACAAACTATTTTAGGAAAATCAAGAACCTGGAGAAATATTCTAAAGAATACAGCCCAGCCATTTAGAAGAGGAGAAGACAGGAGGAACTCTCTCACCTAAAAATGATTTATCCTCCACCCAGAAGCTCTGGATCCTGTGGACAATGGAAATAATCAAGTTTGAGACTGTAAGATGGTGTTGGTTTATGATCTCGAGTTAATGTCACTGAATGGAGTCAAGGATCAGAATGGCCATTTTCTAATTGAATGGAGGAGCACATAACGCACAGAGGCATAACCCTTTATTTTGAGAGAAAAAAACATTTAAATCATTGAATTACAACGGTTTGATAATAAGTGGGTCATAAGCACCTTACATGTAACTTTTGGAAGCTGCACATTCAATATAACAGGACAGGAATATCAAACCATGTGTAAACTTAGGGGATGGGTGGGATAGTCAGTTTTATAGCGTTCCGTGACGCAGTTCTACACAGACTACATCAACTTCGAGGGAGAAAACATCATAGATCACAACTTGCATGGTTCATGCATCTTTCAACAATTATATCAATGAGAAAACTATGTAGGATACACAGGTAACAGTCCACGGTAGTCTGCTCTTCCACAATTTGATGTGAAATTAACATTTGAAGTGTTGTTATGTGAATTTTCCACTTAGTGTAATAACATGAGGCCTGTTCACATCATCCTTGGCAGAATACAGCAAAACTTCCAGTCCGTAACTATCCATTCGGAGAATCACCTGAGGTAATTTAAAATATCACAGGCAAACATGCTGTAGTTTTCACATTGCTAAGGTAAATTGAGGTGTTTGCAGCTTAAAAGGACCTTAGAACCATAAGCAGCAATTGTACAATCTTATTTATTGCATGTGGGCCCAAGAAAATCTCTTCACTTGTACCTTATATTTTACCAAAGATATGTTCTTTCATTAATCAAAAGTACATCTTAATTCTTTTGGCAGCAGGCAAAGTTGTGCAGAATCCAGGGAAGAAAAGTATGGAAGAAGAAATTATTTAGCATTAAGAGAGAACAATTTATATTCAGTATAGGCAGCAACATGTAAAGTCACTGACTTAAAATGGCTTAGGATGTAGCAGCTGCTTCTGTCACTAATGATGCCATGAACATGTTTTACTAGCTTGGCTCTAAAAGGATCCCATGTTGGTTTGCAATGGTTAAGGCAATGATTTAATGGTACATCATGTGTGCTGTTTCACCAGAAATCTTTTACCTGCGTCAAGTCTTATTCTGAAAGGGAACACAGGATAGTCTCCACATGAACTAAATTATTTCAAAATAAATGTTTTGGAAGGAGACCAACTTGATACCAACTCCAGATCACTGACTTTCTCCATGGGGATATCCCTGACTTGACATCAGCAAGCCTGTTTCCCTTTTAGAACACCAAAGATAGACCTGTAGAGATTCCGCAAAGAAAATACTGGCTTTAAATTAATTGTAAGCTAGATTAATGCAGGTGCTTAATGTTCAAATTCCTTCTCCCATAAAGATCCTCGCTACTATTTCTCAACAATCTTCTTTACTTAGGTGATGCATATGCACCAGTAGGTTTTTCCACAAAACAATTTCTTCCAAATTCATGAGATAACAAGGTGTGAGGGTGAATGAACAGAGCAGGCCAAGCAGCATCAGAGGAGCAAGAAAGCTTGACGTTACGGGTCGGAAGAAATTCTGAAGAAGGGTCCTGACCCGAAACGTCATGCTTTCCTGCTTCTCTGATGCTGCTTGGCCTGCTCTGTTCATCCACCTTCACATCGTGTTATCTCAGATTCTCCAGCATCGGCAGTTCCTACTATCTCTCTTCCAAATTCATAGTTGCTACACTGTCAAACCTCAAAATGCTTATATGCATTGCTCTTTAAACTATTTTGTTCTTTTTGAAACTTGTAACTAATTTAAAAATACAAAGTATTTTCCTTTGAAACATATATGCCTGTCTGATAAGTCCAGTTAATAATTTTAGACACATTTTTCATTTCAATTCCCTAAAGAAAACATAAATGCATTTTGACTATATCTTTCTGAAAAAAGAAAGATAGCAAACCATGTTGTAACTCTATCCCACATTGCAATCCCTCACTTTTGCCGCTGCTGGATGTAGCACTAAAGATGTGAGCAGTCAGTTCAGCCCAGGAGAACAGACAAGTAGCAGTGTTGCAATTCTGCCAGTTACCACTATAAATTAACATCTAATGGATGGCAAGGGACTTCTGGCAAAGCGGCAGCCATTTTTCAAGGCTCCTGCTAGCAGCATGGAATGGGGAAAAAAAATATTTTGCAATATCACCAAGAGGGAAGACTAGCCATAAAAATCGTAAAGGATGTTTTCATTAAGACCGTGCAAAAAAATCCATCTGCCATCACTATTTTTTTAAACATATTTTTTAAAATTATTTTTCAAAGTGTGTCTAGGACATGACAGAAATAACTTTATTTGTCAACGTAGGAATTCAGAATCAGAGATCTTTTCTACTGATATCATGAATCAGGCACCAATATTTCCATGGCAACCCTTCAATTCAACAATGTATCATGGTGGTTGACCTTTAAAGACAAATGAGCAGCTAGAAGCAGCCAGGTACAATTATTTGTTCATGTTTTCTTCCTCTCCACAAAATCATAAAACTTCTCTTTTGGTCCACCTTTAGTTATATAGTTGAGATGTAATTTTATATTTATATTTTTACTACATGTATTGATCATAATTATAACAGTTTGTTGGAGATAGGTTTGTAGTTATTTGATGCTCACTCCATGAGGATCATTGGAACTATTCAATGTACATTTCTTTTTCAAGTTTGAAAAGTATTGATGGCCTTAAAGTTTGTTCTGGTCAGCCCTCAGCAAAAGGGCAATAATTTTCAGACTGCCAAGTTTAGGTGTTGTTCAAATCAAGCACTGCAAATATATCTTCTCTTTATTGGCTGCTGAGCGTCACTTGATAACCTAGTGCCAATTAACATAATTATCAGTGTTTTTATTTAACCCTATCACATCTGTGATAAATCAGAGCCAAGTTATTAATTAGAAGAGGATTAGATTCTAACTTATGATGGCAACTTATTACTTTTATTTCTTAAGCATACTTGTTTACGTTCATCCCATATATTGTATTTGCATATTACCTCCTTCTTTTAAATATTACCTTCCACTAACGTACAAAGTTCCACTTTTCATCACAAGTTGTGTCTGATTCATTTTGAGTGTAATTTTATTCCAAGGTTTGTGATGATCCATAAGTACACAGGAATGGCGCACTTTTCAAACATAATTAACTCAATCAGTTCCTGGTTACATTTTCACATGTAATGTACACTGCATTTTATGTGTTACAAATCTCAACTGATAGCATGGCACCAAGGGTAACCTCCTCTTACTCCTGCTTCAGTGGATTTTCTTCATTACTTTAAAACTGAACACAACTGATATCAAGTTGTTTCAACATAGTCTATTTTTGTGCACTTTTCGTCAAAGATAAAGATTTGTGGATTTGTCCAGAAAGGAACTGGGGAGGAAGTGAACAATAAGGTTTCCCAGTCGTGCATAAACAAAGATTTATAGTTGGAACTATGAAGAGTATAAATCTATAGGCAACATATTTTCTCAAAGGAGAAGTGACCCAAAAGGAAGGAAAAATTTTTAAAAAACTGCAGACAGGAAGCTGCTTTGGAGGGGGCAGAAACATAAGCCTGAATTTTTCAACCAGAATTTACAGGTTAGATGCAAGTTACTCCTTTGCCAACTACAATTAATGGGACTGAACTATACTTGTCACTATGCATTGACATTAAACCACAATGATGTCTTCAATCACATTTACATCTACTGTAGCTTCTGCACGCATTTGCTTAGGTACATTGCATAACTGGTGCCACACACTGTTACTAATTTCAGTGTTATTAACTTTGCAACGACATCTCGTCTTTTTAGAAAAGTGGGTATGAGCTCAGGCTTCATAAAAAAACAATGTTTCAATTTACTGGCGCAAAATCTTTGATTGGAGTTTTAGACTAAAGCCACACTCCAATGATTTGGGATCACAATCAAAGATAGCTGTGTATTTGCATCACTATACCATCTCCATTTCAGGTATGTTCAAATGGAGACAACCTGTTTACAAATCCACATCAAAAGCCATTGCCTTGCAGGGGTATGAATGGAAATAATCTCCATCTTTAGCAAAGCATTAAGGAATTATCTAAACTCCCAACTGTGAGGAAGCAAAACATCAGATATAACCACTTGGACAATCGGACACAGGCTATGAACATAATATGCTCATGAAGAGCAGAATTTTTTTTTTAATCCTGCTATGTCTTTAAACCACCTCAATGCCAAAGGCAGCAGGCCATCCGGTTCAGCAAGAAATCAGCCAAGTTACCAACACTCATGAGCCATGAGAGCCCTTTAGTTTTAGTAATTTTGTATTATTTAGTATTATTTTAATAGGCTAGGATAGGTACAATAAAACTTCCATTTTTTCTGTATAAAAAAATCTCAAAGTCTGCTTGCATCTTTTATCATCACAGCATATAATTAGTTATGCATCCCCTGAAATGCAAACTCATCCTTTTCAAAAAGGTGGTTATGGTAAAATGAGGAATGGGAAAAGAGTGGAGCCACCCCAGCCCTTCTCACCTGAAGGTTACAAAACAACATCTGCCTGTTTCCTTCTCTTCTTTTCAAGGACTGGCCCAGCCATATACATCTTGCTGAATTGGGGCTTGCAGTGAGGGAAAAAAACAGTTGAATAATCTCTCTATTCATTCATGCTCACAATGAGGAACCTGGCCCCTCTTGAAAAGCATTATTCAGATAGGTGTTGGAATGGTCAAACCTCTATCCCGAAGTTTCATCAGTTGCATGTTGGCACTCCATTGGGTTGTGCCCCATATATTGTCTTTTAATAAAATTAACACAATTAGGTTAGTTGTTAAGCAAGATCAATTGTGCAATGCTTAAGCTTAATAGTTCAAATCATACTTCAAAAGCATATTGACCTAAATAGGTATACTGCTCAGTCAGCATAGAACTATGTGACATGTAAACATGGCTAAGGATGATACCTTTGAGGTTTGGCCTTCTTCATTCTCTGCAACAGCATTATTATCTAGATGTCACTTCGGTGTTTTGACCAGGTTTTCCGGATGAAGAAACAGACCCAGATAAAAGACACGTGGGTCAGATGTGAAGCAGCACTCCCTCTACACTTTTCCAATGATATCTCAAATTCAACAGCCAGAGAGCACCCCCCTCCACATTTCCCCTTCCAAAACCAGTTGTTTTGTGATTTCACATGAGCATGCTTCAACTCTGTTTAGGCCCAAATTCAAACAGTTCTACGTGCCTAGGAGTAACTAAGGTGAAACTGCCCAATGCACTTCATGTGAGAATTTCACAGAAGGATCCTTCATCACATCACTTCAGCCTAGGTATGAACGTTTCTCCTTAGAAGGAAACACTTTCACCAAACCTCTATGTTAGTCACTTCCATCGCACCCCAAAAGATTAAATTCTAAAATTCACAATGGACATTTAAACTCAACAATGAAATCAAAGGGAAACAGTTCAGTAAAGACATTATGAGCAGCTCTAGGCTGATTTTCCCCACAGGTCCTACTTTAATGTTCACACATACCAATGGCTGATAGACAGGTAGCCAACAGAGAAATAAATATACACCAAGCAGTAACAATGCACACTAACCACATGTGCACTCGGAGATTGCTAATGAGACTTGACAGTCAGAAATGTATTGGACAGTGAAGTTGCCCATGATTTAAAAATAAACTTCTCAAAATGAATTTAGAACGTGATTTTGTTGAATGGCCATTATGCACCTTTTTTATTTACGTAACAAAATGTAAAAAGTAAATCTGCATAGCTCTGTACTTTCTGAATAGAAAATAGGAGAAACTTTATAAATATATTTCAAGATGTTGAGTGAAGGCAACAACGGCATTTATGATACTAACTGCTAAAATACTTATGCAAGGAAGACTGATAATTTGGTCAAAAATTCTCAATATCTTATGAATACATGATTAAATTCTTCACTGGTCCTGATTTTTATTCAACATTGACTGGATTGACGCTGCTTTCACCTTCATTCTGGATATTTAATTTGCTGCCTTCGCTACCACATATATCTTTATGTTGTATTTGTTCTCTACGTTTTCCCACTTGAAAGATTTTTTTTCTTTGTGGTACTGCTTCTTCTGTTGGACTTATTGTCCTTTTAGTTCAGTCTAGTCTTATTCCTGTTGATCAATGTTGCTAACTCCCTCCTGTTGTTGCACATAATCATGGTTTGTTTTCTTTGGAGAACAAGGGGATAGTTACACAGGTCTGGCAACTTGGAAGATTAAGCAGCCGAACATTCCCCATCGCACCTCATTCAAAGATGAGCCTTCCAAATTAAAAAAAAGTATTATCATTGTCATTTGTGGAAATTGGCTTAAGAGGAATAGATTGGACTCTCTGAGATAAAATGAGGAAAATGTGTGAGAAAACAGTCAGATCAGTTTCAGCTGAAACAATTTAATTAAAAATACGACATTGAAAACCATGACGGTGACCATGCCATTATTCCTGCTACACTTATGTAAGCCAAAACTGAAATATTGATCTTTTGGTAGGAAAGCTCATTGAATACAGAACTCCATAAATCTCTCCATACTGAGCATTACACAAAACTTCATTCCTTGATATGATTCTCAGGACAGAAGCTGGCTCCGTTTCCTAACTGTTTAGCATATAATGCTTAAAAAAGCTGGTGGTATGGGTTACTCTCAAGCAAAAAGATGAGTGAGATGCCTTCTGTAAGGGAGGTGGTATTAGCTTACACCCATACTGGTTAGTTCTACCATCATTTGGATTTTTGTCAAATTCTTGTTTTAAGTTGTAATTTTATGAAGGTGAAATGGTAAATCTGCAATGGAAAGCAAATGAAAACCTAGTTACTAAAAGATGTGGAAATACATATCTTAGGCAGTTCTGAATTCAACCTTAATTTTAAAAATGCAATATTAGCCTATTTTCGTTGTAGAAATACTGATTAACTATGTCTTCCAACCTTAGAATTGGGAGCAACAGGTATGAGTACTTCTTCAGAACAGTCGAGAGAGAAATCAGTCACTGTTTCTCAATTCATTAACAATATTAATCTCATTTTAGTACACAAAAATGTTGTTCTGCATTCTTGTTTTTTTCCAACATTCACTGGATCTTGTACAACAAAGTTTATGCATTTCTTGGCAATAACAAACTAACCGGGCATTATTTTCTCTTCAATGAACATATTGTTTACAATTTATGCATGATATATATATAAAAAATACCTTTTAGATTCCTGAAATATAAGTAAATAATAGAAGCAAGGCCCATGAAACACCAGAACAATCTATGAATTATTTGTGCTGCACATTTAACTGAGCTGCAACTCGAGATTCGATGCAAAAGGAAACACAACAAAACAATTAACTCATGAAGACTATTACTAAGATTTTACTGACCACAGAAATATAAAATCTTAGTGGAGTTCAGAAGATCTCACAACAGAGATTTTAGAGGCATGTTTAAGGAGATTCGATTACTTTACAAAATGTGAGCAGCTCTCAGGTAAATTGAGAAGTTCACTGTCAACTTTCTTCCACTGAAACCCAGACCTACTGAATTACCTACACATCAATTCTATATAAGAAATATAATCTCAACCAGTTGAGCAAGTACAGCTTTAGCTTCATACCCTCAGGCCTGAAATCCAGTTCCAGGTTCCACAAAATTCCAACAGTCTTTATTTCTGCTACTTTTGGGAGTTCTTGCCTAAGCAGTTAAATAGAATGCTTTTATACTCGTGAAGTGATTTACCTTGGGGCAGAGGAAGGAAAAACTAACAAGATCATGAAATGGCATTGATGGTGGCCATGATGAAGTATGTGGCACAAAAAGTCCCACCCTGAAGAAGGAAATGTGGCGGCAGGAGGCAACAGTAGAGGAAACTAAGGAGGATAAAGAAACCTAAAACAAATGTAAAAGTCAACCAAAAAGATTAATGTACTGTGAATTGCTGTGGAACAAAAACAAACAGTAGAAACAGCAGTAAGTTTTGTTTCATTAGCCATCCCAAAAGGACTTTGTTGAGTTAGAAAATAAATAGAAAATGATGTGCAACTTTGTTTTTCCAAATAATTTCAAACAATCCAAGTTATTCTCCTCTTCCTTGTCAAAGCTGGCATGATTATCCACTTCCTGGAGGTGGTAAGGAAGGGTTGAAAAAGGCAAATAATTGGACCTGGAAAGATGCTCACTTTTTCTCCATCTCATCAAATGATTACTCCATAAGAAATTCCATGGGAAACATTCTAGACTCACCACCAATTATTTCTTTTCCAGCAGGTGAGTAAAGTGGCTGGATTTCCAATTGGGTCTGCCAGCTTGGTCGTTTCAGGGGCCTCCATTTGCCCCAATCTGGGGCCAATCTGAGGTCTAGATGGAGGGCAGAGGGTTGGCATTGAAAGCCACCCTCCTGCCCTTGCCTCATTCATCCTAAACCCCTTCTCCCCTCACCTCCCATTCTGCAAAATCTGAACGACAAACACTTTTTTTTCTCAGAAATAAGCCAACCGCTTGTGGTAGATCAGGGCTTCAATATTGAAGCTCATGATCCAGTGAGAAGCCATGCATAGAATCAGTCGTCCTTGAAGACACCTTTCTCACACTTGGTACATGAAATATCGTTTCACTATTTTTTACAACATTTCTCATCGTACGTTTCCTTTATTCGGTTAAAGTAAACAAAGTAGTGAAAAGCATAAAACGTCTACATCTTCTCCACAAAAGCAATGCTGCTATTTTCTTCAAAGGCACTAACCGAGGGCAACACATCAAGTTAGAAGAGTGTTATGACACACTAATACATGAAGACTGTGTGCCTATACCCAGAGGACAAAGCTAATAAAAAGAAAAACAAATGGAAATGAACATACTGGTCATACTGGATCTCCATTATAAACAGAGAACTTTAAAACAAAGTCCACCATCAAATAAGGCCACTGATGAGTTTATTTCAGCCTCAACTCTTCATTCCTGTATATCCCCAAAAATCTTTCATCCCTTTGGTAATCAAGAGTCTATCTCTGCCTTGAAAATATTTAAAGACGCTGCATCCACGTTCTGTTGAAGAAGGGAATGCTAAAGACTCGCAACCTTCTGAAAGCAACAAAAATCTCTCATATCTGTTTTAAATGGATGTCCCCTTATTTTTAAGCTAAGATCCTTAGTTTACAAACAGAATTTGAGGTTGGATCTGTGTGTGTCATTCACAAGTTGTTTTCTCCTTCTTAGTAAGCGGTAAGGTACAATCTTCACCTGTCAAGATTACCCAGTACAAGATCACGATCTCAGCCATGTCATTATTGAAGAAATTAAACAGAAACCAGATTTTAAAACACAAACTTAGTGTCAACTATCAGTTACCATCTTTACTTCATCTCTTTCATTAGTATTGTTCTTAAACAATATACCTCAAGTCCAACTTTCAATTCAAACATATTTTCGCATCTGAAAGGAGATCAAAGTGGAGAAATGAAACAAAAAATCCTTTAGTTAAATTGGCAAAATATAGAAAAAGTACCACCCCCTTCTCCGTCTATAAATGTATGTGAAACTTAACATTTTGACCTAACAACCTTAAAGCAGTTAAGTAGCCTACATTCCCAACTCACTTTGACCTTGTCGTTAAAACATGAATTAAAATATTAGAAGAGTAACAGATTTTTCCCACCTCAGTAGGTGTTTAACTACTGAAAGAGCTTCTGTAAAGCATGGGGAAAGATTGTTTCATGTTTTAGTTTCTGGCCAATTACTACAAAATGATGATTTACCCAGCTCCTATTCCTAGAACCAAT
The DNA here is from genome assembly GCF_030684315.1 of Stegostoma tigrinum. NCBI lineage: Eukaryota > Metazoa > Chordata > Chondrichthyes > Orectolobiformes > Stegostomatidae > Stegostoma > Stegostoma tigrinum. Next base: position 32,514,813 of record NC_081354.1, read on the forward strand.
AAGCTGCTCTACTACTGATTGGCATTTATTCTCTATTAAATAATGACTGCATTATACATACTTTATATTACCCTACTTAACATTAGTCGCACATGTAAATGTTAAGTTGCACTGCTACTCATTGTCATTTGGCTGAGATATATTTTCCAGGGAAATTTATATGCATATCTATTTCAGCACAATGAAAAACTGTCTTTCTTGCAGTGTTACTAATGATAACAGAAAGAACACCATTGGTTTCTGTGAAGACTATTACATCTCAGCATTTTTATAAGTGTTTTCTTTGCTTGGGAGACAGCTGTTGGGCAAATACAGGTGCCCAATAAGTTAGATCCTACCTTTGTCAGTACCTTTGACATTTGTATTCTTCAGATTTGACTACTGTTCCAGAAGCCAGTCTATTTAATCAAAAAGGATGCCAATACTTGTTTAAATTCATTAGTCTACAATAATGCTATATATTTAATTGAATATAAACCCATTTTGCACATACAAGTCAAAAAGTGAATAGGAGACTTTGTTCAGAACACTAAAGAAGCTTTGTTTTCCACCTGCATTGCAGGGTATTTCCACTGAAATGATTTCTTGGCACTTCTTTCTGACCACAAAGCCATTAAAATTATCACAGCTATCAAAGAAAGCTGTTGCAATTTATTATTCTTTGAGGCCCTATTTATATTACTGAGTGACTAAGACTGAGGGAGGAGGAGCCGTAGTGTATGCAAAACACTGACCTCAGATAACCATAGCAGTTTGATTAATTTTAATCAGCTTTGACCATCTGTGTCCCTTCAGTCTGGCCATGGGGTCCTTCACTATTTGGTGTACACAGCTCTGTCAAGCTGGAACATAAGACTACCCTTCAATGCCAAGTCAACTGTACTTCTTGCATTCTGCCCTGAAATAATGACTTTGTTCCCAAAATAAAACATAGTGGGAATATCAGTAAATTAACTTTTGCCTTAATTATGCTGAACAAACTGAAAATGATTAAGGGAGGAACTTTATTCTCTCCACTCAATGGGAAACAACTGGGCATGAAGTTAAATTGGAGCAGTTTCATGTTCCACTCTATTCCCACCAATTTCTGATTATAGTGTGGTGGTTTTAGTTGCAAAACAACTTGTCTGATTAACTCAGGTGGGAACTTCATGTGTAAATATTAATTGGGTTCTTATCAGTTCAACTGAACTCCAATGACATTTTTGCTGTTGCCCATGGCCTTCTTGCTTGGAAGTCACATATAGAAGCCTTTTGGGAAAATATAAAACTATCCTGCATGGAGTTCTACTCTTCCCAAGTCTACAACAGAAGTCTTAGCCTCCCTTACCCTGGACTTATCCCTTTCCTTCACATACCACCCTCCAAAACCCTCGCTATGCTATTGAGTGGGACATGGTACATAGTTAGGGGGCATACAATCTTCACTTATTCGTAAATAATCTGCAGTTTCTTCAGGTCGATTTCAGGCAGGAAGTAAATTGGTGGTATTTCAGTGAGATTTGTCAGTTCAAATTGTTGAGGTGCCTTGTTGATTCTGTTGAGTGAGAAATAAGCTTGACTAATTAGTCTTCTATCAGAAATACACATCAATTTAAATTGACCTCTAGATCTCCTACATTACTTTACAAAACCTAATTAATCAGGTAGCATTTTTCATCTTTGATTACTCTAATTACAAAAATAGCAAGTACAGCAACTTCAACATTTGAAAAACTGCTTGCCTGAAAATGGGAAGACTTTGCTTTGGTTGAAAATTGAAACACAGTTTATTTAGGTACATCTGGCTACAACACATGGGAACCTTACCTTTAAAAAGTCTCTCAAGATCCAAGAGTCCACAACAAATTTGAAAAGGTTTAAAGGCTAAAATGTGTGTCTTGGCTTCAGTCATTATCATATGTCTGTTTAAAGTCAGTTGATCTTTAAATCACTGTGCTCTCCTCTCCTTGATTCTTCTGTTATTATAGTTACAGTGTTAATAACAGCCTCATTTGTGCTGATGGCTATAAGCAAATGTTGAACATAAATCTTTTGTAATTGCTGTGAAAGTACATCACAATGCCAGATGTACACGTTACTTTCAGGAAATGTCATAAAAGCAAAAAGGTGCTTTAAAATTCAAATGTTATCATCTTGTTTTTCATACTGCTCAATTCATTATTTTATTCTAACTTTTAACCGTAATCTTATAGTATATTAGTCAAGGTTAAAGAATAACTTTGTATTCCAGAGGCAAGATCGAAATCACAAAGGCAGACTAACCCACAAAGTTAGTTACGCAACTATAAAATTGTATTCTTGAGAATTGCTTTGTGGTTAGAATCCATTAAATATTCATATTTTGCTGATTTTAATTTTCATTATAGTGCAGGAGTCCAATGTGCAGCAAATGAAATCCTTATCACATTTTTTGAAGTTGTCAAATGTTCCAAAAAAATAATGGGACTGTATAACAGATTCCAGCCAGAAGTCCAAATGAGTTCACAATTTTCAAATGGATCCAAAGTAATATATTATCAGATGGTTTCAAACTTGAATTACAGAGTTTAAAGTACAGTGTGCAAAACAATTCAGCATGCAGTATTGCAGGTTCATATGATAATTGAGTTCCCCTGAAAACCTGTTTAGCTGGTCATCCTTCACAAGAATCTGCAGAACCCATTAACCTACGAGAATTTAGGAGTTATAATTTGACCCCAGAAACATGACAGTCTTTGAAGGTATTGGAGTTTTTGGACACATTACACTCCATTTGAGAGAACACAAGTCAACACTAAATCTTCAGGTTGACTGATGGCAAGTGATCTATACCCTACCCACCCAGACAGAACAGAAAGGGGTAACAGAATTTGCAACATCCTGAGCAGCTGTCTCTTTGAATGTCTAAAGAAATGAATGTACTTGCCAGACATCCAGAACAATACATCAGTCACCGGCTGACTATGGGTGAAGTCGGTTTTCCGACAAACATTGAAATAACCAGTCAGCAAAGCCTGAAATGACCCATCATTTACCTAAAAATGTAATGACCTCAGTTTAATCTTATTGTCATCATGTTACCAAAGATCACTTCCAAAAACCTGACATTCATCTGTACTTGTGATAATGGGAACTGCAGATGCTGGAGAATCCAAGATAATAAAATGTGAGGCTGGATGAACACAGCAGGCCCAGCAGCATCTCAGGAGCACAAAAGGAGATTTTGAAGCTGGTGAAGTCCACATTGATACCATTGGGCTGCAGGGTTCCCAAGCGGTATATGAGTTGCTGTTCCTGCAACCTTCGGGTGGCATCATTGTGGCACTGCAGGAGGCCCATGATGGACATGTCATCTAAAGAATGGGAGGGGGAGCGGAAATGGTTTGCGACTGGGAGGTGCAGTTGCTTATTGCAGAACACCTCCGCTCGGTTAGACCGCTTTGCAGAACACCTCCGCTCGGTTAGACCGCTTTGCAGAACACCTCTGCTCGGTTCGCAACAAACAACTGCACACCCCAGTCGCAAACCATTTCCACTCCCCCTCCCATTCTTTAGATGACATGTCCATCATGGGCCTCCTGCAGTGCCACAATGATGCCACACAAAGGTTGCAGGAACAGCAACTCATATTCCGCATGGGAACCCTGCAGCCCAATGGTATCAATGTGGACTTCACCAGCTTCAAAATCGCCCCTTCTCCCACCGCATCCCAAAACCAGCCCAGTTCGTCCCCTCCCCCGACTGCACCACACAACCAGCCCAGCTCTTCCCCTCCACCCACTGCATCCCAAAACCAGTCCAACCTGTCTCTGCCTCCCTAACCTGTTCTTCCTCTCACCCATCCCTTCCTCCCACCCCAAGCCACACCTCCATCTCCTACCTACTAACCTCATCCCACCTCCTTGACCTGTCCGTCTTCCCTGGGCTGACCTATCCCTCCCTACCTCCCCACCTATACTCTCCTCTCTACCTATCTTGTTTTCTCTCCATCTTCGGTCCGCCTCCCCCTCTCTCCCTATCTATTCCAGAACCCTCACCCCATCCCCCTCTCTGATGAAGGGTCTAGGCCCGAAACGTCAGCTTTTGTGTTCCTGAGATGCTGCTGGGCCTGCTGTGTTCATCCAGCCTCACATTTTATTCATCTGTACTTTTCTGCCTATTCGACTGCTCTGGATAGTAGACTACCCAATACTAGGTAGCGCATAAGTCATACCAATCTTGTAAGGACCTCCCAGGAAGCCAAGCATTGAATGGTTTCATCATCTCCAACAATTTCATAATAACTGTTTGTAAACTCGCCCCATTTACACAATTTCTCTCAGTGGACATTCGATAACACAGTCTCGTGTTTGACTGATGTGCTTCTTTCAAAGCTACCACAGGCATTGGTGCAAACATAACCAGAGTGTGTATACTACAGGTGACTGACATCCTCTGTCAGAGAACAGCTGATTCCATCTATCTTAACTTCTCCCTAGGCAGCAGATGTATACAGGTAGGGAGTTCAAATGGTAGTACAATTCCCCAGGCTGCAAACTCTCAACAGACATGCAAATGCTTCCGAAGGCATCACCAAACAGCTTCTAATGTATGTGAAAAGCAAGATATATCCAGTGAGTTTCTCACTGAAACAACATTTCTTCTCAATCATCTCTGAAAGGGATATCTGAGGAGCAGAGCTTTTCTCATGCTCATTCATAGCATGTGGTATTAATGGCATAGCCAGCACTTGTTGACCATTCCTAACTGCCCTTCTGAAAGTAGTGGTGAACCATTTTCTTGAGCCAGTCCAGTCTATGGTGCAGGCACACACACAATGTTTTTAGAAAAGGGGCTGCCATGATTTTGACCCGGTAATATTGTTCCACATTAGGATGGTGTGTGACTTGAAGGAGAATAAGATATCCTCACTGACTAACCAATATGATTGATACAGACACAGGACTTCAATCTTACCTTATCCTACACATATTTTTCTGATGACACCGAAGCTGGCATTGCCAGAAAGTCTGAATCTATTGAATGTTGATCTACTGACGAACATTTTCATCAGTAACAGATCAAATTTCCAATAGATTTCAAAGGAAACAATAAGTTTGGTGTAATTCACATGAAGCGCAAGAAGTAGAAGGTTCTCTGTGTGTGCGTAAGTTACTCACAGATGATGCAGTCATTACAATGGGAGAGATAAAGTGTAAGGTATTAGGAGTTGAGGAAGATTTTTTTGGGGTTATGGAAGGATTGTGTTAGGCCAGTTATAGGGGCTCTTACACCAATTGTGGTGTAAACACTTAAAAGTGTGAACATTGCTTTTTTTCAAAACCACAAGGTTCTACACTCTCTTAAAACAATCTGGTGACAAGACAATTTGACCACCCTGTGAAGTGATTTCATGAGTGAGAATGAGTAGAGTGATACTGCCAACAACTCTTTGCAGTCAGCACAACTTAATGAAGGGTAAATCTAGGAATGTGAATTTCCTGTCTCGCATCACATGGAAGACTTTGTCATGGTTTCTTTTGCCTGGTGCCCTAGCATGGTGTCAAAGCAAAAATATGGTTAAAGACCAGCATTACCTGGAAATGAAAGTTCTGGTTGTACTGGACCTTCATTTTGAAATATACAAGGCAAGTCAGGCCATTATGTGTCATTCACAGGTTTTGCTAATTCTTCCTTCCAGGATGTGGGTACATCTGGCACCTAAGTAGGTACGAACCATGTTGTTAAAGAATGATGTTGTTCAGCAGGTTCTTGGCTGGCTTGGCGTGTGCATGTGTGTGTGCGTGCCTGCCTACTAGAGGGGGCAAGAACTAAGTTGTTGCAGAGGCTGACAAAAGCAAAACCTCATACAGTTACTCACATTTATTATGCTAGATCAAATTATTTAAATTAATTTACGTAAAGAAACTTGTGTGCAACTCCCTCTGCTGGAGAACAGCATAAATCTCCAGCTGAACTTCCATGTAGCCAGGGTATGGATAAAAATCAATTCAGGATCATAGTTCAAGATACTTTCTTTAAAGAGAAAGGAAATATATTGTCATTGCTGCATGCTTCCTTTCAAAGTATGTTTTATTCCACCTTCAACTTACAGTGCTGCCTACTTTTTAGAAGGCAGAAACACATGTTGGCTGTCCTCCCCTGCTTAATCAAATTCACTATTCATCTTCTGTGCCCACAAACTGTGGGGCAGCTGGTTCTTTCACTCTATACTGCTTCACAGTCATAGCCTATGTAATGTTCACATATGCAGGCTTTCCAGTCTGCATCACTGGATGTGATTGCTAAGAGGAAAAATATAAATCTGACCACCTTTCTGGATTTCTTACCTTATCTCGACTTCAGTAAAAACAGTAAATGCCTTCAAATATGGATTGTTTGCAAATTTTTTTGATGACTGTTGTACATACAAAGTCAAATAAATCCTAATGACTAATGGCTGCTTGGAAGAAATTTTGACCATTTCAACAGAAGCAGCAGAAAAATTGGAAAATGGTCAGTGTAATTATTGTTTCTCATGATCATTTTACAAATTATCCAGCATATCCAAAATTACCCTGCATCCTCTGTGTTGAATTTAGGAATCGCTGCATCCTCGTTTACTCTAACTGGTCAAAATGTTGGAAGGCCCAGTTCAATGGAAGAGCACTGACATATTGATTTCCAGGTATCTCAAATTACAGAGGCAGAAGCCATTGGCAAGACTGGAGGTGATATGCATCTGTGAGTTGCCCATGTTCCAAATGATGAAATGTCCCCATCTCTGAATTGCACAGCACAAGAAACCCAGATAGAGGAGAGGCACAAGTTTTTTTTTAACCTCAGGCCACTTCTAGGCTCCACTGGTCTAAAAAAATACTGAATTGCACAAACTTTATTGAAGAGTCAAGCAACTCCTTCAGAAACACCACCAGCAAACAGATTATTTTGCTCTTCTCCTCCCACACTCAACCAGAATTCCTCTTCATAGGGTGCTTCTTCTATCCATTTCACTCAAAACCTACACAAGAAGTGTATCCAAGATAATAAAATGTGAGGCTGGATGAACACAGCAGGCCAAGCAGCATCTCAGGAGCACAAAAGCTGACGTTTCGGGCCTAGACCCTTCATCAGAGAGGGGGATGGGGAGAGGGAACTGGAATAAATAGGGAGAGAGGGGGAGGCGGACCGAAGATGGAGAGAAAAGAAGATAGGTGGAGACAGTATAGGTGGGGAGGTAGGGAGGGGATAGGTCAAGAACTATCCAAGAAGTGTATCCAGATCTGTGGCAAAATTGAGTCCTGGCTCATTAATTACTGGTACCTGAAAATGTTAGGATTCCTTAACAGTCACAATCTCGAATTCGTTCTGTATTAAAAATTAACAACCATCAACCAAACCACAACATGCTATAGATGAAAGATCATCAGTCTGAAACATGAACTGTGCTTCTTTCTCTATAGCTGTTGCCAGATGTGCACAATATTTCCAGCATTTCTGGTTTTAATTTCAAGTGCTTCTTGACTATTTTATCATCCCTGCTTTTTTTTGTTGTTGGTGACATCCTACACTTGGCCCTTCACCCATGTTTCTCAAGCCCTCTCAAAGTGCAAACAATGAATACCTCCTCTTGCTGCTATTCCACTGCATTACTAAATTAAGCATTCTTTAAAGCAAACAGATTTTCAGGATGATATTGTTCTCATGAATACAGTCATTACTTATTGTGTTTAGGGATGTAAAATAGTTTCTTTTTCACTGCTCTTAAGTGTGCATGCATTGAAGCACTAACTAAGGATACCACTTTACAATAACCGACTAAAAAGCAATAAAAGTAGTTGGGTATACACCTCAAGAGTTTCTAATCCAAGGGACACAGTTGTATCTCAATGTAAAGTACTCTCTTACAATGAAAACGTTGATGAAACTGGATTTTTTGTAGACAATATGGTAATGTCTGTAAATTACAATTTCTAGCACATCACCATAATTTTTTTTGATGGCACACATTGAGCAATCTAATCTTGGTGTACAAAAACAATTTTCAGAACATACCAAAAACTCTTACTATAATTTGTCTCTAACTATGGGGTTCTTTGCTAAAGCTTACTTGAGATACACTTTTAAATAACATATGAGGAGACATTTCTCACCATTTTAACTAGGAGTTTCCAAAGATAACCTTACACTGTAGTGACAATGACAGTTGCACACGGTCTCTCAGTCAACGGCAGTCAGTAAGGAACTTCCCTTCTCAATACCCACAAACCAAGGAAACTCAAGAATTTGTACTACAAGCTGCAGATTGGTTTCCATTTCAAACTACAAAGGAGAGAGTTAACTTTCAGCATTGGGATTGATGGGTCCTCCCATTTCTTGATTAACGGAGGATTTCGGGAAAAAGATTGAATGCAACTGTAATGTGAAGAGATTGTGGGTCTCTACTTAAGGGATGTTCCTTAAGAGGCTTAAGAATGCAAAAGTGCCACGAAAATATTACTCAACAGAAAAGTAAAGACTCATTTCAATCCTCTACGCTGTGACTTCCCATTTCAATGGAAGTGAACGTCTTTTAAAAAAATGGCAGCCTCGTGTTGTTTCTAGATGTCAGCTGTTCTCCATCAACATGAACCCTGTATTTTTGTACAATCTCTATGGTATTTTTTCCTGATACTTAGAAATTCTCAGGTACATTAATTCCCATTTAAACACCACCTAAATGCATGTTAAAAAGCACATTTAGGATTACTGCCAGATATAGATAATAATATGTTCTAAACATGAAATGTTCGAACAACCAAAATCTCTTAGGCAATGTACTTCTTAAAACTCACAATAAGAGCCTCCTATAGTATACAGTTTCAAAACTTTTCTCAACTGATTTTCTTCTATACTGAGTGATTTGAAATACAAATATTTCAAGAGGATAGGAGTATATGAATATTGAAATGTGTTCCACCAGAAACCACTGACATCATTTCTCTGAGGTGCCTTGGCTCCTTTGCCAAAGTTAAGACTGGGGAAGAAAAGAGCTTGCAGAAACTAGTGGCATTAATCCTTCTTACGCCTGTTTAATGTCCCATTACCATGCTCCCAAGTAAGTTGGGAGTTGCTGTTTTTATAAGATATTGTACGTCTGCTACAGTTTGAACATGTCAGTAATTCAACTATTACAGTCACACAATAAATTGAACAAAGTAATCCATCCTGTGATTGACACAAGATATAGATATTGTAAACTTCATTGTTACTGAAAACTACATAGGAGTACAAGTGAGGTTAATTTTAACCTGACTGACTCAGTGGGAAGCTGACAGAATTGAAGTGGCTATTCAATTTGCACCCTATCCACTAAATTCATAGAAAATAATGTTGGATACAATGCAATTCATACAACCAATAAAACCCATGATTTTCTAGCCAAATTAGTCACCTTAGCCCAATAGTCACTATGTACACAAAACTTTCTTAAGTAATTATGTTTGTTCTTCAAACTCAGACTCACTGCTTGGCCTCTGAAGATGCATTTGCAGTGTTTCAAAAGATACTAGTACTTACTTTGCTGTTACCTTTTTATTTTCTTTCACCTTGAATATTTATTATGATCACTATTATTGGGATGTGTTAGTTCCTCCCCTTCACTTCCATGATGAATCCATAGGTGCTGCTAGCATTGTTATTGGTGTAGCATAGTCTAAAGAGATTTTCCCACTGTCTGGTTTACACTGACACACTCCTGAACAGATGATCATTCATGACGATACCAGATTGGATGGCTGACCGATTCTAGTTGAAATGTTTAAACCATCAAAATGTTTCACTTTAGACTTCAGACAAATATCAGCCCCACTTTACTAAGGTAATATGTACTCTGTCAAACAAAGCAATTCATTCAGAATTTCTATGAAGCCATTTAAATTGTATTCAAATACTGATCAAGCCATAACCTTCTTGCTAGTGATAAGTCCAGATGGTCTTGCATGGTTGCTATTATTTACCATAAGACATTGGAGTGAAGTAAGGCCATTTGGCCCATCAAGTCCACTCTGACATTTCAATCATGGCTGATGGGCATTTCAACTCCACTTCCCTGCACTCTCCCCGTAGCCCTTGATTCCTTGTGAGATCAAGAATTTGTCGATCTCTGCCTTGAACGCATCCAACGTCCTGGCTTCCACTGCACTCCGTGGCAATGAATTCCACAAGCCCACCACTCTCTGGCTGAAGAAATGTCGTCTCATTTCAGTTTTAAATTTTCCCCCTCTGATTTTAAGGCTGTGCCCACGGGTCCTAGCCTCCCCGCTTAACGGAAACAACTTCCTAGCGTCCACCCCTTCTAAGCCATACATTATCTTGTAAGTTTCTATTAGATCTCCCCTCAACCTTCTAAATTCTAATGAGTACAATCCCAGGATCCTTAGCCGTTCATCATACATTAAACCTACCATTCCAGGGATCATCCGTGTGAATCTCCGCTGGACACGCTCCAGGGCTGGTATGTCCTTCCTGAGGTGTGGGGCCCAAAATTGGACACAGTATTCTAAATGGGGCCTAACTAGAGCTTTATAAAGCCTCAGAAGCACATCGCTGCTTTTATATTCCAACCCTCTTGAGATAAACGACAACATTACATTCACTTTCTTAATCATGGACTCTACCTGCAAGTTAACCTTTAGAGAATCCTGGGCCAACACTCCCAGATCCCAGTATTTGCAACTGTCTTACATGATTGACCCACTGTGTTCTGCCAGTTCAGTATAGTAGATTTAAAACTACAATTCTAAAAATGAAACTTTATCATGTATTCATATTTTGTCCATGGCAGCTGATAAACCAGTGAATTAAAGTGGGGAGCAGGACGGGAAACATACAGAGCATAAAGAGATTAAGTAAATGCAAAACTGGAGGTGTAGTTGTCCAGAACAAAAACAAAGTTGCTGGAAAAACTTAGCAGGTCTGGCAGCATCTGCGAAGAGAAAATTAAAGATAATATTTCTGGTCCGGAAGGGTCACCGAAACCAAAACGTTATCTCTGATTTTCTCTTCACGGATGCTGCCAGACCTGCTGAGTTTTTCCAGCAACTTCTGCTTTTGCTTCTGATTTACAGCATCTGCAGTTCTTTTGGTTTTTATTAGGTATAGTTGTCATTGAGTGTTGGTTAGGATTTAAGAAGTAGCAAAGATATGTACTACGTATGGTGTTCCCCCAAAGTTAATTGCAGTGCAGTGTTGAATGCAGTGGGGCTGCCACACAATATTATGTACGTTTTACTGTACTTATGGAATTATAGAGTTTTACAGCACGGAAAAAGACCCTTTCAAACTCATCCATGCTGACCAGGTATCCTAAATTAATCTAGCACCATTTGCCAGAATTTGGCTCATATCACTCTAAACCTTCCTATTCATATCCCCATTCAGATGCCTTTTCAATTTTGTTACTGTACCAGCCTCCACCACTTCCTCTGACAGCTTATTCCATGCGTGCACCTCACTCTGCGTGAACAAGTTGCCCCTTAGGTCCCTTTTAAATCTTTCCCCTCTTTTTTTAAACCTATGCCCTCTATTTTTGAACTACCCCACCCCAGGGAAAAGACCTTGGCTACTCTGCCTATCCATGTCCCCCCATGTAACCTCTATAAGGTTACCCCTCAGCCTCCAAACTCCAAAGAAAATAGCCTGAGCCTATTAGCCTCTCCCTATAGTTCAAACTCTCCAACCCCAGCAACATCCTTGAAAGGGTTCAGAATAGATTTACAAGTTTAACAAGATATTTCCTTTAGCAGGGAGACTAGAATTGAACGCAGTACTCCAAAACTGGCCTAACCTATGTCCTGAGATAATGGGAACTGCAGGTGCTGGAGAATCTAAGATAACAAAGTGTGTAGCTGGATGAACACAGCAGGCCAAGCAGCATCTCTAGACCCCTGAAGGGTCTAAGCCCGAAACATCAGCTTTTGTGCTCCTGAGATGCTGCTTGGCCTGCTGTGTTCATCCAGCTACACACTTTGTTAACCTATGTCCTGTACAGCTGCAACATGACATCCCAACTCCTAGCGCAGTGACCAATAAAGGCAAGCGTACCAAATTCCTTTTTTACTACTGAGTTTACCCGCAACTTCACTTTCAAGGAACTATGAACCTGCACACTAAGGTTTCTTTGTTCAGCAATACTCCCCGGGACCTTACCATTAAGTACATAAGTCCTGTCCTGATTTGCTTTTCTAAAACGCAACACCTCACATTTATCTAAATTAAACTCCATCTGTCACCCCTCAGGACATCGGCCTATCTAATCAAGATTCCAATTTACTCTGAGGTAACCGTCTTCACTGTCTATACACCACCAATTTTGGTGTCATCCGCAAATTTGCTACCCATACCTCCTGTATTCACATCCAAACTATTTCTATAAATGACAAAAAGCAGTGGACTCAGCACCAATCCTTGATGTGAGTTTGCTCGCTGAGCTGGAAGGTTAGTTTTCAGACGTTTCACCACCATTCTAGGTAACATCATCAGTGGGCCTCCGACGAAGCGCTGGTGTTATGTACTTCCAGCTCAGCGAGCAAACTCACATCCAGAACCTCAACCTGAGCTACAAATCTTCTCAAAACACGCTACCAATCCTTGAGGCACACTGCTGGACAAAATGCTGCCAGTCTGAAAAACAACCCTCCACCACCACACTGTTTCCCCTACTTACAAGCCTTTTTTTAAAATTTAAATAGCAAGCTCTCCCTGGATTCCATGAAACCTTGCTAAACCAGTCTACCATGTCAAATGCTTTGTTCAAGTCCAGATAGATCACGTTCACTGTCCTGCCTTCAATCTTCTTTCTAAATTCTTCAAAAAAACTCAATCAAGTTAGTCAGACACAATTTCCCATGTACCAAGCCATGTTGACTATCCCTAATTTGTCCTTGCCTTTGAAATACATGTAAATCCTGTCCCTCAGAATCCCGTCCCACAACTTAGCCACCACTGACATCAGACTCACAAGTCTATAGTTCCCTTGCTTTTCCTTACTTTTCTTAAATAATGGCATCACATTAGCCACCCTCCAGTCTTCCAGCACCTCACCTGTGGCTATCCATGATATAAATATCTAAAAAACACGTGCAGCAATCACTTCCCTAGCTTCCCACAAAGCTCTGGGATATACTTCATCAGGACCCAGGGATTTATCCACCTTTACACATTTTAAGATGTCCAGCACCTCCTCTGTAAAATGGACACTTTTCAAAATGTTACTATTTATTTCTCCAGGACTGGAGGGTAGCAAATGTTGTGCCCTTAATTCAAGAAGGGCTGTAGAATAAAACCTGGGAATTATACGCCTGTGAACTTAACATCTGTAGGTAACTTACTTGAGAAGATTTCGAGGGATAAGATATACATGCATTTAGAAAGACAGGGTTTGATTAGGAGTAGTCAGCATGGATTTGTGCATGCCTCACAAACCTGTTAGAGTCTTTGATGAAGTGACCAGGAAGGTTGATGAGGGCAGGGTGGTAGACATAGTCTATATGGATTTCAGTAAGGCCTTGGATAAGGTTCTACATGGTAGGTTACTCTGGAAGGTTAGATCGCATGGAATCCAGGAAGAGTTGGCAAATTGGATATACAATTGGCTTGATGGTAGGAAGCAGAAAGTAATAGTGTAAGGATGCTATTTGAACTGGAAGCCTGTGACTAGCAGTGCCCCTCAGGGGTTGGTGCTGGGCCCGTTGCTGTTTGTTATCTATATCAATGATTTGGATGAAAATGTAGAAGGCATGATTAGTTAGTTTGTGGATGACACTAAAATAGGTGGTATCGTGGAAAGTGAGGAAGGGTATCAGAAATTGCAGCAGGATCTTGACCAATTGGAGAACTGGGCTGAGAAATGGCAAATGGTGTTTAATATACATAAGTGTGAGGTGTAGCATTTTGGAAAGTCAAATCGAGGCAGGAAATTCCTGGTGAATGATACAGCCTTAGGTAGTGCAGTGGAACAGAGGAACCTTGGAGCTCAGGTGCACGGTCTCTGAAATTGGAGTCACAGGTAGACAGGGCAGTGAAAAAGGCTTTTGATACACTGACCTTTGTCATTCAGGGCATTGACTATAGAAGGTGGGAACTTATGTTGCCATTGTACAGGATGTTGGTGAGACCGCACTTGGAGTTCCTACTTTCTATAGGAAGAATGTTATTAAACTGGAAAGCGTGCCAAAGAAATTTACAAGAATGTTGCCAGGACTCAAGGGATTGAATTATAGGGAGAGATTGGACAAGATACGACTTTGTTTCTTTGCAGCGTAGGAGACTGAGGGGGGATCTTACGCAAGTGTATAAGAACATGAGAGGCACAGATAGGGTGAATGTACTCAGTCTTTTTCCCAAGGGTGGGGATTCGAGGGCGAGTGGGCAACAGTTTAAGGTAAGAGGGGAAAGAATACATAGGGCCAAATTTTTCTTAAACATAGAAGGTGGTATGCCTATGAAATAAGCTGCCAGCAAAAGTGTTGAAGTGGGTACTTTAATAACATTTAGAAGGCATTTTGGATGAACACATGAATAGGAAAGGTTTAGAAGGATATGGGCCAAATGCAGGGAAATAGGGATAGCGTAGATGGGCATTTTGGTCAGCATGGACCAGTTTGGGCTAAGAGGCCTGTGTCTATGCTGTAGGAGTGTATGACTCAAAATTCTCTTACCTCCATACCCTTCTCCACAGTATTGTGCAAAATATTTGTTTAGTATCTCAATCATCTCCTGTGGTTCCACACAAAGATGGCCTTACTGATCTTTAAGGCCCTATTCCCTCCCTAGTTACCTTTTTGCCCTGATTGTAGTTGTAGAATCTCTTGGGATTCTCCTTAACCTTACTTGCCAAAGCTATCTCATTACCTCTTTCTGCTCTTCTGATAACCCTCTTCAGTATACTCCTACTGTCCTTATACTTACTGGGTCATATGACATTTCCTTTCCAGCCTCACTTATAAGCACAACTTCACATTGTGGTAGCCACCCATCATGTTTACACGATCCTTATATTGCATATACTTTTATCACTACTCTTCACTCTCAACCCAATAGAAACTGTGAAGGAGTCACAGGTTTATGACAGATATCATTTCTCAGGAAGGAGCAAGATCTAACTTTATGGCAGCATGATAACACTATGTTACAAGACATGGCATGAGACAATCTTTGGAAAATTTAGTTGCTTTTGACAGTTTATACTGTGCATCAGAAAGTTCTTGTAAACATTTCCTTGACCTTTTTTTGAAGCCATTATTATGTACATGATATGCAGGATTATGACATCGATAAAATTCCTTACCTTAATATCCTACTTTTATGTTTTTTAATTCGTGCTCTGATGTGGAACCCAATAGGAAAGAGTAGCAATCATAATGTCAACCAATTAAATTTATTTTCAACTCAGAGGAGAATCAGGATTTGCTTAATTTGCTGTTACATGGTGTGCATGCTGGAACGGATAGAGATAGAGGAAGCTGATGTGCTGAAAATTTTGTCAAACATTAAGATTGACAAGTCACCAGGCCTGGACCAGATTTGTCCTCGGCTGCTTTGGGAAGCGAGAAATTCAATTGCTTCACCACTTGCGAGGATCTTTGCATCCTCGCTCTCCACTGGAGTCGTACCTGAGGACTGGAGAGAGGCAAATGTAATTCCTCTCTTCAAGAAAGGAAATAGGGAAATCCCCAGCAATTACAGACCAGTAAGTCTCACGTCTATCGTCTGCAAGGTGTTAGAAAGGATTCTGAGGGATAGGATTTATGACCATCTGGAATAGCATGGCTTGATTAAATGCAGTCAACAAGGCTTTGTAAGGGGCAGGTCATGCCTCACAAACCTTATCGAGTTCTTTGAGGATGAGACTAGAAAAGTTGATGAGGGTCGAGCTGTGGATGTGGTGTATGTGGACTTCAGCAAGGCATTTGATAAGGTTCCCCATGGTAGGCTCATTCAGAAGGTCAGGAGGAATGGGATACAGGGGAACTTAGCTGTCTGGATACAGAATTGGCTGGCCAACAGAAGACAGCGAGTGGTAGTAGAAGGAAAATATTCTGCCTGGAAGTCAGTGGTGAGTGGGGTTCCACAGGGCTCTGTCCTTGGGCCTCTACTGTTTGTAATTTTTATCAATGACTTGGATGAGGGGATTGAAGGATGGGTCAGCAAGTTTGCAGACGACACGAAGGTCGGAGGTGTCGCTGACAGTATAGAGGGCTGTTGTAGGCTGCAGCGGGACATTGACAGGATGCAGAGATGGGCTGAGAGGTGGCAGATGGAGTTCAATCTGGATAAATGCGAGGTGATGCATTTTGGAAGGTCGAATTTGAAAGCTGAGTACAGGATTAAGGATAGGATTCTTGGCAGTGTGGAGGAACAGTGGGATCTTGGTGTGCAGATACATAGATCCCTTAAAATGGCCACCCAAGTGGACAGGGTTGTAAAGAAAGCATATGGTGTTTTGGCTTTCATTAGCAGGGGGATTGAGTTTAAGAGTCGTGAGATCTTGTTGCAGCTCTACAAAACTTTGGTTAGACCGCACTTGGAATACTGCGTCCAGTTCTGGTCGCCCTATTATAGGAAAGATGTGGATGCTTTGGAGAGGGTTCAGAAGAGGTTTACCAGGATGCTGCCTGGACTGGAGGGCTTATCTCATGAAGAGAGGTTGACTGAGCTCGGACTTTTTTCATTGGAGAAAAGGAGGAGGAGAGGGGACCTAATTGAGGTCTACAAGATAATGAGAGGCATAGATAGAGTTGACAGCCAGAGACTATTTCCCAGGGCAGAAATGGCTAACACGAGGGGTCATAGTTTTAAGCTGGATGGAGGAAAGTATAGAGGGGATGTCAGAGGCGGGTTCTTTACACAGAGAGTTGTGAGAGCATGGAATGCGTTGCCAGCAGCAGTTGTGGAAGCAAGGTCACTGGGGACATTTAAGAGACTGCTAGACATGCATATGGTCACAGAAATTTGAGGGTACATACATGAGGATCAATGGTCGGCACAACATCGTGGGCTGAAGAGCCTGTTCTGTGCTGTACTGTTCTGTGTTCTATGTTATAATGCCATTCACACCTTACACGTAGGACATTTTGCCTATAAAGTACAAAATAAATTCACAGGCTGCGATGGAAGCTTCAGGCCTCTTCCTATCAAATCCCTAGCAGGAATGCTGCTATCCCAGTGCATGGTTCTATCACCAGACATCTGTTTCTCTACAATGCATCATTTGCTTAGTAGAAGTTCACAAACATTTCATAAACATACACCCATTTCTGACTTCACACTGTTTGTTCTGATTTAAGTCATAAAGCTACTTCATCCGGTGTTCAACAGACCTGAAAACAACCTAGGAATGTACTTCAGATTAGGTTGTTCTATTTATCATATAGTAATGGAGAGTAAGGGATTAATTTATCTTGTATGGTGTGAAGTGAGACGCCACTGACTCACTTGTGGATTTGTCTTTTGTAGATTGTATGGTTAACTTGAATCACAAGATAAAATTACATTTGTATTCTACATCATGTCAAACCTTGGCATTCCTAGTTACAAGTTATTTATATCACTGTTTCCAGTTTTTAGAAGCAGGGGACCACATGCAAAACATTTAGACCTCTCCTCTGCTAAAGTAATTGCATCAATAAAGATGATGGAAACTGGATGGAGTGATTGAGAATGTTTACTGATTAACAAAATTTTCTGTCATGCAGACAGTTAGATTACATGGATATTACTTCATTGCAAGTTTTAAACAAACAGTTTAAGTATTAAACAATAGCTTTGCTCTGGACAGTTTCATGAACTTTAAAGGCAATGGAAGACAGAAATCAGTTTCACAAAAACATTGTTGCGCAAGGAGTGTGGATACCAAAAAGAAAATTAATTGTAACATTTTATTACTGTAAACCTTTGTTGTAACATTTTCCAACACAGTAACAGTGTGGTCCTCCCATTGTTGAAAGGCAAGCTTACAAAAATATAAGCTGCTGAAGAAACAAATTGCCTCTGTTATGGTGGTTAAAAATGGTACTTATTAGTCCACTTACTTCAAAATTCAGCAAACTCATGTAATCTTCAAGGCAGCCAAACAGAATAATAGAAACTCTAACACAGATTGGCCCATTACGCCTGTAGATTATAATTTAAATAAAAGCCACTTACCTCTGCTTTCTGTGTTCTAGGAAAGCTTGAAGATTTTTCTACAGCATAAACATCCACAAGGTACAGATTTGGACCTCGCTCTCGATCCAACACGGCAGCAGTTTGAACGACACCACTTCGGTGCCCTATTGTGAAAAGCCGTCCCACCGATTTTCCCCCACAGCGAACTGAAACTATGTAATACTCCAGTAATGCTGAAGAATCTCTTGGGTTTGCTGCCTCTAAAGAGATCACACTGGTACCCACAGGCTCTCCTTCACGTAAAATGGTGATGTACTTTGGCTGAGTAAAGACAGGTCCATCTACACCCTGAAGAATAACAGTCAGCTCAGTGCTGGTTGTTCTTTTCTCTGGTCCAAAGTCTGAAGCTGACACAACAAGATGGTATGTGAGTCTAGAAGGAAGTAATGGTGCGATAACTCTAATATCTCCATTATATCGATCCATCATGAAGGTGTCACTATCACCACTAACTAGTTCATACTCAACCTCTCCATTTGGCCCTTCATCGAGGTCTACAGCCGTGATAGTCGTGAGAATTGAACCCATTACGAGAGCACTATCAGCAACTAGAGCATTTTGTGATACAAATACAGGGGCATTATCATTCTGGTCTGTCACTAATATAGTGATATTCTTTAAAGCAAAACGTCTGAAATCTAATGGAACTGCCTGATCAATGGCTTTAACGGTAAGTTCAAATAGATTGGAAAATTCACGGTCAATCTCTGCGTTGGTCCGCAATGTCCCATCAGAAGCACTGATTACAAAATGGTTTCCCCTCGGTATTTGCTGGGCTATACAATACTGTAATTCTCCATTAATATCAGCATCAGGGTCTTGAGCAGTTACTGTCAGTACAGATGTACCAATAGGAATATTTTCCACAATAGACTTAAAAATATCACCAGGCGGAAACCTTGGTGGATTATCATTAAAATCTCTAACTTGGATCACGACAGACATTGTTGAGGACCTTGATGGCCTTCCATTATCTTTAGCTGTTATGTTCAAATGGTAGACAGATTGGGTTTCAAAGTCCATTTTTTTGGCAAGGAAGATACTACCGGTATTATGACTAATGCTAAATGTTCCATGGTTGTTACTTCCTGTAATGCTGTAATGGATCTCAGCATTGTCCCCTGAATCTGAATCAGTAGCAGTTGCAGATTCTATGAGCTCTCCAACTCGCATATTTTCTAATGCATCAATATACATCACAGATTTAGGAAATGAGGGAGTGTTGTCATTTTCATCCAGCACCATGATAACTAAGGCACATGTGGAACTTAAAGGTATAGTGCCCAAGTCCACTGCACGGAGAGTCAAAGAGTAGGAAGCTGTAGCTTCATGGTCCAGCTTTCCTACCAATGTCACCTGTCCTGTGGTACTTTGAATTGTAAATTGTTCTTCTTCATTCCCTTCAATGATATAGAAATTGACCAAAGCATTACTTCCCTCATCAACATCTGAAGCACTGACACGAAGTACTTGCGTTAGATTTCCAGCTGATTCCGATATTGTGGCCTGATATATGTCTTTAGTGAATCTGGGTACATTATCATTTATATCTTTGATGTAAATCTGAACAGTAGCATGGTCCTGGAGAGGTTTTGGTAATCCTTGGTCTGATGCAATTACTGTAAAGGTGAAGACTGCAGCCCCTCTTTGCCTCATTAAAGCCTCCCTGTCAAATTTGTGTATACTTGTAATTTCCCCAGTGACTGCATTAAGGTCAAAGTCAAGTTGGGCTGTTTCAAGAGTATATTTCACTTCACCATTAAATCCAAAATCATTGTCTACAGCATTGACAAAACCAACTACTGAGCCAGCTTTCTGCTCCTCCTCAAAATGGAAGACATAATTTGTGCTGTTGAATAAAGGTCTATTATCATTTACATCTTCTAGTATTATTGTCACATTCACAGTTGCACTCAGAGGCTCCACTGCTCTGTCTGTAGCAACAACCAGCAAGATATAATGGCTTTGAGATTCACGATCCAATTCCGTCTTAATATACAAGTGTCCATCAGGAAAAATGCCAAACTTCTTTTCTCGGTTTCCTTGCATAATATCATAGGTAATCTCCCCATTCACTCCAGAATCTTTGTCAGAAGCCCAGACTTTGAAGAACCTAGAATTCACAGGTTCTGCCTCTGAAATCGTAACCTCATACGAAAGCTGATCAAAAACAGGTGAGTTATCATTCACATCATGCACATAGACAGTTAAAATCAAACTAGACGAACGCTGAGGGACACCCATGTCAGTTGCTATTGCCTCCACTTGATATGAGCCTGCATTGATGTCAAGTGGTCCATTTAAAGTCACTATTCCAGTTCGCTCATCAATGTGAAAGAGGTCTTTAGGATTCTGCCGCAACGAATATGAAACCATGCCATTAATGCCTTCATCAGGATCTTCTACTTCAGCCTGGAAAATAACATGTCCCGAATTCCAGTTTTCAACTGCATTAATATTTTCAACAGCATGAGGGAATCGTGGAGAATTATCATTCAGATCCTTGACGGTGATATTCACCAAAGTCTCCCCTGTCACAGTGCCACCACTTGCAACAACTTTTAACTGGTAAAATGCTTGGTCCTCTCTGTCTATGGTGCTGGCAGTGTCAATTTGACCCGTTGATTCACCAATGATAAACATCCCCTTCTGGTCTCCTGAAGTAATAAGGTAAGTGATGTTGATATTAAGATCAAGTGTAGATGCAGATACAGTGCCAACAAGTGAACCAATGGCAATATTTTCAAATATTACAAAACTGTAGCTGCTATGGCTGAATGATGGTGGATTGTCTTGGGTGTCAATGACAGTGATGGTAACAATGGCTGGATTCTGGGACCGGAGATTTCCACCATCAGTGGCAATTACCTGCAACCAAAAGTCACACAGTAAAAAAAATTAAAAGAACTTGATTAAAATCAAACATTTTTTCTGACTACTTTTTTTATCCCCCCTTTGAATCTTTCAAAGGATGTGGCTATTATTAGCACGGTCATCATCAGTCACCCATTCCCAGATCTCCTTAAACTGAGTGGCTAGCTGGGTCATTCAGAAGGCAGATTTCCTGTGATAAAGGACACATGTGACAAGATGAGTAGTGCACAAGCTTGCACCTCAACTTTTCCCCAGTCTCAACCATGTCACTGTCGAAAACGTTGAATATGCTGTGAATCCAGTCTTGATATGAACCCAGGTTTCAAAAGGTGAAAAACAGATTCAACCACATTGTACGACTGAATTTCCTTTGACTTCTTTTTTACATTGCTAATCAAGTTATATTAGGGTTTTTCTTGCTTCCTAGTCTCATGGTTAACTTGAGAGAATTGCACAAAATTAATAATCTAAACAAGGAACTTATGAACAGATGATCTTATATATTCTAATCATCAAACTCACTTGTACACATTCCTTTCCTATTTTTTTAAAATGATTTTTTAAATCTATGGCTTGATGAACCTGCTTCAGCCCTTCACTAGTGTTCCACTGAAACTGGGCTTAAGGAGAGCATGTTGCATTGTGCAAAAGGGGTTGAAATGGCTCTTTTCGCCACTGGAAAATACCTGAACTTTCTCTTGCATTTCCCTGTAGTACCAACAACTTGCACTTAATGGCTTTACACTGTAAAATAAAAGACCCTCCAGGATTTTGCATGAGCCAAATACAGAGTTATGAAGACAGGCGACTAAAAGCTTCAACTAATTGATTATAAGCATAACCTTAAATCAGAAAAGATTGGTGAAGTCAAAGAAGTTTAGGAGCCAAATTCCAAAGCTTATGGCTGAGGCAGCTAAAGGTGTGACCTCCTGTAGCAATGTGAAAGAAGGGGCAGTTACTCAGGAAGTTGGTGAAATGCAAAGATCTTGGAGAACTGTATGGCTATTGAAGCTTTTGAATCTAACTAGGATGAGTGCCTTTGAGTTGTAAAATCGAAGTGTTGATGCACCAGAAGCCACTGTAGGTCAACAAGTACAACGGTGATCATTGAACAGATGATGAGGGGCTTCGGACAAGAGTCATTGAGTTTTGGAGATGGAAGGCCAGACGCCATCCAGTACAGCGTTAAAGTAGTTAATTGCGGTGATAACAGAAGTTCTGCTAAGGGTTTTAGCATCAGCACCAGCAGGCAGGCTAAGGTAGAGTTAATTGAGATAAAAAGGCTCTTGTCTACTCAACTGGGGCAAAAATGCTGAAAATGGATTAAAGAAACACAAGAGGCAGTGAAAAACAATTTGTTTCTCTGTCATTTTCCTGAAATTGTAGCCAAACTTTTATTCATTACTAAATAGAGGTATTGGCATCTTGAGAAGTCTGGACAGAGCAGATAGTGAGAAACTGTTGCCGCTAATAAAAGGATCAAGAACCAAGAGGCACAGATGCTAAAAAATTGGCAAAAGAATCAATGGTGATGTGAGGAGCAACATTTTCACGTAACGAGCAGTTAATTTATGGAGGGCATTGCCGAGTGTGCAGTGTAAGCAGAGTCAAGTGAAGCTGTAGAAAGGGAATTGATTCAATGGCTGAAAATGTAGCATTTGCAGAGCTATGGGGAAAGGAATGGCCATGGCACTGGGTGAACTCTTCCTTCAGAGGACCAGCACAGATATAATGGGATGAATGGCTTCCTTTTCTGCTACAACCATTCCATGCTTAGGATGGATGGACTAGACGGCAGATAGATAGATATTTCACTCTCCTTCAGTATTGAGATGTCTGATTTTCTCAGTTTAAGAAATGTGCATTAAAATTAGAAGACATGAAGAGGAAAACAATTATTGAATGCTTGTAATAATATTAAAATTACTTTTTCAATCAAAAAAAGACATAAAAGGGAGAACAAAAAGGCATGCAATTAAGAAAAATATACATTTACCAAGGATGTTCATGACAGCGTCTTGCAGTTCAGCAACCCCTAATCTCTGAGAGACCTAGGGAGCAGCTGCATGGGAATACTACCACATACAAATATCAATTCATATCAAGCTTCATTTTGTTGCAGAACTCTAATGTCTTTCCTTCACTGTTGCTGGATCACAATTCGAGAATGCCTTCCGTAAGTACACATTGCATACAGTGGTTGAAGAAATAATTTCACTGACACATTTACAAGGACAATTAGGAATGGACAATAAACTCTGGCCATTCCAACGATGTTCACACATCACAAATGAATAAAGATGGTATTCAGAGACCTCCATATAAAAAAATTCTTAATTACCGCAAACACAATTTAGTTTTTGAGTTGAGGAACGGTTCTGCGTCCATAATCTGAACTATAGCAACAGGCATAACATCAAGACCATAATTTATATTTCTACTTAACCCTTACTGGAACACAGAATAGGAAATATCTGTTCAACCCTGCCTGATAGTACAACGAACTTAGGAGGGTGAAGGAAGCTTAAAAGCACATCTACCTCCAGCCTAGCCATCTCAGAAAATGTTAACTGTAGCCTTTCAGCAAATTAGGTAAATATAAAGGCTAATTCAATGGCTTTAAAACAAAATAAAGTTGTTGATATAATTTATTCACTCTTTAAGCATGTTTCCTTAAAGTAATTAACTGTTCAATATAATTTGAATGCACACTAGCATTTTCACTGAAATAGGTGAAAACCAGAGAATCACCATCCATTTCTAACATGGGGAAATAACTCAAATGATAATGAGGCTTGTGCAAACAAAAGGTGTGAAAATGGTCTTTTTGACATGAAGATGAGATATATCAAAACATCTGTATGTCCATTTCTTCATTAAGGAAATGATCGTGTGCTCATTAAAACTGTAGTCAAAATGAAAAATAAAGGAATTTCATACCAACATCCTAAGCACTTGACTTTTGTAGCATATGACTTCAAGTTTTGGAAGTTAAAAGTTTCCAGTACAACTCATCTCTTATTTGCCTTTAGCAATACAAATTTTCAAGTCGTTGGTAGCATATATTTGCCAAATTGTGATGTCCAAACTCTAAGCAACAGAGAATATGAATATAGTTTATCATTATTCACTTATGTTCAAATAGTACACTAGTGTCATGCAATAAGTTTCAATGTATTTGTATAAGGAATGTGAAAAATCTGGTCAGTTAAGAATTCTTACAGGAATTTGGATTCTAAATTAAAGTGCTGGAATCAAACCACTACACTCAAGAGACAAGAAAATTAACATAAGGTTTTGACTTGCAATTCTTGGTATTTGTATTCTTCCTTTACTTTACAAAATCACTGGGTATCATTTGTGAAGGATATAATTATTTCTTTTGCTCTTACATTGTTTTCAGATTTTAGATGAATTTTGAATATTCACTTCAAAAAATCTGTGAAAGCATAAATCTAAACAAAAAGTGTCTCTGGTTATAAACAATATTTTTAATGCACAAAATTACATTGTTTTATTTCCTTTACCTGACCATTTAGATTTCTTTGGCCACTGAACTTGGCTGCAGCCAAAGGGGAAAACCCATTCTAGACCTCCTTCAATGTCATTTATAACTAGATGTTAAGAGTTGTGTAACTGCGGCTTGGCAACATTCTTGCATTCTCCCTGTGATGAAGTGCTTAAGTTCAGCTCTTCCAGTTTCCATGCAGTAAATACTTTTTCTTTCATGAAATCACTAGAGTGTTGAGGAATCAGGAATGAGGATTCCCCTTCTGGAAATAAACATAATAAACCAGGCTCTAAAAAGATAAGTTGAATTAGTAATTGTTAAATTTGTAGAGGTTAAGAACTTGTTTGAAAGAAAGTGCTCTGTGACAACTCAGTGAATTAGAATCTAGCTTTCCAAAACTGAAGAACTGGTATATCTTTATTAGATCCAGTCTCACTGTGTCACTCAACTGCACTTCAAAAATAATAATCTCAGTGTCTGTGTTTTGCTAGCAATATGCATCCTATTCTTGCCCAGTCTACACTAAACCAGCCAATATGAGTAGAGGTACCACCGCTGGATATAATACACCGAACAATAAATTGGTAAAACTAGTCATTTCAAAGACTGCCACTACGAAAGTGTGGAATTATATCTAATGATATTATATACAAGGTAAGAACATATTGAATCAAGTAAAATCTTAACCAGTAAGGGTGTCAATATGCTACTTATTTAGCAGTTTCCTAAGTATTTAATGCAGAAGATGCAATCAAACAAAACTCCATCTCAGCATGCTGTAGTTATATAGATGGGGTCCATCACAGTAGTGAGCATGGGAGCACCAATAGTGTGATCATACACGGTGAACAGTTGGAGGTTCAACTTTCTACCAGCTTTTGAGCACCCAATTTTATTAATTCTCCATGAACCATGCCAAGTGGAGCATTTGTCTGGAAATGATGGAAAAATCAGATGAGTCACTAGCAGGCAGTACATTTTCTGGCAACAGGCCAAGATCAACATTAGTGGTGGTCTATAAGCAGGATGTCTGCTGACCCTCTCAGATGGCACATGGCGTGGTTATCATTGAAGAAAGAACTACAGGCAAAGTTATTATATACATCGCAGGAAAGAAATGTGTCTTTTTCAAGATTTTGACTTTTTTTTAACATTAATGACCTGCTTCATACTCCATTGACTAAGCACATTGCTGTACTGTTGCTTTTCTCATAGACTGCTATAAATTTTCATACGAGCACGTTATCTCAGCCAAACAAGACATTATATGGAGTGAGTGAAAATAGGAGATTTAACCATTACAACTTGCCAGTAAAATCACACAGAAAAGCCACACAGGAAAAGGCTAGCAACTAAAATGTAAAAGCCACAGTGAGGAAACTACAAGTTCTCCAAGCTAAGATTAATATAGCACATAAGTTATCTCTGACTTTCCAAGTCACTTCTTCTCCATTGTCTGACATCCCCAAGCAGATCAGTTTTTATCTCTGACTGAAGCAGTTTCTGGCACACGATATAACATTCAGTGAAAATTACGATGCCTGCTTCTGGCCAAACTCCACGGAGAATTATGAAAAACTATTCTGCACATGCTCAGAAAAACATACCTTGAAAATATGTTTGGAGCCATTCCAGAAGTAGCAAGGATGGTTGCGGGGGGTGGGGGACGCAGAGGGATAACAGCTGTGGCTGTGTGTCCTTGAGACCGGACTTTTAACGTTGGGATGTCTGCTAGCACCAGTCTTAGGGGATCTCAGTTCAATGTGATCCTGGTGCAAACTCTCTGTCTCTGTCTCTGTCTCTCTCTCTCTCTCCCCCTTCACTTTTCACTCGGTATAATCACCATGACACTGTTACATTGCAGATCAATACAAAAACCTATTATAGTAATCTCTGTGTTTTTCTTTAAATCAACTTTAAACCAAAAAAAAACTGACAGTCTACTTTTAACACGGTATCATACCTGGAGCTGGTAAGCTGTCTTCTGCTCTCTGTCCAGTGAAAGTCTGGTGGAGATTACCCCGGTGTGCTGGTGAATCTGGAAGCTAAGCGTGTCCCCCGCTGTGATGGAGTACCTGACCGTACCGTTCCTGCCTAAATCCGGGTCGGCAGCCGAAACGGTAGTGATGTGGGTCCCAGGGGGCTCGTTCTCTTTGATGGTGGCGAAGTACTGCACGGGGTAGAAGGTCGGGCTGTTGTCATTGACATCCTGCAGGATGACGGTCACCTGGACCGCCGAGGAGAGCGGGGGGTTACCTTTGTCCCGGGCCTGCACCGACAGGTTGTACTCGGCGTGTTCCTCTCGGTCCAGCTCGGTGACACTGGTGAGGCGGCCGGACACCGGGTCCAGTCGGAAGAGGTCACGGTAACGCGCCGGGCTGTCGGGGTCCAGGAGGAAGCGGACCGTACCGTTGGCTCCCAGGTCTTTGTCCAGGGCGGTGAAGATGGCCAGCTCGGTACCGGGGGGAGAGTTCTCGGGGACCGAGTAGCGGTAGGAGCGGCGGGGGAATGCGGGTGCCTGGTCGTTCACGTCGCGGATGGTGATGCTGAGGGTGGTATAGGAAGTTCTGGGCTGGATGCCCTGGTCCTGGGCGCTGATGTTGAGGGTGAGCCGGGAGGTGGTCTCCCGGTCCAACCGGGCAGCGCTGGTCACCAGCCCGCTGTCCTCACTCAGGTGGAACCAGCCCAAACGGTTACCGGACACCAGCGAGTAACGGAGCCGGGCGTTGAGTCCCGAGTCGCCGTCGGTGGCCGAGATGCCTCCGATGTAGCTGCCCACCGGCACGTCCTCGGCGACCTCCACCCGGTACAGGGAGTGCTCGAAGACCGGGGCGTGATCGTTGATATCGTTGACGAAGATGAGCAAGCTGGCCAGCGAGCTGCGGGCGAGCGGCACTCCGTGGTCGGACACCGAGACGCTCAGATTGTAGGAGGGGATACGCTCCCGGTCCAGGGAGCTCGCCACCTTGATGAGGCTAAGCCCCGGTACCGGGGAACGCTGCACCGCAAAGTGCCGCTGCTCGTTCCCGCCCAGGATGGACACCGAGATGTTGCCGTTTGCAGACGAGTCGGCATCGCTGACCGTCAGCAGCGCCACCACGGTGCCCACCGGCGCGTTCTCGTCCACCGCCGCGAACTTGGAGCTGGCCGGCATGTAGCGGAACTTCACCACCGGCTCGTTGTCGTTCACGTCCAGCAGCTGCACCGTGGCTTCGGCTCGGCCGCTCAGGGGAGGGCTCCCGCCGTCCCGGGCTCGGATCACCAGCGAGTACAGCTTCTTGCTCTCGTAGTCCAGGCTTTCCCGTACGGTGAGCACACCGGTGTGGGGCTCGATCTGGAACGGGCTGCCCTCGTCCAGCGAGTACATCACGTCCCCGTTGAGACCCTCGTCCAGGTCGCTGGCCGACACTTGCAGGACACTGGAGCCTACGGCCACGTCCTCGTAGACACTGGCCCGGTAGTGAGGTTGAGAGAAGCTGGGCGGGTTGTCATTCGTGTCCTGCACCGTGACATTGACCTGCAGATAACCGAATCTCTTGGGGAGCCCCCGGTCTTCCACCTCGACCAGCAGCTGGTAGAAAGGCGCCGTCTCCCGGTCCAGGGCGCCGGTGGACACCAGGTGCAGGAAGGCGCCTTCCCCGCTCGGGTTGACGGTGATGTCCAGGCGGAACTTGCCTTCCTCGTTGCCCCGAACGATCCGGTAGGAGCGGTGGTCCACCCCGTTGGAGCCGGTATCCGCGTCGGTCGCAGTGTCCAGGATGACCTGGCGGCCGCCGCTCGCGTCCTCTCGGAAGGTCACCACGATAGAGGGCTCGGGGAAGACCGGCGTGTTGTCGTTAATGTCCAGCACTAAGATGCGCACCTCGGTGGGGTAGGTGGGCTGGCTGGACAACACCACAATGTTGATCACGTCCGCCGGCAGGGACTCGCGGTCGATCACCGAGGTGGTGGAGATGACACCTGTGCTGGCGTTGATGGCGAACAAGGCGTGCCGCTCGCTGAATCGGTAAGTGAACTCGGGCTTGGTGAGAATAGTACCGACCACCGTGCCGGGCGGCCGCTCTTCCTGCACCTCAAACAGTTGGCGCAGCTGGTTCGACGCGGCGTCCCAACACAAGCTCAACAGCAGCAGCAACACGGCGAGCAAGTTACGGCCCCTACCTGACCAGACCATGGTGAGAGTGGCGAACGCAGCACACCTTTCCAACTCAACCCCCCGACTGCAAAACGCATCAAATCTGAATGAAGCCTGAGAGGTGGTGGGCGAAATTCCAGCAAAGGTACTCTCCAGGTTTCTTTCAAATATTAAATTGTTTCTCTTTTTGCCCTCTTCTCTTCATAAATTTTTTTTCTCCTCACTCTCAAAAGCTGTTTTTTTCTTCCCCCGAAAGTTTGTGAACTTTTTGTTTTTGGTTTTGACCCAGTCCAACTCTTTTTCTTGTTTAATGCAGTTGTTCAGCCTCCGTGTGTTTAAACTCACAGCCTTTAGTGGGAGAGAGGGCGCTTGGACACCGTTTCAACGCACTGCCGCGTTCGCTCTGGGACTAGGAAAGACATGACTCGCTTTGGTCATTCTCCGAGATCTTGCTGTCTCTCACTCGCTCCCAGCGCAACCAAACTCCACAAGCACAGGAAGACTCAGCCCGCCCTCCCCAAACTTACCGCTACCGCGCTTCCCATTGGTTGGTGCTGGCGTCCTGTCCCACGCTGAGCTGCCCCCTCTTGTGGCCAATGCCCCTATCAATCATAATGAATGACACCAGACCCCCCCATGGGAAGCGAGGTTGAGCTGACTTGAGAGCTGAGGGGTAAAATTGAGGAGGAAGGGGGCGTAGCTAAAGTGTGCTTGGAACCGTTAGCTGGTTACCAGGAATAACTCCAGGGATTTGCGGTCCTGGCTTGTGTGGCAGTGGGCTGTACATAATGTGTTTAAGTCCAAGGTTTTGCAAACTCGTTCAAAGTTTCCTGTGGCGGGGTGGTGGGGGGTGGCGGTGGGTGATTTTATTTTAAACAGAAAATCCAAATGCTAATCCTGTACCAGTATATAACATGTAAGTAGCGCGCTGCATTGTTACGATAGACTTCAGCTATGTGCTCAGAACAGAAAGCTGTCTTACACTTTGATAGATGGTGGTTGAATGTGAGCAACGGAGAGACGTGCTTCACATAGTTTTTTTTCCAAGCGACGAAAGGTGTCAAACTCTCAGCTGTTGGAGTTGACCCAATGCTGCCTTACAATCTGGTTCGGTTTGAGTTGTCAATTGTTCACCCTTTTAAGTCTCTGTGAGCCTTTTCCCAAAAAAAAAGTCCACCTTAAACTTTAAATTGTGCAGGACACTCTTATTAAAGACAAAAAAATCGAAATTCCTTTGAAAATAGCTTAACATAAAAGAGCGATTTTGTCTAGTTTCGAACGATGATTAATGAGGACGGGCCAAATTGTGAAAAAAAAATCTCAAAGAATAAAGATTTTATAATAAAACAGTGCCGAGTTTCTGATGCCAACCCTACCATGTTGTGAAAACATGTTATTTAATACGGCATTTCTGTCTGTTAATGAGGCATTTCCCAACATAGCTGGACAACGATCTGTGCATGATACGACAGCGCCCCCCAGTGTTTTACTCAGAGAACAGCAGTTTAGCGTTATTAACAACACTAGCACTCGGTGTCCCTGTCCTGGGCATTTCGCTCCCACGCTTTTACAATTTTGCGCTGTATTAAGTAGGTAGACAGAAGCTGAAATTAATTGTAATTTCACGCATCTCAAAGTATTTTTTCACTACAAAAAAGGAAGGAAAAGCGTAGCCCAGCAGTGAATGATCGGGCACAAAAAATGTTCGGCTGCATTGTACATAGTGTTGCAAAAATCTCGCTTGGGCAATCTGAATGTTGAAGATTGATGTTTGGTCATGTTTGGCCAAGTACTTGAGCTGAGGAAGCAACATAACTGAGGACCTGGAGCTTGACAATGTCAGGCCCAAATGCTTTCAGGGACTTTATCAAAGGTTTCACCAACACAATGTGAAGTTGCTATCTAGATCTTTGCTCTCAATTCCTCCAATTTTCACAGAGTAAGGTCTTGATGGACATTCCAGAGTTTGTTTACTTCAGTTTACTCTTTACAACTGGAAAAGGTGCTGTGCCAGACGAGCAATGGATTTCCAGGCTCATCATTTGTTGTGCATTAATATCCTTCCCATTGGATGAATAAGCACATTTACACTGTTTTTATGATGTACAGGATGACCATAAACTGAACTTGGATGTACAGGGCAGTTGGAAGCTATATCCCAGGCATACAGTTGGATGATATAAGTACATAATGAGAGCTGGGCCATCCAGGAGACAAGTTAGATATAGGCCATTTAGCCTCACCTTTCGTTAAGTTCATAGCTGATCTGATAATCGTCAGCTTCACTTTCCTGCCTCTTCTCCAATACCCTTTGCTTCCTTTATTAATTAAAAACCTATCTAAGCCTTGAATATTCTTAACCACCCAGCCTTCTCTGTGGTAATGAGTTTTACAGATTCATGGCCTCTGCCTTTAATTGGTAACCCCTTGCTGTGAGATTATGTTCTTTGGTTCTGGATTCTCGCACAAGGGGCAAAGAACCTCTCTGCATCTGCCCGCTGAAGCCCCATTAGAATCTTGTACGTTTCAATGAGGTCACCTCAGACTTTTCTAAACTCCAAGGAGTACAGGCCCAACCTGTTCAACTTCTCTCAAGACAGTCTCTCCGAGCTCATAATCAAGCTCGTGAACCCTCTCTAGACTGCCTCCAATGCCAGTGTATTTTTTTTAGATAAGGTGTCCAACACTATTCATAGTATTCTAGATGTGTCTGGCAAAGTTTTAGTAAAACTTCCCTATTGTTATTTTCTATTCTTTTTGAAATAAAGGCCCAAATTTCATTACCTCTCCTCTTACCTGCTGAATTTGGATGCTAGCTTTTTGTGATTCATGTCCAACAACCCCAAATCTCTCTGCAATTGTTTGCAATATTTCTCCATTTAACTATTTGGCTCCCCTAGTCTTCCTTCTAAGGTTCATAATCACATTTTCCATCAGCCAAGTTTTTGCCTACCAGCATAATCATAGAATAGAGTCTCTGGAGTGTGAAAGCCGGCCATTCAGCTCATCAAATCCATGGCAACCCTTTGAAGATCTGTCAAAATCCTTATCTCAGACTTTTTACATCATACATACCACTTGTCTTCACATCCATTTTTGTGTCATGCATAAACACGGCTATAGTATAGTCACTTTCCTCATACATGTCATGAATATATATTTTAAGTAATTATGTCCCCAGCACGGATCCCTGTGGTACTGCATGAGTTACAGGTTGCCTTTCTGAAAATGACCCACCCCACTTAACCAAATTCTCTGTCTTCTATTATTTAGCCAATCCGCTATCCATGCTAATACATGATCCCAACACCACAGGTGTTAGTTTTATTTAAGTTGGTTTATATGTGTTACATTATCAATGTGTTTTGAAAATCCACCTTTCTTTGGGGAACAATGGTTAACTTCTGATGTCCATCCTACAAACAAGAGTAAATCCTAGCTTTATTTATAATTTCATTCTACATATTTGGATTTTTGTAACCAAGGATTTACAGAGATATTTTATGATGTCAAGAGTGACCCAGGATTTGAATGTGATGCTCTCCACATGCCAAGCCACTGTGGTTGCAGCAAGACTCAGAAAGTTCAACAGCAGTTCATTTGATCAGCGCCTCAGTTCAACATTCAGTCCCTCCACCAGCAATGTACAGTGGCAACAATGTGTAGCATCGAAACGATGACCTGCAGCAACCCACCAAGGCACCTTCCAATCCCATGACTTCTATCACCTGGAAGGCAAGGACAGCAGATCCATAGGATCACCACTATCTGCAGGTTTCCCCCTAAACCACACACCATCCTTCATTGTCACTGAGCCGAAACCCTGGTCCTCCTTTCATAACAGGACTGTTGAATAGCCACACCAGATTCCAGCAGCTTAAGAAGGTACTTCAGCATGACTTCCTGAAAGACAATTCGGGATGAGCAAGAAGTGCTGAGCTTGCTAGTGACATCCATATCCCTGAAAAGAACTAGAAAAGAGCTATATAAATTCAATTTGTTGTTATTGATGGAATCTTGGTTGGATCCCTGCTGAAGTAAAATGTCCAAGTTTCAATTCCACACCTTAAAACTGGATGTTAAGGACACAAGCAGGCTGATAGGAGATTCACTAGAATGATACAAAGGATGAGAGATAATGGGAACTGCAGATACTGGAGAATCCGAGATAGCAAAGTGTGGCGCTGGATGAACACAGCGGACCCTTATCAGAGAAGGTCTGGGTCTAGGCCAGAAACATCAGCTTTTGTGCTCCTAAGATGCTGTTTGGCCTGCTGTGTTCATCCAGCTTCACACTTTGTTATCAAAGGATGAGAGACTGAGTTGTATGAGAGTGAGATTCAACACTGAACATAAAGGGAAGGTTACCAGCATGTCTGAAAATGAATGGCAGTGACAGAAAATCTCCAATGGACTCTGACGGAGAAAGCCTGTGGCTTTACAGGGTTTAAGCACTGAGATGAAATGCCCAGTCAGCACCAAGTGCTGAGAGAGGCATTCAGGCAGTTTATAACAGGACAGCAGGGAGAGTGTACTAGTAGTCACTGTCAAATGCCAAAGAAGGAACTATCTAGCCAAAACCCCAGAGGTTCTCAGAATTCTGAGAGAATAACTGCTTCATCTTGTGCTTTAAGACAATTTTCTTCCTGCACATCTGAATGTTGGAGTGTAATGTACAGTGGCAAGACTGTTGGTGTCTGCACATACACTGTCCCTGATACTGTCAGCTCCTCATCTCTAAATAAGTCTCTTTCACTCCTGATGTAATGTAATGCTCTTTTATTTATATCTGTATGTTATAGATACATACTATACTGTCTAGTGTGGTTTCTGGAATCAGTCTCATCACATGTTAGTCTCTGTCTTCTCTTTCACTTATGCAAGTCTCATTTCCTCAGTTACATTGTCATAGAGTTGTACAGCATGGAAAAAGACACTTCAGTCAAAGCCTTCCCTGCCAACCAAACAGCCTAAATTAATCTAGTTCCATTTGCCAGCATTTGGCCCATATCCCTCTAAACCCTTCATATTCATGTACCCATTCAGTTGCTTTTTAAATGTCATTGTACCAGCCTCCACCACTTCCTCTGACAGCTTATTCCATACATGCACCACCCTCTATATGAAAAAGTTATCTGTTACGTTCCTTTTCAATCTTACCCCTCTCATCTTAAACCAATGCCCTCTATCTTTGAACTCCCCTGCCTTGGGAAAAATAATTTGTCTATTCACTCTATTTATGCCCCTCATGATTTTATAAAACTAGTGATGCTTTTGTCCCCCACAGTTTTTCTCTTTGCAGTTGTATCATTCCAGGATTTAACTTTTACTTACTTGTATAGTTTTTGTAATCATTACCATGATTGTTACCATTAACATTTTCATTACCACTATCACCATCCCCAGCCTTGGCCTCACACAATGTTTGAAGCTCACAGGTTGACAAATTTGGAACTCCTGACATTTGGGTCCTATTTATTTCAGCTCAAACTTAGGATGATAGTGTTGTACAGTTTCTGAGAATTGTTGCATCACTCTGTATTATCTGCTAGAGTTTGTGTCTGCCTGTCCTAGATTCTATACATACATATATTATATACATGTGTTCACTTTACTTGGCCTAAGTAAAATCAATTCCTTCCTGTTCTTCCTGAATATCCTTTCAGGCATTCTGAGAATATGCAATATCAGTTAAGCTATTTCTCTGATGACCATGGCTTCTGAATTCATGTCCTTTAATCAAGCTCTCTGCTCTAGCTTTAAGGTTGACAGAGTTTTCACCAATGTTATAATTATACTGCCTCTGTTGCTTTGTTCGGTGGCCTCACTCCATTTGTTTTACCATATTGTGATCTTGAGACATTACGTTTGACCCAGGGTTGTGTTCTAAACCAGATACAACCATAAAACCTTAAGTCGAAGGAGTGAATTAGGTCATTTGGCCCATCGGGTCTGCTCCACCATTTGGTCTGATAGCTGATATGTTTCTCAATCCCATCCTCCTGCCTTCACTCTGTAACCCTTGATCCCCTTATTAATCAAAAATCTATTTATCTCTGTCTTAAATACATGCAATGACTTGGTCTCCTCAGCCTTCTGTGGGAATGATTTCCACAGCTTCACCACTCTGTAACTGAAGAAACCTCATCTCAGTTTTAAAGGGTCATCCCTTCACGCTGTGTTTCTCCTACAAGTAGCAACATTTTCTCCACATCCATTCTATCCAGGTCTCTCACTATTCTGTAAATTTTAAACAGATAGCCCCTCATCCTTCTAAACTCCATTGAGTACAAACCAAGTCCTGAACTGCGCCTCAAACGACAAACCCTTCTTCCCCAAAACCAGTCTTGTAAACCTCCTCTGAAACCCCACCTTCCCTAGAAATGGAGCCCAAAATTGCTTACAATATTCCAAACAAAAACAGAAATTGCTGTAATAGCTCAACAAGTCTGGCAGCATTTGTGGAAAGCAATCAGAGTTAATGTTTCCATTCCAGTGACCCTTCCTCAGAACATGGATTATGGCATTCTCATATCTTATCAGCCTATGCCAGCATCTTTGATTGTTTTGAGACAATTTTGCACTTTCTTTCAACCCTAGTAGCCATTGCAAATGTTTATGGGCCACCTCAACCTGAAATTTCAGTCCCATGACCTAGTATGCAAACCTTTCACTTGCCCATCTAACTGCTAATACTTCCTTCTCAATGAACCTGTACCTCTGTTCTACCTGAGATAACAAGGTGTCAAGTTGGATGAACACAGCAGGCCAAGCAGCGTCAGAGGAACAGGAAAGCTGACATTTCGGGTCAAGACCATTCTTCTGAAGAAGGGTTTCGACCCAAAATGTCAGCTTTCCTGCTCCTCTGATGCTGCTTGGCCTGCTATGTTCATCCAGCTCTACACCTTGTTATCTCAGATTCTCCAGCAACGGCAGTTCCTACTATCTGTGTTCAGTCTGTCAATTTGCTCTTGAATAAAAACTGCTCAATGTTCCTGTGGATGATGTATCTGTCAAAACTGCCATGAATAAGCCTGTACATAACTTGTGAGAACACCAGTACAAAGTAACTTTAATAATTTCAAAAGCCACATTGTGTTCCTACCTCCAATACCTCCATTGGTCTTTCTTCATGAGTTTTCTTATGGGGATGACCAGCTGAAAAAACTTGCCTACTCTATTTGCCATGCCTAAGAAGTATAGCACATCATTTGCGGTGCCTTCAATTCACTGATGGCTTTTGTCTGTCCTTGAAATGCCCTGTTGCCTTGTTCTCGTGTAATGTGTCTGAGAAATGTAATCATCATTCTAGAGGTTTAACGCTTGTCATTTAGTGTAAGGGCTGCATTCTTAGTGTAATTAACATATCCCTGCTCCTCTGGTCATGTTCCTTCTTCATTTTACCACATGAGGATATCATCCATATGGTAAATGATTCCCTGTTTTCCTTGCAGGATTTGCAGGAGAGATCTCAAGTGGTTGACAGTTGAAGCAATATCATTGTGTGATATAAACTGTGTAATTTATACATATTTTTCATTTCACTTTTTTAAAGTTTGAGTCTTGAATTTTTAGTTAGTAACACACAGTTTTCGGTGTATCACAAATTTTAAAAAAACTTATTGGTTTTTCCTGTGGCCATTGTGATTTCTTGTGAGGACTACATTGGTAGTCTAATTTTTTTTTGTTTAGAATTTTAACAACGTAGCAAGAGAAATAATTGTACTTCAAGGTTTTTGTGAAATTTCTGATATGAGGCTCTTTTCAAGCTTCTGGGAACCATCCAGAAAAGAGGGAGGTTAACTTTTGTTTCAGTTTCAGTTTATTCTGGGAGCTTTTGTGAATCCTTCCATGGAGATGCATGTACAGAGAGGAAAATATTGTAATCTAGATTACAAGAGTTAGTGATAGTCCCACACTAGATGCGTCAGAATATGTGTCAGGAAACCTTCAAGATGATTTCAAAATTGAGTTTGTTTAAACTCAATTACATGATAGCTCTAGGAACAAGCTAAGAGAAGTCCCATTGTAGAATTTTAAAGTCACAGTTGGCTTTAAACCTAACAAGGCTTCAGACAAAGGAATTCCAGTACCATATAAGAGTTGTCATTAGTTACTGTGCAAAGAATTTATTTTTAAACTTGAAAAGCAGTATTTTAGAATTAATGCAATGACACATTTGCTTTTAAAACTCTTTGAATTTGTGTTATATGTAAATCAGTTGGTTTATTCTATTTTATCTTCATACCTTTTGCTTAATGAATATTTTTATAATTGAGACAAAATTTGCAACATTGCATGCATCTGTTTCAATGAGAGACCAATCTTGTTAAAACCAAAACAAAATTTAATCTGTCAGGGCACATTTGAGCCTGGGGCCTGATTTGTTCGTGAATAACAACCAGGAATTTCAACAGTTGAATACAGTCAGTAACCTCAATTTGTTGTCAAAGTTTACCTGAAAGAACCCACTTTTTGTATCCTGTTTTGTGAAAAACTTACATTTTGTTACTTTGGCCAAAGTATTGCTATCTGGTATAAAGGATGAATTTCTCAATGTAACAAGAGTCTGCAGTGGGACATAAACACATGAAATGAGTGGGGAAAAGACTTGGCAGATGGAATATAATGTGAGAAGATATGAAGTTATGATTTTTGTCGAGAAGAACAGAAGAGCTGACAACTACATAAATGAAGTAAAAAAGGTACGGTAGGTTTTGGGAGTCATGTGTAAGGAGCTAAAATCTAGTACACAAGTTTCGCGTGTGACTGGGTAAGGAAATGGAATGTTAGCTTTTATTTCAAAAGGGATGCAATATGAAATATTTATAAGATTATACAAGGCATGAGTCAGAGTGTCACTCACAAGGCACCATTCACAATTCCTCCGATACTAAAGCAGTCCATGTTCAAAAGCAACACAATCTGGACAATATCCAGGCTTGGGGTGACAAGTGGCAAGTCACATTCATACCAAACAAATGCTAGGCTATGGCCATCACAAATAAAAAGAAACTAACCTCTGGCGATCGACATTCAATAGTGTTTTCGTCACTGAATCCCAGACTGTCAACATCCTGGGGTTACCATTGACCAGAAACTCAACTGCACTTGCCACATAAAAAGAGTTGCTACAAGAGCAGGTCATAGGTGAGGAACACTGTGATGAATAAATCACCTCCTGACTCCCCAAAACCTGTTCGCCATCTACAAGGCACAAGTCAGGAGTATGATGGAATACGCCCCATTTGCCTTGATGGGTGCATCTCCAACAATATTCAAGAAGCTTGACACCATGCAGGACAAAGCAGTCTGCTTCATTGGCACTACATTCACAAGCATCCACTGCCAAAGCTCAGTAGCTGCAGAGCATACTATCTACAAAATGCACTGCAGAAATTTGCCAAAGGTCCTCAAACAGCACCTTCCAAACCCATAACCTCTTCCATCTAGAAGGACAAGAGCAGCAGATACAAGGGAACATGACCACGTTCAAGTTGCCCTCCAAATTGTTCACCATCCTCACTTGAAAATATATCGCCATGCCATCACTGTCGCTGGGTCTATACCTTGGAATACCCTCCCTAAAGGCATTGTAGGTCAACCCACAGCAAGTGGACTGCCACAGTTCAAAAACGCAGCTCACCACCACCTTCTCAAGGACAACTAGGTACAGGCAATTAATGCTGGTCAGCCAGAGTTGCATACATATGAATATAAAAACAATGCAGCTGGAATATTTGAATCAGTTTTAGTCTGTTTTTCTAAGTAAAGATCTACTGGCATTGGAGGCAGTCAAGACAAAGTTCACTAGGTTGATTCCAGGAATGGAGGGACTCTCTTATGAAGAGAGGTTGAATAGGTTGAACCTGTATTCATTTGTAGAGACTATCACTATTTTTGTTATAGTTTTTTATCATTTGGAACTATGAGTGAAGTTAAATTTTGAACTTTGAACAGCAGCATGTTTAAAAGACAGGAGAACAAAGACAGATGTTTTCTGCTTGGATGTGACCTGGGAAGAAATGGAACTCAATTTTTGATCTAAGGGCAATGTAGATGAATCAGCTCTAAGCTATTAGCTACCCTCAAGATTGGCAATTGGTTGAATGTTGAATTAGCCAATTAAGAGAGAATTGTTTCTGGCTAGGCAGGCACGAAGCAGTGTGATTTTGGAAACTTCCAGAGATGGTGCTGTTTTGTTTTGCTCTCTGTAGTTTTCGTCTTGTTTCTCTCCAGTTATCAAATTGTTGAAGGTTCTGAGAAAAGAATCCCAGACTTCTGGAAATAAGTAAATATTTCTAGAAGTCTGATGAAACTGTTTACATTAGTGCTGATTTCTGAATTCAAGCAAGATGTCACAGTTCTCCATGTGTGTGAACAACACATTGTCCAAGGATTACATGAAGGCCTGGTATCAATAGTTGCAAATTGCTTTTTTTTGAGCTGGTAATTTACTACTATTTTATTTTCTTTCTTAATTTATTCCTTAACAGCGTCTATTCGTTTGTCTCTGTGTAAATAGGGAATTATGACCAAAGAAGATTGGGCTTTAGATTTTCAATATTAATTTAATTACCGTGTTAATTTATATTCTCCTAAAATTACATTATGAGCAATTAATTGTTCATTTTCCTTTAATTTATATACTTGGTATCCAAGGTTTGTTACACATAAAGCCTAGTTAGGATCAACTTGGTACTTTGGATGGACAGTGAAAATTTTAAAATCATTATATAACAAATCGAGTGATAGTGAGGCTGTCAAGATAATAAAATGTGAGGCTGGATGAACACAGCAGGCCAAGCAGCATCTCAGGAGCACAAAAGCTGACGTTTCGGGCCTAGACCCTTCATCAGAGAGGGGGATGGGGAGAGGGAACTGGAATAAATAGGGAGAGAGGGGGAGGCGGACCGAAGATGGAAAGTAAAGAAGATAGGTGGAGAGAGTATAGGTGGGGAGGTAGGGAGGGGATAGGTCAGTCCAGGGAAGACGGACAGGTCAAGGAGGTGGGATGAGGTTAGTAGGTAGGGAATGGAGGTGCGGCTTGGGGTGGGAGGAAGGGATGGGTGAGAGGAAGAACCGGTTAGGGAGGCAGAGACAGGTTGGACTGGTTTTGGGATGCAGTGGGTTGGGGGGAAGAGCTGGGCTGGTTGTGTGGTGCAGTGGGGGGAGGGGACGAACTGGGCTGGTTTAGGGATGCAGTAGGGGAAGGGGAGATTTTGAAACTGGTGAAGTCCACATTGATACCATATGGCTGCAGGGTTCCCAGGCGGAATATGAGTTGCTGTTCCTGCAACCTTCGGGTGGCATCATTGTGGCAGTGCAGGAGGCCCATGATGGACATGTCATCTAGAGAATGGGAGGGGGAGTGGAAATGGTTTGCGACTGGGAGGTGCAGTTGTTTGTTGCGAACTGAGCGGAGGTGTTCTGCAAAGCGGTCCCCAAGCCTCCGCTTGGTTTCCCCAATGTAGAGGAAGCCGCACCGGGTACAGTGGATGCAGTATACCACATTGGCAGATGTGCAGGCGAACCTCTGCTTAATGTGGAATGTCATCTTGGGGCCTGGGATAGGGGTGAGGGAGGAGGTGTGGAGACAAGTGTACCTAGAATACACCTCCTCCCACCCACCCTCCTGCAAAAATTCCATCCCCTATTCCCAATTCCTCCGCCTCCGCCGCATCTGCTCCCACGATGAGACATTCCACTCCCGCACATCCCAGATGTCCAAGTTCATTAAGGACCGCAACTTTCCCCCCACAGTGATTGAGAACGCCCTTGACCGCGTCTCCCGTATTTCCCACAACACATCCCTCACACCCCGCCCCCGCCACAACCGCCCTAAGAGGATCCCCCTCGTTCTCACACACCACCCTACCAACCTCCGGATACAACGCATCATCCTCCGACACTTCCGCTGTTTACAATCCGACCCCACCACCCAAGACATTTTTCCATCCCCTCCCCTGTCTGCTTTCTGGAGAGACCACTCTCTCCGTGACTCCCTTGTTCGCTCCACACTGCCCTCCAACCCCACCACACCCGGCACCTTCCCCTGCAACCGCAGGAAATGCTACACTTGCCCCCACACCTCCTCCCTCACCCCTATCCCAGGCCCCAAGATGACATTCCACATTAAGCAGAAGTTCACCTGCACATCTGCCAATGTGGTATACTGCATCCACTGTACCCAGTGCAGCTTCCTCTACATTGGCGAAACCAAGCGGAGGCTTGGGGACCGCTTTGCAGAACACCTCCGCTCAGTTCGCAACAAACAACTGCACCTCCCAGTCGCAAACCATTTCCACTCCCCCTCCCATTCTCTAGATGACATGTCCATCACGGGCCTCCTGCACTGCCACAATGATGCCACCCGAAGGTTGCAGGAACAGCAACTCATATTCCGCCTGGGAACCCTGCAGCCATATGGTATCAATGTGGACTTCACCAGTTTCAAAATCTCCCCTTCCCCTACTGCATCCCTAAACCAGCCCAGTTCGTCCCCTCCCCCCACTGCACCACACAACCAGCCCAGCTCTTCCCCCCAACCCACTGCATCCCAAAACCAGTCCAACCTGTCTCTGCCTCCCTAACCGGTTCTTCCTCTCACCCATCCCTTCCTCCCACCCCAAGCCGCACCCCCAGCTACCTACTAACCTCATCCCACCTCCTTGACCTGTCCGTCTTCCCTGGACTGACCTATCCCCTCCCTACCTCCCCACCTATACTCTCTCCACCTATCTTCTTTACTCTCCATCTTCGGTCCGCCTCCCCCTCTCTCCCTATTTATTCCAGTTCCCTCTCCCCATCCCCCTCTCTGATGAAGGGTCTAGGCTCGAAACGTCAGCTTTTGTGCTCCTGAGATGCTGCTTGGCCTGCTGTGTTCATCCAGCCTCACATTTTATTATCTTGGAATTCTCCAGCATCTGCAGTTCCCATTATCTCTGATAGTGAGGCTGATTTGATTTGGTACGCTATCCTTGTATCATAACACAATGGCAGTTGGAAGAATGAGAGGCAAATGTATTGAAGCATACAAGATTCTTATGGGATTTTATACAATAGATTCAAAAGTTTATTTCCCCTTCTGAGACTACAGGACGTAATCTCAGAATAAGGCGTCACCCATTTAAAATAGGAAAAAAAGGGGAATTCATAGAGGGCTTGCAAGACTGGGATGTTAAGTATATTCCAGCCCTAGACAGACTAATTTGTAATCAGTAAGGGAATCAATGTTTATAGGAAAAAAGCATGGAAATGGAATTGAGGATTACAAGATTAATTGTAATCTCATTCAATGGCAGAAGAGACGCACTGGGCTGAATGACACAAATCTACTCATACGTTTTATGGCCTCTTATAATTCTCGTAATACCTTTGTTCAATTGAGTGAGAGCCATCTTAGTTCTCCACTTCTCTTGAGTATAGTTACTAGCCCTGAGCATGCCTGATTGGTTCTGTCCCTGGCAATATGACCCAATTTCAGCCATACTGCCTACCTAAGATTTTATTTTACCTATAAATGGATGAGGAATTTTCTGGGAATGTAGATGTAGATAGTTTTAGCAGTTTCTTGTGGAGTAGTGTGATGCTCCTGCTTTAATTTTCCTAAGCCTTTAAGTAGCCTTGGAAGGTCTTTCCAAAATTCTCTCCTGCCTTTGTTCTGAAGTGTTGTGTCCATT
This sequence comes from Stegostoma tigrinum, assembly GCF_030684315.1. NCBI lineage: Eukaryota > Metazoa > Chordata > Chondrichthyes > Orectolobiformes > Stegostomatidae > Stegostoma > Stegostoma tigrinum. The sequence goes on from NC_081354.1 coordinate 32,557,183, forward strand.
CCCTCTTAGTGACCTAGATGAATAAATGAATTTCTGTTCAACAGTTATGAATTGGGATTCTTCAGTATACAAAGATATTGAATTTCACTAACATTTCATCCCCTGTGAGTGCGTTTCATGGTGATTCGCCCACATTCCTGAAGATTTGTACCTCCTAGAACCTAAAGATTTATATTAGCTGGTCTGACTCTTACAGGATTCGACAATGGCAATCTGCCTGCCAGTATTGAAACAGCTGCTGCTGTGTCAAGTTTAAATTGTTTCAAAGCCTTGTACTTTGAGTTGATCTTCCAGAATCTATTTTGACTGTTTTTGACTACATCTGTTCTGTATTTTTAACCCTCTTAAATGTTGTCTTTGTCATATGATTTTCATTTCTTTAGAAATTTTCCTTTTGCAGGACATTTTCTTTGCTGTTACGATGATACAGGTGCTGTTGATTCACAATATTCTTTGTACTGTTTCAACTGGCCACATTTACAGCGCTCAGCACCCCCTGCAGGACATTCATTGCACTTGTTATTGCCTATGGGACCACATTTTATGCGACCGTACAAGTTGATGACGTTGTTTCCTGCTCTTTTCGCATTTTGGCAGGCTTTCTAAAGGGTCATGATACTATTTTGGGGCCTGCCCATCCAACCATGTCAGAAGTATCTTCAATCTCTCTCTGTAACACTTAGTGAATTTTTACCCTAATTTCCATGTACATATTAAATTAGATTGCTTGTTACAGCTTTAAATGCTATTTGAAATCCAGAAAGCCTGATTTCTTCTAATCCCTCTTGCCACTTCCTATACAGTTTGTAATTAATTCATCCTTCAAAGTACTGCACAATCAACATGCTGCTAGTTTATACAAAATCCATTAAAAGGCTTCTATTAATTCATCCATGTTCTGGGACAGGTGGTGGCCTAGTTATATTATCAGTAGACAATAATCCAGAAGCTCAGTTAATGGAGACCTGGGTTTAAATCCTATTGCGGCAGATGGTATAATTTGAATTTAATTTTGAAATAACCTGGAATTAGGAATCTGCTAATGACCATTAAACCTTTGTTAATTGTTGGGAAATACACACCTAGCTCATAAATGTCCTGCAAGACAGGAAATCTGCCATCCTCACCTCATCTGGCCTATGTGTGACTCAAGAGCCACAGCAATGTGGCTGACGCTCAACTGTCTACTGCAATGACCTAGCAAGCCACTCATTTGAAGGCAGCTAGGATTGGTAATAAATGCTGCCTGGGAAGTGACTCTCATGTCCCATTAGTGAATTTTTAAAAAAATCTCACTCAGCCCAACATTAAATATCTTTCAGGGCCAACGTATGAGTCAGATGCTTTAATCAATGTACCATGCACCATACTTCTTTATATGCCTTGACTTCGCAAAACACTATTAGCTATTGAATCTACTGTGTATAAAAATGGTCGGGTGGCAGCACCTTTTGTGTAAGCCTGAAGCCATTGTATGCCACTAAAGCTGCAGATTCCAAGCGCTCTAACGTCTGACCTTATTGTATTAAATGATTATAATAATAGCAAGGTGTCCACTAGAATTCCCATCCCTATGGACTATTGTCCCTGACTCACCTGAGTGGACACTGGGTTTTCCCTTCTTACTGCCAAAGTGTTCTATTTCTGTGTTTTTACTCTCCACAGTATTGCTTGTTCATTCCCTGTCTTTAAGGTTGTCCAAGGTTCTTTTTTACCCATGTTTTGGAGTCTTCCTGTTCTATTGCACAACATTCAATTTCTTCCTACCAGAATATTCTCCTTTTCCAGAATTTTGCACAAAGTCTTCTAAGGTTTTGTCCTGCCTTCAGTCTTTCTTGTCTAACTGTGCCCTTAGATTCTGTTTAAACTTCAGATCCTCCCAGATCAGCTGAAGTTATCCACAATGAAAGGGATTTTTTTTCTGAATTAAACTTGTGACCAGCTGAGGGGACAGGTAAGGAAAATAGGGGAGCTAGTTTATCCTTCCTCACCCAGGTACTTAACAATTTGATATATCCCATCAGGAAATATAACAATTTGGGAACCCTCACTCAGAGACTATCATGCTTAGATTATAGAATCCCAACAGTGTGGAAGTAGGTCATCAAGTCCAGGTTGACTCTCTGTAGGGCATCCCACCCACCTACCCCTTCCATGGCTAATTTACCTAGCCTATACATTCCTGCACACCATGGGCAATTTAGCATGACCAATCCACCTAGCCTGCACATCTTTGGATTGGGGGAGGAAACCACACAGGCATGTGGGGAAATTGCATACTCCACACAAACAGTCACCTGAAGGTGGAATTGAACCCAGGTCCCTGGCACTGGGAAGCAGCAGTGTTGACCACTGAGCTACCATACCACCATAGTAGCGAAAGGAGAGATTGAGAGTGATAAAATCTGTGGTTTGCAAAACTATTATTGGAGGTAGTGGTGGAGTGTTTGTGGTTGTTTACATGAATACTGGTTTCTGATCCTAAGTTTTTCTGCAACAATCTCTACATGGAAAAGAAGTTAAAACATCTTCTTTTTTGGAAAAGGGTTTTGTGACATTGGGTCCCTGATTGTGACACACACTTCTGGGAAATCCAATTATAACCTGAGTTTGCTAAAGAAACAATCTGATCGAAGGCTTATGGAAAATGCAAAGCTCTCAGAGATCATATTTCAGCAGGAGTAACACAAACAAGCTGAGGACAGGATGTGTAAAAGAAAGGAAACCTCAAGCAAAAGCAAATTACTGTGGATACTGGAAATTGGAACTAAGAACAGAAAGTGTTAGAGAAACTGACAACACCTGTGAAGCGAGAAACAGCGCTGTTGTTTGAAGTTCTATATGACTCTTCTTCCAAAATCTGAAGCCTGAATTTAGTATCAGTGATTGTGAAGTTAAGTGCACTAGCTATTCCTTTATTTTATCTTCAGGTGCCACATCATTAGGGCGGCACAGTGGCTCAGTGGTTAGCGCCAGGGACCTGGGTTCGATTCCAGCCTCAGGCGACTGTCTGTGCAGAGTTTGCACATTCTCCCTGTGTCTGTGTGGGTTTTCTCCAGGTGCTCCAGTTTCCACCCACAGTCCAAAGATGTGCAGGCTAGGTGGATTGGCCATGCTAAATTGCCCGTAGTGTTCAGGGATGTGTGTGGGTTATAGGGGGACTGGTCTGGGTGGGATGCAGCAAGGGGCAGAGTGGACTTGTTGGGCCAAAGGGCCTGTTTCCACGCTGTAGGGAATCGTATCATGTACCAGAGTAATCAAGTGGTGATTCTGGGGAATTCACTTCCAAAGACTGTTATTAGCTGAGCCAAGGATGTTGTGCAGAACTGAGTGTCCTTTTGGTCATGACTGTATCTGTGAAGCCAGATGGAGTAAAATGACTGATGGAGATGACGGGACAACTAGGACTCACATTCAGAAAAGGAGGTGAAATCAACATGAGGAAGATTTGAAGGTCATTGTGGCTGGACATGTGGCATATACATTAACGAGATTGTCAGTATATCTGTAAGTTTGACTTTTGTTGTTTCAGCTGTTTAAGTGCAATTTAGTTTTCAATGAATAAATATCTTACCTTCTTATGAACAACTTTATGTTGAGCTGCTTTCGTGTTCTCCGGCTTCTCTAAATAGCAATCACTGTCTCCTGCTATCATTGAGGTTCCAGAGTTAGAAGTCCCTGGTTGGACAGGCAGAATTGAATGGCAGGCTTATCAACAGCCAATTAGAAGGCTGCCTTCAGTTAAATTTACAATGCACTCATGCTGTTCGCCATCTAATTCCGTGATCTGCTCATGATCCTAACATGCCGAATTCCCATCCACTTTGATTAAAGTGTGCTCAATGATTCAGGACAAAATTAGCCATCACTTAGACACTATTGGATTAATTAAGGAAAGCCAGCAGGGATTTAACTGAATTATTAGACAAGGGACCCAACAGGGTTGATGAAGGTATTGTGGTTGACGGTGGTGGGTATGGATTTTCGAAAGGAGTTTGGTTGTGTGTTACAGGATACACTTGTCAGAAATGTTGAAACCACAGAGCAAGGAGGAAAATGACAAACTGGATATGAAGTTCACTGAGCGACCAGAAAACTCGAGAATTGCTGAAAGTTACTTTTCAGACTGAAAAGGGATACACAGTCATATTTCCCAAACATCATTACTAGAACAATATTTTTCTTATTTCGTAACAGTGACTTAGATGTTGGGTACAGGGTCATTCATGCAAAAAGCTTTAATGATGAAGCGAAGCAGTAGAAGGGAAAGGAAGTCAGAGAAGTAAATTCTGCAATCCAAATTCTAGTGCCTCACACACACCCATGTGCTCAAAGATCTGAAGTCTTGAGGCAGATACCCACAACCATGAGTAGATGCATCCTCAAATCCAAGATGTGGAACAGAAATGCATGTGGGTATATTGGAAAAATTATTGAAGCCAGTTAAGGAAGTGATTATTAGAAAGATGAAATACAAAAGCAAGGAAGTGATGCCAAATCTTCATAAAACACTGGTTTATGTGCAACTAGAGTATTTTCCCCAGTTGTGGGCACTGTACTTTAGGAATATTATGAAAGCTTTAAAGAAGAAACAGAAAAGATTTAGAAGAATTGCTCCCAGAAAGTCACTTCAATAATGTGGATAGGCTGGAAAAGCTGTGGTACTTCTTGTTAGAGAAGAGGATGTTGAGAGGAGCTTTGAGGGGTGTTTTCAAAATCTAGAGAGATTTCAGAAGATTTCAGGAAAATCTTTTTTCTGAAGAAGGATCCAGACCTGAAATATCAGCTTTCCTGCTTCTCTGATGCTGGTTGGCCTGCTGTGTTCATCCAGCTCTACACCTTGTTGCCATTTTAAAAATCATGTTTACTAAAGCCCACTGAAAGCTGTATCTAATGTTTCCTTTTCCTGGAAAAATGAAAACAGAATTAGACACCACAGAATCAACAGGTCCTGAAATGAAGGAAAACTGCTTGACAACAACTTTCAGATTGGCTCCTGACAAGCTGACCATACCTTGAGTAGATCCAGTGCCACAGAAAACCATTGAGTTGCAAAGTATTAAACGATCACTTGCTGTGTATCCATCTCTTGTGTGGAAATACCAGAAATTCTGCAGTAATGGCTAGACGTCTTCCACTCAGCTTTCTCTGCAAATCATCTACTGAAAGAGAAAGAAACCACATTCAAAGGCAGGATGAAAGAAAGAGAGCATCAGCGTGTAAACAGTCTCATCTGATTGGCAAGGAATTGAAAGGAGGAGAAAGAAAATAACTTGGTCAATCCTATGACTCAGACTGATAATTCCCTAATTTGTTTAAATAACATCATGTCCATCCTGGGCCTCCTGCATTGCCACAATGATGCCACCCAAAGGCTGCAGGAACAGCATCTCATATTTTGCTTGGGAACCCTGCAGCCCAATGGTATCAATGTGGATTTCACAAGCTTCAAAATCTCCCCTCCCCCAACCACATCCCAAAACCAGCCCAGATTGTCCCTGTCTCCCTAACCATTCCTTCCGCATCTAGCCCCACCCCCATCTCCTACCCACTAGCCTCATCCCGCCTTCTTGACTTGTCCGTCCTCCCTGGACTGACCTAACCCCTCCCTAACTCCCCACCTATGTTCACTTTTACTGGCTCCAACCCCACCTCTTTGACCTGTCTGTCTCCTCTCCACCTGTCTTCTCCTTTATCCATCTTCTATCCACCTCCCCTTCTGTCCCTATTTATTTCAGAATACCCTTTCCTTTCCCCATTTCTGAAGAAGGGTGTCAACCCAAAACGTCAGCTTTCCAGCTCTTCTGAGGCTGCTTGGCCTGCTGTGTTCCTCCAGCTCTTCACCTTGTTATCTCAGATTCTCCAGCATCGGCAGTTCCTACTATCTCCCTAATTTGTTCAGTCTTTTCCACCCCTTAGTATCAATGCCTTGTCGGTATTTGCATGTCTGTCTGTTTATATATGGGTAATTTAAGAGGGGGTAGTGATTAAATTATATAGTTTCAAGTTAGCAATTCGTATTTCCTTATTATCACTGATTTAAAAAAATCTGTTTGTTATAAAAATGTGGTTTTCTTGATCAGTACAGAAACCTGGTTAGTGTTTTCTTTTAAACTGAATTCATCAGTTAGCTAGATTGGCTATGTTGGATAGCTTGACAAAATCTTTTCACTTTTGTGCTGTCTCCCCAAATAATGGAGTTTGATTTCCAGTGCATCATCCCAGTGAGTTGTGATAACAGCCACAAGAAAAAAAGGGGCCTTTAATTTTTCCTTTACAAACTCATGTTTTCTTTTCTACTTCTTGTGTGTCAGAGTTTTTTAACATCCCACTATGGTGGGGTTAAGGGGGCTGTTAGTTTAGCTTAGTTGGCTGGATGGTTGGATCTCAAAGCAGTTTGATGCTAACAGTGTGCTTTCAGTTCCCATCAACAGCTGAGGTTACCATGAAGGACTCTCCTTCTCCCTCGCCTGAGGTGTGGTGGACCTTATGTTAAATCACCAGTTGTCTGTCTGTATTGAGAGCGTAGCCCTGTGGTCTGGTAAGACTAAGGTAACACACTACAGTACACAAAGAAAGAATTTTGAACAACTGAAACATGCATCTTACAATGAATTATTCTTAGGCCAATTTTTACTGCAATTTTGTACAAAGATGTTTCATACATTAAAAATCACTAAAATAAAGGAGACCAGACCTCAGATGGTTAGTGAGTCCCTACAGGCATAAACAGTTAGGTATAAAAAACAGGACAGCCATAAAATACGAGATGTAAAAGTTTTCATTTCAACTATATTCTAGATTTCTGCGGTGCTTTCAATTCAAAACAATTTGCTGAAGTGAAAATTAACTCAAATTCTCTTTTATGCTTCAACCTTACTTGTGGTTTGGTGGTTAAACACAAATGGCTTGAATGTTGTCTGCAGTAAGAAGAGCTTGTCTCCTCTTACCTCAATAGTTATCATTACCAACGGCAACAAATAAACAAAAATCACTGGAAAAACTCAGTCAGTCTGCCATGTCTGTGGAGAGAAAGCAGATGCTGCCAGACCTGCTGAGATTTTCCAGCACATTGTTTTTTGTCCTTCTGATTTCCTGTATCCACAGTTTTATTTTGTTTATTAGTTATTGCCCGATTGACTTCAATTCAAGAATTCTCTTCCATTCATTTTGTCTTAAATTGTCTGACTCCAATAAGTCTTGTCGCATTTGTCAGGACAGTCAAGTGCACCTCACCAGTGTATCTTGAGAAAGAAGCAGTCAATTCTTGTTCGGGCAACCTACTTCCTTTGCTATCTGAGTTGTAATTGCAATGTTTTCTTTTCTTCATTTAACCTCAGTCTGCTTTAACTGACATATTTTAAAATAATATGCACTTAATATCACAAATGCCTCTTACTCTTTTCCCTAGAATGACTTGTCCCACTACTGTTTATGTTTGACTGGAGCATATGACAGATCCTAGCCTTCCTTAGATGGTTTGCTTAGGGTATTGCTATTTCAATCCTCCAAGAACTTGATCATTGATCCTTTGGGTCCTCAAGCCGATGTTTCTGTCTGCTCTGGCTGAGGTCACATTTATTGATGGAGCCATGGAAGAGTCATAAAATCCCTACAATGTGGAAACAGGCCCTTTGGCCCAACAAGTCCACACCAACATTCAGAGTATCCCACTCAGATCCATCCCCCTATAACCCACCTAATCTACATATCCGTGAACTCTATGGGCAATTTAACACGGCCAATCCAACTGTACTTCTTTGGACTGTGGGAGGAAACCAGACCACCTGGAGGAAACCCACACAAACACAGGGAGAATGTGCAAACTCCACATAGACAGTCGCCCAAGGGTGGAATCAAACTCGGATCACTGGTGTTGTGAGACAGCAGTGCTAACCACTGAGCCACCAATGTTTGATGGTTCCCATGTTTTATCCCAACAAGCTAGAAAATGATCCTTCCTATTTTACCCTCCCAGTTCTTTCTCCAGATAATGTTCTTTCTCATTTTATCCAAGTGGGCTGGGAGATAGCCCATTCTGTTTTACCTTACAGGTTATCTCCCTAGGAAATAGTCATCCGCACTTTACCCCATGGCTATTTGTCAATTTGCTTCAGTTCACCCTCAGAAATTTTAACAATACTTTCTTAGTTCCCCAAGGAACTGAACTGCAATCATGGCACCACATCATCTTGAATTACTGCGCAAACAGATCCATCCCCTGGTTCAGATCTTAAAATTAGTTTATCAGCCCCAATTTTGAATGCTGACCTCCCTCTCTAATGGATGGTAAAATAAATGTATCAACCATTCTTTTGATGTCAATGTTTGATCTAGTGTCACTACCAATATTATTACCACTACCACTAAAAACCTGTTTGCAGCAAAAATCAGATACATTGAGTTTGGATTCAACAATGACAAACTTTATTTTACAAGCAAAAGGTTGGAGGTACATTCATAAAAATCTACCCAGGCACCTCTCAATACAAAGTGAGCATGAAAATACTTTGTTCTAATTCTCACATTTCATTATAATATTTTTACATAAAGTTGAAACCATCTAAGCACTTATATTGAATAGCCTTATAAATAAAGAAAGCAATTCACACTCTGAAGGTTGTTCAGTTTTGCAAACGTACATTCTTAGCTAGGTTCCCATAAAATTGATTGCACATTCCATCATGCCAAGTTATTGGCTACATTTCCCATCATCCATAGAAAAGAGTCTCATACCTAATTCTCTACATTTAAATAGCAATCTACCAATGGAGTCATTGTTCACTTTGACCTCCTGTTGACATTCAAAGCATGACCATTGTTGAACTCCTTATCGTCAACATCATGGAGGCAATTATTGATCTGCCAGGAATAGAGACTATAAAATGGGCTCAGAGTTTGGATATCTTATTGCAAGTGGCTCACTCCTGGTTCCCCAAAGCTTCCCATCTTTTCTGAAGCAAAAGTAGACACAGTAATGGAATATTTTACACTTGCCGATATGAGTTTAATTCAGATGAACTCAAGAAACACATGACTGTCAGGACAAATCAGCCCATTCGATGAGCACCTTAGGTATTCACCTACTGCATCTCTGGCAATAGTGTGTAGCATTTGCAAAATGCATGAAAACAACTCACCAAGGAACCTTGAACATACTTAAAAAAACACGCTGCTTCTCGAGCAGATGCATAGGAGCATCATTTGCAAATTCCCCTCAAAGTTACACCATACTGATTTGGAAATAATATTGCTGTTCATTGTCATTAGATCAAAATATTGCAACTTCAGTCAAAACACTGTGGGATTATTTACATCACATAGAGTGGAACGGTTCATAAGTGTGACTCACTATTACATGGCCAAGGGCAATTAGTATTTGGCAATAAATGCTGGTAATATCCAGTATACATAAATTGTCTAGAACAAAGGGATTTAATCTGAAAAGAAAGTAGCCCCTTAGAAAGAATTTCTTCACTTAGAGAGTGTTGAATCTTTTGAATTGTCTATTCTGAAGAGTTGTGGAGGTTCAGTCATTAAATATATTTAAGTCGGAGATTGATGGATTTCTAGATATTAAGATTATCAAGAGACATGTGGAATGTGTAGGAAAATGACATTGAGGTAGAAGATTAGCCACAACCTACTTGACTGACAGAGTAAGCTTGATGGCCAAATGCCTGACCTCTGTTCTTATTTCATATGTTCCATGAACGAATCAAAATGCTTTTCTTCCCCCAGCCAAATTCTTCCTAAAGCACACTTTTCCAACACTCACACTTTGTAAAATACTTGTATGATTTCATGCTATCTTAAAGAACTTGCAACTTGGTGATGCCAATAACATGATTCCCAATGTAGTTTTCACCTAGAATCAATGCATTATATGACAGCACTGCACTAATAATCATGCAAAAATGCTTCATTATGATTGTTCAATAGCGGTAACCAAAAATGCATGCAAATCTAGCAAATATATTTGACATGTTTTGACCAAAGCTTCTTTAATTGGTTACTTTTGAAAGACCATTACATTTACATTAAATAACAAAGTATAGCTACCACAATTCAAATGTTAGATGTAAGCAACTGATCTATTTTGACTCGTCATAAAATAACATTCATGTGATGCTACTTTTCCTGCAAATATCCATGTGTAAATCTTTATTACTTTTCGGTCTAATTATTAACAATCTGTCCCTTAAATCTTGTGTTTATTTTGAAAATGCAGTGAAAGAGATACTCATTAGTTGCTGAATCACTACACTGGTTCCAGCAGGTGGAGCAATAGATATATTTTAAAGGTTGCAAGCTGTAGTGTTTTGAAATTGAATGTCTAAGGTCTACCATCTGCATCTTTTTCAAGATTTTTTTTTAATTTTCGTAGCTGAACTATACTTAGAGCATTCCTAGGAAATAAAACTTTCAGATAAACATTTATAAATCCTAAATATGCATATTTGAGTGTTAAGTTGGTTCCATACTTACTATAATCATTGCAATGCACCAACAGGACGTATGAAATAAATTGCTTCACCAACTGTCTTTTATTTTAAATTTTATTTTGTATTAATATATTGGCTTACTTTTAGCTTACGGATCTCCATTAAGTATTAGAAAGATTTGAAATTATCCATCTGGACGTTAAAACCATTTTTCTGCTAAATTCTAATACTGCCATTTCCCAAAATGGACTTTCTTATGTAATTCCAGATTTAGCTTGAGAAAATAGGAAGATTTCATTCTGTAAGAGGATTCCTATTCTGCTTCTATAATTATGAGAAAAGGGAGGAAGTAAATGAATAACCATAAATCAATTTTAAAAATCAGCCAGCGGGTAAATAGGGGATAATAAAATGTGAGGCTGGATGAACACAGCAGGCCAAGCAGCATCTCAGGAGCACAAAAGCTGACGTTTCGGGCCTAGACCCTAGATTGTCCAGCATCTGCAGTTCCCATTATCTCGGGTAAATAGGGGATGCTGGTTTGTCACGTCTGTTTAACTTCACATTCAGCTCAAGTTATTTTAAATGGAATAATCCTTTGTTAAATTGGAGGTGAAATGAATCATACACAAGTGCAAAAGTATTCTTAAGCCAATAATGCAACAATGAAACTTCAAATTGTTTGATCCTATCTAATTTCGTTACAGTCTGTCACTGCCTCCTGCATCTCCTTTTGTCTTTACTCTCACTCATGCTTCCTTTATTCCCCTCTTCCTCTGTCACAACTGCTTCTTTATGGGAATAATTTTAACTTTTGAGGAGCTGACGCATGCAGCACCCATTCAGGCAGAAAGAAGGTCAGGGCTTATTTAAATAGAATTTGACATGCTGACTCATATGATGTGTTGATGGAGCTCATTGGATTCAGACAGGAACAGGATAAAGCTACACTAATGTCAGGGGCTCCACCTGAGACAGAATTGTCCCAGTGCCTTAATAGGTAGAGAAAACTAGGGAAGTGACAAAGGCTTTAAATGGATGGGGTGGATGGTAGTGGGGCACCTACCTACAAGCAATTGAAACAAGTCTAAATAGTAACAAAACAGGAGAGTAGAATATAGAACAGTTAAAGATGGACAGAAATGGACAAGGATTAATACATTTATAGAACAGGATAGCATAAATATTTTTAAAAATAAAGCTACAGGAACTGTTACTAATACTGCATGTAAGCAGGCATACTTCCAAGAAAACAAATCTTGTAGATGTTAGACAACACAGTGTGGGGCTGAGGGAACATAGCAGGCCAGGCAGCATCAGAGGAGGAAGAAAGTTGACGTTTCGGGTTGGTTTGTTTGAAGAAGGGTCCAGACACGAAACGTCAGTTTTCCTGCTCCTCTGATGCTGCCTGGCCTGCAGAGTTCCTCCAGCTCCAACCTGTGTTGACTCCAACTCCAGCATCTGCAGTTCTTGCTACCTCTTTGTTAACATTGTTAGAGCAATAAACAGAAGGCAATTAAATACTGCATGGTAGGACAGCTTTAGGAATAGCAAGGGAAACGAGAAAGTAGTGTCCTATAGTAGCACTAGGACAAAGTGACACAGCTCTCAGTAAGATAGCAATAGAACCCTTTTAGACAAAAATAAAAATGCTAAAGAATCACACGCATCAATGGGGTAATTTATGGATTATTGCATTTGGCCTGAAAGAGATAACTTTGCACCCTTTTTATAGCTCCATCCACTAAATTATATATGACTGTCTCTGGGCATTCTGATTGTTGTAGTTGTTGTCTTCTGCTAATCTTACATCTTACAGTCACATAACTTAGGTCAGCTTGGCATCACTTAGGTGGGACCAAGGTATCTTAAAAAGTGTAATGTAGATCAGCCAGTTTTAGTCTAATATGACATGTTGCTTTATTTGGTATTATATAAATGATTTTTATTACTTGATATCTGTCTCTTTTTTTTTGAAGACTTATTTGTGGTTAATCCTTTACAACCTGAAACTATTAAGCTAATTTATAGTTGTATGAACAGGATTGGTGGCAGCATTTCTGAGACCACATTTCTGACAATGGCTTCTTCAGAAATGAGGAACCTGTACTTCTGATCTGACAATCATGCCCCCTTACACAGCAGTCAGCTGCCATATTCGGAAATGTAAAAGTCCTGACAGCCACTATGGCAGCTGCTGTCAAACTGCAAGAATGTAAATTATGTGTGATGTTAGGGTGCTAGATGGCTTGGTTGAATGGGTACAGTGCCAGATAGTTTGGGTGCCAGATGGGTGAAATGTCCGGGTGCCAAGTAAGTAGGGTGCTAGCTGAGTGGGCTACCTGCTGGGTAGGGATATGGTGACAGGTGTAGTGTTGCCACAAGTGGGTGTGTAGGAATGTAGGGTGCAGGGTCATCAGGGTGTCAGATGAGTAAAGGCTGCAGTGCCAGGTAGGAAGAGGGTGTCAGAATGCCAGAGAAATAGAGTACCAGTTAGCAAGATTGACAGCTGGTTGGAGGTAGATGCAGGAATAGGTGCCAAATGAGTAGGGGTAGTGTCCCAGTTTAGTAGATTGCAAGCTTGATAGGATATTGGATGCCAGGTGGGTAGGATGGCCATGTGAATGGTGTTGGGTGGCAAGTGGGTAAGGTGACAAGGGGGCCAGGTAAGTGGCGCAGTGTTCACAATAGGTCAGAGTGAGTGAGAGAAATCAGATCTAATGGTGGGGTGGGGTGGATGGCAGACTTGGAGAGCTTGGGTATGGTTGTGATGGGGTTGGGGTGGGAGTGTGGTGGGAGTAGGGTAAGGAGGAGGGTGATGTGATGTTGACTCAGGTTCAATGAGGTAGTGGGGGGGGCCAGGTCAAGTTGGGTCTGGTGGTGGTGGTGGGTGGATTGTGGAGGGTTCAATTGGTGGAGGCGTGTGCAGAGGTTTGGGCCCGGCAGGTGGGAAGAGGGATTTTTGTGCAGAGCAGGAGAATGGTGAGCGTGTTGTGCGGGAGGAGAAAGGTTATCAGGTCAGCTCAAGTGTTTGTGTTAGTGTGGCTGGGTCGGAGTGTGGGAAAGGATTTCGGGATCCAGAGGATTGGCGCCAAGTCAGGGTCTATGATGAGATTCAAGCATTGTGTAGTTGAGAGTGTGAGAGTTAAATATGGGATCTGTTAATTATTTACTCAGAAGTTAGGCTATGTATTTAATGTTGTTTTGTTATTTTACTTAATTTCATCAGTGCCCTCCAAGTTCTTTAATTTAACTGGAGACTTTTGGATGACTCTAGTCCTAAAAAAATTTGCCCAGTAAATCTTCAATTTCTCAGGCACTTCCTTTGGAATGTGTTCTGATTGGAAATCCTCAGAATCCCGATGTGAAACTCCTTTCTACACTAGACTGACAACTGTTGGCCTTTGGAAAATCTGGGCCACATTGCTTTAGAGGGAAAGCAACAATGGTTCACCAGACTTGTTCCCAGAGGAGAGATTGGTTAAGCTGGGCCTGTTTTCTGCAGAGTTTCAAAGAATTCATGAAATTGTACAAAATTCTTAAAAAGATAGGCAGGGCAGGTGCAGATAAGTTGTTCTAGACTTGCCTGGCTGGGGAGTCTAGAGCCAGCGGGCACAACTTGAAAAATAAAGAGACTGCTACTTAGGTCTGACATGAGAATTTTTTCTCCCCAGGGATTCCGAATCTTTATAATTCTCTATCACAAAGGACTGTGGAAGCTCTGTTTTATGTTCAAGGTCGAGATTGCTAGACGTTTGATTACTATTGGCATACAGGATTATGAGAGTGAGGTATGTAAAATCATTAAGTGTTTGATCGGCCAGGATTGTGTTGAATAATGGGACAGGTTCAATGGATTGAATAGCCTGTTCCTGCTCCTATGTATTAGTAGCATCATCAGCAGAAGCCAGTGAGTCTGGACTGGAAAAGCTAACAGTAAACAGCCTTTCTTTAGATGTTTGAAGCATCCTAAACCAGCAATTAAGTGCTTGTAAAAGCTAGTGAGGACCAGAAATGTCTTACTATATCTAAATGGAGATAAATCCAAGTCATGAACTCGGTCAGAAGTGGCCAATATCAGGCTCCAGAATAATGGAATGATCTTTATACATTGTCTGAAAGTTATGAATATCGAGCTTTACAACTTGAATTATGTAAGAGAAGAAATTGCCTTTATAATTTATGATTTATGTCTTTTACAATTGATGGAAGATCTCAAACTAGAAAAAACTAATCTGACTGTGTTAGAATGGGAGATTCAGAACAAAAAGTTAGCCTAATTGTAACCATGTAGCGTAGGATCAAGCAGAACTCTTCGATATTTAAAAGAAGATAGCAAGAACTGCAGATGCTGGAATCAGAGACAACACAGCGTGGAGCTGGAGGAACACAGCAGGCCAGGCAGCACCAGAGGAGCAGGAAAGTTGATGTTTTGGGTTGAGATCCTTCCAAAGAAACTGCCTGGCTTGCTGTGTTCCTCCAGCTCCACACTGTGTTGGCTCAATATTTAAAATACTGGTCAAAATCCTGAACTTTTCAAAACTTTTGAAAAGAGAAATGAAAACTGAAATGAGTCTGCAGGAAATATACAACCAACAAGGTCTGGGAATACAGTTGCTCTCTGGGATTATTTTTCAGCCTACAATCCCAATTTATACCTCCTCTTTACCCCATCAACCAAAACCAACAGACCCTCGCCTGAGATAGTAGGAACTGCAGATGCTGCAGAATCTGAGATAACAAGGTGTAGAGCTGGATAACACAGCAGGCCAAGCAGCATCAGAGGAGCAGGAAGGCTGACGTTTTGGACCTAGACCCTTCTTCAGAAATTCAGACCCTAGCCTGAGATAGTTTTTACGCCTCAGGCTACACAGCACACACAGTATGGGGCCTTCAGAGTTACTGGACATTCAACCTCAATCAAAACCCATTCACACACACTCTGGCCAATGGAAAGCCAATTAACTCCAGAATAGTATATTAAGAAAAACTGCCAGCCCTGATCTCACCTGAATGAATCTTTTCAACAACAGGCTTCTGCACAATCAGCTTTTCCACAGGCTTCCACCCTTTCCTGACAACAGGCAGTTTCCGACACAAGACCCAAGAATAGCTGAACCAAGAGCATCATCGGAATAAAGCACATCAGAGAGCGGGGTGTAGCCCGCCAAGCACTTTCTAAAGAAGAAGTTTGAGACGTGGGCCTGTTCCGAACCAAGATAACCAACAGCAAAGTCCTCAGCAACCAGGTGCATTTCAAAAACTGTGTTAGACCATAAGACCATAAGACATAGGAGTGGAAGTAAGGCCATTCGGCCCATCAAGTCCACCCCACCATTTAAATCATGGCTGATGGGCATTTCAACTCCAGTTCCCTGCACTCTCCCTGTAGCCTTCGATTCCTTGTGAGATCAAGAATTTATCGATCTCTGCCTTGAAGGCATCTAACCTCCTGGCCTCCGCTGCACTCCGTGGCAATGAATTCCACAAGCCCACCACTCTCTGACTAAAGAAATGTCTCCTCATTTCCATTTTAAATTTATCCCCTCTAATTCTAAGGCTGTCCCCGCGTGTCGTACTCTCCCCGCCTAACGGAAACAACTTCCCAGCGTCCACCCTTTCTAAGCCATACATTATCTTGTAAGTTTCTATTAGATCTCCCCTCAACCTTCTAAACTCTAATGAATACAATCCCAGGATCCTTAGCCGTTCATCATACGTTAAATCTACCGTTCCAGGGATCATCCGTGTGAATCTCCACTGGACACATTCCAGCGCCAGTATGTCCTTCCTGAGGTGTGGAGCCCAAAATCGGACACAGTATTCTAAATGGGGCTGAACTAGAGCCTTATAAAGTCTCAGAAGCACATCGCTGCTTTTATATTCCAACCCTCTTGAGATAAATGACAACATTACATTTGTTTTCTTAATCACGGACTCTACCTGCAAGTTAACTTTTAGAGAGTACTGGACCAACACTCACAGATGCTTTTGTACTTCTGCTTTACGAACTTTCTCACCATTTAGAAAATAGTCCATGCCTGTATTCTTTTTTCCAAAGTGCAAAACCTCGCATTTGCTCACGTTGAAATTCATCAGCCATTTCCTGGACCAATCTCCTAAACTAAATCTTTCTGCAGTTTCCCCACCTCCTCAGTACTATCTGCCTGTCCACCCATCTTCGTATCATCGGCAAACTTCACCAGACTGCCCCCAGGCCCTTCATCCAGATCATTAATATACAAGGTGAACAGCTACGTCCCAACACTGAACCTTGCGGGACACCACTCGTCACCGGTTGCCATTCAAAAAAAGAGCTTTTTATCCCAACTCTCTGCCTTCTGCCAGACAGCCAATCCTCAATCCAAGCCAGTAGCTCACCTCGAATACTTTGCTCAGCAGCCTCCCGTGAGGCACCTTATCAAAGGCTTTTTGGAAGTCTAGATAGGTAACATCCACTGGGTTTCCCTGGTCTAACATACTTGTTACCCCTTCAAAGAATTCTAACAGGTTTGCCAGGCATGACCTCCCCTTACTAAATCCATGCTGACTTGTTCTAATCTGACCCTGCACTTCCAGGAATTTAGAAATCTCACCCTTAACAATGGATTCTAGAACTTTACCAACAACCGAGGTTAGGCTAATCGGCCTATAATATTCCATCTTTTGCCTTGATCCTTTCTTAAACAAGGGGGTTACAACAGCAATTTTCCAATCATCTAGGACTTTCCCAGACTCCAGTGACTTTTGAAAGATCACAACCAAAGCCTCCGCTATTTTCTCAGCCACCTCCCTCAGAACTCTAGGATGTCGCCTATCGGGACCAGGAGGTTTATCAATTTTTAAACCTTTTAGCTTTTTTAGCACTTTCTCTTTTGTAATGCCTACCATACTCAACTCTGCCCCCTGACTGTCCCTAATTGTTGGCATACTATTCATGTCTTCCACTGTGAAGACTGATGCAAAGTACTTATTAAGTTCTTCAGCTATGTCCTTATCTCCCATCACTTGCCTTCCAGCATCAATTTGGAGTTGCCCAATGTCTACTTTTGCCTCTTGTTTGTTTCTTATGTATTGAAAAAAACTTGTACTATCATTTTGATAATACTAGCTAGCCTACCTTCATATTTGACCCTCTCCTTCCTTATATCTCTCTTTGTTATCCTCTGTTTGTTTTTGTAGCCTTCCCAATCTTCTGATTTCCCAGTGCTCTTGGCCACTTTATAGGCTGTCCCTTTTTCTTTGATACATTTCCTGACTTCCTTTGTCAGCCATGGCTGTCTAATCCCACCCCGGATAATCTTTCTTTTCTTTGGGATGAACCTCTGTACTGTGTCCTCAATTACACCCAGAAACTCCTGCTATTGTTGCTCTCCTGTCTTCCCCGCTAGGCTCTGCTTCCAGCCAATTTTTGTCAATTGTTTGTGAGAGGTGAGCTTAAACTCCAGAGACCCCAGTGCTCTGACCTAGTTAGCAGGCAGGGAAAAGCAGGTGGTGACAGTGCATTGGAGCCCCAAGGGTAGGAATTCTGACTAAAGAGTCCGAAATCAAATACTGTTGTTTTCTGTCTATGTGTCAGTAGGATAGTGTTCTAATAGTGTTAATCTAGTTATTAGCATACTGTATAATTGATTGTGTTAATTTCGTTGAGTTATTATATTTACCTATATTTCTTGTACTATATTTGCTTTTGTATTTTTAATAAATGCAGACATTCTTTTGCCCTGAAACACCTGTCTGCAGCCTCTTCATTTCACATTCCCTAAATAAGTCCAGCGTGCAGAACCAGAGATCTGGAAGTGATTCGAACCACTAAAAAAAATCAGAAAATAACTGATTGCAAACCAGAACCCTTCAGTAACCACTGCCAATTGTGGTAAACATTCATTTGGTACCTTCGGGATAGAAGTTTGCCATCCTTACCTGCTTCGGTCTGTATGTGACTCCAGAACCACAGAAATGTGACTGACTGTTAACTGTCCTCTGGGCAATTAGGGATGGGTAATAAATGTGAGTAATTCTCACATCTGATGAATAGAAAATAAAAGCAAAGAAAAGACTGGGGAACAGAAGGACAAATTTAGTACCTACTCACTTCCAGAAGGTATACACACTCTACCAATTCCATAACAAAATATATGCATACAGTACATTATTTGTTACTAAGAGTCATTGTCCAAGATGTAGAACGAAAATAAACATGCAAAAGAAACCATTGTCTACCTTTACATTAGGAATGTTACTTTTTCAAGAAAATGGAACAATTTCAAACATTGTGAGAAACCAGTAACCATTCTTAAATGACAGGAACAATGCTGATTTCATCCACAAATGAATTAATATTTTCTACCAAGAATTCTGATTCCCAAAATGCATTTCCATTAAAACAGCTATTCTTATATAATGACATATCTTTCATAGGAGAAAAGTCACAGCCATACCCTGGGGAATTCAGTAACTCATTTGAACTATAGATAAGCTCTGTTTTGTCTATCAATAGACATCCAACATAATTCAAGCCTGGTGCAGAATTGAGGATGACTATTATCCAACTAAACTCATTGGTTGAAAAACAAAGTTACAACCTATTGATTTGGTGATAGAATCAGCCTTACAGTTAAAACAACATAAAATCTGTTAAAACATAAAGATCACAAATTTGCAGAGTTGACATATATTTTTCACAATTAACAACTCAATATTATTTCTGAGAAAATAATTTGAAATAATTCCATGAAGGCTGTATCCCATTACCAACTCCCTCCCAATTTATACATGTACAGTACATGACACTGATGACGATAGCTCCAAACTAGCTCCTAGAATGAGCAGAATCTCTGACCCTCCTGTTTATATCTATCAGCCAGGTCTCCCTGGTTAACAGACACAATCATGGAACTTATATTCTATGATATCCATGAGTTGACCTCATTCTAATCACTACAAAAACCTGTCTGAGGAAGTTTCACCAGACCCAAAGCGTGAACTCTGTTTTTCCCTTCACAGATGCTGCCTGACCTGCTGACCATTTCCAGCGACTTTGTTTTTGTTTCTCATTCACAGCATCCACAGTTCTTTCCGTTTCTACTACAAAGATATTGTTCATGCTAAAAATTTATGAATTTCATGAGAAATTGCAAACATCTCACAAGACAGCATCTATTGACCATTATGACACATCAGCAGACGTTTGGCACACTGATGCTTCCTTGAAGAGCAGGTACAGACATAATGGCCTGAATGGTTTCTTTCTGTGCTATAACAATGCTGTGATTGTTTGATTCTTTTGCTATAATTGTGTGATTTTCTTATTGCAACAACATTGCAGAGAAGAGAATCTTTAAGGACTGTTTTAAGAACTAGACTTAATTCTGTTATTCCCTAAAATATTAGATCATGAGTACTAATTCATTGATGATATACCATTAAAATACTAGATGCAGCATTTAAAAAAAACTTAAAAATGTGAAACTTTCAAGTTGACTGCCATCAAATCATATACAAGGGAATTCATTCTTGTTAATCCATTTTTACAATAATTTAGTACCATGCAATTGATTTTGTTTTAATGTGGTGTACATTGATTTTATTCTATGATAGACTGTTGAAACATAGGCTGGTTTCTTTGGGAATGATTTGTTATAGTACATCTAACATCTAATTACTCATTACTCAATGATGTTTCAGCTTGTTTTCATGGTTCAGAATCATGAGGTTGATCAGACATAATGGATGTAATTGTCACAACTGTACAATTTTCAATCTTTCATATCCAATGGTTATTGAAAATTAATAATACATGATGCTTCACTTAATCAAAGATTTATGCACTCCCCATAGGTTAGTATTTACTGAATGACTGAAATATAAACTGAAGAAAAAAAAAAGCAAACCTGCTTTAAAAAATAAAACTGCAGAGTTGAATATTTAATCCACTGAAATATGGTACTCCATGTGCTGGTTGGAGTCAACCAGCAAACTTTCTTCAAGTGTTGACTAGTTTGAAATTCATCTATTTATCAAGTGTAAAACAGTTGGGAACCATACCAATTTTACCAGGGGATATCATGTACCCAATGTGCACAAATATGGCTAAAATTGTGGGCAATTATCTACTCATGTGATCCATTTGACAATGTAAATGAAATAAAATGATAAACTAGCTAACTAACGTAAGCTGTTTAAATAAATTAATAAATAACTTAAATAAGTTTTAATATTTACTGAAGGATCGATTCATGAAATTATTCAGTGGCGAATATTATAAGCACTGCCCCCTCCCTCCCTCAAGTTTCAATAGCAGACCATGTAATGGCAAATTTCAAGTAAGTTGATGATTGTTTGATAGTATGTGGGGCAGCACAGTGGCTCATTGGTTAGCACTGCTGTCTCATAGCCAGGGACCTGTATTCGATTCCACCCTTGGGCAACTGTCCGGAGTTTGCACATTCTCCCTGTGCCTGTGTGGGTTTCCTCTGGGTGCTCTGAGTTCCTCCCACAGTCCAAAGACGTGCAGGTTCGATGATTGACTATGTTTAAATTGCCCATAGTGTCCAGAGATGTGCAGGCTTGATGGATTAGTTATGGGAAATGAAAGGTTATAAGGAAAGTGTAGGAAAGGGTGTCTGGGTTTAGGAAGAATGCTCTTTGGATGGTTGGTATGGACTGGATGGGCAGAATGGCCTGCTGTCACACTGCCGGGTATCTATGATAAAAGTCTCATCCCGTGGACCCAGGCAATATAATGGCATAGCAGTCACAGGAGCCACATTGCCCATGCCCATTCCACATAGCTGGTATGGCTAATATTCCCTTGGGCAGGCAAGGTTTCCTGGCTTTTGAGCTAGTAACCAATTTTTTTTGTAGAAATTAATAATTAACTGGTAATTATTCTGTACCCATTCTGATTTATTTCAGAAACAGTTCTTGAGGCCTGGCTTTAGAGCAAATGGGCTTTGAACACCACTAATGGACTTTTTAAATTTTAGGTGGCAATCCAGTTTCTGGAATTTCTTTTCTTGAACTGAAGGGAAATATTCCTAGCTGAGAGGGGGAAATTTTTAGTTTCAGCCCAGTTGTCATTTAACCACAACGCCATACAGTTTACCTACTCACAGCTATGCCTCGTCCAAACACCCTGTAAGACACTACTATAGATCAGCTAGCTTGTATTGTCCAGTGGGGGTTACATCATGTACAATCAAGAAATTAGACAAAAACAAACAGGGGCCTTTTGTTTACAGGAAGCAAAAGTAAACACAAGCAAACCAGTACAGGCTGAAATTCACGTCGACAAATAAAATTTTAGCATCATGACCAATGAATACTTTACTGTCCATGGTTGTCTGCTCCACCCAGTTCTCGTCTATTGAATCTGCGTGTCAATGAGGTTATGTCTGGCTTGGAATGCCCAATGCATTTGAGCTTTTCCTTGGACAATGATAGCTTCCTCCTCTACAATATCCTAGTTGTCCTCTTTGGGAGATGGTTTCCATTCCCCCATTTTCTCAACAGCCAGCATATTGCCTTGTTGCCTGCTCCAATTGTGCAGAGCACAGCACACTAGGATGATGCAGCACAGCCTGTCAGTTTATACCGGAAGGCCTCCCCAGTCTGATCCAAGTAGTGGAAACACATCTTCGAGAGCAGCATACTTTGCTCCACCATGCACCTGGTTGAGGCATGGGTGGCATTAGTTCTGCACTCAATCTGCCAAGAGGTTACATGCTGGAGTCAGGTGGCATGCTCACAGTGGTTAGCCCTTGTCCCTCAGTAATCAGCCTTGTAAGGCACCCAATCCCTTAAAGCACCTAAATCAGGTAGCAATCTTAAGATTGTTACCTTGGAGATTCTGATTTTCAATGTTGCACCCAACTATTCAAATTCTTTCAGTGCAAACTCTTTCTAGTCCTATCAGCATTGTTGATACCAATGTTGATGATGACAACTATATCCCTCCCATCTCATTCCAGGTTCCTCTCCAGCACTGGATAGGCAACAGTCCATGGGACTCATGCTCATGGCTGCAGAGAACAGTATCCATGCCTGTAAATTTATTGCCCCCTTACCAATATCATGTTCCTATTGTTATAGAGCAAACCAAACCCTCTCAAGATATATTAAGAATATAGTCTAGACATCAATTTTTTTCTTTATTTTGAAAGCAGTGTAAGACGTTGTTCCCGAATGCAATTCAATTGGTCAAACTACCAGGTTTGAAGCAAAGCATACTTTATTATTACACTCCAATTAAAATACAGACAAAATAAGAATTTTTAAAAATTAGCTTACCTGCAACACTTTTGAAATACTTAATAAGATTATATACATGTTAACCACCACTGATTAGCTATTACAAGAAAATAACATCGCACAAGCACCACCTTGCCAAAGGTAAAATTCAATAAAATGGATTGTCTCACATGTAGTTATAGCAGCAGAAAGTGAACCTAATCTTTTAGTTGTAACAAGGAGAGAAATAATAGCTTCCAAATCCAGCTTCAACTCTCCAGCAACTATGGAAAGTTAAACTAAAATTCTGGTTCTGTGAGAGCTTGACCCCATCCTTCATGCTGCTTCTATTGTTCCAACTTAAAAAAAAATAAAGCTAGTTAGATTCTGAGCAGATAGCTCAGCCACAAGTTTACAGCACTTGCTTTCAAAAGATGCATGACAGAACAATCCTTCTCCAAGGCATATCTCATAACACAATTTGCTCTCCCATCTCCCGTACTTTAATGGCTACCTATGCTACAGTGCTGTGGTCAGCTCTCACATCTTAATGCAGCCCCCACTTACAGCCAGATAGCTGCAAGTGTCTCCAAAGTGGTGGACAACTGCTGAGACCAAGATCCTCAACACAATCCTCTGAGCCCCCAAACCTACTTCACCGTCATCATAACTTCCTGTCCCTGATCACAAGTCAAATTTCAATAACCTACTCTGGATGGTGTGACCACCTCCTGGAACAAAGTGTCCTGGAAGCTATCCTGCTTCCTCCTTCTTCCCTGGAGCTATCAGACAACTGCATACATGTACTCAGCTTGAAGTAACCTCCTCAGAGTTTTATCCAAACACTTTTGGTTTGGGATGAAGACTAACTCCTCACTGTAACATAGGTCACTATATCTGTCCCTTCCCAGGTGCATGGGTCTGTACAGCCATTCCATTCCATTCCATTCCAAAAACTTCACAAGACTGCTCCAAAGTCAAAGTAAACTGAAATTGCTTCCCTTAAGTAGAAAAAGAAACAAGTTATGGAGTCATGGGGATATACAGCACAGAAACAGATCCTTCAGTCCAAATCATCCATGCCGACCAGATATCCTAAATAAACCTAGTCCCATTTGCCAATATTGGGCCCATATCGCTTTAAACCCATCTTATCTATATACCGATCCAGATATCTTTTAAATGTTATTATTGTGCCAACCTCCACCACTTCTTCTGGCAGCTTATTCCATAAACGTACCATCCTCTGTGCAAAAATGTTTCCTCTTAGGTTCCTTTTAAATCCTTCCCATCTCACCTTAAACCTTAAATGCCCTCTAGTTTTGGTCTCTATCACCCTGGGGAAAAGACTTTGTCAATTTACCTTATCTATGCCCCTCATGATTTTATAAACCTCGATAAGATCACCTCTTAGCCTCTGATGCTCCAGGAAAAATAGTCTACTCAGCCACTCCTCACAGTTCAATCCCTCCAACTCTGGCAACATCCTTGTAAATCTTTTATGATCTCTTTCAAGTTTCACAATGATATGAAGGAGCTCAATGGCAGCATCTCGCATTACTGCAACAACCTCAACACCACCAATTTCTAAATTCCAGACACCATCTAACAAACTCATCTACTTCATCCTCAACCATAACGTCTTCAACTTCGACAATCAGTTCTTTATCCAGATACATGAAACAGCCATGGGGACCAAATTTACACACCAATATGCCAGCATGTTCATGCACAAGTTCGAGCAAGACTTCTTTGCTGCACAGGACATCTGACCAACCCCAGAAACATCAATGACATTTTTTTACTTTGGACTCATGATGAGGAATCACTGAAATGACTACACAGCGACATCAACAAGTTTCAACTCACCATCAACCTTACCATAGACTATTCATCAAAATTGGTTTCATTCTTGGACACACACATCTCCATCAAGGATTGACACCTCAGTACCTCACTCTACCGCAAGTCCACAGATAACTACACAAAGCTGCACTTGTATAGCTTCCACCCTAGACATGTTTAAGAAACCATCCCCTATGGACAAACCCTGCACATACACAGGCTCTGCTTGGATGAGGAAGAACATTATGGACACCTAAAGATTTTGAAGGACGCCCTCATAAGAACAGGATATGACGCTCAACTCATTGATCGCCAGTTCTGACGTGTCACAGCGATAAACCACAATGACTTCCTCAGAAAGTAAATGAAGGATATGATCCATAGGGTGCCCTTTGTCATCTAGTACTTCCCCACAGCAGAGAAACTACACTATGTTCTTCACAGCCTTTAACATTTCATCAATCATAAAGAGCATCTCGCCAAGATCTTCCCTCAGCCACTAATTCTTGCCACCAAATAACCATCAAACTTTAAATAGACCATCATTCTGAGCAAACCACCCAACCTTCAGGATAGCATCAACCACAACACCACACAATCCTGACACAGCAACTTCTACAAGGCATCAGATCACCAACATGGATACTACCATCACACGTGGGAGCACTACCCCCCCCCCCCCATGCACACAGCAGATACTCACATCACTCAGCCAATGTTCTCTATTTCATATGCTGCAGGTGTTAAAAGCAAGCCGTGTCATAACATAGGACCAGGTGTGGGGTGGGTAAAGAACCATAAAAAGATGGAATCGAGCCCTAAAGTTATTGAAATCAACGCTGAGTCTGAGAGGCTGCAGGGTTCCCAAGCAGAAAGGAGATGCTGTTCTTTGAGATTGCGCTGAGGTACGCTGGAACACTGCAGAAGACCTGGCACAGAAGTGTTGGCCAGGGAACATGGTGTGTGCTAAATTGGCAGGCAACTGGAAGCTCGGGGTCATTTTTGCAGACAGAACATAGGTGTTTTGCAAAGTGGTTGCCCAATCTCTGTTTCATCTCCACAATGACCACGTAGTGAACAGCAAATACGGTAGAGTAGATTGAATGAAGTACCCTCTTGAATGCCTCAACTGAACAACGCACTCTGTCACGTGAAAATAAAGAAAATGAATAGAGCAAATAAACTTGAAAATGAAATAAAATGCAATGAAAATCCTGGAAATAATTAGGATTCACATTTCTAAGTTTGTTTTGCTGTAAAGAAGTCCAGAAAAATTGAAAATGAAAAGTTCCCTATCCTTGTCAAAAAGAATGTTAACTATTCATTTGAAGAAAACAAAATGTCAAATCTGTACTTGTGATATTCAGAGGTGTAGATGAGATAGATATCTTGCAAGACAGACTTATATTAAGGCACTCTAGAGGGTGCTGTGGTACCATCTGACAGAAAATTTAGTTCCTTCACTAAATAAAGCATTACTTCAGCAAATCCTGAAATTATATACTTTTACTATAGTTTACAATATTAAATATGAAATAATATTGTTCCATATGTTTTCTACACAGAATTTTAAAAATCTAAACTGCCTAGCAACTGGCATTGCCTACTTTCAGCAATAAATTTGCATTCTATCCAACAACATAGCAGGTGTTAATTTGATTTTTCATTCAACTCAACCTAAATCTGCTTCACTGTTAAAATGCGGCAGGCGAGCTTCAACACTTCATTTCTACTCTGTAGAAAATCAGAGAACATTATACTCTGCTGGGTTCAAAGTGACTGTGAATCACAGAGGTTTTGAGTAGCAGACAACCTGGTTTTAATCCCCCATATGATGACTGTCCCTGCTGTACAACCCAGTGCACACACCAGACAGTAATTTGATACAACCCACCACAAGCCTTACCCCAGGGACAAGAAGATGCTGTGTAAATGATCAGTTTCACTATGTTCAATATGGTCTGTAACAGCAGGGTTATCCACTCTGCTTTTTCAGTGACCTATTCATTCATTGCAGTCAGAGAGGAGTCATCACCAATCTGCTGACGGAATACAAATAGCATCATTTATTTTAGGTTGCAGAAATATTGTTATTGTCAATTTTGGTGCTAATAGGCAAAAAGAGAAAACTATAAGTTGTTGTTCCTCCCTCAGGATGTCATCGTCCCTAAAGAAAGACTCAAATGAATTATGGAACAATAAGACTACAACACAACATATTGTTATTTTTTAAGGGTGACTACTTTTGACTTTTTGGTTCATTAAAGAAAAATGAATGTTTTCCTTATACACATCCTTGAATAGGACAAAGCCATCTGGTCTCTTGAACATATGGCTTCCTAACTGTCATAAATAATTTTTATTGATATGTCACCTAATTTACTTAAGGTAACACTTAAAGACATCTGTTAGGTTTTCTCCAAGTCTTTCCTGTTCTAAAGCAGAGGCCAGAACTAGGCTTTATCCCCAATAGTTATAATCCCTAAGTGTTGTGCCATTCTTGTAAACCGTTTTTCTTTAAATTTTCCAGTCGTACAATGTCCTTTTAATAGTACTAGGACGAGAATTGTGCAGTCTCAAAGTACACCTGACCCAGATTCTATGCACATTTAAAACAAATTTATTACTTCTAAATTCTATAGTCATAGATATAAATCAAAGTGCTTTGTTAGCATGTTTAATTGCTGATCTACAACTATTTCAAAACTATTTGCAATTACATCCTTAGATCGTTTTGCTCTTTAATGCAGTTTACAATTTTCCTATGCATTTTTTTTCCAACCTAGGTACATTACTAACACTTGAAGTAATTTTGATAAATAATGATCCAGAGTGTAAGGTTTCTGGTATCTCTTTTATAATATGGTATATATTCTCCCTCAGGTTTAACTATACACATCTACAAATTTTGATATAAAGTTAGTTATTCCTAAATCCAACTCATCAATATAAATTATGATCAACAGAGGAACTAGTATTGATTCCTGTGAAAAATGCTTTCTACTTTCCTCTAATCTGTATAATCAGCCATACCCATTCTCTGCTTTCTATTTTGCAGAGAATTTGTCATTCATTTAGCTTTTGGTCCCCTGAGCCAAGAGTGTGGTAGTTTATCAAAGGCCTTTTGAAAAGCTAAGTATGTGACATTTGCTACATTACCTTAGCTAATCTTTTTGTTCCTCTTTCAGAGAATTCTACTGGCTTAATTTAGCAGGACTGTTCATTTTTAATCCATGCTGAATATTGCTTCTAGATACATTTTTATCATTTCTTTCAGTGCAGGTTCCAGGGTCTTGCCAACCATTAACAGTAAGCTGACTAGTCTATTGCTCACAGGTTTTGTTCTGTATCTCTTTATGTGCATAGAAACAACATTAGGTGTATGCCAATGCATGTAAACTAGTCATTGTTTGAGAATCAGGGGTGACCCATCTAAAATAGAGATTAGGTTTGTTTTTCCCTTTTGGAGGGTTGTGAGTCTTTTGAAATTCCTCCCTAAAAAGTGCTGGAAGCAGAATCCTTGAATATTTTTAAGACTGACGTAGATAAATTCTTGTCTGGCAAGTCGAATGCAAGGTTATCAGGGGTTGGAGGGAATGTGGATTTGAGGTTACAATCAGATCAGCCATGACCTTATAGAATAACGGAGAAGGTAGGAGGGGCTAAATCATCTACTCTTGGTCCTCTTTCATATGTTAGCATGCCTTTGCTATTTCCTTTCTACTTTCCTTGAGTACATACGAGTATGTCACATCCAAAAAATGAGTTTTGCCCTGACTTAATGCTGCTAGGTTGTCAACTAATGGAGAAGTAGACGTCATCATCATCATTTATGTTGTAGCTGACCTCAGATGATATCACCAAGAGACAACATCTAGATGGGTAAGAGAAGGGACTGTATAAAAGAAAGTTATCATACTACTTAACAGGTTGTATGAGTCTCTCTTAAAAATGTATCATCTGTCACTGTGTCCCCAACTTCCTCAATGTCAATATGCTGAAGGTAAAAGATTACTGAGTTACTTCATAATTTGCAAATCAGCTCATAGTAGACTGCCCAAAAGCAGCTAGACATCACGTCATCATACTAATGTATTAATAAACTGATGGCACTTGGCTCACATGCTTTTTGACATCAATCCTGACCCTCTGTCTAAAATCACTTAGTATTGCATTGTCAGAGTCAGTGACAGATTCAGAAGACATTGAAAATGTCTTCAAGACTGTAAGAGAAACTTAAGTGGTTGGTCAACATCATCTGATGTACCATGTTAAGTCTTTGCACTGTGGTTTCTTGTTATCCTTCATATTATACAGTGATAATGGGTAAAACTTCTGAAATCCAACGTGGATGTGACTGGAGGCACACAAAACTGGTATTTCCCACCAGCAGCTGGCCTTGCTAGTCTCTTAGCACTGATCCATTTCTGGCCATTTTCACAAAGGCTGTGTAAGGGTTGGGACAATACCCACCAAATAACATAAAGGCACTGAGGCACATACCTCATGTTGACTAGAATATTCTAGCCTGCAACTGAGCTGTCTTTGGTGGCCCAATTGTCCAGGAAGGAGAAATGGCCTCTGAGCAGCAGATTGGAGAGCCAGCATTCTAGTGAGCTTAGTAAACCCCTTTCCACTCTTGCAGCTACCATACTGCACAATGACTATAGCTACAGACACAGGCCAGCCTGTGCAGATGTCACTGACATTTGAGGCCTCTTTTTAATTTTATGCAGAGTCATAGAGTCATACAGGATTGAAACAGAGCATTTGGTCCAACCAGTCTTGCCAACCATAATCGGAAATGAAACTAATCCTATCTCTCTGTGCTTGGCCGATATCCCTCCAAACATTTCTTATTGATGTACTTATCCAAATGTATTTTGAATATTGTAAATGTAAATGCATCCACAATTTCCTCTGGAAGTTCATTTCACATGTGAACTATTCTGTCCTCTCTCCTGCATACATTCAGAACATCCAGCTCAAATAATGTGATTGCCAGTACATCTTTGCCTCAAAACCTGCTCACCATTCTTAAGCACATGCATAATATGGCCATTAATTGACACCAGAAAGTTGTATCAGTGGATCTATTTCCAACACAATAAGTTTTCTGGCTTTGGTGTCCTGACGCCAGGATGAAAACCAATACGTTACGATTTGATTTAATTTGGTTAGCAAAATTATCTTTGCCTATTGCGCCAGGTGCCAAAACAGACAAGGATAATCTAGAATTGTATCTTGAGAGACATAGTATTTCATCATTTGATTTGAATTATATCAATATTGAATCATGAGACTTAAACCACAATGATATAACAACTGCAATTTGACAAAGATCAAGAAGCAAATGATTTTATGACAGCAATCATTTTGATGCTAAAAGTACATATTTTTAACAGAGTTCATCATACTACACCATCAAACACCTTTTCCCCAAAGGGGCTTCTATGGCACTCCGATCATGTCTCAACCAGCCCCAGCAACCCCTCCCATTGCCGCAGGACCTCAGCATGAAAGGACAAGATACACAACAACAGCCCTTTCACCAGCCATCCTCCCAAGTCCTCAAACACTCTTACAAATTTCAAAGCAATCTACTTAATCCTTCATTGATTAAATGCCTTGTACTCACTGCTTATGATGCAATGTCCTCTGCAAAAAGGACACCAAATACAAACTGGGAGACTGCTTTTGTTGAACATGTCTAGACGATCTGCAAGCATAACCAAGAGCTTCTGTTATTTGAATTTTCTGACCCACTGCTGCTCTGAGCTCCCCACCTTCAGGCTCTCGCATTGTTCTCTTGAAAATCAATGGAAGTTTGTACAGAAGAAACATATTCATTTTGGTACTGCACAGCCTTCCAGTCTCCATATCAAATTTAACAATTACAGCTTATAACTACAGCTCCCACTTTCTTGTGAGCAGCAGATACTGGAATGGATCTGTTGTACCTTCTACCTGATTGATTCATGCCTCATCAATTGTTTTCAACATTCACTCTCTCGACTAACAATGCAGAATGGAAGCAATGTGTATTATTTACAAGATATAACGTAACAACTCACCAAGTTTCTTTTGATAGCACTTTCCAAATACATGACCTTTACCACCTGGAAGAACAAAGGCAGCAGATGTTTGGCAGTACAACCAGTTACAAATTCCTCTCCACATCATACATCATCCTGTGTTGGAACTACGTTGCTATTACTTCACTGTTACCAGCTCAAAATCATGGAACTCCCATCAACAATTGATGAGCCTAACTCCAATGGACTGTAGCAGTTTGAGAAGATAGCTTATAATCACCTTATTACAGATAGTTAGGGATGGTCCA
Source organism: Stegostoma tigrinum (assembly GCF_030684315.1). Taxonomy (NCBI): domain Eukaryota; kingdom Metazoa; phylum Chordata; class Chondrichthyes; order Orectolobiformes; family Stegostomatidae; genus Stegostoma; species Stegostoma tigrinum. The sequence continues at coordinate 32,588,047 of NC_081354.1, forward strand.
TAAATGTTGGCTGAGACTGCAATGCCCACATCCTGAGAAATCATTTTTTAATAATCCCTATTCAGGTATTGATTTTTGTTCTTCAGCCCCCTTTCTTGTTTTCTTGACTTTGTAATTGCTTAAAATTTATTTTTTCCATTGCTTATGAAAGGTCACTGGCTTGAAAATGTTATTCTGTTTCTCTTCCTATAGATGTTTTGTGGCCTTATGAGCATTCCCAGCATTTCCTATTTATATTCCAGGTTTCCAACATCTGCAGGATTTTATCTTTGTCCAGCTTTATTTCTGTAGGGCCAATTTTCAATACATTTCCTAAAGGAATGAATCAGTAGCACTCCGAATGTTGTGACACCAAATTTCCCAGTCTCTTCTTATGCACCACTATTTGCAAAGCCCTGAAAATGGTCTGCCAGCCAGCATGCCTACTTCAGATGATTTGTTAGTTAATGTATGCAAATTAGGGCCCATTCATGGACAGGCCACTCATTGGTCTTAGACACAGAATCGTCTAACCACAGGTCCCGGAAGACACTGCTGCATGCAACTCAATATTGTTCAGTTTCCATTGACTTAATCTGTTTGCCAAAGAAATGTCTCTGCTGCTTGTGACCTAAGAACAATATTAATCTCCTTTACTGGTCCCCCGTCTCCTCACACTATAACCCTTTGAGAAACTGGGTCAGTAGTCAAATGTGTTGTAGTTGCAGTATAACATGGCTAAATGAGATTTTATTCATTTTTGATAGCATAAAGAGGAAAATGGATTATTTTCTATACAGGCTATAAATTTAGAGAGGAGAATATTGAACGTGACTCTGAAGGTAAACATGCAGGTGCAGGCAGTTGTAAAGAAGGCAAATGGTAGGTTGGCCTTCATAGCAAGAGATTTCAAGTACAGGAGTAGGGATGTCCTACTGCAACTATGCAAGGCCTTGGTGAGACCATACCAGGAATATCATGTGTATCTTTGGTCTCCTCATCTGAAGAAGGATATTCTTGCTATAGAGGGACTGAGGGAAGGTTTACCAGACTGATTCCTGGGATAGCAGGACTGACATGTAAGATGAAGTTAAGAAGAATGAGGGACGCTGTCATAGAAATGTACAAAATACTAACGGGCATAGATAGAGTCAATGCAGGAAAGATATCCTGATGGCAAGGAGTCCAGATCCAGGTTCATACCTAAGGATACAGGGTAAACCATTTAGGACTAAAATAAGGAGAAATTTCCTCATCCAGAGAGCAGTGAGCCTATGCAAATGTGCTACCACAGAAAGCAGTTGAGGCCAAAACATTATAAAATCTCAAGAAGGAGTTGGATATAACACTTGGGGCTAAAGGGATCAAAGGATACAGGAGATGATATAAACAGGCAATTGAGTTGGATGATCATCCATGATCATAATTAACGGTGGAGTAGTCTCAAAGGCGTAAATGGTTTATTTCTGCTCCTATTTTCCATTTTTCTTTAATTTCATATCCTCTCCAATCATTTAATTTGCATTGATAAAGAAGTTTAGATTTCCTACAGTGTGGAAACAGGCCCTTTGGCCCAACAAATCCACACTGCCCCTTGAAGCATCCCACCCAGACCCATCCCCCTATAACCCACACACCCCTGAACACTATGGGCAATTTAGCATGGCCAATCCGCCTAGTCTGCACATCTTTGGACTGTTTGAGGAATCCGGAGCACCCCGAGGAAACCCACGCAGACATGGGGAGAATGTGCAAACTCCACACAGACAGTCGCCTGAGGCTGGAATTGGACGCAGGTCCCTGGCGCTGTGAGGCAGCAGTGCTAACCACTGAGCCACCATGCCCCTGATCTTCACTGTCTTGATCAGCAATGAGTCAATGTTTGCATCTTACCTATATGATTGCACTAAAATCAACTATCAAAATGATTCCGATCTCTCTGAAGAACAGTGGGTGGATGATTCAATTGCCCTCACATTTTCAGCCTAAGGACTACCTATAATGAAAGTTATCTTCAATCTGTCAGCAATTTTATCAAAGAAACATGTTAAAGTATTGTGGGGGTTATTACAGTTCTGGTGCATATCTTGCCTCTTGCTCAGAGGTTTTTTTTAATATGGACATTGCACGGCACATTCTCAGTTGTTCTGAGCATTTTAATTGACTGTCCTACCTTTATTTGTGGCTTCAGATCCTGAAGAAATTCTTTTACTTTTATCCAGTTATCATTAGGATTTTGCAGCATAGAATTTGATCAAGCAGTGGGATCTTGGAAGGGAGCTGACAAGGTATCATGAAACTATATCAAAAAATTACTTGAAGAATTTCTACATAGTACTAAGAACAGGCTCAGGTTGAAAGTAAAACCTAGATATGACTTTGGAAGTATTAATCTGAGTCATTTATTTATGCGTAAAGAGAGAGTTTAGGAGACAGCACCCACTCATTAATTCAGATATTTGTAATGTTGCCATATTAGGGTGTTGCAATTTTTTAAAATTGCATTTTTTTTTTGTTAAGTATGGGTCTCAGTTTGAATACTGACTGACCTTACATTTACCTTGATAAAAATGCATGTGACAGTCCCTTGAAAAAAAAAGGTAAAGTTAGTTAGGCAACACTCTGGAACTCAGTAATTTGAGTGAATGCTTTCCTTTAGGGTTGTGCATCAGTAGGTGATCTGAGCAAATATGAAACCATATACGCAGTTGAATAGCAATGACAATGGATTTCACAACATGTTGTTTAGAAAAACCAAGTCCTGTATCAAACAAAGCCAGCATAACCATTATAAAACCATATTGGATTCTTCCCACATTTGATGGATTCACCACAAGTTACCTCAAGCATGCAACCATGCATGCATGACAAATCAAAGCTGCTTTAAAACTATTAAACCCATTCTGCCAAGAATGAACTATCAGTGTTGTGTCAGCTTTAAATTTGCTTGTTCTTTGCGACCAACTAGATAATCCAGCCATTACGTTACAGAAGCTTGACAACATGTGCTTTGAATCCTATTTGGATTCAAATCTAATTATGTTTAGCTGTGCCATTCATAAATCCCTAAATTTGATTGAGATTTTGAAAAATGAACTATGATTTTAATTAGTAATTTTAAATTGGATAACCAGTTTTTGTTTTGCTAGACAAGTGTACACAAGGATACAAGGATATGGAACCAAGGTAGTCCAGTAAAGCTAAGATACAAATCAAGCATGATCTCATTGGGCCATTTAGCACGGCCAATCTACCTAACCTGTGCATCTCTGTACACTATGGGCCATTTAACATGGCCAAAAACAAAAACAAAGTTTCTGGAAAAGCTCAGCAGGTCTGGCAGCATCTGTGGAGGAGAAAACAGAGTTAACGTTTCAGGTCTGGTGACCCTTCCTCAGGGCAGATTTTTGTAGTGATTAGAATGAGGCCAATCCACCTAACCTGTACATGTTTGGACTGTTGGAGGAAATCCACACAGACATTGAGAGAATGTGCAAACACCATGCAGACAGTTGCCCAAGGGTGGAATCAAACCTTGGTCCTTGGTGCTATGAGTCAGCAGTGCTAACCACTGAGCCACCGTAAATAAGTATTGAGTATTTAAGAAATAGATCTAAAAGAAGAATATCTAGCAATCAAGCAATGGTTTCTCTTGGGTGCCGCTGTTTCAACAGACTACTGTATGTCTGGAATCTCAGCCAACTTTCATGATACGATGTATAGTCAACTGTATGGAATATGAAAAGTTGGCCACCAATAAATTGGAATAGCCAAGCCTAAAGACAACAAATTATGGATGATGATTTCAGCAGTAGATAAGCTGAGGCATAAGTAAACATCCAAAAATACAAAACAGGAGCAGAAAGATTCCATTCGATAAAATCATGTCAGATGGGAACCATTATTAGCTGATAATGAGTTATTTGTGGTAGCATCCTGTGTGACAACAAGGCCTGGTGTATGGGGATCGGTGTAAGGAAGCAGGAGAAGGTGCTCAAGCCCTGAAATTGTTGAACATGATATTGAGTCTAGAAGGCTGCAGTATTCTCAAGAGTAAAATAAGGAACTATTCTTCCAGCTTGCACTGAGCTTCACTGGAGCACTGCAGCAAGCTTGAAACAGAGATGTCAGTCAGCGAACTGGTTGATGTGTTGGAATGGCAGACAACAAGGTCATTTTTGTAGACACAACACGGATGTTCTGCTAAGCAGTCGTCCAGTCTGCCTTTCATCTCCCCAGTTTAGAGGAGACCACGTTGTAAGCAGAGAATGCAATAGACTGCATGTGGGTCAAATGCAGGTAAATCATTACTTCATTTGGAAGGTGTGTCTGAGGCCTTGAATAGTGAGGATAGAGGAAGTAAACGGCAGGTGTTACACCTTTCGAAATGGCGTGGGAAGGTGCTGTAGGACTGTGGGACATGTCAATAATGGAGGAAGAGTGAACTGAGGTGTCCCAATGGAATGGTCCCTGTGGAAGGATGAGGAGTTCTCTTTGTCTCTGCCCTGAAAGAACAAGCATGAATTCAGCATTGACTATATGTAGAAATCTCTGTATCTGTGAATTAGTTTAGGCTTTTTCATTGTATACTATTGCTGTGGAGAGACCATAATCAGAGTATCATAATTCCTTACAGTTACATAATTCTTGAACATGGTGATGCTATAGTTTTTCTTCAGAACTGTCTCATTTACCAAAGAGCCTCAAGACAAGCCCTTTCATATTGATTAAGCAAGAAATGTTGGCAGTCAACTGAATTTTTCTAAAATGTCATAGTGATTATTTATATAGCCGTAACAAGTCTTTACTTTTATCAGTATTTTACAATCCTCTGTTTATGTTATGAATATTAAATGTAGAAGGTAGATTCAGTTTGAAACTTTATACTCCCACTAGACTATATAGCATTTTGGATTACTTTAATTTACATTTTCGCTAATCAGGATGCCCTCAATATGTGAAAGAGTTCAACTACCCTTATCCCTGTTGTATATAGCCTCAAGTTCTCATTAAAGCCAAGAACCTCAGTGTAGAAAAATTACCCAAGTGATCAGTCTCCAAATTAAGAATTGCTGTTTTACGTTAAGCTTGAGTTTTATTCTATTAAGATCAAAAGATCCTGTCAAAGATTAAAGAAGGAAATATTAGAGTTAGTTATAACTGAACTCTTTTTCATGGGAATTTAAGGAGGCAGAAAGTTGCTACAGTCATTGAAACTTTATTCACTTCATCTAACAATCATTTTGCAGCAGGATTTTATTATGTCGACGGATATGGTAACATTAGCTGCATTGTTTAGATACACATTTTACAAATGGTTAACAAGGACTATATAAAGAAAATTATCCTATAATTTTGGCATAGACTAGAATTTGGAATTAAGCCAGATAGATCCATCTTGGTATCTCCATTTACACATAAACTCATACTCTCAATTTAAACCTGAACAGGAAAAGAACTTGTTATCTGCATGACTAAAAGTAATGACTTATTTCATAAATTTTGCATTTCCACATTCTTTGTCCAAAATGTCAACTTAAATTAGATTATAATCATCAGTCTCAGTTCTGCTGCACAGGAGGAATCCTGCACAATGCGCGCCAGCACCAGACAGTAGGAGGACCCAAGAAGCTCGCATTCAATGCCAGAGTCACTGCCCTCACTGAACTTTATACTGTATTTATGTATGCACATGACTATGGCAGATCTCTCCTTCGTATCCGCATATTTTTTGACACATTCTTTCGATCTCCATAACTCCAACCTCTCTCCCTCTCCCCATATCCCCTGCTATTTTTCAACCTTCCTCTTGACTCATGGTGCCACACTGGGGCTAACTCCTGGTTCTGTGCTATTACCAGACAAGTTGAAACATCACAGAGAGATATTTACTCAGTTTACAACTGAGTCAACATGATAAACTGAAGTTAAAGAGAAGCATGTTCCACTTCATTTGCAATGTCACAGTTCGAATTTTAGACAAGAGTTGTTCGCCATATAATGTTACATCTATCAGCTTCAAAGAATAAGGTTGCATGAGTTAATTTTAATGCCATTAACAAACACACATAAAAGTAATGACATAATTGATCATGGACTGGTATCCTAAATTAATGATTGTGCCCGATCCTGCTATTTTTTAATTGTATTTGAAAAACAACATTTAGTATTCAAAATAATGTTGTATGATCATTTTTAATATGTCAATACAGAATCTAGGGTATATTTATCAATATTTTCACAGTCACTGCTTATCATGGGGCCATTGCATTCCATTCTGGGCTGAATTAGCAGACTGGGCGATTTTGACTATCCAGCCCATCTGAAAAATCCATGATAATGCTGTAACAATCTTTCAAATTTAGTGTTCCTACACTTTGTTGATAACAAAGACAGGCAAGCAACCATTTTTTGTAGGTTGAGGGTGGGGTGGTATAGGGTGGCTGCCTGTTCTTTTGGCAATTCCAACTGTCTTCATATTTTAAAATGCTTCTCGGAGAGTTAAGATGAACAGAGATATTTTAAACCAATGAACTTCCAAATGTCAATTTCCCAGGGGTTGGCATCAGTTCTGTCTGATGTGTTTGTCCCTGAGACTAAATATAAACATTAGTCTTCATGAAAGAACTAGTGTAAGCATTCTTGTAAGAATGTTGTGAATTTGACATGAATCATACATTGTTAATTAATTAATGGAGCATAGCTCCCTATTTGAATTAGCACAAAAACAAGTAATATTATTCTTGAGAAATGAATTTCCATTTGTAACTATTTTTTGAAGCCATACCTGCACATTTTTCTCCTTCCATTTTTCCAACTGCTCTCAGTGGAATGTAAAACCATTACCCAGAAAATAGCAGTGACACTGAATATATAATAAAAAGCGAGTCCACTGTTGACAAAAAGGTCTCAAGTTCAGGTCCCACTAATTAATCTACTTGGGAAGAATTTTGCCATTCACAGCCAGATCACCAGTTGGGAGACAAAATAGAGGAGAGTGAAACAATGAAATGTTAAATTCTATGTCACAGCCAAAGGCCCAGAAGAGAAATGCGAAACTAAATCCCCTTCTGTTTTCATGTTTAAATTCTGATTCTTTCAAAAATGGACAATTTGCCGGACTCATAAAATGACTAAGGCTAATCACATGATTGTATTTCCAGAAACTTCTGTAAGTTTGCACATTCTCACCGTGTCTGCGTGGGTTTCCACCTGGTGCTCCAGTTTCCTGCCTCAGTTGAAAGATGTGCAGGTTAAGTGGATTGGCCATGCTGAATTGCCCATAGTGTTCAGAGATGTGTAGAATAAGTGTGTTAGCTGTGGGAAATACCAGGATATGGGGGTCTGGGTGGGATGGTCTTCAGATGGTTGGTGTGGACTTGTTCAGCTGAATGGCTTGTTTTCACACAGTGGGGATTCTATGATATGATTTAAACCAATGCTGACACAATAACCTGAAGGTGTACCATCTGCTTCCAGTTAGCTCTGGATGAAGGAAAAGAATCAAGACTTGCTATGTTAAAATGGACACAAATACTTTTACAGTAACCTTGTCGCCTCACAAGGAAACTCTAAAGGAAAAGGTGAAACTACATTGTTGGCGAACAGCCTTCTAATGAGCTGATTGAAATGGTTGTTAGTCCCTGAAATGCCTGTCCTTGCCACGTGGCTGAAATGGGAATTGGCCAAAGAGTTAAAGTGTATAATCTGAGATTCTAAATGAGTTGCTGCATGACCTCCAGAGAGTGAGTAACTCCAGGCTGACTTGGCAGACCACTTTGTCCCCTCAATCTCTGGCTCCTGGTTTCTTGTAAGAAGGAAAATTATTACTGGGTAAAGTTAATTGAGGACTCTGTTGTTGGACACTGATCTCCAGGATGTTGTAACTCGTACGAACTGATTTTTAATATGGCTGGATTCACCCAAAATCTGGAATGGATGACCTATGGCCTCTCCTGTTATTTTATCTTATTTTCAAAAGTGTTTGTTTGTACAAAAGGAACAGTGAAGCAACTCCCCACATTTTAAAAGTACTGTTCATAAACCTATGATATTGTCTTAAAAGATTTTGCTGTTGATTGATCTCAAAAATTGGAATTCAAAAACCAGGATTAGGGGAATATCATTCAATCCTGAAGGAGAGTAAATTGGGCTCGAAGCATTAACTGAATTGTTCTGAGGAAGTGCCACTGGACTGAGAAGTTAACCCTGATTTCTCTTTGCAGATGCTGCCAAACCAGCTGAGCTTTACCAGCAACTTCTGTTTTTGTTTCTGATTCACAGCATCCACAGTTCATTCAGATTTTATTTAGACATTAACTGATTTCCTTGTCACACAACTGTTGAGTTTCTCCTGCACTTTCTCTTTTGACTTTGGGAACACCCTTCGGCCTACCTCAGCAAGGGGCCAGATTTAGAAGAGAAAATAATAAATTAAAAAACACCATGCTGTCTTTGGCTTAAGAGGAGAAATGTAATCATGATTTAATTTTACCATCTTTCTCCTTTTGACTGTGGCATCATTGTTTCAGTTAAATGATAAAATACTAGGGAAAGGAGGCATTCTCAATACTTTCAAAGGCTAAGAACCCCTCTTCAAGATTTGTTGGCTACCAATAGAAAATATTTGTTCCTCCATTACTTAATTCTCTCCTGAACACACCATCTCAAGCTAGGTTATGGGTTCAACCCATTATTAACCAATTAACCAAAACAAAATAACTAACACAAGTGGATGTTCATCATCTATAAATTGGAAGTAAGTTTTATCATTTCAGCCAGGCATTGAAAGATATTCTGCTGTACCATCAACAGGAGATTGTCAGAAACCCAGAGAAATTGTACGAAAGTGAGAAATTTCTGTATGTATTCAAATTGTGATTGAATCCCAGTTTTACATGGCATTGATATTGTTTTCCTATTGCTAGATACAACTTCTCTGTCTGCTCTAACCTAATATGTGTTGTTTAATCTCAGAAAGATTGACATTCTCTCATATAACTCACTCCACATTCAGTTCAATATTGAGAATGGGCATGACAGTCTTTCATGATACAACATCTTTCATGTTCTGGATGTGAGTTTGCTTACTGAGCTGGAAGGTTCGTTTTCAGACGTTTCGTCACCATTCTAGGTAACACCATCAGTGAGCCTCCGACGAAGCGCTGGTGTTATGTCCCGCTTTCTATTTATTAGATAAATAGAAAGCGGGACATAACACCAGCGCTTCGTCGGAGGCTGACTGATGATGTTACCTAGAATGGTGACGAAACATCTGAAAACAAACCTCCCAGCTCAGCAAGCAAACTCACATCCAGAACCTCAACCTGAGCTACAAATCTTCTCAAAACTCGCTATCTTTCATGTTTCCAGATAAAACAGTTATGACTTTGAAAGTTGAAGGGTGATTTAATTAGGGTTTAAATGAGAGACGAATTTAGTTGGATTGAAGTAAACTATTTTCTCTGTTCACAGAGTCCAGAACAAAGGGATTCTTGCATAAAAGTAGAAATATTTGTTTGTCATTTATATAAATGATTTGGATGAGAATATAGAAGGCATGGCTAGTAAGTTTGCAGACGACACCGTAATTGGTGGCATTGTAGACTGTGAAGAAGGTTTCCTAAGATTACAGAGGGATCTTGATCAAATTGGTCAAAGGGCTGAAAAGCAGCAGATGGTGATCAATCTGGATAAATGCAAGGTATTGCATTTTGTACAACAAACAATGGTAGGGTTTATACAATTAATGGTAGGGCCCTGAGTAATGTTGTAAAACAAAGGGACCTAACAGTTCAGTTACATAATTCTTTGAAATTTGTGTCACATATAGACAGAATGGTTAAAAAGGCATTTAGCATGCTTGCCTTCATTGCTCAGTCCTTTAAGTATAGGAATTAAGACATCATGTTGAGGTTGTACAAGACATTGGTGAGGCCTCTTCTGGAGTACTGTGTTCAGTTCTTGTCACCCAGTTACAAGAAGGATATTATTAAACTGTGTAGGGTTCAGAAAGATTTACCAGGATGTTACTGAGAATGGAAGATTTGAGTTGCAAGCAGAGGCTATATAGGCTGGCACATTTTTCACTGGAGGGTAGGGGGTTGAGAGGTGCCCTTACAGGAATTTATAAAATCTCAAGGGGTACAGATAGGATTAATGGTAGGTGTCTTTTCCCTAGGTTGGTGGATTTCAAGACCAGGACCACTTTTTTACAGTGAGAAGAGAGAAATTTAAAAGAAGACATGATAGACAAATGTTTTGCAGAGAGGGTGGTTCACATGTGGAATGAACCTCCTGAGAAAGTGGTCGATGTAGGATACAATTACAATGTTTAAAAGACATTTGGATGAATACGTAGATAGGAAAGATTTGGAGGGATATGGGCCAGAAGGAGGCAGTTGCGACTAGTTCAGTTTGGGATTATGTTTGGCATGGATTGGTTGGACTGACTGGTGTGTTTCCATGCTGTATGACTTCGTGAATCTATGTCACGCAGGAATGAATTCACGAGGTACTGTTTCACAGTAATGCTGATAAAATTCTGAAACTCTCTCTCCGAAAAGGTTGTCAATGTTGCAAGAATTGAAATTTCCAAGACTGAGCATGCAAGGTTTTGTTTTTGTTGGGTAAGAATATCAAGGGGTATAGATCAAATTAGAGTTGAATGCCAGATCAACCCCATAATATGATTAAAATCCGAAAGTTCTGAGGAAGGGTCATCAGACCCAAAACGTTAACTCTGATTTTTCTTCACAGATTCTGCCAGACCTGCTGAGCCTTTTCATAATAGGATTAAATACCTTGAGGGACTGAATGACCAACTCCTGTGTCTAAAACAACAATACTGCTAAGAGGTAGTTACATTTTCTCTACATGCTATCATCTACGCTACTGAAAATATCCTGTGAACTAATTAGTTTGCAAAGAAATAGCTTGAAAAGAAATTTTGGGAGTGAAATTGGAATCATACATTTCCAATAAGATGTGCAGGTGGGTTGGCCATGCCATATTGGCCATGATGTCTAGGGATGTGCAGGTTAGGTGGATTAGCCATGGGCAATGTAGGGTTACGGGGATAGGGTAGGGACTTGGTTCTAGGTGGGATGCTCTTCAGAGGAACGGTATGGACTTGATGGAGTTGCTTCCACCCTGATTGGATTCTATAATTCTATGAAACTGGAAGTTTATTCTGAAAGATTTACTTGAAGATATTTAAGGATATGCGATGGTTAACAAATGGTGGTCAGCAAATAATGCCCATATTCCACAGGAGAATTTAAAAAAACAATTAAAGTTAAATAGTACATTTTAAGACTATTTCAATCTCATTAAAATTCAGTAAGCTGTAGTGTCTGGTGATAAATTGCGTGGGTGGTGCTGAAGGCTGCCAAGCACATTAATATATATGATATGGCAATATCCACAAATAGAACAGATCTGGCAATGCTATTGTTGCTCACAATGATCTAATGTTCTCACTTTAGAATTTCCAGTTGAATGTTTCTTGGGAGGTTGTTTTAAAAATTGCAGCTCTGCAGTAGAATATGAATGACATGAATGCTGCTGATTGCAGCTAACTGTTTCATTAATGGAAGTGAAAAGTCAAGTTCAGGCCTAAATCTCACAAACTTTACAGATTTAATGGTTGAACTGATGCCATTTCAGTCAATTATTTCTAAGAGATTAAACAAGACAACTGCAGAGAATTAGACTAATTATTACAATTCAACTCTTCAGCACAGGCATTCTCTGTGTCATTCCACATAACTCCAGGCTATCTGTTGATAGCTTTAAACAAAAAAAGAACTGCACAAATTTATCATTGTCCTTGAATGCACTAAACCAGTTTATCATTCTCTGAACAGTTTCGCTGGTATTATCACTGCCCTGCAAACTCTTGTTGTATTGTATCCTGTTATATTTTCAGATTGAATTGTTGGTAATTGAATAGCATCATTCATTTCCCTGGGCCTCACAAAATCCTTAAACAACACTGAGGGATAAATATTCAACTACTGTCAAGAATCAGACAAATTCCAGCAGTGCCTTTTAACACAGAAAATGTTTGGGAGTATACCTAATTCTTGCAGACATAACAAATTTATTTTGGAATGTTTTGACACAAATGTGTGAACTATATTTTGGGAAACAGACTGAAGGGGAAATAATTTGCCATATCTGTCATGGGTGACAGTGATCAATGTGGTGGGTGGGTGGATCTTGAAATTGACAACCCATTTTGATTTTCATAATTAAGAGAGATTAAACCTGATTAACATTCAATGGTAATAATACTTTCTGGATGTAATAGTGTGTTTTCAATACAATAAAAATGCTGGAGGTGAAATGGCTTTAGTTCATGGTTTCTTGTCAGGGACAGTGTAAAGGCTGCAGTTGAGCCAATGTGCATGAGAAACTATTGAGGGGTTTGTGACTTTTTGTTCTTAGGGGGCACAAAACCTCTTACCATATAGGGTATAACCATTCTGATCATAGCCATTAATTTACGTGGAAACTTGTGCACTTTGTGCTTTCACTGAAACATTGCTCCTCCACTCAGAAGTGAAAAGGAAGGTGATGCAAATGACAAACAACTGTGAGGTTGGCCCTCGATTGAGACTCCTCCCCATTCTCACCACTTCAGCAATTGAGTGTTGGGTGAGAAGGTCCATGGTTGACCTTCTTGGCCCAACTGCAACTAAGGTCTTTAAACAATCAATTCCTGCCTGTTTAAGGGCTTCAGCTCACCATCAGCTTAACCATATGCCTTTCTGACAGACAAGATACTTGCTGGTTCCCTGACTGGGAAATCAGGATAGTATAACATGGGTAGGGTAAAACCATCCATTTGTCTAATCTGGGTAAGGATGGGGAGCAAAGGGCTGACTACTGAATGCCATCCTCAGCCTTTGTCTCTGATCCTATCAAGCCCCAGTCTACATGACCCACATACCCCAAAACCTGACTGAAAAATATTATACCTGCTTGCTTTTGGAAACCTTGAAGACTAGGCTTCCAGTGATGATCTCTTGAACTCAGAGGCTGATGGCTATTAAAGAGCTGGCAGCTTCTGGTGGCATTGGACCTCAACATTGAGGCCAACAATTCATTGGGGTTGGTGTAAGCTTTTAAGAAACAAATGGAGCCAAACCCTCTTGTTGCAACTTGATTCATATCCACATAAAACAATCCATGGAAATAATTTTCATTCCAGATTGTGATGCTGGACAATTAAAATCTCCATGATGTACAAACATCACTTCATTCATTAGCACCTGCCATTATTGACCTACAGAATCACCCATGTGCACTGAAATGTGACTCATGTGGGGTGTTTTTAATGATGTCTGATTCAACAGTGCGGTGGTTCCACCTCACTTTCAACTGTCGTTAACATAGGTTTGTGCCCTGTATGTCCCTATTGCCATGAATGAATTTGACAGCTGTCCTCTGGTTCTGTGAGGCCATGCGGACCCCTTTGTGGTAGGACTTATTCCCATAGGGGCAGGGGGCACTTTTGTTGATACATCACCCACAGATTACGCTGCCAATGGAGAGGGGTAGAGCAGAGGCTACTTTCCATCAGAAGCATCCTAAGAGGGGTTTCCACATGGCATTAGGAATTGTGATCAGAGATGATGGGAACTGCAGATACTGGAGAATCCAAGATTACACAGTGTGGAGCTGGATGAACACAGCAGGCTAAGCAGCATCTTAGGAGCACAAAAGCTGATGTTTTGGGCTGAGACCCTTCATCAGAGCTCTCTGATGAAGGGTCTAGGCCCGAAACGTCAGCTTTTGTGCTCCTAAGATGCTGCTTGGCCTGCTGTGTTCATCCAGATCCATACTTTGTTATCTGGCATTAGGAATTGCTCACATTCTGCCATGTGATCCAAATTGTCTTCCTGAGAGGACCAGGAACATTGGATGTGACTTCATGTTCCCAGACCCCAAGCATCCTGGCTGTGGGCCTCTGAGTATAGAACAAGGGTGAAGAAGTGCAGGTCACATTCAAATTCAGTGATTGCTTCTGCAATCCAATGGATTTGGCGTTCCAAGAGAATTGCTACTCTGTTCATTGAGAAAGGAGTACACTTTGCTGAGTTCTTGCTCACAGTGTACATGGCTAGCGTGGATACCCCCAAAGTCTATGTCCAAATGCACAGACACATATCTCCATCATATCGCTAAGTAGCTGACTTTAGGAATCTAGTATCTCCCCTTTACAGATGTAATGCCCTTCATCTAACTGAGACACAACATCTGGATCACTTCTGGAACATTGTCCCAACCATCAAAGTCCTGTTTGATTTCAATCTTTGGCAACTACACATATTAATGTGATGTGCTCTTATTCTGAGATATGATTCCCTACTGCCGTTCCTGAACCAGCTATAGTACTTGCTAAAAACACCTTCTGAAGGTTTCTCTTCATCCTTGGAGGTGATAACGGGAGCCTGAGGAAGGTTGGCATCATCATCCAATCGTTCACTTGAGTCTGAGATGGTAGGGATGGTGGAGGATAGTGCACAACTGTGTCAAATTATCAGGACCTAATAGTGAATAAATCCCTGTGACCTGATCAGGTGTACCCTCGAACTCTGTGGGAAGGGAGGGAAGAGATATCTGGGCCCTGTGCTGAGCTATTTGTATCATGGATAGCCACAGGTAAGGTGCTAGAAGACTGGAGGTTGACTAATTTTGTGCCATTATTTAGGAAAGGCAGTGAGGACAAGCTGGGGGACTATAGCCTGGTAAGCCTGGCATCAGTTATGGGCAAATTGTTGGAGGGAATCCTGAGGGACAAGATTTACATATATTTGGTGAGGCGAGGGCTGATTAGGGATAGTCAATATGGCTTTGTGAGTGGGAAATCATGTCTCACCAACTCGACTGAGTTTCTTAAAGAAGTAACAAAGAGGATTGATGAGGGCAGAGTGGTGGATGTGATATCTATGGACTTCAGTAAGGCATTTGAAAAAGTTCCTCATGGTAAACTGATTAGCAAGGTTAGATCACATGGAATTCAGGGAGAACTAGTCATTTGAATACAGAACTGCCTCAAAGGTGGAAGACAGATGGTGGTGGTGAAGGGTAGCTTTTCGGACTGGAGGCTTGTAATCAGCTGTGTACCACAAGGTTCGGTGCTGGGTCCACTACTTTTTGTCATTTATATAAATGATTAGATGTGAACATAGGGGCATAGTTAGTTAGTTTGCAGATGAAATTGGAGGTGTTTTGGACAGTGAAGAAGGTTACCTTGGAGTACAAAGGGATCTTGTTCAGATGGGCCAATGGGGTAAGGAATGGCAGATGGAGATTAATTTAGGTAAATGTGAGGTGCTACATTTTGGAAAGACAAATCATGGCAGGACTTATACACTTAATGGTAAAGTCTTGGGGAGGGATACTGAACAAAGAGACCTTGGAACGCAGGTTCATAGTTCCTTGAAAGTGGAGTCACCGGTAGACAGGATAGTAAAGAAGGCATTTGATATGCTTGCCTTTATAAATCAGGGCATTGAGTATAGGAGTTGGGAGGCCGTGTTGTGGCTGTACAGGACGTCCAGTTTTGGAGTATTGTGCAGAATTCTGGTCTCCTTCCTATAGGAAGGATGTTGTGAAACTAGAAAGGGTCCAGAAAAGATTTACAAGGATGCTGCCAGGATTGGACAGTTTGAGCCACAGAGGGACACTGAATAGACTGGGCTATTATCTTTGGAGTGTTGAAGGCTGAGGTGTAACTTCATAGAGGTTTATAAAATTACGAGGGACATGGATAGGATAAATAGGCGAGGCCTTTTCCCTGGAGTGGGGGAGTCCAATACTAGAGAGCATAGGTTTAAGGTGAGGGGGGGAAGATATAAAAGGGGGCAAAAGGGCCCAATGGGCAGGGGGTGGTGCATGTGCAGAATGAGCTGCCAGAGGAAATGGTGGAGGCTGGTACAATTACGACATTTAAAAGGCGTCTGGATAGGAATTTCAATAGGAAGGGTTCAATGTACTAAGGGCCAAATGCTGGCAAATGGGTCTCAATTTACATAGGATATCTGGTCAGTCTGGACGAATTGTAGCAAAGGGTTTGTTTCCATGCTGTATATCTCTATGACTCAATAACCAGCAACTCTAGGGGAGAGTGCCCTGAGCCCTATGCTCAGGTCAGAGATCAGGATTACTATGCTGTAGGCAGGCCACAAAGCCACTGTGCTTGGGTCATGGGGCATTGCCAAAGTTAGAGCCAGGTGTGGGGCCATGAAGAGCTCAGGGGCCTTATCCAGGAGTAGAATTTGGACCCATGATATCTTCCCTGTCCCTGGGTTCCTATCATTTTCAACTTTAAAGCTACATAGAGCCCTGTAGTTCCATAATTGAGTTGATGAATTATGCGAGGTGGAGCTCCAGTAAAAGATGAGGATTATAGACAAAATGTGAAGATTCTTCTAGTTCAATTGACAGGATTTCAACTGTCAGGTGAGCTTAAAACTCGAACAGGTTTGGGGAGAATCCTCCTTCTGCTTTCATGTATAACTTCTTGACCTTGGCTGCATTGTTATCTTGCAGTTGGTGTCAAGAGACTGTGCCTCTAAGAGAGAGGCATTCTGGGCATTTTCTCTTGCAGGCAGGTTTTTCCAGAATGACATCAGAATATCTCCTTCAGACAGGCTTTGATGAACAGCTTGTGGGTTTTCCTTGGGTGTTTCTTTCAAATGAGTCGAAAATATTACGAGTAGCTGGGGCCAGCTTCAAAATCTCTCCACCAATCACACCATCCCACCCCACCAATTTCCTGAGACCAGCCTCCCTCTCATCCCTGCTCCCTTGACCTGTCCATCTTCTTTCCCACCTATCTGCTCCTCCCACCTCACCGATCAAGCCCACCCCCACTCAACTTTACAAGCTTCAACCACGCCTCCTTGACTTGTCCGTCCTCCCTCCCACCTTTCCACCCGTCCCTGCTCACTGACCAACCTCTATCCAGACCTCCTACCTACACTCACCTTTACTTGCTTCATCCTTGCCTCCTTGAACTGTCCATCTTCTCTCCCACCTATCTGCTCCACTATCCACCTGCTATCACCGCCCCCTCTCTATTTATTTCATAGACCCCTTCCCCTCCCTCATTTCTGAAGAAGGGTCCAGACCCGAAATGTCAGCTTTCCTGCACCTCTGATGCTGCCCTGGTCTGCTGTGTTCCTCCAGCTCCACACCTTGTTATCACTGATCCAGGAAGGCTTTTAGTTTTGCTCTCAGTTTTTGAAGAGAAGGATACTGTTAGCTGCTCAGATAAAAGCTTGAGCTCCTAGCTATTGGAGTAAAATCCTGGACAGTGAGGCTTCAATTTAAAAACCACAAGGGGTAGATTGTTTCTTTCCTCTGGGCTAGACAGTGATAGCACGTGAGAACCATAGCTGTTTGGCTGAATTGTATTTTTGCCAAAGTGTGTGTTTATGGGATGCTGCCCAAATTAGAACAGTTGATGATTCATGGTTAAATAATGCATTATCTTGTTAGGTATTTCAGTAGTGAAGGACCAGCAAAATTATTCCAATTCAGGATGATGTATGGCTTGATGGGGAACTTTGATATTTCCCCACACCCTTGTACATTATCTTTATTCAAACCTTCGTCCAAAGTTCTCTTGAATGCCTCAATTGAACTTATTTCCACCACACTTCCTGGATGGCAATTTGTAAACAGTCCCATTCTTAATGATGCCTAACACGTCACTGCAATGGACAAGTCAAACATATTTATAAGCACCTTCAGTCGGAAGTAATTGCATGATCAATCTCAGCCTCCTCCTGAGATTCTCAGCATCACAAATACAAGTCTTCAGACAATTAATTTACTCTAATTGAATACACCAGGATACAATAATGCTGTTGAACCCTGACAATGTCTTGGTTGTACTGTGGAAACATTGGACAAGTTACTACTGCAAGAGTTCCTCAGGATAGTGCCAGAGATCAAGCTTCTTCCATTGAGTAAGCAATAATCTTCCCTCCAGCACAAGATCAGAAATGTGGATGCTTGCTTCAGTGTTCAGGATCATTTGTGACTCTTTTGATATTGAAACAGTCGGGGCATCATTCAGACTCTGGTTGATAGGTGCAAAATGACTTTCATACCACATGGTGATAATCATTTGCAATAAGAGACAATTTGGCCATATCTCCTAGATATCCAGTGCGATGACATTGTTTCATTCCCAACTATCAACATCTAGGGGGTTATATTTGACTAGAAACTAAACTGTACCAGCCATATCAATACTGCAGCTCCTGAAACACTGCAGCATATCAGGAAGACTGTTTAGATAGCCCTACCAAACCAGCATCTTGTAAATCTGCAATAGTCCAAAACTAGAAGGCATAGGTTTAAGGGGAGAGCGAAAGATTTACAACGGACCTGAGAGGTAACTTTTTCATACAGAGAGTGGTGCATATATGGAATGAGCTGTCAGATGAAATGGTGGAGGTGAGTATAATTACAACATTTAAAAGGTATCTGGATGGGAATATGAATGGGAGGTGGTTAGAGAGATATTGGCCAAATGTAGGCAAATGGGGCTAGGTCACATTGGGATGTCTGATCAACGTGGACGAATTGGACCATGGGATCCGTTTCTGTGCTCTATGACTCTATGACAAGGGCCACAGACACAAGGGAGCATTGTCAAATCTCCTGTCAGTCACAATTGTAACATTCAACTACCTAACTCTTCTTCATTGTTGCAGGGTCAAAATTCAGAAACTGTCTCCCTCGGTGCACTGTGGGTGTGGCTACACCACACTGAGTGCAGTGGTTTAAGAAGCTGGTTCACCACCACCTTCTCAAAGGCAATTATGAATGAATAATAAATGATGTCCAGTGATGGCCACATTATTTTTTTTTAAATGTGTTAACCCCTAAGATTTTGGAGTAGATCTGTAGCTCAGGTTGGGGTGTCGAGTTTTGTTGGCTCGCCGAGCTGGTTTGTTGTTTTGCAGACGTTTCATTACTGTGCTTGGTAACATCCTCAGTGCAGCCTCCAACGAAGCGTTGGTGTGTTTTCCCGCCTGGTTTTCAAAGGAAGGAAACTAACAACAAGAGTACATGAACACCAACTGACTACAAAAAGACACGACTAATACTCACTCATCTCAATCCACATGGATAAGGAGAACCATGACTTCGACTGGGACAACACCAAGATCCTGGGACAGGCTAGGCAGAGACAGCACAAGAATTCCCGGAAGCATGGCACTCCACAAAGCAGGCTATTAATAAACACATTGAACTCGCCACCATATACGTTCCACAACAGAGGAAATCTGGAAGTGAGGTAATCCATCACACGGACCCCAGAGTTTAAAAACCAGGTGGGAAAACACACTGACGCTTCATCAGAGGCTGCACTGAGGATGTTACCAAGCACGGTAACGAAACGTCTGCAAAACAACAAATGGGCTTGGCGAGCCAACCAAACTCAACAGTTTTGGTCAATGTATTTAGCAGCTGGTTCTGAAGAAGGGACATTAAACTCAAGCCATTTTTATCTTTAAAGATACTATCAGACCTGCAGACGCTTCCCAGAAATTTCTGTTTTTCCTTGTTTTATAGCAATTGGTTTGTGCAGAAAACCTGGTCAACAAAAAAAAGTCAGCATCCGACACATCACTCCTGCAGATTTTAGAAAGCACCAAAGATATATCAAATAGCAAGAATAACCAGAAGCAGTTAAGCAGCAATGGGGCTGTTAATTAATGACTCCTTTAAATAGCGCAAGTGAGGAACAAGGAGAAGGACAAAGGGAAAACAGAGGAAACACAACCACATGTATAGACATTGCAACAGGATAATCTATAAATTGCTTAAATGGATAATCAACTAGAGATGATTATCTGTCATAATTGTTAATAACATGGTAGAATTGGAGGATTAGTGATATAAATTTGAAACAAAAAAAGATAAAGATGAGTAATAGAATGTGTTAGAACAGCTAAAAGAGGTACGGCTAAGGAAGAAATGAAAGCCAAATGAAAAACTGGCTTCACCAGCTTGGGGAACATGTAGAAGAAAATATCAGATTAATAGTCACAGATTATGCGTCTTTAAAGAAATGTGATTATTAGAAGAAAAATACATATAGAAGAGGGGAGCAGATGTGCATAGAAATAAAATCAAATTATAAACTGCCTATCCATTGTCTAATCTTGAGTGTTTTATTCAAAAGTGGTGATTATTTGCAAAGTGTTGTGATATTTTTAACAACAGGCAGGCTGAGTAAATAGGTCTCAATTCTACCTCAGTCAGGGATTTGAATCTCATGCTGTTGGCATTAATCTGATTGACAAGCTAACAGTCTAAGATAACAAGATAAATTCATATTCTATATCAAAGCATGTCATCTGATGCCCAAATTTTTTTTAAAAATTAACTACATGTCTACTTGTCTGGATTGAAACATGGCTCTAGATAAACACTGGATTTTATAACATTTTTTAAAATATATGACTTTATTAATTTAAACAATGAAGTTATTATTATTAATGTACCCAGCATCCACAGAAGAAATAACTTCATATTGAGTAAAGTAGAACTAGTGTAGTAGTGGTGTGTTTTTGCAATACAGATTTGATTGGCTGAAGGAGATAAGATTGTGTCTATGACCTAACAGTGCCAAGGGATTTCTGAGATGCCAATATTGTTGCCCACTTCGAGAAAGGAGATGCTATCATTTGTAGTAACAGTAGAGGTGGAGACCTGTTGTCTGTCACAGAGAAGGTGATCACAAAATTCTACCCAAATCACCTTTTCCAGTGGCTGAAGAGTTCCCACTCGAATCACAATGTAGAGAGGCATCAAAAGGCATGATAGACATGAGCTTTGCAGCACCACAAGTCCAAGAAAACATAGAGAGCAGCAGCAGCTTCTATACATGACCATTTTTGACCTCAAAAAGACCTTTGACTATGTCAACCCGTAGGGGCTGAGGGGCTAGATCATCAAAAATAGATCGTCACAGAAATTCATCAGCAATTTCTGCCTGCAGCACAACAGCATGCAAGTCTTGATCCTCATGAAGGGATCTGTCACAGACCAAGTGTGTGAGTTAAGCAAGGCAGTGTCATTGCACAAAGTTGCTTGTGGCTTGTGATTTGTATCCCACACACTTGGACACGGCATGAATTTCACACACAAGGTAAAATTATTACAGGTGTCTTCAACGTCTACTATCTAAGTGTCCGATTAATACAATGCCCTCTGAAGGGCCTCACATTGCTCATTGCAACAGCAATGAGGTCATTCTAGAGCTGTGCCGAACTTTGGTCAGGCTGTGGCTAGAGTACTGTGTGCAGCTCTGTTCACCACACTTTAGGAAGAATGTGATTGACTGGAGAGTATGCAAAGGAGATTCACCAGGATGTTGCCTGGAATGGAGAATTCCAGCTATGAAGAGAATCTGAATAGGCTCAGGTTGTTTTCTTTGGAACAGGGAAGGTTGAGGGGGAACCTGATAAGGGTGCATAAGATTTTTAGAGGCATGGACAGGATGAATAGACAGCATCTGTTCTGTTTAGTTGAAGGGTCAATAACAAGTGGGCATAACTTGAAAGTGAAAGGCAAGAGGTCTAGATGTGATTTGAGGAAAAATTATTTCCTCCAGAGGATGGTGGGGGTCTGGAATGCACTGACTAGGAGGGTAGTTGAGGTGAGACACCTCCCCACACTTTAACAAGTAATTGGATGAGCATTTGAAGTATCATAACATTCATATTGAGTAAAGTAGAACCAGTGTAGTAGTGGTGTGTTTTTGCAATACAGATTTGATTGGCTGAAGGGCCTATTTTGCACTGTATGATCCTTTATTGAGTTTCATGTCCTACAGAAAAAAAATCTGACCACATGATATACTTGCAACCATTTGACACTTCTAATAAACATTGACAATTCACATGAGTTCAGAAGACAATGCAGGTTGTGCTTGGCACAGTGAGTTGCCTGGCGATCAAGATGCCCCCTGAACCTCCTTATCTTTTTCTTCCTTGCGCTCCCTTGAGGCCATCAGTACTGCACTTCCACTCATTTCTCAAAATTGCCCCCTAATGCTTGGCTAGACAGTTTAGTCATGCCAACCATCACGCTGCATTGACCCACATTTGAAGTCAGTATGGTTATGACTGTTGATGACACCCCATCTCATGGCAATGGGGAGGCAATGGCCTAGTGTTATTACCACTAGAGTGTTAATCCAAATAATATTCTGGAAACCTGGGTTTGACTCCCACGGATGATAAATGATGGAATTTGAATTCAGCAAATATCAGGAACTAAGAGTCTAATGATGACCATGAAATCATTTCTGACAGTCTGGTTTGCCAATGCCTTTCATGGAAGCAAACGAACATCCTTACCTGGTCTGGCCTACACATGACTCCAGACCCACAACACTGTGTTTGACTCTTAATTGCCCTCTGGACAAATAAGGATGGAAATAAATGCTGGCCTAGCCAGTGACACCCACATCCTGAATGAACGAAATAAATCCTTCCCCAATGCACTTTCATCTCCTCTCCTTACATCTGCATCCCAGCAGGCTGCCTTCAATCCTCAGAAATGACTTCCTACCAAACCAATGGCCTCTGATGACGCCCTTGGTTTTCACTGAACTAATCCCTAAGACTGAACATGCTTCGTCTGACTGACTTGGAGGTACAACCTTGACTGATGTGGTCATCTATGGATCTCTGCACAGCTCCCTGACTGACATTCCTCATATCGCACTTAGTTTGCACAGGCACCTGGGGGACTGAACTGACCCACTCCCCAGGCTGCCATAATGTGTACCCAATTCTGACTGCCTGTGGTCCAAGTCTCTGGGTTGTAAAATCATAGAATCATAAAATTTCCCTACAGAATGGAAAGAGACCATGTGGCATCAACACTCTGAAGAGAATCCCACTCAAAGTCAGTCTCCTCCACCCTATCCGCATAACTACATCTACCAGGGTTAGCCCACCCAGCATGGCCAATCCATGTAACCTGCATATCTTTGGACTGGGAGAGGAGACTGGAGCACCAGGGAGAAACCCATGCAGACACGTAAAGAACATATAAACTCAACACAGACAGTCATCCAAGGCTTGAATCAAACACAGATGCCTGGTGCTATCAGGCAGCAGTGCCGACCACTGTGCTACCATGCCAAAAATGTTGCCCTTGACTGTCTGTGCTAGGTTCCCCTGACTGAAGGCTGTCTTCCATGACTCAACTGAGGACTACCCATTTTAGACATTAAGACATGAATATTTGGCCAAAGCACAAGGTGTATGGTTTTTCCACTAATTGCTCGCACATGCTGCAGATGTGACATTGATGCTGCATGGTGCTGTACTACAACATGTTCACCGCTTTGACTAATGACAATTGACAACCACAACAAGCTGCCCGGCTTTCTGCCTGCACTAAAAGGCAAGTTAATGCAGAAGGGCTGTGAACCTTTAAGCCTTGCTGAGAGAGAAAAGCACCAAAAGGTAAGACAAAGCAGAGATGCTGTGGCGATACAAGTAAGCTCAATGTAAGTGAATGCTAAGGGAGCAAGGGAAGGGTCTTGAAGTGCATCTTGATCAAATCCATGGGCTTCATGTTGTCCCTGCACACAAAGTGTTCTGACAGCAGCATTGCAATGGAACGTGCTGGTGCACTCCAAAATTCAGTATCAAAATGCAGAAGTGCGTTGTAATGTGCCATGATGAGGCAACGTGTTTGATGCCAGTGTCTGTGGATGGGAAGTGTAGGTGACTGCTGCCATAGAAATGCTGTTCAAGGCGGAGGTCTGGGGGAGCAAGCTGCGCTGTGGCATTGCCAAGTGTCTGCTCTGACTTTCATGTTGGGAATTGTTGCTGTCTAGTTTTTTTCCAGTGTGTGGGAGAATGAGAAAATAATTAGATAACTTTTGGAAATAATGAGACCTTAATACAAATAAATAAGCCCCTATTGTTTACTGACGAGATTCACATTTCATTGTTTTGAGCATGGTTGCAGAAACATTTTTTTTCCCAAAACCCATTACTACCAATCTCACCATATTTCCTGAAATGATTTTCTGATCCAGCATGGCATTTCCCACAGATAGTTCCAGAGCCAGAACATGGTTCTGATGTTTATCATTGTATCCAGTGTAGCTGAATTTCCACTGCCTTTAATTGTTGTGCTATTCAACCTCTCAAGTACATTGATTTTCTTCCAGTGGAATAAGAACTATCGCATGTTGCAATCATTACAAAAGCAAAGCCTCAAAAATATGAAGGGGGGGAGTTTGAAAAGTGCTAGCCTACTAATATGAAATGAGCAGAGAAGCTAAACAAAACCCCATCTGCTTTCTATTTCAAATATATAAGATCACATGGCACTATTTTAAAGAAAATCTGGGGGTATCTCCATGATGGAGGGCTCAGTTTGCTTAGTCGGCTCAACAGCTCTTTTGGATACAGAGTAACGCGAACAACATGGGCTTAAATCCCACACCAGCTGAGATTACCATGATGGAATCTCCTTCTCAATGTTTTGCCTCACCTGAGGCGTGGTAATCCTCAGGTTAAACTACCAACAGTTATCTCTCTCTGATGAGAGAGCACACGACGATCTGGTAGGATTATGGTAACATTTGTTCTTGGGATGTTGACCAATATTAATCTCTTAGCCAAGATAATTAAAACAGGACATTTGTTCATTATCACAGTACTGTTTATAGGATCTTACTGTGCAATTTGCCCACAGTGTTTTCTCCATTACAACATAATTTCACAAGTGCTTATTTGTTTATAAAGTGCTTTGGGATATCTGGAAGTCATGAACAGTCCTGAATAAGCACAAGTATTCCTTTCTTTACTATTTTAGTGAAGGTAGTGTATGTTTTTCAAAAATTATTCCACACTAATGATGAGTCCTTAACTCCTTCCTTACCTTCAGTAAGTTTGCACAGATTGGCAAGAGGGACCCATATAGAGTGAGCCTGAGTGAATATAGTGTTCACTGATGTGATGTGGGTAGATTTGAGAAACTACGAAGGAAAAATGATCATGATAGGCCTTATGGACAGGCCTCCTAGCAGTAGTCAGGATGTTGGAGTGAAAATATATCAGGAGATAGAAAAGGTGTGTAAGAACGGCAGAATTACAATAATCATGGGAGACTTCAATATTCAGGTAGACTGGAAATATAAGGATGGTTACAGATCTCAAAAAAGGAATTCTTGGAATATCTGAGATTTATTGGAGCAGTTTGTGGTAGAGTTCATGAGGCAACAGATAATTCTGGATTTATTAATGTGTAATGAGGTAGACATGATTAGGGAGCTGAAGGTGAAGGACCCCCAGGGAACTGTGACCATAATATGATAGTATTCAGCCTACAGTTTGAGAGACAGAAGATAGAATCAGACATGATAGCATTACAATTGAATAAATGTAATTACAAAGTCATGAAGAAGGAGCAGTCCAGAATTGCTTGGATGGGGAGCCTAGCATGGAAGATGATGGAGCAGCAATAGCAGGGTAATGCAGGAGACACACCAGTAATCCCAAGGAAGAAGAAATATGCTGTGGAGAGAATAAGGCAACCATGGCTGGCAAAGGAAGTTAGGGATAACAGAATAGCAAAAGAAAAAGCATACAATGTGGAGAAGATTAGTGGGGAAGCTTTAAAAACCAGTAGACGATAATTTAAAAAAGCAATGAGGTGAGAAAAGATGGAATATGGCAGTAGCCACTTTCAGTTCAGGGAAAGTTTATCAATTGGATGCAAAATTGGTTTGATAGTAGGAGACAGAGGGTGGTGATGGAGGGTTGTTTTTTGGACTGGAGGCCTATGACAAGCAATGTTCCATGGGGATCAGTATCGGGTCCACTTTTGTTTGTCATTTATACAAACAATTTGGATGCAAATATAGGAGGCATGGTTAGTCAGTTTGCAATTACACCAGAATTGGTGGTAAAGTGGCCAGTGGAGATGGTTATCTAAGATTACAAAGGGATCATGATCAATTGAGCCAATGGGCTGAGAAGTGGCCAATGGAATTTAATTTGAATAAATATGAGATATTGCATTTTGATAAAACAAACAAGGCCAGGACTCATACAATTAATGGTAGGGCCTTGGGTAGTGTTTTAGAACAGAGAGACCTCGGGGTGCAGGTGCATAATTCTTTGAAATTTGCTGTACAGGTAGGCTTCATTGCTCAGACCTTTCAGTATAAGATTTAGAACTTCAGGTTGAGGTTATGCTGGATGTTGGTGAGTCCAACTCTTGAGTACTGTGTGCAATTCCTGTGGCCCTCTTACAGGAAAGATATTATTAAATTGGAGATGATACAGAAAAGATTTAACAAAATGTTGCCAGGAATGGAGGGTTTGAGTTACAAGGAGAGGCTGGATAGGCTGGCAGTTTTTACAGAGGAGCATAGAAGGTTAAGGGGTGACTTTATAGAAGTTTATAAAATCATGAGGGGCAGAGATAAGGTCAATAACAAGGGCCTTTTTGCCTGCATGAATGAATACAAAACTAGGGGGCATATTTTTAAGCTGAGAGGAGAAGGACATGAGGGGCAAGCCTTTTACACAGAGAGTGGTTCATGTGTAGAATGAACTGCCAGAGGAAGAGGTGGATACAGGTACGGTCACAACATTTGAAAGACATTTGGATAAGTACATGAATAGGAAAAGTTTGGAGCCATATGGGCCAAAGACGAGAAAGTGGAACTAGTTTTGTTTGGGAACGTGGTCAGTGTGGACTAGTTGGACCAAGGAATATATTTCCATGCTTTATGGCATAATGACAAATATAAAAGAAGATTGCAAGAGTTTTATTTTAACCATCTAAAAGGTAAAAGAGAAGCAAGAGTGGACATTGGATCACTGGATTATGAGTCTGAAGAAGTAATAATGGGGAACAAAGAAATAGTGGAGGAACTGAACAGATACTTTGCAGCAGTTTTCACACTGGAAGAAGCCAGCAACATACTAGAGATTCAAGACATTCCAATTGCAGAGGTAAATGGTCATCACTAAGGAAAGCTGAAAGGTCTGAAGGCAGAGAAATTACCTACACCAGATGGGCTACACAATGGGATTCTCAAGGCAATAGCCAAGGAAATTGAAGATGCTTTGGATGATCTTTCAGGAATCACTGAAGTCAGGGAGTGTCCCAGAGGACTACAAAATCGTTAATTTAAGCTCCCCTGTTTAAGAAGCGATGGAGGCAGAAGACAGGAAGGTATAGGCCTGTTAGCTTGACCTTGGTGACTGGTAGGATTTTAGAGGCCAATATTAATGATGAGATTGTGAAGAACTTGGAAGTACATTGTAATACAGGCCACAGTTATCGAGGGGTGGTCATGCGTAATAAATCTGAAAGAATTCTTTGAGAAGATAATGTGTAAGCTGCACAATGGACGTGATCTGTTTGGCCTTTCCAGAAGGCCTTTAACTGGTGTCACACAGCCCATGGCGTCAAGGCAAGAGACTGGCATGAATAGAAGATTGGCTGACTGGCAGAAGACAGAGAGTAGGTATGAGGGAGACTTTTTCAGGATGGCAGCTGGTAATTATTGGAGCTCTGTAGGGTCAGTGTTGGGACCATAACTATTCATATTATACATTAACAATTTGGACAAAAGAACTTGTTGCTATGTTTGCAGATGACACAAAGATAGGTGGAGGGACAGTTTTTGTTGAGGAAGCAGAGAGGCTGTGGAAGGACTTGGACAGGCTTGAAAAGTGGGCAAAGATGTGGCAGACAGATTACAATGGACAAAGTGTGAATTATACATTTTAGTAGGAAGAATAGAGGCATAGACTATTTTCTCAATGGCGAAAGGTTTCAGAAGTCTGAATCACAAAACGACTTAGATGTCTTAGTTCCGAATTCTCTTAAGGTTACCACGCAGATTCAATTGACAACTCAGGGCAAATGTAATGTTAGCATTCATTTCAAGACAGCTGGAATACAAGAGCAGAGATGTACTGCTGAGGCTGGCTAAGGCTCGGGTCAGACTACATCTGGAATATTGTAAGCAATTACAGC
The DNA here is from genome assembly GCF_030684315.1 of Stegostoma tigrinum. NCBI lineage: Eukaryota > Metazoa > Chordata > Chondrichthyes > Orectolobiformes > Stegostomatidae > Stegostoma > Stegostoma tigrinum. The sequence goes on from NC_081354.1 coordinate 32,616,094, forward strand.
CCTAATAGCTAAGGAAAGATGCGCTGACATTGGAGGGAGGCCAAAGGAAGCATACTAGAGTTATCCTGAGGGTGAAGAGATTGTCATATGAGGAGCAGTTCCGGACTCTGGGTCTGTACTCAATGGAGTTTAGAAGGATGAAGGAAAATCTGGCTGAAACTTACAAAAACTGAAAGGCCTGGATGGAGTGAATGTGGAGATGATGTTTCTACTAGGAGCCTCAGGGTGAAGGGATGATCCTTTAGAATTGAGATGGGGAGGAGTTTTATAAGCTGCAGGGTGGTCAATCTGTGAACTAATGGCCAAAGAGAGCTGTGGAGACCAAGTTATTGAGGTTTTGAGGTAGGTTCTTGATTAGTAAGGGGATCAACGGTTTTGGGGAGAAGTTGGGAGATCGGGGTTGAAAAACAATTGCAGCCTTGACTGCATGATGAAGCAGACTTGATAAGCCAAATGGTACAATTCGTCTCCTATATCTTATGATCTGAACATCAAATAATCTTTACACTGGGTTGTTACTAGATGACAGATTCAACATTAACGCAAAGTTATAAGAATTTTTTTTTCTAAAATCCAGTGCTCTTTATATCAGTGAGATCCAAGAATGAAATGAACCACATGCTCATTTTAAAGAGCTGGTATGAAGTACTGCTTTCATGTTTAAATAATGAGCTGTTGAATTTTGACACATATTCTCAGTTTTCCTCCCACCTTGCTGTTCTAGCATATTCATTACTTGATTAAGTTACTCCATAATTATGTAGCATTGTGGTTATAGTCACTAAATGGTGATAAATCAGATACTATATTATTGTTCAAAATATAAGTCGGAGATTAAAATGTTATTTGATATAATACTTCCTGATATGATTCTTTATTAGTGTTATTTTTGCATGCAGCTGATTGCTTCATGTGGGATTTTAAAAGAGGTAGAGATTAGAAAAATTCAGATGTGGAATTCATAGAATGCCTTTGGAATTGTTTCTTAGGACTACATATCTGGACCTAACCATAATCAAAACTGTATTAGACCTGGTATTGTTCAATGAGCCGGGATTAATTAATAAACCCATCATGAAGGCATCTCTAGGCAACATCAATCATAGTATGATTGTATTTTACATCTACTTTGAAAAAAAATGGTTCCAAGACGGGAACTTCAGACTTAATTAAGGGTAGTAATAAAGGAGTAAATGCAAAGCTAGCTGAAGTGAGCTGGCAAGTTGATCGAAGGCTACATTAATAGAGATGCAGTCACAGACATTTAATAGGTTTGTTTTCATTTTATGAATTTACTACTTATTATTTAAAATATTTAGTATAGTTTATTTGATAAACACAGAACAGAAATCATTTCAGTGAGAAACCAATCTAGAAAAGTAAAAATAGGTTGGTGGTAACTTGGGCTTGGTTGTGAAAAGTCCCAGGATGCCTTTCTAGATGGCAAAAGCAACTGAAATTTTGCTCCCCAGTTCTGCACATCAAGATATAATTCTCGCTAGGCGGTGGCAAAATTCCTATTAACGGGGAGTATTGTTAACAGCCTTACTGACGGCACAAGTCACCTCATTAATAAAGTGTGGAGCTAGATGAACACAGCAGGCCCGTCTAGGCCCGAAACGTCAGCTTTTGTGCCCCTAAGATGCTGCTTGGTCTACTGTGTTCATCCAGCTCCACACTTTGTTATCTCGGATTCTGCAGCATCTGCAGTTCACATTATCCCTTCTCAGGGCTACTTGCTTGTTATCTTAGCACTCATTCATTTAACAATTAACTTAGTGTTTAGCACAGACTCAGAACTAGGTTGCTTATCATACTTGTCAGTAGTGATTTGTCCATGGGGTGGATATCTTGCTGTACAGCATTGTGATATGTCAATTTCATACCAATAACATGTACTAGTTGCCTATTCAGCAAATACATTGTAAGATTCTTCGCCAAATGGCCATGTCTGAACTTACGTTGGAGACAGTTGTCTTTCAAGTTAAGAGGAACTATTTTCAGTCAGGAGTGCTGGAACTGTTAGTCAAGAACAGATTTTACACACAGTGCAGGAGGATGACTGTGATCAGTCATGCATTTGAGATAGTCATGGATAGCAGATATGTCTAACTCTAGACCGGGAAGTGGGTCATAGTGGGTTCTGTAGAGCTGCTGCAAACAGAGGAATAGCTTACCTTTATCTGGGAGCTGTAGGAGAGTGGTCAGCAGTTGAGTCAGTTGTTCCATAGGCTATCAATCAAAGTTGGTCAAGCGGTTGGAGAGCAGTCAATCCTAGAGGTCCATACTTTGGAGGAGTAGTGTCAATGGGTGCTAGGGAAAGGGTGCTATATGGTGATAGGGGTGTAGCTGCATCCAAATTTGTGGACAGATGTCCAGAGGCATTCACTGAGGTGGGGACAAGGACAGTAAAAGATTGATTTCAGATTATGTGCAGGGAAAGCAATACAGAATGAAAGAGGATGGAAGACTACAGGAGGGAGGCTGTTAGCAGTGACAACTACTGAAGCCTGTATAATAGGCGTGGGGAGAGGGTGGAGTGTACAGGACAAAAGTGGACATTATCAAAACTGTAATATCAGGACCCAGAGGACAAAGAGGAAAGTCAGAGGTTGAGTGTTAAATGGCGTGTGTCTATACTGGGGTGCATGGGGTGTGGAATTAGTGAAAATAGGCAATCCTTGGAAATGTAATGCAATGTTCAAATTTGACTAAAGGTCCAAAAGGTTTTCTTGTACATATAGTTCCAGTGGTGAACAAAGTTTATTATCTGACAAGACATTTATAACTGAATGAATCTCAAGGTTTAGATCATCAGTGATGATGTCAGCTATTTCAATGTTCAAATGTTAATGTCATTGAATTAAAGTGTTTCAATCTATGGTGCTCCCACCTTTCTAATGCCATAAAGAAAGTTACACAAACAATCAAAGTCTCCCCGCCACCTCCTTCTGGAGTGTGCCTATGCGCAGGAGGTCTGGAGGGGGATGCAGTGGTATTTGTTGAGGTTCGTCCCGAGCAGCTTTATGACACGGGACTCCATGCTCCACAGGCTGTTTCCCGGGACGCACACCGAGACCAAGATCAACTGCGCCTGGAGGACCATCAATGCGGTGAAAGACGCTCTTTGGCCTGCCCGCAACTTGCTGGTCTGCCAGCTGAAAGAACTGACCCCGACTGAATGTTGCAGACTGGCGCACTCCAAGGTCCAGGACTACGTGCTGAGGGACGCGCTAAAGCTTGGGGCAGCCGCCACCAAGGCGCGGTGGGGAAAGTCCACCGTATGAGACCCCCTCGGCCAGAATGTAATGGGGGCTGCATTCGGTAACTGGGCCCTGCTGGCGCCTTCCCCAACTGGTCAGGGAGCCAACGGGGACTGTGCGGGGAGATGACCACCGGGGTTTTTCTTTTTTTTTGCTTTTTTTTAGTTGATGTACGTAGCCCCAGGGTAACCCGGAGCGGCTAGCATGACTGGGTAGGTGTGTAAATATGTTTATTTTTTGTGTGTTGTACGAATAAAATATATATATTTTTAAATACAAAAATCAAACACTTCCCGCTGAGTAAATCTTCTGTTCAGGCTGGCTGTTGCTGGATCAACAAATGAAAAAAAAGGAATCTCACTTCAACCTGCCCTATGATTTTCAGTGACATTTTGACATTCAGATTGAAACATCACTTTCTTTCTTTGAATTCCTACTGTTATCTCCACATCTATCCGATCTGCAAATCGCAAGTGGAAGTATGAGCTGATGCATACTTGTTTTTTCCGAAAATTCTGTGGACCACTGAAGCACTGGATGAATCTAATTCTTAAGGCTATATCACCCTGTCCTTTTTCTGAACTGTCTAACTGACAAAGCTTCAAAATCATCATTCACTTCATTGCGTGTGTGGTACTTCAATGCTTTTACAACAGCATTCCTTAATGGGCCAGTGGTGAACATAAGTACTGACAGAAGAGCTGGGAAGTCATTTTGTGATGATCAGTAAAAGAAATATGAAAATGTTTTGAAAGTGAACGCTTTGACGGTGCCAAATTTATGTCCATATGCAGGAAAAGCCTTCTCAAAATTATAAGGTGTGGAAAAATGGCAATTATGAAGGTACTTCCAATTATAAAGTCAGTTTTTGTTGCCAAGTGCAAATTTCTGATGAGGAAATTTGAAAATTTAATTTTCTCACCCTGGTACATCTGGATCTGTTGCTGCTCAGGGAAATATTCCAAGTGAAATTAAACTCATTAGTCACATCTCCCTGGGGTAACACACTTGAAATCAAATCCTGGGCCTGTCACCAAATTTAAAGGTTTTATAAAAATGCACAAAATTCCTCAATTTACCTACCTTTTAGACTGACTTGATATAAAACATAGACAAGATTTCTGTACTTATCAAGAACGGTTTTTATTTCAAATAAATAGTCTCACCTACATATAACCAACTACGAGCCATTGACATATAAATCTGCCAAGTAAAATTCTAAATGTATTTAACTCTAAAAAACCTGTTTGTACAGCAAAGCAAAGGACAGCACCTTCCTTTCCAAAGGGCCAATGACAACTGGCCTGCACATTCACACCCATAAGCTGGTCAGCTACCTGCAAGCCATTAACATAATTGTTGGCAGGCAGAAGGTCTTTGCCATTGATAACTGTTCATCACGCCACATACCAACCCAAACTGCACAGCAATCAGCTACGGTTCAGCCAAATTGTCAGAAAGTAACATTTCTTGACCAAACTCAAATCCAACAGGGGGCCCAAGCAGATGCCAGAAGATGAACAATCAAGACCTCTGTGACTCTACTTGGGAGATTTTGCTTGAACAGACTGCTAGTCAGGATCATATTAGTGCAGAATTTTTCCAGCAATATGTTACAAGATTTGGAATCTATCATTTGCCACATGGATGATGTGTGCGTATATGGGGAGATGATCAAAGAGCACAAACAGATTGTCCACACAGTTTTAAAACACCTGCAGGCTTACTCTCAACCATTTGCTCTCAATGAAAAGTGTGAGTTTTCTGAGGAATGTTGTTGCTTTGGGGGTACAATGTTGAAAGAAGGATTAAGGTTGGACTTATCAAAAAAAACAAGATTGTTAAAGAATTTCCCACTGCAAAATCAGATCACCTGCAAAGATTTCTAGGCATGATGTAGTAGTTGATGAAATAATGACTGAACCCTTCAGGTAATTACTTGAGAAGATGAAGAATGGTGCTGGGATTAACATCAGAAGATTTTTTCCAAAAGATCATGGAAATGCTGGCATTCATGCATGTCTTGATGCACCACAGTCTAACTTTTCCAACTATCATAGCTTTGAATTCTTCAGCACGTTGAGGAAAAGATGTGTTGGGAACCAGTATATCACTGTCAGATATGGTGACATACTATGGACTTATAGAAAAGGAGGAACTCATAATTACACAACAGGTTATCAGATTACGTTCTTAGCTTGAAAATTTCATGGAGACAGGTCATAAGACATTGCTCACATTCAGATGAGAAAGATTTCGCAAAGTGGCCTCCACAGATACAAGTTCCAATTCTACCTTATGAGATCTGCAAACTAGCCAATGTAATCTGTATCTAATTGTGTCATAAATTAAGCCACTTCTTGTTAAAACAAGTGCTTCTTCTGATTAAAGTCACTAGTGGTTCATCCTTGGCCAGTGTTAATTGAATATGTAATTAGCCCCAGTGTAGAAAGGGGGATTGGCATCTTGTGGTGTAGTGATTGTGTCTCGACATCTGAGCCAGGAAGCCTGGGTTCAAGTCCTAACTACTCCAGAGGTGTGTGATATCTTCTCTGAACAGATTGAAATGGTGATTTTAACCCTTTATTCCCCCTTTAGATCAGACAAGGCATAGGTTTCCTTGTTTAAACATTTGTTCATGTATGTATGTAAAATGTACACATTATAGATGGTATAAAACTCAAACTTGTTACAAAATTAATGAGGTTATACCATTTCTACTAAGAATATGGTTCCAATCAACTATTTCTACAAATAATAATTGGCAAGGAAAACCAAAAGAACTGCGGATGCTGTAAATCAGTTTTGAGGAAGGGTCACCGGTTCCAAAATGTTAATTCTGTTTTCTCCTTCACAGATGCTATCAGACCTGCTGAGCTTTTCCAGCAACTTTGATTTTCTTCATAATTTGCAATGAAATTTGCTTAACATATTTCTATCTAGTGTACATGTAGACTACATTCCAGGTCAGTACTTGTGAATAATTTATCCAATCAAATTCAGCTATGACATGTTGATGATGCCAATCACAGTCACCACACGAGCTATCAGAATCAATTTCTTCAAAGTAGATCTCACAATCTTCAAAAACAGCTTGGCCATTTCACCGTTTCTTTCCTGAGTGCCTTGAAAAGAAGCTATTTGGTTCTGCATATCACAACATTTTTACACCTTCCAACCTTAAGCACATACTTGTGGTTGTCAGAAAACCTATACTCCCTCTTTTACCCCTTTCAAGGTTAATCAAAAATATCTAGAAAGGAGATTTGGTGGCAATCTTCTCCCCTAAACATTATCAGAGAGTTATTGGTTTTGCAGCATATATGGCAGGTATATCTAATAAATCCACATTTTCATCAGGCTGACAAATTTGCCTTGCTAACAAAATAATTCTCAGGCTCTAAAGGTCTGAAGAATATGTTTGCCAGATCAAATGGAATTGTTGATGATCACACTCTGAACGCAACACCTGTGTGCTTGGGCTTAATCAATGGTCACTTAGAACAGTTCATTTTGTGATTCCCCTCTCTTTTTCATGTTGATAATTTCCCTGCTGCTGCTTGCCATTTTTTTTCTCAAATGGCCATTAAAGCAGCCTGTCAAAGACTTACTTTAATACCCGGGAGGGCCAGCTTATTATTGATTTCTCAGGCCAATGTTGCAGCCAACAATTGTAAAGTCCTATGTGGGAACATGCAAATTATGTTGTGAATAACAGTGAATTAAATAGCAACTTTGCAAATACAAAAACACACTTAAACACAGTATGCACAGAAACAACTAGGTTCTTGAGGTAGCCAATGAACTTCAAATTACAGAGATTTTTATCTTTTTGTACTTGACCCCATTTGCACTAACTCCACTAATTTCTGTTGGTTAATGATAAAAATGTGAAGCACTTCATATCGGATCTTTTCTGTTGTTTACCTTTGGAATTCTTGTCAAGTGCCAGCATGCTCCTATCTATTTGGCCACTTCTATAAGTAAATAAGACAAGGTAGGAAAGATGAGTTCTCCGTTTCATAGGTTCCTATGTTCAGTTTTACTCTTAATGCTTCACTGGATTTAAGCTATAGTTTATCCCTGGAACAGAGAAGTGTTTGATATCTGCAGTCAAAACACTTTGATACATTCAGGTATGGAAAGGAAAAGTGAACCCCCCAATCCCCTCCCACCACCCTTGAGCTTAGTAGGTGGCTTAAGATCAAGGATAATTTTACCTTAGCAACTCAAATTCAATCTTCCGTGGATTACTACTGCTTTAGTTTTGTTCAGATCTGCACACAGGCATGACCAGGTTTTCAAAGATTTAGATATCACATTTCCTAACAGCTGTAATTTCCATGGTACACTAACAGCTGAAAAGATTTGCTTCTTAATTGGAAGACAGCATTGAGTATCACTATTATATGGCAACAACTATTTCCTTTCCATCTTTCAGCTATTGACTAAAATCAATATTTTCTAGTGATAATATATTTGTACACCATAATAAACATTGAAATTGGCTCCAATCATGGGTAAGCTGAATGATTTTCAAAACGTTAGCTCAGTGAAGGCAAATTTTTGGAACTTAAAACTCCAGATCATTTCTTTTTCCAGGTTTAATCTTCAGGTGCAACATTTTGTCTTTAAAATCAAAGAAGCCAATTCCTTGTTTTGAGGAGAAGGTTTGGTTTCTTCTAAATGTGTCCTAACATTAATTAATAATGATGCACAGCATTTTCTTGACAACTACAACTATCAACAATAAGAATTGTAAGAGAAACTCAGCAATAATTCATGCCCGATCATTGCTGAAATGAGTGGCACTAATAGAACATAGAATATAGAATATAGAACATAAAACAATATAGCACAGAACAGGCCCTTTGCCCCTCGATGTTGCGCCAACCTGTGAACTAATCTAAGCCCAACCCCTACACTATCCCATCATTACTGAATACTGTTGCAGAATAATCATTTCCGTCTAAAATTTTGATGATGCAGTGATTAAAAACTAATAGGAACCAAACAGTTCATCACAAATGGCCATTTAATTGATATTAATGACTCAGTTTAGAATAGTACAATGACATGTTTGAAAAACATTCTGATGCTGAAATGGCAATCAATTATGTCGACAGCATGAAGACCATCAAATGCAGACGCTTCGTCAATTTTTCAAATGGTGCATGCTTATATTAATTAATGAGATCCTGCTTATGTTCAAATGTTGATGATGCCAATCACAGTCACCACACGAGCTATCAGAATCAATTTCTTCAAAGTAGATCTCACAATCTTCAAAAACAGCTTGGCCATTTCACCGTTTCTTTCTTGAGTGCCTTGAAAAGAAGCTATTTGGTTCTGCATATCCACAAAATTACGTTTTTAAATGGAATGAGCGAGGATATTTCTGGGATATTTTAGGTGCTTTAGCTTTGTTCAATTCACCTCATTCCTGAAAGTGATTCCTATTCTCATTGCCAATTCTTCAAAAGTATATCCACTTGTCAAGAGATCCTTAAGTTTGATGGTGTTTGCAAAACAATGAACAGCTAAAAATGAAAAAATGCTATAAACATTCAACAGGTCGGGCTGCTTGTGTGAAGCGACAGATTGAGTAGGGAGAGTCTTATCCTTACACTTCCAGAACAAAGCCATCCTGGATTGAGTGGAATGTAAGCGTATTAAAAATCTTAATCCCAATTTCAAACCCCCATCCCTAGCTGTGATTGAAATACTTTTCTACTCCCAGGAGGCAGGATTGTAATTAAAATATGTAAGATGGCATTTTTATGCATAATGTTAAAATCTATCGCTGGATTGTAGGGATTCTTGAGCCCCGTGGAGGCTACATCGAGACAAAGGCAGTCAAATACAGGAGCTAAGTGCTAAATCCAAGATCAGATATTCAATCTATCCTTCTAAACTGTCCTAGCATTCCTCCCTTCAATCAGAGCCCACCATCCCCACCCATACCAAGCACAACTAGCAAACCTCCCTCACTGCATTAGAGGCCTCTGAGACACATGCAATGCCCTTCAAACCCCGACTGATGTCTGATGCTTCTCTCTCAATGGGGCCTCTAATTTCCATGTAGATATTCAACTTATGGTACTGAGTAAGGCTGGAATATGCACCTCTGATGTTACATATTGAAAGAGGCCGTTAGATCTGCCCAGACAAGAGGGACCAAGAAAGGCCCAATAGGATAGCTGGCAGCTATCAAACACATCAGGAGAGCTGGATACTGTTGGTGTAGGCAGCAGAGGGCAGCTTCAAATGAAGACACATTCTGAAATGCTGAAAACCTTGCAGAGTGCATATTTCCATGGATATCAGATTATCATCGTGAATGGACAACCCCTTCACTTGCAGGCCAGGGAGTTCATGCTGGAGTGAGTGTGGCTTTGGAAATCTGAAGCACAAAGGGGCTAAGGACTTATAGTTCAGGATTCTGTTAAGGTTAACTTGTAAGTTCAGTTGGCAGTTAAAAGGGCAAATGCAATGGTTGCGCTCATTTTGAGAGGTTTAGAATACAGGAGTAGAGATCTACTGTGGAGGCTGTATAAGGCTCTGGTCAGACTGCATATGGAATATTGTAGAAGTTTTGGCCCCTATATCTCAGGAAAGGTGTGCTGGTGTTGGAGGGGATCTAGAGGAAGTTTACAAGAATGATCCCGGGGATGAAGAACTTGTCATATGAGGAGTGATTGAGGACTCTGGATCTGTACTTGATAGAGTTTAGAAGGATGAGTGAGAATCTGATTGAAACTTACAGAATGCATTGAGTGGATGTGGGTAAGATGTTTCCACCAGCAGGAGAGACTACAACCTGAGTGCACAGCCTCAGAGTGAAGGAATGACCCTTTAGAACTGAGATAAGCTTCTTCAGCTGGAGGATAGTTACTCTGTAACCTGTTGCCGCAGAAGGCTGTGGAAGCCAAGTCATTGAGTATTTAGGACAGAGATAGATAGATTCTAAATTAGTAAGGGGATCAAGAGTTATGGGGAGAAGATAGGAGAATGAATTTATGAAACATATCAGCCTTGATCGACTGGCAAAGCAGATTTGATGGGCTGAATGGTCTTATGGTCTCAGGGCCTCTATATTAGTGATGGTGTGGGAGGGCCATCCACAAGCAGAGATAGAGTTCCCATCCAATGTCCTCTTGCCCATGTAAATGCCTTCTGCCACAATCTCACATGACGGGAGTTTGTGAAATTTCATGACATGCTTTTGGATTATTGACTGATATCAAGCTTGTCCATTAGCATTTGCACCCACTCTAAGTTTCACACACTCACTGTTGTATTCCAGTTTTAGCAGTTTTAATTGCACAGCTCCTCTAACTTCTTGCCTAAGTCTTGTTTGCTTGTTCAGATGATATCTGGGCAAGATTTGTTCCACTGTTCGGTCAAGGAATGCAGCTTGCACTTGTGAATTCCCCCCTTCAGGGGACGGTCTATTTTATCATTTCTTATCTTTTCAGACTTATAATTGGAGAGTTACATTCCTTCACCCACTATTTTCTGATTATTATTTTTGATGAATCTGCAACCTTATGCATTACTTTAAATTAAGCAGAAAGAACAATTGCACAATTTTCCAATTTTCATCTCCTGAAATTTTGGAAAAGTAACACAATTTGTCCAGTTTCTTTCAGACAGCTCACTACGTGTGAGTTTTATAAAACTCCACAATAAGTTTATGAAATTTCTGCGTACCACAAACACACAAATGCATTGAGCTCTGGCAAGATACAACTTCGTAAATACTGGAAACATGAACATAAGAACATAAGACAAATGAGATATAAGCCATAAAGCTCCTCTTGCCTGCCTTTTCATTCAATAACATCTTGAGTGAACCTTTATATCAAGGTCATCCAATCATTTCGGTGAGGAGTTACACTTCAATTGTTTTTCTCACCGAAGGGGTTGCTGCAGAAATTTCAGAAAGACACGACTCGGCACAAAACTGTATGTAAATGTCAAAGCATCGGTATGAAAATGATAAATCGATAGAATATAGAACGATATAGCACAGGAAAGGGCCCTTCGGCCCACAATGTTATGCCGAACATGATGCCAAATGATACTAAATCCTTCCAGCTGACCTTGGTCCATATCCCTCCATTCCTTGCATATTCATATGCTTATCCAAAAGCCCCTTAAATGCCCTTATTGTATTTGCCTTCACCACCACCCCTGGCAGCATGGTCCAGACACCCACCATTCTCCATGTCAAAAACTTGCCCTTCATGTCTCCTTTGAAGATTTCCCCTCTCACCTTAAATGGATGCCCCCAGCATTGGACATTTCAATCCTGGGGAAAAAAGTTCTGACTATCAACCTTATCTATGCATCTCATAATTTTATAGTCTTCTATCAAGTATACCCTCAGCCTCTGCTTCTCCAAAGAAAAAAGCCATGAGTTTTTCTAGAATTTTCATATCATTCTTTCCCTCAAATGCAGGCAGCATCCAGATTTTAATTTTTTATTAAAATGTGCCAACAAGATGAGGTAATTAATAAAATCATTTTGCTTTTTCACTCCAGAAGCAAAGCTAGAGAGAGATAAACAAGGCCCCAAGACCTGATAACCAGGAAAAAAATATACAGCTAAGGCTTTGAAATCTCAGTAACAGTGGCCTGCATTACCATCTGGTGGTATACACTCCATGCTAGCCTCAGTCTGGTTTACACACAGAAGGGGTTTAGAAGCAGGTGGCTAGTTCTGTTTCAGTTTGCTTGTGGATAGATTTTTGGAAAGATAAGGGGGCAGGCAAAGGTATGGTTCATTCTCAGGGTTGCTCCCTTAGTCTCTCCCTTCCTCACTTTCCCGGATTCCTATTTGAGTTCTCTCACAGACTTACTCCCTCAGCCTCCATCCCTATCTCACAAACTCAAACCATCAAAGCCATTCATTCACTCACAAAATTCATCCCTCGATCTCACTGAGCTGATGAAACTTGATTGTTTTTGCTGACTTCTGGATGGGCATTAAGGTATGAAGTGGTGCTGTCTCTGTGCGTGCTCTTTGCCCCCACAGTAGACTTGGCCCATGGGTACATGCTGTTGCTGCCCTTAGCCTTCTTCACAGCTTCTTGTGACCTTGTGCTCCTTTAGAGGTCTATACCTGTCTGGAAAGGTAAGCGTGAGATGGTGCAGACAATAATGGAAACAGAATAGAGCCTGTGGAAACAACGGAGAAGTCACACACTTTCACTATTTGCTGCCACCGTCAGCCAGTGCGGGAGAGAGATGGCCCTGAGCAGACAAGCAGCAAATTTCATGTGTTATGGACAAGGCCTGGCTGGCTCCATTCACAGTGTCCGCAGGCCAAGCCTGCTTTGTATCAACCCCTCTTTCCCGACCCTTCTCCATTTCCTCAGTTTCAAATACATTACTCATTTCAGTCTCAAACATATTCCTAACCATTTAAAGCCTCCTGACCTAGAAAATTCTAAAGCAACACGCTGTCTAAGAGTGAAGAAATTTCTCTTCATTTCCAGTCTTAAATAGCTGATCCTGAAGGTGATGACCTCTATTCCTATACTCTCCTGCCAAGGGAAGAATCTCACAATGTGCATTGTGTCAAGACAGCTATGATTTTAACATATTTTCTCAAAATAACCCTTCATTCTTCATAACTTCATTGAGTATAGGTTTGTTCTATTCAACCTCTTCTTACAGGCGAGCCCTCTTGACCCAGGAATCAATCTAGTTAATGTTTATTACACCATCATTAAACAAAGTGTACCCTTAATTGAAGAGATCAAAACTGTACACATCACTCCAGGTGTACTCTCAAATAAGCCACATGTAGTTACAATAAAACTTCTTCACTCTTTAGTCCTGACCTCCTTTCAAGAAAGTTGAACATACCATTTGATCTCTAATTACTTGCCATACCTTAACAATTAATAATTCGCAATCTTCTCAGCCATTCATCACTTCGTTAAACTACACAGGCAGGTGCAGGAACATCAGACAGGTTTGTCAGAGACAACAAATGTTCTCAGTACTGTGTTGGCTCTGGTATGCATGTCCCTGACTACCTCTGTGGACAGGTTATTGATTGCTGTGAAGATCCAGGTCAAACAAGACGCTGAGAGTTTACCCATTATGTGCACAGGCCTGCACAGCATTGCTTCAACCATGGGTGCTCAGTAATGATGACAAGGCAAGAGTGTGATGAAGGATATTGACTTCACTCCTTGGCTTCTTCTTCTCTGGGAGACAGAATGGTGCTGGTAAGTATTCACCAGAGTGATACGCAGGTACCCAGGCAGCATCTTCTCAGGACACTCCAGATGTACTGGCTCTTCTACCTCACCCCTGCTTGTGATCTCAAACCTTGCAGAGTCCAAGTCAGGGAGAGTGAGTCTGCAACTACGGAGGAGACTTTCAGCAGGTCTGGGCCCGCTAGGAACAAAAGTGCAAGGGGATGATTTCCAAGCCTTCTCATTTCAAAGGCCAACCAACACAGCAGGCTCTCTTTTACTGCAGCTATGGAAGTCAGGCCTGAACTTAAATGCAATAGCAGTAAGGAAGAATAAATATATTGAAGGGACACAGGTGCCATGAGTGCAATATCATTGGAATAATGTCTCATTTTTGCTGATATATTTTCACATGCACTGAATGATTTATTGTCACTTGTATTTCATGGAAAATACAGTGAAAAGTTTCAACTGTTGTCACACTGTAACATCATTTTGAAAACATAAAAATAAAAATAAAGCAATATAACTGAAAGACAGCCCTTCTTTGTTCTTTATCCACTCGCCAACAGAAACCATTGCCACGTTGCCTTGCCAACAGGATTCCTGTTCTACCGTTTTAGCCACAAACTTGCCCCCAGAGCCAATCACCACACCACCAATGCCAGAAACCCAATAAGGACTCACAACGCTACTGCTGATGAAGCCACCACTTAGCTGTCACCACAATAGTCCCCCTCCAAGCTCACCACAACACTCCCTATGCAACAGATGACTCACTGCCACCCCTGCTGCCAGGAGCAACAACTCAGGCCCACAGCACTGTGCTGCTAAAGCCAACTCTGAAGCTGCTGCCGCCAATAGTCTCACTCCAGACCCTGTGGAAACCACCTTCCTCCAATGTCTCCATCGAGAAGAAAATGGAGATGAAGATGAAAGAGAGAGACAGTGAAAGAAAGAACAGAAGGGGGGAGAAAAAGAATGTGGACGACCTGGTGAGCAGGACAGAGTGAGCTCAAGAGCTCAAAGGCTGCCTATCCTGCTGCCAGAATCTTGCATTCTTTTAAAATCTGTAAAAACGTCTGCTGTAGTGTCATTTTCATTGTTGCACCTGGTTGAGTCACTTCAATGTGAGAGATGAAAAGTCTCTTTCAGCTCCCAAGAATGAATGAAGTTGCAATCAACAAGTATTGCTCATCTAACATAAGTATGCTGTAAAGTGATTATATGTTATATTTTGGGATTTGAATTTCAAAACAGAGGCTACTAGATGCAGGTCATTTCTTGGAGGTAATTTGTAAAAATCAGCCAGAAAGTCATTTGGAACAGTGATGCAAGTGTAACAATTCCAATAAATCACACGACTGCAGTCAAGAGGCAGGCAGCACTTCTCTGGTGTTAGTGGATTGAATGACGATGGTGTAGAGATTGAGATTGGAGGCAAGTTCCTCTGGATTTGAGTATCTGTAAAAGAAGAGTACTGGGAAATAGGTTGAAACTTAGTGTTCCTGTTTTTGTTAGGCTATTTCTAACTATCTTATATGTACAGCTTTGTTTGATTATTTTTCCTTTCTTTTGTACAATATACTTGCGTTCTTCTGTTTAGGAAAGATCTGCTGCCCTTAAGCATGAGTTCCAGCAGTTCATGGACATTCTTTAAGAGGGTTAACCTCAGCAGATATACAGCTGGGGCTATGGCCCTTGAACATCCAACAGCAGCTTTCTTTAGCTTCTATGGCTTGTTTCAAAGTGAAGTGGGTGTTAGTTACATGCTGGCAAGTTAGTTCCAGTCATGTGGTAAAGGCTTTTACCAACTGACAAGCTGATTATTTCCTTCAAGTCAACTTCCCATCATAAAGATTTCTGTGGCCATTAGTCAGAAGAAGCTTCCATACCACCAGGTTGGATGAGAATTAAATCCAAATCCTGGAGGTGAACATATAATATCTCATCAGCTAACTATGTGTACATAGTCCATCAGATATTCCCCACAATTTCTCAATTATCTTCTTACACTCATGTGTGAACTCAGCAAGAAACATAATCATTATCCCTGTGATACATTGCTAAATAGGAAATAATAAGCCATCCCATTTGCTTGAATTAGTTATTTTTTTAATAGTCAGATGAATAGTTTCACAACAAACCATATAATTTGTGGAAATGCACATATTCACTTATAAAGGCTATACTCATTGAATTATACATTGAAATGAATGTAATACCATCAGTCCTCTATGCCTCAATTATAATTGCCTTTTAATTACTTCTAATTAGCTTCCTTAACTCCAGTGCTATTTAGCATTTCCTACCTAAAATGCCAGAGACATCATCTGAACTAGGGCTTCTATCGACGTCACTCTGAAACTACCGCAACAGAAAATTAACTACAAACATTGGAATCGAAAATACTCGTGAAACTCATCAGGGCTTGGAAGCATGTGCAGTGAGAGAGAAACAGAGTTAACTTTGAGTCTTATTAGACTTCTTAACGGCAAGTATTTCTTTCTCCACAGGTTCAGCCAGATCTATTGCGTTCCATCAACATTTTCTGCGCTCGTCATACTCCGGAAACATTTGTTTGATTCTGGAGAACCTACATTGAATTTTTCATCCCTTTGTTTGCCTTTCTTAGATGGAGATAGCGTGCTTTAGGAGAAGATGCCTCACAGTTCCAGGGACCCGGGTTCGATTCCAGCCTCGGGTGACTGTGTGGAGTTTGCACATTCTCCCGGTGTCTGCGTGGGTTTCCTCCGGGTGCTCCGGTTTCCTCCCACAGTCCAAAGATGTGCAGGCTAGGGAGATCGGCCATGCTAAGTTGCCCGTAGTGTTCAGGGGTGTGTGGGTTCTAGAGGGATGGGTCTGGGAGGGATGCTTCAAGGGGCAGTGTGGACTTGTTGGGCCGAAGGGCCTGTTTCCACACTGTAGGGAATCTAAAAAAAATCTCAAGCAAGATTTTAAAAGAGATAAAGAAAGAAAAAGTGCATTCACAATTCAGATGTCTAAATATGCAACTGCTTTCCTTCCCATTTTAAAAGTAATTCAACCATCATTTTGCCACTTCTGTGGGAGAAAAAAAGCGGTAACCATTCGGCTGTAGAATCTTTCTACAAGGTTTGAATATAAATTGATTTCCAGACAGTTTGTTGGTACAGGTCGGAATGTAAAGTAGTGCATGAAGTGAAAACATATTGTACGGCTAGAGACTACGCTATGATGGACTATCCTTCAAAGTTACTGATAACGTTGCTGTCGATTTGGCATCATTGCTAATGTGGAGTTAATGGAAACAACATTCTTTGCACAATGCAGCTTATTGTATCTATTTTATGTAATCAATTTGAGATATGTTTAATATAAGCTCAGAAAGTTTACCTTGAAGGATCAAGTTAGTGAAGGTCAGTTAGGGGAAAAAAACATTAACTAAAAGCAAATTGACGTTTGATGATAGAACATTTTAAGTAGGATTTATAAAGCAGATTATGTCAGGCTAGTTTGCTCATTTTGATAAGACAGCAAGATTGCCAGCCACTTAAATATTTTCATGCTGTAATTCAAACAAATGTCAGGAAGTTATATATCGTTCAACTTGGTACAATCTGCCTTATTACCAATTAAGTGCAAATTGTTTAATTGGATCCCGGGCTCATTTTATTCATGTCTTCCTCCAAATAGCCTAGGTACATAGGCACTACAATGAACCAATTTTACTGGCATAGAAACAGTCAGCCTCCAGGTGGTTGGTAGCATGCAGTTGTCACCTACTCAATTCATCCACATTTTTAAGTGCTGACCTTGGTTACAACTTTGATGCAATGTTCATAGATAGTAACTGATCCCTTGGTATGTTACTCACTGGGTGTGGAGACAACATTTTCCATTGTTTTTTGAAGCCTAGTTACAGCTATTCAATAGCAGTTTCCCCTTCACTGAAATGCAGTAAACTTACCAAAACAATTGGCCCAAATTTGCTTTAATAGAGAGTAAATAGCAGCAACTGTTCAGGAGAATTGCCTTTGCATTGATCAATTCAATTTTTTACTCTCTGATCTGCTGGAGTTGTGAGCTGATTACAGTATAATGAGAGAAAACAAAATATCTAGGACCTAAGTGAACAAGGAAAACAACATGGGATCTCCTTATCCAGTCATGACTCAAGGTTTGGGAGTGAAACAACAGCAGGAGTGAGAAGGAAAGCGGATGAATTCAATGTCAAATCAGGTACAGAAGAAGATATAAAGAGAGAGGGACAAAATTGGACGAAAAGTGTGAAAAATACGGAAAAGCAAAGAGAAACCTTTTGATACTTGTGTCTGTGTCTCATGTGAAGTTTCCAAACCTTTTCTACATAAATGATGGTAGCTGCCAACACCCTCACAATTTATTTCTCAGCAAAATCTTCCCAATATGCAACAACATTACTCGTGTTTGATACAGAAGTATGGACATGCCGCAGGTGGAAAGAACCTGACATCTCATGGCAGTTTAGAGACTTAGATTTATACAACTTGGAAACAGACCCTTTGTGCAACTCATCCACGCCGAACACATAACCTAAATAAATCTAATCCCGTTTTCCAGCATTTGGCCCATATCCCTCTAAACCTTTCCTATTGATGTACCCATCCAGATGCCTTTTAAATGTTATATTTGTATCCACCTCCATCACTTCCTCTGACAGCTCATTCCATACACAAGTTACCCTCTGAGAGAAAAAGTTGTCCCGTTAGATTCCTTTCAAATCTTTCACTTTGTGTCTTGTCTATTCACCCTATCCATGTAATTCATGATTTTTATAGATTTTTTTGTATATATTTTATATCTGATTTTTTTTTTATAAGATCACCCATCAGGCAAAAATGTTTATCAGGTCTCCCACTGTAAATGCAGCAGGAGATTAGTCAGTCTGCAGACAATCGGCATTAGTGGTCATTTCGATTATATTTGTACTGAGTCTTTGAAGGATCTGCCTGTTTCAAGCCAGATTCATGGTGGGAGAGGCAACAACAAACGTATGCAAGTTTAGGGAAAATATTTGCAATACATTTTCCCATCACTTTACAAAGTTTGCTTGGGGTGTAAGTAATGGCATTTTCTCTTGCCTCTCAAAACACTTGTTCTGTTAATTACACAATCAAATAATTTTATTTCTGGTGATCCATGAGAAAAAGACTTGCAAAAAGTAAGGCTGAATCTAATTAGTCCTTCTGCCAAGGCCAAAAGTGAGTGAAAACTCTGCTCCAATTTATAGAGGAATCCTGAGGGGAGTACTTTTCCAGGAGCTGTCAATTAATAGGTTGCTGCTGGGACCAATGTTCAGGCCTTTATAAGGAGTCCCCTGTGTAGTCAGTGTTATAATCACTGGTGAGGGTCAATGATGAGGTTGTATTTCGAGGGACGAGTAGAACACCAGTGTTGAAGCCACAGATCAAGGGAGGGTAGAACCTCACTACTGAGACTACAGCTCAAAGGAGGGAAACCTCAAAGCTGAGGCTGCAGTCTGAGGGAGGGAGGAACCCCAATGCTGAGACACCCTCAGAACACTGTATTAGACTGCCGGATTTGGATAGGTAGGCACTGGTTATGTGTGGTGGTTGTTGTGAGGTTCATAGTTTACAGGAGATATTCTTTCAGACAGCCATTATTGCCTTGGTGTTCCTCTGCAGACCATAATACAACAATCAGAGACGGCCTAATCCCCTCAGCAATCAGGACTCAATGACAATTCACCAGGTTTTCTCCAGTAGGCAGCAGGCATACCTAATAAGGATAAAATGCTCAGGGAAACAGGGAAAGAGAGACCCTGTATTAGACAAATAAGTAGCTCTATTAGCTTCCTAACAGGTGACAATTGTGTAAAATGTCCTGCCACTGATAATATGCCATAGTAACAGGAAGACATTGAGTTTTTCAACCTTCCACTCACCATGATTAACAGTGCTCTGATTTCCCAACCTATTTCCAGAGAGCGGGGCAAATTTAGCCTTTAGTTCAAAAGACGATTTGACTTCATAGGTGAAGCAAAGAGACTTAACATGTTATGAAAGGGCAAAATCGACTAACATAACTTTCCAGTCACCCAAGACATCTATCCTCAAAGTTAAAATAACAATCATTTCACATGGTTTAAGAAGAAAACCATTTTGAAGACAGCCCATGCTGTGTTTTTCTTGACAAACGTAATTTTTATAATTACATTTAAAGGATTTACCAAATACTGTGCTGTCATACAATAATGGAACAAGATAAATGTAGCAACAACAACTATCTGAACATCTTTTCAGCACCTGAGCATAATCTGAATTTCAGTGCATTGGCACTTCTATTTTGATCCTATTCATTGTCACTGAGCTGTCCATGACTCTGCATCAGATTAATGGGGTCTGGGTTGTTTAAACAACAGAAGCAGGTGTGCACAGGACCACCAAAATATCTGTGTGGCAACCATTAAAAAAAAAATTATCTTTACAGTCCCTTTCTGCAGCTGCTCCAGTCAGTTTTCTCAGTGAGACAGACACTGCAAGCCAACATCTCATCGGTTTCCAAATGACATAATTGAACCATGAACTTTGCACGTTAATGAACTCTTATTTGCCTAGAACAGAGGTCTCTCATGTTGGCCAAACAGTGTCTGTACAATTGGATCATTGCATGAAGTAGAGCGTGGATCAATGTGTAGAAAACTGAAGTGTTTTACTTAATTTGTTGGAGGGTCAACAATGGGATTGAATGTCAGCTTTTCTTGCCCAAGCAATAAGACAATAGAGAGTAAAATCTGATGTGGTGTTGTTTCAAATGGTTTTAAATGTTTTAAATGTAATTTTAAAAAGTGGCCATTTCCATATTCTTAAGTTATATTGCACCAAATTTATCCCACACTTGACATGCTTTATAGACTGGAAGCAATATTGTTTGAAGCATTTAAATTTGTCAATTTTCACTACTTTATATTATAATAAACTGGATATTGAACATTTTTGCAGTCTGAACATGAAAAGTTGCTATGTAATAACCCAACAATTACCAAAGAAATACACAAAAGGAAGATGTACAGATTAATATTTGATTCAATGTGTATTTAAAATATAATGGAAATGTATATTTCAGAAGTAGTGTTAAATCTAGGTTTGGAAAAAGAAATCAGATATTTTGTGAATCAGGATTGTACACGCAATGATTTATCATACTGAGTACTTTGTAACACAGCTGTAAAGTTAAAATGCGCTTAATTATTCAGTAAGAATAAAAAGATTCACAGAAAAATTAGCAGCATTTGATTCAGAAAGTACAAATTAAATCTTTTCTCCACGGAATTGAGAACGTAAGAATTAGGAGCAGGTGTCGACTATTCAGCCCCTGGCATCCGTTCCAGCATTCAACAACATCAAATATAAATTCAAGAAAGAAGGAAGAGATAAAACAGAGAGCTGAAGGCTATTTAGTATGGCATTAATTTTCAGGAAAAGCTGGTTTCTGGTCTTTAGGAAATCTTAACAATGCGCTTAAAAAAACCTGATATCATAAAAGACCAAATTTTCTGCTGCTTTGAGTGATGTGGCCAACTGTGAAAAGTTGGGAAAATAGAACAAGAATGAAAAAAAATCAGGCTCCTGACATCAAGAGAAAGATTTCAGAATTTCCCCTTAGGGTTTAAAGGGCGAGTATGGAATCTCGTTAATGTACAGTGACTCCGTTATTTCCATTCACATCTCTTAATTATTAATCTCACCCCATTTCTAAGCAGCTCCCCATTCTCCCCTCCTTTTCTGGGAATCCAGACTGCATCAATTACCAGCATAGAAGTCAGAGTGCTTTCCTGGTGCTACAACTCGCTATTTACTTCTCCCGGCATTAATCTAACTCCACTGTCAATAAGTTGTCCATATGCTCCACGGTTACCCCCTCTTTCAATATTCATCCATGCAAGTGGGCATTGCCAAACCTCACAACACCATCATGGCTGCTTTTCAGATCAACTCACGCATCACATAAATTCTTCAGAACCAGATTAACAAGGTGTAGAGCTGGATGAACACAGCAGGCCAAGCAGCTTCAGAGGAGAAGGAAAGCTGGCATTTTGGGCCTAGACCCTTATTCATTTCTGAAGGCCAGAAATGTCAGCTTTCCTGCTCCTCTGATGCTGCTTGGCCTGCAGTGTTCATCCAGCTCTACACCTTGTTATCTCAGATTCTCCAGCATCCACAGTTCCTACCAACGCTGAAACTCTTCGTAACTCATCTTTACAGGTGACCTCTGCCTGGTGTCCCTGCATGCAAGGGTGTACATGAGTGCTGTTCGTCTACACTTGATACATCTTATGAATCTTCACTTATCAGTCATCTACTTTGCACTGACTTGCAGACAGCAAGCTTCTCTGTCCTGTATTGCTTTTTAATACAGACGGAGAGGCGGACAGTTCAGATCATTGAACAGTCAAGGAGGTTCACATGTTACTGCATGGCATGTACTACATCAATGTCACACTGCAGCATGTGCAACAGCTTAGGTGGCAAACCCATGGCATCTGCAAATGGCCATGTCAGAAAGGAG
The DNA here is from genome assembly GCF_030684315.1 of Stegostoma tigrinum. Lineage (NCBI taxonomy): Eukaryota > Metazoa > Chordata > Chondrichthyes > Orectolobiformes > Stegostomatidae > Stegostoma > Stegostoma tigrinum. The sequence continues at coordinate 32,638,121 of NC_081354.1, forward strand.
ACCAGTCCCCGTTGGAGTGAAGCAGGACTAAAGCCAGTCAGGAAGTCTTGCCTCAGGCAGTCGAGGGATTCATCTGATCTCACTCCATGGCTAATCAGGCACTTAAACCTACCAGAAAATGGAGAATAGTTCTTCCAGTTTAGGAATTGGACCACAGTTAATCCTGCAGGTTGGGCACTGAAAAGCAGACCCTATTCTGATGAACGGTCTAGGCCCAAAACGTCAGCTTTTGTGCTCCAAAGATGCTGCTTGGCCTGCTGTGTTCATCCAGCTCCACACTGTGTTATCCTGGAGCAGACAGTTATGCCATTTAGTGTCCTGCTGTGGAGACATCCGCTGGGGATGTAGGCCATGCTGTGTAGTGCTGCCCTCCCCAATCTGTCTGAAGTTGTGCGCCACAGTCAGTCTTAGGGTTTTGAGCATCAACAGTTAGGGGATTGTCCCAAGGAATAATGAGAGAAGTGGGAAATTCAAGGCTGGGGTTGGGGGACAGCAGAGTGCAATTCTTTGCATATGTGGCCCAACTAAGAGGCAATTGTATTAATCATGCTCCCACAGAATGTGTAATATTAGGCCTTTACATCAAATTAGATTTAATTGAATAATCATTCTCTTGGCAACCATGGACATGATAAATTATGGCCCCAAGCAATTGTGACTATCCACAGCATCCAGTTGTTTCCTTTTTTTTTTGAGCTCTGAGGAAGGGTCAGTGATCCCAAAATGTTAACTCTGTCTTTTTCCTTCACAGATGCTGCCAGACCTGCTGAGTTTTTCCAGCAATTTCTGTTTTATTTACATATTTTGCATCAATTGGCTCCCTGTCAAAGCTATGCAGATACAAACTTAAAAGTTTGTAAAACTTGGAATTACCATTTCTGAATCACTTCTCATACAGTACAACAGAAGACAATGCTTTGGAGCTGCCATATTCTCATGACTAACTGTATGTTTGCAAGGTATAATGTGATGTCCAAGGGTGGTTTATTCTGGGAAAGGATACAGTGGTGCTATTAATATAGTTAATAAATGCCTTAATTTCATTTTGCATTCGAGTATTAGCATTTTGGATCGATTATATACATCTGAGTACGATTATTTAGTTGAGAGTTTTATATCGAGACACAACATTGACCTCCTTGTGAAACCTTCATGCCACACTCTGTCGGGAAAATTCATGTTGCTTCAGAATGATTGATGTGAGGGATTGGGGATACTGCTACCAATGTGCTGTTTAATTCCAACATCCCCATAGCTTCTGTGATGGAATAGGCACTTGAGGCATTGAAGGAAACATCAATCACAACATCATCTGCAAGAGCAGCAACTTCCAATAGCCACTGCACAGCCTCCAGAGGGAGAAGCAGCAAAAGGGCCTCTGTTTTTCTTTTCAGCAGCAGAGTGCAATTCTTTGCATGTGAGGTTTTAACCATGGTTGGTTAGTTAATTTCTGGGACTGTTGGCAATTGAGAATAATACAATTATCTCATAAGCTCGCAGTTTCCAAGCATTTCTTTCTGTTCAGTGTTGTCACAGAGATTATCTTCTTGAAAGGTAGAGAGAGAAAGGAAAGGAAAGCAAGCCTACCCCAGTACTGCAAGCAAAAATCTATTGCTTCTGCTTCTGCCATGCGGCAGTTTCTTGAAATAGCAGTTTGCTTGTATTTTCCACCTACTAAATTCATTGTGTCCAGGCTTTATAATTGTAAGTTAATGAAATGTGAAGCTGGATGAACACAGCAGGCCCAGCAGCATCTCAGGAGCGCAAAAGCTGACGTTTCGGGCCTAGACCCTTAGTCAGACAGGGGGATGGGGTGAGGGTTCTGGAACCCGCAGACAAGGGTGGCACAGTGGTAGTATGGCGCACTGACCTCTACATCGCCGAGGCCAAACGCCAACTCTCCGACACCACCTCCTACCGCTCCCTCGATCATGACCCCACACCCGAGCACCAAACCATCATCTCCAACACCATTCATGACCTCATCACCTCAGGAGACCTCCCACCCACAGCCTCCAACCTCATTGTTCCCAACCCCGCACGCACGTTTCTATCTCCTTCCCAAAATCCACAAACCTGCCTGCCCTGGTCGACCCATCATCTCAGCTTGCTCCAGCCCCACCGACCTCATCTCCACCTATCTGGACTCCATTTTCTCCCCTTTGGTCCAGGAACTCCCCACCTACGTCCGTGACAGCACCCACGCCCTCCACCTCCTCCAGGACTTCCAATTCCCTGGCCCCCAACACCTCATTTTCACCATGGACGTCCAGTCCCTATACACCTGTATTCCGCATGCAGATGGCCTCAAGGCCCTCCGCTTCTTCCTGTCCCGCAGGCCCGACCAGTCCCCCTCCACCGACACCCTCATCCGCCTAGCCGAACTCGTCCTCATCCTCAACAACTTCTCTTTCGATTCCTCCCACTTCCTACAGACTAAGGGGGTGGCCATGGGCAACCGCATGGGCCCCAGCTATGCCTGCCTCTTTGTAGGTTAGGTGGAACAGTCCCTCTTCCGCACCTACACAGGCCCCAAACCCCACCTCTTCCTCCGTTACATTGATGACTGTATCGGCGCCGCCTCTTCCTCCCCAGAGGAGCTCGAACAGTTCATCCACTTCACCAACACCTTCCACCCCAACCTTCAGTTCACCTGGGCCATCTCCAGCACATCCCTCACCTTCCTGGATCTCTCAGTCTCCATCTCAGGCAACCAGCTTGTAACTGATGTCCATTTCAAGCCCACCGACTCCCACAGCTACCTAGAATACACCTCCTCCCACCCACCCTCCTGCAAAAATTCCATCCCCTATTCCCAATTCCTCCGCCTCCGCCGCATCTGCTCCCACGATGAGGCATTCCACTCCCGCACATCCGAGATGTCCAAGTTCTTCAAGGACCGCAACTTTCCCCCCACAGTGGTCGAGAATGCCCTTGACCGCGTCTCCCGCATTTCCTGCAACACATCCCTCACACCCCGCCCCCGCCACAACTGCCCAAAGAGGATCCCCCTCGTTCTCACGCACCACCCCACCAACCTCCGGATACAACACATCATCCTCTGACACTTCTGCCATCTACAATCCAACCCCACCACCGAAGACATTTTTCCATCCCCACCCCTGTCTGCTTTCCGGAGAGACCACTCTCTCCGTGACTCCCTTGTTCGCTCCACACTGCCCTCCAACCCCACCACACCCGGCACCTTCCCCTGCAACCGCAGGAAATGCTACACTTGTCCCCACACCTCCTCCCTCACCCCTATCCCAGGCCCCAAGATGACTTTCCACATTAAGCAGAGGTTCACCTGCACATCTGCCAATGTGGTATACTGCATCCACTGTATCCGGTGTGGCGTCCTCTACCTTGGGGAAACCAAGCGGAGGCTTGGGGTCCGCTTTGCAGAACACCTCCGCTCGGTTCGCAATAAACAACTGCACCTCCCAGTCGCAAACCATTTCCACTCCCCCTCCCATTCTTTAGATGACATGTCCATTATGGGCCTCCTGCAGTGCCACAATGATGCCACCCGAAGGTTGCAGGAACAGCAACTCATATTCTGCTTGGGAACCCTGCAGCCCAATGGTATCAATGTGGACTTCACCAGCTTCAAAATCTCCCCTTCTCCCACCGCATCCCAAAACCAGCCCAGTTCGTCCCCTCCCCCCACTGCACCACACAACCAGCCCAGCTCTTCCCCTCCACCCACTGCATCCCAAAACTAGTCCAACCTGTCTCTGCCTCCCTAACCGGTTCTTCCTCTCACCCATCCCTTCCTCCCACCCCAAGCCGCACCTCCATCTCCTACTTACTAACCTCATCCCACCTCCTTGACCTGTCCGTCTTCCCTGGACTGACCTATCCCCTCCCTACCTCCCCACCTATACTCTCCTCTCCACCTATCTTCTTTTCTCTCCATCTTCGGTCCGCCTCCCCCTCTCTCCCTATTTATTCCAGAACCCTCACCCCATCCCCCTCTCTGATGAAGGATCTGGGCCCGAAAAGTCAGCTTTTGTGTTCCTGAGATGCTGCTGGGCCTGCTGTGTTCATCCAGCCTCACATTTCATTATCTTGGATTCTCCAGCATCTGCAGTTCCCATTATCACTTTATAATTGTAAGTGATGTTTTATCTACAACTCCTGAAGATTCCCTTGAAGGGTTCAAATCAAACAGGAAATGAGGACTTTTACAGCCCTTACAGGGTGGGGTCAATTGCTTTCTTTGCCCTTAATAATTTTAGTTCAGGCGCTTTCATGGCAGTTTCTTGAAATTTCACCAATTTGTGTAGATCAGGTGATGCCTGTGACCATTTTAAATCTGTTTTTGATCCATTTTCAAAACAATTTCAGTCCATTAATCTTCCAGGTATTAAATCAGATGAGGGAATTCAACAGTCAATGGTCCATATTTTATTACATCAGCATCTCCTTATAGAAGGTTAGGCTTAGTCCATTGCATATTTTCATGTTTCTAAACATTGCCTCCTACATACAAAACAAAATACCAAACATTTTTCAGCACAGCATTCATTCAGCATCTTTCTCTGGAACTCTAGGCATCCCTCCTTTTCACTCATTTTCCACCCCATAGCTTTTGCACAGAAATCTAAAACAGACCATGGCATTCAGCTCAATGAATTACATTTTGTACTCTGGAACATCAGATGTAATCAGTGTATGCCTCTCTCAACTGATGGGCACAGTTTCTTCCAAAGAATTATGAGCCACCTGTATTACATTACATTAGCCAATTTAACACAGCTGTCCATCAATTTTAAAAAAATGACAACTTCAAGTTATATATAATACTTACTCGGACACTCAAACTTGCCTTTGAGGAGTTGGAGATGTATTTTTGACAGAGCATTCCTGTATTTGGCCGAATTTCTGCATTTGTTAGTTTCTCCCTCTCTCTCTCATCAAATGGTGATGGGGAATGAAAAAGTATATGGCCATGAGTCAGGCAGTACACAAATGGTCATAGGTGTGAAGACCTTTGCCCACTCTAATATGTAACAGAACACAAATATATAACACAACTAAATCATACTGGAATGCATTACTTTATGGGACATTATCTCTAGCCAAAAATTATGTATGACTTTCTCTTTTCCTTCATACAGAAATAATTTTCCAGATTCTTTCTCAGGAAATATAAGTATATGATTGGCGTCCCAAATTACTGACAGAATCTCTCTTTTCCATTTGCATTGCTTTAAAGCAATGAAGCCAGTTTTAAATCTGGAACACACACAAAAACCAGCATACAAGAGAAACAGGTTAAGTTTTGATCGTGCTCTATTTCCTCCAATGAATAGAAATTTGACAGAAGAATCAGACATTAGCAAACTAAACTTGATGAACTCAAGTCTTCCAAAATTTACAGCTGGTTGTTTTTGAAATATTCATTACAGGGAAACACAGAAGTCAATTTGTGCACAGAAAGCATTCACAAACTGCAGTGAAATGTTTTCACTACACAGGTTGAAGAATAAATATTAGCCAGGACTCCTGGAATAATCTAAGCAAAAAATCAGAAAATGGCAGATGCTGACAATCTGAAAGGAAAAAGGAAAATTGTGGCGATACTCAACAGGTCTGACAACATCTGTGGAGAGAAAAAGCGTTAACATTTCAGGTAACATATATCTCATCAGAGCTGAGAAGATTAAGAAATGGAAAGGATTTTAAGTTATGGCTTGTTGAGACAGAGGGAAGAAAAGGAGGGTATATTTTTAACAGCATAGAAGACATGAGTGACCCATTAACAGAAATGTTCTGAAAGGGCAAAGGGAATGGTGATTGGATGAGAAAAGATCTAAACAAAATCATAGAATCCTTAGAGTGTGGAAGCAGGACATTCAGTTTAATGAGTCCACACCAACTCCATGACAGGCATCCCATGCTGACCATATCCCTGACACCCTGCATATTCCATAACTAATTCAGCCAGCCTGCATATTCCTGGATGCCATTGGCAACTTAACATGGCCAATCCACCTGATCTGCATGTCTTTGTCAATGGGAGGAAACCAGAGCACCCAGTGGAAACCCAAGCAGACGCAGGAGAATGCGGAAACTCCACACAGACAGTCCCCTAAGAATGGAATTGAAACCAGATCCCTGACACTTTGAGGTAATAGTGCTAACCACTGAGCCAGTGAGCCAACATGAAAATACAGAGAGAAGCTGTGCTAATGTCTAAAATCAAAAAAAAGAGAAAAATCAAAATATACAAAAAAAACAGCTTGTTCTGGGAAATACCGTGAAATGCTTAACCGAAAGAAGAGGTCCTGTTCATTCAGTGTACCTTAAGCTTCACTAGAACAGGGTAATAGGCTGAGGACAGAATGTCAGCACAAGAGCAAGGTAGAAAATGAAGATGGTAGTCTTCTGTAAGTTGGAGTCATGCTTGTAGATTCTCTTAGGACCTCATCCCCATCAGGGTTATTTACAACCTTCCAAGGTGGGGTCAAAGGCACTCAGTACCCTCCTGAGGGACCCAGCATCAGAAAGTCGGAGGCCATTAACGGCCACTGTCTGCCCCAAGCACAACCTCTCCATGATTGCCTGCCCATCATCATTCACCTGTGACTTCTGTACCCTCAGCCATTTGTAGCAACAGCCACCAGCCTCTGGGTTGTTCTGCCCACAGGAACAATAGCTGGCCTCTGAATGGCCAGCAGCTCTTGTCAAACACAATATCCGCTTTGGCGTCTTTGATCCCAGGAAAGACCTGCTGCTGTTCATGGCAATGTCTGTTGTGATTGGCCTTCCTAAAGATAGGTAGGGAACACAGGGTTCTGGAGCAAGTGAGTGAGAATGCTATTGCCTACACCACACATTGCTTGCTAATTCTGTTTCTCATTCCACAACTGCCAAATCACTGAGCATTTCCAGCATTTTATGTGTTTATTCCAGGAGAATCCTTTTGTTATACTTTGAAATAGTGCCAAGGGATCATTTACGTTCACTTGTGGGGCAGATGATGAACAAGGACATTGATTGACCCAGCTGGAGATCCCATTCCTATCTCTGAGGCAGGATAATTGCATGCCCAGGGCTTACCACTAGCAAGTGCAAGGGCACGCCAGCTCCTCTTTAATGCACCCTATTATACTGAATGCACAGTCACTCCAGCCAAGAGTAGCCCTTGCCAGCAGAATGTGAAGAGCCAGGAAAGATTAACATAATTGTCATAAAGGAGTTAAAAAGAAGGCCAGACCACTCAACTTTAATGTATCCATCAGATTCAATGCCCACCACCAACACTAGCTTAGTAACTCAACTACTGTACTGATAGTACCCTGAACAACATAGCTGCTAGACTCTACTAGTGGCAGATGGTGACAGAACCAATATGAAGGAATAGCCAACTTTGTTTCATCCTCAATCTCCCTACCTTTGCCCATGAGGCCACTGGCACAGCTGGCAACAGAAAGCCCATGTGGAGAATGAGATCCTTTTTCATATGGAGAGAGTTCATGTAGCTCCACGAAGGTGCTAACTGGGAATTGAGTCAGATAAGGTCAATCAATCAAAGCTAACCATTAGTGAGGTGTTTTGGGCAAACAGCAACAGCGTATTGGGCTGTGTTCCATGATAATTTGAACCTCATGAGCCAGCACATCTCTCACTCTACCAGCCACCAACCCTCATTCAATGAGAAGAATAGAAGGGTATGCCAGCACTACTAGGCAAAGTTTAAAATAAGGTACCAAACCGATAAGGCCATAATATGAAACTACATGTATGTTACACTACAAGTGGAAATAGAATTACACAGACAGGGCTAAATATCCCCACACGACTGGATCAGATTTAACATTCAGTCATGAATGGTGATGGATAATTAAACACTAGAAACATTTCATGGACATTGACAAGGATAGAGCTTAATGTGTTCATGTAAGTCTCAACTAAATTAGACTTTGCTCCACACAAGAACTGATTGTGCTGAAAATTTGTGTTCCAGAACTAGCCATATCTGTAATCAAACTGCTTGATTACAGAGCGGAAAATTGCCCAGCAATGTCCTACCAATAAAAAGAACAGGAAAAATATCCATTCAACCAATTACTACCCTATCAACATATACTGAACCATCAAAAAAGTGATGAGTGTCATAGCCAGTGCTATGCAACAGCATTTACTCACTTACAAACTGCTAAATAATGCTCCATTTGAATTTTACCAAGGTACTGTTTACCTTCATAATAACCTCACTTCATAAATATGGACAAAAGAGATGAAATTAGAGGTGAGGTGAAAGTGACTTTTTCTGATATCAGGGTAGCAGTGTACTGCATATGGAACCAAACAGTAACATCAATAAAGATTAAAGGAATACTCTGTATTGACTTGAGTCAGGGATGAATGTATTTGTTGATGAATACCCAATGTTCAGTAGCATTTGCAATTCCTCAGATGATGAAGCATGCTAAGTTTGTCTGCAGCAAAACTTTCAGGATAAGTCCAACTGTGGGAAGTCCAAAAATGAGCAGGTTAGGGGGATTGGCCATGCTAAATTGCCCACAGTGTCCAGGGATGGGAAGGCGAGGTGGATTATCCATAGCGGCATAAATATATTAATTACATAGCAAAAGAGTGGGAATTTTGCAGTGAGTGTTTGGAGCCCTGATTCCTCAAAACTTTTCCATATATTAAAATGCATAAGTCATGAAATATGGAATACTCTCCAATTCCTGAATGAAAGCAGCTCGAACAACATTCTCCACGCTAAATATCATTTTGGACAAAAATTGACTGGCACCCCATCCAGCACCTTAAACATTTACAGTCATTCTTTCCATCATTAGTGTGACATGGCTGTAATGTTCACCATCTGCAAGATGTATTGCTACAATGTGCCAATATATTAGCCTTTTCGCTGTCTTTCAATTAAAATCATAGAACACTCTACTCACCGGTACTGTGGGAGTACATTTGCCAAATGAATTGCCACAAAACCTTCTCAAGAGCATTTGGGCATGAAAATTAAATTCCAGCCTTACCAGTGATGTTCATCAATGATGAATGAATTTTAAAATATGAGATTGTTCAAAATTCATTCCTATCTGCTTGTATGGTATTATTTTACTTACAGCAGAAGCCTCATCATGGGGTTGCAGCCAGACTTGGTGCGAGATAACTAAAAAGAGAAGTTGTTGGAAAAGCTCAGCAAGTCTGGCAGCATCTGTGAAGAAACAAATCAGAGTTAACGTTTTGGGTGTGGTGACCCTTCCTCAGAACCCGGGTGAGAGATAAAGTGAGCATTGCAGGAGCAGGTCTCAGGAATTTATTTCCTCGTGTCTTTTCCTTATTAAAAGCAACAAGAAAAATAAACTGGATCAAATGGGATGCCATAGTCCCTGCTAAAAACTTTGAGGAGTGTCAATCTCTGCTCAGTGATGTGTGCAGTGTGAAGTGCTTGGACGAAGGACTCTGCCTCTCTCGCAGGTGGGAATCCTGCCCAGAGAGATGTCAGGAAATTAGATCATCAGCAGTTCTCTGATGCCACAGTGCAATTAGGACTGGTGGCCACTACTGGGACTACAAGCAATTCCACCACAACAATGAGCCAAGAAAATGAAGAACCAGAGTACATAATAACAGAAAAAAAGTGTCACACTTTTAAGACAGATATGAAGGTTGTGAATCTGTGAACGTCTTTACCACAGGGTCAGTTGGGGCTGGATGGTTAAGTATATTCAAGGCTGAGATAGGCAGATTTTCAATTAAGAAGGGAATCAAAGGTTATTGGGAAAAGACAGGAAAATGGAGTTGCAGATTATCGGGTCAGCCGTAAATTTCATTGAATGGTGGTGCAGACTCAATGGAGATCGGCCTACTTCTGTTCCTTTGTCTTATGGTCATAGGGATCTTGCCAATGTTTTGATATGTGTACAATGTGTATATTATATGTGGTTTGGGATTTGTATTTCAAAATAGAGACAGATAAATGTTGTTCAGTCCAGCTAAGGTAACTCTCTTTTTAAAAAAAGTCAGATCAGAAAGTAATTTGGATCAGTGACCAAAGTCCATCAGTTCCAAGAAAGCATCTGATTGCAGTTAAGTGTGCGGCAGGAAAATAAAAAAAAGATTGAATTTGGAACAGTTAGTATAAGCACGCCAAGGCCATTGGTTTAATTTTGACTTCAGTACAGAAGGATCTCAGTTCTGAAGAATTAGGAGTTGAGTTGAGAGGCAATTTTCGCTTTTCTCCTCGAAGGATCAAGTTCTAATTGAGAGGAACCAGTCACTATCACCAAAGTATTTTAGTTTGTAAAGCTTCTGAACTAGGGGTGTTTGGATAGAAATCTCAAAGTCCGGAGCGGCGTGGTGGCACAGTGGTTAGCACTGCAGCCTCACAGCACCAGGGATCCAGGTTCAATTCCAGCCTTGGCCAACTGTCTATGTGGAGTTTGCACATTCTCCCCGTGTCTGCGTAGGTTTCCTCTGGGTGCTCCGGTTTCCTCCCACAGTCCAAAGATGTGCAGGCTATGTGGACTGGCCATGCAAAATTGCCCTTAGTGTTCAGGGGTGTGTGGGTTATAGGGGGATGGGTCTGGGTGGGATGCTTCAAAGGGTGGTGTGGACTTGTTGGGCCGATGGGCCTGTTCCCACACTGTAGGGAATCTAATCTAATCACAAGGACTGACAAAATTCCAGCCATCAGAATTGTGAAAGATTCATGCAGTTGACTCTGAAAATTCTCTCCACAGTTCCAGGAAAAGAAACTAGAAGAAAAGTTCGTTTTCCTTCACTTTGTAATAAATTTATACAATGTTCTTAAAGCACATTTCAACCCTCATATCTGAATATGTTTCATTGACTAATCCCCTTGGTAACCAATTGCAAAAAATAAATATATAAGCTGCCAGACTAGTTTTTGTTCTGAGATCTGGTTTTTCTAAGAGAGCTATCAGCTGGGATTAGAAATGCTTGGTCAGACTGGTCACCCCAGTGAAGAGAGTTGGGTGAATAGGTTTGAGAGGCCAAAGTGGAAGGGTGGATAAAAGGGAGAGGATGACCTTGGGTGCTTTTTATTTGTCCAGGGAGGCCACAATGGAGGTTCACACACTTTTTCCCAATACTATCCTTCACACCTAAAGCTGCAGAACTTCCCACATAGTGTGAACCTCCTCAAAATTCAGGTATAACACCCACAACGTTGAGTTGATTCCCTGAGGTGATTTTTAATTGGCCACCTAAAGTCTTCAATGGGACAAAAAGAGGTATGTGGGCCACACAGCAACTCCCTTGTCCACTGTTTAATTGCAGGGACCAGGCAGAGGCTGATGGATAGGTGCCTAGAACAGGAGGGACCCATTTTGATGTACAGCCCTGCCTTCAAAGCCACCAGCAGGAGAGCTTAAAATCAGTGCCTTAATTTGAAAAGTCTGACAACATCAGAAACAATAGTTCCAGGCCTGAATCCTTTGTTTTATTACTGATACACTTCCAATACATGATTCACTGTACATCTTGGCACAACTATAACAGAAAGTAGATTGATGTGGGGGGCCTGGGTTGGACAAGGTCAAAAATCATATGATACTAGGTTACAGCCCAACAGGTTTATTTGAAAGCATTAGCTTTTGGAGCATTGCTTCTTTCTCAATTTTGCAGGCTTGGACATTCCTTTGCAACATTAAAGACACAAACCTTTTAACCTGCACCTTAACCTGCAAAATTATTTATCTTTTTGGTCTTCAAAAAGGTAAATCAGCTCTCTGGCTCATTAAAATGCAGTTGCGTGTTCAATTAATGTCTCTCTGCCTACAGCAGCACTGTGTCACAGAGGTATTATTTACAGCTGTGCAATTCTCCTTCTATCACCCTGGGAAAAGGTCACTGATATTCAAGCCGTCTCCAGCAGCAATGACAGGCACAAGTGAAAATTAAAATTACAATCTGCCCCAAAGCTATCACACTGCTAATGACTGGTGAATTATTGTATTGCTTTCTCTTGGCATGGTGATGATAAAATAACATGCTGCTCAACGATTCAGGACAGACTAAGTAGATATCTCAATTGCTATCGTTCTGATACTATAGTGACATTCAAAGGTTTTCACTCTTTATATATGTTAATATGTAGCTGAACAAATTGTGCACCACTTATGTGCATCTAAATAATCATCTGAAAATCTTCTGACATTAAGCCACTGCATATAAAATGTAACATAAAACTATGGGCTGAATTTTACCAAATTTTGATTAAGTGACAATCTTATTGAATTTCATGGAGATTTCTCTTCCTAAGACCTAGCAAGATTTCTCACACTACTGTCCAAAACCTGCCTCGTTGAGTGCCTAACCTGCCCCTCTCCCTCTGCTTTCATTCAACACTAGCTCCTATATTGAGCTAGTAATAGCTCAGTTACTAGATATTGCAGTAGCTGCCACTCACCGTAGTCAGAAGAGCTTGCCGCTGCCCTGATACCCTGCAATAACTGCCATCCCTGGCAGTGGTACAATATTCAAAAGGCTGCTGTGCACCAAGACAAGCACTGTCAGTCCAGAAATGCCCTGCAGGGTTTGTGAAATTCACCCTGGATGTGGCTAAGAAGGGGAACCCTTGTGCATGGACTGATGCAGAGGAGCACCTTTGCTATTTTCTCCTGTAATGAGGAAAAAAGGTCATTAGTTGTATTGGTTATGGATGTTGATAGTTCTATTACCAGCAAGAGCACCCATTGATCTTACAATTCCTAACGGCTAAGTTCTCAGTGAGAGTTGTTCACAACTGATCTTCCCATCATGCAAATAAAATTCCAAAGTGATGCCTCGAAAGCCTCCAAGATGAAGGGTCACACATGGCTTTCTGTTCCTTATCACTTAATGCTGGAGCCAATTGTAACTGCATCACTGCGGTATCTTTTAAAACTGCAATCTCAAGCAATTCAAAAAAGTATGTTACTACCCCATTTCCAAGGGAATTGAGGATCAGCAATTAATATATGCCTTGTCAGAGATGCTCATTCCCACGTATTAATGTTTTTTAAAAAAGTATAATCCATCTCAGTCCAAATCGCACAACTTCTTGTTTTGTATGATTCAGTACTGTGTTATGGAACAGGGGATCTCAGGTTGTCCACTCATGCTATAAAAGTTTCAAGGACCCCCGGACCTCAAATGTAATTTGTCACTAGTCAACTGGAACCTGGATATTGATGAAGGAGCTGAAAGTGGTTGGACCTAGGAAACTATCCTCATAGACTTCGACAATATTGTTCTGAGGCTGAAATGATTATTCTCTGACTACCACAAACATGATCCTTTTTGCTAGGTATGTAGACCAAATTAGTGGACAGTTTCCTTCTGACCTCATACCCTCTCATCAGTACAGCTCTTTTGTTCATGTCTGAATAAGGACTAGTGGGGTCAGGAGCTGAGAGGATCTGACCAAACACAAAATAAGTGTAAGTGAGCAGGTTATTGTTGAGTACGTCCAAATGAGAGAACAGTTGATGTCACCTCACATCATTTTGTTGATTATTAAGAGTAGATTGACAGGGTAGTAATTGGCTGAATTGTTTTGCTCTGTTTTCTGTGGACAAGTCTTCCTGGTCAAATTTTTCATTGTCAGATAGATGGCAGTGTTGTAGCTGTACAGGAATGTCTTGGCTAGGGACGAGATTAGATTAGATTCCCTACAGTGAGGAAACAGACCCTTCGGCCCAACAAGTCCACACCGCCCTTTGAAGCATCCCACCCAGACCCATCCCCCTATAACCTACACACCCCTGAACACTATGGTCAATTTAGCATGGCCAATCCACCTAGCCTGCACACCTTTGGACTGTGGGAGGAAACCGGAGCACCCGGAGGAAACCCACGCAGACATGGGGAGAATGTGCAAACTCCACACAGGCAGTCACCTGTGGCTGGATTCGAACCTGGGTCCCTGGCGCTGTGAGGCAGCAGTGCTGACCACTGAGCCACCATGCTGCCCCTGAGAGCTAGTTCTGTAGCACAAATCTTCAGTACTTTTGTTGGAATAGTGTCAGGACACATAGCCTCTGCAGTATTCATTGCCTTCAGTTAATACTTGATATCAATTAGAGTGAATTGATTTGGCTAAAGGCCAATGTCTGGTACAATGCGTCGTCAGGAGGAGTTGGGATGGATCACTTATTTGACATTTCCGGCTGAGGATACTTGCAAATGCTTCATCCTTGTAAGACCAGAAGAATTAGGAACTGGAGTAGACTGTTCAACTTCTTGTGCCTGCTTAACACTCAATAGGATCATGGCTGACCTGACACACCTCATGTCCACTTTCCTGCCCTTTTCCCGTAACCCTTCATTCCCTGACTGTTCAAGAACTACCTACCTCAGCCTTAAATATATACAAGGGCTCCGCACAGACTCACAATCCTCTGACAGAAGAAATTCCTCCTCACTTCAGTCTGAAATTCTCCCCTCCCCTAATTCTGAGATTGTATCCTTTGCTTCTAGACTTTCCATGAAGGGAAACATCTTCTCAGCACTTATTCTATCAAGTCCCTTAGGAATCTTGCATATTTCAATTAGATCACCTGACATTCTTCTAAATTTCAATGAGTCGGGTATAAATCAATTTAACTTTAGCTCATAATACAATTCCTCCATACCAGGGATCATCCTAGTGAAGATTTTCTAAACTGCCTCTAATGGAGTAATATATTTTCTTCAGTAAGAGGACCAAATCTTCTCACAACCCTCAGCTTGCACAATTGCAGCAAGACTGCCTCATGCTAATACTACATACTTCTTGAAATAAGGATCATTATTCCTTTTGCCTTCCTGATTACCTTCTGTAACTGTATACTAGCTAATATTTTGTGTACAAGTTCCCCAAAGTCACTTCATGTTGCAGCTTTCTGCAGTTTCTCTACTTTTAAACAGTACACTGTTCATTTGCTCTCCCGTCCAAAATGAACAATTTCACCATTTCCCACATTATATTCCATTTACCAACATTTTGCCCACTTACCTAACCTATCTTTATCTCTCTAAACCTTTTGCACCTCTCTTACAACCTGCCTATCCATTTATTTTTGTATTGTTGTCTAGTCCCTCCTTAACACAAGTTAGACAACTCCAACTGGAATATTATGAATCAATTAGCACAGGTGTCCCACAATACTGAACCGGTCAAATTACCATGAACACAAGACAGTACTAATGCAAAAGAATCCCAACATTATTATGAAATAAGTTACATTAACCTTTAATATTAAACATATTGTCTCTAATGCTCATGATGTCTTATGTTTACAATGCTTGCAAAGTCTCTTGTAGATTTACGCAGTTGCGCTCTCTCTCTCTCTTTCTCTCTGGCTTTGTCTTCAGGACTGTAAAGCTGCTTTCCCTTTTCCTCCCTGGATGGGCAGCTGTCGCTGCCGCTTGTCATACTGGTATCCTCAACAGGCCTCCAGAACATTCAAGATAATTTGGTCTGCAGGTGAACCTTGTTTTTAACCTTTTTGGATGGTTTTCTGGAATTTTCTATAGTTCCTACCAATCAGGGAGACATACTTAACAGTTTGAAACATTGTCAATCATTTGAATGGTTTGCTACTGTTTTCTCCTTTTGTAGCAGGACCGAATACCTTTCTATGTGGGTCCTCCTTTATTTGGTGGATAAATTGCTGGGTTATGGCTGTCCAAAATAAAGGTTGCCTTTTAGATTATGCCAATGTTGCTAACACCTTGTTGCTGTGTTGTAGTATGTCTGGTATCTAGGTTTTGTGACTTCAGAGGGTGGGGAGTGACTGTTACGTGATTGTCAGCGGGTCGTTTCTTTGCCCAAGTTTAAGTTGATGCTATGAGACTTCATGTTATTCAGATTCAAAGTTAACTCCCAGCACAACTACCCTGTCTCTACACTACTGTGCCACAACCTCTTGAGGATCTGTCATGTCGGTTAGACAAGACATACCCAAAGATAGTGATTGCATTTTCTAGGATATAGTCATTCTCAGAGAATCCTAGTTTACAGACGGTCAAACTCTGCCATATTATATGTTGTAGTATCACTGGAACCATCTGCAATGAATTGGATGGATTTACTGATATCAAACCTTCTTAGTTTATGTTTCTAGCTTCAAATGGGGAAGGATTTCTTTGGCAGAAGACAGGCCCACTCTTAATCACCGAATAGGTTCACCTCATAGTACTTAATAGCTCGTTACATTACATCTGAGATACACAAGAGTGATTCATAGGACTTCATGATATCCTTAAGAATAGATGCACATTACTACTATTGAAACATTCTTGTACACAAGAGTTCAGAGCCTACTAGTTAGCTCGTCACAGGAAGAGTTTATCAGATGCTGATGGCTGAAACTTATCCTGTGATGTCAGCTAACCCTTTCAGATCTTACTTACCATATATAACAAATTCCAGTATCTTTCATTGTGGGATTTGAACATATAGACACAGACTGTTGGTTTGGATCTCTTGATTATTAATCTAGTAACAACACCACAATGATTGTAATGCTGTTGAATGTGAAGGGAATGTTGGTTGGATTCTCTCTTATTAGAGGCATTCAATGACTGTTCATTGTGTGCTGTAAATATTACTTGCCACTTGTTATTCCAAACTGTGACATCATTTAAATTTGCATTTGAATATAGGCTGCTCAGTATCTGATGGTTGTGAATGGTGCTGAACATTGTATGATTATCAGTGGACATCTTCATTCCTGACCTTATGATGGAGGGAAGGTCATTGGTGAAGTGGTTGAAGATAGTTGGTCCAAAGACACTCCCCTGAGGAAATTCCTACAGGGATGTCTTGCAGCTGAAAAAACTGACCTCTAACTGACAACTAAAACCATCTTCCTTTGTTTCACCTATAACTCAAACCAACAGAGTTGACAGTACTGTTTCTGAAATACTGTCAGGGCTCGTAGCCTTTGCACTAACCAGTGCTTTTAGACATTTCTCGATTTCATGTAGGGTGGACTGAATTGGTTGAATATTTGCATCTTGTGATGCTGTGAACCTCTAGAGGAAGCTAAGATGCATCATCCACTTGGCACTTGTGGCTGAAGATTGTTGCAAATGCTTCAGTCTTGTCTTTTGCGGTGATGTGCTAAACTTCCCTGTTATTGAGAATTGGGATATTTGTGGAGCCTCCTCCTCTAGTAAGTTGTTTAGTTGTCTGCCACCACTTACAACAAGATGTAGGAGGGCTGCAGAGCTTATAGCTCATCTGCTAATTGTGGAATTGCCTAGTATTATTCATTATTTATGGTGTTTGGCACACAAGTACTCCTGTTGTGTAGCTTCAGCAGGTTGACCCCAGCTTCCTTTTTTTCAGGTGTGCCTAGTATTGCCCTGCACTCTTGTTTGAATCAGGATTGGTCCCCTAGTTTTATGGCTATGGTTGAGTGGGGGATATGCTAGGCTATGAGATTGCAGATTGTAATTGAATACAACTCGGCTGGTAATCTTGAACTGCAACTCCTCATGGGTGCCCAGCCTTGAAATGTTGGATCTGTTTAAAAATTCTCTCATTTAACACAGCGATGGGCTGTAACTTATTTTCAGTATAAAGAGGTGACATTGCACTGTCCCCCAAAGACTGTGCTACGGTCACTCTTACCGATTTTGTCATGATGAAGAGCAACTATGGCAAATACATTGGTGAGGATGAAATCAAGTGTGTTTTTGCCTCTTGTTGGTTACTTTAACATTTGCTGAATTCACAGTATAGCAACTGTGTCCTTTAGGACTTGACCAACTCAGTTAGTAGGGTGTAACCGAGCCACTTTTGGTTATGGACATTTGCCCCCCATCGAGAGTGGAAGCGCCATCATTAGTACTCGTTCAAGTAGTGCTCAGCAGGGAGGAGGGCTGATTCATCAGCCAAGGAGGTTCAGTACATAATAATTATCAGGAGCTTTCCTTGCCAACATTATATATTATGTTAGCAGAAAGAGTCTTACAAGTTTTAGAGAACAACTGATGCAGAGACAAAATTATCACCCAACCTGTAGAAGGGCAACTAGGAAAAGATTTCCAGTTTCCTGGACTCATTGCAGAGTGTAAAAAAAAGAGATTCTATTCAGACAAGATACATTGACAGAAAAGAATAATTTCATGCTGTTGACAGGAAAAAAGACTATGAATTTGCAGGACTGCATTTTCCTATCAGCCCTGAAGAAACTTCAGCTGATAAAATTCAGCAAAAAATTACCAGAAGGAACAAAAATAAAAAAAACGCTGTAAAATCCACTTAAACTTATTAAAGAATCTTTAAGGAATTTCAGCTAAGCAGCTGGACAAACAAATTGATACAGCAGATTTGATTTATTGCCAGATGATGTCAACTAAGTTCCAGAGCAACATTTAAATCCTTTATCTTTCAAAGAGGCATTATCAGTACCATTAACAGAGATAATGCTAAGTGGGGGGCAGTCTTCTAGTGCCACATTTAAGGAAGTGAAAATGTATAGTTCACCAGAACGACATCCATAGATTATGAATAAAAGCACTCAACCAACTTAATACATTAAAGAGCTTACATTTTTGACCAACATGGAAATGAAGTGAAGGTGATTTCATGGGAGCCAGATGAATGTCTGCAGATTTAGGACACGGTCAAAAAGAAGAAATTGCCTGGTCTGAAAATCCAGGCTACTATAAGAAAGAAAGTACATTTGTTTCAATAGAACAAGCATCTCACACAATGGACATTCATGAGATTAAACGTTGTGCACATGATTTTATTGGACACCTACCTAAATTAGCAGAGAGGAGTTCCTCAATATAGGGAATTCAGGAGATGAATTATCCTTCAAATAATGTCATAGATCAACCTATTGTGTTTGCAGGGATGACATCCTCTGCAAATAGCATCCAAGTGATAAAAGATCCTCCAGTCGAGAAATGATTTGCTCACAATCAGAATCAGGAGACATCAACAGTCCTCCAGCCAAAGACCGACAACCCTTCAAGTTCAAATAGGATATGGAAACATAGAAACAAAGAAAATTAGGCAAGGAGCAGGCCATTGGGACATTAACTCTCTTCACCATTTAACATTATCATTGTTTATCTTCTGTCTCAACACCATATTCCGTATGTTCCCCATTTCTCTGGATATCTTTAGCCTTTAGAAATCTGTTCAATTCTTCCCTAAATATGGTCTAATTTCACTTCCACTGCCTTCAGTGACAGAGAATTCTGTAAGTTCGTCACCCTCTGAGTGAAAAAGTTACTCCTCATCTCAGTCTGAAATCGCCTACCATTTATCCTGGAACACCTCAAAACTTCCCTCATTAGAGTGTGTTCCACTATCTGAGTACAAAGATTATGAATTCAAGATACAGTCAAACACATACTCCAGTGAAATGTAGAGCATTGCATGGTTCAAAGTCAAGGATGCAAGTGCCTGTTCTAGAGTACGTAAATGGTACAGATTAACAAAGAGCAGGTGTTGTCCTGGTAAATATTTCTGTCTCCATCCACAATATGTAGCACACAAACTCACGCAACTAGGAACTCAGATGTAGGATCTCTACTAGTTAAGCCAAGAAGTAGATGGCTTCATTCTGAAGAATCCTCAACAAGCTGGCAGCAGATGTAAAATGCTGACAATGTGGGATATGTGAATAGCTGACACACTTTTAAAAGATTTCTTCATGTCAATTCACTTGAAAGTTCATCTTTTGTTGCCATTGTGATAGTGAGCTGCCTTATTTTATCATGACAGTCCATTGCATGCAGATAAGCCCACAGAGCTATGATTCAAGGAAGTTTGCTAGATGATTCAAGTGGCTTTATTTATTTTACAGTTTTCTATAGAGACTTTTTGTAAAACTGAGAGGCTTCCTAGGTGTTTTTAGATAGTAGTTAGAAATGAGCCACATTTGGAGTTACCTATAGGACAGCCCGAGTAAAGACAACTAATTTCCTTCCTGATAGGAAGTAAGAAAACAACTTATTTTTTCAAAAATAGTAGGAACTACAGATGCTGGAGAACCTGAGATAACAAGTTATAGAGCTGGATGAACACAGCAGGCCAAGCAGCATCAGAGAAGCAGGAAAGCTGATGTTTCGCGCCTAGAAGTAAAGGGTCTAGGCTCGAAACGTCAGCTTCCCTGCTCCTTTGATGCTGCTTGGCCCACTGTGCTCATTCAACTTGACACCTTGTTATCTCTTAATTTTTTTAAAAGACAGTCAATGATAATTTGAACAGTATCTGAATTCAAGATTTAAAAAAAAATTAATAACCTAAATAGCTTTTTATCAGCTACGAGGGGTGGATTTGAATTCATAACCACAAGATATTCAGCCACCCCTTTTAGGCTATTAGCCAACTGACGTTAGCACTATACCCCCAGCTCATTATTGGCAAGCTTATACTTTCTAAAATGCTTATTTATTATGTAGTATAAAGCTAACCATGATGCAATTGGTTTGTTGTATTTTAAATATTAAATTAATATCTGTATAGTTGGTTGATAATGAAATAATATCAAATTCCTCATAAACTAAAATAATAATACAATATTTTTAAAGAACTAAATAAAGATAAAAAGTAATGGCTCAGAGATAGTATGATCTGCCAACGCTGGAGTCAGAGATAACAATGTGCACCTTGAGGAAAACAGCATGTCAGGCACCTTCAGAGAAGCAGGCAAGTTGACATTTTGGGTCCGGACACTTCTTCAGAAATGGGGAGGGGTGAGGGAGCTGGGAAATAAATGGAGAGAGGAGTTTTTTTTCTCCAATTCATTTCTTGTGGTTATGTGCACGTGACTGGCTGGCCAGTATTTCTTGCCCCTCCCTAATTGCCCTTGAGAAGGTGGTGGTGAGCTGCCTTCTTAAACTGCTGCAGTCCTCTTGCTGTGGGTTGACCCACAATGCTATTAGGGAGGGAATTCCAGGATTTTGACCCAGTGGCAGTGAAGGAACTGTGATATATTTCCAAGCCAGGATGGTGAGTGACTTGGAAGGGAGCTTGGAGGAGGAGGTGTCCCCATTTATCTGATTCCCTTATCCTTCTAGCTGGAAGTGGTTGTGAGTTTGGAAGGTGCTGCCTGAAAATCTTTGGTGAATTTCTGCAGAGCATCTTGTAGATAGTACATACTGCTGCTATTGAGAGTCGGCGGTAGAGGCAGTGAATGCTAGTGGATGTAATGCCAATCAAGCAGGCTGCTTTGTCCTGGATGGTGTCAAGCTTCTTGAGTGTTCTTGGAACTGCTCATTTAGGCAGGACGGAGTATTCCATTGCACTCATGACTTGTGCCTTGTAGATGGTAGACAGGCTTTGAGGAGTCAGGAAGTGAGTTACTCGCCACAGTATTCCCAGGTTCTGGACTGCTCTCATAGCCACTGTGTTAATGTGGTGAGTTCAGTTGAGTTTCTGGTCAATAATAACACCCAGGATGTTGATAATGGGGGATTCAGTGATGGTAACACATTGAATGTCAATGGGCGGTAGTTAGAATGTCTCTTATTGGTGATGGTCATAGCCTGGCATTCTGCGGCGCTCATGTCACTTGCCACTTGTCAGCCTATGCCTGGATATTGCCCAGATCTTGTTCCAAGTGAACATGGACTGCTTCAGTATCTGAGGAGTCACAAATGGTGATGAACATTGTTTAAGCATTTGTGAACATCCTCACTTCTGATCTTTTAATGGAGGGAAAGTCATTGATGAAGCAGCTGAGGATGGTTGGGCCTAGGACACTACCCTAAGGAGCTCTTGCAGAGATGTCCTGGAGCTGAGATGATTGACATTCCATAACCATGACTATATTCCTTTGTGTCAGGTATGACACCAACCACCAGAGTGTTTGCCTCCTGATACCCATTGATTCTAGTTTTCTTAAGGCTCCTTGATGCCACACTCAGTTGAATGCAACTTTGATATCAAGGGCTGTCACTCTCACGTCACCTCTAGAATTCAACTGTTTTGGCCATGCTTGAACCAAGGCTGTAATGAGGTCTGGTGCTGATGTGCCCTGGTGGAACCCAAACTGGGTGTCACTGAGCAGGTTATTGCTGAGCAGGTGCTGTTTGATAGCACTGTTGATGTCACCTTCCATCAGTTTACTGATGATTCAGAGTAGACTGGTGGGGCAGCAATTGGCCAGGTTGGATTTGTCCTGCTTTTTGTGTCCAAGACATACTTGGGAAATTTTCCACATTATTAGGTAAATACCATTGTTGTAACTGTACTGGAACAGCTTGGCTAGGGGAATAGAAGTTCAAGTCTTCAGTAATATTACCGGAATGTTGTCAAGGCTGGTAGCCTTTGCAGTATCCAATGTCCCCAACTGTTTCTTGATATCACATGGAATGAATCAAATTGACTGAAGACTGGTATCTGTAATGAACAAAGAACAAAGAACAAAGAAAATTACAGCACAAGAACAGGCCCTTCAGCTATCCAAGCCTGCACCAATCCAGATCCTCCATCTAAACCTGTTGCCTACTTTCCAAGGATCTATTTCCCTCTGCTCCCTACTCATTCATGTATCTGTTTAGACACATCTTAAATGACGCTATCGTGCCCACCTTTACCACCTCTGCTGGCAACGTGTTCCAGGCACCCACCATCCTCTGCGTAAAGAACTTTCCACGCATACCTCCTTTAAAATTTTCCCCTCTCAGCTTGAAATTGTGACCCCTAGTAATTGAGTCCCCCACTCTGGGAAAAAGCTTCTTGCTATCCACCTGTCTATACCCCTCATGATTTTGTAGACCTCAATCAGGGTCCCCCTCAACCTCAGTCTTTCTAATGTAAATAATCTTAATCTACTCAACCTCTGTTCATAGCTAGCACCCTCCATACCAGGCAACATCCTGGTGAACCTCCTCAGCACCCTCTCCAAAGCATGCACATCCTTTTGGTAATGTGGCAATCAGAACTTATGCAGTATTCCAAATATGGTTGAACCAAAGTCCGATACAACTGTAACATGACCTGCCAACTCTTGTGCTTAATACCCCGTCTGATGAACGGAAGCATGCCGTCTGCCTTCTTGACCAGTCTATCAACCTGCATTGCCACCTTCAGGGTACAATGGACCTGAACACCCAGATCTCTCTGTGCATCAAATACTGAGGACCATTGGAGGAAGTGGAGGAACTGGAGGACCTGCTGTGGAAGGTAGGTGAGATGATGATAGGTGGGTGCAGGTCGTGAGTCGTGGAGATTGGTCAGTGGGATCGTTAGGGTGGATCGGTGCGAGAGAAGATGGCCAGGTTTTGTCAGGTCAAGGAGGTGGGGATGGGAGGGAGGGTGGACATGGGGTGAGGCCGGGATTGGGGAGATTTTAAAACTGGTAAATTCCACATTTAGGCCATTGGGCTGTAGGCTCCGGAGGCGGAATATGAGGTGTTGCTCCTCCAATTTATGGGTGGCGTCATTGTGGCACTGGAGAAGGTCCAGGACGAACATGTCACCTAGGGAGTGGGAGGTGGATTTAAAATGGCTCGCAACAAGAAGGTGTTGTCGTTTGTTATGTACACAGTGTATATGCTCTATGAAACGGTCTCCAAGTCTACACTTGATCTCATCGATGTAGAGGAGGCCACATTGGGAGCAGTGGATGCAGTAGACCAAGTTGATGGATGTACAGGTGAACGTCTACTTTGAACCTTTGAATGGAGGTGAGGGGAAGGTGTAAGGGCACATACAGCACTTCCTGAGCTGGCAGGGAAAGGTGAGGGGGGTAGTGGGGCTAGTGAGGAGTGTAGAACAGACAAGGCAGTTGCAGAGTGAGCAGTCGCTATGAAAGGCAGATAGGGGAGGGGAGGGAAATATCTGTTTGGTCATGGGGTTGAATTGTAGGTGACAGAAATGGGTGAGGATGTTATGTTAGTGGGGTGGTATGTAAGGACAAGAGGGATTCTGTTTATTTTTGTTCAGGGCAGGGGTTTTGAGGGTAGAAGTGTAGAAAATGCAAGAGATATGGGATTTGCGGGAATGGAACACCCCATCTTGTGAGTAGATGCAGTGGAGGTGGAGGAATAGGGAATAGGGGATCATATTCTTGCAAGAAGGTTGGTGATGGCCGGTGTAGTCTAGGTAGCTGTGGGAGTCGGTGGGCTTAAAATAGATGTCAGTTTTGATGTGATTACCAGAGATGGAGACAGAAAGATTCAGGAAGAAGGAGGAGGTATCAGAGATGGTCCAGGTGAATTTGAAGTTGGGGTGAAAGGTGGTGGTAGTGAAGTTGATGAACTGTTTGAGTTTCTCATGGGAGCATGAGACATCAATGTAGCAGAGGAAGAGGTGGGAGATAGTGCCAGTGTAACAGTGGAAACGGGACTGTTCCACACACCCTACAAAGAGGCAGGCATAGCTTGGACCCATGCGGGCTCCCATGGACACCCGTTTAGCCTGCAGGAAGTGGGAGGAGTTAAAGGAGTAGTTGTTCAGGGTAAGAACAAGTTCTGTTAAGCAGGTGAGGGTATCAGCGCGGGAGAAGAAGAGAGAGGCATTGAGGCCATCTGCATGTGGAATGCAAGTATACAGGGATTGGACATCCAGAATGAAGATGAGTTGCTGGGGGCCATTTCATAGAGCATCTACGTTAACGACAACACCTTATGATTGCCAACCATTTTAACTCTACCTCCCATTCCCTGGGTGACATGTCCTTCCTCGGCCTCCTCCAGTGTTACAATGACACCACCCACAAACTGGAGGAACAGCACCACATATTCGACCTCAGGAGCCTACAGCCCAATGGCCTAAACATGGAATTCACCAGTTTTAAACTGTCCCCAGCCCTGGCTTCATCTAACGTTCAACCCTTCCTCTCGTCCCTGCATGCTTGACCTGATACAACCTGTCCATCTTCTCTCCCACCTATCTGCCCCACCCATCAACCAATCCACACTACTTCCTACCTGGCCTCACCTATCACCATCTCACCTACCTTGCTCAGCCCCACCCTTCCTCTCCCTAATTATTTCCCAGCTCCCTTTCCCCTCCCTATTTCTGAAAAAGAAAATAATGGCTTGTTTTTTTTTAATTGTATTTGCAGTATGCTCCTTTTCAAAAAGAAATAACCCTGTCATCATTGACAGGGAAATCGCTGGCCTTCAGGTACCACAGGGAGATGTTTCTGCTGCAGTGACACATCATGATATGAACTCTGTCATTATTTTGAACAGTCAAAGCAAAAGGAATTGTTTTGCCAAAGACATATTGAAGGATCATGCCCCTGACATTCATTATCAAGAATTTCACCAGCATTAACCAGGCTATAAGTTAGGACATGTTCCAAGTGAATAAGTTTGCACGACTTTTCTTGCAAAAATAGACAAGGGTCGTTGCATGATCAGGTAGTGATAAATGCACCTGCAAGTTACTGCCGACAGGAAGGTTCATATTACAGGACCACAAGCATTGATCTGTCTCAGGAAGGTTTTGCTGAGTCCGGACAGCTGCCACTGTCTCATCAATAACATGAGCACTGATGGTATATATTGAAGGAGGAACCCATAATCCAGGCCATAACAACAGAGAAAAAGATAACCTTTAAACATAGCCATCGACAGCCAATTAAAGTGCAATCCCTGTCGCCTTTTTAAATCTAACTGTAATTTTGGAATTAAGACTGTGGAGAGCAGCCGCATTACTGACATGGATTAGTCTCACCGCTCTTTCCATATGTCAATGTTAGTTCACTGATGTCAAAGAGTGTATTGAATTTTGACATGCATGATGGAACATCACACCAGCACAACATGATAATCCTTTTGTTGATTTTATATCAAAGGCTTCAGCCTATTGTACCCTGAACATCACAACTGGTTAATCTCAGGTTAATCCATTTTGCTACACCAGCTCATGTCACCAAATGTAGGCTCCTGTGTAACAGGAGTAGTGATCCTACCTCTGAAACAGAAGGCCCAGCTTGAATTCCCACTTGCTCCAGATGTGTCACATAACCCATCTGAATAGGCTGATTAAAAATATCTAAAATACAAAACATGCAGGGGCTCTTTGGTGCAGTGCTATTGCCGGAGGAGAAGATCTGGACACAAGTCCCAATGGAGTGGTGTCATCATCTGATTTATTTATGAATAAATATTACACTAAATGCTGAAGGCACTCCAGCATTTGGGTAAGAGTACTTCAGAATGATTTAACTGTGGGAAATTGTGATTTGAGCGTCTCTGAATTTGAATTGTTGTAAGAGCATTTATTTGTCCAATTGTCAAATTAACCCAATTTAAGTAATTTCAGGCTCAGGCCATGGTTCTGCAAGTTTCTGAAACAATTATCATCAATAATATTGCTTAGGTACAGAGTTGATGGATGAAAATTTTGACCCAATTTAAATTTAAAAATAAATGATGGCTCCTCGACATCATAACTCTTTCTTTCTTGGTCCTTATCTTTTACCTAACACAAATGTATCAATCTCATTTTAGGGATTTTTATTTGTTTGAGCCTTAAGAAATTTTTAGGGTCCAGAGTTCCAGATATTTACTACCATTTTTTTGTGAAGAAATACTCTCTATTTTGACTCATAAACATCCTGTGTCCTGGATTCCATCTCCAGGGGAAAAAAATAATTCCATCCAATCAATCTCAACCTTTAACCTATAAAACATAGAAAAGTACAGCACAGTACAGGCCCTTCGGCCCACGATGTTGTACCGTGGAATAATTCTAATCCAAAAGTAAAATAACGTAACCTATATTCCCCTCAATTTACTGTTGTCCATGTGCATGTCCAGCAGTCGCTTAAATGTCACTAAAGAAAACTACTTGTCACTATGAACTACTTGTGTGGAATTTTACCAATAGAAAAGCTGATAGGTGGGCCAGTTTATTAGGATGCATATTGGGAAAAGAAAATAGAGTGAACATTTATCCTAATCATTCCAAACATATTTAACTAGTTAGTATTGTAAAGTGCAAATCTTTTTGTTTCCTTTAATTTTGCACTATAGACTAAAAGTAGGAAGATGCTGCTTTAAACCAAGGAGATTATGTAAAAAAAAAGCTGTAATTTTCAAAATAATGGGGCAGATTCTCCCATGAGTGGCAAACTCTCATAGATTGCCACTTCAGCTATTTTTTTAACTGAAGAAAGGAGCTCCATATTTCAGAGGAGATTCCAATCACATCTCCCTCAAGAATATTGAGGTGTAATTCCAGTCTGACATCTCATTCATAGCACTGAACTATCAGAGAAAGATAAACCATGCCCCCTTTTCACAGCAGTTAGCTGTTGTAATCCGAAAAGTAAAGGTCCAGCCTTTTCAAATGTTAGTATTAAAGGGTACATACGTAAGGTAAGTGTCATGTTCGGGTCATGGGAGCTTTAGATGAAAATGGACAGGAGGTAAGGGACCAGGTGAGCAGGGTGCCAAATGAGCAGGGTGCCAACTGGGCATATTGCCTGCTGAGGACAGTGTAAGGTGCCAGGATGTGAGGTGGCAAGGGGGCAGGTATCTACTTAGAGTCATAGCGGTAGTTTAGGTTTAGGGTTTGGGTCAGTCATGTGGCGGTCTAGAGATATGGTCCAGCATTGACAGAGGCAGTTCTGATGGTGTGTGGGTTGTCGGGGTGCAGTTTGGGTGTGGATAGTGTTGGGTGCTGGAGAATGGGAAGTGGGCCCCAAGCTGTGAATGGTTAGTGCATGAGTTGGAGAATCAGATCCTCAGGGGTGAGCATTTGCTGGGATGGTGCAGATTCTCAAGAGGTATCAGGATTTGGGGTTTTGGAAGAGTTTGGGAGCTGTGAGTAAGGCAAGTATGAGTTTTGTTTAAATTATTCAGGAGTTAAACAATGATTATAATAGTATAAGATAATAAAATGTGAGGCTGGATGAACACAGCAGGCCAAGCAGCATCTCAGGAGCACAAAAGCTGACGTTTCGGGCCTAGACCCTTCATCTCTGATGAAGGGTCTAGGCCCGAAACGTCAGCTTTTGTGCTCCTGAGATGCTGCTTGGCCTGCTGTGTTCATCCAGCCTCACATTTTATTATCTTGGAATCTCCAGCATCTGCAGTTCCCATTATCTCTGATTATAATAGTATAATGTTTCCTGGCTAACTAATTCACTTAATTTCATTAGAACAATTTCATTTTATGGGGACCTTTTGAGGGTTTCGGGTGTATAGAAATTACTCAAAGGAAAATTTAATTTCCCAAGAAATTTCTTCTGATTGTGTTACAGTGGGGATCCACAAGCTCAATCACTACCTGTGCTTGCAGAACGACAGCCTGGTCATTGGAAAACCTGCCCCATGTTCACTGGAGCTTGAATACACTATTGCTTTCCTCTAAAGTAATAGTGGACCCATGAAGCCAATGGGTTCTCAACTGATGAGGATAAATGTTTTGTGACAACCTTCCGATTGTCACCTCCCTAAACAAATTCTGAAGGAAGTAACATAAAGCCACTGTTTATAAGCCTTCGAAGAGACTCTGCATGGTTTCCTGGCAAATGAAATATTGATGGCATAATGAGACTGCTTTAAATTATTTCTAGGCCATAATCAATGATTCTGATTTCCAATGAGGGATGAGGAAAAGCCTTCAAGGGAAAACTTCTAAATTACCTTTTGCTCTCCCTTTAGTTGATTCTTACAGGAAATGGAAATATAGCATGGCTGTATGTGTGCGGATAAAATTGGTTTAAAGATTTTAGGAGAATTAGCTTACATACAGTTGGGTCAGGCAATTCTGTGTACAAAAAAACATTTTTTCATTCTGGATACTGATACGACTAAAGTTGGAGGAGTATCCCATCTTTTTCAAGTTCCACTCATCACAACATTTAATGAACTGTTTTACTTGTTTACTGATATGGCCAGTTATGTGCTACTACTAGTCTCAGAGTACGACAAAGTTCTATAGACAGGGTTTGTTTAATAAACACCAAAATGATTGATTAATTATAAAAACAGGATTTACTAAACAAAGATGCAAAGCTGATTAACACGGTTTGAAGTAGTAAAGTAAAAATGTTGGTCCTTCTATATAACCAAATACAGATGTGTTCACATATACGTAAAAAAAAAACCTTATTCTGCAGAGATAATTATTTTTTTAAATGGTTTTGGCCAAATAATTCTTTAAAAAGGATAAGATATGAAATAATCCAGATGGTTTCTACTCTGGTGTCCTGGTGCACACAGATTGGTATCATTAGACACATGTGGTTATCACTGGGATATTTTCAGAAATTGTTCATTCAGCAGATTTGGAGAGGACATCTTCCAGAAGCTTCTCAAGAGAATTGCTGCCTCAGGTGCATTTCATTTCTAGCGTTGCATTTTCAACAGGCTTTTCTAAAAGGTTAAAGAGGATAAATTGACTGGTTTCTATCTTAGCAGACTGCACCCAAACTGACCATTCCAAATGATCTAAAAAAAACTCAAACTTCTTTACGTCCACAAACCCAGATCTGCAAACTCCCACATCCATTCAGCTCCAGCTGTTCACTTAGCCTAATTTCTCTTCCCATAAGTGTTTAAAATAAATCCAAAGTATCCTTCCAATAATCATCTTTCAGACATCTTCCAACCTTTTAAGTTAGCCAATTTTCTCTACATTTTAAATACGAATCCTGAAAACCATATTCATAATGGAAACAAAAACAGAAGTTGCTGGAAAAACTCAGCAGGTCTGGCAACATCTGTGATGAGAAATCAGAGTTAATGTTTCAGGTCCAGTTACCCCTTTTCAGAACTGATGGTAGCTAGGAAAATGTTGGTTTATGTGTAGAAGATAGGGTGGGGAGCAGGGGTAAGGAGTAAATGATAGGTGGGGATAGAGCCCAAAGAAAGAGAAGAACAGTTGGACAGACAAAGGAGCTGATAACAATCTGGCTAGAAAGTGAATATCTGTTAATGGAGATTTTTAGTGGCTAACAATAGGGTGTGTGTAATGGCAGACTATGTGATAACAAGGCCTAGAGTGTAGGCTTGGGAGCTCAGACCTGGGAGGTTACAGGACCTAAAATTACTGAACTCAATATTGAGTCCAGAGGTCTGTAGGGTCCCCAAGTGGAAAATGAGGTATTTGTTCTTCCAGCTTACACTAAGCTTCACTAGAACACTGCAACAAGCCTGAGACAGAGATGTTGACCAGGGTGGTGTGTTCAAGTGGCAAGCATCTAGAAGCTCAGGGTATTTTTTGTGGGCAGAATATAGATGTTCTGTGAAGCCATCACCCAGTCTACACTTCTGTTTCCTCAGTGTAGAGGAGACCAGATTGTGAGCAGTGAATACAGTAGTCTAGATGGAGTAAAGTGCAGGTAAAGTGCTGCTTTACCTGGAAGGCATGTTTGAGCCCTTGGATGCTGGGGAGGGAGGACATAAATGGACAGGTGTTACGCCTTTGGTTGTTGCAGGGGAAGGGGCTGTGGTCCCTGGGGAAGGTGGACAAGGAAGGGGAGAGGAATATGCATCTGGTGGTTGTATCTTGCTGGAATTGGCAGAAATAACAACTGATGATCTTCTGGATGTCGATGCTAATGAGATGGTAGGTAAGGGCAAGGGGAACCCTATCTCTGTTGCGGGAGGGAAAAGAGGGAGTGAGGGTGGAAGTGCAGGAAATGGGTCGGACCCAACTGAGGGCCCTGTCAACAATGGTGTTGGGAAGTCCTTGGTTGAAGAAAAGGTGGACATTTTGAAGGCTCCCTTGTTGAAGTTGGCCTCATCAGAACATATGAAAATGAGACGGTAGTACGGGAATAATGGAATAGAGTCTTTATATGAAGAAGGATGCAAGGATGTATAGTCTCAGTAGCTGTGGGTGTCTGTGAGTTTATCATGGATATTAGTAGCCAGTTTGACCCCAGAAATGGAAACAGAGATGTCGAGGAAGGCAAGGGAGGAGTCAGAGATAGACCAGGTGAAAGTGAGGGCAAGTGGGAACTGGAAGCGAA
The DNA here is from genome assembly GCF_030684315.1 of Stegostoma tigrinum. Classification (NCBI taxonomy): domain Eukaryota; kingdom Metazoa; phylum Chordata; class Chondrichthyes; order Orectolobiformes; family Stegostomatidae; genus Stegostoma; species Stegostoma tigrinum. The sequence goes on from NC_081354.1 coordinate 32,669,005, forward strand.
ATCAATGAACTTTTCCAATCCCAGATGAGAAGCAGCAACAATGATATTATTGATATGTTGGAGAAAGAGTTGTCAGTGGGGGCTGGAATAGGACTGAAACAAGAAATGTCCCATGTACCCCATGAAGAAACAGGCATAACAGGGGTCTGTGTGTGTACCCATGACTACCCCTGACATGAAGAAAATGAGAGGATATAAAAGAGAATTTGTTGAGGGTGAAGATGAGCTTAGCCAAGCGGACGAGGGTGATGGTGAATGGAGACGGCTCAGGCCTTTGTTCTAGGAAGAAGCAGAGAGACCTGAGACCATTCTGGTGGGGAATGGACATGTAAAGGGATTGCATATCCATGGGAAAGAGGAGCCGCTGGAGCCTCTAAACTGGAAATTTCGAAACTGGCATAAGGAGTCAGAGGAATTACAGATGTGCGCGTGGAGTAGACCAGTGCAGAGAAGACTAAGTTAAAGTAAGAAGAGATGGGCTCTGTGGGGCAGGAGCAGGCTGAAACAACGGGGCTGCCTGGACAGTCCTATCTCTGGATTTTTGGGAGGACGTAGAAGCGAGCTGAGCAGGGCTGGGGAACCATCGGCTTGGAGGCATTTGGGAAGAGATCACCAGATGAAATGAAGCCAATGATCGTACTTAATACAATGGCCTGATGTGTCATCGTGGGGTCATGGTCCAGGGAAGGATAAAAGGAGGTATCTGAGAGCTGACACTCAGCATTTGCATTGCACAGGTCAGTACACCAGACTGCAACAGCACTATCCTTATTGGCAGGCTTATTGACAAAGTCAGGATTGAATCTGAGAGAATGGAGTGCAGTCAGTTCAGATGGAGGTAGGTTGGAATGGGTAATGGGGGCAGAGAATCTGAGGTGACTAATGTCACATTAACAAATTGAGTGCTAATAAAAAGGTCAGAGGGAGGGGTCCTGGTGGAGGGAGACTGTCAGAGCTGGGCTAAGGGATCTGTGTACAAAGAAATAGGCATGGCGGGAAAGACGATGGAAGAAGAGGTCAATGTCATGTCATGCCCGAATGTGAATGTAAGACTATCAGTGATACTGCCTGCCTGGACTTTTGACAAGGAAGCATTGAGAAAATGGTATTGTTCCTAATAGCACACTCCTGTTAGATTAAATGCCCCCTTCTGTCTCCAACCTTGCCTCAGAGAAATGCTTTAAATTCCATATCAGATGAAACAATACTGAAAACTACCTAAATTGGATCATCAATTTCACGAAAAGCTAAGTCCTTAATGAAAGGAAAAGAACTGCAAATGCTGGAGAGCAGAAACAAAATCAGAAAATTCTGGAAAAAAAACTCAGAGAAAGAATCCTTCTGAAGAACAGTCATTGGACCCAAATCATTAACTCTGCTCTCTCTGCACAGATGCTTCTGGACCTGTTGAAATTTTCCTGCAATTTCTGATTTTGTTTCTAAGTCCTTAAAGAGCTGGTCACAATTGCTGTCATAATTCTGGAGGCCTAATCCTCACATTCAGCTGGAAACCAACAAAATCAGACCTTGTCTACTTTTGTACCTCTGCTAACCTCTGGGCCTAATGCACCAGAAAGTACTTCCCTCCCCCTTTTTCACATCATTCCCAGCTATATTCCGCCTATACAGACACTGTAGTCACAGTGCCAGGCATTTGTCCTGGGACAATCTGTGCAATACAATTTGATTTCACAATTTTCTTTTTAATGGTATTAAATAATCTAAAGGGAGGCATTTTTATTAAACTCCACCTCATTGCAGAAATCGTGCCACCTATTTAGTGCATTCAATTTTCGATTCCCCTTTAGGCTTTTTTTTCTGTGCCACTGTAGTGACCAAATACAGTGCACACTTACGGATTAACTTTCAAATATGACAAAACTGTTTGCTTTCTCATCTTAATGATATATCTTGAATGGTCAGTTGTTGTTGAGGTTGCTGGTTGTTTTTTGCCACCTAGTTTTGGACTCGCCCATCCCGGGGAAAAGACCTTGTTGGTTTACCCTATCCATGCCCCTCATGATTTTATAAACTCCATAAGGTCCCCTCTCAGCCTCTAACACTCCAGGGAAAATAGCCCCAGTCTATTCACTGTTTCCCTATAGCGCAAACCATCCAACTGATCTTTTCTGCATCCTTTCAAGTTTCACAACATGCTTTCTATAGCAGGGAAAACAGTATTGCATGCAGTATTCCATGAGTGGCCTAACCAATGTCTTATGCAGCTGCAATGTGACATCCCAACATCTCTACTCGAAGCACTGACCAATAAAGGCAAGCAAACCAAACGCCTTCTTCACTCTACCTGCGACCCTGCCTTCAAGGAATTATGAAGCTGTGCTCCAAAGTCTCTTTGTTCAGCAACACTCCCCAGGATCTTATCATTAAGTGTAGAAGTCGTGCCCTGATTGGTCCCCACAAAATGCTACACCAAGTAATGTTCTCAATGATGGACAAATCTTCATGGGACTTGAGCCGTGTTTCTGAATTGGAAATTTCTGAGGTTAAAGATCCCTGCATTCCTAGGAGAAAACCCCCTTATCTGAAACATGGAGAAGCGTAGAGTTTCACAAAGCTCTTGTTTGTATAGAATACGAAAATTTCACCTGCTCAGAATTTATTAACATTCCTGTTATAGATTAATATACCCCTGCAGCCAATTGTTGGTTAATTGGTAATGTCTGGGTGACAAGAACAAAGAAACGGAGCGATATTTAAGTTATGGGCTGACTTCAAAGATTAATCTAGTTTCACATAGATGTTTACTGGTTTTGACAAATGACTACTAGGTCTGTCGCACTGATCTTTCATTCATAGGCCAATTATTTTGATTTATACCTGCCAGTCGGATAATCAATTTTATATTTTACTCCAGCCTTGCAACCCAAAGATTTCCTCTAACCCTGGTTTCCTGGATGTCCCTGATTATAATCCCTCTACTATGGATGGCCACCCTTCGATTTCTTCAACTCCAATTTCTGGAATGGCCTGTCTACATTGCTTGGTCTCACTACCTTACTTTTGCTCATTTAAGACTTTGAGTTGTCTGAAGAGGCTTTTCATCTCTCGGAAAAGAGGGATCTGACAGCAAAAATGGCACCAAAGCATACATTTGAAGTGTGAAGTGAGGGTCTATTTACAAAAGTCATTTATAATGGTGTATCACCCCTGCCAGCTATGTCCTTAGTATGTTGTTCTATCTCCTCCACCCCAACTATGTTTAATTGCAGTTTCGACTTTCCACAGCTTGCGTGCAGGACTTCTGTTTTGTGGTGATATTGGCCTGGACGTTTTGAGCAGTTACACCCAGGTGCGCCTGGATGCAGAATGTCCAGACCTGCTGAGAGTGTCTAGATCAGATGTAAGATTTCTCCTTCAGTGTAGAGTTGGAGTTGAGAATCTCCAGTGCTGGTCACTTCTCAGCAGAGGTTTGTTGGCTACTGGCAATGCCTGCATCAGTGAACAGAGGGAATTTGTTCTGCAAGAGGAATAAAAGCTTGTGTAGATTAAAAATGACTTAACAGTGGTCCTATTGGAAGAGCAGTGCAACAGAGCATAATGAATCTTTTTAGGTTGGTTTATCATTGAAGTGTCATCTCCACATAAGCAGTCCTGCTATGTCCCTTCAAAGGAGTGATGAACCTGATGTTCACCATCTTTCCCTCATCTCTGTCCCATCCACCAATTTTAGTTCTTACCGAATTTGTATTGCAATGAGGTGAGGAGAAGGATTAAGTATTATAGAAGTGGATGCAAGATCTGCTAGCGATGATGAGGGAGCAGGATACATGAAGTGTTCCCAGTGAGTGAGCAGGAAGCACACAGAGCAGGAAGGGTTAGTATTTTAGGAGGACATGGTTGATGGGAGTGCTGAATGACACAATGCTTGCAATACTGAGAGTTGTAGATCATGAGCCTTAGTAAGATATGTGTGCAGTAGCAGACATGGAGTGAGCAGCGGGCCTATCAGTGTGAGGAAGCAAGGTGGAGATGGTGGCTCTTATCCTTCTAGAACCCAGATCATCATCTATTTGTACCAATACACAGCTTTTAACCCAGAGCACAGCACTGAGCCCCACCGCTATCAGTGTCCAGTGTTTGCCGACATGACTTCTTGTGTCTGTCCACTGGCTAAATGACAGTCCGTATCTCCACCATCCTGTCCAAAAGTATCTTAAAACATGGAACTAATTTGTTTTACTGGGCCATGTCCTCTGTGATATTAGCATGGCATCACAGGGGAGGCAATGTTCTCTAGACCTGGATTTCTACATGGCAGACGGTGAAAGCTGAATTCAAATTAAGAATCTAGTGATAACCATTGTCAATTGTCAGAAAAAATCTATCTCGTTCACGAGAGTCCTTTAAGGAAGGAAAACAGCCATCCTGCATAATCTGGCCTACATGTGACTCCAGGCCCACAGCAATGTGGTTGACTCTGAAATGCCATCTGAGTAGTTAGGAATTGGTAATAAAAGCTTGCCCAGCCAGCGATGCCCACATGCTGTGAATGAATAAAATGTCACGGCCAATTCCTGGCCGAAAGAGTCTGAGATGGTATAGGTTCTAACCAATGATGCCACTGGGGTGAATCTACAAGGTTCTGTCAGTGACAAGTGCTTCTACCTCTCCTGGCGCCAAAGGGGCCACTTGCATAAATATTGAGGTGAAAGGTGGGAGACACCATGAGAAAAGTTGTTCCGACTCATGGTGGACTTGGCGCTATCAATCTCACCAGACAAAATACTTTATCTGAAAATAGAAACCTACATTTCAGATGAGGTTGTTAAAACTGAAGCTTAATCTGCTCTCTGAGGTTTTTGCAAAACATCCCAGACAGGTTCTCTCTGGTATCCAGGGAGATGATCAATCAATAACAATGAAAGAGATTATTCGCTTATTGTCACAATGCTGTTTCTGAGTTTTTGGTTGCTGCCTTACAACAACAATTGTTTAAAAATAATTTTGTTAGCTGTGAAGTTCTTTGGTGTGCTCGGATGTTGTGAAAGGAGACATATAAATGCAAACTAAAACACATTATGAGATATTCTGCAACTGCTACTGAGAACAGGTCTTTATACAGTAGTGCTGAGCAAACATCAGTTAAGCCCACCCTGTTCCACTTATAACATTATCTTCAGTTCTATTTCAACATAAATGTCTAACTAATTGTTTATGATTCTTTAATTCATTGCTAAGATGCATGTGAGCTCTGGGTATTAGCAGAACTTGACAGCTGCATTGTAAATGGGACTATTATCCAGCAAGCAACTGCTTTCTAATCCCTTTGCACAATTTATCATTACACCTTCCGTTTGAGGCTAATGCTCCTGACTTTGGATTCCTTTTTTTATTTATTTATCTTGGTCATTTTACACGAACAGATACATTTCTAGACATTTGTTACTTTCAATAAATGTTATCTTACAAAGAGCCTCATGATAATAAAGTTGAGTCATGTATCAGATTCGGGCCAAGGAGACTAAATGGACCTCATTCACATGGATATGCTCATGTGTTTGCCTTTGTGTCAAAGGGAAAGTTATGGCAAGGCTCAGCTGACCTTTGACTATCCTGGGGCAATGAGCTGTCAGTTAAAAGTGACTGTCTTTGAAACATCTGTTGTTCTCTTTAGTATACATTGGTTTCAGGTTTATCAGTCTATTCATTCACAAAATATAGCTGAATATCAGCAAAATGTTTTTACCAGAGTGAAAAGAGAACCTTTCTCCTCTGGTGGGATTTGAAACATTCCTGGTAAAATGTGATTTTTATTAAAAGGAGTGCTTGAAATGGCAACTAGCGAGCCTAAAACCAATCGTTTATCTTAAAGCAAAATAATTAGAACAAAAGAAACTAGCATTTAGTATTGGCCTCCTCGTTTTATTTTCAATAGGGTGAATTGTACATTGATTGCTTGCTCCAGCTGCACACAAATTTATTATATCCTCATAAAGCTCCATTGATAAATAACACTACTCAAGTATTTAAAAAGGTTTTACTGTCAGTGCCTTTAAAAAAAACAAAATCAGAAGTAATTACAGTGAAATTGAACATCCTTTGGGTTTTTTCCATGTATATTGCTATTGATTTTTTAAAAATATATTTGTGTCTGGAAGAAGTGTGAGGCAGCCTGCATGTGAGGTAGATGAATTAACATCAATATTTCATTTAACAAAGGGTGCTTTAACCATTTATCATTATTTTAAATGTGTACTTAATTCAGCCTTCTTAACCATGTTGTCAGAATTGCTTGGTACTCTGATTCATTTCCACCAACAATGTCATCATCACCAACCATGAAACAAAAATATTTCCATTGTGTAATAACAAGTAACAAAATTACATGAATGGGTCCTATTTTGTGATAGGCTGGCCAACTGGGAGATCAAGCAAACCCCAATTCTACTGCATGATACCTTGCCCTGGCAGTGACGGCTCTACAAAAAGTTGTGAGAAAGGTTGGCCGAAAGAAAATGAAAATAAATCAGAACAGCAATCTGCTGGCAGAAACTAAGGGGAATTTGATTTAGGTGAGATCATTGATTGTATCCTGAAGGCATTTGGACAGTGTGAAGCAGGTATCAATAAGACAAATCAATTTCATCAATGGATTTGGAATGCGTGGTGTGCAAGTCAGCTCAAGTTATACTGACAATGTACAGATCAATGTAAAGGTCAATTCTGGATTCTGTTGCACATACTTCAAAGCATTGCATGCACAGAATGATTTTAGTCTTTATTGAACTGTTACAAAGAAAGGCTGAAGCATTTAAACGTCTTTTTTCTCAATGAATAAAAGACTGAGGTGAAGTATCATATGAATATGTGAAAAAAACGCATGTGCATAACTTTTGTGAATTTAAGTTTCTTCAACACACACTTCCTTTGGTTTCTAATATGTGCTATATCTAATATGGCTTCAGCAGCATTACAAGCAGGTTGATATCCTGACTACCAAATTGTTTTTACCATATGTGTTCTGAGTAGTCAAGCTCATGTGGGCCTTGCCAACATTGCTATATTTGCACCTCCTCAGCGTCAGCATGGCTGTTGAGAAGTGAGTCACATTATTAGGCACTGACTGAGATTGTTCAAAGGTTGCAAGAACTGCCTATGCTGGAGTCAGGGCCAATACAGTGTGGAGCTGCAGGCACACATCAGGTCAGGCAGCATCAGAGGAGCAGGAGAGCTGATGTTTAAGGAATCATCCTCATGGATGCAACACCTTCTTTACTTATGAAAACCCAAGAAGATAGAAGAAATAAGTATTATTTAGTCATGGTCAAATCAGAATCCATGCCATTACTATAGTTAATCTTCTCAATAAGTGATGACATAAAATTATTTTATTTGTACCTGCTGTTTTTGAGGTCTTTGTCTCTCAGCTGAGAGGGTCACAGATGCTTATCTCCAGCCCACCATCCACTGTGAACTGTATTTCTTGTTATAGGTAATCTCTATTTCTCTCCTTTTTATTGTACATTCCCTTCTCCTATGATCAGTAGGAGCACCTACAATTGAGTGAATATAAGATATACATCGGACAAATGCAGTATATTTGGTGAGTGCCACTATGGGACACATGCATTGGAGTGAATGTCAATTACAGATGGATAAATAGGAATGTGATTGTACTTAGAAATGGAAAATTAGGTTCTGCTAAGGGTTGAGTGGGGCCAGAATACTTTCCAAGAAAAAGGGAAAGAATATATGAATTGAAACAGCAGGATCTACTTGAAGCTGCAAAATGCCAAATTTTCCTGCACAGGCATCATTAAACCATACTCTACATTGAATCTGTGACCCAGGCACAATTCTTCAGTTAGTCATCTCCTCAGCCACCTCCAGGTATGTCCTGTCAGAAAAATAGCAGTTTTTTTAAAATTTTCCTTAAAGTACGTTCCTCTCTCCCCTTCTCCCCCTCCAGGTCGTTGCATCCAGCAACAACTTAATGATACATGATTACATTTGCATGCTGCCCTAGTTCTATGTTCTTAATTCATCCTGAAAAATCTCAATTTCCATTCATGAACTTTTAGTTTAAATATAGCTGAGTTCACATCATGAAATGTATAATCATGTCTACAACATGGAGTGTAACCCAAAGTCAAAAAAAGTAATTGATTTCATTGATTTGAGATTGTAGGTGAGCCCAGGTCACTAACGTCTGTGAGAAAACTCACCAGTGACTGAAGTATTATCAAGCACAAAAGATGTGGTTTTTCGAGGTCAGCCACTTCGTCGACAGAATACTTCACAGTTCTGTCCTAGGCCCAAATAGTTTTGGCTGCTTTATCAATAACCTTTCCTCCATTATAAGGTCAGAAATGAAAATGTTCATGGATGATTGTAAAATATTCAGTACCAATTGCAACTTCTCAGATACTGAAGCTGTCCATGTCTAGATGCTGCAAGACCTGACAACATTCAAGCTTGGGCTGGCAAGTGACAATTACTACTTGCAACATACAAGTATCAGACAATAGTCTTCTCCAATAACAGAGAATCCAGTCATTTTCTTTGACATACAATGCCATTTCCATCACTGAATCCTCTACCATCAACATCTTGGTGGTAGCCATGATTCAGAAAACTAACTGAACCATATCCCATTTAAAAGAGGCTCTGCAGTGCATAAACTCACATCCCAATTTTCTAAAACTTGTTCATCATCTTCAAGTTATAAAACTCTCCATTTGTCTGAATGATTGCAGCTTCAGTGAGAAGCTCAACAGAATTTGGGACAAAGCAGGTGAATTGATGACATCCAATCCATTACCATAAAAACATGCCCTCTACCACTGATGCACAGTGTGTACTATATACAAAATGCACTGCAGAAATTTGTCAATTTCCTTTTGATAACAACTTCCAAGTGCATCTGCTAACTCGAAGGACAATGACAGCAGATGTAAGGGAAAACCACTATTTGCAAATTTCCTTTCAATTCACATCCTGGCTTGGAACTACATTACCATTCACTGTTATTGAATCATAATTCTGCAACTTGTTTCCTAGCAGCACCATTGATGTACCTGTATCAGATACACTGCAATGGTTCAAGAAGGTGTCTCATTGTCATCTTTTCAAGTGAAGTTAAGGATTGGGGAAACAAATGCTCCCCCATCAGTCATGTCACTTCCCATGAAAGAATGAAGATGAATTCAGATTATGACTGAGATCACTAATTATGGATATTCTTGAAGGGAATCAAGGCAAGTATCAATAAAAAAAATGATCATGAAGAACATCATTAACATCCTGTCTATGATACTTGTGCAACAATATCAGCCTTGACCAAGGCCTCCTGTAACATCCTTTTGATCACTTGCAGTGAATCACTGTCCAAGCTCAGGCTTTATACACTGTTTAAAATATTTGTTTAAGGGTGAAATGTGTAAATTATTTAACTTGGACAGCAAGTATGATTCGAGAACAATAATATATTGAAAAGCTACTTTCTGCAGAATATTGATATCTGCACTGGGCCCATTGAGAAAATAATTGATTCAGTGTAATTGTTCGATTTAGACAACTTTTATTAATTCTTTCATGCATTTGAGCATCATTTACAATTGCCTTGAGCTGAATAGGTTCTCAGGCAATTTTAGAGGGTGTTAAGATAGATTCGAATCACTGTGGATCTGGAATCACATGTGGGCCAGACTAGAAATGTACAGCAGATATCTTTCCTGACAGAAGATTGATGAAATAAGTAGGTTTTTAAAACGTTGAATCATGATTTCACAATTAACATTGCTAAAATGCTTCCCAGTTCTATTATAAGAAGAAAGTTGCTGGAAAGGCGCAGTAGGTCCGGCAGCATCTGCGAAGGAAAAAACAGAGTTAGCATTTCCAGTCCACTGACCTTTCCTCAGAACTGACCTGGACCCAAAACGTTAACTCTGTCTCTTCTGAAGAAGAATCTCGACCTGAAACGTCAACTTGCCTGCTCCTCTGATGCTGCTTGGCCTGCTGTGTTCATCCAGCTTCACACCATGTTATCTCAGGTGAGACTGCCAGTTTCCTTTCCTAAAGGACATTAGTCAACTAGATGGAAATAAAAACAGAAGTTGCTGGAAATGTTCAAGAGGTCTGGCAGCATCTGTGAAGAGAAATCAGAGTTAACATTTTGGGCCCAGTGACCTTTCCTTAGAATGAGATGGGTTTTTCCCAACAATTGACAATAGAATCATGGTAATCATTAAACTCTTAATCCCAGATTATTTTTTATTGAATTCAAATTCCACCAGTTGCTGTGGTGGAATCTGAACCTGGGTCCCCAGAATATTATTTGGGTCTCTGGATCAATGGCCCAGTGATAATATCACTAAACCATCATGAAATAAATGGACATTTGGATCATAATAATCTGATTTTACAGTCAGCAAGGCTTTATAATGGAAATTTTGCTTGACAAATGTATTGGAGTGTTTTGCAATGTAATTAACTGATTTAATAGAGATGTGTCAATGGATATACATGGATTTTCAGATAAAGCAGGTTGACTAGTAAAATGAAAGCACATGGAATAGGAGGTAATATACTAGCATGGAATAAGGGTTGTCTAAAAGGTGGAAAACAGAGACTAGGAATAAATGGGTTACATATTAAGAGGTTAGTAGGTAAAGATGGCCAAGGGGTCCTAGGTATGCTATGTACTAAGCCACTAAATGTTAACATGTAGGTTTAACAAACAATTATCATAAGACGATTTAAGCACAGGAGTAGTGAAGTCTTGCTTCAAATGTACAGAAGCTTAGTTTAATCACATCTGGAATACTTTGTGCATTTGATTCCTTTAAATCAGGAGAGAATCATTTGATAATTCATCATTTGGGATGTTGTTTGAACTTATCTTCTAAGCATAAATTTCGCCTCTGCGGCTGATAATCCCTTCTCCATTTGTACTGCATGAAAATGCAACAATGCAATGAGAAAATCATGTTTAATAGCTCAACATTAACTGCTTTTGTATTATATACCATATGTTCTGCTTGATCTTTCAAGTGGATAATGGGGTTGATGACTTATGGATGGGCACTCCCCACGTTGAACTCATCTTGAAACACCAATAAAATACTTTAGGTGCAGCCAACATTAATACTATGGTTAGCAAAGCACATCAAACCACCTAAATCTGTAGTAAAAGTAGTTACCTGAAACTGTCCATCCTTTCTTGATGTCTATAATGTATGTAGCATCAAGGGACATCTGACATGCATGTACAGAAAATCTGATTCCAAAGGCAAAGTCTGACCCCACAGCAAAACACAACTGACTTACAAGCTGTAAACACCTCAACACTGCAGCAAAGGAAGTGTTAACACAATGTACCAATCAAACACATCAGCAAGCTTGAGGGTCAAACAAACAAAATACAAATATGAGAAGCTGACCAAAACTTCCAAGTTGTTAATATCACATTGAGATTGGTTTGGGCATTCAGAAGCTTTTGCAATCATTAAAATAACACATCCTGAAAAACAAGGCAGTATTCTCAAGAAAATAAAATTGGCACAGGAGCCTACATATTACCTCAATGCCTCCTGAAAGACATGCGCCTGAGTAAGTGGTGTGTTCTGTGGTACAGCCTATGAAAGATAGTCTGACAGTAGAACGGATCAGCAGTTTATTAATGGTCTGCAGGACTACCAATTGCACTAACCTCTGTATAGTCACAGTTCATGAGATTCAAACTCCATCCACTGCGGTGGAACACAGCAGCGTGTTGCACATCAGAGATCTACAGGGACATAGCTTTGGAGTGAGAGACAAGCCTAATTCCATGTTAACTGCATCTGACATGCTGAATAGATTTCCCAACTCACACAAAGATTATGATACTCCTCTTGATCTAAACTTTCATGATCTACACTATCAAGTTGAAGATGTTCTCAAGGTCGATCTTTTACACATGGCCAGAGTCAGGGTAAACATTTGCAACTGGCAGCTGCTGAAGAAAGAAAAGAGTTGCAACAGGTCATTATCCAGGGATTTATTTTAGATTTAGATTGTTTTAAGATATTGTCAATTTGTACCTAGGAACAGTGAAAACTGAATAATGTTGCCACGTTCCAGTGCCATCTTGGATTACAGAATAAATTACTGAACAAATTGTATAACTGGTAAAATACTGAAGAAGTTAATATTGAAGTAATATTACTAAAACTGAAACAGACTCAAAAGTTCATCTTTCCCTTTCTGTGGACCTCACAATCTTTGCGGACTTCACCTTCTCTACTCTTCCAGTTGCTGCCATCCGACATTGCCCCCAGAGTGCTGGCAATATGTTTCTTTCCTGCCATCACATCTCTGAGCTGCAGTCAGGCTGCATGGGTCCTGCATCTCCTCTGACACTAGACATTGACTGACAGGCTCTGGCTCTGAGTCAACCAACAGTGTCCTGGCTTGTCTTCTAATGCTGTCACTCCAGGGAGGGATGCAGATGCATGGGGCCCCAGCCTCCTGCAGGAGAACATCAAGAGGAGGCCCCAGAGTGACCAAAACAAAAACAAATGTTACTGAGCTGGAAAGACAACTATGAAGCTGTGCAGATGTGGCAGAATGTGCCACATGAGCCAAACACTGCCAGCCCCACTGCCACCATCTTGGAATCCGTGGATGGTGTGACAATATTAAAGCTATACCCAAGAAGATTTGCGTATTTTGTTCACACTGAGATGAACATGATCACTTTTAAGAACAAACAAGTCCCAATACCAAAATCCTAATGCTGAAATATCAGATCCACACTACACCAGGCACAGATGAGTATCGCACTGACAAGATGGCTGACACATGAATATAAAACCAAGAACTGCAAATGCTGGAAATATGAAACAAAAACAGAAATTGCTGGAAAAACTCAGCAAGCCTAGTAAGTGTTTTCTCTCTTTAGATGCTGATGTTTCGAGTTCGGCAACCCTTCATCTTGAACTAAATTGTACATTTGCTGAAGACAAGGGGTCAAGATGGTTAATATGTGCAGAAGGGGGCAAGTGAGAAAGAAATTCACTTAAGCAGACGTAGGAATGAATAATGATGAGCTAGGAAGATAGAAAAGCTCATAATGGGGCCTATGAGTAGGTGAAAATGGGTTAGCTGTGCTGATGGGAGCCTATGTAATGACAGGGTGAAGGGGGTGGATAAAGGACATGGAAGAAGGTGCTCAGGCCCTAAAATCATTGACGTCAATATTGTCTTCTGAAATTTGTAGGGTCCCCAAGGGAAAAATGAGATACTGCTCTTCTAGCTTACACTGAAACTCACTGGAGCACTGCCACAAGCCTGGGATGGAAATGTTGGCTAGGGAACAGTGTGTTGAAGTGGCAGAACATTAGAAGCTCAGGGTCACTTTCCAGACAGAGCATAGGTGTTGCAGCAAATACAGTAGATTAGATTGAGTGAAGTGCAGGTAAATCACTGCTCCCCCTGGAAGGTGTGCCTGGAGTTTTGAAGAATGAGAAGGGAGGACATAAACAAGTAAGTCTTACACTTCTTGCAATTGTATGGGAATCCCTCTGGGTTCCTTGTTCACATATTGTTCAGTCTTTTAGCCCCGACCTCCTATCTTCAGCTTGTATATCACCTTTTCCTAGCTACTATCTAGTTCTGAAGAAGGGCCACTGCACCTGAAACATTTCTCCAGCAATTTCTGTTTTTGTGGCTTATCCGTGAATCCACGTATGTGCCAGGGACAAATCTGGATCAATGTCTTGTGAATGCATTTGAGACAACACAAATGTACTAACTCCAACGCTGGATGAAGCCTTTACATCTACATAATATTCCATCCACTCCTTGGACAAAAGTAGGAACAGACCCTTTACACTGTATGGGGAAGATTACATCCTTGTGATGGATTACTTCTTCAAACTCCCATTATTGGACAACTTAGCAACACAATGATCCTGAGAACAGGTTGATGTCTAGTTCCTCCTTAAAACAAGTGATTCAACTGCAGCCTGAATGTTATGAATGAATATTGCCTACAATATTGAAACGGTCAACTCACAATGAACACAAGCTGGTGCCAATACAAAACAGACCCAACTCTATTAGGAGATAAGTTAGAATAACTTTTACCACAAAACAAAACTGTCTCGAATCATATTCTGCCTCGAGCTACTTCCCGAGATTATTGTAGATTTGCTCAGCCACGCACTCTCTCTCTCTCTCTCTCTCTGTGTCTCTGTAGGACAGTGAAATTGCTTTCTCTCTTCTTCTTTGTCTCCAGACATTCAGTGAATTGTTGCTTTTTGCTATGTTTACCTCCTCAGAATATCTAACAGAGTCAAAGACACTGGTCTAGAGTCCAAGAGATTGGTCCACAGTTGAACCCTCTTTTTATATATTTTTGGATGGTTTGCTACTGTTTGTTTCTTTGTGTAGCAGGACTTGGTGCCTTTCTGTCTGAGCTTTCCTTTGTTTGGTGGATAAGTTGTTGGGGGTATGTCTATCCAAGGTAAATATTCACTTTTACATTATGCTAATATCATTAACACCTGGGTGCTGTGTTTGGACTGTGCCTGGTGTCTAGGTTTTATGGCTTCAGAGATTTATTTGGCCAATGCACCCAGCATCCCTTGCTGTTTGGCCATGTTAGCAATCCAACTGTGTTTTAGCCACGAGGAGGCTGCTACATTTCCCCCTTTTTGAATGTAAAGAAGCTTGTGCGAATGATGTTCAAATTGAATTGTAAAGGTTTGTTCTGTTAGTTGTCAGGGGAGCTTACACATTTGTGAAAGCCATTTGTCAAGATTATCATCATGCATTTGATAAATGCTATAATTATATGTAGAAAAAAAGAAAAATCTTGTTGTGATAATCCATACAAGATTATGATGCATAGATACCATTCAGTAATCAGAACAAACAGAAATGATAATAGTGATAACCCTGGGAGTTCCATCTGTTATATACTCCTTATGTGCGTGTACAGATATTATTCATGGTGATTGTCCCTATCTGTTGGATATCTATCTTTTCCAGTCTGCATTCTTAACCATCAACATCATGAGATTTATCAAGGTGAGTTTGATTAGGACATAGGTAGATATGGGAGGTGCCAGATTTATGGTTGACAGGTATGGGCATATGTTATGGTGTGTTTGTTCACATTTACTTAGAATGGTCCTATCAATGTCCATTGTCTCTCTACAGTTATGGGAGAGTGTCTTAGTAACCCATCTAAATACTTCATTTTTAATAATTCTGATATTTTTGATTTCAAAATGCCCTCAACCCAACTTTATGACTGGAAATAATTGAAATCCCTAGCACCTAGCCCAGTGCCTCACCAGGAGTATCCTTGCAGTTGTCATTATTCCAAACCTTGATGAGCTGCTGCAATTGACAGCTAGAGATATTGGTGTGGTTAAGGGGGGAAGTTGCGGATCCTTGAAATAAGAGGACATCTGGAAATGCCCCATCTTCGGAGCAGATGCGGTGAAGGTGGAGGAATTGGGAGTAGGGGATCACATTCTTGCAGGAAGGTAGGTGAGATGAGGTGTAGTCTAGGTAGCTGTGGGAGTCGGTGGCCTTGAAATAGATATCAGTTTTGAGGTTGTCACCAGAGATGGAGACAGTGAGATCCAGGAAGGAGAGAGAGATATCAGAGATGGTCCATGTGAACTTGAGATTGGGATGAAAGGTGTTATACCACACGGCTGCCCCCCCCGCCCCCACAGTGGTCAAAAATGCTCTCGACTGCATCTCTTACGTTTCCCACATCTCTGCCCTCACATACCTTGCCCACAACAAAAACAAAGACAGAATTTCTCTTGTCCTCACATATCAACTCAATAACCTCCGGATTCAACGTATCATTCTCCGCCAATTCTGCCACCTGCAATCTGACCCCACAACCAAGATATATTTCTTCCCCACCCCTATCTGCCTTCCGTTCAGACCGCGCTCTCAGCGAATCCCTCATCTGCTGCACACTCCCCACTGGCCCCACCAATCCCAGAAGCTTTTCCTGCAATCATAGGAAGTGCAACATCTGCCCCCGCACCTCCCCCCTCACCTCCATCCAAGAACCCAAAAATACCTTCCACATTAGACAGAGGTTCACCTGCATATCCACCAATGTGGTCTACTGCATCCGCTGTTCCCGATGTGGCCTCCTCTACATTAGTGAGACCACGCTTGGATATTGTTTTGGAGAGTATCTGTGCTCTGTGACAAACAACAACACCTTCTAGTAGCGAACCATTTCATCAGCCCCTCCCACTCCCTGGGTGACATGTCCATCCTGGGCCTCCTCCAGTGTCATAATTATACACACCAGAAACTGCAAGAGCAGCACCTCATATTCCACCTTGGGAGCCTACAACCTAATGGTCTCAATGTGGACTTTACCAGTTTCAAAATCTCCTCACCCCTAGCCTCACTCCATGACTACCCCTCCCTCTCATCCCAACCTCTTTGACCTGACACAACCTGTCCATCTTCTCTCACACCTATCTGCACCCCTACCCACCTCACTGACCAATCCCTTCACTGCCTACCAGGACTCATCTATCACCATCCACCTACCTCCCCCAGCTCCATCGTTCCTCTCTCTATTTATTACTGAGCTCCCTTCGCCCTCCCCCATATTTGACGAAGGGCCCCAACCTGAAACGTTAACTTTCCTTCTCCTCTGATGCTGCCTGGGCTGCTGTGTTCTTCCACTGTGTCATCTCTGACTCCAGCATCAACAGTTCTTACTATCCCTGAATGACTCTCTTAATTTGTCATGTATTTCTTGCCCATATCTCTTAGGCCATGGAACCTGTGGTCCAGGGCCAGGCTGGGTTTCTACAGAATTCTCTGTGTTTGGACCGCTTTATGAGAAGGTACTGTCTGATAATGCCCTCTCAAGTCAGACAAGGGGGCACTTCCCACATTTTGCTAGTCAGCATATAATTGCTGGGTCCTTTACTGGATTCCTCCTTCATGTTATTAAGGCATGGAAAGTGGCCGTAGTTGGTGTAAGGCTTCAGCTAAATTCTTGATGCAGCCACTCTAAGCCTTAGACGTGTAGAGTTATAGCATGGTGATCCCTTCTAGTATTATCCGGAGATAAGTCTTTAACCTCTTCTGTGGCCTGACTAGAATTTCCCACACCTGTGTACTACATCTATCCCTCAGCTTCTGACCCAATATCTTCAGCTTGTTCCAGTTAGTCTTTAAAACATCTGGTAGTCATTTCAAACAGGGTAGTGGACTATGTAGGGGAGTCAACATCAGCTGATGTCTCTAAGGTTCGCACACAGGAAGTACATGCCTGTCCTCCTCTCTCGGCTGACTTCCTCAGAGCACCTCTATACCATGCTATCCTTTTTGAGCTCATGCTTTGCTTGCTACGGGTTGTAGAACACCTGGCTGATGAGCCAACTTCTGGTCAGACGCCTGTATCCTCCATTACTCACTTGAATCCCGTGGGGTATTTGCCGTCTTAAACATGGCTTCGGCAGAATTCTGAGAATACCAGGCCGACGGGTTTAACTTCAGAGGACTGAAGGTCACTTTTTATCGAAGCTCACCCAGGGCTGCCAAATGTTGTCCAGATCTACAACAAAATGAGTCAGACAACCCCAAACAGGTCATTACGAATGAATTTGCCCAGGTGTCCCACAATACCAAAGCAGTCAAATCACAATGAACTCAAGCCTGTACCAAAGCAAAACAGTCCCTATTTTATGAAGAAGCAAGTTACAATAGCTTCTGCAACAACCAAAATATCTCTAATCCTGTTTGTACCCTTAAACTTATAATCCTTCTTGAGTTTCTTGCAGATTTACACAGCCATGCTCTCTCTGTCTCTGTGGGACTGCGAAGCTGCTTTCTTTCTTCATCTGTCTCTGGATGGTCAGTGAGTCTCTTCCTTTTGGCATACTGGTCTCCTCATAAGGTCCAAGAGGGTGCAAGAGATTGGTCTGCAGGTGAACCTTGTTTTTACACCTTTTTGGATGGTTTGCTTCTGTTTGCTTCCGTATGCAGAAGGACCAGGTGATTTCCTTTCTGGTCCCTCCTTTGTTTGGGGGATAAATTGTTGGGAGTATGTCTGTCCAGGGTAAATGTTGTTACTTACATTATGCTAATGTCATTAGCACCTGGCTGCGGTGTTTGCACCATGCCTGTTGCTTAGGTTTTACAACTTCATAGTTTTACTTAGCCAATGTACCCAAAATCCCTTGCTACTTAGACAAGTTAGCAATCTATCTGTGTGTTAGCAGCCAGGAGGCTGCTACAAGGCCAAAGTATGTTTCAAGACATATGTACTAAGGGTACAGAAACCAACATCATGTCATCAACGCATAATCCACACTCACAGAGTTTAGCATTTTGATTCAATTTGATATAATTTTGTCATCTGTACCTAAGTACAGTGAAAAGTTTTGCTTTGTGTGCAGTATAACAGATCGCAGCATACAAAGACACTAAGATTATAGGGTGTTTGAACAGTACAAGGAATGCAAAGTTGTAGCTGCAAAAAAGTTGTACAGAGGCAAGATCAATATCGAATTTACATTTGAGAAGTCCATTCAGAAGTCTAATAACAGTGGGGAAGAAGCTGTTCTTGAACCTTTTGGTACATGTGTTTAAGCTTGCATGCCATCTGCCTGACGGAAGAAGTTGGAAGAGATTATGAATGGGGTGAGAGGAGTCTTTGATGATTTGGCTGCCTTTCCGCAACAGCAAGAAGTGTAGATGGACTCAATGGATGGGAGTTTGGTTAGTATGATGGTCTGGGCTGTGTTCACAACTTTCTGTAGTTTCTTACAGACCTGGACAGAACAGTAGCCATACCAAGCAGTGATGCTTCTGGATAGAATGCTTTCTATGGTGTATCTGTAAAAGTTGGCCAGGGTCTTATGGACATGCCAAATTTTCTTGGTGTCCTGAGGAAGAAGAAGTGTTATTGTGCCTTCTTGAACATCGCACCAACATAGGTGGCCCAGTAGAGATCATTAGTGATCATACTCCTAGGAACTTGAAGCTTTCGACTGTCTCCACTTCAGCTCCATTTATATAAATAGGGGTGTATCCTCCTCCTTGCTTCCTGAAGCTAATGATCAGCTCTTAATAGTTTTTCTGACATTGAGGGAGAGGTTGTTCTTGGCACCATATCATTAAGCATTCTATCTCTTTCTTGCACTCTGTCTCATCATTGTTTGATATCCCACCTCCGATGGGTAGTGTCGTCAGCAAACAAGATGGAGTTCAGATGAAATTTGGCCATACAGTCATGAATGTACAGGAATGTGCAGTAAGGGGATGAGTACACACCCTTTGGGGTCCTGATGTTAAAGATTGTTCTGGAGAAGGTGCTGTTGCCTATGCTCACTGATTGCAGTTTGTAGGTCAGGAAGTTGAGTATCCAGTTGCAGAGGGTGGAGCAGGGGCCTCAGTTTTAAGGTTTGCAGATTATTTTGGATGAGATTATAGATTTGAAGGCAGAGCTGTAGTCAACAAGTAGAAGCTTGATGTAGGTATCCTTATAATTTGCAGGGATGAGTGCAGGGCAAGGGAAATGGCATCCACTGTGGACCTGTTTTGCCGGTAGGCAAATTACAAAGGATCGAGGCAGGCCAGGTGGGTGGAGTTGATGTGAGCCGTGCTAACTTTTCCAAGCACTTCATAATTATGGAGGTCAGAGCCCCTGGCTGGTAGTCATTGAGGCATGTTGCAAATGTTTTCACTGGTGCTGGTTTTTCTCTTGAAGCAGGTAGAGACTTCAGGTTGTAGTAAGGAGAGGTTAAAGATATCAGTGAATAATCCTGCTAGTATCTGAGTGCATGGCCAGGGTCTCCATCTGGGCAAGTCGCTTTCCATGGATTCGGTCTCAAGAAGGCCAATCTGACGTCGGCAGCAGTGACTGATGGAACAGGCGTATAGTACATGCTGAATCACTTCCAATTCAATGATCATCAAGTGTCAAGTGTGAAGAAACAAACAAGATTTTCACATTGCATTGATGCATTTTTAAGCACACCGACAGAGAAGGAATTACTATCCTGAGCAAGTTTTATGCAAATCACCTTACTCAGCAATCAATTGTCAAACCATGATACAGAAGATTCTTCTTTGAAAACTGAGGAAAATGAAAGAGATACACAATAACTAAGCAGGGAGAGTACAACCAACCTGCATACTGGGAAGAGAGTGCGAGTTAGAAATTAAAAAAACTTGGATGTCATTAGAAATTGCAAAAATATACAATCACCACAGATCATGATAGTGTCTGTGAAGAACTGTCATAATCGTCATCACTTTATGTAATTTGGTGTCTTATTTTGGTTTATTTTGCACCACTGAAAATTTTCACGATCTTACAGATGTTATACGAATTGTCTTTGTTCTGCACTTAGTAAAGCTGTTTGAGTATGATTACAATGTAGGCATCTACTTGGCAGTGTTAACTATTGCCTCAGTAAGTCCTACGCATGTAAGAAAAGGAAAATTTTAAACTGAACTGTTACCTTACATCTTCTGATGAAAGGTCTAGGCCCAAAACGTCAGCTTTCCTGCTCCTAGGATTCTGCTTGGCCTGCTGTGTTCATCCAGCTCCGCACCTTGTTGCCTCAGATTCTCCAGCATCTGCAGTTCCAATTATCACTGATACCTTAGATTTACCTACATTTACATGGACAGCAGCTGTTCAGGAAGGCAGCTCACTAGTATCTTCTCAACTATAATTAAGGATGGAGCAGAAAATACTGGTCGTGCCAGCAATATTTATATCCAAAGATGAATTCTTAAAAATATGCAATTTGAGCTGTGAGTAACAAAAAAAAATAAAGAAGGAGAAAATGCAATTGTTTAAATATTTAATGAACAACGACAAATATGATGAGATGCAGATAACAAATTCAACATGTAACAGCCCTTTAGTTTCAAAATTTGATCTGCCAGAATATGAACAATAATCTATTATGTTAAAGGCTATTCGTTCCAGTTTGTGATGTGGAAGATGATGGTGTTGGATGGGGGTGGACAATGTCAGAAGTCACACAACACCTGGTTATAATCCAATAGGTTTATTTAAAATTGCAAGCTTTTGGAGTGCTGTTCCTTCAAAAGATGAAGTGGAGAAAGGCGCGCGGATATAGACATAGCGGTGGAGAATTTGTTATCGAAATGATTTTTCAAAAATGTCTTCCTTTCTTAGTAGGCTATTAGTTTACTCTCATGCTTAAAAGAATTATCTTTCTTTTGTAAGTCATTCTATAGTTTGAAAGTATTTACTATTCATTCATCAGATATATTTACTGAACTTTGTGTACCCATGAGTATGGCTTAAGATTGTATATTGACCTTCGGCACAAACTTTGAGAAGTACTGCAGTGGAGCATTAAAGTCCAGAGATGGAATGTCATGCAGCACTGAATTAGGTTGGTACCAAAACTGTAGTACAAAAACATTCAGAGGAAAACATGATGTTGCGTCATATTGTGTGGTAGAGGAGTGAATGGAAGGCATGCATGCAGTTTGAGAGTGCATTGAGTGGATGCAGTAGTTTGGGAAGCAATTTGATCCTGGGAGGGAGTAGTAGAACGTGGACCTTCAGGCTTTATTGGGAGAGTCTGGGTATAGATGTGTTGGAGGTGAGAAGATAGTTGCAATCTAAAATTGTAATTGATGATGTCCCACTAGCCTCATGGTACAATTAGACAATTCTACATATGCATTGAGATAGAGACAGGATTTTATGTTAGTTGGTTAGAGTCACAATACTGATGTTTTGCTTAGAATATCAAATCCCCACTAATTCTGGTAGGCTGTGAATTATTCAGGTTGAAGGAACTGATCAAACTCAGCAGACATTTCAAATTATACATAGGTGTGGGTCAGTTCTTGAACTTTGCTTCCTTTACTTTCTCCTCCCTTTCCTCTTTCAATATTGGCCTTTTTCTAGGCTGCATTGTACAGAATGTAGCATTCCGTTTACAGAATAGCTAGCATGTGAATCTGTATACTGGCCACAAGTAAATCGGGATATTAAACCACAATTAACAGTCACTATCCTAGAGACTCTGGCAGATGAATATTGCAGGGTACCTCCAGGGCTGTCAAGGCACTGAAAACATATCTCATACACCTACAATTTCATGTTTAGTGATAGCCTCAAGTGAGTGCGGCTCACATTATAAAGCTTTAATGCTGTCGGATTTTTTTATTTTGTGGTGAGGAGTGAGGAACCACCTCATTAAAGAATAGCTCATGTCAATGACTAGCCACTTTGGAAGTGGGATGGAATAATTGATGCAGGAGAGGATGAAGACATTGTTACATTCACTGAGGAAATGTGGGTAGGTTGACAGAATGGAATGCCTTCTGATAAATGAATTGATTAAGTATGCCTTGATTACCATGTATGCAGTTGATTATTCTCTGAACCTGACGAAATCGGTTGTCAAGGTAAAGTCCATTGTCCTCTGTGCTTAGGATTCTGTGTCTATGTGAAGGGTGATGAACTCTGCCACTCACTCATACAGGGCTTCACAACTGTGGTTTTATTATGGTGTGTTGCCACTTACATTGATACATACCTGCACATTTACCCTGGAATGCAGTCACTGTAAAAAAAATTCATTTAAAAAAAAATTTGCCTGCTGTTGTTTTAACGTTCCATTTCTTCCGGTACAATGGCATCTATATTTGCGACTATCTGTTATGACATTCTCAGCCTTCTCTTACTATGGGGCTCCAATGTGTCCAGATAACTAAGCATAGCATAATGTATCCTGCACTCAGAGTGCTAACATATACTCTTTCTTGCTTGTGTAGCTGTGCCACTTGCCAGCCTGCCTTGATGGCCTGGAACTGAACCCATTTTATAATTGGAAGTCTCCTACAGATACATACAATTTCTGTGATGCAGTGGTGGGATTGCCTTGGCTTTTTGGAGGACTGACTTGAATCAATATCTTTCTCTTCCTCTTCCCTCCTACCTACTATAAAGACAGCACTTTCTACAGTGATGACCCAAGTGACATTAACAAAATTATAATTGTTTGAATCATAGAATCCCTACAGTTTGGAAGCAGGCCATTTGGACCATTGAGTCCAGTTAACCCTCCAAAGAGCATTTTAACAGGCCTTTACCGCCCCCCCCCCCGCCTTATCCCCATAACCCTGCATTTCCCATGGCTAATCCATCTAACCTGCACATCCTTGGACACCATGGGCAATTTAGCATGTCCAATCCACCTAACTTGGCCCTAAACTGCTAACAAGATAAAGATTGGCTAAAAATTTTGCAAAATAGATTCGATAAACTTAACAGATGCAAAAAAGTCACAAAGATTATCACTCTTCATGTGGCACAAGTTCACAAATTCAATGTTAAATACATCATAGTTAATTCCAACAAAAATATTTCCCCAGATCGCTCAATAAGGAAATGCTATTTATATAAAATATCTCTCACATTCAGTGCTGTATTTTCAAATCATTATTTAAGATTGTATTATACCTACAATTTTGAGATATATGCCCAATGAATCCAAATGTTGCAGAAGCAAGGTATATTTAATATCTATAGCAGGATTTATAGCAATCAATAATGTCACAAACAATTTTAGTGTATTTCCCTTTACATGGCTGTGATCAAATATATTTGCCTGTGGACCTATACATTTTCTTATGCTCAGACTCAGCCACACTAACACATTTGTGCATAAAATAGTGACAGATGAAGACAAAACAGTAATTATAAAAATTGAATTTCATTCGGTTTCTATTTTGTGCAGGCCTGATGTTTCTCAGTTCAGTTAACATTTTGCCCAGAGCAAAGGCATTGAAAGTACAACGAATGACCAGTAGCTGTGATAGTTCTTAAAATTAAAGTTAATTTCTTAAGGGACTTTTAAAACGGAAGAGTGAGAAGAGACAGAGAGTCTGCTTCTTTTCTGGCATGCTGCGGTTAGGCATTTTGCTGTTTAGTTGACTGCAGAAGCCAGATGACTTTATTTGCAGGATTCCTCTCCTTCTTTGATGAAATTCAGACCATCTCAAAGTAGTTTGAAATATCCTAGAATATATTTCAGCAGCAAGAAAAGATCTCTTATCGTTGTGATCTCATAACAAATGTTGAATAAAAGTCTAAATAGGAGATTGTGGTAATTCAATCTACAATTTGAACCTTTCTTTTAATGTGGCCAAAATCTTTTGCTCTCAACAAGACAAAATCTTAAAGGTGATGAAGGAACTTGCTCACCCTCAGTTTGAAACCGTAGTAAATCATCATCAAATCATAAATTAACTTTTCTCTCTTGAGAGATTCAATTCTTTAAAAATCACTCCGTAGTCCTCAGGAGCTGTCTAAAGTCAGCTATTTTTTAAAGACTCAAATTGTTTTTAAAATGTAACTTTAAAAGATTTGTAATATTACTGTACAGGAACTGCAAAGCATTACCAGAAATACAGAGCAAAATGTATTTTTTCTTCAAAAAACAGAACAAAATATATTTTTTCTCAGAGCAATCCTGATTCTCATGCAGATGGTGTTCCATTTCAGTGTTTTGCAGCAATTCTGCGCTCTATTTCCATGTGATCTGGGGGGCATAAGGGCTATCCTATGAGTTCAGGTCTTTGCAGATTTTCTCAGACTGTGGCAGTCAGTTGGAAAGAAGGTGGTGTGATCACACAGAATGGTGCTTGTCTGGATTGTGAAAGGCTTGTCGCTCCATTGTGAGATGGATTTCAGCCAGCCAGCATACCACCTTTGTAGCCCTTATAAAAATCACCTGCATTTCCCCCAGACATTTGTCTGCTTTCCTGGTGCTGTATTCATTCTGTGTATTTGGGATATTTTCCTCTTGGGATTTACTTGAGTGTTTAATGCTAATTTTTTATTGTATGTCTGTTTCCAGCAGAGTAGCTCAGGTTCCAGCCGCCATTGAATTGTTGGTCAATGATGTGAATGAAGGATAATCAGCCAAGTCACGTAATTAGCTTTAATTTACATATTACTGTGCAGATGCATTTTAGTGAATGGGGAGTCCCAGGCTTTGAAAAAGAAGGACTGTAGTATGCAACAAAATTAAAAACAATGGAAACTTAATTTGTGGCTGAAATTGCAACAAAATACAAACATCTGTGAATTGGACTTAATGTGAGAAAGAATCATTTCTGTACGAGTGCCAACAGGAAAACACAATGTGGGGAATTTTCTCTTTCAGCAGAGGGAGGGCAAAGAAGCAAAAGTGAATAAACTTTCATTTGAGTAAACATTTTCAATGTGTCATTCTCAACGGAGATAAAAGTGATGACAGTCAACCACTTGGACGTGCTGTTAGATTTACCTTGCAACAATTAAAACACGCTTTCTAACTTTGTGAGGGAGAACAATGAAAGCGAACAACTTTTTTTCCCGTGCTGTGTACATGAAGTAAAGCCTTGCTGGACAAGTCAAAAGTAAGTCATTATGTGCTGAATACAGCTGTGTTTAAATCATTGCTACACTCTAGAATTGAATACTTTGATAACACACTATAAGAAAAAAAATCAAAATCTCTTTTGTATGTGATGTTCATCTGATGCAAGCACTTTTATGACATGGAGCTTGGTATTGTGCAGGTGTGGCAGAATAAACTGATTTAATTCACAAAGTTTAATTGTGTTTTCATTGGAAGTTTTTAATAGCTTATCCTTATAAATTCAGTGTACTTACAGCACAGGTTACATGACTAGGGCAAATCGTCTATGTAATTCCCCAAACATGCCTACTTTCACTGAAAAAAAACATGTTATCATTTGCAGTCATCATTTTTCTATTATTCATGGTCAATAAAGAAAGTGATTATTTATGAATAAACGTCGTGTGTTAATTTTAGACCATCCCACTTTTCTCAGCCTCTGTGCAGTCATTACATATATAACTTTTAAGTTGTGAAAGTATGTTGATGGCACACGTGAGCATTGTTATCGACTATTTGTCTGGTGACTGGTCATTACTGGAGTGCCGCATCCTCAATGTTAGCTTCCACTCCAGGAAGATTACTGACTCTATCATGCTGTCTGTGTTGATAGTCATCTGGAGCAGTGGAAATGCCAAACAGCACGCATGTAGACATATATCTGCCATATAGCACCCACAATGTAGGTAGAAAACTTGCTGATTTCATCCTGTTTCAAATGTCAGACACCATCTTTTGAATCTAGTATAGGAGAGACCTTTGCCTTCACAAGTTGTAGCAACATGCTTCAATGGTTAGTAATGGGTAGTGGGGTAACGGGATGTCTTATTGAAAGTCTTTGGATCTGTATGTACTGTCAGAATTTTGTTTTATTTTTCACTACAGTAATACTGTTAATCAAGTCTGTGAAGAGCTCTGTACCATTCACAACTACCACAGCAGACCGTGACCATTTGCATCAATGCATGGACAATATTTAGGTTTGGGTTAATAAGTGATAAGCCTACACTCATGCCACACAAGTGCCAAACAATAGTAATCTTCAACAAGAGAGAATATATCCATTTTCCCTTAATATTGTATGACATTTCCATCACTGAAGCCCCCAGAATCACCATCCTGGGGTGAAACTGGCTGCAGATTGAACTGGGCCAGTCAGTTGTAACTTCTACCTATGGCTAGAAGAGCATGCAGGTGATTATAGGAGCAATTTTGAGGGAAGCAACTCACTTCCTGACTCCCTAAATCCTACCTACCATCTACAAGGCACAAATCAGGAGTGTAATGGAATTCTCCCCAGTTGCGTGGCTGAGTACATTTCTAACAACATGCAAGAAGTACAACAACCATGCAATATAAAACAACTTGCTTGATTGGCACACTATCCACCAATCTCAACATTCGCTCCATGTACCACTGACACAGTGTCAGCACTGTATACAAGATGTACTGAAGCAATTCACCATGTCTCCTTTAATATCACCTTCCAAACTCATAACTGCTGCCACTTGAAGAACAAGGTATGGAGGTGCCAGTATTGGACTGGGTTGGATAAGGTCAAAAACCACACGATATTAGGTTATAGTCCAACAGGTTTATTTGGAAACATTAGCTTTTGGAGCATTGCCCCTTCATCAGGTGTAGTGAGAGAGGCATCAAGACACAGGATTTACAAGTAAAAGATCTAAAAATCATACAACTGATGCAAATGTATTGAATAAACCTAAAATGGCTGGCTGACTCCCACCTGTTAAATCTTTAATCAGTTACAAATGAGACACGAGTTTCAATTGGTTAAAATGCAAATCCCAGAATTTCTTTCAAGTCACTGCCCTGAGATAACAAAACGTTTTATTAGCGTATGCAAGAAGTAGCGTTTCAGGTCAGACAATACATTTTAGGTGTGAGACTTCATTTAGAATCTGTCTGTGTTTTAAACAGGAGTCAGACTGGTTTTATTTCCAAAGCAAGAATTTATAAAATGCCCGTTGACTGACCGTGTCTACAAATTGTGTGTTTTTTGAACAAGATAGAAAGCATCTGCAAATATAAATCCGCACATGCATATTCACTCCATAGATTTGTGTGTGTGTGTGTGTATGTGTCTATCTGTATAGTGTTATGGGGTCACTTGAAGTGCAACATGAACCCAAGATCACAGGTCCGGCCATCCTCATGGGTACCAAATGTGGCTATCAGCCTCTGCTCAGCGACTCTGTGTTTTTGCATAATTCTAAGTCTGCCTTGGAGGACATTTACCCAAAGATCCGAGGCCGAATATTCTTGACCACTGAAGTATTCCCCTACTGGGAGGGAACATTCGTGTGTCTGGCAATTGTTGTGCGGTGTCCATTCATCCATTTGTGCATTGTTGTAGCATCTGCATTGTCCCACCAATATACCAACACTCGGGGTATCCTTGCCTGCAGCATATGAGGTCGAAAATGTTGGCCAAGTCACATGAGTATATGCCGTGTACCTATACTGCAATGAATGAAACACGGGAGGTCCCCATCATCAAAGACAATTATAGGTGGTCAACAAATGCTGGGGTAGCAAGGTGTAGAGCTGGATGAACACAACAGGCCAAGCAGCATCAGACGAGCAGGAAAGCTGACGTTTCAGGCCTAGATCCTTCTTCAGAAAAAGTGCTGGCCAAATGCTACAAAGCCAGCAAACAAATGCTGGTATTGGCAGCAACACTTGCATCCCATGAAAGAAAAAAAAATGCAACTGGGCCCTTGATTTACAATGGGCTTCAGGCCACTGAAATGCTCTAATCATAATAGTGTAGGGTACTTACTTAAGATGGAATTAATACGTGCATGGTATAAACACCCTTCAGCACTCACTTTTCTGGCTGTACACAACTTAAATTCAAGGACATGGTTGCCAGGCCGGCTAACAGGGCTTTTTGCCATGCTCCTATTTGTTTTGGTGGCAGCCCCTTCCAAAAGGTGGACATTTATTTGTGGAGTTGAATGTCGATTATTAAAGTGAGGAAGACGTTCAATGAATATGAATGCAATAACCCTTGAAAATGCTTATTCACCACAGGAAGTAGACTTTGAAAGTCTATGCACCATTGTTTATAAGACAAGCTATCACAGAGTAATGCTATCAATTGCTGTAGTTACACAGCATATTAATCAGAAACAACTCTACTTTTAGTTTTCCATTTTGTTTTTAATATCCATATGTTTTTAATGATTATTGATTAAGAAGTTGTGAGCATGTTTTAGTCAAATGGTAATCTTGCACTGGGGCCGGGGGGGGGGAATGTTCGAAAAGTACTTTCTAGAGCTTTCAACCAACTGAATTTTCCCAATGAGAGTGATTTTATCGGAACCCTGTTATCAGTTGCTTGTTTTGTAGTTTTGAATTCAGTCCAGGCTAGCTATTACTCTGTTAGGATTGCTGCACACATCCTGATATTTTTGTTGATATTTCCTGCACTTAGCTTTGACTTCAACATAATATCATCTCACCACGGCTGGTTCAATTCTATCAATGTGCGGAACGATGAAAGAAGCTCTTCTACTGCTTTCATGCATTAAGGACTTTTTGCTATCTGGCATACATCACAATGAATGAATAATAGCTTGGCTGAAAATCTAAGGGAACTATTAATTTTTGTTTAAATAAAGTCACAATTACAGAGCTATGAAGCAGAATGATTATTATATTTCTGCTGAGGATAGTTTTTTGGTTTCTGTTTATGTAAAAATATGTATAACTCAGGGTGCATGATGTCGTTTGGATGACCATATATGGGAAACTAGATGTATTCATTGGAAGAAGTATATGTTCTTTACCAGCTTGTGTTAACCAAGGGGTAAAACTTGCTTCTTATTAGCTAAGCATAAATTGTGCAAGTTTCACAGCAGTGTTCTGTGCAGGATTTCTTGATGTGTGACCAAGCAAGAACTTTCACTGTATTTTGCCAAACTTACCTCATTTACTACCTATGCCACCCATAGAGACCCTTCTACCAGATTCTATCATCCATCATTCCAAGGAAACTCACCACTGCCAAGATATCCGAGAATGGACCACTATCTCTGGGATCGGCATTATCTTTAAAGGACTGTTTTGCCTCTGAACAAGCTTTGTCAGTGCACAGTTGCCCTACGTGGACCCTGCCATTTTCTCTGGTCATAGTGGACAATGGAAAGTTGAGCCCAGATGTGCATGCAGGGGCCTCAAAGTCCTCTTGGTTGGAATGGTGCAACAACGGTACTTTCCATTCCCCATTGGCCAACAATAACGGCCATGACATCAGATTTATACCAACTGGTTCTGAAGTTGTCATCCAGCTCAGCATAATCTCAGCTGACTAGAAGAATGCACAACAAAGTAACAGAAACTCAATGAAATTCTGAACTCCACTAACACAAGTGCCACCATCTTCTCGCACTCAAACTATCTCCATTATTATAGTGCAATTCTCACCAAGGATCATGCTTTACCAATCCCACTATCACCTGCAAAATTTTGCCTTATTCTCTGTTGATCCAGAGCAAAGCCTCTCTGTAGCATCTACTCATTCACTTGCAAAACTTGCACCGAATGATGACAGCTGTGCTGCATGCTTTCATCTCCGTTATTAACTGTCCCTTTCCATTCTAACAGGACAGAAAGATAAATAGAAAGCGGGACATAACACCAGCGCTTCATCAGAGGCTCACTGATGATGTTACCTAGAATGGTGACGAAACGTCTGAAAACTAACCTTCCAGCTCAGCGAGCAAGCTCACATCTAGGACAGAAAGAGACAAGATAGATGGTGGCTGTATAAAATTTGGCCCTTCGCCCCTTACATAAAGCGGATCCTGACTCTGACTGCCTTGAACAGTTGACTGATCATATTCAAGTCCCTGAATTAGTATTGGAGAGTGATATCAATTTATTGCATCCATGGATGCCTAACTAAATGATATCTCACTTGACATGACTAACACTGTCAACTATGATGCATTTCTTGGCTTTATGTATGTTAAATGGCACATCAGTACAGCAAAACTGTAAACCTGATATTTCTAGCTCAGGGAAAAGGCTCAGAAAAGCAAGACAAAGCGAAGTTGTAAACCTGATATTTCTGGCTCAGGGAAAAGGCTCAAAAAAGCAAGACAAGGCAAGGCAGGGATGCTGGGAGCATCCAGATAGGCTCAAATTGAGCAAATGTTAAGACAGCAAGTGAACAGTCAAGAGATATAGCCTGTTCTAGTCCATGAGCTGTGTGTATGTCCCTGGTGCAAAGTGTCCTGGCCACAGCTGTATAATAAGACCATAAGGCATAGGAGTGGAAGTAAGGCCATTCGGCCCATTGGGTCCACTCTGCCATTTAATCATGGCTGATGGACATTTCAGCTCCACTTCCCTGCACTCTCCCCGTAGCCCTAGATTCCTTGTGAGATCAAGAATTTATCAATCTCTGCCTTGAAGACATTTACTGTCCCGGCCTCCACTGCACTCCGTGGCAATGAATTCCACAGGCCCACCACTCTCTGGCTGAAGAAATGTCACCTCATTTTCATTTTAAATTTACCCCTTGTAATTCTAAGGCTGTGCCCATGGGTCTTAGTCTCCCCGCCTAACGGAAACAACTTCCCAGCATCCAACCTTTCTAAGCCATACATTATCTTGTAAGTTTCTATTAGATCTCCCCTCAACCTTCTAAACTCTAATGAGTACAATCCCAGGATCCTTAGCTGTTCCTCGTACATTAAACCTACCATTCCAGGGATCATCCGTGTGATATAATGATACGTACTAATGTACTGCTGAGGTGTAACATTGAAATTCAGAAGTGCTTCGTCTGTAAATAAAATGAATGTTTTCAGGGGCTGATACATATTGGATACCAATGTCTGTGGATGTGGGATGTATGTGGTCAATGCCATGGAGAGAGCCTTGAAATGTTGGTACCCAGTGTCCAACATGGTGGTCTTTTGGAGCAAGGAGTGAGCTGAAATCACCAAGTACCCACTCTGACGTCTGTGCCGAGAATTTTCAGCACTTGGTTTGGTCATGGCAGGTGGTACGATAAAAATCTGCATATTAATAAGCAAAGGTGTGCAGTTAGTAAGGTCATTAACAAACAATAACCAACATGCTACTCACTGGGGAGAACCTCACTGTGATATCCAGAGTGTAGCTAAAAGATGAAGCAAGGTGACCCTTAAGTTTGAGATAGACATCATTGAACCCCTCACAGGATTCTGCCACATCTGTCACCTTACCCCACATTGTTCAAGACCCTATAAGACCTGCCTCAATTACTTATTGTGCATTTCCAGTGTAGTCTCACACATATATATGAGTTAGGAGCAGGAGTAGGCCACTCAGTGTCTTGTGCCTGCTCAAACATTCTGTAATAACATAGCTGATCTGATTGTAATTTCAACTCCATCAGCCCACCCATCCAATGTAACTTCTCATCTTTCGCATAGTTAGAATCTATCTGCTTCTGCCTTTAAAATATTCAATGGCTCTCCTTCCATCACACTTAGAGGGAGAGAGTTCCAAAGAGTCACTAAAAACTCAAAGAGAAAAAAAAAGTTTATCTCTATCTTAAACGGGTAACTACACATTTTTAAATAGTGACCCCTAGTTCTACATTCACCCGCAAAAGGAAACACTATCTCCACATCTACTCAATGTTCCTCTGATGCTGCTTGGTCTGCTGTGTTCACCCAGCTCCATATTTTGTTATCTAAGATCCCTCAGATGTTATGTTTTAATCAACTCCCTTCTAATTCTTCTAAATTCCAGCAGGTAAAGCCTTGTCTATCCAAACCTTCCTCTGAAAACTTATTACTTATTCCAGGTCAATGTAGTGCAGAGCTGGAGGAACACAGTAGGTCAAGCAGCATCAGAGGAGCAGGAAACCGTACATTTCAGGTCGGGACTTTCATTAGGCCAGAGTCACAACCTGAAACGTTGACATTCCTGTTTCTCTGATGCTGCCTGACCTGCTGTTTTCTTCCAGCTGCACACTATATTGATTCTAATCCCAGCATCTGCAGCTCTTTCTATCACCTACTCATTCCAGGTATTTAGCTTGGTCTAGTCTTCCCTGAAATACTACCATTGCATTTTCATCCTTCCAAAATAAGGAAACCAATGCTCTACACAACACTTCAGATATTGTTGTCTCACCATTGCCCTGTATTACTGAGGCATTATTTACCAATATTTGTACTTGATTCCCCTCACAATAAACAGTAACATTCTATTTGCGTTCCTAATTATTTGCTGTGCCTGCATCACAGCTATTGTGAAACATACACTTTGTCACCCAGATCTCTCTGTAATCATTTGCCTCTTAGATAATCTGCTTCATTTTTTAAAATTTCTTTTCATTTATTATTCCTGTCAAAATTAACAATTTCCTTTTTTCCCATATTAGAGTTCATTTGCCAGATTTTTGCTCAGTCACTTAAACTGTCTATAGTGTTTTGTAGCTTCCTCTTTACATCTTACTTTTCTCTCTATCTATATTTCTTCATTTTAAGCATGTATAACTGAAATCTGTCCCAAACTGTTTTCATTACCATGCACATATTGTATAATTGTACATAGCTTTATTTTAATGTATCAAGAATAAAATTACGTTGCAGCTTGAAAACTGAAGCTGCCTAGCTGCTTTGAAACTGATTATGACAAAAATATTGGCATCTTCTATTTCCTGGAAAATCATGGTAATGACATTTTGACAAAATAAGAAGTACAAATTTTGAATCCTAAATAAAACTTGTTCATTGCAATATCTAGTCTATGACTCGATGGTATAAACTGGCAATGATTGATTTTACTGACCAGAGTTACTGCTGTCATTAAAGGACACCATGTTAAAATGCAAAGCAGGAGGCTTCGCCATTTGTCAGTGATGGATTGATGATGTTTCAACTGTCCAATGAACATCCAAAAGACATTGTGATAAACTAGCTAGGAGGCCTGAGTGAAATGAATGATCAACCAGTCAAGACTGGTACCATATTTAAAAGGTTCTGTTGGCAGGAGGAACAGAGAGGGAGCCATGTAACTGGAAAGATCAAAGAATAGCAACAGTCACACAAGGGTGTCATCCAGACTCTCTGTCATCTGCTCACAAGACCTTCATTGTATGATCCTCTCTGTCCTCCTCATTATGCCATCTTCCGAACTCATGATCCCGATGCCCCTCTGGATGGAGTAGCGCCCTCCCTCTGTTGCATCTCCTTATTAGAGGTCTCAATGTCTTAGTGAATGAACCCTATTATAAATTGCTGCTCTCACAGCCTCTCACCTTGTCATTGTGTACACACAAGTGTTAAGACAGAGAGGTCACTCTATTGGTATCTGTCAACTATGGCTAGCCTCTGCAACACTACTTCTGCTGTTTTCTTGCTGTTACCCTCGCTAAAATATCATGCTACCATGACTTTAGACTGTAGCCAAGACTAACCTACCACTGAGCAACCTTTTCCTCATGGCTGCAACACACTGAAATTGCATTGTTCTTGAATCCCGGAACAAAATAGGAAAAGAAACATTAAAAAGCCTGTACAAATTGCTTACTGTACTTCCTATCCTTTTACCTTTAAGCCTCACGTCCAGCAACCATATTTGCTGCCTCTGGGAATATTCACTGGAATATCCAGATGTGTAATTGCACCAGACTTCCTTCCCAAAATCATCCGCTTTGCTGCCCCTTCGGCTTTCTGACCTATCTCCATTGCGCATATAAAATTCCACCCTTAATCTTGGAAGGAAATTGTTCTGATTGTAACAGAAGTTAGAAAGCTGTGAAACTGTGAACTATTATGGGGTTAATAGCACCCATGGGAATTTCAAGTCAGATCTTAGAAAGTTATGAAACTTTATCCAGGTTGAAGTGGTCTTAAGAAAGAATGCATACACCACTTGGCCACAGGCAAAGAGCCAGACTTGATAGTTGTTTCTTACAAAATCATTTATCAAATGGAATTACAATAAATTACAAACATGAGGTTAATTAACTCAAATGCATTAACTGCCCTGGCTTTAAGCAAAGTGTTCTCGTATCTTTAATGGCCTCGTACACAAATTAGTTTTGTGCAATTATCTTAGGAACTGACGTCACATTGACTATTTTTGGCCATTTCTGTACATTGTCTGATTGTCGCAGCTGAAATTTAGATATCACATTTCGGAAAAGACTGAAAATATGATACTTCATCCAGTCTGCAACTGCGCATTCGAATTATTGTGAATTTGAAGCAGATAAAAGCAAATATTTAAGTGTCACTAAGCCTGATCCTTATTTTGCTTCATCACAGTTCAAGAAAGATAACTAATAAATTCAGGAAATATATAGAATGGCATTTGCATGTTGGAGCTGAAACTGATAATATTGTTATATTGTTGGTGAATTTCTTTAGCCATTAGTTAAAGATGCAAGAGAGGTAAGTTATGTGAAGGAGCAGTGATTTGGTGGCATGGAGGAGTTGAGAATGGATCTATGAGATGTGACAGTGACATTCTGTTTGAGTCAACTTTTTAGAAATATGAGTAATTATGGTATTGCATTGGAGAATTGTTCTAATTTCAGGTCTGTTGCAGAGCTATGTTCGTGATTCAGTGATATGAGTCACTCCCTAAAATGGTATAAACGTTTTGCTTTTGTAGAAGTTGGCTCAATGCGCTTTATATCTATCTATGAAATCGCATAAATAGGGAGTTTAGTAATAGTATCAGAGATAATGGGAACTGCGGATGCTGGAGATTCCAAGATAATAAAATGTGAGGCTGGATGAACACAGCAGGCCAAGCAGCATCTCAGGAGCACAAAAGCTGACGTTTCGGGCCTAGACCCTTCATCAGAGAGGGGGATGGGGGGAGGGAACTGGAATAAATAGGGAGAGAGGGGGAGGCGGACCGAAGATGGAGAGTAAAGAAGACAGGTGGAGAGGGTGTAGGTGGGGAGGTAGGGAGGGGATAGGTCAGTCCAGGGAAGACGGACAGGTCAAGGAGGTGGGATGAGGTTAGTAGGTAGCTGGGGGTGCGGCTTGGGGTGGGAGGAAGGGATGGGTGAGAGGAAGAACCGGTTAGGGAGGCAGAGACAGGTTAGATGCACTGCATCCCAAAACCAGTCTAACCTGTCTCTGCCTCCCTAACCGGTTCTTCCTCTCACCCATCCCTTCCTCCCACCCCAAGCCGCACCCCCAGCTACCTACTAACCTCATCCCACCTCCTTGACCTGTCCGTCTTCCCTGGACTGACCTATCCCCTCCCTACCTCCCCACCTACACCCTCTCCACCTATCTTCTTTACTCTCCATCTTCGGTCCGCCTCCCCCTCTCTCCCTATTTATTCCAGTTCCCTCCCCCCATCCCCCTCTCTGATGAAGGGTCTAGGCCCGAAACGTCAGCTTTTGTGCTCCTGAGATGCTGCTTGGCCTGCTGTGTTCATCCAGCCTCACATTTTATTAGTTTAGTAATAGTACCTTTTTGTTACTCAACTGGATTTTTCTCACCTTCAAATGTCTTTGAATACAGTCCAAGCAAACACTTAATGAGAAGAGGCTTGATATAAATCAATAATATGTTTAATTATTAAAGTGGTAAAAGAGAATAACAGTAGTAAATGGAGTCTACTAATTCAATTCGTACAATTTGTCCTTGCATTATCAGGCAAAGTAAAAGATAAGTCACTCTTTTCTGACAATTTATACATATTTCTCATCTCTTTCTAACCTCATAATTTTGCTGACCACTTTTATTGCTTCTGTTTTAAACTATGCTGGTTCCTTCAGACTGTGCTGTGTTATATCTTCAGCTAATCACAGTTAGAAGAGGATCAAAGTTCACTTACAATATTGGCTGGAATTTTATAGGCCCATAAACAATGTTAGTCTTAGAGGGAGATCTGGGAGAGTCATGTGACAACTTCAGTGAGACCTATCTTGATGTTGGGAGCAACTAGATGCATTTTCCAACAGTGTTCTGAACACCAAGACAAAATTCTTGCTAGATTCCTGTTAACATGGATTAGTAGACGCTTCTGCCTTTAGATAACAGGCACCCAAGAGTCTAAATGACCACTCTATGTTCGGTCACTGTGCACTCCCATATCCAGACCTTGCCTAGCCTCTCCATTTCATCATGGCACATCTCTGTTTGACTTGAACCAGGCTGCTGCTCAGCGTGCACCAGCAACAATCCTTGCAAAGTTGCTCACAGGGACACGGCACCCAGCTCACAGATCCATCCCGGCTGCTCACAGGAAGCTTCAAAATCTCCCCTTCCCCCACTGCATCCCAAAACCAGCCGAGCTCGTCCCCTCCCCCCACTGCATCCCAAAACCAGCCCAGCTTGTCTCCCCCTCCCTAACCTGTTCTTCCTCTCACCTATCCCCTCCTCCCACCTCAAGCCGAACCTCCATTTCCTACCTACTAGCTTCATCCCGCCCCCTTGACCTGTCCATCCTCCCCGGACTGACCTATCCCTTCCCCGCCTCCCCACCTATACTCTCCTCTCTACCTATCTTCTCGTCTATCCATCTTCAGTCCACCTCCCCCTCTCTCCCTATTTATTCCAGAACCCTCTTCCCATCCCCCTCTCTGATGAACGGTCTAGGCCCGAAATGTCAACTTTTGTGCTCCTGAGATGCTGCTTGGCCTGCTGTGTTCATCCAGCTTCACACTTTGTTATCTTGGATTCTCCAGCATCTGCAGTCCCCATTATCTCTGCTGACAGGAGAGATCAGTTTGTCTCTTCATTCTCACTCACCTTGAGCCTAGTTCAAAGCATCTCTGCCTCATTTTGCCATTTTTTCACATATTACCCAGTCAGCTAGACCCACCGGACTCGCAGTGATTGTGTCTTGCTGTGCCATTCAGATACAAAGCCAGGAAGCTTGTTGTCGTTGTCAGCAATCCTCAGTCAAATCAAGGGAACCACTTTTTCACCAGTGGGTCCAGGCAGCAGATGTTGAGGGCAGCCTCCGGTACCATCCAAGGCTTGGGCATAGTCAGTCAGCCACTTGGGGTGGTCAGAGTCAGAGTTATCTTTCACAGGAGTCAAGGATCCTAATGTCAGAAAGCCCACTACCCTCTTGGCTTTTTCTGTCTTATTGTGGGCTATTTTACCTGGGAATGAGAGAAAGGGAGATATTAAGTCAGATGAAAGTGGGGTCATACAAATTGTAATGATGGTGAAAAAGGTGTCCTGAGTAAGTGAGCAGGCAGCATGGAGACACTGCATTGATAGTGCAGTCTGAGCATTTAGAGGCATGCAAGCAAAGATGCTCCCTGTGATAGAGCGGCAGAACAGATTTAAAGTAAGTGTGAGGTATCAAAGAGAAGATGGTGGCACATGCCCTGGCAGACCTGGGAAGGTAATTCATCTTCTTCCTACAATGCTGATAAGTCCTCCAAATGGCTGGCACCACACTGACTCAAGTGGTAACCTCAGACCAGGCTGGTAGGTCTGGTGTTGCATCCTCTTCAGAATCATCCCATCCACCAGAGGCCTGGGCAGCAAAGCAGGCACAAAATTTGCCTTACTTGTCTTCTGCAGAGAAATGAGACTAACTGTGCAAGGTAGCTGTCACAGTGCTTGCCTGAGTATGCAAAAGCTTTTCAAAGATGGGACTAGTGCCCGGGATTCCAGTCCATTCTGGGATAACTGGGCAGTAGTGAATTCTTTGCGTTATGGCGAGTGGGAGAATCAGGCTCGTGTCAGATGAAAGGGGCACCATGTAGCTAGTGCTGATAGTCAGAGGAATTTGGGTTGACAGCATGACAGGACAATAGGCTTCATCGAGGGAAACTACATGAAATTCAATGAAATTGACATTAAGCTAAACTCATTGTTTCTTTTTTGTACTTTGAAGAAAAGGACTTCCAATGGCATATTCATTACTTTCACACTACCCTTTTCAAAGTTGAAGGAAATTTCCATGGCATGGCAGAAAGTATGAATAGCTTCAGCCTGTAATGCTTTCCATCACCTTACCAATCTGACTGGGGTTTCCATTCAACCCCAGGGTCACAATTCCACATTCTTTCCTCACCTACTTCATGCAAATGTTAGTGCTCTCCTGAAAATTTCATATCCTGTTACCACAAATAAACCCATTAATGGAGATTTCTATGTGAAAGCTGACAGTCGACCCCAAGATGTTGACATAATGTCTCAGACTTTTCCTGGTGAAAAAGAAGGTTTTGTATCAGTTTTTTTTTCCAGTCCCCTCAGAGTCACACATTTTGGTCAAGGCTTTCAGTGGGAATTCAGTTCCTTTTTAGGTGTTGACCATTGAAGATAATAAGAATTTTAGAATTAGGAGCAGGAAATGAACATACCACCCATCATGACTACTCCAAAATTCATTATGATGAAAAATGGGGTGGAGCTTCAACTCCATTCCTCCTACCTATTTCACTTCATTCTCCAACACAACAAAATTTTAACTGCCTCAATCATAAATATACCCAGTGATAGTGTATCCACAACTCTCTGTGGTACAGATTCTAAAATTCTAAAAAATTACAGTTCTCAGAGTGATGAAATTACTTCTCATCTCAGTCCTAAATGATCAGTACTTCATTGCTAAACTTTATCCCCTTCTACAATCCTCAGTCAGAAGAAACAGTATCTCAGTATCAACTCTGGCAAGCCCCTTTATTATCTTGAATGTTTGAATGAGATCACCTCTGATTTTTTTCAAATTCCAATGATGATATGCCCAATTTATTCCTCATCCATTGGGTATATCCTTTTCCCATAGGGAACTAATCTACTGCATCTTCACTGCCCTGCCTCCAAATATATCCTTCCTCAAAGTGTCTAAAATCGCACATGGCATGCCAGGTGTGGTCACTCCAATGTCCTGTTTGATTGTAGAATGATATATTTAAGTTCATTCTGCAAGCCCTTAAAATACAAACCAGTGCACCAATTGTCCATCTGTTTGCTTACTGTACCCAAATGCTGACTTTTTTGTGTTCCTTGTATGAGTGCACTCAAGTCTCTGTGAACATTAACATTTGTCTGTTTTATGTCTTTTTTAAAAAAAAGTTCATTTTCTGCTTTAATGACCAAAGAGAATTGCCTCACACTCTTCTATATTATACTGCAGCTTTCCATCTTGTTTCCCACTGACTGAAGCTTTCTTTTGTTCTCCTCATGGCTTGCATTCCCACCCAGCTTTTTACCGTCAGTGAACTTAGATGTGTTACTCATTCCTTCCCTGAGTATTAATAATATTTAGAAATAATTGATGCAACAGCATTGGTCCTCATTGCATTCGCTAATTTAAGCCTGACAACTTGAAAGTGTCCCATTTGTCCTACTCTCTGTTCTTTTTTAACCCATTAACCAATTCTCAGTCCACATTGCATGGAGCTGGAGGAACACAGCAGGCCCGGCAGCATTAGGGGAGCAAGGAAGTTGGAGTTTCAGGTCAGGAAGGATCCTGAATTGAAACTTCAACTTTCCTACTCCTCTAATGCTGCCTGGCCTGCTGTGTTTGTCCAGCTCCATGCCATGTTGTCTCTGACTCCAGCATCTGTAGTTCTTACGACCTCTATCCATGCATTTGCTTTCTTTTTTTACTCGTGTTCTCTGTCCTTCCTTTCTCTAACAGCATTTTCTAACTTCCCAACCCATTCTCGAATCTGGAAGATCATAGCCACTATATCCATTATCTCTGCATTTACCTCCTTTAGAATCCGAGGTGATAGGCCATTGGGTCCTCTGGATTCTCAGAACTTCGTCATGGAGTTTTTCTCTGTTTGGTCTAATTATCTTAATTTCCTGACACTTATCAGCTCCTAGGATACCCTTTGATTCATAGAATCATAGAATCTCTATTGAGTGAAAGCATACCATTCTGCCCATCAAGTCTACACTGCCCTCTGAGCAGCAGACCACCCAGACCCACCCTTCCACCCCATCCCTGTATCCCTCTATTTCCCACGGCCAATCCACCTACTTTGGACATCTTTGGACTGTGGAAGCAAACTGGAGCACCCAGAAGAAAGAAACACATACACAGGGAAAATGTGCAATCTCCGCGCAGACAGTTGCCCGAGGGTGGAGTTGAACCAGGGTCCCCAGTTCTGTGAAGCATGAATACTAATCACTGAGCCACCATGCCACCCCATTTTGAAGATTGACAGGCAATATTTGTTCAACGTCTCTGCCGATTCCTGTGTCCAATGACCATGTCATCTGTTTCTGTTTCCAAGGGAAGCTAGTTTATGTTAGCTATTCAATATTTAAGATTCCTTGCTGGTTATCTGCTGCCATGTTGTGCTAGTAAAGCTACACCTTCATTCAGGATAGTACAGGAAAACTGATCTGAAAAAATCAGAAGGCCCCTAGAGCCCACACACCCCTGAATACTACAGGCAATTTAGCACGGCCGATCCACCTAGCCTCCGCATCTTTGGACTGTGGGAGGAAACCAGAGCATCCAGAGGAAACCCACACAGACATGAGGAGAACGTGCAAACTCCGCACAGACAGTTGCCTGAGGCTGGAATTGAACCTGGGTCCCTGGTGCTATGAGGCTGCAGTGCTAACCACTGAGCCATCCTAAAAGGACAGGCAGGGAGAAACTGACACCAGGTGTATTTGGGTTAAAACAAAACTGCTCAGCAACATCTTTTGGAATAAAGTAGGAAGTTTGTTGCAATGTCCCTGAGTTTCTCAGTTTGCAAATTTTGAATCAGTTCAGTGCAAATTTCTTAGTTCGATGTCCCTGACTCTCAGACTGCCCTCCTTCAGTATTGCTGTACCTCACTTCCACAGACCTCTTGTATACTCCCTACCATTCCTGAATTCACCCTTCTGTCAGGCCCATGCCCTTTAGCTTCTGCTATTCAGTTCCCTTCCTTCCAATCCCCAGTCCCTCACTTTCATCACCCTGACCTGAGCCCCTCACTCCCCAAGTCCTTCAATTTCATCTTCCCCTGACCCTAGCCTCTCATGACCCCAATCCCCAGCCCCTCAATTTCTTCTTCCCCTGATCCTAGTCCCTCATTACCCCAGGCCCCACTCCTTCAATTTCCTCTTCCCCTGACCCTAGCCCCTCACTAGCCCAGTTCATATTCCCTCAATTTCCTCTTCCCCTGACCCTAGCCCCTTACTACCCCAGACCCCATTCCCTCAATTTCCTCTTCCGCTGACCCTAGCCCCTCATTACCCAAATCCCCAGTCCCTCAATTTCCTCTTCCCCTGACCCTTGCCCCTCACTACCCCAGCCCCAATTCCCTCAATTTCCTCTTCCCCGACACTAGTCCCTCATTCCCATTGTCTCCCTTTTTTCAGTTTCCTGTCCCTCAGCCTTGTGGCTCCCTGTCTGTGAGGGTCCCTGTCCCACAGGCCACATTTCCCTCCATCCATCCTGTTCCTTTGCCACACCCACAAGCCTCTCCCATTTCCCGTTCCTCGGTGCATCAGTCCCTCCAGGCCCCGATCTTTATCTGCTCCCATCTCACAGTTCCCTAATCCCGAGTCCCTTCCTCCCATCCCTCAGGCCTGTCCCTCCTCCAATCCTGCTCCCCCCGCAGGATCCTCACATTGACCCCGCTCCTTCATTAACCCTATCCCCTTCAATCTGCCTCACCATATCCAACATTTCTCCCTCAGCCCATCAGCCTGCCTAATCCCTCTCTCTTGCTCTCCTTTCCCACATTCCCTATCACTTATAACACTATCTTAGGAACAGATACTTAAGATTAAAATCTTAGGAAGCAAAAAAAATTTGAAAAATAAAGAAAAAATAGCCCTTGTAGATCATTGGAATAAACATTGTAGGTCAATGGAATAAATTAGAAAACTAAAGAAGGGGAAAGTTGGGAATATCAGTCTTTCCGACCCGGTAACAAGCCTCAAGGGAGACCACACTGCCTTGGCAATGCCTGTGCCAGACTCACCAACAGGAGTTGCCCCACTTTAGGCGCTATCTCTTCACCGCTGGGCCCACTTCACCGTTGCTGCTGAACCCACGCTCCTGCAAAACCAAGAGTCTCTGGCTCTGCTGCCAGGCCAGGCCACCACCGGGCCACGGGTCCCACTTCAGTTGTAGATGACACCTTGCTGGCACTGCCATCTCGAAGGGTCCACTGCTGCTGACACTGCCGTCATGATCGCTGGTGGGGCTTTGCTGCTGCCACTAGGCCTGAACACCGGGAGAACAACCTCATTGCTGCAGCTACAGGCCCCAAATGGTTGGAGAACGATTTCATCTGCCGCCACCTCCTTTCGCCAGGGGACGCATGTCTGCCACTCTGCATGTGGCCTGCTCTCGTTGCCACCCTGGTGCTGCCAACCAACCTGCTGCAGGAAAGAAGAAAAAACACTAAAAGAAAAGGAAACCAAAGCGAAAGGAAAGAGCAGAAGCAAAAGTAATACAAAGAAGGAAAGCAGATGGGGACGGTTGGGCCCTGGGCAATATCCCTCAGACAACCCTGTTACTGCACTGCCATCTTGCACCAGAGACAAGGCAGTCAAAAGCATGGCAAAGAACGTGGCAAGGCTGACGAATTAAACCACTTTTATTTCAATGCAAGAGGCCTGACAAGTAAGGCAGATGAACTCAGGGCATGGATGGATGCATGGGATTGGGATATCATAGTAATTATAGAAATATGGTTGAAGGAGGGAAAAGATTGGCAGCTCAGTGTTCCTGGGGCACAGATGCTGTGAGAAGGATAGAAGAGGAGGCAGGAGGTTTGATTTAATTAGATTTATTGTAGTCACATGTACCTAGTACAGCTAAAAGGTTTGTTTTGTGAGCAATACAGGCAGATCAGACCAAACAAGGACATACAGATCATCTCATGCTTAGACACAGTGAGGCATACAAGGTTATGGGTGCACAGGAAGTGTACAAAACTAGATCAACACTTTTGAATTTAGAGGGGCCTATTCAGGAGTCTAATAACAGCAGGGAGGGAGCTGTTCTTGCACATGTTGGCACATGTGTTTAAGCTGCTGGAACTTCTGCGTCATGGGAGAGGTTGAAGGAGAGTATTACTGGGGCAGGAGGGGTCTTTGATTATATTAGCAGACTTTCCACGGCAATGAGAAGTATAAATGGAGACCCTGAATAGGCAATTGGCAGTGGGCTTTTGCTTAGGGAAAACATCACAGGTAGTATTTAGAGAGGACACACCCGAGGGACTGTCCATTGAGGCTGTATAGGGTGCAACTGAGAAATATGAAGGGGATGATCAATTTGATGAGAATACACTATAAGTCCCACAGTTGTCAGTCGGAAATTGAGGAGCATCTATGTAGGGAGATTGCAAATGGCTATAAGAATAATCAAGTTGTCATAGCAGGTGATTTTAACTTTCCAAACATAGACTGGGATTGACATACTGTTAAGGGCTTGGATGGAGAAGAATTTATTAAGCGAGTTCAAGAAAACTTTCTCAATCAATATGCAGATGTTCCTACTGGAGAAGGCACAAAATGTGACCTCCTCTTGGGAAATAAGGCAGGGCAAGTGCCTAATGTGTTAGCTGGGGTGCAATTTGAGACCAGTGACCATGAGCCTATTAGTTTTAAATTGTTGTGGAAAAGCATAGGCCTGGTCCACAAGGTAAAGTTCTAAACCGGGGAAAAGCCAATTTTGACAGCATTAGAGAGGAACTTCCGAAAATTGATTGGGCAAGCTGTTCACAGGTAAAGGGATGTTTGGCAAGAGGGAGGCTTTCAAAAGTGAAATTACCGGAGTTCAGCGACAGCATGTTCCTGTTAGGGTAAAGGGCAAGGCTGACAGGAGTAGGGAACACTGGATAACTAGAAATACCAAGGCTCTGGTCAAGAAAGAGAAGGTGGCATATGTCAGGTATAGATAGCTGGGATCAAGTGAATCCCTTGAGGAGTATAGGGCATGTAGGAGCACTCTGAAGATGGAAATCAGGAGGGTAACAAAGGAACATGAGACAGCTTTGACAGATAGAGTTAAAGAGAATCCAAAGAGACTCTAAAAGTATTTTAGGGACAAAAAAAGTAATTAGAGAGAGAGAACATGGCCCCTTATTGATCACTGAGGCCATCCGTATGTTGGAACCACAGAAGAAGATATCCTAAATGAGTATTTCACAGCAATATTTCCTGTGGAGAAAGCCATGGAAGCTGGGGGATTTGGAGAAATAAATAGTGATGTCTTGAAATGTGTCCACATTGCAGAAGAGTCGATGCTGGAAGTCTTAAAATGCGTAAAATGTAGATAAATCCCTGGGACCTGGTCAAGTAC
Organism: Stegostoma tigrinum; assembly: GCF_030684315.1. Taxonomy (NCBI): domain Eukaryota; kingdom Metazoa; phylum Chordata; class Chondrichthyes; order Orectolobiformes; family Stegostomatidae; genus Stegostoma; species Stegostoma tigrinum. The sequence continues at coordinate 32,713,662 of NC_081354.1, forward strand.
ATACATTGCAGGAACCTAGAGAAGGAATTGCGGGGCTCTTAGCAGAGATATTTGTGTCATCGATAGCCACAGTGAGATGCTGGAAGACTGGAAGGTGACTGATGTTGTGCCATTATTTAAGTAAGCCTACTAGGAAAAAGCAGGGAACTACAGACCAGTGGGCCTAATATCAGTGGTAAGTTGTTGGAGAGGATTCTGAGAGACAGGATCTACATGCATTTCAAAAAGCAAATACTGATTAGGGATAGTCGGCATGACTTTTTGCATGGGAAATAGTATCTCACAAATTTGATTAAGTTTCTTGAAGAGGTCACCAATAAAATAGATCAAGGCAGAGAAGTAGCCGTTGTCTATGTGGACTTCAGTAAGGCCTTTGACAAGGTTCTGTATGGCGGACTGGTTGGTAAGGTTATATTACATGGGTTCTACGGAGAGCCAGCCAATGGATACAAAATTTGCTTGATGGTAGAAGACAGAAGATGGTGGTAGAGGGTTGTTTTTGGGACTAAAAGTCTATGACCAGCAGGGTGTTGCAAGGATCAGTGCTAGGTCTACAGTTGTGTGTCATTTATATAAATGATTTAGATGAGAATATAGAAGACATAGTAAGTTTGCAGATGACACCAAGATTGGTGATATGATGGACAAATAGGAAGGTTATCTCAGACTACAACCACATCTTGCTCAACTGGGCCAGTGGGCCGAAGAGTGGCGAACAGAGTTTAATTTAGTTAATGTGAGGTGTTCTATTTTGGTGAGACAAACCAGGGCAATACTCACACAGTTAATGGTAGAGCCTTGGGGAATATTGTCGAATGGAGAAACCCCGGAGTGCATCCTTGAAAATGGTGTCACAGGTAGACGGGGTGGTGAAAAAGGTGTTTGGCACACTTGCCTTCATTAATCAGAACACTGAGTACAGGAGTTGGGACATCATTTGACAGCTGTACAAAACATTGGTAGGGTCATATTTGGAGTAAGACATACAATTCTAGATTCCCTGCTATAGAAGGATGTTATTAAACTGCAAAGGGTGCAAAAAATATTTCCAAGGCTGTTACCAAATCTGGAAGGTTTGAGTTATGAGGAGAGGTTGGATAGGCTGGGACTTTACTCCCTGGAGCATAGGAGGCTGAGGGGTGACCTTATAAAGTTTTATAAAATCAAAGCTAAGGTCTTTTTCCCAGAAAGGGGAGTCCAAAACTAGAAGGGATAGGTTTAAGGTAAGAAGGGGATGATTTAAAAGGGCGTGAGGGACAATGTTTTCACACAAATATGCTTCAGAGAAAGTGGTAAAGGCAGTACAATTACAGCATCTTAAAAGCTTTTGGACAGGTACACGTATAAAAATGGTTTAGAGGGTTATGGGGAAAATGCAGGCAAATGGGACAAGTTCAGTCTAGGAAACTGGTTAGCATGGATGAGTTTGATCAAAGGGCCTGTTTCCATGCTGTATGACTATGTCTATGATTCTATGTGCCCCAAAACCTACCATCTTGTGAAGTAATCTTCTGTCCACCATAAGGCCAGAAGTGATGTTTCTGAACACATCACAGTGCTTTATTTTATCGCCAAGCCCTCAGATGAAGAAGTAGCCTGTGTCCCTATCTAAAAAGACCCAAAATCGTTCTAACACTGGGATAATAAGGGCCAAACAATAAGCATGAGTGATACTTTAATCACCAGCTCTCCCTCCACTTTCAAATTTCTAAATCTGTAACCTCTACCACCTCAAATAACAGAGGAAACGGTGGTATGGAAATATCACTACCTCCATGTTCTCCCACAAATTAAACACTATCTCAGTGGAAACTATGTCACTATTACTTTGATATTGCAAGTCAAAACCCTGATACTCTTTGTCTAACAAAGTTGAGGAGTCTCCCAGACTGCAGCAGACCGGACAGAGCAATAAAGGATTACACAATAAATTAAGGACTTGTCAGTGATTCATACCTTTGATTAATAAATTAACTTTAAAAACTGTAACATTGGAAAAGAAGACTGAAGATTTTGTATGTAATAAAACATGGGCTCTATATTGTTAAAATCACATATATGTAATCTTAGTACAATGGAATGTGTTCTTTTGCACTCCGTTAATATCCTAGGTCAAGACTTTATTCGATGTTCTCTGTTATCTTGTAAAAGAGGGAACCACTGGCTATAAAATTAATACATTCCTGTGCATTGGGCCTAAAATCAAATGTATTTTTGATTTATATAAGCGGTTTTCTACTGTCGTTTTGGAATCTGTAATCTCTGTTGAAATTATCTAATTGAGCAAGGCAAGGATCCAGACTCATGGATTATGCTAACATTTTAAATGATAGATGAACTCCCTTGTACAGATTCTTTCTGTTGCCACATTCTTCTAAAATACATAAGAAGAAAGGCAGTCCAGTTCAGTTTACACTGCCAGCAACAGCAATCATTATTCACTGGAGGCTGTTGAAACTTGGAAAGAGTCCAGGCCAAATGATAAAGTACCTGGAACTGCATTATCCTGCTGTAAAGACCATATTGACCTTGCGCCCAAATATTGGCACTGAAACAAATCAACTTCAAGGCAATTACGAATGGACGGCAAATGGGCTGACCTTCCCAGGGATGCTCACATCCCTCCAAAATTCAGTGGAAATTTCTGTCCTCTGTGTTTTGGATCCCAAAATCTGCAACAAAAGCCAAATTCATGGTGTGTTTTTCTTTTAGTCTCAATGTTGTACTAAGGAGTGTTATGGATCAAATCAGACCCCTTCAAAATATTTTAAGAAGGGACCCAGACCAAAACTGTTTCTTATCTTAAAGGCAAATGTAAAGTGTCTATTGCTGATGCAATGTGACTGATCAAACTATTCAATGTTAAGTAAAACACAATTTGTTTAAACTGTAGTTAAAATACAACCAGAGAAAGAGAAATTTGAAATAACAACTGAACAATGGCTACCGTGACTATTACTAATTAAATGTTCTAATATAGTAACATCCCAGAAGCACATCCCTTAGCTAAAAAGGAAAATTCAGATACAGATTCTTACATGCAGCTCTCCAATCCAAGACGGAAAAAAAGATATCAAGTGGAAATTCAGAGACAGTAGCAACCAGGAGACATTTACTGAAGCTTCCAAGATAACAAAGTGTGGAGCTGGATGAACACAATAGGCCAAGCAGCATCTTAGGAGGACAAAAGCTGACGTTTCGGGCCTAGACCTTTTCTGATGAAGGGTCTAGGCCTGAAACATCAGTTTTTGTGCTCCTAAGATGCTGCTTGGCCTGCTGTGCTCATCCAGCTCCACAATTTGTTATCTCGGATTCTCCAGCATCTGCAATTCCCATTACCTACTGAAGCTTCCAACTCTTTTTGAGACTCTAATAGCTTACTCAGAAATCCTGATCTGTGAGAGCTGGGTGCACCCATTCAGGCTGTCAATAAGAAAAAAAAAGGCATCCCAAGCTGTTTACACAAGTGATCTTCAGTAGGCAGCTTGAGACCTGTGCCTTACAACCTCTCCTCCATAAAAAGGACAAGATAGCCTCTTAAAGTGACAGCATTATCACAGGATTTAACAGGTACTGATAAAATTAGAATATTGTACTGACATTTCAGATATCATTTATTTAAAAACAAAGATTATGGGCCAAGTTTTACTCTATACCACATGGGCAGTTATCTGGTAAAATGGGTTGCTCCTCATGTTGTCACATGCTCTGTAACAAACAGACAATCCACTCCACAGATTCCTACCACTGCAGTGAATACAAAAGCTTAATACATTATTTTTAATTAAGACCCCACTGCAAATCATTTCCAATAGGTATTTCAGTTATTAGGGATGAATGAATTCTAACAGGCATAGAGCTAAAGTGCATCTAAATGTTGGTGCGAAGGTGTCTTAGCCACTCAAGTAGCAGTGTATTTTTCTTCTTGTTGGAACACCATGTTGCAGCATATTCTTCAATGATTTCCTTACATTGTAGGAGTCATAAGGAGAGGCAGGATGGGCTGGGGCTTCATTCACTGCAGTGTAGGACATTAAGGGGTGACCTTATAGAGATTAATAAAATAATGAGGTGAATAACAAAGGTCTTTTCCCTACAGTGTGGGCCTACAGGGCATATTTTTAAGGTGAGGGGGGAAAGATTTAAAAGGGACATGAGGGGCAACTTTTTCACACAGAGAATGGTTCATGCATGGAATGAACTGCCTGAAGAAGTGGTGGTTGCAGTTACAGTTACAACATTGAAAAGACATTCGAACAGGTACATGAATAGGAAAGGTTGAGAGGGATAGGCCAAATGCATGCAAATGAGCCTAGTTTAACTTGGGAAAATTGGGTGGTGTAGACAATGTGGACCAAGAGATCAGTTTCCATGCTGTATAACTCCATAACTACATGCCCAAAAGCTTATACATGAGTTCAAACCACTCAAAGTCAGGGGACAAGGAACTGTTCTGAGCAGCACCCATGATCCAAAATAAAACAAAGAACTGTGGTTGCTGGAAATCTGAAACAAAACAGAAAATGCTGAATAAGCTCATCAGGTCTGGCAGCTTATGTTGAGATCTAAAGAGAGTTAACATTTTGTTTCATTTTTTGATTAATTTATTGTCATGTTACAAAATACAGTGAAAAGTGTTGTGTAGTGTCACTACTCTCCTGCGCCATCTTAAAACACAGACAAATAAACCAAAAGAAAGAATATGAAGGCAGAAAAATGAAAACAAAAGTGTTCAACATTTCACAATCTTTCTTATTAAGTGGTCCGTCATGAGCCATGGGCCTGGTGGTCAGGCATGAGTTCCCATTGATATGCAGCTGGAAAATCACCACTCTTTGGCACCATATCACTTCCATTGATGTCCTCATCATTATGAGCCCTCACCATACCTTACCAATGTTGATGCCAACGATGCTGCTGGTTATCGGACCGGCACAAATTCAACCCTATTGTTGCCATGACTCTGCTTTAGGCCAATGCAGCCACTGCTGATTTCACTGGGTCTTAGACTGGGCCCAAACACATTCCCACCGCCTCAGTGAATCTATGTTGGAAGTATATGCTGCTGGGAGCCCAAGCTCACCTCCGCAGCAGCAGCTATGAGTCAGTGCTCGGCCCGCCTTGACGATACAGAAGCAACCAAGTACCCAAGCTCACCCCTGATGCTGCTGCCACGGGCCTGCATTGCTGGGCCCACTCACAGCTGCCAATACTGTTGCATGTCAGAGCTCTTCACCAAAAGGTAAGTAAACTAAAATAGAGGAGAATAAAAATGAGAGGGATGAGAAAAGGAAAGAAAAGCAAACAGAGTAGATGGGCCCCACAGAGAAGCTGTACTCTACTGCCATCTTATTGGAAGATTTTGAGTCCAGTGATGCTTCATCCAAACTAAACACAGATTCCTTCCTCTGCAGTGGAAGGAATGATTAGAATAATCAGAGATAATGCTGACAGAGAGAATAAAAGGAGAGACTGACAAAGTGATTACTGCTGATAAAACGAGAGGGAAATAAATGCTGAGTTGGGGGCAAATGAGAAGTGTAAATATTTGAAAATGGGTTGGCTAGGCCTTGAGCAACCCTTGCAAAAAGGACACAAGAGTGTTTGGATGTGTAACAAATATGGAGAATGGTGTTCATGTTCTGAAATTTTTAAACTCAATGTTGAGTCCTGAGGTCTGTGAGGGACCCAAGTGAAGGCTGAGGCATTGTTTCTCTAGCTTGTGCAGAGCTTCACTGCTGCAGTGCAGCAAGCCCAGTGCAGAAATGTTGGTCAGGGAGCATGGTAGTGCATTGAAATGGCAGGCGACTGGAAGCTCAGGGTCATTTTTACCAATAGATTGAATGTGTTTACAAAATAGTTAAGCAGCCTATATTTCATCCCTCCAATGTACAGGAGACCTCATTGTGAGCAGTGAAGACAGTAGACTAGATTTATTTAAGTGCAGGTAAATCGCTGCTTTACCTGGAATGTATGTCTGGTGCCTTGGATACTGAGGATGGAGGAAGTAAGTGGGAAAGTGTTGCAAATTCTGTGATTGCACAAGAAGGTACACTGGGGTGTGGGGACATGTTGGGAGTGGAGGATGAGCAGACCAGGATATATCGGAGGGAGTGGTCCCTATGAAATGCTCACAAGGGAAGGGAGGGGAATATATGTCTGGAGATGGCATCTCACTGGAAGTGGCAGAAATGGCGCCAATAACCCTTTGGATGTAGATGCTGGTAGGATGGTAAATTAAGATCAGGGAACCCTATCGCTCTGTTGGAAGGAAGAGAAGGAGTGAGACAGACGTGCAGAAAATGGGTCGGACAAAGCTAAAGATCCTATCAACCACCATGACAAGGAATTCTCAATTGGGGAAAATGTTGGATATTTCTGAGGCTTTTCTCCTAAAGCTGGCATTATTAGAACAGGTGCAACAGAGACAGAGTAGCTCAGAGAATGAAATGCAGTGTTTACAGGAAGCAGGGTGTGAGGATTTATAGTTTGCATAGCTGTAGAAGTTGGTGGACTTATAATGGATAAAAGTGGCCAGAAATGGAAACTGGGATGTTGAAAAATTTAAGGTTGAGATGGGCCAGTGACGGTGAGGGCAGGGTGAAAATTGAAAGTGAAATTGATGAATTGTTTCTTTCTAAGTCTGAACAAGAGAGACAAGCAATATCAAAGATGTTATCAATCTTCTGGCAAAAGAGTTTTGGATTGGGACCCGGGGACGATTAGAACAAGGAATGTTTTCCACAACCTACAAACTGACAGGGATACCTGGGGCCCATTTTGGAACTTATGTGTACAGCTTTGATCTGAAGAAAATGAGAGGAGTTAAAGAAGAAGTTGTTCAAAGTGATGATGAGCTCGGCCAGGTGGAGAAGGGAGCTGGTGGATGGGGACAGTTCAGGCCCTAATGATCTGTTGTAAAATCATTGACTGGATTTTTAAAGAAAGTGTCCATACCTAATAAGGCAATACTTCCATTATCTCCTATAACATAAGAATGAGACATCAATAACATAGTACTGAATATTCAATATTTATTACATTTTCTAGAGTCTACAGCTTTTACAATCATTGGCATTGCAATGTCTGGGCTAGTAGTGAGAAATTTGGTTATAAAATGTCGCACACTTCCTTCAGCATATCATATTCCAAGTGGCTCCAGTAAGATGGAGACTGAGATCTTCATCAACAAAAACCATGTCACGTGACATGATACAGTAATATCAGGTACATGTTCTTTAAAGTTATATTGCATACCAATTTGACATAATGCACAAAAATAACAGAGTAGATGGCAAGTCAACTGAATGGTGGAAATCTTAAAAGTAAGGTAAAGCTAAAGTCACCACAATCTTACCAGGCCATTAGGTTGCTTTCTCATTCGAGAAAGATGATTACTAGTGGTTTAACATGGGGTCTCCATGTCTCAGACGAGGAGAGAGGTTGAGAAGAAGGATCTCTCATAGTAATCTTAGGTTGTGTGAGAATTGAACCCGTATTCTTGTCAAATCATGTCAGCTGTCCAGTTAACTGAACTAGCCAACACAGAGTAGGTTAAAGAGTAACACTTCAGAGTGACAGAAGACAGGAAATAGATTCCTGCAGGACCAGTGCTGAGATCAGTATGTCTTTACTTTTAAATAAAAAACTGCATTTCTAAGAGTCTGGATGGCTAAGTATATATTTTTGTTCTCTCATACAAGATTCTTAAGTAACTTGATAGGGTAGATATTGAGAAATTGTTTTCTCTACGGAACAGTCTTGGACCAGAGGGCATAATCTCAGAGTAAGGGGTCACCCATTTAAGGCAGAGACGAGGAGGAATTTCTTATCTCAGAGGGTTGTGAGTCAGTAGAGTTTTTTAATACCACAGATGGGTGTCAAGGCTGGATCATTAAGTATATTCAAGGCTGAGATCATCAGATTATTTTTAATCTGTAAGAGAATAAAGGTTTATGGGGAAAAGTCAGGAAAGTGGAGTTGTGGTTATCAGGTCGGCTATGGTCTCGTTGAATGGCAGAGCAGACTTGATGGGCTGAATACTTCTGCTCCTGGGTATTATGGTTTTATATGGTCTTATAAAATCCCAATTCTATGCATGCTGGTGGATGTTCAGTTTTATGTCTGTTCTATCTCTGTCTGCCCAGAATGATTAACTGAGGCTGCTTTCTAAATGATTGTTAACGAAAGTATTCATCACAACCTGATTTCTGTAAGGTGACCATACCGTTTGTTTGCCATTGTCCACATAAATGATTCACTCGAACATTGACACTAAGTACCCTTTGAATTTCATCGGTTTCTATTTCTTCATGACAAAATGGGTTTCATCTCACACCCATTCTGTAAAAATGCTTCTTACATATCTAAGTGAGCATACGAGCAAAGGGATATAAGACGACAGAATAATAAATCTCTAAAACACTGTGATGAAAGTCAATAAGGCCGAAATAAAAGCAAATCATAAGGCTGACCTAACATTTCCAACCTAACATTCTCTACCTCTAAAGTAACACTTCTGAAAATTAAAGGTCGGTTAGGAGATTATTCACCAAAAATCCAGGAGCCCTGCAACTACATTGGGCCAAATCGATTGGCCTAAAGTGCTGTAATCCCAGCAGCACCAGGGTTAAAGAGATAATAAGGTATAGAGCTGGATGAACACAGCAGGCCAAGCAGCATCAGAGGAGCAGGAAGGCTGACGTTTCGGGCCTAGACCCTTCTTCAGAATCTTTTTCTGAAGAAGGGCCTAGGCCCGAAATGTTAGCCTTCCTGCTCCTCCGATGCTGCTTGGCCTGCTGTGTTCATCCAGCTCTACACTTTGTTATCTCAGATCCTCCAGCATCTGCAGTTCCTACTGCCCCAGCTGCAGGGTTAAAGAGTGATCAGTTGGTCTGTCCTTGAGCAAGAGGAGAAAATGAAAGCTTGACTCAAGGTAAGTGTAGGGTATCAGTGGGACATGGCAGGAAAACCTAGTCAAGGGATTTGGGGATTGGTTAGTTTGAAAGGCTGGTGTATGACTTTGGCGCTTTGCCTCCAATAGACACAGGGGATCACTAGGCATGAACCGCATTTCCACTCCCATACCTAATGCAAGCCTGTGCAGTGCAAATCTGGTATGGACTTCCACTTACCATGGGTCAAATAATGATGTGATGAAGAAGGATGTACACTTAAATGGCCGCGAATATGATACTTCGGCTTTCCAGAGTGTCAAGGTGGGCTGTTGGCCTGACTGCTCAAGCCCCCTTTTGTGCCACAACATGAGAAACGGGTTTCAGGTAGGCAGGAATTAAGTATTGAAGTACCTAAGCAGAAATTGAGATGTTGTTCCTCCAGCTTGGTCTATAGCAAACTGTAACATTCCTAGGATAGAGAACACAGTTATTGGACTTTATTTAAGCTCACACTTGAAGTATTATGTTCAGTCCAGTCACCATATTATAAAAGTCATACAAAGACACTAATGCAAGCAATATTTACAAGGATGATTCAAGAATTGGGAGGTGATACCTGAAAAGAGGGTCTCTTTCATCTTGAAATGTGAAGGCTGGGCAAAGCCAAGATAGGTCTAGAATAGATTTTCACTTCTAAGGATTTGCCACACTAATGGCTGACAAGATAATCATCAAGAAATTAGTTAAGGATCTCCAAAGTAACTTCTTTACACAGAGATTGGTGAGAAGGTGAAACTTGCTTCCACATGGAATCATTAAGGCAAATAGCATTGATGGATTTAGGAAAGCAAATGAAAGTGAAGTTATCGAGGAACTTGTGAAGAGTCAAAGGAAGATTCAAAGGAGATTTGAGGAAAGTACAAATGTTGCACAGCTGGATAGGCTGAAGGGTCTGTTTCAGTGCTGTATTTTCCATGCAATTACAATTATAATTACACTTCAGAAAAAGTAACAATTAGCTGTGTAACATCCAAGAATGTACTGAGATTGTGAAAGTCACGAGAAAATATAATTTTATTCTTTCTTTTACAGTCAGAAGGCAGTTAATGGGGACTCATTTTTAAATAGTTCTGTGCTATGATCAGCCTATTAAAATATCACTGCACCACACCTCTGTGAAGAAAATCTTCATCACCATAAAGTAATAAGAAGATTTTCATTGCTGTTGCAAACACTGGGCCAGATTTTCCGAGGAGTGGCCACTTTTCCCCTTCATTTTTACAACAAATGGGAGCTCTTACATTTCTGAGAGAAGGTTCCATTCAGTCTCCTCAGAAATGTGTCGGCATGCTCCCATTCTGACAATGTTTCAGAGCACAGACAGTAAACCACATTCCCTTTTCACAGCAATCAGCTGCCATACTGTGATATTTAAAGGCCCTGGCAGCCACTTTGACAGCTGCTGTCAAATGATAAGTGCATGATGTAAGTGCGATGTTAGAGTTTCTTGGAGAGTTGAATACTAGATATGTAGGATGTAGCAGTCCTGATGAGCTGGGTACCAGCTGGGTAAGGAGCCAGGCAAGAAGTGTGCCAGATGGACAGAGATCCAGGCTTCACACCGATGATCCCTGGAATGCTAGGTTTAACGTACGATGACCGGCTGAGGATCCTGGGATTGTACTCATTAGAGTTTAGAAGGTTGAGGGGAGATCTAATAGAAACATACAAGATAATGTATGGCTTAGAAAGGGTGGACACTGGGAAGTTGTTTCCGTTAGGCGGGGAGACTAGGACCCGTGGGCTCAGCCTTAGAATTAGAGGGTGTAAATTTAAAACAGAAACGAGGAGACATTTTTTCAGCCAGAGAGTGGTGGGCCTGTGGAATTCATTGCCACAGAACGCAGTGGAGGCCGGGACGTTAAATGACTTCAAGGCAGAGATTGATAAATTCTTGATCTCACAAGGAATCAAGGGCTACGGAGAGAGTGCAGGGAAGTGGATTTGAAATGCCCATCAGTCATGATTAAATGGCGGAGTGGACTCAATGGGCTGAATGGCCTTACTTCACTCCTATGTCTTATGGTCTTATAGGCTGGCAGGATGTCAATTAGGAAGTGGATAGGATGTCAAATGGGTAGAGTGCAAAGTGGCAAGGGGGCAGATAGATGACACAGTGTTTAGTTTAGGTTGGGGGGTATGAAAAATCAAAATTGGCAAAGCAAGGAGGGTGGGCATTGGGTTGAGGATGGAAGTCTGGTAAGGCAGCAGCAGCTGGGATGTCAGGGATTGTGTCAGGTGGCAGTGGTGAGTGGTCAGGCGTAAGGGGGCCGGTCTGAAGGCAGAGAGGTTGGGAGTCGGAGGGGGAGAAGAGTGGAGGTTTTGAGTTCCTGGGGAATATTGGGTCTTGTGAGGGTGTCAGGTCAAGGTCTGGTGTTGTAAGCGGTGTGGGGTAGGTGTAGCTGGGCATTTATGAGATAAGTACAGGATCTGTTAATCAGGAGTTGGATAATTTATTTAATAGAAATAGTGGGAACTGCAGATTCTGGAGAATCTGAGATAACAAGGTGTACAGCTGGATGAACACAGCCAGTGAAGCAGCATCAGAGGAGCAAGAAAGCTGAGGTTTCGGGCCTAGACCCTTCTTCAGAAATGCATTTCTGATGCCCCTGTGATGCTGCTTGGCCTGTTGTGTTCATCCAGCCCTACACCTTGTTATCTAAATATTTAATAGACTAACTTAATTTCACCAGAGCCTTCCAATGTATCCGATTTAAATTGAGGCTTTTGGTGACTTCCAAGCAAAGAGGAATTATCTAATGGAAAACTGCCCAAACAATTCTTTCCAATTGTGTCAGGGTAAGAATTCCACAGGGTCCCCATGCACAATTCCTATCTACTATAGAATTATGACTGTCTGACAATGCAAAGTCCTGCTCTTTGTTTCAAATCAACAACATTTTCTTATTTGTTTTAATTGCTGCTTGCAGTAAACATCAGTTTCGTCTGCTTTTAAAAATATCCAATAACTCTGCTCAATATGGGATAGAGAATTCTCGAAAATCATGAATCTCTGAAAAAATACAGGCTCCTTGTCTCTGCTTTAAATACAAAACGCCTTCTTTTGAAACTGTGCCTTTGAATCCTAGTCTCTCCCATGATGGTAAACATCTTTCTGTAATTTTTTTTCATGTAAAAGCATATAGCTAGGAGGAAAATGGAGGCCAACGGATAGGACGTAAAGGTTTGTCAGGATGCAGGTTCATACTGAGGTACAGATTAAATTATAAATGCCCAAGGCTTTAGTAAGTATACAAAACCTGTATGAAATGTGACCACCTAATGATTAGCATGAAACATATTACCTCAAACTATTGTGCTTTTGATTGATGTGAATGAAAAGTCATTGTCCACAGTGTCAGATAATTATCTCAGTTCTTCAATTCTGCCTAGAAATTTAATTGTTGCTTTTTGAACTGCAAAATAAATATCCTTAAAAGAATGTCTTAAACAGTTGTGGTTTTTTGCGCTATCATTTTTTAGTACTGCAGATGTAGTACATGCAAACAAACAGCAAATGAATTTATTTACTTGATGTTGGACAGGTTAGTCAGACTTTGTGACGTTCCACAAGTTTTGAAAAGTTAAAATACAGTAGGACTATTCCATGGACTTAAATCCTATATTTGCCATGAGCACTGGGCAATGTTAAAAGAGAGCCCAAACATGAGAATAGCTAAGTACTGCCAGCCTGCACTGCAGCTTTGTTGGGAAACAGTTTACTCACAATTTATTTTAAGTGTAAACTAATGTTGACTGGCTGATGTTTGGAGCTAGATTTGTATGGCAAGGTGTACCGCCTGACCCTCCAGAAGAGCAATTTCTTGGAAACTAACCAACAAGTCTTTCTTGCAGGAATAGCATGATTAACAAGCTGAACCTTCTTCCCCTTGAGATAAAAGTGCCCCATCCTCAGGAGTTACTGTTACTGTCAGAACTCTGCTGGGCCTGCAAGAAATCTTGGTGAAAAGATCAGAGTGTCCGGACTTCAGTGTGTCCTGGGCTTTTAGGATGGAGAGGACTCAGGCACCATAGGAGGGGGAGAGAAAATGAGGGCACTAAGCTGGAATATGAGAGAAACGCAGGATACGTTTTTAGGGTGGGTTTTTGGAGCCATGCTGAAGTCAGTTTGCCTCCAGCTGGGTATAGTACCTGATATAGTAATGCCTATTATGGTATTTCCTGTAATTTAAGAAACTGGAAGAATTCAACAGTCAGTTATAATAGCTTGCCATTCAATACACATTATATTCACAGGCATATAATTGCCAGGGCTAACTTTAAGCTGTTAAATTACAGAGAGTAGCATGCTCCTTGTACTGTGTTAGGCTTCAGTTAAGTCAGGGATAAGACAGAGTTTGAAAGCAATGTGCCCTCAGGTCACATGATACGGTACAGTGATGATATTACAAACATGTCTCTTAAAGGTATACTGACACACTGACTGTAAGTCAAACAACAAAGATGGGGAGTCAAAAGTGTTGCGTGATTTTCAACAGGTTGTAATTCCCCTTCCTTGCACCTTTGCATCAGCATGAGTGCAGCAGAGGCAGATTGAGATCCTTACGTAAGCTCTGTTTGGCCGCTTAAGAGCCTCAGTAGACCTAAGTGTACTTGGCTATTTCTCAAAGCTGACCCCCAAATCCCAACTACCACAGAATATTAGGAATACCTCAGGGGTGAGCGAAAAGTTGGGTGACTTTCTACATCCTAACCCCCAACCCTGCACACGAACTGAAAACATGCCTAGTGTGAGTGAGGGATCGTGCAATCGATGCACATGTTCAAGGCGTCTGCACAATTTACGCTGTCTCTTCACTTGAGTGAAGCATTTCATGTGGTCCCTAAATGATCAAAATCTGTGCCAGAAATGTATAATGTGGGCAGCAAAGGAGCTGAATTCTTTATTCTATGACTCAATGATTAGCAGCAGCAGTAACCTGTGTAACATAATATTGACTAAAGTCTGCATTGACTTAATTAAACTAATTACTTTTCTTCTACCCACTTGAAATAAACTTCCATCTGTCAGTACTTAGCTTTATTTTACTTTTTTAAATCACTGATTAACTAACATGATGCACAGCACAAGTTCTTGTCTGTGTTTACATATTCTCTGACTAGATTATACCTGTTTTGTCAACAATTGAGTGTGCTCATGTTACAGTCAAAAAGTGTTAATAAGATTGAGAGCTACACAGTTTCCTGATCTCCTTCCTGCTATCTATTTTTACATCCTGTTATTCCAGTGGCTATTATAACACAATACAATGTAGTTGTTTGATTGACACACCATCCATAACCTCACACATTCAATCTCACCATCATCCACACACAGACACCACTGTGTACCATCTTAGATTTAGATTTTAGATTTTTAATGTCGTATGTACTTGAGTACAGGAATATACTGAAAATCGTACAATATCACCATTTTCTGGCACCATCTTAGTTTATAAAAGAAAGGATTAGGAACAGAGACAGGAATAAAACAAACAATCAAAAGAAATGGAAAACATCCCGGTCACTCCCCTACCTCTGCTATAAGTCCTCGCTGCCAGGTAAACAAAGCCACAAAGTCCAAACTTCAGTCTGCGAACAATCGGACGTCCCAAGACCCCGCATGCCACCGCAGTTGGAATGACACAACCTCAGTCATCAGGTACCCAGGCCTTGCCATATCCTGGAGCCATGTCATCACCGCTGGAAACGTGTCACCATTCTTTTGGTGCCAATGTGCACCCACCAATGTTGTTGCTGCCATATGTCTGCATTGGGCCAATTTCAGCAATGCAGCCTCCAAACAGGCCTCAAACTCAGTGCTGGGCCGACTACACTGAAGCAGCTGGAGCCTCAGTTTGGTTTGTGTTGCTGCCACTGCAGTCTCCTGGGAATCCCTCCACTGCCGACGTGCCAGGAAGGAACAGCTCCCTCCAACAAAGAAAAGAAAAAGATAGAGCCAAACTCAAAAAAAGAAAATACAAGGAAAGACAGGCAGATGGAAGCAGATAAGCCCTGAGCTCAGGACCTGGCCCGCACACCGTTCATCTACAATGTGCTTTGCAGCATCTCACCAAAGCTCCTTTGACAGCACCTTCCAAAGCCACAAACATCAGCACCTGGAAGGACAAGGGCAGCAGATGCATTGAAACACCACAATCTCCAAGCCATTCATCATCCTATCTGGTAATCATATCGCTGCTCCTTCCCTGTCACTGGATCTTAATGCTGGACCTCTATCTCTAGCAGCACTGTGGATGAACCTACATTTCATGTACTGCAGCACTTAAAAGTGGCTTCATATTACCTTCCCAAAGTCAATTGGGGATGAGCAGTAAATGTTGGTCATGGCAACTCACTTCCCATGAACAAATAGTAGTGAAATGGAGACAGCCCATCCTTAAGAATAGTTATTCTGAATTCGTCATGAAATAACTCCACTGAGGCCGGTATCCCATTGCCAAGTCACCCTTTATTTGCACGTGCATACTACTTGACGCAAGTCTGGCTTCCCAGAGCTAGCACTCAGAATGAACAGTACCTCTAACACACCTGTTCATATTCTGTCAGTCAGGACTCCCTGATTGGCCCAGATCAATAGCCCCACTGAGGAGATTCATACTCTATGAGGTCCACCTGACTGACCTTGTTACAATCACTACATCCTTTCCTCTCTAAGACCAGGAATGTAGGCCTGTTTTTCTTTTAATTGTAGGTTCTCCTGCAGCATTTTGACACTGGGTCCAGTTTCTCCAACTCAGGCTCAGATATAGGTGGCATGTACCAGGCCATAGCCCACCTCTTGTGCCTGGAGCATCTCTTGAAGAAATTCATCCTCCTCTTCAAAGGCATCAAGGCTGTGACATCCTGTGTACCCATCTTGGACTCTGAGCATACTTCAATGCTGGATGGAGGGGGAGAACGTATGGTTTCTGATAGGCTTTCTGGGTGTTCTGAGGTGCTGAGTATGTTTAGCTCCTGTTTGCAAGGTTGCAGTTTTCATGTGGTCCACATGCTTGTTCAGGGCCACCTCACTTACCTGAACGTTGTACATCACACTGACCTCATGTTGACCATGCCTCTTACCCATGTGTGGCCATTTTCATGGCTTTGGCACCAATTCCGTCCCCTAAAGTAAAGTGCCTTTCTCGCTTACAGCCATTTCACCCTCCTCCCCAGGTCCAGGAAAATCAGATTTAACCTGGCACAGCCTCTTCTCCCCATTAGCAGCTTGGCTGGAGCTATCACATTGTTGCTTGAGGGGTGGTCCTATAATCAAATAGGAACCAGGACAGTTTGGTATGGAGTGAAGCTATAGGCTACTTCTTTAAGAGATAGTAGGAACTGCAGATGCTGGAGAATCTGAGATAACAAGGTATAGAGCTGGATGAACACAGCAGGCCAAGCAGTATCAGACGAGTAGGAAGGCTGACATTTCGGGTCTAGACCTTTCTTCAGAAATGTCTTTAAGCCTGCTTACTAAGCTTGTACCGCTCTTTCTGCCAGACCATTTGGCGATGGATGCTATGGAACTGTCCTTACATGCTGAATGCCATTCAACTTTCAGTAATATTTGAATTCTGTCCTGGTGAATGAATGCCCATTGTCTGTGACTAAAACTTCTGGGAGCCTTAATAACATTGAACGAACTCTATGCGTGTCCAACCATTTTGAGTGGGCATCCACAATGAATGTTGAGCCTATGAAAGGGCCGGCATTGTTGATGTGTAACCAAGTTTAGGGTTTACCTAGCCATTCACACAAACGTGGAGGAGTTTTTGGTGGTAATTTTTGTCCTTGTTGTCACCCTGTGCATTGCCCCACCAACATGATTATGTCTACGTCTAATCTGAGTCACCAGACATAACTTCTTGCTAACATCTTCATTTTGGGTAGCTCTGAATGACCCTGGTGGTGTTCAGCCGGTGTTTGGTGGCGATCTTTGGTCAGGACAATCACGCTTGCTCCCCATTATAGAAAGCTGTCCTGTACAGTCATCTGGTCTCAGAGAATGGCCCTTTTGTTTTCCCCATCACCACCAGAAGTTTTATTTTTGCCAGGACCAGATGTTTTTGTGTTCACAGTATGATATTATCAGCAGTGACTGGAATGGTGTCCAGAAAGCTAAAGCCAGAATGGGCTCCTCTAGGGGTAGCACCACAGGTGGCGTGCCTGCCAGTGCAAGGTGGCTCAAGGCATATGCAGTTGCTACTTGGCCTCCACACTTAGTACACACTTCGAATGAGAGCCCACCATTGAATGTGGCCTGAAGCTATGGGCAGCTTGGCTTTATCCTCTTTGAATAGCCCCAAGTACAGATTTGTGGTCCATTCCT
Organism: Stegostoma tigrinum; assembly: GCF_030684315.1. NCBI lineage: Eukaryota > Metazoa > Chordata > Chondrichthyes > Orectolobiformes > Stegostomatidae > Stegostoma > Stegostoma tigrinum. Next base: position 32,730,954 of record NC_081354.1, read on the forward strand.
GTTACAAATTTATGTCCGCAAAGGTATTGGTGGAATTTTCTCACACCAAAGATGACTGCTTCCCTTATCTATCTGAACATATTTGCACTCTGCATCAGCCCACATCCAGGAAGAATATGCTATTGGGTGTTCCCCTCCACTGAGCCATCTGTGAGTCAACATTCCATCAATACCATATAAGGAGGCATCGCATGTCAGAACCAGATCTCACTTTGGATCATAGTGCACCAACACCTTACAGGATGATAGCTGCTTCATTACTTCCCTAAAGCTATGTCTTGGTTACAAGACCATTCCCTTGACTGCCCATTGTTCAATAATAGATGTAAAGCCATCAGGATGGAAACCAGGTCACGTATGAGCTTTCTGTAATAATTCACCAATCCAAGGAAAGGCCGAAGTTCCAATACAGGTGTAGGGTCCAGGGCACTTTTGATCGCCCCCACTTTATCTTCCAATGGGTATACCCTAGACTTGTCAATTCTGTATCTCAGGTGGGCCATTTGGGGTGACTGGAACAACAATTTTTCTCTTCTATTACATACACCAGCCTTGGAGAAACAGCTAAGGTCTAAGTCCAAGTTGTCTAAGTGCTCTTTATTGGTCTTCCCTGTTATGCTCATGTCATCCAGATAAATGGCAGCCTGGGGTAGACACTGTAAAAAGTTCTCCATGGTCCACTAAAAATTGGGGCAGGCTGATGATAACCCAAGTAGTAGTCTTGTATATTGGTACAAACTCTTACAGGTATTAATTGTAGCATACTTCTAGGAGTTCTCATCTAACTACAAGTGCAGATACGCATGACCCATTTGTAAAGGACAACGCCCCCCCTCCCCCACCTTACCAGCTTTGCATATGGTCCTCCAAGTGTGGGACTGAGTATTTATCCAGCTATAAGAAGTAGCTTACCATTTGTTTAAAATCCCCACAAAGGTGAAACAATCTGTCAGACTTCATAATCTATTCATCTGATGCTGATCATTCTGCAAACTGGACTGGTTTGATGGTTCTTTCACTTTCCAGCCTCCTGATTTCAGTCTCTGCCTTTGCACATAAGACAAATGGCATTGCTGGGCCTTGCAGAATTGTGCAAGGTCACCTTGACTCCATTGATAGTCACTAGGGCTTCGTGAAAAACCTTCAGGTATTTTGATTGGCTCTGATTTGGATAGTGCTAATCAATATAACTGTTTCAAACCAGATATATAGGTGGGCTTCTCAAGGCATGCACTCTTTTGAATGCTGGCTATGAATTCTCTTACTTAATTCGGGGCTAGTGGGGCTCTTTTGGTCTCTCGACTCCACAGACCGGCAGCAGCTACAATGGCCCAGATACTAAAAAAAAGTTAACTGTTTGGCTGAAGCTTGGCTTTCTTTTGGGAATTTGCTGTGGGCTAACCTAGAGTCCCTCTATGTCCTGAATGAGGCTACACAATTGCCTTCACTCAAGGAGTGGGCCCCAAGCTTAGTTGGCTTGGCGAGAGTGTCCACTGCTGTCGGTATACCCTGAAACTCATATGCTCCACTTGTCACATTTACTAATGACCTAGCCAGTTGTGGTGCCTGTTTGAAATCCAATTGGGCTTCAGCTAGTATGTGTTTTTGAATGGTTACATCACTAACTCCACATACCAAATGGTGTCTCAGCCTCTCATTAAGAGTTAAACCAAAGTCTCTGCCAGTCATCTTAACCTCGTCAAAAATCCCAAAGCAGATTCCCCTGATTTTTGAACTGCTGAGTAAAACCAATCGTGTCACAAGTGTTTCAGAATTAGACGAGGCTTGCGATCGTAATATCCCCCAACTAAATCTGCCAACTGTTGAGATGTTTAATTAACTGGTGCCCCAGGAAATGTTAGAGTCCTAATAACCATAAAAACTGCGGGTCCACAAGCGGTCCTGAGAATTGTTCATTGCTTTTCATCTGCCCAATGTCATTTGTCTGGGAGAGATAACACATTCTTTTTGTGTACTGGGCCCTGTCTTCAATGGCAGGATCAAACAAGTCCAGCTTCTTAAATAACAACATGATGCCAGAAATGTTTACACCCACTCAAAGACTACTGTTACAAGTAAATTTCTTCAATCATCACTGAAGTAGTCCTATAGAAGCCAGTATCCCTTCACCAAGTAATGCTTTATTTACACCTGTTGAGTCCTTGATCCTGATCCATCTTCCTCAGAGCCAGCTTGCAGAGTAAACAGGACATCTGATACCCCTGCATATATCTGTAAACCAGGGCTCCCTGCTTGGCCCAGATTAACAGCCACAATTAGGGAACTCATATTCAATGAGGTCCACTTGGCTGACCTTGTTACAATCACTGCAAGTCGCTGATTTTCATTGTAGTAAGAACCATATAAAGTAACTGACTACAACAGGACCACGTTTCTCATTGAAAACCTTGGTGGTCGCAGTACTGGTGGGGCTTGGGAAACCAGGTCTAATTTGCAATGTGTGTAAATATAACAAGTTTTTATTTAGCTTTAGATTCTTGCCAAGACAGGCTTCATTATCATATAATCAATGTGGTAAATTAATTGTACATTTACTGTAGTTTCAATGTTTAGGAGGCATCCACTTTGTGATTTCTTCTCCTTTAATAAAAAATGACCTTAGAGCTGAACCCTATCTGTTGTAGTGACAAAACGTCAACTTATTTGTCGTATAAAGGTGAAATGACCAGAAAAGGTTAATACTGAGGAATGCCTTAAGCACAACCCACTATGATTAAGTCATGCAGAGCTGGTGGGAGGACTGCTTAGAATCTCAAAGGAGTAAGAACCAACATCCAGGTCTCACTCACCACCCTTGAAACGATGTCTATCACATTATAGAATCCCTACAGTGCAGAAAGAGGCAACTCAACCCATCAAGTCCATACCAACCCTTCAAAGAATATCCCATCTAGATCCAGTCCCACATCCCTGTCCTGGTAAGCTGGCATTTACCATGGCTAATCCACCTAACCTGTACATCCTTGGACACTGCAGGGAAATTTAGCATGGCCAATCCAACTAACCTGCACATCTTTGGACTGTGGGAGGACTGCATGGGTTTCCTTCGGGTACTCCAGTTTCCTCCCACAGTCCAAAGATGTGCAGGTTAGGTGAGCTGGCCGTGTTAGGTGAGCTGGCCATACTAAATTGCCCTTGGTGTTCAAGGCGGGATGCTCCAAAGGTCGGTATGGACTTGTTGAGTCGAAGGGCCTGTTTTGACATTGTAGGGATTCTATGATTCTATGAAACCCAAAAAGACACGGGAAGAACGTGGCAACCCCATCCAGACAGTCACCCATAAATGAAACTGAACCCAGGCCCCTGGATCTATGAGGCACTCATACTTAATCTGGAGAGCTGCTCCACAAAATTGTCAAACAACAGCCTGACTTAGTCATACTTACGGAGTTGTATCAACACCATCATCATCCCTGGATATGTCCTGACCCACCAGCAGGGCAGGCCTAGCTGAGATGGCAACACTATGGTATACATTCAGGAGGGAGACGTCCTAGGAGTCCACAACACTGATTCTAGACCCATAAGCTCTCATAGTATCAGGTCAAACATGGTTTGCTAAGATCACTATCTACCTACACACCAGCCCTAAATGACATAATCATCGTGGTTTAACCTTTAGACATTCCTGATTCCTTGATATCCACCTGACAATATGAAAAATTGCCCAGGTCTATCATTTACACAAAAGCAGGACAAATCCAACCGGGCCAATTACGGTCCCATTATTCTACTCTTGATCATCAGTAAAGTGATGAAAGATAATATCGACAGTGCTATTAAGCAACACCTCCCTAGTAATAGACTGTTCACTGACACTTGGTTTGAGGGGTCAACAGGGCCATAGCTCCTGATGTCATTACAGACTTAGTTTAAACATAGACAAAAGAGCTGAAATCAAGGGATGTAAGAGTGATTGCCATTGATGTCAAGGCATTTGAACTAATGGGGCTTCAAGGAGTTCTTATGAAACTAAAGTCCATGGGAAGTGGGGAAATCTCTCCACTGCTTGCAGCCACACTTGGCACAAAGGAAGAAGGCTGCAGTTGTTGGAAGATTGTCATTTCAGCTCCAGGACAAAGCTGAAAGATTTCCTCAGGATCGTGTCCTTGGTCCAACCATCCTTTTTTTACATGTTCTTGTTGGATGCTGTTTCGTAAGATCAGAAGTGGGGATATTCACTGATGATTGTACAATGTTCAATGCCATTGGCAACTCCTCAGACACTGAAGCAGTCCATATCCAAATACAACAAGACCTTAATAATATCTAGGCCTGGGCTGACAAGTGACAAATTCATGTCACACAAGTGCCAGGCAATGACCATTTCCAAGAAGAGAGAAACAAGCCTTCACCTCTTGTGTATTGGAGAAGTTTCAATCAATCCTCCAGAAACTTTGACTACCAGTCAGTGTCTGAGGCTGTGCACATTACATCTCCCAACATAGCAACACAGAAGGGTATTTGCACAAATCCATTGGGTTCTTTGAACCCAGTTTGTGACCTAATTGGCCAAAAGCCTCAGAACTTCAGGAAGCTCAAGGGCGAAGAGATAAAAACACTGGGCTGGAAACTACCTCCTCAGTAAAACTTGGCCCAGCTGCAGAAATTGGACCATCTGGAAAAAGAGAGACAGAGAGAGAGTATCCACCCTGACCTATAAGATTTAGCTCTGTGGAAGAGAGCCAACCCCATGTTGGAGAAGAAAGAGATAATAACAGCCCAGCTCAAATATGCAGATCCTTTCTCAGACGAATAAAGGTAGAGAAAGCATAAATATTGTGAGAGTTGCGAAATGCACACATGATGTTTTTAATAAGGAATACTTTGGTAATAAAGCCAAGTTGAACCACAAAACGAATTCTGTGTCCCTTTGTCCACCATAGTGACAGGAATGCTTGGGTAAAGTGTTTTTCATATGTAAACTGGTCGAAGAGTCCAAAACACAGACAACAAATTTCTGAAGAAGAGTCATTTGAACTTAAAACATTAAATCTTTTTCTTTCCACAGATGCTGCCTGACCTGCTGAATTTCTCTCTCACTTTCCAAATTTATTCCAGATTTCCAGAATCCGCAGCACTTTCTTTCCTCTACGCATTTTTTCAACTTTTTTTTGCTTTACGTTCTGCAGAACAATGCAAAAATGTATCACAACAATGGCAAAAAAAAGCATTTACATGGTATGAGAGGAGAATTCTGATTGGTTGGCAACTAAATGCTGATTGGTAGAAGTATTGCTGTGGAGAAATGTACCAATTAATGATGACTGACAGTTAACTTCAATGTGCTGTTTAAACCTTTGACCAAACAGGTTATCTCTGAGTGATCAAATCATTGCTATGAAAAAGGAACCAGAGATAAACTGTCACCTGTTCTGTCAGGCTGTATCAGGCACATTTTCATATGTATTCTTTTTAAATACAAAGAACAACACGCTGTGTATTAAGATATGTAGCTTCTGGTACACACAAATGTTCCATGCTCCGAGCCCATCTAATAATCTTGAACTGGTTGTCAGCATAATTTTTTTGTCTACCTAGCATTATCTGCTTGATGTTGACCAATCATGGAATCAGATCTAACGTTGGAGACTGTACTTTGCATTTTGCAAGAGTGGGATGGTTAAATATGATTAGTACCATGTTTGTTGGGAATGGCAGAGGAATATGTCATTCAATATAATCTGGCAGTATTTGGGATTTATGTACCTAGCCTCACATCGGCACTGAAATTCATATACCACATTACACATTTGTGTGATAGGCAGAATATTTTTTGGCTTATTTGCAGAAAGCCATGATTGGAACACATCACTCGTGTTGCTAATGACCTTTCCCCTCAGACAGAATAAGCATTTTATTTTTCCCTTTGTCTCGATATTTCTGGCATGTTGTCTTGATTAGTGCTAGAAGAAAACACTTCAACAAAATGTACCTTTTTATAGCAATACTCCAGTTCTGTTCTGCCAACATGAGTTCAATCTCTAGAAATCAGTCCAAAGATGTGGTTTACTACCTTCCAGAACAAACCACACATATGCTTTATCAATTACACTAGGGTTATGGAAGACCATCCAAACTGTGGTCATTTCCTGCCCTCAACAGGGAGACCTGAAACACCTGTAAGAAAGGATGTTTCTTTGTAGACACAGTGCATGGACAGAGTACTTTGGTAAGGTAGATAGAAAAGTGTGAACACATTTAAAGCCATTGTCAATGGGGGTACTTGGTAAGGTAGTTATCTTTAAATATTAGAATGTATGACTTTAGTCAATGATGTTTTCAGTTAAAATGCTTTTCCTTTCCTCCCAGTGTTTCCAGTGCTCCATATTCCCATTACCTGATGTACTCTGCACCACAACTTGTTACATTCTTCTACATCAGCAGTCTTTTACAAATTACATTAAAATACCATAGAGGATAATGTCCCAAGCCTCCATATTGTTGTTGCAGCTCCAGAATGCCAAAAAAGCCTGAGAAAATTTACTCAAGGATTACTGAGAGAAGCTTGCCTTTGTGCTGAGTAGCAAATTAGGTGAACTAAAATACAAATAATCGAACAATGAAGTGCCCACAGCAACACTTGTTGGTGCAAGATCCTACATGCTCCAAGGAAGGGTGGGAAGTGATTATTTTATTTGGTATCACTTTATTCATTGCAGCATTTTTTTGTAAAAAAAGTATTTTAAATATCACAGTGAAATAACTTGGATCAATTAACTTTTTCAGCTGCCTTTAATAATCAAAATAATCCTTAATATTTTCACATGTGAGTTTAATGTAGTTTACTTTGAGGTAAAAAATAAAGAAAAGTGATACTTCATCCTAAAATTACCTTCCTCTTCACTGCTAATAGCCCATTCTTCTTGTGTGTTAATCCTCTTAGCTACCAGTTATCAATTGTACATGATAGTAATTGGAGGAATCACATGTTACTTACAGCTGCCACTTCAAGTGAGTTCTTAATTCAAAAGCAAGTCTGTGCATCAGCCTAACTCCACACAAGGCATCAGGCATACAAGATCATTCAAGACCACTTTGTGTTGAGACCACATAATTAAGAACAAAAGCACTTTTTTTGTGTGTCAGACTACAGAACCTCTTTTTAAGTTTACTTTTGTCTCTGACGTCAATGGCCTAAGTTGTAACCATGGCTGAGAGGTTGCTGGCTTCTCCCACATCCATTTAATTGGCTACTGAAAGGTACATCAAAGCAGCCAAGAAAGAGTGGGAGAGTTCCAGAAAAGAACAGCTGTATCTTTTCCTTAAATGTGTGTATATTTCTGTCTTTTGTTTCAGGGAAGGGTAATTAGAAAAAGTAGATGTACATTAGGCATACATTTACATTATAACTGTAGACTGATTTTAACCCACTCCACCCGGCAGAAGCAGGGAGCAGCTGGCATTAAAATAGATCATTTTGATGAATCACTCAGTTCCTGGTACAGGCGCGCTGGCTGCCAAATGAACTGCACACTTAATTGAAGTGACAGAGGGGTCTATTAAGACAAGGTCAGTGCCTCTGAGAGGCTTGCAAATTGTTGTCCTACTATGTAATCAGGATCCCAAACTGATTTTAACAGACTTGAATAGGAGTCACAACAAGAAGCTGTAAAGAATTGAGAAATATCTCAGAGGATTAATTTCGGACACTGGCTGGCTCTATTTAAAGGGACACAGGTAAAATCATTCAGATCCGAAGGAAAGCAATTCATGCTGTCTTGGAATAATTTTGAACCTTAACACTTTAAACCTACAATGTAAGAAATAGCTTTGCATCAAGACTAAACTTGCAATTCAAAACACTGAATATGTATATACATTTACTTTTGTGCATGTTTGTATAACATTGATCTCCTATGACATTACTGAGAAAAAGGCAAGGCCAATTCAAGTACAAGCAAGGATTAGAATAAAAGGTGGTCACCAGACACAAAAGGAAGCAAAGTTTATTTGATTTGATTTACTGCTGTCTAATGTACTGAGATACAGTGAAAAGTGTATTCTTATGTGCTTTACAGGCTGATCTTTCTATACAAATTCATCAGGGTAACAGAACAGAGTGCAGGAGATGATGTACAGCTGCTGAGGTGGTTCAGAGAAAGATCAAATTAACATCAAAGAGGTCCATTCAAACTCTGATGACAGTACAGTAGGAGCTGTTCTTGAATCTGTAAGGTGTTTTTGCACCTGAAAGCAAATAGGAGCAAAGTTAGGGTTGAAGGAGGACAAGATGGGCTGTGAAAGGATAAGAGATGGAGAGATAAGAAATGAGGAGCAGTGTAAGGCTCTGAAATTACTCCCAGCAGCCAGGAAAGTTGTACTGAACTGACTGAATTCCAGCAGGATTCAAAACTCCTCTTTGTGAAACAGATTCTGTTGGGGACAAGGAATGGATATCAAGCTGCAGTTGGGGAATGAGGGAACAAAGGCAAGTGGAGTGCCTCTGTAGGAGGGAATTTTACAATTTAGGTTCACCAAGTAGAAGGAGGTCAATGATCAATCACTGTCGTCTCATTTAAGAATGTCTTCTCAGCTTGGAAAGGTACATTTCCCTCCATAATCAATCCTTCAGTCTTTCTGCATTGGCAGGCGTGGATGTTGTAAATTGGAGTCCCAATCATTGGTGGCTGTGGTCAGGCTAGGGAGCTGCACAAATGCTCCTTTCTGATGTTGTAAGTAAATCAAACAGCCATAATAAAATACACTTGTAGTCTAATTACTATGCTGTAAAAGCAATGTAAAGAAAGTAATATTCTTCCATTGCAATGAGACTTATTTCAAACATTAATTGCTGAAAATTAATTAGCATTACGATTGTAATAGTTGGAATGTGTAACGAATCGTCAGGGAAGTAGTTGTATCAAGAATGAAAATCGATATTAAAACCATTGCAGCAGTACAGTGAAGAATGTTTCTTCTGAAGCTATTAGGAAGGGGATACAGTTTAGGTTAGAAAAGAGAATGTTAGCAAGTATTGATAGAGTGTCAAATGACTGGAAGTTCTGGCTATTTTCAGTGAAGGGATGCTGGGATAGGGGGAAGAAGATCAGTGAAGGGTGGTGAGAAAGTGTGCAGGGGGAAGGGGGAGGAGTGCAGAGAATTGGGGATTTGGGGCATTGGTGTGGGAGGGGAATGGCAAATGCTGCGAAAGGGGGTAAGGGAAATGGAAATTCAATAAGAGGGATGAGCAGGAAGGGGGAGGAGGAAGATGGCAAAGTGGGGGAAGATGAGTAAAAGGGAATGAAGAGAGAAGGAGGGGTAAAAGTAGGTGGAGGAGAAGTGTAGAGCAGAGGAGGGTGGTAGTGGGGTGAGTGAAGGTATGTTGACTATAATAATATATAACATCACTAAAACATTATATTATCATAGAATTGAATACCTATCGTGGGGAAGCAAGCCATTCCGTGCATCAAGTACACATTGACCCTGCTAAGAGCATCCCAGCCAGGCCCAAACCCCTCACCCTATAACCCTGCACACCCCATGGCTAGTCCACCTAGCCTGCATTTTTAGTCTGTGGGAGGAAGCTGCAGCAAATGGAGGAAACCCACACAGACTTGGGGAGAATGTATAAACTCCACACAGACAGTCACCCGAGGGTAGAATCAAACCTGGGCCCCTGGCCATGTGAGGCAGCATTGCTAACCACTGAGCCATCGTGCCTCTCAATTAAATTCTAATATTACATTTTAACGACTAATTATAGTAATCATAGTAGCTAATATAATTGAAATGAATAATGTTATAATTATTACTGTAATGATCTGTTAAACAATGACATACTTCATGCCACAATAGCTGAGACTTAGATCACAAGTCTCAGACATAAAGGGTTTCTCTTATCATTGCTTCTAGCCTGAGGAACCGGTCTGACACTTTTATTACACTTTTATCCCTTCTTACGTAATTTCCAATGAGTTCAGCTAAGTGTTGTTGACCACTTAGAGACAAATATATGTTTTCAATTGATATGATTCAAGTATTGTCTGATTTCATTTCAGGGTCACTGATTTCTCTAGATCACTATTAGCTGTCCAATTGTGTCTAAATGAATGCTTTGGGACACAAATTATCATGATTGAGTGCGAACAAAAGCTACTGAACACAGAATGGTGTCAAAATTTTCTGGTAGTGTATTTTGAGTACCATGCACTGCCAAATATATAATGACAACCTCTGAGTCAGCACCACTCTATTTCCCTCCAGCATCTTAGACTCAATTGTCTTTTGGAGTTTCATTTCACACTCCAATACATCTGATAATTTAATGAAACAAAAAGTTCTAGTCCATGATTTCCTGCTGTACCTATAGTTCTTGCCCCACTGAATTTATTTCTTCCAACATTGACTCTATACATCCTCCCCATGTTCCCTTTCCCTATTCACTTATGTGACTTTTCTAAGACCCTAAGTTTTACAATATTTTCAGTTTTGTGATCTTAAACATCTTCCCAATATCACAGCCGTCCAATCTCTTCACATCTCATTCCCTTCTTTTAAATGGATGACTGACCAGATATCATCCACAAAAACTCTTCCTTGCTGGATGAACTAATTATCTTGCTGAACATGTCCTCCTTTATCGTAATTGACTTTCTCCAAATCAAAGGTGTTGCTATGGGTACCATATGGGTTCTAGCTATGCCTGTCTTTTGTCAAACATTACTGTTCCATTCTGACGTGGTCCAATTCACTCAAATTTTGTTCTGGTGCTTCTTGATGACTCCATTGATGCCATTTCCTGCTCATAGCCAAAACCCAAAAAAACTTATTCAACTCTGATTCTAGTTTCCAACTTTCTCTCAGCTTCATGTGGTCCATATCTGACTATCTCCTTTCTTTCCTCAAATATCAACCAACACTCATTATTAGCCCTCTGACTCCCAGAGCTAGCTTGTCTAAACTTCCTAATAGCAATTATGGACTCTTTTACAAGTTCTCCATCTCCACAGCACCTATTCTGATGATTTAACCTTCTGCAGAGGTGCTATTGATATATATTACTTTTCATCAACTGACATTTCCTCTCCCATAGTGATTCATATGAACCTCAACCGTGTAGACATCTGGCTCACAATTATTTTCCCCCATTTATTTTTTGTGGGATGTGGGCATCGTTGGCTAGCCAGCATTTCTTGACTATCCCTTGCTGCCTTGAGAAGGTGGTGGTGAGCTGCCTTCTTGAACCACTGCTGTCCACCTGCTGTAGGTTTACCATAATGCCATTAGGGAAGGAATTCCAGGATTTTGATCCAGTGAGAGTGAAGGAATGGTGATATTTTTCCAAGTTAGGATGGTGAGTGGCTTGGAGGGGACCTTGGAGGTCGTTGTGTTCCCATATATCTACTGCCATAATAAAATACACTTGGGGCATTGTAACAGAAAATCAAAATTTCAACGGAAGCTTATCAAATTTAAATTAAAATATCATTTTGAGGCATGATAATGGACTCCAGCTCTCATGGTGCCCACTGAGCATGAAAGGCCTGCTGCATATCAGCCTCAGCATGGCGATTGGTGTGCCAATACATTGACCTCCGATTCTGGAAGGCACTGCTGTGAACAGATCTCAGTTGAAAAATGAAAGGGAACATGGTTTACTATAATTACTATAATTTACTGTATAACATACAGTATTGAATATTACAGAAGTTAAAGCTTTTTTGAATGAATATGGCACAGCATTTCAATATACAGATTTTAAAAAAACTTACAGACAAAGAAAAAGTTGCACCACTGCTGCCAGAACAAAGGTTAAAAGTTTGAAAAATGTCTAGTGAGGAGAATCAAACTAGCAATTATTTTATCTATTTTCTTGCAGATTCATCAACTGTAGAATCATTAAATCTTTGAAGAAGATAAATCAAGCAACATTGAAATGCTACAGATTTAAAACAGCCTTAGATTAATAAGAATAAAAATCACTTTAGGAAGAAATTAGAAGGAAATTAACATTGCCTTCATGCTATGAGATTAGAAATGGCTCATATGGAAGACAGGATTGGACATCATGCAGAAAACAGTTCTTAAGCTACAGATTGGCTTCTAAGTTAGACTCTAAATCTCAAGACGAATAACAAATGCACTATTATATTAAATAGTCTAATTATTTAGTCTCTAGGTAAGTGCTTGGATCATTTTGCAACCCAAATAGCATCAGCTGGTATTGAAAGACCACTTGATGTCCAAATGTCGATAGCGAAGTATAACATACTTCAGGTCCTTTGGATATCACCCAGAGCTGCAAGAAGCTTTGGAATGGTAACATCAAAATCTCAAATTATGATCAATGCATACTGTCATAAATATTCTCATGATTGGATAAAGGAGTAGAATATTTTGTTTGCTACCCATTATTTACATAATAAAATTTCAATCCTTTTGGATGATTCATGGACATGATTTAAGAAGTCCTCAGAAACTAATCAAAGACAAGATTTTATAAAGCAGGAACAAATCTTTGTTGTTATATTATGTGTCTGTGTTCTAAGAGCCTTTCATGGGAGCCTGCAAAGTGATTCAGGAATATCTTTGAGGTCACAAACAGCCTTGAAGAAATGGACAGACAAGCATACAAAGGCTTGAATGTTTTCAGCAGGGAATGGAGCACTGGTATTACTGTCGTTACAAGGTGAACTGTTGAAAACACAGTTCAGTGGTCCACATAGGTTAATCAAAAGAATTGTTAAAGTAAATTATTTTATTCACACCCCAGTTCGCTGTGAGAAACGGAATAGGCCATGTCACAAAAATATGTGGCAGCAACATCACTGTTAGGAGGAGGATAACAAAGCGCAAATATGTCAGGTAGGAAGGACAGTAGATGGCGACAGAGATAGCGGTAAGGCTGATGAAAACCTAGGCAATTCCCAAAAGTGAACCTCCTGAACTATAAGCCATAAGACATAAAGCAGAGTAAGCCATTCAGCCCATTGAGTCAGCTCCACCATTCAATAAGAACATGCCTGACCTGATAATAGATAGAGTAGACAGCCAGGGACTTTTTGAGGTAGCTTTTGTGCGGGGGCATTGTTAAAAACTGAAAGGAGGTAGTTATCAGGAAGTCAGAGGTAGGTTCTTTACTCAGAAGAGTGGTGGGGCGTGGAATGCATTGCCGAAGAGGGTAGTGGAGTCGGCCTCATTAGGGGCATTTAAGCGTCCATTAGATAGGAATTTGGATGATAGGATAAGGTAGCAGTGGAGGTTAGATCGACGTTAGGTTTAGGGTAAATTTTGACACAACATTGTGGGCCGAAGGGCCTGTACTGTTCTATGTTCTATGTTCTATGATGATCCTCAACTCCACCTATCTTCATAACTCTTTAGTTCCCTTACTGATTAAAAATCTGCCTGTCTCTACCTTGAATATATTTAATGGTCAGCATTGGCAGCCTGCTTGTGGTAAAGAATTCCACAGATTCACAATTGTCTGAGAGAGGACATGGCTCCTTATCTCTATCTTAAATGTGCAACCCCTTTTTTTTTAGCAATTGTGCCCTCTGGAACGAGACTCTCCCACAGAGTGAAACTACTTTGTCACATCTACCCTGTCAGGTCCCCTAAGAACCCTGCATGTTTCAATCCTATGATATACTATTATTTCACACTGAATGATTAGGGAGAGTAGACAACATGTTTTCTTATTTTGACACTAAACCATATGGAGATCTATCGAGGTTATTCCCCAAATTTAAAAGAATCTGCAGGAACGAACCAGTGTGTACAACTTTAGCTATACATGATGGACATGGAAGGTTTGGGTTAAAAGGAAAGGCAGGATAGGCTGGGAATTCTTTCACTGGAGTATTGAAGTTTGAGAGGTGACCTTACAGAGATTTAGAAAAGCATGAGGGATTAGATAACATTAATAGGAGGTGACCTTTTGCTAGAATGGGGAATTTCAAGAGTCGGGGGTATATTTCTAAGGTGAGAGAACAGAGATTTAAAAAAGACAAAGATCAATTTTTTTACACAGAGGGTGATTCACTTGGGATTTGAACTCCTGAGGAAGTGATCTATGTGGGTACAGTTACAGTGTTTAAAAGACACTTAGATAAGTACGTGAATAGGGAAGTTTTGGAGGGATATGGGTAGGAGAAGGCAAGTGGGACTACTTATGGGACTAGATTAGTTTGGGATTATGTTCAGCACGGATTGGTTGAACTGAAGGTTCTGTTTCCATGGTGTATGGCTTTGTGAGTCTATGTTTTGGAAGTTGGAGGAACTTCTGCTTGCAAACCTCAGGGACAAACCCATAAACTCCAAGATTAGCTTTCTTGCAATGACAATCTGTGTGCTGCCCCATGCCTCAGCCTGGAACAATTTGCAATTCACTGGCTATCTGCTGAAAGACTAGCATCCCTTTACTCCCCCACTATCTTTAAATGGCCAGACCAATAAAGAACTATCAGCATCGAGTTGCCTTGCAGACTCCTGACATTTGTCCATACATGGCAGACATTGGAAATTTGGCATACCGTTTTGTGACCAGGAACTTAGAGGTCCTCCTGGATGGAATGATGGAGATGCGGGACTTCCATTTACCGTAGGACCAGCTGTAGGGGCCATGATGCCAGAATATGCTAACCTGGTCTAGAGTTGACACTTGGCTTAATCTAAGAAGCAGGTCAATGAACTTTTCCTCCCATCAGTGTAGGTGCCCCATTTTTTCTCTGATACCTCACACTCACTCCCTCTATCTCTGCTCCTGTACCCACCTCTCACCAAGTTTCATGTTCTACCATTCACACTATTGACTTCAACATCTTGCCCACTTGCTTTCACTCACCCCAATCATGACATTATTAACCCTGCATGCCCTCTGCCCTGCCTACTTACTCAGTTGGGAGAACTTTCCACATGCACCAACAGTACCAGCTGTGCTATCCACTTACATTCATGTCTATACCTGCCTCACTTGCTCTCATTTCAGAGGAAAACCAGTCTTCACTAGGGCAGAAAGAGACAAGATGGGCGGTTAATTGCTTGACATTCAGCTCCTCATTCCTTATGAAGATGTCAGCCTGACCCTGACCATCTCAAGTGGCTAACTGGCCATTTCAAAGACCCCGGACTGGCACTGGAAGCTGTCCTTGACGTTTTGTACCAGATTTACCTGACTGAAGATTATCTCCCATCACTTAACAGAATACTGCCAGTAACCATGAATGTGTGTTGGATGTGGCTGCTATTTATGGATCGTGTCCAAAGATGCTGGTTGGTACTGAGCAACATGGAAGCTGTTTGTAACCAATGGCAAGGTGAAGTCACCAGATGATTTGATATTCATGTCAAGAAGTCTCAATGTCCAGCTTGTTTAGCGCATTTGGTAAGATCAGAAGCTGCATATTAATGAGGTGAGTTGAGGTGTTAGTAAGACATTTAACCAACTATAATCCATCTTATTTGGCAACTTCCTACTGCTGAGTCAGAAACTCATCTTGCCATTTGGCAAAAGAATAAAGGATGCAGTGAGATGCTCCCTATGGGGAGATAGGCCTCACCAGGTGTCTTGCTGGATTCTGCCATAAATCTCATGATAGTCTATGTTGCACAGTTACCAATAAGATTGTGCATTGGAATAGCTAGACAGTATTTTCTCATACTTTGAGGAAGAACAATGGACAAATTTAATCAGATTATTTACAGAATTCTATGTTTTCGGTAGACAGACACTCAGGTGCAATAACTTAGCTAAAGATCGTGTAGACGTTGGGCAACTGGTACCAATCAAATAATATCCAAACTGTTTAAGTCAGGAATCTCAAGCTCAGGTAGAAGCAGGGATTCAGTCTGAAATTTAGTCTGAAAATTTTCATTATTCTGGGGCTTTCATCAATTGGATCTCATCAATGGGTATCAAAGCACTGTGAAGAATTAGTTGACTTTCGACACCTGAATTTGCCCATTGACACACAGGGCATTGCTGTTGTAGTGACTGTAATGAGGTTGGCCAGGTGTTTGTTCCTGCCATCGAAGACTGGCCCACCATTCTCTACCTGGGTGGAGAATCTGAAACAAATGGTTAGGGTCTTTAAACAGACAGTAGAACATTTATGACTGAGATGACGAGAAATGTCTTCACTCAGGAGGTGGTAATGTTGCGGAACTTTTTACCATATAAGGTGATAGTGTTCCAACTCACTAAATATATTTAAGATGTCTAGACAGTCAAGAGGTATGGAGAGACAACAAGAGTAAAGCATTGAGATACAGAATCAGGCATGAGCAGTTTGACTGGTGGAGTAGTCTCGATGGGTCAAACAGCTTATTCTTTTTACTATTTTCCATGTTTCTTGTTTCTACAAACTTCTTTACTCAGTCCAAGTCTCCTTGACACCATCACAGTGCGTGGTGCTGACTGCACTCAGTAAATGCATCAACCCCTTCAGAATTTTCCAGGTCTATATACAACAATTGCCAGCTGGAAAATGATAAGTCATCATGGGAAGGTTAATATTCTGTCTCAGGAACACTTCAAACTCTAAATAACCATCTCTATACCAACATCAAGTAGCTTTCAGTCTGATTTAATTTAAACTTGGAAGAGAATATAATTCTAGTAGACCTGGGCTTGCTACAAAACAGCTGTAACTACATTAATTATTTTTAAGTTAAATTGGCTTTGCCAGTCAATATCTAATATCTGAGCTATGGAATTATTCAAATTCTAAACAGATGAGCATTAAAACTGGTACTTTTGGTGCGCTATGTCCCAGAATGGAATAAGACATTGTATGACTATTGTTCCTGCTCTCAGTAAGAAACAAAGGAACCTGCAGCTTATTTCACCATGAACAGAATCTGCTTAAATTATTTGCCAGTTTTGTTCACTTGTATAATGAGTCATATACCACACCATTCCCAGCTATGATTCTTAATGCAGTTTACATGTTATATTAGCACAATTGTATTTTTGCAATGTGATTTTACATCAGGTTTCATTTCATTATTATTTTATACTCTGTGATATTTCATTATTTCTAGCCAGGCTCACTCAATATTGCCGCTTGTAAATATTTCAGCAGCAACTCCTTCAAAACTAATTGTACTTTATAATTAGAGAATCATACAAAATCCCTAATGATTAAAAACAATGATTTTCTGTCATTCAAACATGGGTTTAAAGTGTTATTGCTGTCTTAAAGTCACATTGGTTATCTGGCAGAAAGAAAATGAGTTGTCATGGAAACATGGCATTCTGTAAACTTCAACATTCTGTGCTGACTTGCAGTTAGTTATTGTAATGCACTTGAGACAAAATGATATGTGAACAGTAAAGAATTCTTATATTTCTGTTGCCAGTTTTTTCAACAGATTGCAATCATTCAGCTTTGTCAGAGGGTTAGGGAAGAGGATTAAAATTCAAATTAAATTTAAACTGAAGAGATAGCTGCTATCAGGAACACAGACATCTCAGAGAACTGTTAATCTAAAGTGACTTCAAAGGAAAGGAAGGGGAAAAGCCACGCAAGGATTCTTTTAAAATTACCAAACTTCAGAAAGCAATGTTAATTCAGAGCCAGTGAGTCCTGAAACCTTTTCGCCAATACAACCGTGTCAACATATTTTTTAATTTATTAAAGATAATGTGCTGATCACTGATCAAGCCAGAATTCGATGCTCATCCCTGATTTACTTATAAAATGTGGCGGCGAGTCTCCTTCTTGGCTTGCTGCAGCTCTTGGGAGGTGCTAAAAAAGCTCATGGCACTCCAGGTACAGAAGTCACCAGGTCTAGATGGGATGCACCCTAGATTGCTAAGAGAGGTAAGGGAACAAATTGCAAAGCCATTAACAGAAATTTTCCAGGAGTTTCTGAACACTGGATTAGTCCCAGAGGACTGGAGGATTGCAAACACGACATTGTTATTTAAGAGAGGGACAAAAGACACACCAGGAAACTAAAATCCTGTCAGTTTGACATCAGTAACAGCATAACTGATGGAGCCCATAATCTGGGAAGGGTAAATTTTTTTAAAGTTTGTTTATGGGACATGGAATGACGCTGGCTGGCCAGCATTTATTGCCCATGACTAGTAAAGATACACCAGGCGAAAAATAAACTAATGCCAAGCAATCAACGGGGCTTTACCAAGGAGGCCATGTCTGACAAATTTAATTGAGGGGGAGATGATGGCCTCGTGGTATTACTGCAAGATTATTAATCAAGAAATTCAGTTTTGTTCTGGGGACCAAGGTTCAAATCCTGCCAAGCAGATGGAGGAATTTCAATGCAATAAAAAAATGGAATTAACAATCTACTGATGACCATGAAACCATTGGTAATTTTCAGAAAAACACATCTGGCTCACTAATGTCCTTCAGGAAAGGAAATCCGCCATTCTCACTTTGTTTGGCCTACATGTGACACCAAACCCACATCAAATTGGTTAACTCTCAACTGCTCTCTGAAGTGCCCAGCAAGCCATTCAGTTCAAGTGCAGCTATGGATGGCCAATAAATGCTGGTCAGGCAGTGATGCCTGTATCCCAAGATTGAATAAAAACCAATGAAGGTAGTGCTGTGGATCTTGCATATTTGGACTTTCAGAAAGCAATAGTTATGGTCCACATGGCAAGTTGTTAGCAAATTAGAAATGTTTGGGATTGATTGGTCCTTTGCAGCATGGATTAGAGGTTGGCTAAAAATTAGGAAACACAGAGGAGATACAAATGAGCATTTCTCAGATTGAAGACAAGTTGAAAGTGGGTTTCCCTTGGATTGATGTTAGAACCCTAGCCTTTTCTGATTTATGTAAATGATTTGAAGATAAGTGTTGAGGGCAAAATCTCTCAATTTGCAGATTATGCTAAACTAAGGAGAATAATGAATTGTGAGTAGTGAATTGTGAGGATGATGCTGAGTGACTACAGAAGGATATTGACAAGTTTGTCAAATTGGCAGACACTTGGCAGATGAATTTCATTGCCTAGAAATGTAAGGTGGAAGAAACAAGGAGAGACAATACAGGCCTAATGGTTCAACTCAGGGGATTAGAGGAGCAGAGCGACCTGGGGTTCAAGTGCTTGATTATCAGAAGGTGACCAGGCAAATTGAAATGTTTGTTAATACAGTTTAATAAATACTTAATAAATAAATTATAAATAAAATAAAATTAATAAATTAATAAATAAATAGTTTAATAAATCCCTGAATTTATAAATAGAGGCACATAGCATAAAAGCAAGAAAGTGATGTTACACCTCAACAAATCATTAATTAAACCACATTTAGAATATTGTGTTTAATTCTGGACATCCGATTCATGGAAGGACGTTAAAGACCTGGAGAGAATGCAAAGGAGAATTACTAAAATAATAGCAGGAGTAAGGGATTTTAGATACAAAAAAAATTAGAGAGTTTGATTTTATTTTCCTTGGAACAGAGAAGATGAAGCGGTGAGCTTAATGAGGTTTTCAAAATTATAGACAATTTTGTTTCGCCTAGTTCATATTTCGGTAACTAGGCATCACAATTTCAAGATTGTCAGTGAGAGAGTTAGGAGTTTGATGAGGAGAAACTTCTTTACTCCGAGAGTTGTTAGGATTTGGAATGCATAGCTTGGGAGAGTGGTGGAGGCAGATTCCATAGGATGTTTCAAAAGAGAGCTGGATATATATTTGAAAGTGATGAATTTAGAGGGCTTAGGAGATAGAGCTCAAAAATGGGACTAGCTAGGTAACTCTTTCAGGAGCTGACACAGACAGAATGGACTGAATGGCCTTTTTCTGCACTGTAAGATTCTCTACTATAACTGAACTTTATGTCTGCCTATTGCTTTTACAGTCAGGGAATCATATAGCACAGAAACAAGGCTTTCGGTCCAACCAGCCCATGCCAAACAAAAGATGCTGCTTGGCCTGATGTGTTCATCCAGCTCTACACTTTGTTATCTCATAATCCCAAACTAAACTAGTCCCACTTGCCTGCTCCTGACCCATATCCCTTGAAGTGACCTAACAAGTGTATTTGTAACCCACAAACACTTAGAACTTAAAATTTTACTTAATAACCCCAACACTTGAAAACTGACCTAAGAAGGCATATCAGTTGTATTGTTGGAAAAGTGCTGACATATGTAAAATGTCGTTTTGCTGTGTAGATTGAGAAAGTTTCAGGGAATATAGGTCTGATGGAGAAAAATTGATTTCTGATTATTGTTTCAAAATTTTCTACTCACTTTCCTTAGTGTGTTCATTTTACATAAACTTTTTTTTAACCTCTGACAGGCTGGGAGCTTTCCATTGTCAAGAAAAGCGAGCATGCACATGATATGAACTATCATGACAAAGAAGATAAATCATAAAATTGCAAAATATTTAAAACCCTGATGGTTTTAGATTGACTAAGTAAAGAGAAACTCTTTCCAATGTGATAAGGATCAATTATCGGGGTCGAATGTTTTAGATGAACAGCAAAAGATTTAAAGGGGAAATGGTTTGGATTTGAAACTTACAAGCTGATAGGGTGGTGGAAGTAGATTCAGTTATGACCTTCAAATCAATATTGAGTAAAAACTTGCAAAAGCAATTCATTGCTGGGGTAATAGGGGACAGAAGTGGAAGTGGGACAAATTGGATTGCTCAATAAAAACAAAAAGAACTGCAGATGCTGAGGAAGGGTCACTGGACCCGAAACGTTAATTCTGCTTTTTAGTCCACAGATGCTGCCAGACTTGCTGAGCTTTTCCAGCAAATTTGTTTTTGTAACTGGATTGCTCTTCTGATACAGATTCAATGGACTGAATGAACTACCTTGTACTATGCTGTTCTATGATCTTTTAAATTTTTTTGAAAGACAAAAGTAAAGGCCACTATAAAGACCAGGAAGACATGAGGTGTGCTCCATAAATAGCATGAACAAGTGCTCCAGTATTGACATTTCTTTCATAAAGTGAATGGCTGACAACCAATTGGTTGTCAATTCTGTTTTAATATCCTAAGATTTAAATTATACAACTACTTCTGAAGACCAGCCTATTGTGAATTTTCATGAACTTCTGAAGGCACATTAAAAATGCAGATCAATTTAGATGTCTGCATTTAATCCATTTTCTAAAGTGAAATCTGAAATACCAGCTGAGTGCTCCATATAGGAAACACTGAATACATAAAACCCTGTTAACAGATTGAATGCTTAAAAAATAAACTGGAATGAGCCTGAGCTTCTTCAAGCTCAGTGTTTTGATCTTATAGCACTTACAGGTTTATAATTCACATCAATGAAAAATATGCACGTGGATTATGAGCTGGATTTTCATCCTCGTAGCTGGAATTGGGAAAACTCATGGTGGGAGAGTCAATATGGCCTTCCGTTCATCAGCTGAGCTGGAAAAGCAATCAGTGACAGTCACAGGGGCTGCAGGGAGCAGATGTTTGACACGTCACCCTCAAGCTGTATGGCAACACCCTAATTGTAATAAAAAGAGAGTAAGGTCCTTGAGCTCACACATCCCCATATCCTTCAAACACAATCCATGTTGCACCCATGCCACCCAATGCTCCTGAATCCATCCCAATGGCCCCTCAATCCCCTATCCCAAACATACACAGGGATCAAAGAAGTGGACCTTATTGTGTCAATAGAGAGTCTAAAGAGGGGTTCTACAAAATTGTAATTCAGTCAATATTTTCCACTTTCTTAGAGCCAAACTGCTCTTTATCTACATTCTATAAAAATGTCTATTGTTCAAACCACTAAAAATGCAAATAGCAGAAGCTGCAGCACTTGTAATATATAAGTAAATGTTGTGAAATCAACGGCAGAGATCAGAAAACCAGAGCCGTTAATCCAGCATTGTTTTCCCTGGACATCAGCTATTTCAATAGACTAATGGCTCATTGTAAAACCCATTAGTGATTTGGGCACCCCAGTAAGCAACAGAATGTCCACAACTTGATCTCACATTCAAGCTCAAATGACCTGTGCTTAATATAACCTCCAAAAAATGTTGTGTTATGTCTCATGTTCAGTATGTTAGTACACCTTTCAAGACACACTAGTGAGATCATCATTGTATCACATGGGAGTGCAATGATCTCATTTTCTCTCTTACTCAGGATCATTTGAAGCATGCCACTACTGGGAGCAAGCTCCTCTGTCGTAACATAATATTTTAATATTAGCCCGGAACCACGTATACCTCAGAAATGTAATGTTTGAATATTATTGTTAGTTTAATGTTTTAACAAAGGTCTATAGCTTGGGTTGCAGGTGGAGTTGTTGGTTGGCTTGCCGAGCTTACTTTGTCCCTGACAAGTTGAGGTCCTTCTACGCACAACCAACTCTTCCTCATTTCAATACACTCTGACACAGAAGGATGTCTGTTTAACTGGGTCAAATGTACAGTACCAGGACAAGCAAGACAAAGATAAGCATGAGAATTCCTGGAGGCTTAGTTTTCAACCACCAAAGCAAAAAACAGTGAAATTGACCTATCTACATACCACTACGGTACAAAACTGGAAACAAGACTGCCTACCATGACAGACCGGACCATATAAGTTCAGGGCAGGACAGAAAAACAGCGCTTCGATGGAGGCTACACAGCACTGACAATGTCACCTAGAAGGGAAGCAAAACATTGCATGAAAACCAGTTAGCTCAGTGAGCTAACCAACAACTCTATTACTGTTAGTTGTAATAAATTTCTGTTGGATTCTTCATATTCTTCATATCGATGACCAGTTTTTTTTATTTTACCAGAGATAACAGAAGTAATGTTGCATCTGGTAAAGCATGCTGTTGGGAGCAAATGCATACCAAGAAGGACGGCCTCTGTGTTTAAATAGAGGCCCCGACTCCAACAACACCAGTGAAAACAGCCCCTGTTGTATTTTTCACAATAACATTTGAATGGCTTGAAACATCTTTGCTAACCCAAATCCAGTTATTTGTTTTTAAAATAACTAATTGAAAATTAGATTTTAAAAAAACCTTTAATTTAGCTTACTTATTGGGTCAGACAATGAATAAAGTATAAGAAAAAATGTACGAGAAATAAGTGGAATGGATAGCTAGAGAGCAATGTAAAAGATGAATGTTTAAAACAATTGCACTGGAGGCTGTCAATGCACTGTTAGCATCTTATAAAATACTGAGCTGCAAAGTGTCAGTAGCCTTTTATTTTCAGTCTGCAGACAGAACGATTCCATTAGTTTCACATCTTATCATTGCACAGTTTTCAAGAGGGAACACGGTGAAAATATTGATACTTAAAATACAGTGTAACCTCTTTAGGACAGGGAGATCAAAGGTCAGTAAATGCTTCAGGCAGTCCTATTTCAAATTAGCAACTTGCCCATTGTAAGTGTCTTGGGTTCCTTGGGCTATTCCATCGAAGAATGGATGGGATAATCACAGATGTGGCTGTGAAGAAGTGAAAAGTGAATTTGGGTAACCCAAGTTCAGGAAACATGGGTAATTTTGTTTTCTCTTCTGATGTAAGTGTTTTGCTCAGCTGGAGATCAAATTAATAAAAATTATGCAGATTCTGTTTTGAAATCCGCCTAACAAATGGTGCAGAATGAAGTTTATCGCAAAGTTTGTTGGTCAGACTATTGAGTATTACGGTTCATGAGGTCTTCCACAGCAGTTTTTCTTTATAAAATGAGATGAAGATAGTTCATGTAACCAGATCGCATTTTTCACTAATGATTTGTACAGATGGCACTTTACTATTCTTTTGTTAAGTGAAAGTTGCATTGAGGTTAGTGGAGTAATTCTTGTTGTGAGGTCAGGTGAGTTTTTGCAATATATCTTATCAAATTAGTGGCTTTAATTGCCATTTGAGTCTTTGCAGTAAGAATCATGCCCCAATTTGCATCCTGTTTTCAAATGCACGTTCCACGGAGCAACTAGTCATTCACTGGAGAGCTGATAGAGATCATGACATCGCCTCATATTTCTAAGTCTGTCTGGAGCCACCCTGCATGGTTTCTGACACTGGCTCCGGACATGGCAGACAGTGGGAAATCCTCACTTGGCTTTCCAGACATGTTCCTGGAGTTTCTGACAGATAGTGTGGTGTATAGGCAGGTGTGATGTGTAGCCCCAGCACCAGCAACAGAGGCCATGACAGTGGACCATACCAGCCTGGTCCCAAGTTGGCACCCATTTCAAAGGAGTCCCAGCAATCTGGAGGAATGGTCAGCAATATAGGAAGAAGCTCAATATCCATCTCCACTCTGCCAGCATTTCTCTCAATATCTCACTCACTCTATCTCTGCAAATGCAACTGCTGCCGACCAAAGCTCATGCTGTATCACTCAGCGATAGTAAGAATTACAGATCCTGGAGTCAGAGATAACACAGTGTAGAGCTGGAGGAGCACAGCAGGCCAGGCAGCATCAGAGGAGCAGGAAAGTTGACATTTTGGGTTTGGACCCTTCTCCAGAAATAGGAGTTTCAGGAGGGGAAGGGAGCTCAGAAATAAATAGAGAAAGGGGGGCTGGAACTGGGGAAGGTAGGTGGGATGATGATAGGTGAGTGCAGGTAGGCAGTGGTGGGGATTGGTCAGTGAGGTGGGAGGGACAGATCGGTGGGAGAGAAGATGGACAGATTTTGTCAGGTCAAGGAGGCGGGAATGAGAGGGAGGGTTGGACATGGGATGAGGCTGGGTGTGGGGAGGTTTTGAAACTGGTAAAATCTATCACTCTCACTAGTGCATGCAACATGTTCCCCACTCAACCTTACCTACACCAGACTGAGACACTGTTAATCCCGCCTGCTGTCTGAGCTGCCTTCTCACTCTCTCACTCAGGAAACTTGCCCATCCACACCAACAATAACAACTGTGTCACACAGCTGCCTCTCTCTCAGTCCTTGAGAAAAACAACTCATGGTAATGAAGAATGAGTTAAAATGTGTACTTCTAGTAATTTGGACTCTTACCCTTTATGAGCAGAGGGTCAAGAGCCTGACTGTCACAAATGGAGCCTAGGTGAATATCAGAGGCTGTCTTTGACTTACTGAGCCAGCATGCCCTGAGTGAAGGCTCACTCCTTGATTAGACTAACAGCTACTGACTTCATGTTATGAAAGACAGCAATAATATGTTCATGATATTTCTGGCTGAAGAGCCAAAGCACATAAAAGGCAAGGATCTGCATGACTGGAGTGTTCCAAGCACCCAGCTAGGCCCAGAGTGAGTCAGCACTATGACACTGAGTGAAGACCCCAGTGGTGCAGCCTGGTCCAGTCTATTAACGTCTGTCACTGAGTGCAAAGTTACAGGTGCAATCTAAAGTAAAGCACTGAAGTGCATCCTGCAATTAATCAGAAATGTGCCACAAGGATTCTTGGATGTCAGCACTAGTTGAATGCCAATGTCTGTGGATATAGTGTGCACTTTACCAGTGCCCAAGGAACATATCTGAGATGTTGATGCCCATGCAGGACATCTAGAGTAATCAGTGATTTGAACCGACCAGGTACCTGCCCCGGCTTCTATGTCAGGTGTTTTTTTGACAAGTGTTTAAATCATAGAATCCCTACAATGTGGAAACAGATCCTTCGGCCCAACAGTCCACACCAACCCTCAGAGCAGCCCACCCAGACCCATCCCCCATTATCCACATAATTGGCACACCCATGAACACAATGGGCAATTTATTTTGGCCATTCCACCTAGCTTGTGCATCTTTGGGCTGTGGGAGGAAATCAGGGCACCCGGAGGAAACCACGCAGACATGGGGACAACGTGCAAACTCCACACAGTCGGTCTTCTGAGGGTGCGATCGAACCTGGGTCCCTGGCGCTGTGAGGCAGCAGTGCTAATCACTGAGCCATTGAGTTTGGTAAGAGTGCGTCCTGTGGCTCATTAGACTGTTAGCAAGCTGTTTAACAAGTAATAGAGAGTGTCAGTCAGGAGCTAGCTTCTCCCAGTTCAGAATCTTGCCTCGTCGCTTGACCAAAGTGAGGAAATTTTGGTGAGATGACCTCAAAGTCAGGACGAAAATTGCGCCCAAT
Organism: Stegostoma tigrinum; assembly: GCF_030684315.1. Classification (NCBI taxonomy): domain Eukaryota; kingdom Metazoa; phylum Chordata; class Chondrichthyes; order Orectolobiformes; family Stegostomatidae; genus Stegostoma; species Stegostoma tigrinum. The sequence goes on from NC_081354.1 coordinate 32,756,948, forward strand.
TCCACCATTCATCTCTCCAGAGCCAGCATCACTCAAATCCTGTTAAGATCTGCCCTATGTCTTTTCCATCCTTGATTGCACAACAATCCATTTTTAATTTTTTTTTTAAACTGCTTACTGATGAAGATGCTATGCCTCCTTTCAAATCCAAATGGAGATAAATAAATACCACAGAAAATATCATCAGTTGGTATAAGGTGGGTGCAAGTAAAATGATACAGAGCAGAAAGATCGTCTGATGATCCTATAATTATATAATAAATGCATAAAGTTTTCTTTTTATTGGGCATTGCTTTGTGGTTTCTCCAGGTCTGCTTTGCTTTAACTATGGCAGATGTTCAGCGGAAACACCCATTTATACATACAACAGGAGCTTCTGCCAAACAGCCTCCAAAGGAAGAGGAGGAGAAACCCTGAGGTAATTCTGAATGTTTGAAATTATAGATCAGAAAGGTGCTAACCACAAAGCCTTGTGGCTCATGAAGAAATTTTAAATGCATGGTCCTAGTATGTTGCATGTGTCTGCAAATATGAGCAGTTCTAAATATTCTGATTTTGGATTTATTCATCTGTGAGACAAAGTTACTCAAATCCTTTCCAAACCTTCAAGTTTGTTAAATTGAAACAGTGAAACTAATAAGTAAGAAATATAAACACCAATAAAGCCATTTTACTTGGTCATTATGGGTAACTTGCCAAGGCTGGAGGATTGCAAAATGGATCCAGACCACAGACTGGGATTCTCTGCCTACGTAAGTGGCTTATTCCCTCTTTTTGATGTAGAACCCTTTGAACTATCCTTCCTCCTTCTGTTACAGGCCAACTATAAAGGAAATAGTGCTATTGGATTTTCTTACATTTTTCTGGGTTGGAACGGTTTCTTTAGATGATGTAAGAACCTTCTGTGATTCTTTGACAAAAGGAGTGCTATTGAGATGTTCCTAATAAGCTTTATGTGTAGAATGCATCAATCCATAAAATGTTCAACAGTTCAATATACATCAAGCAATATTGACTTTAGTTTACAATAAGAAAATAGCTCAATTGTTCTTCTAATAATTGGTGTCTGAGAAATTTTTGGTGTTTTCGGAATTTTGCTCCATAAATTCATTCAATGCTACAAAACAAGCTGACTTGTAAATCAGGCAGTGATATTAAACTAAAAGCTACCAGGCACTTGGAGTATTTATCTACCTGATTGGGACTGGATGCTCAAAATCAGCTATAACTGATAGACTGTATAATCTACTCCTGTTCCAATTTCTTGTGCTCTTGTGATGTTGTTGCCGAAACAATAATTTTTGAATCAGTCTCAGAAATGGAAAATTGACAGTCTTCAGACTGCTGGGAACTATGTAGAAGTTTAAGTTTGATTTATATTTTGTAGTAAGAAGAGGGAGTTCATTGTTTAGTTTTTTTTAAAGAGTTATTACTATTGGTCTAATTCAGGGGAGTCTGGGAGCCTATTTGTTTGCATGCATTTTTCATTAAGTTTTATAATCACTCCAGCGAAGAAATAGGGTTATTAGCTCAGTGCATTGTAAAAAGTAGAGAAGAAAAGTGTTGTTACTTGGCAACAGGGGTCTAGGGACACAAAGAGACTGAAAATCTAGAAATAAGAGATAACAAGGTATAGAGGTGGATGATCACAGCAAGCCAAGCAGCATCAGAGGAGCAGGAAAGCTGACGTTTTGGGCCTAGACCCTTCTTCAGAAATTTCCGCAGAAGGGTCTAGGCCCGAAACACCAGCCTTGCTGCTCCTCTGATGATGCTTGGCTTGCTGTGATCATCTAGCTCTACACCACGTTATCTCAAATTCTCCAGCATCTGCAGTTCCTACTATCTCAGAAAATCTAGAAATCAGTAGATGTGAGCCAGAGAATGACTGCTGGAACCGGCCTTTAGGGAACGTGTATTTGTTCCAAAAGTAATGTAGCGAGCACATTTTTAAGTCTGCAAAGGTGTCTTACAAAGTGATACCAGCTAAAGGAAAAAGCATCTAGTGAATGTTCAGAAATTCACTGCAAGAAAACTAGGTGTCACTTGAGCAAGAAGTCTTGGCTTGGAGATAGCAGTAACTCTTCACTGAAGTTTTAGCGCTTGTAACAATCTTACTGGGATAAAAGGCACACTCGGCATTTGGATCCTTTTCTGATGTTGGTTTTAAAATTGTTCTTTTCCTTTTAATCATTCATGCATTGTGCCATCACTAGATAAACCAGCATTTATTGCCCATCCCTAACTGCCGAGAGGGCAGTTAAGAGTCGACTACATTGCTGTGGGTCTGGAGTCACATGTAGCCGAGACCAGGTAAGGGTGGCAGTTTCCCTCCATAAAGGACATTATTGAACCAGATGGATTTTCCAGCCATTGCCAATGGTTTCATGGTCATCATTAGAATCTTGGTTGCAGATTATTATTGAATTCTAATTCCACTACCTACAGTGGCAGGCTTACAATCCAGATCCTCAGAACAGTTCTGAGGAAGGGTCACTCGATCTGAAATGTTAACACTGATTTCTCTCCACAGATGCTGCCAGACCTGCTGAGCTCCTCCAGAAACTTCTGTTTTGTTTCCCCAGAATATTACCTGGATCTCAGGACTCTTTTTGTCAGTATAACATTGTTAATGCTCTTTTACTTTCATTAATATTTTGTATTTTGCATGAAAAGTACACTGATGGATTCTTGTGATTGTGTTCAGCCACGAACCTCTATGTTTTACATAAGACAATGTTAGTATCTACCAAGCCAGGTTTCTCTCCTAGGTGTGACTTGACCTGTATTAACGTAAGGTGAGAAGAGTAAAGAAGAGGCATGTTACATTGTTTGTTATTTTAAAATAGTTTTGACTGTTGCGCAGACTTTTTTGGGAATGGTAGATGTTACAATGGACTGAACTGGGAGAATTAACAAATGAATTGAAGTTAGAAATAAAAGTAAGAAAATATGAGGAAGACTTAACTAACTGACACTTAGAATCAAATTGAGGAAAAGCTGAAAAGGATGTAACAAGATAGAAGTTGCTAAGATGTAATTGTACATAAAAAGAAAATTGATTGGAGGGAAAAGAAAAGGAAGAGGAAAGGGAAAAAACAGTAAAAGAGGTAAAAAAGGAAAATGAAATAAAAGCTTGAATTGACAGGAGAGAAGGTAGACAATGGAAAGGGATAATAATGGAAAGGGAAATAGAATTCAAAAAGCAAATCTGACAGATTTAGAAGCTGTGAAAAGGACAAAATTCAATACTTATGAGCTCATCCTTGAATTAAAATTAGGGCATTAAAAAAGAAAGAAAGAAAGAATTTGGAAGAGAAATAAAACTTGTAATAACAAGAGTTTCATCCATTGAGGTTTGAGAAAACCTTTGAGAACATGACGGAAATTCTGATTATAGAATAACTCTGGAGACGTATTCTGGTAACCCTTAATGTGATTGGCAAGTATCAATGATCTGAGAAGCAGCAGTAACAATAGATACTCGAGATGTCTCACACAGCCAGTTGCATTTGGACAACTGGAAATATGAAAATCAAAGAATTAAGAGGAAAAGAATAAATAATGTTATATTCAGGGAACAAATAGAAGGATGTCAAAACCGTAAAGGAGAAAGGCTATGCTGTAAAAGCAATGTAAAGAAAGTAATATTCTTCCATTGCAATGAGACTTATTTCAAACATTAATTGCTGAAAATTAATTAGCATTACGATTGTAATAGTTGGAATGTGTAACGAATCGTCAGGGAAGTAGTTGTATCAAGAATGAAAATCGATATTAAAACCATTGCAGCAGTACAGTGAAGAATGTTTCTTCTGAAGCTATTAGGAAGGGGATACAGTTTAGGTTAGAAAAGAGAATGTTAGCAAGTATTGATAGAGTGTCAAATGACTGGAAGTTCTGGCTATTTTCAGTGAAGGGATGCTGGGATAGGGGGAAGAAGATCAGTGAAGGGTGGTGAGAAAGTGTGCAGGGGGAAGGGGGAGGAGTGCAGAGAATTGGGGATTTGGGGCATTGGTGTGGGAGGGGAATGGCAAATGCTGCGAAAGGGGGTAAGGGAAATGGAAATTCAATAAGAGGGATGAGCAGGAAGGGGGAGGAGGAAGATGGCAAAGTGGGGGAAGATGAGTAAAAGGGAATGAAGAGAGAAGGAGGGGTAAAAGTAGGTGGAGGAGAAGTGTAGAGCAGAGGAGGGTGGTAGTGGGGTGAGTGAAGGTATGTTGACTATAATAATATATAACATCACTAAAACATTATATTATCATAGAATTGAATACCTATCGTGGGGAAGCAAGCCATTCCGTGCATCAAGTACACATTGACCCTGCTAAGAGCATCCCAGCCAGGCCCAAACCCCTCACCCTATAACCCTGCACACCCCATGGCTAGTCCACCTAGCCTGCATTTTTAGTCTGTGGGAGGAAGCTGCAGCAAATGGAGGAAACCCACACAGACTTGGGGAGAATGTATAAACTCCACACAGACAGTCACCCGAGGGTAGAATCAAACCTGGGCCCCTGGCCATGTGAGGCAGCATTGCTAACCACTGAGCCATCGTGCCTCTCAATTAAATTCTAATATTACATTTTAACGACTAATTATAGTAATCATAGTAGCTAATATAATTGAAATGAATAATGTTATAATTATTACTGTAATGATCTGTTAAACAATGACATACTTCATGCCACAATAGCTGAGACTTAGATCACAAGTCTCAGACATAAAGGGTTTCTCTTATCATTGCTTCTAGCCTGAGGAACCGGTCTGACACTTTTTTTACACTTTTATCCCTTCTTACGTAATTTCCAATGAGTTCAGCTAAGTGTTGTTGACCACTTAGAGACAAATATATGTTTTCAATTGATATGATTCAAGTATTGTCTGATTTCATTTCAGGGTCACTGATTTCTCTAGATCACTATTAGCTGTCCAATTGTGTCTAAATGAATGCTTTGGGACACAAATTATCATGATTGAGTGCGAACAAAAGCTACTGAACACAGAATGGTGTCAAAATTTTCTGGTAGTGTATTTTGAGTACCATGCACTGCCAAATATATAATGACAACCTCTGAGTCAGCACCACTCTATTTCCCTCCAGCATCTTAGACTCAATTGTCTTTTGGAGTTTCATTTCACACTCCAATACATCTGATAATTTAATGAAACAAAAAGTTCTAGTCCATGATTTCCTGCTGTACCTATAGTTCTTGCCCCACTGAATTTATTTCTTCCAACATTGACTCTATACATCCTCCCCATGTTCCCTTTCCCTATTCACTTATGTGACTTTTCTAAGACCCTAAGTTTTACAATATTTTCAGTTTTGTGATCTTAAACATCTTCCCAATATCACAGCCGTCCAATCTCTTCACATCTCATTCCCTTCTTTTAAATGGATGACTGACCAGATATCATCCACAAAAACTCTTCCTTGCTGGATGAACTAATTATCTTGCTGAACATGTCCTCCTTTATCGTAATTGACTTTCTCCAAATCAAAGGTGTTGCTATGGGTACCATATGGGTTCTAGCTATGCCTGTCTTTTGTCAAACATTACTGTTCCATTCTGACGTGGTCCAATTCACTCAAATTTTGTTCTGGTGCTTCTTGATGACTCCATTGATGCCATTTCCTGCTCATAGCCAAAACCCAAAAAAACTTATTCAACTCTGATTCTAGTTTCCAACTTTCTCTCAGCTTCATGTGGTCCATATCTGACTATCTCCTTTCTTTCCTCAAATATCAACCAACACTCATTATTAGCCCTCTGACTCCCAGAGCTAGCTTGTCTAAACTTCCTAATAGCAATTATGGACTCTTTTACAAGTTCTCCATCTCCACAGCACCTATTCTGATGATTTAACCTTCTGCAGAGGTGCTATTGATATATATTACTTTTCATCAACTCCCATAGTGATTCATATGAACCTCAACCGTGTAGACATCTGGCTCACAATTATTTTCCCCCATTTATTTTTTGTGGGATGTGGGCATCGTTGGCTAGCCAGCATTTCTTGACTATCCCTTGCTGCCTTGAGAAGGTGGTGGTGAGCTGCCTTCTTGAACCACTGCTGTCCACCTGCTGTAGGTTGACCATAATGCCATTAGGGAAGGAATTCCAGGATTTTGATCCAGTGAGAGTGAAGGAATGGTGATATTTTTCCAAGTTAGGATGGTGAGTGGCTTGGAGGGGACCTTGGAGGTCGTTGTGTTCCCATATATCTACTGCCCTTGTCCTTCCAGCTGGAGGTGGTCCTGGGTTTGGGAGGTGCTGTCTGAGGATCTTTCGTGAATTTTTCGATAGTACACACTGCTGCTACTGAGTGTTGGTGGTGGACGGAGTGAATGCTAGTGGATGTAATGACAATCAAGCGGGCTGCTTTGTCCTAGACAGTATCCAACTTCTTGAGTGTTGTTGAGACTGCACACTCAGGCAAATGGGGAGTACTCAATCATGCTCCTGACTTGTTTCTTGTAGATAATGGACAGGCTTTGAGGAGTCAGGAGATGAGTTACTCGCCACACAGTATTCCCAGCTTCTGACCTGCTCTTGTAGCCACTGTGTTTATGTGTTGAGTCCAGTTGAGTTTCTGGTCAATGATAACACCCAGGATGATGATAGTGGGGGATTCAGTGATGGTAACTCCATTGAATGTCAAGGGGCGGTGATTGGATTGTCTCCTATTGGTGATGGTCTGGCATTTATGTGGTGTGAATGTCACTTGCCACTTGTCGGCCCGAGCTGACTCTCATCCTGTCCTTTTCCTCCCAAAATTGTAATTATATTCCCTTTGTACTCACATTTCATCCTCTGCCTCCAAATCCAAAAGATCATCCTCTGCCATTACGTCCAACTTCAGAAGGATATTGCCATAAATAATATCATTTCACCGTCACCTCTTATGTGTGTATCTCACCTGGGTCAGTTCCCAGTGCGATACTTCCATCCACTCCTCAACCACTTTCAACACTTTTTCTCCTCCCATTGTGCCTTCCCATGCAAGTACAGGAGACGTAACACTGGACCATTTATGTCCTCTCATTGTTTGAGGTCTCAAGTGCTCCTTTTGGATGAGGCAATAGTTTATGTGTACTTCTTTTTGGGTAGCCATTCCGTGGAACACCTCCGCTTAGTCTACAATCATGATCCCAAACTTCTGATGGCTTGTCATTTAATTCACCACCTTGCTCTTACCCCAGTATTTCATTCCTCAGTCAACTGCATTATTCCAATGTGGCTCAACAGTATATGTGACAAAGGGTGCCTAATTTTTCAATTAGATACTTAACAATCTTTTTGAATTCAACACAGATTTCAATAATTTCAGAACACAAGCTCTATTTCCCCCATCTTCTTTATCATGGTTTTGCTTTTGCACACAGCTGTTCATTGCCCTCTCATCCACTCTGGACAACTACTTTGTATCTTTCCAGCCACCATCACTCTTTTTACCTTTTGGCCCATGAAATCTGTTGTTATTCAATCTCACTACCTAATATGTAATGGATCAGTGGCAATGCTACAATCACTGTGGCACTGAATCATTCAGTGGACGGGGGCATCACGGTGACTCAGTACTTCACACTTACGTCTCACAGTGCCAGGGACCTGGGTTCAATCCAGCCTCAGGTGACCCTCTGTGTGGAATTTTCATGTTCTTCCCGTGTCTGTGTGTGTTTCCTCTGTGTGCACCAGTTTCCTCTCATGGCCCAAAGATGTGAAGGTTAGGTGAATTGCCCATTAAAATTGCCCATTGTAACCAGAGATGTGCAGTTTAGGGGGATTAGCCATTGGAAATGCAGTGTTACGGGGATAGGGTAGGGTCGTGGGTCTCGTGGGATGTTCTTTGGAGGACTGGTGTGGACTTGGTGGGCTGAATGACCTGCTTTCTCACTGGAATTCATACAGATTCTATGATTCATTCAAGGTCATTCCATAGTATCTCTGATGGCCGATCAGTGATATGTTAAAACTGGGCCTGTTGTTCCCAGTCTGAGCTGAAAAACAAACTGGGCAAATTTCCTACTTCTATTCACCAGCTGGCAGATGTTGGCAAGTTTTCTTGTGTGGCTCTGGTTTGAGATAGGGTTGGCTTAGCTGTAATAGGTAATGTTTAAGCGACCTGTCAACATTCATTATTTAAGTTCAACATTCGAGCATGAAGTGTGATCTCTGGAGCAAGGTGCCAGCCCACAGCCATGCTGCAGCATGAATCAGTGCCTGGAGGAAGGGACAGTGTGAGAAAATGAAGGAATTTGTATCTTGAGCATTTGTGTGCGATAGCTGTAACTTGGACAACAATGTATTGACAGTGGGATGATGTAAATGCAGACTTGTTTTCACTGGACTACTTTGGACTACAGGAGATTGTACCACATGTCTTGATTTATGCTAGCTTTCATGTTACATCTCAACTTTTGAATAGAATTAGCTTTATTGTCATATGTACTCAAATGAGTACAGTGAAAGTTTGTAAGTTGCCTCTTACAGTACCATCTTAGGTACAAAGATACCTAGGTACAGCTTCTTCATTTCATCATCGGGCTAAGGTCAAGTGTTGAGTTGTGAGTCATCAGAGAGCTTGAGATCATTGCTGAATTGTGATTGGACGTTGGAGAACCACCGGTTGAGCTGACCCTCTATTGGTGGCTCATTATGTTGGCTTCGGCCTAACGCCAATTTCATGAAAATCCTACTTATGGCATCAGCAAATACCCATACCCCAGATGAGGGAGTCCGATCGTAGTCAAGGTGTCTGTGAAGAACGTGGAAGGAGGCACATTGTTGGTGGGTTCCTGTGGGTTCAAAACAGCAGACATCTACTGCCTGCAGGATTTCTCCAGTGGTGGGGTATTTCAATGTGACCTTCAGGAGCGTGTGAAGCAATGTAGGCATCTCCTGAAGGTTTTCGAGGAGAATGGAGGTGAGGGGTCCCGTCTCTGTCTGAAATGCAGTGCCATTGTTTGCGTTATCTGTGCAGGTGAGTTGGATGTTTACCATCCACATATATAGCTCCTATGTGTCAGCAGCAGATGTCCTGATCTTCCTGGAAAAGTATGTGAAAGTAGAAAATGGCAGCTCTGATGTGATGAACCCCTTCAAGATCTGGACCAGCAAATGGCAGGTCAAGGTAAACCTGAGGGCAGATGTGAATGGGAATATCCACTACCCACCGTCCAGCTTTACATTTGTTGCGAACTGAGGCTACCTGATGTACGCAAGGCAGCCCAAAGTATGTCATACCTGCGGGAGGTCAGGGCACATGGCAGCAGTTTGCAGGTGACCCTGCGCAGGAACTGTATGGAGGAGGGATACCTGACTAAGGACTGCCAAAAGACAAAGAACTGTAAGCTTTGTGGAGAAGTGGGCCACCTCTATAAGATGTAGCCATGACAGAGGGTCACTTACCGTCAGATGGGGAGCAGTGGCAATGTGATCCAAACGCCTCCCCCAATGGGGGTCAGTGTCACAGAGGATCTCCAAGAGGTGAGGAGCCAGCAAGCCTTGCTCTTCGCCTCAGAGGCCTCCAAGATAACCTTCCAGTCCAGGATCCACTCTGTGCTTGTGTTTCTTCTTCCACAGGGAGAGCTCTATGCTCAGCAGCCTGAAGGAAGAAGAAGGTTCAGTAAGATCATCTCAGTCTGACATCCTGAGGATCAACAAATCCTTTTATGCCAGACTGTATGACATGAAGCCTGCAGACAAAGTGGCCTATAGTCGTTCCTGTCCTCTGTCACTGAGGTCTTAGACGACAGCACGTGGGAGAGTCTGGACCAGCCAATATATCTCTGGATAAGTTGACCAAAGCCTTTGAAAAGAATAAAACTCCTGGGAGTGATGGCTTACCGGCCGAGTTGTATTTCGCTCTATGGGACTTGATAGGCCAGGGCATGCTGGAGGTGTGTGACATTATGCTTCTGGCATGTACCATGAGCAAATCTGTAAGGAAAGGTACGTCACCCTCATCTACAAGTGGAAGGGGGAGAGGGAGGAAATTAGAAATTGGTGACCAGTTTTGCTGTTGAATGCAGATTACAAAATCCTGTCTAGGGTCATTGCTAACCAGGTCAGGTCTGCTCTGGGATTGGTAGCTTACCCTGGCCAAACTTGACCTGTACCAGGCAGGAAGGTCACTGAGAGCCTTGTGCGTGTCAGAGTTATTATCGCCTTTGAGCAGAATGGGGTGGGGGTTGGGCACTGGCCTTATCAGTCTAGACCAGAAGAAGGCCTTTGACAGGGTATTGCACATGTACCTGAGAGATGTTCTCTCCAAAATGAGAATCTGCAATTGGATTTGACTGATCAACACCAACTTTGTCAGTGCAGCCCCAATCAATGGGTGGGAATCAGAAAGATCCCCAGTCAGAACAGGAGTCAGGCAGGGCTGCCCACTTTCTCCTGCCTTGTTTTTGTGCTGTATAGAACTTTTTGCTGAGTCCATGAGAAAGGATGCGAGCCTGAGAGGGGTGGCTATTCCAGGCAGCGGAGGCCTGCAGGTCAAAGCCTCCCATTACATGGAAGATGTTGCCATTTTCTGTTCAGATGTGCAATTAGCGTGCAGATTCTTGAGTATCTGCAGCCAGTTTGAACTGGCCTCGGATTCCAAATTTAAAGGGACAAGAGCGAGGCCACGTTCTTTTGGAAGTGGGCTGACCAATCCTTTATTCCCTTCACCATCAGGACAGACTGACTGAAGGAGTTGGCTAGTTGGTTTGAAGGGGGTGGGGCGTGCGCCAAAACTTGGGAGGAACATGTCACCAAAGTGAGGCAGAAACTAAGCAGATGGGAACACCAGTTCTTCTTCATTGTGCGTAAAAATCTGGTCAGCGGGTGTGAGGTACTCTCAGTCTTGTTGTATGTGGCACAGGTCTGGCCTATTCCCTGATCATGTGCCGCTGCAGTTATCCGGGTCATTTTTCACTTCATTTGGAGGTCGAAGACGGGCCAATTTTGAAGGGACATTATATATAAAGAACTGGGCAAATGGGGGAAAAACATACTCAGTGCTACCCTCTCCCTGATAGCCTCCTTTGTTTATGGCTGCATCATGCTGTGCATAAATCCTTAGTATGTAAATGTCAAGTGGCACTACTTGCTGAGGTTCTGCCTGTCCCTGGTGTTATGAAGGAAAGGCTTGGCCTTGTTGCTGCAGAACGTTCCAAGTAGTTAGACTGTCCAGTATCACCTATCCTTTGCGAAGAAACTTGAGAAGAGAAACACCTTTTAGCACGAGGCCATGAAGTCATTATCTGCATGTAGCGTCTTCGAGACACTTTGGGAAAAGGAGAGAGTAGATCTTGTCGACTGGTTCCTTGTGCGGACTGCCAAAGCCATTTGGCAGAATGCCTCATCACTAGAACTTTCCAACAAGCACCAGTACATTGCTTGGCGGGTAGTGAGAAGGGCTCTGCCGGTGAGATCCTTCATGCATGCCTGGGCTCTCTGCACAATGCACACTGCCCTCAAAGTGGCTGCGGAGGATACGAGGCAATCACACACCTCCTCCTGGAGAGAGCTGCAAGAGTACCTAAGTACAATCCTTAGTTGCACGATAGAGGAATGAAGAAACGGAAATCACACATTTGTCTAGATATCCATCATTTTCATTTATATCTGGAAAAAAAATCAGAACAATTTAAATATGAGTTCTGTTCCCTTTGAAAGGCTTATTCTCCTCAAAGTTAGGGTAAAAATCAGATCAGCCATGATCTCAAAGAATGGCAGAACAGTCTCAAAAGGCTAAGGATAACAAGGTGTAGGAGTAGATAAACACAGCAGGCCAAGCAGCATCATAGGAGCAGGAAGGCTGACATTTCGGGAGGGTCTAGGGCCGAAACGTCAGCGCCAAAACGTCAGCCTTTCTGCTCCTCTGATGCTGCTTGGTCTGTTGCATTCATTCAGCTCTACACCTTATTTTCTTGGATTCTCCAGCATCTGCAGTTCCTATTATCTCAGGCTTAAAAGGCTGTTTGGCGTACTTTTGTCCTTTTTATGTTTAATAGGTCCAATTGCCACCCTTCTATGCCTGGTGAGAACTGGCACACGTGTTAATTATCCGCTTGATCCTCACATGACCTTGGAACTCTGAATCTATGTACCTGAGATGTTTTATTTTGATTGATTTTGAGGGGCTGGTGAAGGCTCTATTCCACAAGGCTAGTTTTGTATCTCACAAAGGACCATTAGATGTTGACCCAGCTCAAGAAACATTCTTGGTGAAAAGCCATTGCATTAAAGAAACTCAAAAACAAAATTTTCACGATGCAGAGCATTTATAATATGCGGCGTGTGGATATATCATAAGAAAACCTCAAGAATAATGTAAACATTTAAAAAGACTATAATAGCTCTATACTCTTGACAAAACCATTTAAAACTTTTAAACTGTGCTCTGAAAGTGAGATATTTTATGTGTTTATTGAGGGTGAGATGAATCCTCACAAGGGAGCAAGTATATCAGGAAAAAGCAGTCACCGGGCATTTGTTTCTATTTGGTTATCTCTGGAATTTAATTAAAAGCTTATCCAAATTACAGGCCTAATTATGAGGAACTGGGATGCATCCATGAGGGTGACCTCAAAATTGAGAGTCCAAATAATTTCAAGAAAGAAAAGTGGAAAATCTCTGAAAAATGTAGTAATGTTTTTTCTTTTAAATTATTTTCACTAAGTAGTTATCCTCAGAAGTGTATTTATCTCTATTTGAAGGATAGAAATTTGACAAGAAATAGCATACGCTTGCCTTTGTTCCTTGTCTTGGTTTCATAAATGCAGGATTTAGTTAGCATTCATGCTGCATTCTCTGTAGACAAAACTCATAGTTGACTTTTGCATGGAATATTTATGTTCAATAAGCTGTGTGAGTTGAATGTTTACTATAAAATAGGCTTTATCTGCTATGTTTATTGAGCATTTCTTATTCCTATTAAGTTGCAACATTTTTGCTTCAAATGTTTTTACAATTAATCTGCTTTTAAACTGCATTATGCATATCTTTCAGCCAGAGAGCATTATTTAAAATTGTAAAGCTGGTTAGTGGTATATTCATTAGGTGTACAATTTCTACCTCTTCAAAGGGATTTCCTTTTATGCTATCACAAACCAGATGACCCAGTGAAGATCATCTCCAGCTGTTTTTTAACAGGCAAATCATTTACATTTTTCAGGGGGAGGAATGAAATAGGATGCATGAATAATATTCCTCAGACAAATTCATAAACAAGATCTGACAGAATGTGATGTTCAGCATAAACTTAACAAATTACTCAGGAACTTACTTTGCATAACACATAAATTCAAATGAGTACAAAGAAGCAATCAATGTAATAGCTTTTAACATGACCTTAAGAAAAAGGCAAATCTATTTCACCTGCTCTGCCCTCTCCATGACCTTGTATTATTGCTCACGTTTGGGTTTATTCACTGGTTGATAAAACGCGGATAACAACAGCCATTAAAATGACATTAACATCATCTATGGTATACTGTTTATTTGCTGACAGTACTAAGAGAGAGAAAAAGCTACTTTGGTTCTGTGGTAAACGTTAGCTGATAGCTTATTTTATAACGTTCAGTCTGTCTCTTAGCTTTACTATCCTTTTATATATCTTAATGATTTTAATGTGCTTATTGCACTCCACAAAGTCAAAAACAAACAGAATTAGCCACTAACAATTTCTTTGGGACAACAAATAGCCAGCAGTCATTCGAGCTGTGTTCTGCTGATATTTATGAACTATTTCATCCTCGTTATCATTGTGTTTAGATACGAATAGAACTTCTCAATTAAGCAAGTTTGCAAGTTTGCAATTCAATATTGCCCAATTTAAATCCTTTGTGCAACTCGACTGAAATGCTGTAAATGATTTTTTTCATTACAATTTAACGGTATTCAGCAGATGTGTTAAAAATAAGCATTGAATTTTAGACCTAGTTTCGTCAAGCAGGAATCATTGAATTATGAACACAAATATCTACTTAGAACATAGAACATAGAACATTACAGCACAGTACAGGCCCTTCGGCCCTCGATGTTGTGCCAACCTGTCATACCGATCTCAAGCCCATCTAACCTACACTATTCCATGTACGTCCATATGCTTATCCAATGATGACTTAAATGTACCTAAAGTTGGCAAATCTACTACTGTTGCAGGCAAAGCGTTCCATTCCCTTACTACTCTCTGAGTAAAGAAACCACCTCTGACATCTGTCCTATATCTTTCACCCCGCAATTTAAAGCTATGCCCCCTTGTGCTCGCTGTCACCATCTGAGGAAAAGGGCTCTCCCTATCCACCCTATCTAACACTCTGATTATTTTATATGTTTCAATTAAGTCACCTCTCAACCTTCTTCTCTCTAACGAAAACAGCCTCAAGTCCCTCAGCCTTTCCTCGTAAGACCTTCCCTCCCTACCAGGCAACATCCTAGTAAATCTCCTCTGCACCCTTTCCAAAGCTTCCACATCCTTCTTATAATGCGGTGAACAGAACTGTACGTAATACTCCAAGTGCGGCCGCGCCAGAGTTTTGTACAGCTTCACCATAACCTCTTGGTTCCGGAACTCGATCCCTGTATTGATAAAAGCTAAAACACTGTATGCTTTCTTAACAGCCCTGTCAACCTGGGTGGCAACTTTCAAGGATCTGTGTACATGGACACCGAGATCTCTCTGCTCATCTACACTACCAAGAATCTTACCATTAGCCCAGTACTTTGCCTTCCGGTTAGTCCTACCAAAGTGCATCACCTCATACTTGTCTGCATTAAACTCCATTTACCACCTCTCAGCACAGCTCTGCAGCTTATCTATGTCTCTCTGCAACCTACAGCATCCTTCATCACTATCCACAACTCCACCGACCTTAGTGTTGTCTGCAAATTTACTAATCCATCCTTCTACGCCTTTATCCAGGTCATTTATAAAAATGACAAACAGCAGTGGACCCAACACCCACCCTTGCGGAACACCACTAGTAACTGATCTCCAGGATGAACATTTCCCATCAACTACCGCCCTCTGTCTTCTTTCAGCAAGCCAATTTCCGATCCAAACTGCTATATCTCCCACAATTCCATTCCTCCACATTTTGTACAATAGCCTACTGTGGGGAACCTTATTCAGCCTTGCTGAAATCCATATACACCACATCAACCAGTTTACTCTCATCTACCTGTTTGGCCACCTTCTCAAAGAACTCAATAAGGTTTGTGAGGCACAACCTTCCCTTCACAACTTGCACTGCTTGAAATTTGGAAAAATCATCAGCAAGGCTATTGACCATGGAAGTTACTAAATTCAGCAATTTATTACCATTCCTTAAGTGCATCACTTGCAAATTTGGGCTGTAAAATCTTTAAAAAAAGTTCTCAAACCCTCATTTGGCCAAGGCAGAAATGTGGAACTTTTAAAAGGAGATATATATTCAATTTGGTCACTAAGTCTCACATCAGAGGCAATACTAAGATAAAAGTATCATGTGGATATTTAGGCTATGCAAATTCAGTTATCCTGAATTTTACATTACTCCAAAATTGTTACTGTTTAAATGGTGTACTGTGAGATCCAGGTATTATTTTTGGGATTGCAAGAAAATAAAGGACAGTGAGAAACAGGGATTATCTTGGGATTCTCCTGAACAAAGACTTCATCCTGAGCTACATATGATTTTACATTAATGGGTGTTCTCCAGTAGTTCAGCTACCCTGTTCCATCCTACAAAGTGCTGTAGTTGAAATGTTAATTCGGCAGTTTTATAAGACTTTACTAAATTAAACTTGTCTTCAGACTCAGAAGGTTCAAAGGAAGGGAATATCGCATTACTGCTTGCCTGCAGGGTGTTTTTGAAAGACTATTCTAATTTGAATCTTCCCTGTCTGTGAGATGTGATGGGTTGAGAGAATAGATTTTGTTGCAAATCTATGGTGCCGATCAAGAGGAGAACGACTGCTGTAATTTGCAAGGAATTGAAGACTGTAATACATTATAACACAGAACAATTCGCACGCCTGCTTTTTGCTTCTGTGCCTCAGATCACCTACACAAAGTGGGATGCTGGGTGTGGAACGACAATGCTGGGATATTTACACATGTAGAATGGCAGATCTATTTGTAACAGTATAAAACGTATTGAAAATATTCTTTTACCGAATGTTAATAATTGTACTTCAAGGCAGAGGTTATTATCTGGCTGAAAATAATGTTTCACCTGCCCTAATAGCACTTTATGTAAGTTTTGCAAATGCACTTTCAAGTGCTGTCAATTTCTTTTTCATTCTCTTTTAGCATGCATTCAAATAATAACCTTTATGGTCTTTGAATGCATTTTGTGTCCCAAACCTGACACAAAATATGCTTTGATTGACTCTACCTAACTTGTCTCTGTTTAATTTACTGGTGCCCAGCTGAATGCAGTTTGGAAACAGGTTTGTGTAAAGAATCTTGTGTCAGGGTGCACTGTGTTACCTCCTATGCATGTAAGCATTTTGACAGCCTAATGATTTGCAAGGCCTGTTTTTGTCAACTTGCATAACCTTAAATATAGCCGTTATATATGGTTATGCCATTCCAAGAAAGATGGTTCATCTTCTAAATTAAGTCAATGCATGTAGAAGTAATGAGAATTGCAAATGTCAATATTGATATAACAAGTGAAGACTGATTACTGGCAGACAGGCAGCACTTTAACCTGGCAACAATCCATTGTCCGTTAGATTCTATATTAAGCAGGACTTGTTCATAATTAAGATAATAAAATGTGAGGCTGGATGAACACAGCAGGCCAAGCAGCATCTCAGGAGCACAAAAGCTGACGTTTCGGGCCTAGACCCTTCATCAGAAATCTGAAGACTTCAGTTTTCCCAGGCCTCTTTGGTGCCACACTTGGTCAGATGTTCCCCTGATTTTAAGGGGAGATACTCTCACTTCCCATCTGAAATTCAACATTTCTTTCCATGTTTGGACAAATGTTGCAGTGTGATCTGAGATGTGGCCCTTGCAGAACCCAAATTATTGCTGAGTAAGTACTGCTCAAGAACACATCATATTAGAAGAATTTTTTCAGCCAGAGGTGGTGATTCACAGAAAGCTGTGAAAACCAAGTCATTGAGTGTCTAAGATAGAGACACACAGGTTCTTAGTTGGTATGGGGATCAAGAGGTTTGTGGAGAATGCGAGAATGGGGATGAGAAACATATCAGCCATAATTGAATGGTAGAGCAGATTTGATGGGCTGAATTGTCTAATTCTGCTCCTATGCCTTCTGGTCTTATGTTTGCTGAGTTTATATGTTATTCAGTGCTTTTCGCAACTTCCTTGATATTGGAGCAGTCTATGCCCACATGGACATGGACAACATTGAGGCTTGCTTGCTAAGTGAGAAGTTATGTTATTGTAACAATGGTGGAAGGATGCCTAACCTGAAGAAGTTACCCTCCTCCCTCCGGACCAACCTCAGGGAATCTCTCTCCCTATTTATTCCAGTTCCCTCCCCCCATCCCCCTCTCTGATGAAGGGTCTAGGCCCGAAACGTCAGCTTTTGTGCTCCTGAGATGCTGCTTGGCCTGCTGTGTTCATCCAGCCTCACATTTTATTATCTTGGAATCTCCAGCATCTGCAGTTCCCATTATCTCTGATACTATTTTAACCTCACTGCGAAGCCTCTTCCAGGGATGCCTAACCTGAAGAAGTTACCCTCCTTCCTCCGGACCAACCTCAGGGAATCTCTCTCCCTATTTATTCCAGTTCCCTCCCCCCATCCCCCTCTCTGATGAAAGGTCTAGGCCCGAAACGTCAGCTTTTGTGCTCCTGAGATGCTGCTTGGCCTGCTGTGTTCATCCAGCCTCACATTTTATTATCTTGGAATCTCCAGCATCTGCAGTTCCCATTATCTCTAAAACATTCCAATGGTTTGAATTAAGCCAAACACAAAGGAAAATTGTTGCAGTTTTTAGAGGTCATTCATCTCACAAGATCCTCAGGGTAGTGTCCTCAGCCTCACTATAATAATTTGGGTTCATCAGTGATCTTCTCTTGTAAAACCAGAAGGAGAGATGAAAAGTCCATTATTAAGGATTAGATTGTGGGATACATGGAAGTGCATAGTGAAATAGCACAGCTTCATCAAAGTGAGATCATGTCTGACACACCTGTTGGACTATGACCTGGTGTCATGTGATTTTTGACTTTGTCCACCCCAGTCCAACACCAGCACCTCCACATCATGGTTGAAGATGATTGTAAATATTTTAGACTCATCTTCAGCACTAATGTGCTGGGTTGCCCCATCTATGTAATGACTGTCAAACCTCATTCTCCAGTTAGCTGTTTAACTGTTCAACCCAATTCACAACAGGATGTGACAGGACCGGAAAGATTTGATCTGGTCTATTCTTGTGGGCCTGCTTAGCTGTCTACAATGTGCCACTTCTGCTTTTTAGCATATTTGTAGTCCTGTGATGTAGCCTCACCAGGTTGGCATTATATTTTTAGTTATGTCCGCATTGTTCAATGAACCAAAGTTGGTTGGCAGCTTAATGGAAATGGTAGAGTGAGGGATGCACCAGGCCATGAGACTACAGATAGTGTCAAATGCAATTATGCTGCTGTTGACAGCTGACAGTGCCTTACAGAAGGCCAATTTTGAGTTGCTAGATCGCTTCTGAATCTATCCTATATTGTATAGTGCCACATAATATGATACGAGCGTCCCCATTACGAACGCATCTGAAACAGGTAGGTTACTTAGATTTTGGTCAAGTAGGTTTTTCCCCTCCTGCTGGTTGTCTCAGCACTTTGCCATATCCTCTAAGATTCCCTGCTTGCTTCAATTTTAAACTTGCGTGTTTCTCTAATTTCTCTTCTAATTCTATGCATGGCCTCATGATTTTGTCTTGAACCTATTCCCACAAAACTGCTGATCACTCAACTTGCCTTCCTGGCCCCACTGATAACCAGTTTTGTGAACTTTCCTTTTTTTTCTCAGCTCCTGGACCCTTCCTTTCCTGTTGTCATTACCTATCTCCTTAAAAAAACAATCAATTCTTGATCACTCGTCCAAAGCTCTTGCAGGTTGTCAAGGAATCTATCCAGAAACAGTCCTCCCCACCATCTGTCTTAGCAATTCCTGATAGGTAGTTCACATAATTATGCCTGTAGCCTTGTGTGTGACATGATGTTTTCAACTTCCGTGCCTGGATCAACATTTATATTAGCCACACTGACTTAGTATCACGTGAAGATAAAACCCACCTCGATCAACTGTCGGAATATCTCATCTACCTGGTTGAGAATGCTTGGCGAGTCACGAATAAATTCCTTAACTGCATCCATATGATTAAATGTGACCAACAAGATATCTTTAGGCCTTGGACAAAGCAGTATTTGGTACTTGAAAGCCATCATCATCAGGTCATAGAGCTGGAGATTATAGGGAAACAACGCTCAGATACTTACTGCACAGGAGATTACATAAACAACATTCTTTTCCAGAAACAAGTATCACTCTAGAATTATTTTTTCTTTTACCCACCCCTCCAGACGTGTGACACTTGGCTTTGACAATCATGGCACCATCCACATATTTTTATGATGGATGAAGTGGGGCTAGTGTTTAAGCTAGAATTGTGAATTTTCATTGATTACACAGACGAGAGCCTTACAGATTACTCCTGTTTTTCCCACAGTACTATTTAATACTCACACATCGAAAACAATGAATAGTGGTTGCTCCCCACAACTTGGTCTGATCAATTCTGTTAGAGGAGACCATAAACCATTTTCTGAATAAAAGTAGGCGCTGTATTTACGTATATTATAGCCAAAATACTGCCATATTGCTGTAAGGATTAAATATTGCACATATTGTGGATTGATCCATTCACCTTGTCCATGCTGGCTTGGTTAAGTCTCATAATGGAGGCATGGGCCAGTCGATCAAACACTGTTCTTAGGGCTTTCTTGGAATACAGTTCTTGGGATTTGAACAATTCTTCCATAAACTTCTTATTAAACATAGTGCTGATAATGTCATTCATTACTAAGAAAAAACAGAAATAATTACATATAATTTAATGAATAATTCATAAGAATCCTTTATATGGATATGCTGGATAGATGGACTAGAATATACTGGATAATGGCACGGTGGCTCAGTGATTAGCACTACTGCCTCACAGCACCAGGGACCTGGGTTTGACTCCAACCTTGGGCAACTATCCGTATGGAGTTTGCACATTCTCCCAATGTCTGCAGGGGTTTCTGCCAGCTGCTCTGGTTTCCTCCTACAGTCTAAAGATGTGCAGTTTAGGTGGACTGGCTATGCTAAATTGCCCATAGTGTCCAGGGATATGCAGGCTAAGTGGATTGGTAAATGCAGGGATTATGCAGATGGTTCAGGGTGGGACGGTCCTCAACATCAGTGAAGAGTCAATGGACTGAAAGGCCTATATCTGAATTTTGGGGATTTTATCATGCTAAAATGGAAGTGGTGGTTCAGAAGTAAAACTATTTGTTCACTAGTGAGGCCAAAAGACTTTAGAGTGCCTACCAGAAAGATGCAGATCATTGTGCTTGTGTCCTTTATTTATCATTGAAAGTGTAAAGGACGGCAAAGTCATTGTGCAACAGAAAACTATAATAATAATTCACGAGGAGCTCTTGGGGACCGAATGCAGGTGTTCAGCAAAGTAATCACCCAGGGGTTTCCAAGGGACAACATTCTAAGCAGGAATGAAGAGAATAAGCCAGGGCATCTCAAATGCTGAAGCTCAAAGAGTGTGGCTCATTGGCCATAGCATAAAATAGGGATCACAGAAAACAGTGTAATTCGAGGATTGCTGAATATCAATGATATTGCTGAATATCATTGCTGAAATATGAAGTGTGCAACTTAATTTGAAATCTATATAGCGTATTTTCAGTTGTAACTTATATCTTACAAAAAAAGCATGTGGTTCCAAAAGTGAGTCTGACAGAATTTGTTCCCATGCTTTAAACACTACTTCCAAATAAACTGTGTTGAATAGGACCCAAGTATGTCTGCCTTATCATTTGAGTGCCAAATGTGTAACATTTTTCCCCCCAATCTGGAACAGTCAGTGACACTTCAATTCCGTGAATAAACGTTTTAAAAAAAACCAAACTCAAGTACACTATTGACCTCTTTGTCCAGCACACTCATGTCTGTGTCAATGCCACTTCCTGCTCTTACCTGAAACTTTATCAAATTTTGTTCCATCTTCCAATCCTCATATCCTTCGTTATCTCTTCCCTTCTTTGACTTTTAAAAATCTCAATTAAAAGGGTGAATATTACCGCCATCCTGACTGAAATTCTTCACACATCATTCCCTGTAAGGACTACATTCTATTTTCCAATTTCTCTCACATTCTGAGAATGCCACTTTCTACAATTATGCTTCCAAAATATCTTTCTTTCTGCTCAGTTGATGATTTCTGTCCATTGCTGTTGAAGGGTTTCTCCACCTGTCTATCCTCCATCCCACTTTCTGCATTTCCACCACACCCATATCAATCCACAACACATAAGCAGACCATTAATTGCTTAGAGATCAGTGTTTAAATTGGTTACACGACAACAGGCATAAGTTAGCAAAAGTTTTTTTCAAAATGAATGACATTTCTGCACATAAATATCCATCACCTTAAAAGTAGCTTCCACGAACAGCCATCTTGATTGAAATTCTTTTTGTCTCATTCCTTGTGATGTCACAGTTAAATTATTTCTATGAAGCATGCACAAAACTAGAACTTTTTTTAAACCTAGTTACTACTCATTTACTGCATCTCCAATCTCGATCTTGGATTTATATTTAACAACTGATCCAGCGTTCATTACAACAGCATACATAATAGGTTTACCAAGAACATGAACTCCTGAGCAACTGTTACTTTAAGGTAAGGATTCCACATTCTGTTTTGATTCTGATGGGTTGTAGTCCGCTGGAAGTCACAATCCACTATCCCACTGTTGTCACAAGTTGAACAAACTATCGATTAAGCTCTAGGATGGTTAATGCTTAACTGTGATCATCATCTAAGATAAAAGAAACTCACATCTGGTTTCACCAATAAACAGTAAAACAAAAAACACTGTAACAAACTTATCAACAGAACTGACAAGACCAAGACTTGGCAAGAATATTGAGAGTGGAAAATTTAGGCAAATAGGCATAGATTTTGCAGATAAGCCTAAACCAAAAAAGACCAAATGAGTGATTTTCTCAGTCCCTTTTTGGTTTTTTTGGTTATTGTTAACCATGACGATCTCCATTTGCTAACCAGCCAATTGGACTTGGGTCTCAGTTTGACTTAGCATTATCTTTTGCAAATTATTTGAGTCTTATGTCATTTAAACTGAGACAGCTCATTTTCTGACAGGTTTGTCCAAGTCTTAAAAGCTTTCTCTTCAGTTAGGTGACAAACTGCCATTTACAACCAATACATAAGCTGCTTTGGGCAGTTACTTTCTTTTCCCCCAAACAAACCTGGTGTCAGTGCGAATCCCAGAAACATAAAATCCAGTGCCCGGAAAAGAACAACATGCAGTGCCAGTCTCTCTACAAGTTGTAAAAAAAGACTAAATCTAAATGTCAACTTAGATTTCCAAGTAAAATGTGTAGTTTTTGCAATTCATTTGTAAGGAATTTATTGTATCAATGATTTGAACTACTCCTTGATCCCTGTTGGCTGAGTATTCTTTTGTTGATTTATTTTAAAATGTCATGTCCTTTGCAGAATCCCATCTCAGAGCCCCACTTCTCCTCTCCATCCCAAGCCCCCAACTCTGCCCTGCAAACTAATCCATTCTCCATCCCTTGGAGCTTCCTTCTACCCTCCACCCTTGTGCAGTTGCCTTCTCTACCACTACCATTTGCCCTCCTTGACAAAGATACTGCAGCAAAAGCATCCTCCCTCCCTAAGGCAGACTGCTGCACTGACAAATGGCTGCTCCTGGCTCCCCGTCACAGCCTTGATAAGATGTTCCCCCCCTCAGCAGCCTCCCAGTGTGGACTAAAGACAGACCTGAACTCACTGGCAACTCTCTCACTGCTGTCAATAATTTTCCATTTGTCTAGTCATAGGGTGTTTCTTTCCAGTATTTGCTGTTCATATAGGCTCATTACGATCCTATCACTAGTAAACGGAAAAGAATCAGCCAGTGATTGGTGGTGCAGCCACTCATCAATTTTAAAAACCAAAAGAACTGTGGATGCTGTAAATCAGGATCAAAAACTGAAATTGCTGAAAAAGCTCAGCAGGTCTGGTAGCATCTATGAAGAAAAATTAGAGTTAATGTTTTAGCTGCTCTCGTGTGTGCGTGCATGCGTGTAATTATATTGCTGCTCTGCAGTACACAACGGATCCCAAAGAATTTTAACCTATGCTTGCTGAACAGTGCAAGGCTCTTACCTGAGCAGCCTCAGGTCATTTCTAAATCTTTCTCATCTCATGTTACACCTATGTCCCCTAGTTTTGGACTCCTCCACCCTAGGAAAAGACTTGGCTATTCATCCCATCCATGTCCCTCATGCTAGCTACAGCAAGAATGATGTTCTGTTAAGAGAATTTAATGAAAATGAAAATACAAAACATCAAAGTAATCATGTTTGGATGTTTACCTCAGCCATGCATCAATCGGCATAGGATTATGCAGTTTAAATTTAACTCGCAAAACAGAACTGAGAGGGTATGAAATTCTAATTGTTAAGAATGGATTGGGGGACCTTACCAAATGCGTTGACAGTCAATAAGCAGTGGTTCATATTTTAAAATTTGTATGCACGAATTACAACTATTCATTCCTGTCTGATGCAAAAATAAGAGGAAAGGTAGCTCAAGTACGTCTTACAAAAGAAATTAAGGAAAATATTAGATATAAAGAAGAAACATACAAAATTATCAGAAAAAGCAGTAAAAACCTGAAGGTTTGGGGCATCTTGGAATTTAGTAAAAGCAGGAAAAAAAATTGATCAAGAGAGGAAATAGAAGTACGAGAGGCATAGGGCAGTGGTTAACACTGCTGCCTCAATGGCACCAGGGACCTGGGTTCAATTCCAGCCTTGGGCAATTTTCTGTGTACAGTTTGGGCATTCACCCAGGATCTGAATGGGTTTCTTTTGGGTGCTCTGGTTTCTTCCCACGGTCCAAAGATGTGCAGGTTAGGTGGATTGGCAAAGCTAAATTGCACATAGTGTCCAGGAATGTGTAGATTAGGGTTGTAAGCCATGGGAAACATAGGGTGGAGGGAGTCTTGGTGTGTTGCTGTCTGGACAGTCAGTGTTGGCTTGATAGGCACACTTGTTTCCACACTAGGGATTCTATGGGTAAAATTGCTGGAAATATAGAAACTGATTATAAACATGTTAAGAGAAATAAATTAGTAAAGACAATGTAGATCCTTTACAATCAGAACTTATAGTAGGGAACAAAACAAATGGCCAAAGAACTGAACACAAACGTTGGTTCTGTCTTCACAAAAAAGACCACAAATAACCTCCTGGAAATGTTAGGGAACCAAGGATAAGCTGAAAGGGCAGAATTGAAGGATATCGGTATTAGTAAGAAAATGATGCTGAGGAAGTGAACGGGGCTAAAGGCGACTGCTCCCTAATGGCCTAATAATCTACATCCCAAAGTACCAAGGAAGTGGATCTGGATACTTGATGCATTGGGGATCGTCTTCCAAAAATCTGCAGAGGCTGGAGTAGTTCTCACAGATTGGAGGGTGGCAAATGTAACCCCACTATTTAAAACTGTGAAGGAGGGAAAAACATAATTACAAAGCAGATAGCCTAAGTTTAAGAGTGGGAGAAAATGCTGGAGGCTATTACAAAAGATGTGATAACAGAACATTTTGAATGTATTAATGGGATTGGGCAAAGCCAGCATGAGTTTACGCAAGGCATATCATGCTGAACAAACCTTCTGGAGCTTTTTTTTGAGGATATGTAACTAGTAGAAAAGATTAAAGAGGACCTGTGGTGGCAGTGTATTTAGATTTTCAGAAAGCTCTTGATAAGAGCTTAATAGGCAAAAATTAAAGTATATGTGATTGACGTAATATATTAGCATGGATTAAGAATCTGACAGACAGCAAATGGAGAGTTGGAATAAATGGGTGTTTCTCTGCACAGCAGGCAATAACGAGTGGAATGTCACAATAGTGCATGGGTCTCAGCTGTTCATGATATAGATAAAAGACTTGAATGAGGGAACTAAATGTACTTTTCCAAGTTAGATGAAGTCACAAGTCATGTTGAGATCAAAAGGGGAGAGGTTTTGGGGGTCTTCAACAACATTAACGTAGACAAGTCCCCAGGGCCAGATGGGATATACCTCAGAATGCTGAGAGGGACAAGGGAGGAAATTGCTGGGATCTTGAGTGAAATCTTTATATTGTCATTGGCTATAGGAGAGGTCCCAGAAGATTGGCAAATAGCCAATGTTGTTCCTCTGTTTAAGAAGGGTGGCGGGGATAATCCATCTAATTATAGACTGGTGAGCCTTATGTCAGTGGTAGGGAAATTATTGGAAAGGATTCTTCAAGACAGGATTTACTCCAACCTAGAAATCAATGGGCGTATCAGTGAGAGGCAACATGGTTCTGTGAAGGGGAGGTCATGCCTCACTAACTTGGTTGAGTTTATTGAGGAAGTGATGAAAATGATCAATGAGGATAGGGCAGTGGATGTTGTCTACATGGATATCAATAATGCCTTGACAAGGTCCCTCATGGCAGGCTCATACAGAAGGTAAAGTTGCACGGGGTCAGAGGTAAGCTTGCACGATGGATAAAAGACTGGCTGAGTCTTAGAAGACAGAGGGTAGCAGTGGAAGGATGCATTTCTGAATAGAGGGCTGTGACTAGTGGCGTTCCTCAGGGATCAATGTTGGGACCTTTGCCGTTTGTAATTTATATAAATGATTTGGAAGAGAATGTAACTGGTCTCATTAGTAAGTTTGCTGATGACACAAAGGTTGGTGGAATTGTGGATTGTGATGAAGACCATCAAAGGATATAGATCAGTTGATGTCTTGGGCAGAGAGATGGCAGATGGAGTTTAATCCAGAAAAATGTGAGCTAATGCATTTTGGAAGGTCTAATCCAGATGAAAAATGTACTGTAAATGGCAGAACCCTTAACAGCACTGATAGGCAGAGGGATCTGGGTATATAGGTGCACAGGTCACTGAAAGTGGCAACACATGTGGAGAAGATTGTCAACAAGGCATACAACATGCTTGCCTTCATCAGCCAGGGCACTGAGTTTAAAAATTGGCTGGTAATGTTGCAGCTTTATAGAACCTTAGTTAGGCCACATTTAGAATATTGCGTTCAATTCAGGTTGCCATACTTTCAGAAGGATGTGATGGCTTTGGAGTGGGTACAGAAAGGATTTACCAGGATGTTGCCTGGTATGGAGGGCATTAGCTATGAGGAGAGGTTGGTGAAACTTGGGTTGTTCTCACTGGAACAACAGAGGTTGAGGGGTGACCTGATAGAGGTCTACAAGGTTATGAAGGGCATGGACGGGCTGAACAGTCAGAAGCTTTTTCCCCCAGGGTGGAAGAGTCCGTTACCAGGGGCCATGGGTTTAAGGTGCGAGGGGCAAGGTTTAAAGGTGATGTACGAAGCAAGTTTTTTTTTAAACACAGAGCGTGTTGGGTGCCTGGAACTCACAGCCAGGGCAGGTAGTGGAAGGAGATACTATAGTGACTTTTAAAGGGCATCTTGACAAATACATGAATAAGGTAGGAATAGAGGGATACGGTCCACAGAAGTGTAGGGGATTTTAATTATGACAGGCAGCATGTTGTTGCAGGCTTGGAGGGCCGAAGGGCCTGTTCCTGTGCTGTAATTTTCTTTCAAACTGGATGGGACTGAGAGTTGCAAGGAGGCTTCAAAGTGATTGGACTTTTTTTGAGTGAATGGGCAAATACGTGACATATGCAATGCAACATTGCTAAATGTGAAGTTATATACCCATATGAGAAACAGAAAAGCACAGTATTATTTAAAGGTGATATATTGGGAAGCATGGATAATCAAAGGGTGTCCTAGTAGATCAGTCAGTTAAAGTACGAGCAAATTACTGCAGATGGTGGAAATTATATTGAAAACAAAAATTGCTGGTAATCACAGCAGATCAGTCAGCATCTGGACTTGAAACCTTAGCTTGCTCTCCCTCCACGGATGCTGCCTGACACCCTGTGATTTCCAGCATTTTTTTGTTTTCTGTTAATTAAAGTAGATGCAGTAAGCAATTGGGAAGGCAAACAGTAAATTGCCTTTCATTGCAAGATGATTTGAGTTTAGAAGTCAAAATGTTTTACTGCAGTTATCTAAGGCCTTGGTGAGACCACACTTGCAGTATTATGTACAGTTTTAATCTCCCTACCCTAAAAAGGATTTACTTGCCATGAGGGAATGCAAAGGAGTTTCACCAGGCTGATACCGCGGATGGCATGATTCCACGAGTTTTCTCAAGAAAGAAAGACATCTGTTTCATGACCTTTCCATGTTCTATGTTCTACATTCTTTCACAAGCACTGAACATCTCAAAGTGGTTTACAGCCAACGACAATGAAGGAAGCACAGCTACCAGTTTTCACATAGTAAGGTCCCACAAATTGCAATGCCAACACAGGCTTTTTTTTTAAGTAATGTTGTTTGAGGGATAAATATCAGTCAGGACAGTGGGGATATATGCCTTGTACTGCTGCCATGATTTTTTTTAAAATATTGACCGAAGAGCAGACACAGGCTTGGTTTAATATCTAAACCTGAAAATGCACTTCTGAAAGTACAGCACTCCTTCAGTACTGCTCTGAGTATCAGCTTTGTTGTGTGCAAGTCCCATACAGAATTGAACCCGTTCCATTCTGGCTCAGAGATGAGTGCAGCAACAGCTGAGCCACAGCTGACAGTGAAAGCTGTACTAGCTGTTCTTCTAACACAGAGACACTGCAAAATAAATTTGTAGTTAATTAATGCGTGCTGTTTACTTTATATTCATGGAAGGGATAGACAATCCCTTCAGTTTAGATGTATAATTGATTGAAACACACTAGATTCCAAGGGGAGTTGTTTAACTGGTTAATACCGCAGGGACCTTTCCCCTGGCTACCGACTTGAGAAGCAGGAATCACAGTCTCAGTACAAAGGGTTGCCATTTTGGATCAATTTGGGAATTTTTTCTATTTATTGAATTTGAACCTTTGGAATTCTCTATCGCTGGATGCTCTTGCCTTGAATGTATTCAAGATTGAGATATTTTTGGATTCTAAATTGACCATAGAACTTGGGGATCAGACAGGAAAATGGAGATGAGAATCAATAATTATCTTACTGAATGGCAGAACAGGTTTGAGTATGGCCTACTCCTGCTGCTTGTATGAGCTGAGTTAGTGGGACAACAATTTCCAATTTGGTAATATTTATATTAGACAGTGACCCCGGGCAGAGAATCACCATTTTTGGCCAGCCTACAGAATCTTGTGAAGACGTGGAGTATGATCCAGCAAACATGATAACAAATACCCAAATATTAAATCATCTTGACCTGGTCTCATTACATTTGAATAGTTCTGCACATCATAGTATAACACTCAGTCAAGATTAAGACAGGGTCTTTCATTAGATTTCTAATTCCCAGCCTGAAGTCTGCGCCATACTGGCAGACCACACTATCAACATTTTCACAAGGTTGCAACGTATACAACAGAAAAATGAATTGTCTGTCTATAAATAACTGACCATGTCATTTTTTTTCAATATTTAGAACATAGAACATAGAACATAGAACAGTACAGTACAGAACAGGCCCTTCAGCCCACAATGTTGTGCCGACCATTGATCCTCATGTATGCACCCTCAAATTTCTGTGACCATATACATGTCCAGCAGTCTCTTAAATGACCCCAATGACCTTGCTTCCACAACTGCTGCTGGCAACGCATTCCATGCTCTCACAACTCTCTGCGTAAAGAACCTGCCTCTGACATCCCCTCTATACTTTCCACCAACCAACTTAAAACTATGACCCCTCGTGCTAGCCATTTCTGCCCTGGGAAGGGCAACACATTTTCCAGAATGCAGAAGAAAGGAAGATTCTGTTTTGCACTCCTGCAAATAAGGATTACCATCATGAAAAGTTTCCATTCCACAATCTGTTTCCCACCTTGCTGAGAAACAGGATCACAGTGGAATGGAATAAAGAGGAACATGATCTGAAAGTACCATAATTACACAAGGCTTTCAAAAAATGATTTGTGAATAAGCGTGTAAAGAACATCCAGCTTTACCAATTCAGTTTGAAGCTTCATTGCAGAAATACACAGGAGGTTAGAAAGGTTTAAAATGAAATTTATATGTACAACTCTTAGGAGAGACTAGCCTGATCAGAAATCCCACTGTTTTATAATCCACTTCTTCTGTTTTTAAAATTCGTATTTTTAGTTTACAGGCACGCATAGTTGACCTTATTCTCCATCAAGAACACCAAAGATAATACAAATTTTACATTGGGCTAATGTAAAACATATTGGTTTTCAATGTGTACCATGTATCAGAAAGCCTGCATTGATTCTAAAGATACAAATCTCTCAACTGGATGGGCATGATGTTTTGCTTCATAAGGCTATTTCTAGATGATACTGGTAATATAACATGATATTAACATGGGTCCTAGTATTGTCTCTTCGGGACAAGTCAGAACTCACCAAAGCACCAGTGCAGCCAACTCACAGATGGCGAGGATCAGATAGAATAGCCATGGACTTCCCCGTGTACTAGCTTGCTGGCTTGAATAATGCATTAGTTCTGTTCTACTTTCAAGCTAAACAGGGAATAAGATTTGATTTTCCTTGACCATCAGCCCTGACCTCTTCCAAGAGGAAGAATAAGGTCCAGGGCTGAAGGCATGATACTATCTCTGCAATGTTATGTACCTATTTAGAAGGAGAGCTTAGGGGAGCAGCACAGGAGGCAACTATGCAGCTAAACAAAACAAAGTACAATACCTTGTCAGTCTGCCTCTGGCCACTCATCTACAAGATGCACAAGAAAAAAGTGAATGACTTTTTAAAAAGATAATTATGTTATTTACAAGCAACTGTAGCTTGGTGGCAATAATTTCATAGACTACTAATGAAGAAAGAAATGTACAATAAGGTATTTTTGCAACTCAGAATGGTACTTGTTTTTCTCTTTCACCCAACCCATCCTTTGAGGAAAAAAAGTCATCTTCTTTCTATTGATCCTACTGAGCCCACACAGTATTCACAAGAACAACACCCTTCTGGGACATGGGTAAGAAAACTGGGACAAAGTAAGCAATGCAGGACCCTGGGATTTCAGTGTTAAGTGAACTTGAACTGTGAAAAACCCCAGCAGTCCAACTATACTTTGGCCTTCCAAACTGAGGGAATTTGAACGGACCACTGCAGCTGTGTATGTAATACACTGCTTTTGCACTGGTGTTTAATTCCTATTTCACATTCCATCCCAATCATCCAATACTCCAATCCTCCAATCTTCACCCATCCTGCACAAGCAAACCTCAACTTCACTGCATTGAACTCACTCTGGTTTCCAAATCCTTCGTCATCTTCACCCACATAATCTCCAATGCTTTCTCCATCCACATGGCCAAATTTGTAGCTTATCTCCCAATTCTGACCCTCCCTGCACAATTCCACCATCATTAGTTGAGCCTACAATTTGCTATTTTGACCTTAAATCCCCATCGTGTCAGTTACCACTTTGAAAAGCTTCCATAAAGGCTTCTCTTCAATTGTGCTACCAACTCCTTTTCTAAATAGTCTGCATGTCTTCGTGTAAAAATCTTGGGAGTGTTTGTTTTTTTAAAGCTGTTATATAAATGCAAGTTTTTGATGGCGCTGGTTAGAAATACTTCAATTTTGGTGCAATACAGGGAACAAATGGGAAGGGGTTTAAAGATTAAAATGCACTGAACGAGCTCTTGCTCAGTAGATATTGGTAGAATTACACATAGTGGCAGCATTACTTAAAAAAAAAGAAAAATTGTAATTTCTGGATAATCAATATACAAAGTGCACCAAAGTCCAGAAAATGTGTTTTAAGGATTAAAAGGAGCCAAAAAACTGATGTTAGATTGAACTATCCAAAGTGATACCAAAAATAATAGATAAACATAAAGTGATACACTGTGGTAGGACAAAAAGAAAAATCACCTCACATTTTAGAAAGGAAGAAATTAAATGGTAAAAAAACAAGAGATTAAGAACCAAATGAAGAACAAAACATTAAATGGACCATCACAGGTCAGCAAAACAATAAAAATGGCAACAAAGCATCGGGATTTGTTTCTCAGGGTAAATATTTTCTAATCAATCTGTTCAGAGGTGGCATGAAACAACTCAGGATATAAAGAACAAAGTTAGTGAAGTCTTTATGCTTATTGTTTCAGACGCTGGTCAGGCTGCATCTAGTGTATGGGGCACTACTCTTGTTTCCTTAAACAGACTCAGGAACACTGAAGAAAGTGCAATCTTTATTCAAAGGAAGGTACCAAAACTGAGACAATATAATAATCTCAAAAACTTTTTTTTTTAAATTTCCGATTAGGAATAGATTAGATAAGAAAGACATATAGAGAATGTTTCCACTTGGAGCAAAATCCAAGACTAGGGACAATAGATAGTTATCAATACATCCCATAGGGAAACAAGGAACATTTTTCCATTTTGATGGAAATGATTGAATCAAATGGCATAGATGCTTTCGATGGGGAACAGAAGGAATATATGCAGAGCAGGAAGGCAGAATGAGAGGAGACTTACGTCAAGCAGCGCAAGCAAGTTGGGCCAAATGGCATATTCCTGCACTATTCATTCAATGAAATCCTCTGTAAAGAATAACAACTTGTATTTATAAAGAATCTTTGAAATAGTAGAACATTCCAAGGTGCTACATAGAAGTATTATCAAAAAACAAAATGACTCTAAACCACAGGAGATACAGTGCTGGTCAAAGTGGTAAACTTTAGTGAACATTTTAAATGGGTAGAGATAGATGCGGAGGTTTACAGGATTGTATCAAGCTATCATTTATTTCATTTCTGTAGTCTTCTCCTATTATGTGTTGATCTGAGGCAGGGAGTGCACAGAACTGAGTTGCCCCCATAAACCATATTTGATGACCAGAGCAGTTATTTCCACAGGAGTCAAAAACTTAGAAGAACGGCAAGAGGGGAAAAATCCAACAAGGAATAATCCAACTCAGTAAATACATCAGGAAAGAAAAGCAAAGAGGAGTCATATTGGTCTTGAAACTTTAACTGTTTCTATTCACAGATGCTGCCAGACTTGAATTTCTGTGGCACTTCTGATTTTATTTTAAATAATGCAGACTTAATTTAGACAAGAAACCAGGTGGTTCATTTCACAACTTTACCACATTGAACTAACTTGATGTCACTGTCATAGACAGTTAAGTGTATGGACAAAACTTGGCAGGCACAATGTAATGTGGAGAAGCGTAATGTCAATCAATTCAGTGGGATAAACAGGAACAGACTGGATAATATTGGCTTTCAGAGATATCTCATTGGCCCTGTACAGAGGAGTGCAGTATATGAGGATCGAAATCTTCTTAAAAATATATAGGGCTTTGGTGAAAATCACATCGAATATTGCAACATATTTTGCTCTCCTTACCTAAGGAAGGATTATATTACTTTAGATGAAATACAACAAAAGGTCACTTTGAGTGATAGTCAAGATGTGGGAACTGTCCAGTAGAAGACACTGAGTGGGTCGTGCCTACATTCCTGGGTTCAAGAATAATGAGATAACTTATGTCAAATTCTTAAGGGGCTTGACAGAATAAATGCTTCGAGGATCTTACCAAAACGTCAGTGCATGGGAATAGTGAATCAGTTTAAATCTCAGGTGAGACTTTTCTCACTCAAAGGAGCTTTGGAATTCTCTACCACAGAAAGCTGTGGATACTCATCAATTGATAATATTTAGGATGGAGATTGACAGATTCTAAGGAAAGCAAAGTGTAACCTGGGAACATGTAATCAAGTAAATGATGTTTCATTATTCTACTGAATGGCAGAGTAAGCTCGGAATTAAATGACCAATTCCTTACATTTTTATGGTGCACAGCCACTATGAACAGAAATATGAATTAAAATGCTACCATACAAATTACACCAGACAAGGTGTGTAAATGGAAGTTCTTTCCATTAACAGAATGACTCTCAGTTGCATGAAATTTGTTGGGGGTGGACACCAGATGTGAATGAACATATTGCAAAACTGCACCACCTGCTTAATACTCAACAGTAGCTTTCTTCCAACAAAAATAAACTTTAAATGGGGTGGAGCGAGTCTGTGGCTTCATGATGATACTCCCTCCTTTGCATTCAAAGGCACAATATGAACCATGTTCCAGATAGAGATGGAGATGATGGGAACTGCAGATGCTGGAGAATTCCAGATAGTCCAGGTGTGACAATCAGAAATGCTACATAGTTCCACACTCCTATTCCCTATCCCATTCCCAACCCCTTCTAATCCTCATTGTGGAATTCAATTAAACTCTCCTCTCACGGGATTTCAAGAAGAAAGCAATGATCATGTTGCATTCTGTCAAACTCAGTCCACAAATCCTTCACTCCTTGGAATGGCACTCTCCAAGGAGAAGGTGCAGTTACAAAATAGTCATGGGTTTCATAAGGTTAGGTTGAGAAGTGCAGCCAAGAGGGGCGGGGACAGGGCAAGCCCCCAGGTTGCAGGCACTGCTGTCATGAAGGTGTCTCCCCTCTCACCCTCAGCACTGATGTTTTTGCTGCTTTAGTCACTGTTCAGTGCTTGTGTGACTATTTAAAAGCATCTTTCATCCTATTTCCACTCTCAGAGGTAGCAGTGCCAAGACTGCAAACTGCGAATGCCAGAAATCGAAACAGACAATGGCAGCAATTTTTATGAAGTCAGCCTTCCCCTGATCAAATGCCCACCAAGATGCAATCTTCACCAGAAGTTACAGGATAGCCATCGAATGCAAAAGCCCTGGATAATATTGACTCTGGAGGTCATGAACACCAAAGGCAACTGGTGCAGGCCTATCGACTAACAACTATTCTAAACATAGTCAGAAGATCAACACACCAACTTTAATAAATGAAGTAACAGCAGAGGCATGCAAATCAATTCTCAATCACACCATCTCCAGCACATCCCTCACCTTCCTGGACCTCTCAGTCTCCATCTCAGGCAACCAGCTTGTAACTGATGTCCATTTCAAGCCCACCAACTCCCACAGCTACCTAGAATACACCTCCTCCCACCCACCCTCCTGCAAAAATTCCGTCCCCTATTCCCAATCCCTCCGCCTCCACCGCATCTGCTCGCACGATAAGACATTCCACTCCCGCACATCCCAGATGTCCAAGTTCTTCAAGGACCGCAACCAACCCCCCACAGTGATCGAGAACGCCCTTGACCGCGTCTCCCGCATTTCCCGCAACACATCCCTCACACCCCGCTCCCGCCACAACTGCCCAAAGAGGATCCCCCTCGTTCTCACACACCACCCCACCAACCTCCGGATACAACGCATCATCCTCCGACACTTCCGCCATTTACAATCCGACCCGACCACCCAAGACATTTTTCCATCCCCACCCCTGTCTGCTTTCCGGAGAGACCACTCTCTCCGTGACTCCCTTGTTCGCTCCACACTGCCCTCAAACCCCACCACACCCGGCACCTTCCCCTGCAACCGCAGGAAATGCTACACTTGCCCCCACACCTCCTCCCTCACCCCTATCCCAGGCCCCAAGATGACATTCCACATTAAGCAGAGGTTCACCTGCACATCTGCCAATGTGGTATACTGCATCCACTGTACCCGGTGTGTCTTCCTCTACATTGGGGAAACCAAGCGGAGGCTTGGAGACCGCTTTGCAGAACACCTCCGCTCAGTTCGCAACAAGCAACTGCACCTCCCAGTCACAAACCATTTCCACTCCCCCTCCCATTCTTTGGATGACATGTCCATCATGGGCCTCCTGCAGTGCCACAATGATGCCACCCGAAGGTTGCAGGAACAGCTACTCATATTCCGCTTGGGAACCCTGCAGCCTAATGGTATCAATGTGGACTTCACCAGTTTCAAAATCTCCCCTTCCCCAACTGCATCCCTAAACCAGCCCAGTTCGTCCCCTCCCCCCACTGCATCCCAACACCAGTCCAACCTGTCTCAGCCTCCCTAACCTGGTCTTCGTCTCACCCATCCCTTCCTCCCACCCCAAGCCGCACACCCATCTACCTACTAACCTCATCCCACCTCCTTGACCTGTCCATCTTCCCTGGACTGACCTATCCCCTCCCTACCTCCCCACCTGTACTCTCTCCACCTATCTTCTTTACTCTCCATCTTCGGTCCGCCTCCCCCTCTCTCCCTAATTATTCCAGTTGCCTCTCCCCATCCCCCTCTCTGATGAAGGGTCTAGGCCCGAAACATCAGCTTTTGTGCTCCTGAGATGTTGCTGGGCCTGCTGTGTTCATCCAGCCTTGCATTTTATTATCTTGGAATTCTCCAGCATCTGCAGTTCCCATTATCCCAGCAAACAAAGTAAACCTGCTAAATTGAACTGCATTTATTTCAATGCAAGAGGCCAAACAGGTAAGGAATTCAGGGCATGATTAGAAACATGAGACTGTGATATCATAAAGATTACAGAAACATGGCTCAGGGATGGGCAAGACTGGTAGCTTAATGTTCCAGGATATTGATGCTGTAGGAACAATAAGAAGGGTGGGGGGTGGGGGGTAGGGAGGAAGGGGAGTGGCATTTTTGATTGGGGATAACATTACGGCTCTACTTAGGGAGGATATCCCTGGGAGTATGTCCAGGGAAGTTATTTGGGTGGACCTGAAAAATCAGAAAGAAATGATCACTTTATTGGGATTGTACTGTAGACCGCTCAATAGTCAGTGGGACATTGAGAGCAAATTTGCAAGGAGATCTCAGTTATCTGTGAGAATAATAGAATGGTTACCATGGGGGATTTTAACTTCCTACACATCGACTGGGACTGCGGTGGTTTTAAGGACTTGGCTGGAGAGGAATTTGTTGTTAAGTGTGTCCAAGAAAATTTTCTGATTCAGTATTTGGATGTACCTAGTAGAGAAGGAGCAAAACATGATCTCTTCTTGGGAAATAAGGCAGGGCAGGTGACTGAGGTATCAGTGGGGGAGCAATTTGAGGTGAGTGATCTTAATTCTATTACTTTTAAAATAGTGATGGACAAGGATAGTCTGGATCTAAAAGTTAAATTTCTAAATTGGAGGAAGGCCAATTTTGACTGTATTAGTATTAGACTGTATTATCAAAAGTTGATTGGGGTCAGATATTTGCAGGTAAAGGGACAGTTAGAAAATGAGAAACCTTCAAAAATGAGTTAACAAAAGCCAAGGGACAGTATATCCCTGTTAGGGTAAATGATAAGGCTGGTAGGTATAGGGAATGCTGGATAACTAGAGAAATTGAGGTTTTGGTCAAGAAAAAGAAAGAAACATATGCCAGATAGAGACATATGCTTCTTTCTTTTTCTTGATCAAGTGAATTCTGAGAAGAGTACAAAGGCAATAGAAGTAATATTTAAGAGTGAAATTAGGAGGGCAAAAAGGAGACATGAGGTAGCTTTGGCAAATAGGGTTAAGGAGAATCCAAAGGGATTCTACAAATACATTAAGGACAAAAAGGTAGCTAGAGAGGGAATAGGGCCACTTAAAAATCAGCATGGATGTCTATGTGTGGAGCCACTGGAAATGGGAGAAATATTAAAGAAATATTTTGCATCACTGTTTACTCTGGAGAAGGATATTGAAGCTAGAGAACTTGGGGAAATAAATACCGACATCTTGAAAGAAGTACTTATTACACAGGAGGAGGTGTTGGGCATCTTAAAATGCTTAAAGATGGATAAATCCCCAGGAGCTGATCAAATGTACATTAGAACTCTGTAGGAAGCTAGGAAATTGATTGGTGGATCCCTCACTGAGATACTTGCATCATCAACAGCTACAGATGAGGTGCTGTAGGAATGGGGGGGTGTCTAATATGGTGCCACTATTTAAGAAAAGGTGGTAAGGAAAAGCCAGGGAATCATAGACTGGTGAGCCTGTCATGAGTGGTGGGCAGGTCGTCGGAGGGCATCCTGAGGGACAGGATTTACATGTATTAGGAAAGGCAAGGACTGATTAGTGATAATCAACATGGCTTTGTTTGGGAAATCATGTCTCACTAAATTAATTGAGTTTTTTTTAAAAGAAGTAACAAAGAAGATTGATGAAGACAGAATAGTGGACAATATCTATGTGGATGTCAGTAAGGTGTTTGACAAAGTTCTGCATGGTAGACTAGTTAGCAAGTTTAGATCACATGAAATACAGGTAGAAGTAGTGAAGACTGGTACAATTACAACATTTGAAAGGTAACTGGATGTATATATGAATAGGAAGGGTTCAGAGGGATATGGGCCAAATGCTGGCAATTAGGATTAGATTAATTTAGGATACCTGGTCGGCATGGATGAGTTGGAATGTTTCCATGCTGTACAACTCAATGACTCCATAACTAGCCATTTGAATACAGAATTGGTTCAAAGGTAGGGCGATGGTGGGGAGTTGCTTTTCAGACTGGAAGCCTGTGACCAGCGGTGTGCTGCAAGGATCAGTGCTGGGTCCACTACTCTGTCATTTTATTAATGATTCGGATGTGAACATTGGAGGAATAGTTAGTAAGTTTACAGATGACGCCCAAATTGGTGGTGTAGTGGACATTGAAGAAAGTTACCCCAAAGTACAGTGGGGTCTTGATCATATAGGCGGGTGGACCAAGGAGTGGCAAATGGCGTTTAATTCAGATAAATATGAGGTGCTGCATTTTGGAAAGGCAAACTAGGGCAGAACTTATACAATTCATAGCAAGGTTAGGCTGTCTTGCTCAACAAAGAGACCTTGGAGTGCAGGTTCATAGTTCCTTGAAAGTAGAATCATAGCTCGACAGGTTAGTGAAGAAGGCATATGACATGTGGCCTTTATTGGTCAGTACATTGACAACAGGTGTTGCGATGTCATGTTGTGGCTGTAAAGGACATTGGTTCGGCCACTATTGGAATACTGCATTCAATTCTGGTTTCCCTGCTATTGAAAGGATGTTGTGAAACTTGAACAGGTTCAAAAATGATTTACAAAGATGTTGCCAGGGTTGGAGTGTTTGAGCTACAGGGAGAGGCTGAATAGGTTGCAGCTATTTTCCCAGGTGTGTCGAAGGCTGAGGGGTGACTTTGTAGAGGTTTATAAATTCATGAAGGGCATGGGTAGGGTGAATAGCCAAGGCCTTCTCCCCGGGTTGGGGAATCCAGAACTAGAGGGCATGGGTTTGAGGTGAGAGGGGAAAGATTGAAAAGGGACCTAAGGCACAACTTTTTCACAAAAAAGGTGGTGCGTGTATGGAATGAGCTGCCAGAGGAAGTAGTGGAGGCTGGTACAATTACAACATTTAAAAGGCCTGTGGATGGGTATGTGAACAGGAAAGATTTAGAGGGATATGGGCCAAATGCTGACAAATGGGACTAGATTATTTTAGGATATCTGGTTGGCAAGGAAGAGTTGGACTGAAGGGTCAGTTTCCATGCTGTACATCTTTATGACTCTAAGAAACAAATTACATTTATCTCTGTTTCAGACAGGAGAGAATGACTGTGAAATAATTACATTCATCCTTCCATTGTGTCCAATATAGAAATTGGGGTCTTATGCCCAGATTAGATCCAATAAAATGAGCCAGAAATATTACTACAGTACACAGAAATCTGATCATATTCCAAATTTTAGAACAAGCCTGAAGTGAATACTGAAAGAAATTGATTGAAAGCAGAAGAGGGAAACTTCAATGGCTATCCTTAAACACAACCATAGCATTTTTTGCCATTCTAATATTAAAGCAACATTGTGAATTGTGCTACTATTTGGATGTGGAAAAGAAGAATTATCTGGAAAAATATTAGCATTTCTAAGCGTAGCAGTATTGAGATTTATTGTAAGGTAAACACAGATAAATGTTCCAGCTGAAGCAAAATGGCTCAGCTACTCCAAAAGCTTTGCAAGCAACTATGCCTCAGTCCGTATCCTGAAAAATTGGGAGAGAAGAGCCAAAACCAAAAATTAGTATACCATACCTAGAGTAATTACTGAAACAGATTAAACTATTACTAGAATTTCAAGAGACAGAGGGAAAAAGAACAAATTTTCCACTAATAGCTGCAGGATGTTGAATTAGAAGTACAAATGGGGTGGAGAGATTGAGCAGTATTACAAGGAAAAGGCTTGGTAATGTCCCCAACATTACATCCTGAGCATCCAGAACAGTCTGAACAAAAAAAAAGTTAACCAGAAAGGTTCTGTTCACCTCCTGAAGAGGTGCTTTCCCATCATTCTAATACAGGATGAAAGAGTCCAAAAACAAAATAGAAAAAAAGTCATGGCAGTTTAAGGAGGTTAATTCAAAGCCCTCCAGTTAAAGCAGAACAGAATAGAACTAATTGGAACTCAAAAAGCCAAAGGAAAGACAGATAGAGTCAAACATTCAAGTTGGGCCCAGGTGTGAGAGAAATAGGATTATATTTGCTGGAGATTTCAATTTTTCTAACATAAACTGGATTGCCTTAATGTGAAAGGATTATACAGGGCGGAACAGCTTTCTGTTCCAGTCCTTAGATAGTCTAACTAGAGGTGGAGCAATATTTGATTTGATATATTACTGCCATACATCCCTCAGTACAGTGATAAGTTTTGTTTTGTGTGCAGTACAGGTAGTCATACTAGAGAGAGTGAATCAGGATAAGAGAACAGAGTGAATAATACAATGATATGATTGTACAGAAGGTGTACGTAGAGCGAGATCAACATTAAATTAAAAACTTGAGAGGTCCATTCAGAAATTTGGCAATAGTGGGTAAGAAGCTGTTCTTGAATCTGTTGGTACTTGTGTTTAAGCTTTTGTATCTTCTGTCTGATGGAAGAGTTTGGAAGAGATTATAACTGGAGTGGGAGGGATCTTTGATCATGTTGGCTGCCTTCCCGAAGCAGGGAAAAGTACAGATGGAGTTGATGGATGTTTGGCTTGCATAATGGACTGGGCTGTGTTCACAACTCTTTGCTGT
The DNA here is from genome assembly GCF_030684315.1 of Stegostoma tigrinum. Lineage (NCBI taxonomy): Eukaryota > Metazoa > Chordata > Chondrichthyes > Orectolobiformes > Stegostomatidae > Stegostoma > Stegostoma tigrinum. Next base: position 32,797,199 of record NC_081354.1, read on the forward strand.
TTCCCATGGTTCTGGGCAGAGCATTTGCCAAACTAAACCATGATGCATCCAGACAAAATGCTTTCTATGGTACGTCTGTAAGAGTTGATAAGAGTCTTTAGAGATGTGCCAAATTTCCTTAACCTCCTGAGGAAGTAAAGGCCTTGTATTTTCTTGGCTGTAACATCATTGTGGGTGGACCAAGACAAATTGTTGGTGATCTTCAGCCTTGGGAACTTGACAGTCTCAACCACCTCTATCTCAGCTCCATTAATGCTGACAGGGGCATGCCCTCCACCTTGCTTTCTGGAGTCAATGACCAGCCCTTTTATTTTGCTGATGTTGAGGGAGAGATTATCTTTACACCATGCCACCAAGCACTCTATCCCTTCCTGTTTTCTGACTCATCAGTGTTTGAGATCAGCCCAACAATGGTGATGTCATCAGCGAACTCGTAGATGGAATTGGGACAAAATTTGGCCACACAGTCACCACTGTATAGGGAGTATAGTAAGGGGCTCAGTACGCAGCCTTGTGGGGCACCTGTGTTGTGGATTGTCATGAAGGAGTGTTGCTGTCTATTCTCATTTATTGAGATCAGTGGATCAGGAAGTCTAGGACCCAGTTGCAGAGGATGGAGCAGAGACCTCAGTCTCTCAGAATTTGAAGATTAGTTTGATTGGCATTATATTGTTGAAGGTGTAGCTGAAACCATAAATAGGAGTCTGGTGTAGGTATTCTTGTTATTCAGATGTTCCAGGGATGAGTGTAGGGCCAGGGCGATGGCGCCTGACAAAGGCTGATTGCAGGGAATCAAGGCAGATTAGGAGGCTGGAGTTGACGTCAGCCAAGATCTAATCTTCAGGAAAGAAGGTGGTCAAGTGGTTGAAATATCAATGGACAAGCATTTTGGTGATATTGACCATAACTGTGAATTTCAATGTTAAAATGGAAAGGATTAACGATAGCGTAGAAGTTAATTGTCTAAATTTGGAGAAGGCCAATTTCAATATCATCAGGATCTGGCAAATAAAGACTGGAAGCAGCTTATTTGCAGGTAATGAAATGTGAGGCTGGATGAACACAGCAGGCCCAGCAGCATCTCAGGAGCACAAAAGCTGACGTTTTGGGCCTAGACCCTTCATCAGAGAGGGGGATGGGGTGAGGGTTCTGGAATAAATAGGGACAGAGGGGGAGGCAGACCGAAGATGGAGAGAAAAGAAAATAGGTGGAGAGGAGAGTATAGGTGGGGAGGTAGGGAGGGGATAGATCAGTCCAGGGAAGACGGACAGGTCAAGGAGGTGGGATGAGGTTAGTAGGTAGGAGATGGAGGTGTGGCTTGGGGTGGGAGGAAGGGATGGGTGAGAGGAAGAACAGGTTAGGGAGGCAGAGACAGGTTGGACTGGTTTTGGGATGCAGTGGGTAGAGGGGAAGAGCTGGGCTGGTTGTGTGGTGCAGTGGGGGGAGGGGGCGAACTGGGCTGGTTTTGGGATGCGGTGGGGGAAGGGGAGATTTTGAAGCTGGTGAAGTCCACATTGATACCATTGGGGTGCAGGGTTCCCAAGCGGAATATGAGTTGCTGTTCCTGCAACCTTCGGGTGGCATCATTGTGGCACTGCAGGAGGCCCATGATGGACATGTCATCTAAAGAATGGGAGGGGGAGTGGAAATGGTTTGCGACTGGGAGGTGCAGTTGTTTATTGCGAACCGAGCGGAGGTGTTCTGCAAAGCTGTCCCCAAGCCTACTTGGTAAGTCTACTTTTGGAAAGTGGGAGTCTTTTAAAAGTAGTCTAATGGGAATTCAGGGCTGCCATGTTCCTCCAAGAATCAAGGGCAGTGGTAGCAAGTCCAGGGAACCCTGGATGTCAAAGAATATTGAGAGTTTGATCAAAAAAAAGAAGCACACGTCAGGTACAAGGCATGACAAACATGGAGACCTTTCAAAGTATACAGAGCATAGGCTGCTGTTTAGAAAATAAATTAGGAGGGCAAAGAGGGGCAATGAAATATCTTTTGTTCATAAGATCAAGGAAAACCCAAAGGGCATTTTCTAGGTATATTAAGCATAAGGGTTGTCAAGGAAATAATGGGGTGTATTAGGTACCAAAGAATAGTTTTGCATGGAGCCAGTGCATGTAAGGGGAAGTTGTAAATGAATACTTCTCATCTGTCGCCAAAGATTTTATTTTGGGATAGTGAGGTTTGAGAGCACGTTAAGATTAATAAGTAGGAAATATTAGGTGTTTTACAGGGCATAAAAGTACACTAAAGCTCAGGACCTGAAATGATGTTACCAGGTGCAATGGGAGGAAGATAAGAGATTTCTGGGGCCTTGATGGAGACATTTACTACTTCACTGGTCACTAGTGAAGTACCAGATAACTGGAAGATATATTGTTCAAGAAGGGCAGCAGGGACAGACCAGGTAATTAAACATCAGTTAGTCTGAGGTCAGTGGAAGGAAAATTATTGGAAAAAATTCCGAAGGACAGGATTAATCAAAAATTAGAAAGGCAGGAATTGATCAGGGATAGTCAGCATGGACTTTGTAGTGGGTGATCCTCTCTGATTAATTTAATTGAGTTTTTTGAAATGATGATTAAATGTATTGATGAAGGTAGTGCCGTTGGCGTAGTTCACTTGGATTTTGTGAAAGCCTTTGACAAAAGGAGGTGATGGCCTACTGGTATTATCACTGGATTGTTAATCCAGAGACCCAGATAACACTTCTGGGACCCAGGTTCAAATCTACGGCAGATGGTGGAATTTGAATTCAATAAAAATATCTGCTGTTAGGAATCTAATGATGACCATAAGTTAATTATTAAGGAAAAACCCAGCTGGTTCACTAATGTCCTTTAGGGAAGGAAGCTATCATTCTTGCCTGGTCTGGCCTACATGTGGCTCCAGGACCACAGCAATGTGGTTGACTCTGAACTGCCCTCTTGGTAATTACAGATGGGCAATAAATGCTGTGTAGCCAGCAACACTCTCAAGCCATTAATGAATAAATCAGAAATCTCACATGGAAGGCTGGTCCAAATGGTAGGACCCCATGGGATCCAGGGCAAGGTAGTAAACTGGATCCAAAATTGCATTGCAAATAAAAAACAAAGAATGATAGTGAAGGCTTGATTTTATGTTTGAAGCTGTGACCAGTGGTGTGCCACAGGGATCAAGTCTGAAACCCTTGGTATTTGTTATGTATATTAGCCATTTGGATGTGAATGTAGAAGGCATAATTAGTAAGTTTGCAGATAACATGATAATTGGTGTTGATAGTGAGGAGGATGGACTCAGGTTACAGTCTGACATTGATCAGCTGGTAAATTGAGCAGAGCATTTAATAGAATTCAATCCTGATAATTGTGAGGTGATGCATTTTGGAAGATTTAATAAAGAAAGTGCATGATGAATGGTTGGTCTATATCGAGTACTAAGGATCAAAGGGCTCTGGGTGTACAATTCCATAGATCTCTGAAGGTGTCAGCACAGGTAGACAGGGTGGTGAAGAATGCACACAGGGTGCTTGCCTTAGTTTACTGTATAGTGAAGGAGTAAAGAAATCTTGTTATAATTTTATTAAACATTTGTTAGACCACAGATGGAATACTGAGTGCTGTTTTGGTTCCCTCACCATCAGAAGGACATGATTGCAATGGAGAAGCTGCAGAGGAGATCCACCAGAATGTTACCTAGGATGAAAAGTCTCAGTAATGAGGAGAAATTGGATAGACTGAATTTGTCTTCCATAGAGCAGAAGAGGCTAAGCGGGATTTTATTGGGGTTTACAAAATTATGAGAGGCACAAACAGAGTAGATAATGAGAATCTTATCCCCCAGGGCAGACATGTCTAAGGCCAGAGGGTATAAATTTAAGGGAAGGAGTAAAGTCATTTAAAAGTGATCCACGGAAGGGGTTTTATACCCATGGCTTGGTAGAAATATGGAACATGCTGCCTGAGAGGGTGATGGAGGCAAGTGCTCTCACGACACTGAAGAAGCATCTCAGGAGCAGATAAAATGCAATGACATAATAGGCAATGGACTAATTGCAGGTAAATGGGATTAATGTAGTTTGTTGTATGTTGGTTGGCATAGGCATAGTGGGCTGAAGGGCCTGTTGTAAGACTCTGTGACTCTAATTTTCCACGTGGAAGTCAGAGCAGGTGACTTCAGCTCATAGCTAGATGTGACCAGCCTTCATGTTGCTCAGCACCAAACAGCATCTCAGGGGCATGATCCAAGTGCACCAACTCATGCACCCCTCATCCATGGACACTGGCATCCAACATGTCACCCGTTGCGGCCATCATAGCAACTCCCTGATTTACTTTCCCAGTCATCCACTTGAACTATCTGGGATATCTTGGTATGATTCACTGCCACCAATATTTCTTGCTAGTATCAGTCTAAAATACAGATACTATAAGGGGATGGATAACCCTGTAACATCCTGAGGAAAAGATAGGCTCAATTTTGATGAATGGTAAATGAGCCTATTAGATATTATGTAGCTTTTTATATTACTTCTAAGGGAGTTGATACTGTCTTGTGAGCCATTAGGCTGAATGTAAATGCAGGTCCACATTGGCAGACTAAAACAGTCTTTTCATATATTTTGCTGACAGCACCAGAATGCAACAACTTTCCATTAGCTCACCTGGAACGATCTTTGAGATACTGATGGGTGGAGACTATTCCATGATGTCAGTTAACCATTTCACACTCTAATCATTTTATTCAACAAAAACCCCGTGTTCACTTTATTTCCTCTCCATATTGGTGCTTCAAAGCTTTAATAATGGCAGATAGTAGGTGAAGCACACTGTTTATTTCGCTGAGCTGAACCACTTAAGTCCTTGTGTATTCTAAGGCTATTTTAACTGCTGATTTTATCTGAAGCCAAGTGATCGATGCACAAGTTCTGCTTATTCGTGCCTAATTCAGTCCCATGCAAAAACAGGAGTGCTACTGACCAGGTCACTGGTTCAAGGTGGGTGTGGAAATCATTACTAGTGTGGATTATATTATAGCCCTCAGTAAGTTCACCCAAGGACACTTGTAAAGAATGTGTGCCATATTCACAATTATCACAGCAACAGATGAAACAAACATCAAGTTGAACTTTGGATTACGCTTACAGCAGAATGGATAGCAATGTGGCTCCAAAACAGGAAAAAGAGCGAGGACTAAAGACATTTGTTCTGACTTGCAGAAGGCAGGAAGTGGAGATCCACAGGGGGAACAGCCATTACTCACAATTTACAGAAACTATGTGATTGGAAATCAGGAGTATAGTATTGAAAATTGTGGATGGCAATAGCTTGCTGTAGAAGACTGTGATAAAAGAGGTGGCACAGTGGCTCGGTGGTTAGCAATGCTGCCTCATAGCACCAAGGATCCAGATTTAATTCCACCCTTGGATGACTGTGAGGAGTTTGTATATTCTCCCCATGTCAGTAGGGGCTTCTTCCCACAGTCCAAAAATGTGCAGGTTAGGTGGATTGGTCAGGCTAAATTGCTCATAGTGTCCAGGAATGTGTAGGCTAATTGGATTAGCCATGGGAAATGCAAGGTTTCAGCAATAGGGTAGAGGAGGTGGGTCTGGGCAGGATGCTTATTGGTGTTGGTGTAGGCTGAATGGTCCGCTTCCACACTGTTGTGATGCTATGAAATTACATGAAAGTTTTTATAAGCTTGTAAATGACTTTTACATGGTGTGACAGCTGTTGTCCTGTTGGTAACACTTCTTGCTCTGAGCAAGAACATAGAGGTTTGAGGGCCCACCCTGTGAGACCTGAGCATAACAACCTGAGGCTGGCATTCCCACACAATACTGGAGCAGTGCTGCACTGTCAAAGGTGTTCCCTTTTAATGAGATATTAAATCAAGGCTTCAACTACTCTCTCAGGTGGATGTAAAAGACCAAATATCACAGTTTGAAAGAGAGAGTAGTTAACTCTGGGATCCTGGCCAATATTTATTCATCAATTAACATTATTCAAAGAAGCTATTTAGACCATGGCTAGGATTTTCCACTGACCAGACAGTGGGTATTCCAACACTGATAAGATTTGTACATGGGGACCCTGTGGGATCTCCATTGTCGCAAATTCCATAGGTATTACCAGGCAAATTAAATTTTCTGCTGGCAGTTCCATTAGCTTCAGAACCCTCTGAAAGTCTCTGATCTGTGGAAGGATGTTCTTACTACAAGAGGGAATTCAGCAAAGGCTTACAAGTTTGAATCCTGGGATGGTGGGGTTGATGTAAGAGGAGAGACATACAGTCATACAGTACGGAAACTGGCACTTTGGTCCAACCACCCACACTGAATATAATCCCAACTAAACTAGTGTCACCTGCCTGCTCCTGGTCCATATCCCTCCAAATCTTTCCTATTCATATATCCAACCAAATGTCTTCTAAATGTTGTAATTGCAACCACATCCACCACTTCCTCAGGAATTTCATTTCACACTCGAATGACCCTCTGTGTAAAAAAATTGTCTCTTATGTCTTTTTCAAATCTCCCTCCTCTCACCTTAAAAATGTGTCCCCTAGTCTTGAAATTCCTCTCCTTAGGAAAATATAACTATCCATCAACTCTACATATACCTCTTATTATTTTATAGGCTCAATCAGCTCACGTTCCAACCTCCTTCACTCCAGTGAAAAAATGTCCCAGCCTACCCAGCCATTCTTAATAACCTAAACATTCCATATGCAGCAGCATCCTTGTAAATATCTTCTGCGCCCTCTCCAGCTTGACAACACCCTTTCTATAACTGATTGACCAGAACTGGACACAGGGATCAATCATTTAGGATTGTATTCGCTGGATTTTGGAACAATGAAGGGGAATCTCATAGAAACGTATAAAGTCCTACCAGAACTAGAGAGGGTAGCCGCAAGTTTATTTTTCTAATGATGGAGAAGTCAAGAACCAGGGATTACAGTTTAAGAATATGCAGCAATATATATTGAAGGATATAGGCGAAAATAAAAAAGGGACTTTTTTGGGTGGCACAATGGCTCAGTGGTTAGCACTGCTGCCTCACAGCGCCAGGGACCTGGGTTCGATTCCACCCTTAGGCAACTGTCTGTGTGGAGTTTGCACATTCTCCCTGTGTCTGTGTGGGTTTCCTCTGGGTGTTCTGGCTTCCTCCCACAGTCCAAAGATGTGCAGGCTAGGTGGATTGGCCATGTTAAATTGCCCACTAGTGTTCAGGGGTTTGTACATTAGGTGAGTTGTAGGGGGAATGAGTCTGGGTGGGATGCTCTGAGATTCAGTGTGGATTTGTTGGGCCAAAGGGCCTGTTTCCACACTGTAGGGATTCTATGATTCTGAGATCATTTAGGTCTGAGGTGAGGAGAAATTTCTTCACCCAGAGAGTGGTGATCCTCTGAAATTTGCTACAACAGAAAGAAGTTGATGCCTAAACAATATATGATTTCAAGAATGAGTTGAATGTAAGTACAGGTGGGTGGCTTGGTGGCTCAGTGGTTAGTACTGCTGTCTCACAGCACCAGGGACCTGGGATCGAGCCCAGCTGTGAGTGATTGTTTGTGTGGAGCTTACATATTCTCCCCGTGTCTGTGTGGGTTTTCATTGGGTGCTCTAGTTTCCTCCCACAGTCCAAAGATGTGCAGGCTGGGTGGATTGACCATGCTAAATTATCCCATAGTGTGCAAGAATGTGCAGGTTCGGTGGATTAGCCATGGGAATGCAGTGTACTGGCCTGGATCTGAGTGGGATGCTCTGCAGAAGGTCAGTATCTACTCGAGAGGCTAATCAGCCTCTTTCCACACTGTAGGGATTCTGTGACTTGGGGTTAAAGAAATCAAAGAATGTAGGGGAAAAGGCAGGACCAGGCTATTGAAATGAATGACCGTAATGAATGGCCTTTTCCTGCTCCCATTTTATGTGATACACTGCTGGAACCCAAACATTACACTTACGTTGATGACTTACCGTTTTACAGCAGTTGTCTAAGTGGCTGACTAGACATTTTAGTTTCAGAATATTGTAACTGATTGATGAAAAGAAATTCTGGTTTGCCTTTCTCTGACAGTTTTATGCTATAACAGAAGTATAGACTGAAGCATGGCATCCCATTTCTGGGTGAGTCCCGAATGCAATCTCTTGACAGAAATATGGAGCTCTCTGCTTTCATAAAAGAGGAGGGGCAGAGTGGTAATCTGTGTGAGTTTGCCACTCCTCAGATAATCTTACCCATTATTACAAAACTGGATGCAATCTGTGTGTTCTGACAGGTGCCTTAGACAAAGAGTCTGGATTACTGATACCAGTTGGCATTATATTATCTGTCTATGATTGTTGCCATGAAATAAGACTCTTCCTCTTCAACAAGAATGATATCTTCTTTTTCTGCTTGAACCACGGTTGCTGTTGAGAGAGTATTCACCATTATTTGTGCCTTGCCTGGTTCATAAAATATAGCATTGTTAGATTTCATCAGCCAAAACCTTTAATTCTTTTTTTTTTCAGATTTCCTCTCATTACTAATAACGTTATGCACTATTTGAGATCTCCTCTTCACCAGAAGTTTTCAAAAGGACAATGGAAAACTAGAACCAGGGAACGGCCTGCCTTATAGACAATATCTTAGCATATGGTAAAATGAAGCAGGAATTTGATTGGAAAGTCTGGGAAGTGTAAAGAGCATGTCACAATGCAGCCCTTACAATAACTGGAAAATACCAAGTCCCTAGAACAACAATGACATTTCAAGACATTATTCAGGAACAAGGCATTATAGTGTATCCAGGAAAGACAAGAGCCAGCAGTGACTTTTCAGCACTGAAGAGTGCTTCATAGGCATGGTGTATAAGTGAGAAAGTTTGTTCCCAACTTAACAAGTCTTAAAAATCCATAAAACAGCTTTTGATAGAAAAGGCCATCAGTAATATTGGAGTCAGTAACAGTTGCAGATTTTGAAATGATCAAAGAGAAGTTTCTTTCACTAATGTTTTTAGCACTCTGCAGTCCAGGATTAATCACTATTATAGCCACAGCTGCATTGTCCTCAGGATAAAGTAGGAGACTTTGTTCAAAAACAATGGAATACAATGTAGGAAGGTGTGAGGTTATGCACTCTGGTAGGAAGAATAGAGATGTAGGCTACTTCCTAAATGGGGAAAGGCTTCAGATATCAGAAGCACAAAAGGACTCAAGAGTTTTTGTTCAGGATTCTCTTAAGGTAAGCATTCAGATTGAGTTGCTTTCAGGAAGGCAAATGTAATGTTAACATTCGTAGAATACAAAAGTGGGGGAGTACTTCTGAGTCTGTATATGACTATGACCAGACAACATTTGGAATATTGTGATTAGGTTTGGGCCTCATACCTAAGGAAGGATGTGCAGGTATAGGAAGGAGTCCAGAGAAGGTTCACAAGAATGGTCCCTGGATTGAAGAGCTTGTCAAATGAGGAGCAGGTAAGGACTCTGGATCTGTACTCAATGCAGTTTGGGAGGATGAGGGGTAATCTGATTGAAGCTTACAGAATACTGAGAGGCCTGGATAGGGTAGACATGGAGAAGATATTTCTATAAGGTGGAGAGACTAGGATCCAAGGGTACAGTCTCAGAGTGAAGTGACAATCCTTTAGAACTGAGATGAGGAGGAATTTCTTTGGCCAGCGGGTAGTTAATCTGTAGAACTCATTGCCACAGAATGCTGTGGACACCATGTCATTGAGTGTATTTAAGATAGAGATAGATAGGTTCTTGATTAGTAAGTGGATTAAGAGCCACAGGGAGAAGGCAGGAGCACAGGTTTGAGAAATATATCACCATTGATGGAATGGTGGAGCATTCCAATCAGCCAAATGGCCTAATTCTGCTCCTATATCTTAAGATGTAGATGTGAACCAATGGAATACATGAACTATTTTACAGTAAACAGACTCATCATGGATGAGAAAACATTAGCTGTTACCTGAGATGTGAAAGATTTGCAGGCTAAGTCATGGGGTCAGAAATTCCATGTCAAGGTAGATCATAATCCTTTAGTAACATTATTGGTATTGATTAGATTAGATTCCCTACAGTGTGGAAACAGGCTCTTCGGCCCAACAAGTCCACACTGCCCCTTGAAGCATCCCACCCAGACCCATTCCCCTATAACCCACACACCCCTGAACACCACAGGCAATTTAGCATGGCCGATCCACATAGCCTGCACATCTTTGGATTGTGGGAGGAAACCGGAGCACCCGGAGGAAACCCACGCAGACACCAGGAGAATGTGCAAACTCCACACAGACAGTCGCCCAAGGCTGGAATTGAACCTGGGTCCCTGGTGCTGTGAGGCTGCAGTGCTAACCACTGAGCCACTGTGTCGCCCTAATAGTGAGAGGAAATCTGAAAAAATGAGAAAGAATTAAAGATTTTGGCTGATGAAGTCTAACTTTGTGATATTCTATGGACCAGGCAAGGCACAATTAAAGAGAGAACAAGGTATAGAGCTGGATGAACACAGCAGGCCAAGTAGCATCAGAGGAGCAGGAAGGTTGACGTTTTGTGCCTTGACCCTTTTTCAGAAAATGATTTTCTGAAGAAGGGTCTTGGCACGAAACGTCAGCCTTCCTGCTCCTCTGATGCTGCTTGGCCAGCTGTGTTCATCCGGCTCTACACCTTGTTATCTCAGATTCTCCAGCATCTGCACTTCCTACTATCTCCAAGGCACAGTTAATGGTGAACATTCTCTCAAGACCAACAGTGGTTCAAGCAGAAAAAGAAGATCTCATTCTTGTTGAAGAGGGAGAGTCTTATTTCAACGCAATAATCAACATTTCACCAGAAATTGAGGGAAAACTGAAGTAAATTTATCCAGCTCAAAAATCTGACAAAGTGAGTAAAAAGATCAGATTACTCTGACTGCAAGGGTAGTTAAAATATAATCCAGCACATCAAACGCCAAAGAGATATGATGAGCAGAAACAACACTTGACAATAGTGGATGATTTATTTGTGTGTAACCATAGAATATTTAAAACAAAATTGATGTGAAGACCATGGTTAGAGACAAGAAAAAAAACCTGCACATGCTGGAATCTAGGTAGACAAACAGGAGGCTGGAAGAATACAGCAAACAAGGCAGCATCTGGAGGAAAGGAGCGTTCAATGTTTTGGATGTTACTTTTCAGGACTGAAGACCATTCTTGGTATCAAAAATGCAGAACCAGCCTTCCTTCCCCCACCATCTCCCTGGGCATAATGGAATACTTGGAGAATTTATAAAGCAAGTGAATGGAAGCATCATTTTACAGCCCATCCCAAAAGGACAATGCAGCATTGTATTTACACTGAAGCTGAACAGGAAGTATAAGCAATCAAATACCTCACCTACTTTTCACTCTTGGGTTTCTGAAGAGTTGCTTACCTTGACTGTTTAGAAGCAAATTTGGATGGTTTCTTTAATTCCAGCAAATAAATAGGAAGCTAATGAATGAAGATAAGTTTCTCATCAACAACTGTCAAGACCATCAGTCTCTGAGGGGATGAAGTAACTCACTGAAGTTTAACTAAACAACAAGAATCTGATTTTTTTTGTCTTTTTTCCAATTAGGTTCTCCCATTCACTGTTCTATTTGCTAACTTTAGGATGAGGAAATGCCGCCCAATATTTCAGCTCAATAAGTTTCATCAGAAAAGAATCTCAACAGTAGCCTGATGGTCTGCTAGTAAAAGAGTTTAGAAGAGGAAACCCTCATTTGACTCCACTGCTCTGGAAAAAAAAACTACGTTTTTCCAGCTTCTCCTTATAGCACATATCCTCTAAGCCAGGCAGCATCCTGGCAAACCTCTTCTGCAACTTCTCCTAAGACTCCACATGCTTCCTGTAATGTGGCGACTGGAATTGAGCACAATACTTTAAGTATGGCATAACTAAAGTCTTATAAAGCTGCAACATGACATCCTGACTCTTGTGTTAATACCCTGACCAATAAAGCTACACATGCCACGTGCCTGCTTTATCACCCTATCTACCTGCATGGCCACTTTCAGGGAGTTATGGACTGAACTCCAAGACCTTTTTGCACATATCAATGCTGTTCAGGGTCCTGCCATTAGCTGCATACTTTTCCTTAACATTTGATCTCCCAAAGCACAACACCTCACACTTACCTGGATTAAACTCCATCTGCCATTTCTCCACAGATGTCTGCAACTGGTCTATATCCACTGTATCCTTTGACAACCTTCTACTCTATCCAAAACTCCATCGATCATTGTATCATCTGTAAGTGTATTAACTCACTGATTTACATTTTCATCTGAATAATTTATGTAAATTACAAACAGCAGAGGTCCTCGTATGGATCACTGCGGAACCCCCTCATTCATGGACCTCCAACCTGAAAAACACCCTTCCACCACTACCCTCCGCATCTGTGGGCAAGCTAATTCTGAATCCATGTGACTAAGTCACTGTGGATCCCATGCATCTCAATCTTTTGGATGAGCCTACCTTGCTGAAAGCCTTACTAACATTCATGTAAACAACATCCACTGCTCTGCCCTCATTGATCACCCTTTGTTACCTCCTCAAAAAATGCAATCAACTTTAGTAAAACATGTTAACTCAGCCACATTAGGGGCATTTAAACAGTCCTTGGATAAGCATATTGGATGATGATGGGATAGTGTAGGGGGATTTGCTTAGATTAGTTCACAAGTCAGTGCAACATCGAGGGCCGAAGGGCCTGTTCTGTGCTGTATTGTTCTATGTTCTATGACCTGCTCTGCACGAAGCTATGCTGACTGTCCCTATTAGGTCATGCTTTTCCAAATGTGCATAAATCCTATCCCTAAGAACTCTCTCCAATAGCTTCCCCAATCACTGATGTGAGAGACTCAGCAGTCTCTAATTTCCTGGATTTTCCCTACTTCGCTTCTTGAACAGCCTATTTCCCTTCATGAATCTTCTTAGGGTTTGGTTAGCTCGGTTGGCAGGATGACTAGTTTGCAAAGCAGAGTGATGTTAATGTGTGAGTTCAATTCCTGCACCAGCTGAGGTTACCATGCAGGATGTCTCAACCTCTCCTCTCACCTGTGGTGTAGTGGCCCTTATGTTAGACCCATCAGCAGTCATCTCTCTCTAATGAAATTTTTTTTATAACAACAGAACTGAATAATTGTCACTCATTACAATAATTTGCATGTCCTCCTTCGATCATATAACTAATTCTCTACTGGGACAATCTGATGCTAGCTTGAGGGTTCGATCCTAAATTCTGAAGCAATTTAACTCATAAAGTCTCATCAGGTGCCAATAAAGGCACCATGGGATCTGGGCAACACTTCATCCAGGTTTGGATTCCTGACAGAAGTGGTCATATGCTGGATTTTCCGCAAAGTGGCAATTCTCACACAAGTATAGGCATTCAGCCTTTCTTTTTCACAAAAGAAGGCAGATCTGCATTTCAGACAGAAGATTGTGCTCAGTGCTCCCTGGGAAATGCGAAGCCATACTTCAATTCTGTCAGTTTTTCATACTGTAAGAATGTCTGTGGATACCAGGACCACATTTCACAGGTGTCAGCTGATGTATTCTGAGATTTAACAGCTGTTGTCAAATGATAAGTACATAAGTTGTGATGTTTGATGTTATGGTGCTAGAAAGGAAGGGATCCAGCTGTCAGCAAGGTAGAAGTTAGGGTGGTAGGGCTGGAAAGCCGGATGAATGCAGAGATTGAGGCAGTTAAATAGGGTACCAGTTGGAAGGCTGTCAGCTGAGGAGAAAGGTGCTGAGTGTAGGATGCCACAGAGTTAGGATGACAAGACTGAAGAAGGCACAAATGGTTAGAGTTCCACCTGGCCATGGAGCCTGGTAAGTGATGCGATTTATTTTTGGCAGGTCAGGGTGTTTGGGAGAAATCAGGCTTGGCTAATTGAGGGGAAGAGAGGGTGATGGGTCCAGCATACACATAGGTTGGGCAGTTTGAGGTGGGAGTCAGCTCAAGTATTCTCTGATAGGGCAGGTTTAGAGGCAATGGGTGGGTGTGCCAGGTTTGGTCCATTCTGATGGTGCAGGTCTGACAATTCAAGTTGGTCTGAGGTCGGAGGTGAGGTGGTCAGGCCCAATGGTGATGGGCAAGGGTCATGTCCAATGGAGGGAGGAGGGACTGGCAGCTCTGTTCAGATCTGGTGGGTGGCATGGCAGTGTAATCTCTGCCAGTCAAGTTATTGGGTAGCATCAGGGGTGGGTGTGTGGGTAAATGGTAAAGGGTGGAGCATCCTGGGTGCAAGGCTGTTGGGGCAGGGTCTGGGATACGTAAATTGTCTGGAGAAGGTGTAGGTCATCATGTTTGAGTAAGTATGCAGTCAGTTAAATAGTTACTTAGTGATTAGACTACATGGTTGAACTTTTTCTCTTACTAATTATTTAATTCCATCAAAATATCTGTCCCTGATTTAAGTAAATACTTTCGGAGGCTTTCAGGTTTAGTAGAATTGCCAAGTGGAATCTTCGATTCCCCAGACAATTTCATTGGAGTCTGCTATGATGGAGATTCTACAGGGTTCCCTTGAACAAATCCTATCCACTCAGAACAATGACCATCAGAAAATCCTACCACATATGCCTTGGAGTCCAGCACAAGAGGGATTACCCAAATTCTAAGCACCAGCCCCACTAGAGACAAAGCCTGAAAATAAGCTGGTGAATTTGAATTGGGAAGTCAAGCAAAGTCATCTGGAGTAATAGAGTGAATCATAGAATAGCTGTAAAACAGAAGAAGACTGGGCCCATCAAGCCCATGGTGCCTCTGCATACGAGTAATTTAACTAGTCTCACTCTCCAGACATTTTCTTGTAGCGCAGCAAGATTTTCACTTCAGATGATTGCTTAAGCCCTTCGTGAAAGCCATGATTGAATGTAATGATAAGAACAACAGTCATCTTCTGTTCAAGGCTTGTTTGCAGTCTGAAGGCTGAGTTGCAGTGTAGTTTCCACTTAACAATAATACAACATACAAAGAAGAAAATGAAATCTAGAACCAACAGCGTGGACAAGATACTAAAAGAAATGGCATCAAAATTGTACGAAAAATTACAAACTATTCCTCACTCACAGGTACTAAAATACATATAAATTCACTTATTAAGTACAACAAACTTTGCTTTAACTGGCATGCTTGACAAACTGGCAAAAATTATATACCTCAAATATTGCAATCTACTGTGGTATCTAAACATTTATGCTGTAAATAAACTACAACACTGATGTGTTTACTCACTGCATTGCATTTGTTAATTACTGGGTGCTTTTATTTTCATTCTGGGAGGTATATTGACATTTTGATGTTGATTTTTGAGGGATGTTGATGTCGTGATAGCTTTGATTTATTTATCATCATGTGTACCAAAATACAGTGAAAGGCTTTGTTTACGAGTGGTACAGGTAGATCATAGTTAGCAAAAGATGTACAGATCAAGAAGACTTAGACCAAGGCATACAGGTTACCTGTGCTTGGCAAGACCAAGGTTAACAAGATCAGCATTATTTGAGCTGGAGAGTGGAGAGTCCATTCATCAGTCTGGTAACGGCCAGGAAAAAGCTGTTCCTGAACCTGCTTGTGCGTGTGTTCAGGCTTCTGTATCCTCTTCCCTCAGAAGAGGTTGTAGGAGGTCATTCCTGGGATGTGATGGATCTTTGATGGTTTTGGCAGTCTTCCCATGGCAGCGAACTGTGTATATGATTTCTGTGATGGTCTAGGCTGCGCACATCACCTTCTGTAATTTCTTGCGGTCCTGGGCAGAGTAGTTGCCACACCAGACTGTTAGAAGCACAGAAAGCATTGAGTGTGTCAGGGAGGGATGTGTCTTTGTCCACTATCCCACCATCATGCTCTGCTTCATTTTGGGTCCTGTAATGTTGTTTAGGCCTTGTCATAGGTAGATAGGTTTGGGCCTCTATCTTTGTCCGGTACATGCTTATTCAGGGTTCACTGCAGTTATATGTACTTCTTGATTAATCAGAATATTTTTATCAACCAGTGCACTCCTGGTCCTATAGGTGCCAGTTAATGAAAAATTACAACATTGAGAATGCAAAGTATATATGGCAAGGTACTACATCAGTATCTTTCTGTCCTATGTAGAATTTGTTTGAATTTCTAATTGCCCCCACCTTTTTTTCAAGCTGTGTATCCCAGATCCTAATGAAAAGGTTTCCTTCTAATTTTTAATATTCCTACACAAATATCTGAGTAGTCTGAGCGTTAAAAATTGGCCCGGAATGGACGCCATGTGGAGGAGGGCGGTAATAAAGAGTAGGTGTCAAAAGAATTTTGGATGACCCAAACTTTACAAAGGCTGGAGAATGAGAGCTCAGCCAGGACAGCATTGGAATTACCAAATCTGAAAATGGCAAAGGCAGGGATATGATTTTCAATAGCAGATTGAAATCATTGATACTGGCAATGTTGTGGAAGCAGGAATAGACAATTGATGTGATGGGAGAATTTAGACTTGGAAGGACATTTATGGGACCAAAACGTCTTGCCATAATTGTCAACAGTTCAGTTAGACGTGAAATAATGATGATGGAAAGAAATGGAATGTGAAGTGCATGTATAGAATTTGTGGGCAGTGGGGATTAGGGTTTTTGGTACTGAAGATAGATTTATCTTTTTGTAGTTAGCTACAACAAATTACAGCTACATAAAACTCCAGCTCCATATTATTTGGTTAACTCATGAAGGATTCTGAATGAAGTGACCTGTAGGCCATTTAATAGTAAATACAATCAGTACAAATGTGCCCATCATATGTTTTGGGCAACAAAGTTAGAAAGAAACCTAAACTTTTGAAAAAATATTCATCATTACATTATTTTCTCGAGATTTTATCAAAAAAAAGTTTTTTTAGTATTAGGAAATACTTCTGAATAACAGTTGAATTGCAAAATTACTAAAAGTAATGCAATACATTGTGCTTCATTTGTTGCAAAGCTAAACAAAGAGAAAATGTAACCATGCATTCTGTGGGCTGTACTATTGTTCTGAGAATAGCTAATATTAATAGGTATGGAGAGTGTAGGCTTCACACTACCTTTGAGCTGTTTGTGGCTCAATGCCAGTTAGAGTTAGTTAGCATGCAGAGCAAGCACATTTGCCTCTACCCAGCACTCATCATCTTTTTGATTATTGCATGTGCCATCCTGTTTTATCACAAACTAGTGGGGAAAACAATAGCTTTGAAGGCTATCAATGCTCTTCATTCAGCCTGTCAGCAATTCTTCAGAAGCTCAATAGACTTTTTTGCCCAGTGCCCACTATCGTTTAGCAGTATGCATTTACTGCTGATTATAGTAAGCTGCTGCTGGTGGTAGAGCACCACTTATGATAATTGCTGTTATTTCCACACTGTCCATGAGAAAAAACACACTAGTAGGAGGGGAGGTGATGGCCTAGAGGTATTATTGCTAGGCTATTAATTCAGAGATCCAGATAATATTCTGGGGACCTGGGTTTGAATCCTGCTGTGGCAAATGGTTGAATGTGAATACAATTAAAAATATCTGGAATTAAGGATCTAGTGATAACCATGAATCCATTACCAATTGATGGGGGAAAACTCCTCTGGTTTGGTAATGTCCTTTAGGAAAGGAAACTGCCGTCCTTATCTGGTCTGGCCTACATGTGACTCCAGACCCACGGCAATGTGGTTGACTCTGAACTGCCCTCTGGGGCAATTAGGGATGTACAATAAATGCTGCCTAGCCAGCAATGCCCTCATCCTGTTAATTAATTTAAAAAAGGGACTCATTTGTATCACCAAAATCATTATGGTTTACTGCATTCCAAAAATAAATTCTTTCTCTGTTCTCAGAACATTTGTTATTACAATGTTCATGGATAGTCCAAAACTAATTATTGAATGTCACAACAGTGATTTTCCAAACTCAGCTCCTAACATTACAATTCGAACACTGGAACAGTTTGGAACAGCAATGAAAAAACAATGAAATGACTGATAATACAAGAGGCATCACCATGTCTGCATTACTCATTTTTATCTCAGTGGATCTCATAGTGCTGCATTCTAGTTAAGTTGAGATCCATCAGCTCAGGGAGTTGTACTACAACATCAGGATATCAATCAGGAGATTTGTCCTTCCGTCAGAGGTTTGTGCAGCTTACTGTCCCAGAGGCAATGAAGGTGGGGGTCATTGAAAAATTTTAGGGCGGATGCAGATAAATTCTTATTAGAGAAGGGATTTTTTAAAATGTATTATTAGCACATGAAACTATGTACAGTGAAAAGTTTCATTTTGCGTGCAGTACAGGTAGATCAGACCATACAAAGTGCGTTAGGGTAATAGAACAGAGCAAGAAATACAATGTTATGGTTGCAGAAAAGGTGCACAAAGATCGAGATCAACGTTAAAATTTGAGAGGTCCATTCAGAAGTCTAATAACAGCAGGGAAGAAACTGTACTTGAATCTGTTGGTTCGCGGGTTTTAGATTTTGTATCTTCTGCCCAACCGAAGAGGTTGAGAGAGATTATAACAGGGGTGGGAGGGGTTTTTGAATTAGTTGGCTGTCTTTTCGAAGCAGTGAGAACTATAGATGGAGTCAATTCTTAATGAGAGTAGATAGCATGGGAAAATACCAACAGATCTTATTGAATGGTGGAGCAGGCACAACGGAATGAATGGCTTACTTCTGCTAACGCTAAAATTACAATAACAGAATTTCCTTAATTTTGCAGAAATTTTGCCTTGAGTTTACAAGGTACACTCAACTATCAAGGAAAGGTGAAACTCCTGGGGAGTTCACACTTCACACAATCTCTGAATTGGACTGCACAGTCGCAAGGATTTTTGTAGAGGTTGCAAGGAACTCAGAAAAAAATCTATAGGACAGAATTTTTCCAATCCCTGAATGATATGGGCAATGGTAGAACAGTTGGGAAAATACAGTGAGAATAGAAGAACACTTCTTGACATTGGAAAACATGTCAGATTTTCTGCACAACGGCCAGATGACAATCTCATTAGTGAGTGGTGAGGAGCACATTTGCATGTATTAGCATCATATTTGTAGCTAAGCTCATTTCATTTCAGAGAGACATTATCATGTCCCAACATGAAAATCAGAGCAGTTACTTAGCAGCCATTGCTCATCGGCATTTTCTCTGGGTATTCACCTTAGCCAATATTCCTTAATATGTCAGGCACACTTTCTATTGGAAGTAGCTGTCTCAATTCCTCCATGGCAGATTGACATTGACAAAGTACCAGTTTTACCACACCATCATGGCACATCTCATTTCTAATACTGTTCACCACTTCAGTATTACACCTTGGAGTTCACCAATATTTTAGATTACAATGCTACTGCATTTTGCACATGGACACCATACATCTCTGGGCTTGCTTTCTCGGCACTCGTTCACTTCACACCTACTTGGATTCTGACGCCTTCACTGACTTGCATTGTCTTTTTGTGCATTGTCAAAACTTACCAGCTCAGGCCACTTCTGCCTTGCCTTGTCTTTTAGGAATATTTCAGTCAGGAAACTGCACAGAAATCAGTCAGTGGCCTGGTCCATCAACAATGGAGGCACCATACTGGGTGCTGATGGGGATACATTTGACGGGGAGCAATCCAACATATAAGGGTGGGAGATGATAGACTATCGGCAAGCATAAAAAATCATTGATGCTCGCCACTACCCTGGCTTCAATGAGCAGACAGTGCAACACGATGTTTGGCATAACTAAGCTGTAGGCCTGGATCTCCAGTTTAATATGGGAAGATGAAGAGTTAAATAAAAGAGTTGGGATGGAGAGTGGGGAAGCTCAAACCTGATGAAGTCACCACGGATTACATGGCAGAAAGGATTATGCTGGTTTGTGCTCCCCTAGATTGACAGGCTGAGCTTGTCATTCATTCTTTGGAGACTTACCAATGTTGCCTTCCATCTTCAAGCAAATTGCAAGTATTTAATAAAAATTTAAAATGGCAGCCAGAGGGGTGGAATAAATTAGTTTTCTCGCCTGAGAAAGTGGGGACTACTTGTGAGCAATGTGAGCCCGTTCAAGGTGCAGTTTCACAAATCAGGTACTTACAATGAATAAGTTAAAGAACATCTGTGATCAGAAGAACCAGCAGTGACCAACTATGTCTATTGTGAATGGCACAAGCAACCTTGACCATGATATTGGTCATTACAAATTAACCATAGTAACTTATGAAACAGAAACATGAGTAATCGCAGGGAACTTTTGTAATGTGTCACCTGTGTTTCACAATTCACAAACTCATTCCAAGATCAGAGGTTGTAAAAGAGCCTGGAGTTGCTTTCCTTGTACATTTAACTGTAAGCATTTCACATCATGCTGGTATATGCAATGCTGCCTTTGTTGGTGTCATGTGGGGTGGGTATGCAGTGAGATGATGCCATTGATCATGCCACACTTAAAACCATATACCATATTTAAGTGATGAGGAGAAAACAGACACTCTTACAGAAGCTCTTGTGAAAGAAGAAGTGAATTTCTCACAGAAAGATACCATTTTATCAGAAGAGTGGAGGATGGGAGAAGATGTGGCACTGTTGAAAACACGGTTGAACACAGCTGTTTAATGGGGTTTATTAAAGAAGCCAGATAAAGGAACTGCCAGGAATATGTAGTTTCAGATGACGAGAGAGACAGAGCATTTGTCTAGCTATATCTTACTGGTGAAAACTCAAATAGGAAGGAATGATTGGTGAAGGCCTCATCCAGCATGGTGAGGTTTGGTAGAAACTACAGGACAGTTTAAGGGAACTATGGTTCTGCTCTGGATGCTGTATGTAATATTTGTGAAATCAGTTTAAAAATAAATTTACCATTTTAGTTCAACTTTTATCACTTTATTAGATAACATTTTAATTGTGTTTGCTTTGGTTTGAAGGTTGATTTTAATTTTTTTAGAAAGTAAAGTCTTATGTATCAGATTCTTTCCTCAAGGTCATTTGGGATTTGCTTCTTTTAAGCAGTTGTTTGATATTCATGAGGCCTGTAACAGCTAGTAGGAGCAGTTGTGGTACATGTTGTTGACATGAGTGTCTATGTTATGGTACTGAATGACATTATTACCACCAGTCACTAATGGTATTGTAATACCTGTATTGATTACGAGTACCTGAAAACCACATAATTATATTACCATTGTCATGCAAGGCAATATTTCACCTTGCTGTTTCAACATGTGAGAATTAATTAGATTCACAATAACCATTTTTTAATCATGTTGATATAATTAACATTTTCACAATAATCTAGGAAGCATATAACTATACATAGGGTCAACAGCAAGAAACCAAAATAATCAATGAGAAATGTGTCCTGCTTATCCATTCTATCTATTTACCTGCCTGCTATCTTCAGAGATGATGTACTCCAAGATCCTTCTGACTCTCTCTACTTCCCAGTACGCTACAATTTATTTTGCCTTTCCTCGCCTTCTTTTACTTTCTCAAATGCATTTCCTCAAACTTCTCTGGATTTAATTTAGAGATAGCAAGAACTGCAGATGCTGGAGCCAGAGGTAACACAGTGTGGAGCTGGAGGGGCACAGCAGGCCAGGCAGTATCAAAGGAGCAGGAAAACTGATGTTTCAGGTCAGGACCCTTCCTCAGAAATGGAAGGGATTGGGGGAGTGGAAGGGAGTTGGGAAGTTGGAGGCTGGCATGGGCAGTTTACTGTGTTCAGGTACAAATCACCTTACTTGCCCAAGTAGAGGTCACCCCTATAGATCCGCTTTTTGGCCCCAGGCCAAAATTATGGCCGCAGGGCCACTATTAATGCAAGCAGTCCAAACCAGAGTTCAAAAATCTAAATCAAATTCCAAGAGCATTCTTTACCAACTGGTGTTCCATCTATGATCCTCTTTCAATGAGGTGGTCTTTGCCATTCTACTAGTAGTCTGTTGACTTGATTGTGCATAGTAAGACCA
Organism: Stegostoma tigrinum; assembly: GCF_030684315.1. Lineage (NCBI taxonomy): Eukaryota > Metazoa > Chordata > Chondrichthyes > Orectolobiformes > Stegostomatidae > Stegostoma > Stegostoma tigrinum. Next base: position 32,819,163 of record NC_081354.1, read on the forward strand.
CCCCCACGATCCATGGCACTTCTGCAGTCCTCTTCTTCCTTATTGTGGTCATAATGCATTTTACAAGACAAAAATAATGTAACATAAGAACAGTGTTACAACAAACATTACTATTCCCTGTACAATGGGCATCTCAAGGGATCCCAGCCACCGTTCTGCCCAACTCACGAGGCTCGAAGAGAGATGTTGTTTAAGTTTGTTCATTTCTTTTTGGATATGGTCAGCTAAATGAGTAATTGCTCCTGAGTTATTGGGAATGTATGTATAGCACTCTTTTCTGTTGCGTGCCCAAGTTCCTCCTTTCTTGTTTAACATCATGTCAAGGGCAGTTCAGTTCTGTAATGTTATGGTTCGTATGACGATCATTTCTGCATTTATTTTGCTGAAAGCTCGTCAGGTGCCATTGACCACTTGCTCTAAGACACTAGCCAAATTGATAGATTCTCTGGATCACTTGTCTGTACCATACCAGGGTAAGAATGTGGAGAGGAGCCTATCTGCTCCTGAAATTGCACGTTTGTGTTGTTCTGACATCAACTGCAGGAGGGACACAGTGTGGTGTATGAACGGTACCACGTAGGCCAAGTAACATGACTCGGCCCAGGTTGGGGGCAGCCGGGCATAGGCTCTGAGTTCAAACACAAAGTAGGTGCCCTTGTACGGGATGAATCAGGTAATAATTTCGGGGTACCAGTGTTGTTGAAAAGTTCCATTACTCATGAGATTCCTGAAGATCAGGAGTTTGGACCACCTTGCATGAGGAAAGACTCATTTAAGGGTTCCATGGTCAGGAAGAGTGCCCTGCTGGGTTCTAGAACAGGGTTTGTGGAATTATTATAATTCTGGTTGCAGTTATTAAATCCCATGGGTGTTCCTTCTGCTTGGTTTTCAGTTCTTGTCAGGCAGGTCAAGCCATCAGGTCTCCCTATCTTTGATGTGTTAGTCAATGTGATGAAGTGGGATGGTCATGGGGTTTGTGTAGTTGGGTTGCTACAATCTTGTAAAGGTGTTCAAGTTATACCCTGCTGACTTCCATTGTGCCCTATCTCAGTCAGTATTTACTACGTACTTTTCACTATTGGTAGGATGCCTGTCTCTATCTCCTTGTTTTGAGCTATTCTGTCTTAATACCCATTTGGCTAATCCTGAGGCATTAAAGGGGATGGGTCGCATTGGTACCCCTCCCTTAGAATGTATGGAGATGTAGGGGCAGACCCAGCAATTGGAAACATTATGCTCTCTAGAATTCATGAGATAAATACAAAAAGTGTTAACATTCAAATTCCACTTCTCCACTCACTTATCAGTCTTTAATGGGACCAAAAGTAAGAGGAACCCACAGAGAAATAGCATTTTCATGCTAACATTAATGTCAGCAATGTTCGTAATTACAGTCTTTACCACCCAACCACATCACATATATTTACATGTGACATTAATCTATTCCATTTGTTGTCCTGGAGCTGGGAAATAAATAGAGAGAGGAGGGTTTGGGCTGGGGAAGGTAGGTGGGATGGTGGTCAGTGAGTGCAGGTAGGCAGTGGTGGGGTTTGGTCGGTGAGGTGTGAGGTGGTTTGGTGAGAGAGAAGTTGGACAGGTTGTGTCAGGCCAAGGAGGTGGGGATGAGATGGTGGGTTAGTCATGGGATGAGGCTGGGGTTGGGGAGATTTTGAAACTGGTAAAGTGTGCATTGAGACCATTGGGTTGTAGGGTCCCAAGGTGGAATATGAGGTGTTACACTTTCAATTTCCGGGTAGTGCCATTGGTACACAGGAGGAGGCCCAGAATGAACATGTCACCCAGGGAGTGGGAGGGGGAGTTGAAATGGTTCACAACCGGAAGGTGTTGTCGTTTATCACGAACAGAGTGCAGGTGCTCTACAAAGTGTTCTCCAAGCCTCAGTTTGATCTCGCCAATGTAGAGAAGACCACATCAGCAGCAACAAACACAATAGACTATACTGACAGATCTGTGGGTGAACCTCTGTCTGATGTGAAAGGGTGTATTGGTTCCTGGGATGGAAGAGGCAGGGGTAGGGGCAGGTATAGCAGGGAAAGGTGCTGGGTGTGGTGGGGCTAGTGGGAAGTGTGGAGCGGACGAGGGAGTCGCAGAGAGCGCGGTTCCTACAGAAGGTAGATAAGGGTGGGGAAGGAAAATATATCTTTGGTTGTCAGATTGCAGGTGGCGGTAGTGGCGGAGAATGATACTTTGGATACAAAGGTTGGTGGGGTAACATATGAGGACAAGGGCGATTCTGTCTTTGGTTTTGTTGTGGGGAGGGGATGTGAGGGCAGAGGTGCAGTAAATGTAAGAGATGCAGTCAAGGGCATTTTCGACCACTGAAAGGGGAATTTGCAACCTTGAAGTAAAAGGATATTTGGGATGTTCAGGAGTGGAACACCCCATCTTGGGAGTGGACACAGTGGAAGCTCAGGAATTGGGAGTAGGGGATTGCATTCGCTCAGGAAGGTGGGTGAGAGGAGGTGTATTCTAGGTAGCTGTGGGAGTTGGTGGGCTTGAAATTTGAGGTTTTGAGGTGGTCACCAGAGATGGAAACAGAGAGGCCCGGGAAGGAGAGAATGTTATCAGAGATGCTCCGGGTAAAGTTGAGGTTGGGGTGAACTGTTCAAGCTACTCATGGGAGCACGAGGTGGGCCCGATATAACCATCAATGAAGCAGAGGAAGAGGTGGGGGAATGGGGCCAGTGTGGCTGTGGAAGAGGGACTGTTCCACATATCCTACAAAGAGGCAGGCACAGCTCGGGCCTGTGCGGGTTCCCATAGACTCCTACTTAGTCTGTAGGAAGTGGCGTACTTTTTATTTATCTTTCTTTCTAATTAATGTATTCAGAGATGTTATTACACAATTTTTAGAGTGGGTGGGACTTGAGCTTAAGCCTTCTGGCCCAAGGGAAGGGACACAGCCACTGTACCACAGGAGGTTCCAAGAGGAAAATATTTTTCTTTAGCACCTGAAATTATCTGCTCTATTCTGTAAAGTGCACGAACAATGCAAATTACAACAAAAGTGTGAAAGGGGAAGATCTCATCGATTCTTTCAGTAAATTTGCTCATGTTTTAATGCTGCACAGACTGTGGTCAAACTAACAGTGAAATGATAACGATCAGAGATTGTGCTGTAACCTCCAACCTAGCTGTAAACAACGTCACACAAGAATAACATAGCAATAATTACAGTATCTTTTGTCCCATGTTTCCCAAATAAGTTATGAATTTTGCTTCTTCTCATCTAGGTCTGTCTTTTGCATCTTAATTTGTCTCATTGCCAGCTCCGTTTGCCTTGCACTATTACTCATTTTGACATTTAATTTCTTCTTTGTTGCGTCCTATCATGCATCTTAGCCGTTGCGCCTTTCCCTTCCTGTATTTGTCTAATACACACTATAGTCTCTTTTTCGAGTTCTAACAAAGGGTTATTGATTTGGAAGTTGAATTTGTTCCTCCTTCCCCAAATGCTGCCTGACCTATTGTGCATTTCTAACATTTTCTGACTGTTTTTGCAGAGAATATCTTTTGTTGCAACATTTGATTTGAAATTGCCAATGTATCTAGGGATGTGTAAGTTAGCCATGGATTTGCCATGGGAAATGTAGGGTTACAAGGATAGGGTGGGATGATCTTTGGAGGGTCAGTGTGGACTTGTTGGGCTGAATGACCTGTATCCACAGTGCAGGGATTCTATGAGCAGCTTTCTCAAAGTATACCATCCTCTCTTTAACAATTCAAACAATTAAGAAATGCTCTGCTGAAGCATGGGATAAGAGGAGGGAACTATCTGGTTTATTAATGCATCTGCTATAAACTATTGTTAAATGATTTATGAATTATCTCCAGTGATGAGCTCCATGCTTATAATTACACAACTAATCATTCTCACTTTAATTACTGTGATTGCATTTCATTATAGTTCAGTTGGAGAACTCAGTAGGATTTTAACCATAGGTGCCATAATATTTTTCTCTCAGTAAGAAATAAGAATATGTGAAATGAATGCGCATTTTCAGCACTTCTGTGCTTATTTAAATAGTAACTCATCATGTCGAATTGGCGAAGTTAGCACAGGAAAAATGATGTGTTCTTGAAGTAATTTTCCCATCATTCCTTGCAAGTGCTAAAAATATATAATTGCATTCAAAGTGGCAAATAACTGGAAGGAAAATAATGCAAAAATCAAAAATAAATTCATAGCAATTAAGATTCAGTAATGAATCACGCGAGTTTATTTCCTCATTAAATTACAACCAATGGGTTATGCTTAACAAGGACACTGATAAATGGGACACTTGCATTTTCAACAGAGCTCATTAATTAGCAGTCTTCAGGGATATTTTAATAAGCTACTTTATCAGCTTAAGCTGCTCTGCTTCATCACTTGGATTAGTTTTTAAAATCAAATTTACCTGTATATATACAGAGTTAAGCTGTCATACTAGAACTTAGTTACATTAGTCAATTCATTTTCTTAATTTTTAATTCAAGCTTCTGCAGCTTTTCATTACTGACTGACTTATTTCATAATAACAATTTAATGAAAGTAATGGAGGACAGGTTTAAAGTATGTAAATGAAGGTCTCTAATGAAACCATTATGATCAATCCAGATATTACATTGAACAGCCCTTTAACTGGCGTGCAATCAATCATGACAGATAGTTCTTTCTAATTCCACAATTCTGTCCCTCATTTGTTACTTTTTTTAATATGCATTCTACATAAATCAGCGATTTAATTCTGTCTTCAAATATCCAGTTTTGTTGAACTTTATAATGGTGCCTCAGTGCGCGGGTATAAATGGGGAGCCTTCATGATTGTCTGGAACATTTCCGGCAAGATTCCCAGAGCAAGCAGGCATACAAACAAAATTCATCCTGCTCTCCCCTCCAGTTACAGCCTGTGCAGTTTCTTTTTAACTAGCCTTTAACATTGGTTGATCACTTGACTCTCTCAGCCTCACTGTATCTGCAAGGAAGATCATTTATAGATATACTTGCTTCATTCAATATTCACCCAAAGTTCTGCCAATATTCTACAAATGTTAGATATTTTCATGCATAAGAGAAGAGTAGTTCTTAAATGGGAGGGGTACTTTTTGTGAATATTGAGTAGAATTGATATGAATTCTTTTCCCAGTCAGAGAGCTTGATGGTCAAGCCATAGGAAGAGGCTGAATAAGCTGGGGGTACTTTCACTGGAGCATCACAGGCTGAGGGGTGACCTTACAGAGATTTATAAAATCATGAGGGGCATGGATAGGGTGAAAAGCCAAGGTCTTTTTCCCAGGGTAGAGGAGTCCAAAACTAAGAGATATGGATTTAAGGTGAAAGGAGAAAGATATAAAAGGGGCATAAAGGGCAACTTTTTCCCATAGATGGTGGTGTGTGTATGGAATGAGCTGCCAGATGAATTGGTGGAGGCTGGTACAATTAAACATTTAAATGGCATCTGGATGGTACATGAGTAGAAAGAGTTTAAAGGGATCTTGTCCAAATGCTGGTAAATGGGACGAGATTAATTTAAGCTAACAGTGACGAAGGATGCTGTAGGTTGCAGAGAGACATAGATAAGCTGCAGAGCAGGGCTGAGAGGTGGCAAATGGAGTTTAATGCAGACAAGTGTGAGGTGATGCACTTTGGTAGGAGTAACCGGAAGGCAAAGTACAAGGCTAATGGTAAGATTCTTAGTAGTGTAGATGAGCAGAGAGATCTCGGTGTCCATGTACACAGATCCTTGAAAGTTGCCACCCAGATTGACAGGGCTGTTAAGAAGGCATACACTGTTTTAGCTTTTATTAATAGAGGGATCGTGTTCCGGAACCAAGAGGTTATGGCAAAGCTGTACAAAACTCTGGTGCGGCCACACTTGGAGTATTGTGTATAGTTCTGTTCACCGCATTATAAGAAGGATGTGGAAGCTTTGGAAAGGGTGCAGAGGAGATTTACTAGGATGTTGCCTGGTATGGAGGGAAAGTCTTACGAGGAAAGGCTGAGGGACTTGAGGCTGTTTTCATTAGAGAGAAGAAGGTTGAGAGGTGACTTAATTGAAACATATAAAATAATCAGAGGGTTAGATAGGGTGGATAGGGAGACCCTTTTTCCTAGGAGGGTGACGACGAGCACAAGGGGCATAGCTTTAAATTGAGGGGTGAAAGATATAGGACAGATGTCAGAGGTAGTTTCTTTACTCAGAGAGTAGTAAGGGAATGGAACGCTTTGCCTGCAACGGTAGTAGATTCTCCAACTTTAGGTACATTTAAGTCGTCACTGGATAAGCATATGGGCGTACATGGAATAGTGTAGGTTAGATGGGCTTGAGATCGGTATGACAGGTCGACACAACATTGAGGGCCAAAGGGCCTGTACTGTGCTGTAATGTTCTATGTTCTATGTTCTTATCTGGTTGGTGTGGATGAGTTGGACCAAAGGGTGTGTTTCTGTGCTGTAAAACTTTGTGACTCTATAATAGGGGCTGCAACAAATTGTACCCTAATGTTTATTGACTGGTGTGTGCAACAGAACAAAGGAACTGCATAAAAGCAGAAAATACTGGAAAAATAAAGTCAAATTGGACAGCATCTGCGCAACAAGACAAAATTAACAATCCAGGTCTAAGAGCTTGCATCAGAACTGGGAAATGTTGAGGTATAGTAGGTTGTAAGCAAGGGGTGGGAGGACCCAAAGAAAGTGAAAGGCTGTGATAGAATGGAAGACAAGAGAGCGTGAACAGCAGACTGGTCCAAAGGGCATGGAAATAGTGCAAGAATAGAATGAGGGGCGACTTCTTCTTATTTTCGGAATTACATGTCCACTCAAGGATTATCACCTGCCTCATTCTCCCACCTGATCCTGCACTTCCTACTCACTGAATGGAGCCACCTCCCCACCTTTCCTGCTGATGCATGACCATAACTGTTCTTGCATCCAGTTCCATCAAGCTCAACCACCTCCCCGCAACCTTCCTTCAATTGCAGGAAATATAGGCCCATACACACAGGCTGAAGACAGTCAGGGAAATGAAGACGTCAGGCTGCTCGTGGGAACAAAATTGTGGATTTGGCCGGAGAAGAACAAGGCTGCTCATGTGGGGATTTGTGCAATATACAAACTTGCCAAAAATGTCAACTTCATTGTTCTGAGCTTCTCCCCAGTATCACCAGTACTAACTCATTCTTAATCTGCACAACATTTTATTCCACTTTTACAATTTATTCTTTCTGTTACGCAGGCTGTGATGGCATATAGTAGACCTTCACTGACAATGAGCATGACCTCCATCTTCAAGGTAGAATCCTACTTACTCTCAGGGCACACAACAGCAAGGAATCCTTCTCTACAAGGTCAGAGGCTTTCCGCTTGGTGTGTACACTTTCTAGATGAGATTCGGCAGCACAAGCTGGTGAGGACATCACTGCCATGCTTCTGTGGCAGAAAAACCCAGGCTGCTGGCATTGAGAGGGCTGCTGGTGACCAGGAACAAGCTCAACCCCTGTTGAGACGAGCCCCTGTTCTTGGCCATTAATGACTAGGTCAAACTGGAACGGCAAACACAGGAACATCAGGCAGGGGTGCCAAGTTAGACAGTAAACTCAAATAAAATGAGTGAGTGTTAAGAAGGCAAGTTAAGAGCCGTAAGATTTCACATGTTCATGTCCAAGCAAATATAATTTGTACAAAGACATGAGGCATATAGTTGTTCCTGCCCACAAAAGAGCCAGTCAGAAACATGCAGGTCATCTGTCAGCTCCAAACCAAAGTGGTTGAGGCCCAGAATAGTGGCTGAGTTGGTACAAAAGAATCATAACTCTGGTGCTTTGCTGATATAAGGTTGTATGGATAATGGCCAAGTTGAAAATGTGGATATTGAGCAACTGAGCTGTATAGTGATTGAATCATAGAATCTTTACAGTGTGAAATAGGCCCTTTGTCCAACATGTCCACACCGAGCCACACAACATCCAAACCAGACCCGTTCCTCATAACCTAATCTACATATCCCTAAACACTATGGGCAATTTAACATTGCCAGTCCACCTAACCTGCACATCTTTGAACTGTGAGAGGAAACGAGAGCACCTGGAGGAAACCCATACAGATACGGGGACAATGTGCAAACTCAACACAGACAGTCACCTGAGGGTGGAATCGAACCCGGGTTTCTGGCACTGAAATGTTTAGAAAGGCTGGCAGCACTCCAGTTAAAGAAGTCACAGGCCTGGATGTGATGCATCAGAGATTACTGATAGTGAAAAAAGGAGCAAATCATGGAGGCATTGACAGTGTCTCTGAATACAACATTAGTCCCAGGAGACTGGAGGATTGCAAATGTGAGATTATTGTTTAAGAAACGGACAAAGGATAACTGAGGAAACTACAGACCTGTCAGTTTGACACCAATAATGGGAAAATGATTGAGGCCATAATGCGGAGTAAGGTAAACATACACTTAGAGAAAAAATAAGCTAATATTAGAGAGTCAACACGGCTTTGTCAAGGGCAAGTCATGTCTGACAATTGTGATAGAGTTCTTGATGAGATGACACAGTCAGTGGGTAAGATTAGTACTGTGAAGATTGTATATTTGGACCTTCAGAAAAGCATTTGATATGGTGCCACATGGTAAGTTGGTTAACAAATTAGAAATATTTGGGATTGCTGGGTCCTTGGCAGCATGGATTAGAAGTTGGCTAAAAGATAGGAAACAAAGGTTTTATATATAGATGGGCATTTCTGACATTGGAAACAAGTTGAAAGTGGTATCGCCCAGGGATCTGTGTTGGGCCCTTGATTTTTCTAATTTATATAAACAATTTGGAGATGGGTGTTAAGGGAAAAATCTCTATGTTTGCAAATGAAACTAGGGGACGGAGAATATTGAATTATGAGGGTGATGCTGACTGACTTCAGTGATGTTGAAATATTGGTCAATTGGGCAGGTACATGGCAGATGAATTTCAATGTAGAGTAATGTAAGGTAATACTGCTTGGAAGAAGAAATATGGCGAGGCAATACAGACTAAACGCCACAACTACAAGGGGAGTACAGGAGGACAGTGATCTTGGTGCTCATGTGCACGATTCTCTGAAGGTGACCAAACAAAATGAAACAGTGGTTAAGAAGGTTTCTAAGATCCTTGTGTTTATAAATAGAGGCACTGGGGATAAAAGCTAGGAAGTGGTGCCACACCTCTATAAATCATTGGTCAGACCACATTGGGAGCATTATGTTCAATTCTGGGCATCTCACTTAAGGAATTAATGTTAAAGCTCTGAAATGCAAAAAAGATTTACCAGAATGATACCAGGAATGAGAGATTTTAGATACAAGGAAAGATAAATTGGGCCTATTCTCCTTGGAACAGAGAAAATTAAAAGGTGACTTCATTGAGGTGTTTAAAATAATGGATAATTTTGATAGGTTAAAGGAGAATATTCTATTTCAATTAGTTGGTAAGTTAGTAACTAGAGGTCACAATTTGAAGATTGTCAGCCAGACAGCTAGGACTGAGTTGAAGAGAAACTTCTTTACTCAGAGAGTTGTCAGGGTTTGGAATGCACCATCTGGGAAAGTGGTGGAGACAGATTCCTTAGAAGGCTTCAAAACTGAGCTGGATATATATTTGAAACTGATGAAATTAGAGGGCTACAGGAACAGGACTAGAGAATGGGTGGACAGTTTTTCTGGAGCCAGTACAGTCAGGATGAGTTGACGGGCCTCCTTCTGTGCCTAGAATTTCTATTACCCTGTAAGCTTCAAGGAGGTTGATGGCCATAGAGCGTGCAGGGATATTTTGTAGAAGAAGTTGTGGTCTGATGGCCAGCTCATGCATGTAGTAAGCTGCCATCTCCAGGTACCTGTTCTCTTTTCCATGTCAGGAAATGGCAAAACCTGGTTTCTTGATAGAGGAGTGAAGAACTCAGATTATGTCATGAACAAGGAGTATTCAGACTTTCATAAGATGAAATGCATGTATATGAGATGACCACCGCTCAAGAATGCAATTTTGAAGTTGCCATTTACAGCTTGAGGGGAAACCAGGCGAATTGTTCTCAATGTTGGGAATCTAATGTTTCCATTATCACCGTACTTTGGCACCATGCCTGTCAGTTCTTTCTCCTCACCAGGGAAGGGAATATCTCACCCAGGATATATATCTATTGCTCATGATTTACTTCCTCTCTGCATTAAATTTCACCTGCCATTGTTACCCTCATGAATTAATTCTACTCATTCTAAAATTTTTGATCCATTTTCTCAATTGACTGCAGCTCCTTGTTGGCCATCTTCTGTTTAATCTGACCGTTTTACATTGAAGTGGCTGATGTAAATTAGAAACACTAGTAGTCCTCACATTAAGTCCTGAGGCACTCCACTCAGTTCTTCCTTTCAATATCCCCACCATCCCAATCCCACAGAGGAGAACATAACACAGTTTGCCCTTTTTGATCTGTTACAGAACTTCCATTAACATTGGCACATCTGGTATCCAGACAGCCAGAGTCACAATCGTGGCTTTGATCTAACTGCACATGAACACATTTTGTGCATATATCTTCACCATTTGTGGATGAAGTTATTGTATATAAAAACAGAGCAGATTTGAGGTCTAAATACCCAGCACAATCTATGAAAAAACTTCCTAGTCCGGAAAGGTTGCATCTTTAAAAGTAGAAATAAACAATAATTTAATAAGAAATCAATATTTACTACAGTTGAATTAAGCAGATGGCAATCCTTGAGCCAGGATTATTTTCTTCAGTTCTGGCTGGACATTACTTTCACTGGTTCACATTTGATCTTTTTTTCAGTTCTCATTGCACCTGACACGAAGAGAGTGTGCACTTTTGTGAAGACAGAAATACTGATAACACCACAGCAGGACTGCTACTGCGTCGCTCAGAAAAACACAACAATGTGCTTTCAAAAAGACAAAGCTGAAGTCCAACTCAGCAGCAGAGGCGTTGGCATGACAGAAACCGAAGGCATTTTAAGGAGTCAGTGTCATTTACATTGACTTATGAATCTGCGAGTACTTAACAATGTTGTTGGTAGTTTGTTGATCAGAGTTGATAGCTTTTCTGTTGGGTTGAGGCAAAACTTCAATGTAAAATAAAACAGGGAGAAGGTGTAAATTTTGCAAAGTGGAATGGTTGGATTGTGAGTGGACCTTTCAAATCTTATGGCATTCTGAGCAGCATCATGACTCCATAGAAATCCTTACGAAACAAAGGATCTTTAAATGACATGCTCTGAATTTGTAATGGCCCAAATTGTTCACTCTAGGGTTTGCTGCTCAATCTCTCAATGCCTATATCAATAAGCACAGCAGAGATGCCACACACTCTGCCCAATGTTACGTCCAGATTGCATCAGAGCTTTAGGTATATCACAGAATCCTGCTAAAGTTAGTTTCCCTCTAAAGCAGGGAGGTGACCATGTTAACCACACCGAGGTCCCTAGGAAAATGGAGAAGGAATAAAGTTGTGCATTCAGATAACTTTGGAGATGGGAGCTCATCTGTCTGATTCTCGCTTAGTTGTGGGAGCTAAAATCAACTCTTTGAGGTCTAAATTGCTAACATGCATTTTCCTTTTGAACATTGATTGATCAGTTGTCCACCTCTTGCAGTTTTTGTCTCTAGTTCTTTATTTACTTTAATCAGCTGACAAATTTTGAATATTATACAAGTACTGGACCCAAACATCTTTGTAATTGGTGTGATCTCTGGTTCTTCCAACTTCCCTCTTTTATTTCTCTATTTTTTTCAACCTTTATGAAAATGCTTGTTCATTTTTAATGAATAATTCTAATGAAAAGCAAACCCAAAATATCATAACCCCTTAATTCACAAGCTGCCAAATTGCGTGTTTCCTCATCTTTGGTGTTCATTTCAGATTCCCAGCATTTGTCCTTGTCTTTTTCATTTGACAAAATGTTAAACACTGTACGGAATGATGCAACTATTCTGATGAGTGATGGCACACCAATTCAGCATTGTTTGGAAACCATGTGTTCTATAGCTTTTGTGCTTGAAGGATTTGTGTGAAGCTGTTTCGCGGTTTGCTATTCCCCTGATTCAAACTGTTAATTTGTTAAAATTAAAATAGGCGAAATAGATGGTCTGACAATTAATTACCAATTATGATTAATTCACTGGTGAATCATTTTAGAATTGGATCAAATTGTACCAGTTTCATTAATTTCTCACCATATAAAGATTTGCAGCTGATAAACATTTCAAGCAAAGACCTGGGTCATCTCTTGGTACATGTATGTCTCGCTCCATTCCAATTACTGCTGGTTCAGAGCAATTTCAGTGCTTTTGATGTACAGAATCCAACACAAGCAACCTTATTTAAGTTGTGCTTTCATTTTAAAAAGCAATAACCATTAGTCATTTCCATTAGAGCCATTTTCAATGCCATTACTGCTCTGTGTGTTTTGGGAAGATGCAGCTGTGTATTCACTCATCAATCACACACAAATTGTTACCCTTTTATTACCTCTGTAACTGACAAAGCTAATGCCAGACATGCATATTGCTGACTTAAATTGATTATGTTAAATTAACATATCTCAGAATTCCTTCCTTCCAGACTCCCAAGAAACCCATTTTGTTCTTTATTGACATCGCAAGCACTCTGGTTCAGCTGAAGGCCAGTTCTTTGAAGATTTCATCTACCATTTCTATATGAATCCTGTTAGATGTTCTTTCTCTTCAACATTTTACAGACGACAGAGTCATCTAACAAAGGTTATATGAGTCTGTCAGGCACTGGCACATCAAACCCATGAGACCATAGGTTTGTTGAGCCTACACTCGTTCGAGCAAATATTCAATGACAGGGAGGCTATTTGGCAGTAATTAAAATAAGAACATAAGTAGGCCTTTTCTGCATCTTCCGCCAATCATGGCTAATGAGTGACCAAACTCCCACATCATATTTCTACCATTTTGTGTAATAAATCTTGTTAATTAAAATTAATGACTATCATGCCATTATAAGGTCATGTTGATTGAAATGGACAACAAATAGCTTCCTGTGCTGAAATTTGTTTGTATGGTGCAACACAGCAACTTCACACCATTTGATGCATTTCATTGTGAGACAGGTAACAAGAGGTAACATTGATGACAATTTAATACAAAAATTGATGCTCTTTCCCAGAAACTACTGCAGCAATTGCACATTACTCATTTTGATAGTACATTATTGTCCATCATTATCGGTATCACATTTGACAATATCTTCTCAAAATTACAAAGCACCACAGCTCCTAATTCTGTGATGTTACAACCATTTGAGTTTTATTTTTTATAAAGTGAATTTTAATTCATTTCATGGGATGCATTTGTCAAAGGCAGGGCTAGCATTTGTTGCATGCTCCTAATTGCCCTTGAACTGAGTAACTTGCTTGACTCATTCAGAAGCTGGTAAAGTATCAAACACATTGCCCAGTGTCTGGAATTGTAAGTAATTGGTTAAGGATGGCAGATTTTCTTCCCTATAATGTTTAGTGAACAGTACGGACTTTCAACATAATAAACATTAACTGTTCTGGTGACCACTACTGCAATTAGATCCAGATTTATTCCATGAATTTAAATTCGACAAGTTCCATAGTAGTATCCGAACCTATATACTCAAAATATTAACCTGGATCTCTTAATTGCTTATTGAGTGATACTACAATTCCACCAGCATACTTCCTCATTATCAACATCTTACAATGTGAATTGACCAGAAACTTCATTAAATTATATCAATAATTTAACTTGAGAGTAAGGAAGAGGTAGGAATATAGGAGCATGGGAACAGGGTGAGGCCTTTCAGCCCCGTGAATCTATCCCCCCATTTAGTAAGATCATGGCTGATCTGGGGCCTAACTCTATATACCTCCCTTTGGTCCATATCCCTTAATATCTATTGCTTAACAAAAATATACCTATCTAAATTTTAAATTAACAGTTAATCCTGCATCCACTGTCATTTGCAAAGGAGAGCTCCAAACATCTACCACACTTTGAGTGTAGAAGTGCTTCTTTCACCTCCCCTGAATGGTCTGAACCCTATTCTCAAATAATACCCCCTAGTTCCCAAGCCCCCTCCACCAGTCAAAATAGTTTATCTTTGACTATCCTGACTTTTTCTCTTATATTCTGAAGACATCAATTTGATCACCCCTTGCCATTCTAAATTCTAAAGAGAATGTACCGAATATGTATATTCTATCCTCATAATGTAACCCCTGATGTCTAGGTATTAATCTTGTAAACCTATGTCGCACTTCATCCTTTCAAAGGCTCATAGTACTCCAGGTGGAGTCTAACCAGGATTTTATATAACTTCAGCATAACTTCCTTATACTCCAGTCCTCTAACAGTAAAGACCAGCATTCCATTAGCCTTCTTGATTATTTTCTGCATCAGTTCATATTTTAAAAATCTATGTACCTGAACCGCTAAGTCTCTTTGGATAGCTACTGTATTAAACTTCACACCATCTAGAAAGTAACATGATCTATCCTTTATTGGTCCAAAATGGATCACCTCACAACAGCTTACTTTGAATTTTCAACCTTAAGTTCACCTGGACCATCTCCAATACTTCTCTCTCTTTCTTGGACCTCTCTGTTTCCATCTCTAGCAAACACCTGGAAACCGATATCCATTTCAAGCCTACTGACTCCCACAGCTACCTAGAATACACCTCTTCTCACCTACCTTCCTGCAAAAATGCTATCCCCTATTGCCAATTCCTTTGCCCCTGCCACTCCCACTCCCAAGATGAGGCATTCTACTTGCAGGCATCCCAAATGTCCTTGTTTTTCAAGGGCCGCAACTTCCCCACCACAGTGGTCGAAAATGCCCTCGACCGCGTCTCTTGCATTTCCCGCAACTCATACCTCACACCTTCTACCTGCAATAACAACCAAAACAGAATCCCCCTTGTCCCCATGTACCATCCCACCAACCTCTGGGTCCAACGCATCATCCTCTGACACTTCTGCCATCTGCAATCTGACCACCCTACTAAAGACATTTTTCCCTCCCCACCCTTATCTGCTTTCCAGAGGGACGACTCTTTCCGTGACTCCCTTGTCCACTCCACACTCCCCACCAGCCCCACTGGTCCCGGCACTTTTCCCTGCAACTGCAGGAAGTGCTACGCCTGCACTCACACCTCACCCGCACCTCCATCCCAGGCCCCAAGAAACCTTCCACATCAATCAGATGTTCACCTGCACGTCTACTCAAGAGGTATACTGTATCCGCTGTTCCCGATGTGGCTTCCTGCACATCGGGGAAACCAAGCAGAGGCTTGGAGACTGCTTTGTGGAATACCTACATTCGGCTTGTGACAAATGACTGCAACTCCCAGTTGCAAACCACGTCAACTCTCGCCACGCCCCCCCCCCAACTCCTTGATCGACATGTCCATCTTGGTCCTCCTCCGGTGCCACAACGATGCCACCTGAAGGTTGCAGGAACAGCACCTCATACTTTGCTTGGGAACCCTGCAGTCCAATGGTATCAATGTGGACTTCTCAAGCTTCAAGATCTCCCTTCCCCCAACCACATCCCAAACCAGCCCAACTTGTTCTCGTCTCCCTAACCTGTCTGTCCTTTCTCCCACCTATCCACTCCTCCCACCTCAAACCCTACCCCCACTTCCTATCTACCAGCCTCATCCGCACCTTTTTGACCAGTCCGTTTCCTCCCCACCTATCTGCTCCTTTATCCATCTACCATCCGCCTCCCCCACCTCTCTATTTATTTCAGAACCCCCTTCCCCAACCCCATTTCTGAAGAATTTTGAGACCCAAAATGTCAGCTTTCCTGCTCCCCTGATGCTGCTTGGCCTGCTGTGTTCATCCAGCTCTACACCTTGTTATCATGGATTAGTTACTGCCTTTCTTACATTACCATGGTGGTTGCACCACACAAGTCCTTCATCAGTTATGAAGCACAAGGACATGCTGAAGTGGTGAAAATTACTCTGTGTATGTGTATCTTTCTTTCCTTTTGACAAATAGTAAACTGACGTGAATGTTTTTGATGGCAGCAGGTTAATTCTGTATTCATATCATGTGTTTCATATGCTCACACATCCTCAAGGACTTTCAAATAAAAAAATAGACTTTAAAACGTTCCGTTATGCAGATAAGTATGATAGCCAGCAGAGCACAGAAAATTCCAAAATAGAAAGGCAAATCTGTGAATTTCTTCTTTTTAATACATTCACAGGATGAATAGACAACACTATTTGGGCCAGCCTTTATCATCAGGAGGTGAACACATCTATTTTGTCTAGAACTAGGTGAATTGTCATGACTGCAGGTGTAAACGAAACAACAGTGAAATCTTGATGTGAATTCACAATCATACTGTCGGGACTGCTGATAAACTTGTAAGAGAACCCATGCAGGACTCTGTGCTCTATGGTCTGTTTACTGAGACACACACTGAGACAAACATTGACTGTGCCTTGAGGACTGTCAACTTGTCAAAGATGCCCTTTCTTTTGCCTGAAACTTGTTGGTCTTTCAGGGCAGGGAGTTGACCCCGACCAAGTGTTGCAATCTGGCACATTTCAAGTCTAGGGTGACGTGCCGAGCAACGCTAAAATTTAGGGCAGCTACCTCCAAAGTGCAATGCAGATAATCCACCATCTGGGGTCTTCTTGCCGGAGTTAAGTTGGGCTCTGTTCAGTTATTGGACCCTCCCAATGCCTCAAATATGTGTAAATATAATCTTACACAAGTAAGAAAAGCCTTTGGTTTGTTTGCTAACTACAGTCAAACTCTAATATTTTATTTTTTCTTCACAAGCTGCTATGCAGAACCAACCTGCTTTAATGACTATGTTAGTATATAAAGCTATCGAGTTTTGAGAAGATTTGTAGCTCAGGCTGAGGTTCTGGATGTGAGTTTGCTCGCTGAGCTGGAAGGTTCGTTTTCAGACGTTTCGTCATCATACTAGGTAACATCATCAGTGAGCCTCCAACAAAGCGCTGGTGTTATGTCCCGCTTTCTATTTATCTGGTTAGGTTTCCTTGGGTTGGTGATGTCATTTCCTGTGTTGGTGATGTCACTTCCTGTTCTTTTTCTCAGGGGATGGTAGATTGGCTCCAAATCAATGTGTTTGTTGATGGAGTTCCAGTTGGAATGCCATTCTTCTAGGAATTCTCGTGCGTGTCTCTGTTTGGCTTGTCCTAGGATGGATGTGTTGTCCCAATCAAAGTGGTGTCCTTCCTCATCTGTATGTAAGGATACGAGTGATAGTGGGTCATGTCGTTCTGTGGCTAGTTGATGTTCATGTATCCTGGTGGCTAGCTTTCTGCCAGTTTGTCCAATGTAGTGTTTGTCACAGTTCTTGCAAGGTATTTTGTAGATGACGTTCATTTTATTTGTTGTCTGCATAGGGTCTTTTAAGTTCATTAGCTGCTGTTTTAGTGTGTTGCATGAACGTGACTGCCAGACTACTCGGACCTCTTGGCATCAGGGTAGCCCACAAACCCACCAACACACTAAAACAGCAGCAAATGAACTTAAAAGACCCTATACAGACAACAAATAAGAGTCAACCACATTGCTGTCATAGTAGGAACTGCGGATGCTGGAGAATCTGATATAACAAGGTGTAGAGCTGGATCAACACAGCAGGCCAAGCAGCATCAGAGGAGCAGGAAAGCTGATGTTTCGGGTCTAGGCCCTTCTTCAGAAAAGTTCATCATTTCTTCACTTCTTCATTTCTGAAGAAGGGTCTAGATCCGAAATGTCAACTTTCCTGCTCCTCTGATGCTGCTTGGCCTGCTGTGTTCATCCAGCTCTACACCTTGTTATATCACATTGCTGTGGGTCTGCAATCCAAGTAGGCCAGACCAGGGACAGCAGTCAACTTCCCTAAGAGGCATTAGTGAAACAGCTGGTGTCTTCTAATATTTGATAATCGTTTCACAGTTATCATTAGACTCTTAATTCAACATTTTTTGAAATTAATTGAATTCTAACTCTACAATCACAAGATTTGAACCCAGTTCACCAGATTAACAGTCTGGTGATAATACCACTAGGCTACCACCTTCACATAACTTTATTTTCTGCATTGATTGAGTGAGATATATTGCCTATGATACTGGAAGAATGCTCAGGTTGTTTTTTTTTCAAAAATGGTGCAAAACCATTTTGTTTTTGCCTGAATAGCCAAATGGACTTTATGTCATTTCAATATGCATCATTTCCAAACTATAACAGTAACAGGTGAAGTTCTGAACCGTACGTGAAAAAGTTAATGTTTCAAATAAGACATTAAACCAAGCCTATCTATTCATCAATACCAATTGACTTTCCAATATCTACAAGTGCCAGACAAGTTTCCCTTTCATTAATCTATTTCTAATGCAATTCCAATGTCTCCTTATTATGAAGTGCAGTTGACTTCCAAGTAGTTGCTTGGCAAACTGAAAACAGAGGAGCAAATCAGGCTGTGAATATAAAAAGACAACAAAATGTGAGGCTGGATGAACACAGCAGGCCAAGCAGCATCTCAGGAGCACAAAAGCTGACGTTTCGGGCCTAGACCCTTCATCAGAGAGGGGGATGGGGTAAGGGTTCTGGAATAAATAGGGAGAGAGGGGGAGGCGGACCGAAGATGGAGAGAAAAGAAGATAGGTGGAGAGAGTATAGGTGGGGAGGTAGGGAGGGGATAGGTCGGTCCAGGGAAGACGGACAGGTCAAGGAGGTGGGATGAGGTTAGTAGGTAGATGGGGGTGCGGCTTGGGGTGGGAGGAAGGGATGGGTGAGAGGAGGAACAGGTTAGGGAGGCGGAGACAGGTTGGACTGGTTTTGGGATGCAGTGGGTGGAGTGGAAGAGCTGGGCTGGTTGTGTGGTGCAGTGGGGGGAGGGGACGAACTGGGCTGGTTTAGGGATGCAGTAGGGGAAGGGGAGATTTTGAAACTGGTGAAGTCCACATTGATACCATTAGGCTGCAGGGTTCCCACGGGGAATATGAGTTGCTGTTCCTGCAACCTTCGGGTGGCATCATTGTGGCACTGCAGGAGGCCCATGATGGACATGTCATCTAAAGAATGGGAGGGGGAGTGGAAATGGTTTGCGACTGGGAGGTGCAGTAGTTTGTTGCGAACTGAGCGGAGGTGTTCTGCAAAGCGCTCTCCAAGCCTCCGCTTGGTTTCCCCAATGTAGAGGAAGCCACACCGGGTACAGTGGATGCAGTATACCACATTGGCAGATGTGCAGGTGAACCTCTGCTTAATGTGGAATGTTAAGCAGAGGTTCACCTGCACATCTGCCAATGTGGTATACTGCATCCACTGTACCCGGTGTGGCTTCCTCTACATTGGGGAAACCAAGCGGAGGCTTGGAGAGCGCTTTGCAGAACACCTCCGCTCAGTTCGCAACAAACTACTGCATCTCCCAGTTGCAAACCATTTCCACTCCCCCTCCCATTCTTTAGATGACATGTCCATCATGGGCCTCCTGCAGTGCCACAATGATGCCACCCGAAGGTTGCAGGAACAGCAACTCATATTCCGCCTGGGAACCCTGCAGCCTAATGGTTTCAATGTGGGCTTCACCAGTTTCAAAATCTCCCCTTCCCCAACTGCATCCCTAAACCAGCCCAGTTCGTCCCCTCCCCCCACTGCACCACACAACCAGCCCAGCTCTTCCACTCCACCCACTGCATCCCAAAACCAGTCCAACCTGTCTCCGCCTCCCTAACCTGTTCTTCCTCTCACCCATCCCTTCCTCCCACCCCAAGCCGCACCCCCATCTACCTACTAACCTCATCCCACCTCCTTGACCTGTCCGTCTTCCCTGGACTGACCTATCCCCTCCCTACCTCCCCACCTATACTCTCTCCACCTATCTTCTTTTCTCTCCATCTTCGGTCCGCCTCCCCCTCTCTCCCTATTTATTCCAGAACCCTCACCCCATCCCCCTCTCTGATGAAGGGTCTAGACCCGAAACGTCAGCTTTTGTGCTCCTGAGATGCTGCTTGGCCTGCTGTGTTCATCCAGCCTCACATTTTGTTGTCTTGGATTCTCCAGCATCTGCAGTTCCCATTATCTCTGTGAATATAAAATGGAAGCAATCAAAGTGAGGTAGTAACAGGCATAGGTAAGGAAGGAGAATTAAAAGCTAATAATGCCTAAGCACAGATGCAAAGAGATTAAAGAACTGAACTTTTGTTCAAAGGTCGAGAATATCCATAATCCAACATATTCATGGAGCATAAGGTTAATATGATACAATCAAGTATGAAAAGGTTTAAATGAATTTATGTACCACAGCCAGGTTAATTATTGTTAAATGAGCAGATCTAAGACAGACTGATTTCCGACACTAGGTAGGATAAATTACGTAGAATACAGATTGGCATTTATTTGTTTCTATCATGAACAAGATTCAGTATGGTAAACATGCTTAATAATGATCCTTGAAGGAATTCAGTCACTAACATACTCTTCTCTTGTGACTTATATTGCAGTAGTAATGAAGAGAAGAAAACAGAAATGCTGAAAATTCTGGGCAGTTCAAGCAGGATCTGTAAACAGAGAAATAACATTTAAAGTCCATGACCCATCATCAGAACTGGCAAAAGTTATAAATGTAATAGGCTTTGAGCAAGAGATAAGTGGAGTAAAGGGCAAAAATAAATTTGGATTTTGTTCCTGTTTGTGGTATAAATTCTTAGAACCTGGTCTTCATCTTTTGCATTCTATGTGCATTAAGTTTTTCAATTCCTGACAGAAACTTGAAATCCAGCCATTTCTAGATGGATTCTCTTTGTAAGACATTTCCACAATTTTCCTGTACATTCTCCATGTGTATATGAGTATATATTTGAAATGCAAACACTTCATGCTTCACTCTGACAATATTACTATGGTAACAGAAATGTGATATTTGAAGTGTTTTCTCTATCATATAGGATCACTTCAGGTTCAAATCTACATAATTAATACTATTTTAAAAAACAAACTTATGGACATGATAGGTTTATGATGATATTTAAAAGCATAATTTCAATGACTATTAAAATATTAATCACTGTGAATTATTTTTTTAAATGTGCTTTAATTATTCAGACTCAAATTCAGATCAATGACAGTCTTTTCTGGTAAACTGACCTCCGATATGCCAGCTTCCTTCTGATTTGCTTGTTATCTGATCCCAATAGTTCATTAATTTGTATTTATTATGCTATTATAACTATATGCCATCATTCAGGAATGGTTAGACACAACATTATATAATTGAGAAATCAAATTATATGTTGATGAATTGATAGCCTTATCTCTTTGAAGCTTACCACTGGAAGATTCATATTTTTGCAAGGTTTATGAGCACATTACAACAATGAAAGGATTTGATAAATTGGTTGAGTCAATAGAAATGAGGACTGACATTTCAAATGACAGGAGACTATTAGGAATTTAGTCACAAAAGCACGGGAAAAGATTTCTAAAAGAGACAGCATATAACCCACCTATCTCCGTACAGAGATGGTAAAGTAAAGCATGAATGATGAGGATAACCAATAGTTTGCTTGTGCATCTATCAACAGTCCCAGCTGTGGGCTTGTGAATTCACTTCAAGGTTTGGCTGTTGTATAGTTACAGCTTCACAACTGGAGAAAATTTACCTAATTCTAGACAAGCTAGATTTGTTCACCCCCTGGAGATAAAACAAAATACAATTGTGCCAATTAATCATGAAAAATTATTATTCACAATGTGGACCACCTTAAACAGTTTGAAAGAGCTAGCACTGTGGCAAGAAACAAGACTGGTGAACTAAAAGAAAAATAAGAGAAGTATCAACAGAACTAAAATAATAGAAAAATCTTGGATCTGTCTGGTAATTTAAAATTACATGTGGAGTGGAAACCAGCAGGATTGAGCAGAATGCTGATCTCACACTCCATGCGGAATTTAATCAGTGTAATAGTAGTCTCACCTATCAGCTGGAGAACTGATGGAAACCTGTGTTGCATATCTTTTGGAATACCCTCCACATTAACCAGTTAATCAGACATTTTTTACCTGGACAATGTCAGGCGTGCTCTCAATTATGTCCCCAGTAAGATGGAAATCCCATTCTCATGAACTCAGCAATGACCATTGCCAGTACAGTTGCCTGCATGAGATCAGCGTGAATAGGATGGGTGGTGCAGAGAGGTGATTGGTGAGAGGATAGCACCAGCAACAGGGGAGTTGGGTGCAGGTGGATGGGAGGCAGGACATTTGGATGGCTTTCAGCAGGCCCCCTTTTCCAAAGTCAGGTCGCAACATCAAACACTGGGTCCTTGCAAAGTAGAGATGTTGCTGTATGGCACTCAAACTCAGCGGAATTAATGGACTTGCCCAGATGGCTAATCTCATACTTGCTGCTGGGTGAATGCCAGTGGCAGCAGGAAGAGGGCCTTAAGTAATTCCTTAAGTGCTTTATGGGTTTGGAAGGTGCTGCCTAAGGATCTTTGGTGAATTTCTGCAGTACATCTTGTAGATAGTAGGTGTCAAGCTTCTTGAATGTTGTTGGAGTTGCACCCATCCAGACAAGTATTCCAAAACATACCTGATTTGTAGATGGTGGCCAGGGTTTGGGAAGTCAGGAGGTCAGAAATTTGCCACAGGATTCCTAGCCTCTGACCTTCTCTTGTAGTCACTGTGTTTATTTGCATGTCCAGTTGAGTTTCTGGTCAATCGTCACCCAAGAATGTTGAAAGTGAGGGATTTGGTGATGGTATATCAAAGGACAGTGGTTAGCATGTCTCTTATTGGAAATAATCATTGCCTGGCATTTGTATGGTGTGAGTGCTACTTGCCATTTGTTAGCCCAAGCCTTCATATTATCCAGATCTTATTGCATTTGAACATGGTATCTGAGAAGTCGTGAATGATCCTCAACAATGCGCAATCATCAGTGGACATCCCACTTCTGACGTCATGATCAATGGAAGGTAATTGATGAAGCAGCAAAAAATGGTTGGGTCTACAATATGACCCTGAGGAACTCAATGAATCAATTAATTAACTGATTAAGCAATTACTCTATATAACTAACTTTTTAACCCAATTGATCAATTATTCCAATGGGGAAGGTTGAGCCATTTAAGGTTCCTGTGGAACTACGTAGAACTTACATTATAAGAACTGACCAAGAAACCAATGATTATGTTCCAAACATGTGTCCTCCCTCCCAAACGTATCCAACCATAATTGAACATCCCAATTTTGCTTATCCCTTGTGTACTTATCCACCTGCATGATTCTTTTTATCTTGGAGCCAGATATGAGTTGAAGGATGGTTGGCTAGCATGCTTGGTCCATTAGTTATTTGCATCTTTGCAGAACTAAGTGCAAACATTTGATACATAGTACGCAGATTGTGAAGAATAGTGCTTCTATACTCTGCATTCTCTACTCTATAACCTGATGCTGAGCAACACATCGCTAGTGTAAGCTGCAGAACAAACCTTCAAGCATGAATTGGGTACCTTTACAGCATCAGTCACAATGGCGTTGAGTGATCATATTGAAGCATTGTGATAATGAATAATCATAAAATATGGCTTTTGTAGGAGTACAGTGAGCATTAAGGAAGAATTCAGAGGCATCTGCATATAGAAATCAGCGGCAACATTCAGGGATCAGCCTCTAGTAGCAACACACTAACAAAAGCACAGCAACAGATAGGATGTTCCCATATTGTGACTGATCCAGTGCATGGCTCTGAACATATGAAATTACAATAACATGATGAAGCACCCCAAAACAGCCAGAACAGGAGAGGAAATTCCATATCACTCACTGAAGTGTCTGGCTATTCAGCACGGATTAGAAAGCAACAATAGGAACTGGCTCAAAAAAATCAATTCTAGTTACGCTTTGCAAAGTAGCCTGTATGTTAATCTTATCAAATTCCTGCAGCTCTACTTTAGCAAGCACAGGTAGTAATACATTTCAGAAAGACAAACTAATGAAATGGGTAGACGTATACTTAAAAGAAGAGAAGCATGAAGAGATGCATTTGTGTCTAGAGTGAGAACTGCCAAGATACACTAAATGATAAAATTTTAAAGAGAAGAAGGAGGAGCCAATATAATTTAGTGAGTATGTATACAAGCCTTTGAACATGGTGGCAGCAATTGATAAGGATGCTAAAATGGTATATGGGCTTTATAACTGAAACATAGAGTGCAAAAATAAAACAAATTCACGAGTTCTGAGATAGTGCAGAGGGGCTTTACTCAAATGATACAAGGATAATTGAAGTTTAGTTATTTGGAGAGGCGATGGAGTTGGTCTCCTGAGAACAGGGAAGATTGCAGTGAGATTTAATAGAGATAATCACAATCATGAAAGAAAACAAGCATGAATTGTTTTCAGTGATGGAAGATAGAAGAAAATGCATGGGTGACTTAAAAAAGTAGAGGGGGTAAAATATGGATCTTTCATTCTGTATAGCAAATTGTTATGACTCAAATGCATTGCTATAAAAGGGTGGTTTAAGCAAATGTAATGTTACTTTCAAAACAGAATTGGATAAGTACTTGGAGGAGAAATATGCAGAGGAGAAGGTCTGTACTGAAAGATCTGAGCAATGTAGGCAAGAGTAGACATGCACGGGAATTCCTAGAGGCCTGGTTCTCCACCCATAATTCAAGCAACAAACTCATAGAATTGGGCCCCATATACAAACCTATACAAATGAAAATCAGAAGTGATACTACTCACCATAACAGACCAGAGAATATAAATTCCAAGAGATGTAGAGTAACATTGCTTCAGCAGAGCCACCACTAATGATGTCATCTAGCATGGTGACAAAACGTCAGAAAGAGAACAAGCCAGCTCGGATATCAAGTCAACAACTTTAACCACAACCCAAGCTACAGACCTGTGCCAAAACTTTTGAATGCAAGCGTGCTAAATGCTTTCTCAACCACAGTGTCCACCTGTGACGCAGCTTTCAAAGAACTATATACCTGAACCCCTGGGTCTCTCTATTCAAAACACTACCCAGGTCCCTACCATCAACTGTATAATTCCTGCCCTTGATTGTTTTACCAAAATGTAACATCTTGTATTTATCCAAATTAAACTCCACCTGCCACTCCTCAACCCATTGACTTAATTGATCAAGATCACTTTGTATTCTTCTTCACTGTCAACTATACCACCAATTCTTGTATCATTTGCAAACTTACTAATCATGCATCCTAAATTCGCATCCAAATTGTTTTAGAAAGTGGACCCAACACCTATTGCTGTGGAACAGCGCTGGCCACAGGCCTCCAGTCCGAGAAACAGCCCTCCACCACCACCCACTGTCTATTATGGTCAAGCCAATTTTGTATCCAGTCTGCCTGAATACAAAGTGAACTAACTTTAATAATTAGTCTATTATGCAGACCCTTGTCAAAGGCTTTACTAAAGTCCATGAAAAGAAATGAAATAGTCACATGTGCAATCTGACCACCAAGAGGTCAATGCTTGTTTTCTGTTGAATGGGAACACGAATCAAATCATTGAGTTTGCACATTTGGATAACCATATTGGTCCAACTGAGGTACATAAGTTGTTGAAAGAATTTCCTCAGGAAGTTAGAACCTGTTTCCTGTGGTCTGTATTTGAGAAAGACAGGGGATAACTTTAAAATTAGAGCTAAGCAATTTAGGGGTAAAATCTCACAGCACTCTTTAAACAAAGGGTAGGGGAAGTCTGGTGCACTCCACAACAATACACCACCCCCCGGCCCATTGTCCAATCTTGCCCCTCTCCTACCCACTACCAAATGAAAAACTATTGAGCTACAATGCATTGAAAATGACAAAATGAAAGTGACTAGCTGTCGTTCAGTACAGTAAATATAAAGTTAGCGTAATGAGGCAGGAAAATGGAGTTCACATATTGACAGCTGACTGAATGATGGAAAAAGTTGGGAGGGCTTAATGCCCTCCTTCTTTCCTATTCCTATTGTTGGTAAAACTGAGTTGTATTTTATCATGATGAAGGATGGGATATGATTTTGAGGCTGAGGCTACTTATTTGCATTGATTCTTAATCTTAGGCACTATTTGCCTGTGCTGGCACTGGTCCTACAAGCTTCTCTTGTTTTGTGATTTTTGGAATTAAAATCGATGGAACAGTAATGTGAAATTAGGTTACTCCTTAAAATGAATATTTATGTCCAGTGACACCACAAATAACCTATTAGCTACAGAGTAAATTCCACTTTTCATTCATGTTACAACCTGAAAATAGCTTGAGATAGCTATTCAAGAAAAGCGTGTTCATTGACTACTCCAAGCTGATAACTTAAAAAAAGGTTAAAGAGAAGAATGCAGGCGTGCCTGAGAGACATTAAAATACTCATTATACATTAACTGTTTTATTGTCATCAAAATGATGCAGCATTCCATGGAAAATCTCAGAGTAATTGTAATGTGAGTGCTTTTTTTCTGCCAATAAAAATTGTTGACAGTTTTATAGCCAAGCACTACTGTGTACAAATTTCGCCAGTCATGCATGTGCACTGTTGCTAATTACGTTTGTCAAACCTCTGTTTAGTTCAGTAATAACCTTGCTGAACATGGGTAAATTAATACACAAACATGTTTAGGTACAGCATTATCCAAAGTTCGTAATTTTCAGTTTTTCAAAGTTTTTACTTTTGCTTTATATTTTTATTTTATCTTATTCCTCATGACAGCAACCATACGGTGGTTTGTAAATATCATTGGATGCCATTTTCATGATATTATCATCTTATACATGTTCGTAAGAATAGAAAAGCACACAATTGCATTGTTTCAAATATACTGTACTAAATGTGCACAGATGTTGAACTGATGGCTCAAAAATTAATTTCCATTAATAATTTCCGTAACAGTGAGATAAAAAGCAATTTAACGAATAAAGATTGTGTATGTTCCTTATCTTCTTCAAGTACAATTGTTTACATTGAATTTTATGCTCTAACATGTTTATAAAATGCCCATGTAATTTAGCATAACAATTGCCATGACAACTGGATATATTTTACGATAATTTCTGTGTGCGATCCAGAAAATCATGTGCCGTTACACTAGCCTGATTTCATCAAAATAATTACGAACTATTTATGCTCAAATTCAACAGTGTCTTCAAGAGAAAAGAAGATGCATAATTAAAGTCAGAAATCCAAAAGTTGGTTTTTGAGATGTGCTGTTCCACCATTTGTTTGGCACCTCTTCTTTTGCCTCTCCATTGAATAGCTTCAATCAGCATGAAATTGTTCTATATATATCATAAGCACAAACTTAACACACCATAGACAATGAACAATTGTCATTTCAGTTAATGTACCCTTTCAATAGTGAGGTGTTAATGACATTAGAACACGAGAAAACCCACCCTCTCACTTCTGCATTTCTATAAGATCATGGCTGATCCATCCCAGGCTTTACTCCTTTTTTGTGCTAATCACTCAGCCCTTGAGTATTTCAAAATATCCATCTAGGTCCTCTTTAAATACATTCAGTGATCTTGTCTCCACAACTCTGTAGGATTGACAATTCTAGACACTCACTATCCTCTGAAGGGCAGAAATTCCTTTGCATCCCAGTTTTAAAAGAATGGCCCTTATTCTGTAACTATGTTCCTAAGAGCAAGAGTCTCCCATTAGTGAAAATACCCTTCAATATCTAGATTGTCAAGCCCCTTCAGAATTTTGTATGTTTCAATAAGATCATTCCTCATTCTTCTGAAATCTATAGAAGAAAGACTTAACCTGTTTAGGGCTTCTCAACGAGTGAAATCCTTCATCACAAGAATCAGCCGAGTGAGTCTCTTTTGAACTGTCTCCAGGGTCAGTTGTTTCTTTCTTTTTCAAATATGAAGACCAAAACTGTAACAGCACTTCAAATAAGGCTTCACCAACATTCTGTACAATTTTAACAAGCCTTCCTTATTTTAAACTCCAACCATCTAGCAAAAGAATGGCTAGAATCTCATTCGTCTTAGGAATGACTTGCATGCTAACACTTTGTGTGTTTCATGCACAAGGACACTCAAAATACCCCCACACTGTCTCTTTCCATTTAAATAATCATTTTATTTTATTCTGCCTATCATAGCGCATGACTTGACACTTTTGTACAATTAAACATCTTTATGACCTCTTACAGCATGATCTCTGATGAATTTTTTGATATATAACTTTCTACCCCCACTTTTAGTTCATTGATAAAGATGATAAATAATTAAGGCCCTTGTACTGATTTTTATGCCACCCTACTAATTAGATCTTTCCAACCCGAGAAAAGGTACATTAATCCTGTCTCTCTGTCTTCTGTATCTCAACCAGGCCTTAAACCATGCTAATATAATAGCCCAAATACCGTGAGGTCTTATCATATGCAATAATATTTTTGATGGCACGTTATTGAATACCTTTTGGAAACCTACATACACTAAATCTACCAGCTCCCTTTTATTAACTTCTCTTGCTATAACCTCAAAGCACATCAGCAAGTTTGTCAAATACGATTTCCCTTTTGGCTCCATTAGATGGTGTTAAGGCTTTCGAAAAGTCCTGATATTTCTTCCTTAAAAATGGGCTCCAGTATTTTGCCAATGACAGATGTTAGGCTAACTGGCCTATGGCTTTCTGTCCCTCACCTCTCGAGTAGGGGCATCACAGTAATGGATTTCCAGTCCGCTGGAACTCTCGCTGAATTCAATGACGTCTGGAATATTTTGACGAATGCCTCTTCCACTCCACAGCCTTCCTTTAAAACAGCCAGCCAATCTCCGTCACTTATAAGTTATGAAGGAGTCATTGCAGCAAGGTCCATTCTGCATGTGCAAACTGGACTAAACTCCAAAATGCAACATGTTTAGAAACACAATGTACATGAACTCAGTCTGTCTGAAATGAGCAAAGTTGTGCTGTGGTTTTCAATTTATTATGAATAACTTTCTATGATGCATACCTAGAATAAGACATTTCTTTAGCACCCAATCACTATGGCAGTGCAAACCATTACAAAGCATCATAAAGTATAATTGCAGTTGATAACTACAGTTGTGGTTCAACATGTATACACTGATATAGTTGTACTGCGCGGGAATATACAGATTGGCCATTGGAATTTGCTATGTGTACTTTATAGATTGTAACTCTTCCCAGTCCTTCATTAGCTGCTGACATAACAAGCATTATGTCACATGTATGTGCTAGAGACGGGTGTAATGCTTGTTTTGTGTCCTCTTTCTGAACTCTGACAGGAGCTCCTGTTGTAATACTGAGTTGGTCTTGAACCTCCTCATTTGGACACAAGCTATAAATGCAATGCAGCTTCATGCCCAAATCAGGCATGGCTGACATGTCTATCAAGTGAGAATGGCAAAAATATCAACATTCCATATGATACTCATTGTTGCTTCTATAGTAGCCTCGATTTTGATCTCATTTGACATTGGGATGTAATTGTGGGTTAAATGATATTTATTTCAATTTACCTACTCAATTTATTTCAACTGGGATAATGGGAACTGCAGATGCTGGAGAATCCAAGATAACAAAGTGTGGAGCTGGATGAACACAGCAGCCCAAGCAGCATCTCAGGAGCACAAAAGCTGACGTTTCAGGCCTGCAAAGCGGTCCTTGACGCCCTTGACCACGTCTCCCGCATTTCCCGCAACACATCCCTCACACCCCGCCCCTGCCACAACCGCCCCCAGAGGATCCCCCTCGTTCTCACATACCACCCCACCAACATCCGGATACAACATATCATCCTCTGACACTTCCACCATCTACAATCTGATCCCACCACCCAAGCTATTTTTCCATCCCCACTCTTGTCTGCCTTCCGGAGCGACCACTCTCTCCGCGACTCCCTTGTCCGCTCCACACTCCCCTCCAACCCCACCACACCCGGCACCTTCCCCTGCAACCGTAGGAAGTGCTACACTTGCCCCCACACCTCCTCCCTCACCCCCATCCCAGGCCCCAAGATGACCTTCCATATCAAGCAGATGTTCACCTGCACATCTGCCAATGTGGTATATTGTACCCATTGCACCCGGTGTGGCTTCCTCTACATTGGGAAACCAAGCGGAGGCTTGGGGACTGCTTTGCAGAACACGTCCGCTCGGTTTGCAAGAAACAACTGCACCTCCCAGTTGCGAACCATTTCAACTCCCCCTCCCATTCCTCAGACGACATGTCCATCATGAGCCTCCTGCAGTGCCACAATGATGCCACCCGAAGGTTGCAGGAACAGCAACTCATATTCCGCTTGAGAACCCTGCAGCCCAATGGTATCAATGTGGACTTCACAAGCTTCAAAATCTCCCCTTCCCTCACTGCATCCCAAAACCAGCCCAGCCTGTCTCTGCTTCCCTAACCTGTTCTTCCTCTCACCCATCCCTTCCTCCCACCTCAAGCTGCACCTCCATTTCCTACCTACCACCTCATCCTGCCTCCTTGACCTGTCCATCTTCCCTACTGACCTATACCCTCCCTACCTCCTAACCTATACTCTCCTCTCCACCTATCTTGTTTTCTCTCCATCTTCGGTCCGCCTCACCCTCTCTCCCTATTTATTCCAATTCCCTCTCCCCATCCCCCTCTCTGATGAAGGGTCTAGGCCCGAAACGCCAGCTTTTGTGCTCCTGAGGTGCTGCTTGGCCTGCTGTGTTCACCCAGCTCCACACTTTGTTATCTTATTTCAACTGGGATTTGTTTTCTTACATTCTCCTTCTCTAGGTTTTAAAAGAGGCATTCTAGAAGGATTAGACAAAGTGCAGACGTGATCTCCTTCACTTAAATAACCTTATGGCCTTGAATTGATGAATTACTCTGCAGTAAAAAAGAATTTTTCTTTTACCTAGAAAAATCCAAATGAGAAGTGATCTTACTAGAATTATTAGCAATAGGCAACAAACATTGACTTTTCTGGTGATGCTTACAGCCTGTGAAAGAATTTAAAACCCCCAGTTTTCTTTTACCATTGACTGGAGAAGGTAGCAATGCTTGTCCTTTAGTGGAGGATTTAATCTACACTGTCAATTCAAGAAAGCTATAAATGTACAAACAGGTAAAACTACAATCTCTGAAGGATCAGACGCCTTAGGAATGTATTCCTAACCATTTGTTGTTCCTGTAGTATATCATAGATTGGATCGTGATAACACAACACAGACAAGCAGATGGTAACAGCGGTAATCAATATAAACATTGTGGAAATAAAATCATTCTGATATCACATTGTCAGTATAGAAAAGGAATCTGGGCTTGCTTTGAGTACAGAAATACTTTTTACTAATGATTTTAGTTCAATGTTTTTTTAAACAGCTTCCAACAATCTTTTTCCTGTCAAAGTTCTGTGATTTGTGTCTTGTAGCTTGCTTAAAGAATGGTGTTACAGGTACTGCTGGGGAGAATCCTTTACAAGCTGCAAATGATTGTCAGCACTGATGTAGAGGTGTGCGTTATGATCTGTACTTCTGGTGTTACTGCCCTACCTTCAGCATGTTGACAGTCGTGCTTTGAGTGACAATTAACAAGGAACAGTGAAGATGATTTATAAAAAGAAAACAAACTGGTGTTCTGGCATGCAATTGTTGCTGAAGGGCGTAAGGTTTATCCATTATGTCTTTATACTGCACTAACTATTTGAGATGAACACACAAACCATCATACAATGCTCAAAAAGGCTCTTCAGCCCATTGCACTCTCTGACTTTTGAAAAGACTACCCATTAAATCTTCCTCCTTCCATTTTCAAAAGAATCATAGAATTCAAAGAGCCATGCTGCGTATGAACATATGAGAAATACCTTCAAAGAAAAAATGAAGAAAAGTATTGAATTATTATACACAATAAATTGCAAGTGGTGAACAGTCTTTGGTAGAAATCGATTGGCAGACTGAACCCTGGCTCATATCTCTTTCCATTTACAAACCATTCTGCACTTTCGCAGAAGTCCAATTTCATCCAATTTTCACTCTTCAAGAACATTAGTTATTTGGGGGAGATAACACCCCTTGTCAATGTTCTTGAACAATGGATATGTAAAATTTTTTATTCATTCACCAAGAACAGCCAATTGTTTTAAAAATACCAATTTAATAGGAATAATGCTAAAAATTTTAGACAATAGGCAATGTAAAATGCATCGGGGAGAATCTTATACAGTAATGTTGGCTATGGCAAGATTTGTGGTAAAATTGCATGAGAAACTAAGTGGTACGCATTTTAAAAATGAAGGGTTAATCTAATTAAAAATCTAGTACTGTTTGCCTGTAATTTAACATTTTACTTAAGCCAGTGTCTGCTGACATTGCTACTGTAGGGCAACTGTGCATGTGCGCTCACTCAGAAACATACAAATGCATGGTTCCAAACCCTCGACATTATTGCATCATGATATGGAGGTGCCAGTGTTGGTCTGCGGTGAATAGTCAGAAGTCACACAACACTAGATTATAGTCCAACAGATTTATTTGAAATTACACAAGGTTTTGGAGGGCCGCGCCCTTTGTCAGGTGCACTGAGATAGCAGAACACACAGACCCAGAGATTATTGGCAGAGAGGTCAAGGGAAGAGAGATCAAAAGATCATATAACTGGTGTGAGTGGAGTGTCAGGTAAGTCTCTGGAGGTTATCAAAATAAAGGCAATCCCTACATTGGTTATTGGTTGACACATTACTCACTGTCTAACACTTTTAGTCACGTGCAGATGCTCCACTCACACCAGTTGTATGATATTTGATCTCTCTGCCCTTGATATCTCTGCCTATAAACTCTTGGGCTGTGTGCTCTTCTCTCTCACTGCACCTGACGAAGGGGCTGCTGCGCTCTGAAAGCTTGTGCGATTTCAAATAAACCTGATGGATCATTACATCATGCCCAAAGTCCATTCTGTGCATGTGCATAGGATAGGTGTGTCATGGAAATAGAGTTCTATGCAGGAAAAGAGCTTCAGAATTGCTCTGGAAGGAGTCCCTGGTATACAACAGACACCTCCCCTCAACCCAATTCAACTCCGTACTCAGAATAAAATAAACAAGTGCTCTATCATTGAGTGATCTGTTGCAGAGTGGTAACACAGTGAGCTTAGTGAGATGGAAGATCAGTGAGAGGAAAGGAAAGTGCTTTTTATTAACCTTTTCTTTCTCTAGTTTGAGCACAATATGACCAAGAGTTAAGTAGCTACATAAGAAGAGTGAGTCTTAAAAATATTCAAGGATGACATTGCAGGGAAAACACATGTTC
The DNA here is from genome assembly GCF_030684315.1 of Stegostoma tigrinum. Taxonomy (NCBI): domain Eukaryota; kingdom Metazoa; phylum Chordata; class Chondrichthyes; order Orectolobiformes; family Stegostomatidae; genus Stegostoma; species Stegostoma tigrinum. Next base: position 32,852,477 of record NC_081354.1, read on the forward strand.
ATCACTGCAATTGGGAGCAGCACACGATGAGTGGTGGTCTTGGTAAATAAGGTCAAGGGAGTATTCCTACTATCCATTTCTTTAAAGTAAAAATTGGTCTTTAGTTTAGTTTGAGTATTTTCAGGATAAGGACTAAAACAAGGTCCCTGATATTCATTCAATTTTTTTTTAAATTACAGAAGTAAATCGGAAGAGAGTAATTTAAGGATAAGTAACTACAAAGATCTTGGACATTGTTAAGATCCTACTCTGCAATGTAGGGAGTCAGGGACACTTCCAGTGACTCCAGCTGCAGCTATTGTTTCTGCTTCATAGCAGCAGACAGAGTAACTAAGGATTGTCTGCATAACTGAGGTCTTCATGGAAGGCTCATACCATGACAGTGAGATGGTCATCCCGCAGAAAGGGAATGGGTCACCACCAGAAACAGTAAAATCATCAGGCAGGTAGCAGAGGAATCCACTTGTGCCATTGTCCTTGCTCCCATTTTGGATATTGCTGTGGATATGGATTCTTAGGGGAATGTAATGAGACCAGGACTCTGAGATAGTAGGAACTGCTGATGCTGGGGTCGAACACAACAAGGTGTGGAGCTGGATGAACACAGCAGGCCAGGCAGCATCAGAGGAGGAGGAAAGCTAACGTTTTGGGTCTGGACCCTTTTTCAGAAATTTCTGAAGAAGGGTCCAGGCCCGAAACGTCAGCTTTCCTGCTCCTCTGATGAGACCAGGACTCTGCTATGTACAGCACTTAAGATGTTTCATGATACATGTAAAAAAGGCATTTGTTGTTTATCATATGCTTTGAACATTCCTCTTTATCAAATATAAATATATTGAAAATGGGGGACAAGAGACTATTTAGCTGATGGTAAAGAGTCATCCAATTGGGTCGTGAGTCTCTTTGCCTTCCAGTTGATGTAAGAAGGCAGTCATCACAAAAATTTTTTTTCTTTATTCATTCGCAGGATGAGGGCATTGCTGGCTAGGCAGCATTTATTGCCCATAGGGCAGTTAAGAGTCAACCACATTGCTGCATCTGGAGCCACATGTAGGCCAGACCATGCAAGGATGGTAGTTTCCTTCCCTAAAGGACATTAATGAACTAAATGGGTTTTTCCAACAATCAACAATGGATTCAGTCATCATTTGATTCTTAATTCCAGGCATTTATTGAACGTTAGTAAAATGAGAGGCTGGATGAACACAGCAGACCAAGCAGCATCTCAGGAGCACAAAAGCTGACGCTTCGGCCTAGACCCTTCATCAGAGAGGGGGATGGGGTGAGGGAACTGGAATAAATTTATTCCAGTTCCCTCTCCCCATCCCCCTCTCTGATGAAGGGTCTAGGCCCGAAACGTCAGCTTTTGTGCTCCTGAGATGCTGCTTGGCCTGCTGTGTTCATCCAGCCTCAAATTTTATTATCTTGGAATTCTCCAGCATCTGCAGTTCCCATTATCTCTGATTTAATGAACGTTATCTGTGTCTTTGGATTAACAGTCTAGCGATAATACCACTAGGCCTCCACCTCTACTCACATTCCAGCAAGTATTGATAGCTAACTAACAGCTGAAATATGGGGCCATGTTACGTTTGAAACCTCCAGGAATACATCTAATCATAGATGGAAACCTTTGTTGTTGAAGAGACCGGCAGCATTTATGTGAGGCCCAGCAGTCAACAACACAAAGGCCTGTTGCTACCTCCAGGTGAGAAATGAAGTCACAAGAATCCCTGTCTGAGTTAAATTCTGCACCACAGATTCCATCCAACCTGCTCAAAATCAGGAGCAATTTGGCATTCAGACAGTTCCAGCCTTCCTGAGTTAGAGAGCTAAGAGCACAAAGGCAGAAGCTTTGCATAAATTAAGTGTGCAAATGATACTGCAGGAAGCAAGTCAGTGTCCAAGCAATTTCGTGAAGGTGCATACATACTAATTTCTGGGAAGATCTTTCACTTTGAGGGCCAGAAATAAAATTGATCTCTGAGAGTGTTGTGGCTCTGCAACGCTGAGCAAGAATACAATGAAATAACACTGGTGCAAATTAGAAGCTGTAATTTGGCTCTTTTCTACATCAGATGAGTGATGGAAAAGATGAAGCATGATTAATACTGGATACACCGGGAAGCTGAGATGTAGCAGGTGATGAAACATGCAGAAAGATGGAAGCAGTGCTTTCTGTGAGGTTTTCTGTGTAATGTTACAATTGGCTGGAACCCAGGTGTGTGCAGTACAATGAATGGCTATGTAAGCCTTAAAGTAGGGGAGTTGTATATTTTTGTTTGATATTCCTCTGTGAAAGAGAACAGTACCCTTCCCTGTTGGAACAGTTATTAAGAGAAAATTGACAGAACAGAAATGGCACATCAGGGATCCCCCAGAGGCATGAATTATGGATGCTGGGGACATCCACAACAATATGCTGGTACAGTTTGCTGCTGCCGTGACTGAGCAGGGATATTTACAGAAAACGGAAATCTACAGACAAGAACAAAGCATGGGGCTTCTTACTTTAAAATTTTCATCTTTGCATCTCATCTCTAAGCCACTTTAACAAACAAATTGAAGCATTTTACACAACAGTCTCAAATTATTTTGCCAAAGATGTTTAACCCATTTATTTCCTACTTCTACTACATTTTAGTTCTTGAAGCTTCGAAAAATATAGTTCAGCAATAGGTCAACTGTCACAAATGCCATCAGCAGTCCTATCCTAAGAACGGTTCTACTGGGAACTACCCATCAATTCCTAAAGGTCACACAAAGATGTTTGTTCCTTGTATCTTGTTTCTGTGGTTACCAATGTGTATTTAGCACATCACAAAAGAGATTGTGCTTTGTCACAAATAACCCCATTGATTTTCATTATAATTGTATGAAAGGGAAAGCTGCAGCAAGAATTTGTTCTGTTGCAGAAAATAACTGCAAATTGTGGAGGTTTTTAATGACTTTGTCTATTTATAAGAAATGTGGGCTGATGCTCCTAATATGATAATCTGTGACATGCTCAATTAAAAGTCAATTCTGTTTCAAAATATTTTTTGTCTTGTATGCTCACTTCTTCCAATCTCCTTGTTCACTGCACACCTGATCCTAATCTCTCATGTTTGGAACACAAAGATATTCAAAATTATGAAGGCCATGTCCAGGGAAGAGGTTGGCCTATTTTAGATTATTCATATGGTCGAATTTTAGCCAGATGGGAGGAGAAGGAAATGGGGAATGTCTGGCAAAGAGAGATTCTCTCTTGTGCTGCCTGCGAGTCCGTTTAAATAGCATTTGCTTTTTCAATTGACTGAGGTTTAAATCAGACTTGTTTCTCAGGGAGATGGTAGAGTAGGACGTCTCCAATCAAGGCTTATAAATTTAACCTGTTTCGATCTGTTGGTATTGGTGTGGGAAGCAAGAATTCCAGCAAGACTCACAAGACAGAAAAGTGAGAGTTTAAGAGAGTCCCTTACCAGAAGAGTGTGGGAGTTTCAGTGAGTCCCTTATCAGAGAACAGTGCGGCAGCCAGATGGTTGTATGACCCACTGCAATGCTGTAGTTTCTGGGCATGAAGGTCCAATTGCATCATACAAAGCTGTTTCTCCTTATGCATAATGCCTCTTCAGAATCATATCAGACTCAGACTCCATTTCTCTGTCCACAGATGCTGCCAGACCTGTTACATTTCTCCAGCATTTTCTGCTTTTGTTTCAGATTTCCAGCATCCACAGTATTTTGTTTTTATATTAGTTTAAATGGTCAATATAAGCGATACTTCTTATGCACTCACAGACTCCTGCATCGTTCCCCACAAATAAATTGTAACATGTGCAATTGTAAAGTTTTCCAACCTAGACTCTAACACATAAGATCTAATACTTTACCAACTAATTTACTTGGTTTTCAACTAATTTTCATCAGTAGATATAACACATCTGAAGCCCCCTAAAAATTTGTTGCTCATATGCATACTCCTTTTGAACCTCTGTAGGTAGGTTTATAACAGCCTTGATGCCATAAATTACTCCTATCTATGGCATCTTTAATAAAGGACATTGATTATGCCACTTTTGGAATACTACATGCAATTCTGGTCACCTTCCTATAGGAATGATGTTGTGAAACTTGAAAGGGTTCAGAAAAGATTTACAAGGATGTTGTCACGGTTGGAGGGTTTGAACTGTAGGGAGAGGCTGAATAGGCTGGGACTATTTTCCCTGGAGTGTCAGAGACTAAGGGGTGACTTTGCCGAGGTTTATAATATCATAAGAGGCATGGATAGGGTAAATCATCAAAGTCTTTGCCCTAGGGCAGGGGAGTACAAAGCTAGAGGTCATAGGCTTAAGTTGAGAGAAGAAAGGCTTAAAAGAGACCTAAGGGGCAACTGTTTCATGCAGACGATGGTGCTTGCATGCAATGAGCTGCCAGAGGAAGTGGTGGATGCTGGAACCTTTAAAAGGCATCTGAATGGGGATATGAATAGGAATGGTTTAGAGGGATATGGGCCAAATGCAGGCAAATCGTATTACATTTATTTAAGATACCTGGTTAGCATGGATGCTTTGGACTGAAGGGTCTGTTTTGCACTGTACATATCTATGAGTCTAAGTCCATTTAAAAATTGAGTCTTCTCTGACAAACTGAAGCAATAGTAATAATATTTTCCAATTCACAAACTTAACCTTGTCTTTATCATTCTGTCCATTTTAACCATATAACATGTGAAACTTCCTCAGTTTTCCCATGTTTTCTAATCTCGGGCCACATGACATATGTGTTTAAATGTTTTGCTTTTGGAGCTGCTTCCAATTCAGTGGTTACCAGATGACATGACCCAGTGTTTCCTTATTACTCAGGAAAATTACAACAGATCCTTCTTGAAATAATGTGAACTCTTAAAAGCGCTTTTCGACATTATTTTTAACAATTCTAATAATACGGAAAATGCAAATTTATCATGCTGTACTGCTTTTGGGTCAACTATTGTCACATCTTTTAAATTTACTTGGAAAGCATGATAGATGATAACATGCATATGACACATCATTCGATATTTGCTGCAGATTTGCATTTTGTCTGGCTGCAATTTAGATTTTATTATTTGATTGTGATTACATTACAAACTTTGAAAGATTTTAAAGTACATTTTTGCTATCTTAAAAGATTACTTTTCCAGATTATATATCATCACTACCAAACTAGGAACTTGAATTTTGAAGAATCCTCTTATTAAATCAGACTAACTGTTCACTCTTCACTGTATTCTCTTTCAGTCATGCCCAAGCATCTTCTCGTGTCAAAATAAACAGAGGAAATCATGCACTGGTTCACTTACAAGCTTGATCCTTTTATGTAACTTTTTTACTATCATAACGGACCTGGCACTAGCTCTAATCACATGGCATGCATTTATACAATATCGATGTACTCCTCTTGCTTCAAATGTTGCAATGGAATCTTTAGCTCTATTACTGAATATATGGAATTGAGTTCTGAAACCAAAAATCAGCAGTGATTGAAAGTAAAGTAAATAACATTCCCCCTACTGCAGCCCCCTACCAATCCCACCCCTCCATCGTTTATTATAACATATGCCCCCAGTTTTGAAAATCTGAAGCAAGAAATGCGAGGATCACATTTCAGGAGCCTCAGCAACTGCAATGAAAAAGGTAGGCATTGGGTAAAGCCTATTCGTCAGGACTGGTCCAGAACCTGCAATGTGGAAGATTGTGTTGATCTTTTCATTTTGTACAGGCCAAAATTAATGCTGTCTGTTTCATTAATTTTAAATAAAATTTTGTATGCAGCATAGAATTAGTCCTTTCAATTCACATAGTTTATTCTAGTCTTTATACTGCATGCAAGTCTCCTCTGACTACTCATCTCATCCTATTCATATATCTTTCTGTACCCCCTCATTAGTTTATCGTGTTTCCCCTTAAATCATAGAATTTCTACAGTGTGGAAGCAGGCCATTTGGCCCATCAAGTTCACACTGAGCCTCTGAAAGGCATTCCACCCAGACCCGCCCCACTACCCCACCTCTGTAACCCTGCATTTCCCTTGGCTAATCCATGTGGCCTGCACATTCCAGGACACTATGGACAATTTAGCATGGCTGATCATCCTAATCTGCACATCTTCGGACTGTGGGAGGAAGCCAGGGCACCCACAGGAAACCCCACGCAGACACAGGGAGAATGTGCAAACTCCATGCGGACAACTACCCGAGGCTAGAATTGAACCCTAGTCCCTGATACTGTGAGGCAGCAGAACTAACCATTGACCCACTGTGCAACCCCAAATAGATACTTTTATTTTTTTTCTTTCTTGGACTTTCCAGTATGGCATGTTACTTTATTTTACAAATTGTTAATTAATGGTACCTAACATTGTTACAATTGTCAATATAATGCTTTCATATAATGTTTTCTTTTATAGTGTGTAGGTACATTTTACATCATTCTAACTTTACAGCAGTGCTATAACGAGAGTACAGGGGCCCTTGATTTATGAATGTCCGACTTAATAACAAATGTACTTATGAAAATGATCCCATACATGGTTGTAAATTTAAAAACCCAACAGACGAATATTTCTTGTACTTACGAGCAGCTGCTTTATGTTGTCCTTCACGGTGTCCTCGTGTACGAACAAATCGACTTTCAAATGGCTTCCAGAATGAAGTCCGATAGCAACGGGGGTCTCACATTAAAAAGCACGTACTATGAATTCCTATCCTACAAAAAAGAGAACACTAATAATTTAGTTTTGTCAATGAGGTATTTCTTTTGTTTTCTGAGAAATGTCTGCTTTTTAAATGACAGGTGCTTCTTTAAATAATTTGCATTCTTCCCTCAACCTCATTGTTGAAAATTATTATTCTTCCTGCGATAAGAATAAAACACAAGAAAGCCATCAATTCTTATTTTTTGACTTTAAGTTGCTTTCTTTATGGTGCATGATAGCTCATGTTGCCAACTCTAGTCGGAATGATGTCTGGAGGTGTTATCATGTGACCTTCTTCCTCTAACTTCTCCACTTCCTTGTTCCCAGAATTGGTCCCTCAACATGACTGTTGTCTTTGATGGCCCACTCCTTCAGGCAACTGGGAAGTAAATAGATTCTTTATGCCACTACTGGATTATTTTTGATGTTCAGTCAAACAGCGTTTTTCCCAACCCTGAGGTTTTTATGAACATTTGATTTTTAAAAAAAAACTAAACTATGCTTTTTGTCTGGATTATTCACAATCACAGTCTTTAACTTCTGGAGACCCCAGAGCAACACTGAAGCATTGAGGAGCCTAACATTAATCCCAAAGGTTGGATTTCACTCTTTCTTTTTGTTCATACTGTCATATGCTTTTAGGGTCTTAATGAGAGGAATTTTTTTTCTGACTGAAAACTATCTCAACTTACCTAACTGACAGCACATCTATTTGCAGTGGCTTCATGTAAGGCAACCTGTGATACAATTGGAAGACTTCTTTTGCTCTGTGCTGCATGTGGGAAGTCTTGCTCATAATCAGTGTGAATCAAACAACAGAGCGATGTTTTCCTATTTCCAAACCACACTTACTTTGAGATAACAAAGTGTGGAACTGGATTAACACAGCAGGCCAAGCAGCATCTCAGGAGATGCTACTTGGCCTGCTGTGTTCATCCAGCTCCACACTTTGTTATCTCAGATTCTCTAGCTTTTGCAGTTCCCATTATCTCTGATCGCACTTACTTTGACTTGGCTCTCCACTGAGAGCATTGAATTTGCCCAAGTGTTAACACACCAAATCTATGGTATTGAAAATGCAATGAAAGCCTCTGAAATGCCAGAGATCTTTCAACCTTGGAGATTAAGCTATTGGCGATTATTTGCTTTGCCATTTGGTCTTGTATGTTAAGGGACGTTAAGGAAATTTCTTAGTGTCTTCACATTTACTGCGTTTTTATCTGTGGCTGCTGATGCTATTAATGAGTGCAGTGTTGACTTTTCCCCTTTTGCATGGATTTTTATTTCCATGTGCTGAAGGGGAATAGGAGGATAACTCTAGGATAACTGAATTCTGTCATTCTTTTGTATAGGCATTGACTCTTATATCTGGTCCAATATAAAAACATGTTTATGCAGAATGCTGAAGGATAGCAAAACAGAATCATTATTTTTTTAATGGAAATAAGCAGTCAGTAGCACATAATACCCTTTTGTTCCTACTCTGCAGCCTGGATTATTGAAGTGCACAATATAATTGATTAATGTCGAAAGAACTTCTATTCACTCGTGATCATATGTCCTTGATGGAAATCCTTCTATGAATAGATAAAGCTGAAATATATGATGCATGGATTGCACGTGGCTCTAGTAATAGAATTGAATATGTCAGTCTCTGTGGTTCCTTATTTTATAGCAGTTAACTAGATCACATTGCTTAATATCAGTGCTCCACTCAACTGCATGTGTGTGCAGCTATATCATGCAGGAAACATACAGATTGGGGACAACGAGTAATCTGTTTAAGATGCACTGACATGTGGCAATCTTAAAGGGGCCACACAGCACAATACACAATCTGTGTCAGAAAACAGAAGGTGAAAGACAAAGATACATCCCGCAATTGCAATTGGAGATAAAGAACAACGTACTATGGATCTTGTACACCAAATAGAGAGGCAAGAAAAAAATAAGGCAGCAGACCACTGGGATAATAATAGGACACAATTCTGTTCACTTTCAACAGCATTTCCACTGTCTGGTTCAGTTATCCGGGTATATTGCATTCATGACCCCCAGGATTAAAGTTTTTTTTCTTTATTCATTCACGGTATGACGGCATTGCTGGCTAGGCAGAGTTTATAGTCCATTGCTAATCAGCAGGGAGCAGTTAAGAGTCAACCACATTGCTTTGAGTCTGGAGTCACATATAGGCCAGACTAGATAAGGATGGCAGTTTCAGTCCCTAAAGGACATTAGTGAACCAGATGGGTGTTGCTTGTTGTACCCTGTAATGTAACCTAATGATATAGGAGCAAGACAAGAAATAGCAACAAACAGCAACAAACAGAATAAGGTGATGTTAAATTATGAGGAATGGATCTTATCAACAAACCTTTACTTAAATATCTTATTTTACCAATGTGAAAAATAACTAATTTGCATCTACTTCCATCCCATTTGCTAAACAAAACTCGATCAATTGGACCCAGTTGTACACCAACACTTGTGGCTGCTATGAAAACGAAATACTGAACATATTGGAAACCTGAAACAAACACAGAGGCTGTTGGAGGAAAACAAGATTTATGGACATTTAGAGAGGCAAAAATTGGTTAGGGATAGTCAACATGGTTTGGTGCGACAAAAATTGTGTCTCACTAACTTGATTGCATTTTTGTGGAAGTTACCAAAAAGATTGATGATGGTACGGCAACAGACGTTGTTTATTTGGATTTAGTAAAGCCATTGACAAGGTTCTGCATGATAGATTAATTAGTAAAGTTATTAGTAATGCTTATGATCAGTGGTGTTCCACAGGGATCAGTTCTGGATTCCCTTTTGCTTGTCATTTATGTAAATGATTTGGATGAGAATATAGAAAGCGTGGTTAGTAAATTTGCAGATGATACTAAAATTGATGGCATCGTAGACGGTGACGTTTTTTCCACGATTACAAAAGGGATCTGGATCAAGTGGGTCAGCAGGATGAAAAATGGCAGACAGAGCTCAATCTGGATAAATACGAGGTATTGCATTTTGGTACAAGCAACAAGGATAGGGCATATACAATTAATGGTAGTACCTTGGGTAGTGTTGTATAACAGAGGGACATGGGGGTACCGGTATATAATTCTTTAAAGTTTGCATCACATATAGACAGGATGGTTAAAAAGGCATTTGGTATGCTTGCCTTCATTGTTCAGTCCTTTGAGTATAGGAGTTGGGACTTTATGTTGACATTGTACAGGATGTTGGTGAAGCCTCTTCTGGAATACAATGTCCAGTTCTGGTGTTCTAGTTCTGGTCACTGAATTATAGGAAGGATATTGTCAAGCTGGAGAGGGTTCAGAAGAGATTTACCAGGATGTTACCAGGTATGGAAAGTTTGAATTAGGCTGGGACTTTTTCACTGGAGCGTAAGAGGTTAGGAGGTGGCCTGATAGAAGTTTATAAAATAATGAGAGGTATAGATAGAGTTGATGGTAGTTGTCTTTTCCCTAACATGTGGAATTTCAGGAAAGGAGAGAGATTTTAAAAAGACATTAAGCAATTATTTTTACACAGGCTGGTTCGCATGTGGAATGAACTTCCTAAGGAAGTAATGAATGCGCGTACAATTTTAGTGTTTAAAAGACATTTGGAAAGACACATGAATAGGAATGATTTGGAGGGATATGGGCCAGGAGCTGGCAGGTGGGATTAGTTTAGTTTGGGATTATGTTCGGCATGGACTGGTTGGACTGAAGGATCTGTTTCCATGCTTTATGACTCTATAATGCAGCAGGTCTGGCAGCATCTGTAAGAGAGAAAACACAGTTATCTTCTTTAGAAGTGAAGAAGCGTCATACTTAGCTTGAAAATTTACCTGTTATTCTCTCCAGAGGTGTTGCCAGACCTATGATTGCTATGTCATTATTACAGAACATATCAGCCTGGACTTTCCTCTGGCCAGAGGGTTGTTATTGTGTGTAGATGGAGTTGCATTTGCAAACCCTGTGGAATCCCCATTGTAGCAGATTTGAAGGAATTGCCTGGGAAATTGAAGATTCCACCAGGCATCTTGACTATGCTTGCAACCCTCAAGTCTCCATTTAAAGTGCAGAATTCAAAGGATTCCACTGAAATTAATCTAACCAGGCAACTCCTGAATAACTATTAAACTGATTACTACCTTGGCTGAAACACTGCAACTACAACAATACTGACAGCACCCCTCCCAGTCCCTGACCTGACAACTCAAATGTCTCCCCTCCTCAGACCTGAGATTCTTCTTCCCCCAGTCTGCCCACTCACATCTTCCCCCAAAACCGCTTCCGCTGCCTGGGACTTGGCCCTACATTCCTCATTTTGGATCTGCTGTCAATATTCCGGGCCTGCATTCTGGGCCTGATCTTCCTGCTTCACTTCCCCTGCCAACTGAAGTCATCCCCCTCACCTTCCCCCCATTCCCTTGCATCAGGCCTGACACTGCCTTCACTGTCTTTGGACCCATTCCCTTTTTCCTCCACTCTGCTCCAGACCAGTGGTGCCTGTTCTCTGTCCCCATTACCACACTCCCTGTCTCACTCTTCCCCTGTTCTAGACCAGGACTGTGTCTGTCACTCACCCTGCCCTGGGGCCAAACACCTACCCCTCTCATGCCACCAGACTGAAAGCCGCTTCCAACCTGCCCTCCAATCAGACCTGATACCTTCCACATACCTCAACTTACTCTGAACACGGCACTACTGACCTGATTCCCTTACCAATTTGTAACCTGGCATGCTGTCCACAGCATCCTATTCATTTAGCATCCTACTCAGTTGATTCACTACACTCTACTCACTTGTCAAACTACGTAGCTAGTCTCTACCACCTGCCTCATTATCACTTACCCAAATGAACTCTGTCACACTTAATATCCTGTCCTATGACACCCTACCCTCCAATTGCTTGGTACCCTATCATACCTTGCACCTTACCTAATTTGCATCCTAACCTCCACCCATCTGGTACCCTAACCTCATGGAAACCTAACCTCATGGAAACCAAACCTCACACATTCTTTATGTACTTATTGCTTGATAGCAGATTTCATAGTGCTTTTCTTTGATTCTGGGTTTTTAAATGTCAGAATATATCAGGTCGCTGTATTGAAAAGGGGCTACAATAGCTTCCTCCTTTCATTAAGAAGTAGTAGGGGATTTACAATCTGCATGAGATTTTTGCTCCTTTTAAAATCCAGGCCAATTTTGATCTTGTCAGCAAGACAGCTAGAAGTGAGATGAGGAGAAACTTCTTTGTTGGGATTTGGAATGTGCTGCCTGGGAGAGTGATGGAAGTTGATTCAGTAGGTGGTTTCAAAAGATATTTATCTGAGATAACAAGGTGTAGAAGTGGATGAATATAGCAGGCCAAGCAGCATCAGAGGAGCAGGAAACCTGGCGTTTTGGGTCTGGACCCTTCATTTTCTGAAAAAGGGTACTGACCTGAAACATCAGCTTTCCTGCTCCTCTGATGCTGCCTGGCCTGCTGTGTTCATACAGCTCTACACCTTGGTATCTCAGATTCTCCAGCATCGGCAGTTCCTACTATACCTGGGTATATATTTGAATGTGATGAAGTTAAAGGGTTACGGAGATAGGACTGGAGACCGAGACTGGCTGGCTAGCTGTTTCGGGAGCTGGTACTGATAGGGTATGCCAAATGGCGTCCTCCTAAACTGTATGATTCTATGATTCTAATTTTGGTCTTGCAGTATGTCTGTACTCAGTATGATTTAATCCAGTGTTCCCTCGTATTAACTGTGTGCTCCTTCTGAGTCATCTGCCAGTGGGAGGACAGCGTGAGGGAATGATTACTGAACGTCAGCATTTAATATAAAGAGACTGAGTTGGTGGAATTCTTTCTGCTCTTGTTCAGAATTTGACCCTGAAACTGCAGACACTAGTAGGGAACGTATTTCCAGTTATTTGATCTGAGTTTGCTCTGAACAACTTCACTAACATTGGTACCAGCTCATATCCTGCTGCTGACTGCTCCTTCAGAGGTTCTACAGAGTTCATGCAACTCCTACAGTGTTGAAGCAGGCTGGTCTGTCCATTGAGTTGACAACAACGCAATGAAAAAGTCCGACTCCCTCTACTCTCTCCCTGTAACCCTGCAATTCCCTCGGTTAATCCACCTAGCCTCTACATCCTTGAACAGTATGAGCAATTTAGCATGGCCAATCCACCTAACCTGCACATCTTTGGACTGTAGGAGGAACCCAGAGAAAACCCAAGCAGACATAGGGAGAGCGTGAAACTCCACACAAACAGTCGCCCAAGGGTGGAATCAAACCTGGTCCCTGGCGCTGAGAGGCAGCAGTGCTAACCATTGAGTCACCGTGTAGTCCCTAATCTGCCTCAACTGACTAGCATCAGAGTAAACCACTGAAAGATAATGAGGCTTTGTGACTATTATGACTTGTATTCAATTGTTAAGGCAGAGTATTATGGATTTGTGCGTAAGGCCTTTGTACCTTCAGACAAGATGTTCCCTATAGTAGTTATGTTTGTCCTTAACACCCCAAATGGGGAGCTCTACTGGAGAGATCTTTAGAGTGACTAGGTTTTCTGTGCAGTATGTTCACAAAAATTTGACTGCATTTGGGTTCTGATTTTGTATTGCACTCAGTGAGACACTTGGCACACTCTCACAAAATGGTAAGGGTGATGTGAGATGCTGGGCTATTTAGTTAGCACAACTAACTCCTGAGCAGCTAGAGCAGCAGCTGATGATGTAGTTTATAATCTTGTTGTAAGACACCCTTTAGAATATTGCTGCATTTCGCAGTATGTTGTACTGTGGCACACTGAAATGCTTCAGTATCTAGTGGTGTGTTAGGAAACTAATTTGTAAATAAATAAGGGGATAAGGAATACAAGTAAAACATATTCTCCATGAAAATAGGGGAAGTTTTACCATTTCCTTAATTCTCTTCATGCATACAATCACTCGTCATTAGGAACTCTAGATCAAAGAGCCTCTTTTCTCGACAACCTGTTATTTTGTTCCACCTTTTCCCACAATAAGACATAGAAGTGACATGCATAGGGCAATCAGTTGACTGCTACACAAGCACAAACCATTTGAAATGCATTTGTCAACAAGCAGCATTATAAAACATTATCCTGACACAGTATTTAATGATATTACTTGCCATATATAGCAGAAAACAATGTCAACACATTAACAATCACAACTGAATAATTTTGTGGAATTGGAGCATGCCTGTACATATAGGAAAGGAAACATTTGGCAGAGTTGATTGTATTTTGCCTTTCTGATGTGGCAGCACATTTACTACCAAGAGCAACAGGGAGGTATTGCAAAATAGCCTATTGAGATGCCTCTTTTGCATGTTTGCCTTGACAACCATGCGTAGAGCCAAAACATTTCTTATCTCTTCCAGGTTTCAGCCAAAGGCAAGGCTGCCTTTGTATATTCTTCGGTCCGAAATCCCATCTAAAGATCTTGGAATTAAAATTAGTCTGTGCTGTTTCTTGGAGGCATTTTGCAACCTGCCTCTGCCTGTTGCTGTGGAAAAAAGGCTGCACTCAAACTTGTTGCTGCCTTTTCATTTGCCTGATTGTTGCCTTGGTCCAAGTGGGGCCTACACGGTCGGTAGCTGAGTAGTGTTCATAGGCAGTAGACTGCCTGGTCCTTTTAAAGACAGCATAACTCTCTGAAAAGGCGAGATGCACTCAATCACTGAACAGTAGTGTTGTAATTTTAAACAACAGCACAAAGATAGACAGAAAGCCCCCAGATTCACGGATGTTGCATTGAAAGCTTAATGCGTGGTGGCGGACATGAAAAGAGAAGCGATAAAGAGAACAGAAAGCCCATGAGGAACAGGTCAGAAGAGATTGTGTGCAAGTGGTCATGGAAATCAACTCTAATAGTCTAACCCCGAAGAGCATGCGTCTCACCCCTACTGCTTCTACATAACTCTGACTATTCTGTGTGGAAGGCACCCCAACACCCCACCCATATACGGGGGCTACATAATCACTGATGCTCTCTCTTCCTCCTAGAAATAGAAGGTAGCATTCAACAGAAGAAGGAGCAGAGCAGAAATGGCAGAAATAAGGACACCTGCATCTCCTGAAGTAACATGGAAATGGGTCTCCATTTGATGGGACCAGATGTGACTGTCTTTGTCTCCAACATCACTGAAAACATTGAGGGTTAAAGTCCAGTCCAGACTTATGCCCATCCTCAACTCCCAATGTGCCCTCATCCTGCTAATGAGAAAACTACAAGTTAAAGTAATCAGAGTCTCTTTGCTGTCACTCCCCTTGATCAATCTTGCACTTACAAATTACCTGCTCTCAGACATAGATGAGGCAGGGGTTTATGGTTCTAACCACTGGGGCTATGTCTCTAGAGGTACCTGGGCTCATAATTTGAGCAGCTTGTCATTCAGGATGGTCCATAGCAGCTAATCTGACACTTAGAGCTTTCTGATTGACAGTCTGCTCAGCCAATGATTGCTGTTCTTCTGAACAGCATTAATCCTTGCCCAAGGAGGATGTGCCAGATTCCTGGATCCTTCCTAATTTACTTTGCACTTGTGTGACTCATGGGTTTTCCTGTTACATCGGTTTGGAGATAGCTTGAGTCCAAGATGAGGTGAATAAAACAGCTAGTGATGCCTCACCACTCTTCTCAAAACCCATCTTGACCCTGTCCATAGATAGTTATGTGGCCTTGTCTCTGTGGTGATTACCTTACTCGTTCACTCTCTTTCAAAGCCTTCTTGCCCTTCCCACCCAAGGTCCTGTTTCTCATCGTCTGCTCGATAATGTTCAAAGGTAATGTCTATTTCCTACACTACTTGCTTCCTGGCTTGATCTACCTCCTTCCTCTCCTGTCAAGGGTGGCTAATGTTGGCTGCTTCCCCATCACCCCCACCCCGAGTGCAACTCCCTGACCCTCAACCTCCTGTCTCTCTTTGGGGAGTCTGACAGAGAGTGAAACAGTTTATGTGTGATTGTGAAAGTGAGAGAGTGAGACGACACTTGCCAGTATGTGACTGTATGTATGTGTCAGTGTGCAAGGGTTTGAGTTCATAAAAACAAGTTGTGAGGAAGAGGATGAGTGCCAGATGCAGAGCTTCTACAAAATATTTTTCCTCTCTCAAGGAATTCCTTCTCATTTCATTAGAATTTGAAAAATCTTGCATGTCTAAAAATGTGGCCACAGAATATCGAACTGAGGTTATTTTTATTGTGTAATTTCAAACTTTGTTTCAAACAAACAAGTATTATTGTTTCTTTTCCTCCCTGTTCCTTTGAGTTGTTTCTGAAATTGGTCTATTAATCAGCTTGTTAGTTATGAGGAGGGGAGTACTGACACTCTGTTGCAGGCAACAAAGCTTTCCTGTAGCTGTTTTTAAGTTAATGTTTTTTGTTTCAAATCCATGTCAGTCCGTGAAAGTCCCAAGTTTTAAAATAAGATGATGCAAGTTAAAAATCAATAGTCCACATTTTATCACTATCATGACGTCAAAAACAGAGGAACTTAAAATAAATTATTTTAATATTTACTGCATTTGAGGATTGAGGAGCTTTATTAAATAAGCATCATCTTCGGATTTGCAAGTGACACAATAATGCGACTTATGTCTTTGAGTCCTTTGTAAACAGTGAAGTCAGGAACACTGATGTATTAGGGAAAAAGAAAATGATCAGGCTCAAAAAGCTGCTGCACCATTCAATTTAATCACAATAAATTTGCAACTACACTACCTCAGTAAATCTACCACAGTTTTGAAACCTTCCATTGTCGCTACATCTCAACCTTTTGGAAGGAAATTACAGATTACAATGACAAATTATGTAGATTTTGCCTACTATTCACGTAAAAGAAGGTTCCTTAGTATCCTTCCTAACCTGTTTATCTCTACTTTTCGGATTATTTCGTTTTTTTCAAATGTGACGAAATGAAGAGGAATTGCTGGAAAAAAAGAATCATTTTGGAGAAGCTCTGTATCTGCTGCTTATCCTCTTCCTCAAACTTGTTCTTATAAACTCCAACTCTTACACACTGACACATGTGCACACTCACACATTTCTCCATGGTGGTCATATCAACCATTGAATCAATTTGGAAACAAATTTCTTGCAGAACTCTGAAAGTTCCTGAAGTGAGTACTGCACGACTGCCCCAGTTGAAGACTCAGTGCAGTTAAAGTGACAGAAGTAGCAAAATTATGATATGAAGGTGACTTTTGGAGTCCTCGCATATGGCAGGGTACTTCAGTTTTTTTTATTAGATTAGATTAGATTCCCTACAGTGTGAAAACAGGCCCTTTGGCCCAACAAGTCCACACCGCCCCTTAGAGCATCCCACCCAGACCTATCCCCCTGTAACCCACACACCGCTGAACACTATGGGCAATTTAGCATGGCCGATCCACCCAGTTACTGTTAGTGCTCATTGCCAAGTCATTTTGGTGGTCCATTTTATGGTCTGTGTTTGAAGCATTTTTTTCCACAAGCCAGGACTCAAAAAAATTCTCTGCTATTAATATTTGTTGTATAATATAGAAAACTGTTCATAAAATTTAGGGATGATTTACCCTTTGCAGTAAGCACGAGAGCACAAATACCTTCCTCTGTCAGCAAGTATTAACCCATACACATTAAAACAAGCTGGCCACTGTCATAGTTTTCACTGGCATCACCAAGAGACTTTGTCTCCTAACATCAATTAGTGGAAAGCTGTGAAAATATTTTCTACTATGTGATGTTTTTACAGGCTCAATGTTACAGCTTAAAAGGACATGATGATACTGATATTTACTTAGAGATGCATTGGGAAAGACATGATGGACTCCTATATTGCGTGGGAAACCCGGAAGTCAGTTTGGTGCATTTTCCAATTGTTTTTTCACTTCAGGAAGCTTGTTCTGAATTCACCTCCAGCTTGGCTCTGCCATCTGTAACAATTGGATTGATGAAGACCTGCTTGGATGATCTGAGCTCCTGTAACTCAAATGGAACATAACTGCTGGGTTGGACTGATTGGCTGAAACAGCCCATTTCAATGTTGCATAACTTACATAACTTCATATATTTTAAGGGTCAGCCCAAATATAAATTTAGAGGAGTTAGAGTTTGCAAGAAAGGTGTAGGAGGTTAATGGATAGATTTCAAATGGGTACAGGCTGCAGCACAGTTTGATGACACCTTCCTAAATGTTTACTGTCCCTATGAGGAGTAATAATTAGATGCTCTTTCATTTCTTTCATTCATTCACGGCATGTGGATATTGCAAGGTGGCTAGCTTTTGAAGCCCATCCCTAATGCATCTTAAATGAATGGTTATCATCATAAAATAGAAGCATCATAGAATCCCTACAGTGTGAAAACAGGCCCTTCGGCCCAACAAGTCCACACTGATCCTCAGTGCATCCCACCCAGACCCACCCCGCTATAACTTACCTAATCTACGCATCCCTGAACACTAAGGCAAGTTAGCATGGTCAGTCCACCTAGCCTGCAGTCTTTGGACTGCGGGAAGAAATCAGAGCACCCGAAGGAAACCCTCACAGACACAGGGAGAATGTGCAAACTCCACACAGACTGTCAGCTGAGGGCGGAATCAAACCCAGGTCTCTGGTGCTGTGGGACAGCAGTGCTAACCACTAAGCCACTGTGCCATCCTGGTTATCTAGAGCATTCATGAGGGTGGTCAAGAGTATGTATTGGGAGTCACATGTGGGGCAGAATGGGTAAAAACAGCAGATTTTCTTCCCTAAAGGAACCAGGTAATTTTTTACAACATTAGTCTTGTTGTCACTAATAATTAGAGTCCGAGATGTACAGCACAAATACAACTCATCCACGCTAACCAGATATTCTAAATTAAGAGATAATGGGAACTGCAGATGCTGGAGATTCCAAGATAATATCCCATCCCCCTCTCTGATGAAGGGTCTAGGCCCGAAACGTCAGCTTTTGTGCTCCTGAGATGCTGCTTGGCCTGCTGTGTTCATCCAGCCTCACATTTTATTATTCTAAATTAATCTAGTCCCATTTGCCAGCATTTGGCCCACATTCCTCTGAGCCTTTTCAATTCATGTACCTATCCAGATGCCTTTACGATGTAATTGTGCCAATTTTCATCATGTACTCTGGCAGCTCATTCTACATACACACCATGCACTGCATGGAAAAGTTGCCTCTTAGGTCCCTTTTAAATCTTTCCTCTTCCACCCTAAACCTATGCCCTCTAGTTTAGGGCTCCCCTTCCCTGAGGAAAAGACCTTCGCTATTCACCCTATCCATGCCCCTCATGATTTCATAAACCTCTACAAGGTCACTCCTCAGCCTCTGATGCTGCAGGAAAAATAACCCCAGACTATTCAGCCTCTCTCTGTAGCTCAAACCCTCCAACCCTGGCAACATCCTGGTAATTCTTTTCTGAATCCTTTCGAGTTTTACAATGTCTTTCCTAAAGCAGGGAGACCAGAATTAAATGCAATATTCCAAAAGTGGCCTAACCAATGTCCTGCACAGCCACAATGACATTCCAACTGAATTTAATTGAATGGCACAACTGTCTCAGTGGGCTGAGTTTTCTAATTGTGGTCCTATGTCATATTCAAATTTATTACCCAGAAGAAAAGAAACAGTCAATCAAGTTAATTAAGATATTGCATCTGACAACTCAGTAATGATTGGGCACAAATAACTTCTGTATCTAGGTTGAAGTTGAGTGGCGTGTATGTTTTATTCTTATTCAGCATTTATGTCAAAGGTTCATATTGCTGAGTAGGTAGATAGGATATCGCATGACTTTCATCTCACATCCTGTTTAATGAAACAATCATGTAACACTTCAGTTTTTGACTGAGAAAACCTGCAAAGTGGTGACAGCAAACAAAAGTAGGGCAAACAAACGTTTTTCCATGAAACAGTAAGAAAATGAATCGGTATTGAATACTTCATTAGTTTGAATCAAGGTCTTTAATTCCCTTTCGTGTTCTCACTCTGCTGTCACTGGCAAGTTTCATGAAGCCTGGGAAACCGATTGATGCATTGCTGAATATACAAGTAAGCTGAAGTATCACTCTAATTGAGCTATTAACAGATGTCATTTGGTAACTCACTCATTTCCAGGGGGTCGTGTGGAAATAACATAACACACTCTCAGTTAGCACATCAGTGGGCTGGAGCTGCCTTCCTGATATGCTGACTTTTTTCTGGTTTTTTATCCTCAGACTAATCCTTAGACAAACGCCTCCAGGTTAAAATGCCTCTTAACCATTCTAAGGGCAACAGTACATCATCCACCACCAAACCCCCAACCCCACATATTGTGATCTCTTGGAAAAATATAATAAATTTCGTTATGAGTAACAGGTTATAACACAGGTAATTCTCCTTTGTGAAGCAGTGCTATCATCACTGGTAAATTAACTGGTAGGGGAAACAAGTTTTTTGCCAGACTAATTTTATCTCTTCCTGAGTGTTTCTGTGTGTTGGAGTGTATTTCCAATGGAATTTTTGCCCTTTGTTATCATGACTAAGTGCTCATTATTTATGTGTGAGTCTTCAAAGCAATAGTAACAGGCTATTTCTTTCTCAGAAACAAAAGCTAGTGATTTCTAAGCTTCAACAGACAGAGTCAGGCACAAAGCTTGGAGATGGCCCTGACAATTGGGAAATAGAAATCCTGTGCAATACTCTGCAAAACAGACTACATTTCTAATTTTGCAGAAGTTTATGCAAGAAATTAATGGATGTTATACAACTTTGCTTTGAAATATCTGGAGTTGTTGGCCTGTTGGTTATTCCAGGATCATCTCTGATGCTGTTATCCAATGCTGACCCTGACAATGTTCGCAATACTGAAGGGACGATGCCTCTACATAAATTAAATGAGCAGAATTTGTATCTTCCGGTGGATTTATGCAGCCTTCCTGCCTCTGGTTAATAAAATCCCTTTCCTTTGCTTAATGTCACTTGCCCACTTTCCACTTTATATTTTCTGACTCCATAACAGGGGTTTCCAGCCTGCAAATGCTTGATGGGTCTTTGAAGGAAGTCCAAGCCTCTTGCCCAGCTAGAATCTCACAGGTAGGATATTCCACTAGTTTATGTGTCAGAAAACATATGGCCCACCTATAGTAGATGAACAGGAAATCCTGGTTTTGGGAGAGATTGCTTCTAATCCCATTTTATGCTTTTGCTTCATAAGATTAGATTAGATTCCCTACAGTGTGGAAACAGGCCCTTCGGCCCAACAAGTCCACACCGCCCCTTGGAGCATCCCACCCAGACCCATTCCCATCCCCATATAACCCACACACCCCTGAACACTACAGGCAATTTAGCCTGGCCAATCCACCAACATGCACATCTTTAGATTGTGGGAGAAAACCCACGCAGACACGGGGAACATGTACAAACTCCACACAGACAGTCACCGAACGGTGGAATTGAAGCTGGGTCCCTGGTGCTGTGAGGCAGCAATGCTCACCACTGAACCACCGTGCCACCCTCGGGGATCGACAGAACAAAGATAAACCCCCCAGAAACATGGCAATATCGGACCTCAACATCTGACAAAATACTAAAGATAAAGCAATAAGGTAACTTCATCATGATTCTGAAAAAAAAGTTTACATCTACATTTGTACAGTAAACCAATACTTCAATTCACATTTTTCATTGCTTTTCTAATTTTACTAAACATTTGTAGATGACAAACAAGTTAAGAGACTGGGATGATTCTGTTTTATGAAACCACAATAACGTGTTACAATGATGCAAAGCACAAAGTTAATCATTCAAGCAAATGAAGATGGTAGAAGGACAAAGTGTTTTTTTTTAGGTTGTGTATTAAACTATCAGTTTTAAGGTGTGACATACTGTATCATCAATTGACAGGATGATCATTTGTAACTGAGATTCCTTTCATATAAATTAATAATATTGATTATGTTGTTGCAGAAGAGACAATGAGCAAAAGGTCTTTTCTGCAGGATTACAGGATGATTTAATCCAGGCTATTCTTAACTACATGCTGACAATGAGCAATAATTTCAGTAGATTCTACTCCATTTCATCAGTGCTATTTGGCTTATGATACAGGGTTCATGGAAAAGTATAACTATGTATTTTGATGAATTATAACACCCAATGCAAGGACAGATTTCTAAACCTCAGGTTATTTTTTATTAATTAGATTCACCTCTATTTAAAATGGAAAAGAGACCCAAAAAATAGGTAACTATAGGCCCAAAAGTCAGCTTTTGTGCTCCTGACATGCTGCTTGGCCTGCTGTGTTCATCCAGCTCCATACTTCGTTATCTTGGATTCTCCAGCATCTGCAGTTCCCATTATCACTAACTATAGGCCAGTTAGATAAATGTCTGTTATTGGAAAAAATAATAGAGTCAATTATTAAAGAAAATAGCAGAGCATTTAGAAATGCATGATATGAGCAAGCAAAGTCAGCATGGCTTCATGAAGGGGAAATCACGCCTGAAAATGTACTAGAATTCTTTGAACGAGCTATATAGGTAAATGGGAAGCAATGGATGTAATATATTTGGATTTTTAGAAGGCATTTGATAAGGTATTACACGTTAAATTAGTTAAGACAAGAGCCCATGGTGCCAGAGGCAGTTTACTAGCATGGAAAGAAGACTGGCTAACAAATAGAAGACAGAAAGTCAGAATAAGGGGGCATTTTCAGGAATGGCAACCTCTAACTAGTTGAGTGCCACAGGGGTCAGTGCTGGGTCCACAACTATTTCAACATAAGCTAATAACTTAGATGAGGAAAGTGAAAGTAATATAGCCGAGTTTGTGGACACACTAAAATATATTGGAAGGCATGTGCTGAAGGTGACACAGTGGTCTAAAAGAAACGGGCACAGGTTGAGTGAGAGAGCAAAAACTTGACAGACGGAATACAATGTGGGAAAATGTGAAGTTTTGCACTTTGGCAGGAAGAATAGGGTTGTTAAATATCATTTAAATGGAGAAAGACTGCAGAAAACTACAGAAAAGAGGGATTTAAGAGTCCTCAGGAATGAGTCACAAATAGCTAAAGATAGCACGTTCAGCAAGTTACGGGTAAGGCAAATGAAATGCAGATATTCATTTCAAAATGGCCAGAATATAAAACTAGGAATGTCTTGCTAAAACGTTGCAAAACACGAGATTAACTCCACCCAGAATGATATGAATTGGTATCAGAGATAATGGGAACTGCAGATGCTGGAGATTCCAAGATAATAAAATGTGAGGCTGGATGAACACAGCAGGCCAAGCAGCATCTAGGCCCGAAACGTCAGCTTTTGTGCTCCTGAGATGCTGCTTGGCCTGCTGTGTTCATCCAGCCTCACATTTTATTATCATGATATGAATTGGGTTTTTTTTTACTTTTAAAATGAAATATATACTGGCATCGGTGAAAATGCAGAGAAGGTCCATTAAGTTAATCCAAGACGTGGAGGGATTTTCTTAAGAGAAAAGATTGAGCAAGTTGGGGGCTGTATTCGCTGCAGTTAAGAAGAATATCACTGACCATAATAAAGCTTTAAAATTCTTAAGAAACTTGACATGTTAGATGCTGAGAGGTTGTTTCACCTTATGAGTGAGTCTGGGAGCAATGGACATAATCCCTGAATAAGTGGTTGCCCAGTTAAGACCAAGATAAGGAGGATTTTCTCCTCTCAACAGTAATGAATCTATGGAATGCTTCACCTCAGAGGACTGTACATGCAGTGTTGTTAAATGTATTCAAGACTGAGATAAATTTTAATCTGTTGGGGGATCAATGTGGGGGAAAAGGCAGGAGAGTGGAGATGACAATTATAAGATAGGCAATGATCTCATTGAGATCTCACCAGGACAGACGCAATGGGCTGAATGGCCTAGTTTAGCCTCCATGTGTTATGCTCATGTGCTTATTTAATTCAATGATGGCGAGAATGGGATGAGTGTCTTTCTGGGAAAAATTGTGAATTATTTCCCGCTTTTGCCTCACTTTCGCCATCAAGAGGGAGGGGAAAACTTTATTGAATGTCTGCAATCCAACACAATTACCCTTGGCTTATGCACAAAACTACACCTGTTAGTGTTTTCAGTTGAACATAGATTAAGTCATTAATTCAATTATTTCTCCAATCTAGAATATTGTGTCTTTTTAATTAAGTTTTCTGAGTCAGAATATCTTGGTTTAGTGTTCTAGCTGTTGTGTTTCCAGGCACTTGTCTCCTTCATTGTTATCTAAAAGTCTCCTTTCTAGTTTTAATCTGAGCAGTTTACTTTTACATAGATTTGTACTTTTTCAAATTGATCTTAACTTTCCTGAACGTCTTACTTTTTGTTGCTGATACATTAGAGACATTTAAGTGACTCTTGGATAGGCATATGGATGATAGTAAAAAGAAGAATATGTAGGTTAGTTTTGATCCTAGAGTAGAATAATAGGTCAGCACAACATCATGGGGCAAAGGGCATGTATTATGCTGTACTGTTCTATGTTCTTTATTCTTGTTCTCAAGTCCTTCTGTTTTATTCAGATTTTCTAACCTTTGCATCCTCATATTTACAACTCCCTTAACAAATCTGCCTTCGACTTCTAACCATAGAAGTGCTTCGAGAGATCCTCATCTGTTGGGTCTCAAAGGCCTGCATATTGCAAGCAATACGTTTACTTTATCCCTCATCTGTGTCATGCAAAGCCAAGCAGAGACTGTCCCTAGGGATCACATGTTAAATACAGGAGAATTCTGATTATTTTCTTTAACATGTTAAATATCACTGCACTTGACATTCACATCTCAAATCTTCTTTCTATTTCTGCAGCGACAGTAATACTGTCTAATATTGCTATAGTTTCTAAGCAGCAAAACCAACTCTGTAAAGCTGCTCTATATTCTTGTCAAATGTTGCTATTCCAACAAAAGACTGATATCATTTGCAATTCTACAGTGAAAATCACAAACCAGTCCACATAAATCTGCAATCTATGAAGTGTGTTCTGTGTAATGTGTAATTATGTGTAATCTGTGAAATAACTTGGCCCCTCCTTGCCGTTCTTTCAATACCACACATGCTCTTACCCTCATTGCTATCTTGAGTCTATTATGATAATCTTGCTTATTTCACAATATATATCAAATATTACAACACTGTGATTGGTGCTGGCCTCGAAATTACAAACATGAGAACTTTCTTTTTGAGAATGATGCTTGAACTGACTCAATTATTAGAGATCAGAGAATGATCTGTGCTGAACTTCACACCAGGAATTCCTGCCCCTAGTTTAAATTGGTTACTAGCCCGTGAAAAATAGTGCAGAGCTTTTGGTTTTAGCCAGCTGGCTGGAAGTTTCACATTCAGAGAAGATCCAACTCATACAAATTTTCAGCTCACATGAACAGGGAATTTGTAGCAGTTTCAGTAGTGTAGATCAATTCTTCTGTACCATGTCAGACTGAATCCTCTGATGTTGAAGAGTTCAAGGTTCTAGTGAAGCAAATGCACCAGATGGAGATGAAGGTGAAGTTAAAGGTCACTCTCCAAAATCGCAAGTGCAGCTAATTGTGTCATGTCTCATAGTCAGAATGTCAATGTATCTTTAAGAGGCATGCTCATGCTATCCCCACTGTCATAGAATTCCTACAGTGTGGAAACAGCCCATTCAGCCCAATAAGTCCACACCACCTCTCAGCCAGACCAATTCCCATACCCCTGCATTTCCCATGTCTAACCCACCCAACTGAAACATCCTCAGGCAA
The DNA here is from genome assembly GCF_030684315.1 of Stegostoma tigrinum. Classification (NCBI taxonomy): domain Eukaryota; kingdom Metazoa; phylum Chordata; class Chondrichthyes; order Orectolobiformes; family Stegostomatidae; genus Stegostoma; species Stegostoma tigrinum. The sequence continues at coordinate 32,877,972 of NC_081354.1, forward strand.
TTTAGCATGGCCTCTCCACCTACTCTGCACATCTTTGGACTGTGGAAGGAAACTGGAGCAGCCGGAATAAACCCATGCAGACATGGGGCAAATGTGCAAGCTCCACACAGACAGTTACCTGAGGCTGGAATCAAATCCAGATCCCTGGTGCTGAGAGGCAATAATGCTAATCATTGAGCCACCGTGCCACCCCCTGTATCATAGCATGTGGGGTATGAAGGTCTCATGTTCCATCTAAGCTCAGATTTCTTGAAGCATAACACATTACTGAAAACATGCTGCTCTGCCATAATGTAACTGTAACAGTATCCCACACAAATATGTGCCAGAAGAATGTAATATTGTACATAATAATTAGTTGTTATAAATGTCTACTGGATTCTTCCATATCTACACCTAGTTTCATAACTTATGGAAAATAACATAAGCAGTGTCACAATAGGTGAAACAGCCTGCTGGAGACAAATGTGCACCATGGTAACTATAGTAGCCAGCCTTGCACTCTTACTGAATTGCAACAACTCAGATAACCTATGAAGTTCTATTTAACAGACCAAGGAATATATGGCCCCAAGAAACTCAAAGCCCCATTTGCCATTGCCAAGGAGAGACTTCACCAGATTAGCTTGTTTCGTCTTTCCCTGAATGATCAGGAAAATCCAGAAAGGATCTGCAAAGTTCTTGAAGACCAGCTGTAGGTGAGAATTTAACTGCAAGATTAACAGACCCTAACACATGTCGTACCAATAGCAAACCAAGGATCTATTTAATTGTTTGTCAGAAGATGGCATGGCAAAGAATATGATTATAACTTTGCCACAGAGGAATTGTTGAATTAGGAATTGAATTAGTCATTATCTCTAGGCCAATTGAAGTCTTTAAGAATGAACTTATAGACAATAAATAAGCTTTATTTCAGAATAAGGGCAAAAATTAATTTAGGTGCATCCAAAAATATTGCTACAGCCAGCCAAGTGCACCAAAGCAAAAGAAATCCATTACAGATACAGTTTGTTGCACATATCCAAAACCTGTACAATTTTTCTTTGTGTAAAGCATGAGGCACCAAGGGACATTCATTCCAAAGGACATTCTAGAGTTTAGAACAAAGAACAGGAGATAAGCAAGACAATACAATAGCTCACACTGAAAGCTAGGAAAGTGTTAACGATGTGCACAAACGCATTGATGAAGATCAGAGTTAACCAAATGAAAGACAAATTCCAGAAGGTGACTGAAATTTCCCGGTTTTTAAGATTATGCATCATATAAGCAGTTTAAAGGCAATCAGAATCTTTTACTATGTATCATATATTCTGAAAGGACAGGACTACGTACACTGAAAGCTAAATTTGACACTAGGGCTAATGCTAATCATTACCACTGTGTTTCCTGAAAGATAGACTTCAGCAAGGCATGCACCATGGTACTACCTGCAAGACACGGTTTTACAGTGTATGATAGATCACCAATTTCATTCATGGACAGAGTCACACTGCAGTGTCAATATGCAAGTTCATGTTTATTTCCCAAAATCTTCTACCCATGATTATCCTGATGCTGACTGCACCAAACAGCTGACTGACTGTGTCCATGCTGCTGGACTGGTATTGAGGCTGCCTGTAAACAACTGTACCGTGACCCAAGTGAAGATTTGATTAAGACCTGCTGAGAACCATGACAAGCTTCCTTCCTTGTCTCTGCACTACATGTCATGGCAGTACAACAATACTGTGAACTAGGTATCTCTGACTAAGGGGTGGAGTGCAAAAATGCAACGCAGGGATGCTGTGATTATCCAATAATGCACAAAGTAAGTAAAAGCTAAGAGAGCAAGAAAAAAAAGTTCAGAGATGCAACCTGATCCAGCCATAAGCTGGATACATGTCCCTGGGTGCACAGTGTCCTTACTGCAGCATTACAATGGCAGTAACCATTGCACTCCAAGGAGCAGTATTAAAGTGCAGATGTATACTGCAAGTGTGATACACCATGAAGGTTCTTAGAGGCCGGCACATGTTGGATGCCAATATCCTTGGATATGGCCAATAAGCATGAAGCATTCTCTGAAATGTTCATGCACGGTATCTGGCATGCAGGTCCTTTGGTACAAGTCGTAGAGTGAACTCTGATTTCTGCATTGAGAATTCGAAAAGTCTTGTTAATTTATAAAGGGTGGTAGGATTGGAAACAGCATACTAATGAAGCAAGATGTGCTGTTAACAAGGTTGTTGAGAAAAAATAATCTACCTTGATTAACATCTCAACTGAATTTCATCTTGATACCTGGAAGTTAGTTAAGAGATGCAGCAAGTTGCTCTGAATATTGAGATGGACCTCACTAGACTTCTCTCACAATTATTCAATTTTTCTGGATATAACCCACCTCATTTGAGTCCCGATAATATTCATCCCATAAACTTTGTTACCTGTATGTCTAATTAGCAAACTCATTACACGTGCCCTGTCTACAAATAAATAAAATGTATATACATATAATATCTGTCTGGGTCAAGTTTCTTTTTAAGGAAAAGAGCAATGTTGTCTTATGCCTTACCCTTAGTATGTCAAAATATGTTTAGGAGGCAGACTCATGATATCCTTATTGTATCACAGCGAGTGACCTGAGGTTATAAAGGCCTTATACTCCATCTTACTTCAGATCACTTGAAACATTACACTATACTGGAAACATGCTCCTTTGTTGTAATTTAACAGCGTAATAATAGCTAAGATACATGGCTAAATATTCTAATCTTTATAGATAACAGTTAGTTGTAATAAATATTTGTTAGATTCTTCAATACTCACCGTCCATGTCCAGTTTCTGATGTTACAGTAGCTAGCATAAACATTGCTGCATCAGGTAAAACACTTTGCTGGAGGCAAACTCACACCACAACCTGCAAAGGAAGAGGTCAACAGTGATCCAGTCTTGCATATCACTCATATCTGACTGCAATGTCAGCAAAGTTTGGTATCAGGGAGAAAACATGGCTAAGTTTATTTCTTATCATTGCACAATTATCTTGTCCAATGAGTTAAGGATGGTATAAAAAAAATTCAGAACTTATGATATTTCTGTAAATTGTAGAAAGTACCATTTAAAACATTGTGCACAACAAGTGCCCTTCATCTTTGTACAACCTTTAACATTGTGGAAAAAGTAGATGTCACATCCCTTGCAGCAAAGGTGCTGGCCAAGGAACATTAAGCACATGAAGGCTTCTACTGTTTTGTTCAGGCAGTTTCTCGTAGGTCAGTGTCTGTGGATAGCGTAATGACCTCTAATTGTCCAGTCTTATCTCCCAAGTGTTCTGTTCTTAAATAATGGAAACAAGTTGCTGTAATATGTAGGCATAAAATTTGCTTCCTGATTACCTACGTAGTGATGCTTTCGTGTTTGGATACTAGCTGACAATTGATTGTGAATTCTATGGGCTGAATCTAACCAGAAACCAACAAAGGATAATTCTTGTTGAATTTCATGGAGGGCCTCTCTCCATGAGACCCATTAAGTTTTACATTGCTATCATCCCAAACTTCCCATTTTAGCCATGCACCATGCTGCTATAGTACCACACTTATCCTGTCAGTGGAAAGTGACATGCATACCACACAAATGCATGAAACTATCATCTCCAACAAGACAGCAGATAACCATCGACCCTTGATGTTCAATGGCATTACGATCAGTGAATCAGCCACCATCAATACCCTGGGTTACCATTAATTAGAAACTTAACTGGATTAGCCATATAAATACTGAAGCTCCCACAGCTGGTCAGATGTTAGGAATTCTGAAGCAAACAACTCAGCTCCTGACTCCACAAAGCTTGTCCACCAAGTCAGGAGTGTGATGAAATATTCCCCTCTAGTCTGAATGATAGCAGCTCCAACAACACACAAGAAACTTGGCAATGACTAGGACAAAGCAGCCTGCTTGACTGACACCATATCTACACACACTTCCCCACCCTGAAGCACAGTGGCAGCAATGTGTACCATCTACAAGATGCACTGTAAAAATTCACCAACCCTCCTTAGGCATCCTCCAAACCCAGGCCCACTAAAGTGAAATCTAGAAAGTCAAGGGCAGCAAATACAAAGGAACACCAGAGAAAGGACAGGGAAGAATCTTGTAAGACCACTATGAAAGAATGAGGTAATTTGTAGAGATACACCTTGATGCACTGCATTAATTAGACATGATGTTCATTTGGAAGAGTCAGGATTGATAAAACAACATCCTTATTGATTGAGCCCAGAAACATAAGTATAGGTGGAAGTAGAGATTCAGTACTTGCTAGAAAACCACTTGATTGAAAAAAAATCAAAGCAGCTCAAGCTCAGTACTAGTGTTGCTTCCTAAACTGGACAGATCAACATGATTTTGTATAGATTAAAGAAGGTGAGTAATGTCACAGAGGCAGATTTATACCCAATTCCATCATTGGAAGATTGTATTGGTAGGGTTCCTTTCTAATATTGATCTATTGAAGACATACAGGAAAGTACCATAAACATCAAAGCCTAAAGAAATTTCCACATCTGTTTCACCAGACAGGTAATACCGAAGTCGGGTGTCTTCATTCGAGTTAAAATACATAGCTACATTCCATAGGTTTATGAACCAAATCATTACTGGGATTCATAAATGTGTAGTATAAACTACAATATCATCTAAATATGCTAACACTTGGGAAAATGCATGTATGACAATTCAAAGACCTATTAAACAATTATAGTTAAATGGTTTAGTGGTAAATTTAGCAAAAGATTAAATTTACAAAAGCAAGAGTGGCTTACTTGGGACATGTGGTTAGACAAGAATAAGTACTGTCAAGGACAGAAAACATGAAGGCTTTAGTACAATTTCCTGTTCGAAAAATAAAACTAAATGAGAAATTGTGAGTTTTTTTAGGAATGTATGAATCTTACCAGAAATGTAATTTCAGAATGATAGCTGTCCTTTTCGCAAATTTTCTGAAGAATCAAGCAAAAGTGGTATGGTCAGCAAAATGCAAAGCATTTGAGAAGCTGAATGTAATCTTAATAAATGAAATAGTGCTCGCTGCATCTTATATTTCCAGACCTTTCAGAATAGCAATTGGTGCTGGTAATTCGGGATTGGACAGTGCCTTGTTACAGATAATGAGTCAGGATTAGAGAAGCTGGAGGTTAGTACTCTAAGACACTAAACCATTATCAGATAAAATATGCTACTGAAGAAAAAAGAAGACATTAACATGGAAACAAGAAAACACCAAGTTACACTGATCAGCAACCAATGACTTTCATTGTAAGGTTAAAAAATCAGAATGAGACGATTCACATGAAAACATTTTGTTGAAAACATTTGATTTAAAAACTTTTCACACTACTGAAAAAGATAACATAACTTGGATACTTTATTCTGAACTTAAAATATTATAATAGGTTACGGTAAAAGAAATTCTGAGACTCTGCCATTGTGTATTAGGCTAAAGAATAATGAATGGACATGAGTTTTGTCTGGTTACAAAACCAGAATTTGCTAGAAAAGTTCACAGATGCTACCAGACTGCCAGAAGAGAAATCAGAGTTAACGTTATGGGTCCAGTGATCCTTCCTCAGAACCTTTGGTTATCTAGAAAATTGTCAGTTTATACGTGGAAGATAGAATGGGGGGGAAGAGGGTAAGGAGGAAACAGCAGGTGGGGATTGAGCCCAAGAAGAGAGAAGAACAGTTGGACAGACAAAGGAGTTGACAAGAATCTGGCTAGGAAAGTGATGAGCAGTTAATGGAGACTGATAGTAGTGAATGATAGGTAGTGTGTAATGGCAGACTATGTAACAACAAGCCCTGGTGCGTGGGGTAGGGGGCTAGGACATGGGAGAGTTCAGGCTCTAAAATTATTCAACTTGACATTGAGTCTGGAGGGCTGCAGGGTCCCCAAATGGAAAATGAGGTGTTTTCTCCCACCTTGCACTGAGGTCTGCTGAAACAATGCAACAACCCTGAGGCAGAGGGGTTGGCCAGGGAACAGGGTGGTGTGTTAATGTGGCAGGCATTTGGAAGCTGAGGTTCTCTTTTGCAAACAGAATGTAGATGTTCTGTGAAGCCATCACCTAGCCTACAATTCATTTCCCTACTGTGGAGGTGACCACATAGTGAGCAGTGTTTGCAGTAGACTAGATTGTGGGACATGCAGGTAAAGCGCTGCTTCACCTAGAAGGTGTGCTTGGGCCCTTAGATACTGGGGAGGGAGGACACAAATGGGCAGGTGTTACACATCCATTAGTTTCAAGCAAAGGTGCCATGGGGCTGTGGGGGTTGGTGTTGGGAGTGAAGGAAGAGTAGACCAAGGTGTGGACTGAATGGATTGTACAGAAAGCAGACATGGGGGGGAGGGAGGGGAATATGTGTCTGGTGATGGCATCTCGCTGAAGGTGGTAGAAAGGGTGGCGACGAATTTCTGGATGTGGATGCTGGTGGGATGCTGTTTTGATGCTCTGTATAATGCATTTGTTATCAAATGCATTTTTAAAAGGCATTTCATTCTCCTAAAGACAGAGGCATGTAAGAACCATGTCTTTTTAGTTTTGTCTTTAAAGGAGTAGGTTACGGGGAGAAAGAACTTTCTTTTGAAGAAAGGGATTGACCAGGATGGTTCCATAATTTCACAGCAAGTAATTCAATGTTTATCGTGAATTCTGTTCTTTTTTTAGCAACATACAGAGGATCGGGGGCCAAGGATTTGTGCACAAGTGAAGCTGATTGGTTATCTGCTTACTGAACAAGATAGCACCAAATATGAGTTTTACATATACACACACAGAAAGAGACAGAAGGGTGTGCTGTTGTTTCCCTCAACAGAAGCTGCCTATTCTCTCCATTAAAAGAATCTCAGTTTAAGTAGAAAAAGACCAGTTACCTTTTCTGCAGTAATGGTTGTGAGATATGACTTTAAAATCTATTAGACTTATGTGAAGGAAGGAACATGCTTAAGGCATAGGGTGTGTGTACACACAAATTAAACTTTGACCTGTTTCTGCATGAGTGCAATCTCACACCAAAACCAAGAACCGCACACATTTCACATATCTATGCTGTTTCCAACTTACGTGCTGTGTAGCATATATTTTGATGAAAATATATTAGCTTTGCTAAGATCTATGATGTAACATGAAAGGAGTAGTGTAATGAGTAGATTATTTCTCAATAAGCAAAAGGGGAATGGTTTCGTAATTACCATAATGATGAATAACATCAAAGACAAATACTTAAGGCAAGCTCATGTCAAGTTCCAACAGAATATGGAAAGTACATCATTAAGATAATATTTAGTGTGTTGTGTAGCAATGTTAATTGCATAAAATAGAAACAGGGTTATCATTACTGTCTAGGTCAGGATTGGCATTATTGATGGCTGCAGGGAGGTGCACTGGTATCTATCTAGGCACTTCTCATGCAGGCCTAGTGGTATTGTTGTTCGACTGTGAATCCAGAGACCCAAATAGTATTCTGAGAATCTGAGTTTGAATCCAGCCATGGCAAATGGTGGAATTTGAATTCAATAAATGTTTGGAATTAAGAGCCTGATGATGACTGTGATTCCATTGTTGATTGTCAGAAAAACCCATCTGGTTCCCTAATGTCCTTTAGGGGAGGAAATTGCCATCTTTGCCTCATCTGGCCTACATGCGATTCCAGACACACAGCAATGTGGTTGACTCTTAACAGCCCTCTGGGAAATTAGGAAAGGGCAATAAATGATGGCCTGGTCAGTGACACCCCTACTCCATGAATTAATAAAACAAAAAAAAGGCCTGATTAGGCCACATTCATTCCATCAGATCCATCCAGAGAAACTAGGGGAAAGGACTGCATGGATTAATAAAACAAAAAAAAGGTCTGATTAGGCCACATTCATTCCATCAGATCCATCCAGAGAAACTAGGGGAAAGGACTGCATGGGGACAAGGTGGGGTGGAGTGACTAAAAGAGGAAAGAGATTCAAAAAAACTTACATGTGTGATTGGCAGTTGCAGGCAATGAGGAATGGATGTAAGGGTGGCAATTATGAAGAGGGGCAACTGTATTTGTAGGGGTGAGATATGGCAAAGCATGGAAGGGAACAGGGTAAGGTGGGAGGGGTGGGGACATGTTTGCCCGTTACCATGAGTGCCCTGGCTTCAAGGGGGTGATGTTATGACCATACTTGGCATGCTCACTCATATCTCTGAATGGATTGCCAAATTCTCTTCACTCCTGGTAGCACGCCCTCAGTTCTGAGAATGAATAACTAGGGTGAGTGTGTGCAGGTATGTGCTTGTACATAGAAGACACTAAGGGTGTGGGACACAGCTCTGCACTGCAGCCATACAATTGCATACTTGGTGCAAATGGGTCCCCATTCCCACTGGTACACTCCTGCAGCTTCTGGACAATGAGGTCCACAATGTTCTACTTACCTATCTGCCACTTCTGTTCCTCTCTGTGCATTCAGACAAAGTCCCCGATTGCAGACACTGTAGGAACCTTTCCTACCTGAGTTGACCGAATGCTTAGATTGCAGTAGTTCTCTGAGTGTCAGCTAACTTGGGCTGCTTTTCACCTTGGCCAGCTGCAGAGCTGTAGTAGTGTTGTGCCCACCACCTTGTGCTCTCGAACTTACTAAACCTGACACGTGTCAGTATTTCAGCTGGTGAGAGATGCAGAAGGCAGCCTGGCTGGTGCTTTCTTTGAGGCTGTGGTACTCTTGTTCTCAGAGGTCTTTCTGGCATGGCAGACTCTTTCTCTCCTGGGGCCAAAGCCGAGCTGCTGACACCTACAAAATACAAAGGAGAAAAGCCATTGTGCCCAATGTTTAAAAATAGCCTGCAGTGAATGACATTGACAGCAGAGTGAACACTAGAGTTGGAATGGAATTAAGAATCGTTGGTAGGACATGGATATCTTAGAATCCTTGCAAGGTTTGTACTGTCCTGTAATGTGCCGTTTATTTCCTGGAATAAGAGAAAGGGAGAGACTGAGAGAGATGAAAGTGGCTGGCATACCTTTTAGTGTTGACAATATAGCGGTCAGAAGTTAGTGAGGTTTCCCAGTTAGTGAACAGGCAGGACAGAGAACATGTCAAGGATAAATGGGGTGAGGGTTTTATTAGGGATTGACCGTGAGTGAAGGACGTTGTTTCAGGCAACAATGAGACTGGCAGAGCATAAGCCTGTGTGGGAGTTGTGTATTGAGGCAGACAGAGAGTACATCAAACCAATTCCAGTCCCCATGCACACAGTCAATCTGAGCCAACACCCCACCTCCTGTATTGTTGGTGCAGTACTGGTTAGCCCTAATATCCACCCTCCCTTACCATGATGGTCCCAATTTCTCTCACCCATGTTTGCATCACTGACCTTGATACTCTGTAAGATAGCAGAGGGGAGAGTGGACCCTCACCCTGGCCTTTTTCTGTCACTGGTTGCTGGACAAGGAGGACACACTAACCTGGCCATGGATCAGGCTGCCAGGATCTGGTGGCAAAGCTGCCTCTGCTGGTCCACTTGGAAAAGCATACACTGCCCATGGACCCGATCTGATGCCAACCCTGTCCCCTACCCCCACCACAGATGCTGGACCAGACCTGAGAACCTGATCTAACCTACTCGATAAGTTAGACCCCAGCTAAATCCAGTCTACTGGCATATACACACACACACACACACACACACACACACACACACACACACACACACACACACACACACACACACACATGTACATACAGCCAACATGTTGCACCAGCTAGTTCTTTCTTTGAGGCTGTGGTACTCTTGTTCTCAGCGGTCTTTCTGGCAGGGCAGACTCCTTCTTTCCTGGGATCAAAGCTGTCCTGCTGACACCTACAGGATACAAAGGAGAAAAGCCATTGTACCCAATGTTTTAGAATAGTGTGCAATGAATGACATTGACAGCAGAGTTAACGCTAGAGTTGCTACTGGTGCAGAACCTTCTAGCCCTGACATGTACACTCCTTCTCCACAATGGACCTGATTTCTCTCACCCAGGTCGACCTACCTACCTTAAACTCTGCATTACTGACCTTGCCACTTTACATCATGGCTCCCAACTTCACACCCTAACCCCTTCATACTTGTCTGGTACCCCCGACCCATCCCAGCACCTTAATTGGCTGCATGAACCTTTAAATTTCAGAAAATGACAGCTGACAACTAACAAAAGGAGGCATGGTTTGCCTTTTCTCTGGCAGTTCTGCATTATGAAACAACTGTCAGAACAGAAGTCTAGCTCTATATTTCCGAGGGACCCCTGAGTGGAATCTCCTTTCTGACATACGAAGAGCTCTTCTTTTGTTAAGAAAAAATGGTCAGCATGAGATTGGGCCAGATTGTCAATGAGGTGCGAATTGAACAGATCTGCACTGGTTCAGGATGTCCAAGCTTGGAAGGTGATGACTACTTTAACAATTAGAGTTGATCCAGGCCACAATGTATTGCTTGGGCAATATGCGAATAGTGAGATTGATTTGTGATGTTGCATGATATGGTCAAAAGCACTTGGGACTGGACAATAGGGGCACATACTGTATTTTGTGATGTCTTTCACCAATGCTGTGTCGGTGTCTGTTTAATGCTGTTGTTTTTGATAGTTGTGAGTCATACATTCAGCCACTCTGTCTAGGCAACTGTCTAAATCTTCACATTCCCTACTTAGCTGCACTCTCTGTCACCCCACTGGATTTGATGTTCCCCACATTCCCACCTAACCCACTTATTTAATTGTTTATCACCACACTTTACCCACTGGTTTCTACATATTTACAGCATTTATAGTCATCATGCCAGACATAGTAGTGTACTGTCTCATCAAAGTTAGGATGATGTTGACAATCAATGACACCCCTATCCACATAACACATTTTTCACCCATGCTGTACCATCTTCTTTTTTATGTTGTGTTGCTCCCTCCCACTTCACAATTGTTGTTCTCTCTGAATCCCAGCATGCTGTCTCTAGCCCCCACAATTGAGATCCCAGCTTCTTCCTGACAGCAGTGGTCCTGATAGACTCTCCAACTTGATTCTTAGTTGACAGACTCCCAAAATTGACTATGGCCCAAATCCCTTGGCCAACTTGGATGGACAGCTCCAAACAACTTACCAGATCTCTGACTGATCTCTGTGTGGCTACCCAACTGACTTGGTGCAACCTCCCCAAGACACATTACGCTGGACCAGCAGGGCTGACCATGTCCCACTGTACAGTCCGTAGATATATGGACACCCTGAGCCTGACAATCCCTAGCAGCCAACTCACCTTGTCTAAACTGCTGCACTGGTATTGCCAATTTCCTTGATTTATTGTGCCGGGACCCACCTCTTGACTTAACTGAGGATTGTTCCCATTAGACTTTAAGACGTGGCAATTTGGTTAATGCACATACAATGTGTTTGCCATTTACTTGCCTGGCACATGGTGCAGCAATGAAACTGACATAGCATGATGACAGACAGCAATATGGCCAATCCATGGACTGATTACTCCTGAAAGTGCTGTGGCCACATTAAAAGGCAAGGCAAGGCAACATAGACATTTTGTAAGTATCCAAATAGTTCCAAAATAAGTGAGGTGCTGTGAGATGCATTCTGGTTCAAACCATGACTTTAGTGCCCATCACTATGCATAAATATTCATGGCAGCAGCATTATATCAAAGTGTTAGTGTATTCCAAAGTGCAGCATGGAAGTGCAGAACCATACTATAAGTGGATAGTAGATAAGCCTTGAGGGTTCAGTGAGGCTGGTATGATTCCAATGCCAACCTCTGTGCAGGGAGAGTGGCAGTTGATGCCCATACAGCATGCTATGAGATGCCAGTGACTGATGACCATGATGGGAAGCTGGAGGAGCAAATGGTGAGCTGGAGTTGCCAAGTAACTTCTTTGGCTTTTACACTGGAAATTGATAGAATCGAGTTTCTGCCAGGGTTGGTAGTGGTGGGAGAGAGATTCAGAGAGAATGGGGATCTCCATATTAATGAGGTAGGATTAGATAATAATAAGATATTAACATATTAGTTTTCATCTCATTGTTCAACATTTGGTTGAAATCAGGAACATTTTGCTTTCCACATTGGCACAAGCACAATTCTCAATCTCACCAATGCCCACATCATTCAGGGGTGAGGAAGATTCTGCCCACTGTCACCATAGATTTACTGAATGTCTCCACCATCTTGTAATTTCATTGCAAAATATCAGTGAGTGAGCATGGAAACAAATGAATTGATCGGTTTGTTGCTGTATATAAGACAATGTAAAGGAGCCTGTGAGACAGGTGAGCTGAAGATACAGACAAGACTTAAAGTGTACCAAAAATCTTCTTGAAATATGGCTTGAAGAAGTGCTGGAATGAGAGCTAGCTAGAGACAGGTTAAATAGGGTGATAATAGGGCTGGGTTCAGAAAATTGGTTGAAGACAAAAATCACAGAGGGAGCAATGGTGTACCAGAATGAGAATCAAATAAAAGCATCTGATTTGAGGTGAAGAACAAATAAAAAAAAATCGCATTGCTTGGAATATTTAAAAGAGTCCCAAACTGTCATGGCAAGATCAGATATCCTAGTATTGACTAGGATATAATCAGTATAATAACAGGGTGTTGGATTATTACAATGTATTCAGGTGAACTCTTTTTTTATCCAGTGTAAAACAAGACCAACAAAAGAAAATGTGATAATGAGAATCAAGTAAAACATGATGATGGAATTGATAACAAAGCACCAATAAGACACCAGTCAAAAATGAGCACGTGGAGATAGGAACTTTAGACACTACACTAGCAAACTACATTTGATAACCGTGATCAGAGATGATGGGAACTGCAGGTGCAAGGTAACAAAGGTGGAGCTGGATGAACACAGCAGGCCAAGCAGCATCATAGGAGCACCAAGATGCTGCTTGGCCTGCTGCGTCCATCCACCTCCACACCTTGTTACATTTGATAGCCTACAGTTTGTAGCCTCAACTAAAAGGAGTGTAACAGTACGTAAGGAGTACCAATGCCCCACACAGAAAACATGGGTCCTCAGGGATAGCATTAGTGCACATACACCCACGATCCAAGATACTCCAGACTTCATGTGCAGGTAGCAGTAAAGGGTTAAAAAAAAGGGTGACAAGGGGTACTTCTGGACTTATTTTTCAGGAACGAATCTTGTTGTTTGGAAGGCAATTAGTGAGAAAGTACTTTGGTAGATGTGATTTGAATTCAGTTATTTGTAGTAGAATAAAGATAGACCACAAGTAAAATTATGAATTGGGGTAAGGGCCAATTTTACTAAGTTGAGATGTGATTTAATAAGAGTGGACTGGAACTAGCTACTTGAAGGTAAGTCAGTGTTAGACTAGTGGAATATATTGAAAGAGAAATTGGACAAGGTTCAAAACAAATTTATTCCAAGAAAGGAAATGGGTGAAACTCTTAAATCTATCCTTCTGGATGTCAAGAAGCAGGGAGTATAATTTGATGTCAAAAAGAAGGCTTATGTCAGATGCCAAAATTTATCATTGCTAAAATTGTGGAGTATGGTAACTATATGGGTGAACTTATAAAGAAATTAGAAAGCAAACAGAAGGCATGATGAAATACTGGAAAGTAAAGGAAAACACAGATAACAAGGTGTAGAGCTGGATGAACACAACAGACCAAGCAACATCCGAGGAGCAGGAAAGCTGATGTTTTGGGTCAAGGCGCTTCTTCAGAACTGGGGAAGGGGAAGGGGATTCTGAAATAAATAGGGAGAGAGGGGGAGGAGGATAAAAGATGGATAAAGGAGAAGATAGAGGGAGAGGAGATAGACAGGTCAAAGAGGAGGGATTGGAGCCAGTGAAGGTGAGTGTAGGTGGGGAGTTAGGGAGGGGATAGGTCGGTCCAGGGAGAACGGACAGGTCAAGAAGGTGGGATGAGGTTAGTAGGTAGGAGATGGAGGTGGAGGGGGAGAAAATGGAGTCGAGATAGGTGGAGATAAGTTCGGTGGGGCAGGATCAGGCGGAGACAATGAGTCAACTAGGACAGTCAGGTTTGTGGAATTTAGGAAGGGGATAGAAGCAGGCGGTGTGGTGTTAGGGAATGATGAGGTTGGAGGCTGTGGGTGGGTGGTCACCTGAGGTGATGAGGTTGTGGATGATTTTGGAGATGATGGTTTGGTGCTCGGGGGTGGGGTCAAGATCAAAGAGGCAATAGGAGGAGGTGTCAGAGAGCAGGCATCTGGCCTCAGCGATGTAGAGGTCAGTGCGCCATACTACAACTGCACCTCCCTTGATCGTGGGCTTTATGGTGAGGTTGGGAATGAAGCGGAGGGAGCAGAGGGCTGCATGTTCTGTGGGGGAGAGGTTGGAGTAGGTGAGAGGGGTGGAGAGTTTGAGGCGATCAATGTCTTGATGGCAGTTAAAGATGAAGAGGTTGTGGGAGGGTAGGAGGCCTTGGGGTAGTGTCCAGGCAGAGGGGGTATGTTGGAGGTGGGAAAAAGGGTCAGTAGAGGGAGGGTTAGGCTCACGGTTAAAGAAGTAAGTGCAGAGGTGGAGGTGGCGGAAAAACTGCTCAATGTCCTGTATAGACTGTGGGAAAGTATCAATGGGACTGGTCAGATGAGTAGAGAAGAGGCAAATGGAAGACAAGCTAGAGAAATGTGCGATGATTCATTTGCTGAGGACAAAATTGGTTGAGGGAATACACAATGAGGGAGTAGAGTAAAGGAACACCCAGACACTGGAATGCCTATCTAATAATGCCTGAAGGTCGCAAGACAAGTAAATAATATAATCAAGAAGGTATAGGAGATGTTTTCCAGTGTCGGTTGAAGTCCAGAGTATCAGAGAGCTGTGCTGTTATGGTAAAACGGGATAAAACTCGAGTTGTAACCAAGATAGTAGGAACTGCTGATGCTGGAGAATCTGATATATCAAGGTGCTGAGCTGGATGAACACAGCAGGCCAAGCAGCATCAGAGGAGCAGAAAAGCTGATGTTTTGGGTTTAGACCCTTCTTCAGAAATCAGTTCCATTGATATTCTCCTGCTGTCTATACTTCCATTCCTCACAATTAAGACCACAACTAATTTTTCTTAAAATTTCTTTATTGTACTCTCTGCCTTTAAGTCTATATCATTGATACCATTTGTGTATACAACAAACAGCCACAGAACCAGTTTCAAATCATGCAAAATCCCATTGGAAGCTCCGTTCCAGTCACAAAAAACACCCATTGACTTGTTTCTTGCTGATGGGTCGGCTTTGAATCCAGCTTGCTGCTTCCCCATGGATCCCATGAAGTTTTTAATTTTGATCAATTTGCATGTGGAGCTTCAGATTTTCTGAAGAAGGGTCTAGGCCCGAAATATCAGGTTTCCAGCTCCTCTGATGATGCTTGGACTGCTGTGTTCATCTAGCTCTACACCTTTTTGTATAAAACTAGAGTTGCATTTGTTAAATATCTGAAGTTAAATGCTGGTTTGACAGAATCTGGGTATATAACTTTTGAGTGAGAGCTTGATTTCCACTTACAGTCCATAGGCTCCAACAACACCATTGACTTGATTCTCCATATGTGCAACCAGTCAAGAAGGTGCTGTGACACAGTGGTACGTATAAAACCATACCTGAACAGGATAATTAAAATAGCTATACCCAAGTCAAAGTGCTCACTGACTTATACCTTCTATTACAATCTAGCCATCACCTATTTCCAAGTTCCATTTGGTCTCAGACAGCCCTGTCAAACTCTACTAGCTAATTATCAGCATATAGTTCTGGATGGAAAGGATGTGATCACATTGGAATGGGCACAGAAGAAGGATGTTGACAGTAATGGAGAATGTTATGTACGAAGAAAGGTTGGAAGCTGTGTTATGTTTTGGAAAGATGGGGCTGAGGGGAAACTTAATTGAGGAAGCATAGATTTAAAGTAACTGGCAGAAAGATGAGAGGAGAATTATGTACTCTTTTCATCCAGAGGGTCAAGCATGTAATGTGGCCAAGATGTGTGTAAAATTTCCCTTATCAAGTAACAAATTCCTGTAATTTTCAAGTCTGAATGCATTATTAAACTGCAAAAAATGGTGTCTTTCTCTCAGCAATTTATGATACTCAGGGTTGATCCTTCAATGTTTGATATGCCCTCAGTCCCAGAATTCAGTACATTAATGCAAAGCTACAAACCCAACCATAAAATATACCGGCAGTTCCTACTATCCATGAAATGTTGGTTAGTTTGACAAGATGGAGGGAAGATTTCCAGCTTACAACTTAATATCCAAATGTACCTCTTTGCAACAATGGCTTGAGGCAACCGTAATTTTTACAATTTCAAATTAACAAGATCCAGTTGGATAAAACAAAATTTAGTTGCAATATTATATATGAGTATTTCTTTAATTTGAATTTCTGTTACAGAAATGCTTAACTTTGTTTGAAATATGTTTCCATTTTCATGGAGAAATAGTGTGTTATAGCAGCAGACTGAAGGTCTCTATTGCTTCCAGATAATTTATATATGAGAGAACATAGTGTGGAATAGGCCATTTAAATTTAGCTTTAATTGCAGAAATATTTTAGCAATACAATAGAACTCACCAGCCTATAACAATACTCTGTTCCACTCTGCCTCCATCTGCAGCCTTGTTTTGTCTGTGTGAGAAATATTGTAGGCATTTTCTCTTCTCTCTTAACCAGTAATAAGCTAGAGATTTTTTTTCGTTCCTGTTTGACTTTGATTAAATTCTATTGCATAGACAGAAGGTGATCAGAATGCTTTCCAACGAGATCTGGCTGTCAGATAGTGGTGGAATTGTTGACCCTTCAGACAAAGAAGGTTTGTTTTGAACTCAGCTTCTTTACATAATCATGCTTTCATATATATAGATATTAACAAACATTGGAGTTTGACTCTATCCAAACAAAGGCATCTCTTACTTGAAGCAGACTATATTGACAATCATTTGAGGCACCAGGACGATCTGATAACTGAACAGATGCCCATTTAGCTTCATCAGGAAGACTTCTGACAGCAGCCTTCCCCACTGCATCTTGGCAACAGCTGCCCCAAACTTTAGTGTGTCCCTCAGCAGGTAGTTCTGGACCTTGGAATGTGCCATTCTGCAACAATTGGTCGAAGTCAGCTCCTTGTCCTGGAAGGCCAACAAGTTTTAGGCAGACCAAACAGCATCTTTCACCAACTTGATGGTCGTTCAGGCGCAGATGTCTCGATTGGGATGAACCTCGACAAAAAAACCACTGCATCTTTGTCTAATTCCAGTAGGAGATATGAGACAATCTTAATCACCATGTCTCCACCCTGCAGCCACTTCGAGAGCAGCCTGCAGTGGCATATACTGACCGGGCTTACAAGTATGACCTCACAGGTAATGCTTTTCTCACCACCAGCCAAACAATGTCTTGGTGCTTGTTGAAAAGCTCTGGTGATGAGGCAATCTGCCAATTGAATTTGACAGTCTGCTCAGGGAATCATGTGACAGGATCTGCCTTTTCCAATACCCAAAGTGTCCCGAGGACGCTGCATTGCTAACCACTTCTGATTGCCTTGTGGTCAAATGTGTTTTTCTTTGCAAATTTCTCTATGTAGGACAGGTGATACAGAACAGTCCAACTGTTAGGAGATTTTTGCAGCAACGAGACTGGTCCCATCCTTCGCGACACCAGAGACAGGTAGAACCTCAGGGCGTGGTGGCATTTTGTGTTTGTGTACCAAATCATGTATTATACATACAAATTAAGGACAAAAACATCAGTTTTCTTATCCATTGGCAGACAATTTGGTTACCCAAATATCGAACAGCTCCAAGATAGTCACAGTGCCTTCTCATAGTGCTGGAAATGTTATCTAAATGAGGACCTTATTCATTGTTTATATAATATGGCCTCGGAATTTAGAAACACAGTAAGTGTTTTTCAAATGTTGCACAACCGTTTGAAGGTTATCTGCTGCAAATAACCCCAGCTACTTGCATGCCACTCAGTAGTACAATGGGATGCTAACTGGCACGAAATCCCCTTCACTAGTCTATTTAAAAGATTGTGCATGAAATTTAAGTTTATTGCTGGTTCATGATTTGTGCCTTCTTTTCCAATTCAAAGCAGTTGCTTCATGTTTTAGCTCTCAAGTGAATTCATTTTTACTTCTTAGAGGACTAGCACCTTTTTAATCATTATTGTTGCTTACATATTTTTGTTGAGCATTACATTGTACAAGTCTCAAACCACTATTTGTTGCTTTACACTAACCAAAACAAAACCAAAAGTGGCTTTTAACTGTATTAATTGAAAAGCAGATTGGCAAGAATTTTGAGACGTAATGCAGAATGACAAAAATGACAAAGGATTCTTGAAGCAAAGTTTTGCAATAGATTGTATTTCATCATTGGTGATGGAAAGAAATAAAATGGAAAATTAAAATTACAAAGTGAAGCAGAACGGAATACCACATAACAAGAACAAATTATAAATGAAGCATAAAAATGATCAGTAAAGCATAAATATGAAAAGGAAGAAACTGGATCTCATAAAATAGATGCACTGAGGGGCAATTTCATGCATCAATATTTAAAGCCTCAAGGATGCCTGTAAGACTTCTGACTTGACATTCAAGCACTACAGTTTTTAAGGAGTAGTGTTGTTTCGAGGTAGCATAAAGTGGCATCAGATCCTTTTGTGAAGCTGCTGAAAAGAACACTGAGATTTTAGGACCACTAGAGCCATTCTAAAAGCTACATTGATATCAGGTTTGTTCTATTCAAGTTTTCCTCTGAGCTTTTCTAGGTCTGACAAGGAGAAAAACTAACTGGAAGCATCAGCCTTGTCCCCTTCACTCCACTCTGCTCCATCCCTGTCCCAGGGTTAACTTTACAGACTGCTATGATGAGGTAAGTGAATTGATTACAGTACTTTTAAAAAGGAGTCTTCTAACTGGTACCAAAAACTCAAAAAATGATACTGAGCCTAAGACCCAAAATCAAAACTGGTTCTCTTATTTGGAGAAAACTTCAAATTTGTAAATAGGAGTAATGAAATTCTAAAATTCCCCTGCATAATTCAACCCCCACATAAAAACCAACTTCACATCAATATCAAGGCTTCTCCTTTGTAAGATAAAAATCAATGATAAAGCATTTCACATTCCAAGAACAGTTTCACACCATTAATTCTGATTGAATGAGACAACATAAATCTGTGATATTTCACTCGCACCTCACATATTATGTGCAATCTACTTTGGCTTTCATCCAAAACTTGAAGCTTCACATGGAACCTAAGAGAGATATTGAGTGTGGTCATTCATTGTGTAATTCAATTTCCCCAGTTGTTCACATGTAATCTCAGCACTGACACTCATTCGTCAGACTGTTGGATTATTTTTTTCGACAGTCTGTTCACAGGCTTGGGTTGATTCCAGCAGTGATACTAAAAAGGGCACAAATGTGAAAGTGTGGGCTATCTGTCCTTTATCAAAAGGAACAACAAGAGGGGCTGTAACTAGGATACTGATCCTTAAATAAATTTTGTGACCTGTTATTAGATGTAACTTGACGTTAAACAGATTTAAGTTGCTAGTAACTGGGCACAGGTTTACTCTACCAGATCATGAAAGGAATTTGTCTATTTTGAATTAAGCATTCTGTACAAATGACATGAATGTAGCAAGACACTAGTGAGGGTGATGGTCAAAAGAACACCTGATCGGGACCAGATCTGGGCCATTGACTATTTTACTGTGGCTTTCTAAACATAAGAAGCAACACATTCCACATTTCTCATCAAACTTTACAGAACTTCGCAGGGAAGGTGTGGTTGCAATATACTTTGGCTAAAACTTCTGAGGAATGGAATTCACAGTCAGATTGACACTTGCTTCTTTCCAATATATCCTGCACCAGTGTTTCTGGTTCAAGTTTCTAATATGGACCCCTTAAGAAACACCTTGTCTAGAGGTCCACCGCAACAACACGGGATCAGCTTTGAAGACCACACCAGGTACCATTTTTACACCAATATTCTGTATTCTGGGGTTTAAAGTTTCAAAGACATGTTAATAAGTTAAGAAAAGAGTAAGTAAGTGTCTAAACTAAGTGGGTGAAAGAGAGGGTGCAAGTGGGTGGGTGATGGGGGTTGGCCGGAAATTGCCTCCACTGTGTGTTTAACATGATGTGGAATTGCTAAAACTGTTGCTCAAAATATAAGCTCCCGAAAACTGATGTTGTGGTATTGAAGAATCCAACCGAAATCTATTACAGCTTACTTATGTACAAATGTTATATTCACACACGCAAGTATTGAACTAACATGAAGTTATTAAATTTCCCCTCAAAGTCACATCCTTGCTCCTTGACTGTTTTGAATGTGGTGGTGGACATGTTAGTGGTTTGCAGCACATCATCGTCTTATATTCAGTTTCAATGGTGAGTTCCTTAATAAATAAGTAGGTGTGAAACCAAATGATATCAAGTATGACAGTTGATGTCTCACACTCTAAATGTGAATAGTTGCCTTGTAGGGATGACATGGTTTGCAAACCACAAACAATGGCCTTGTCATCATGCAAAAGGTATGTACTCAGGTCTTTTTTTTAGTTATGAGAATCACTGCTTTCTTGGGATCATTGTGCGACATATTTTCTGACAGGACCTGCTTAAGAGAATCAAAGACATGTTGATAATCATCTTGCCACATATAAGAACTGTCCTTTTTGACCAAGTCTCTGTTTTCCCAGTTTGGAATATAAAGCGAGAGGAAATGTAAAAATCTGGGGTATCATCACTGATCCCTTTCATCCTGTGGAGGCGACATTTATTTGATATCCTTCATTTTTCTTATATTGGGACAGATTCTGTAAGTGATGTAAATGGGCCCAAAGAACGCTGGCATTGACTATTCTGTTAAATGTTAATCCTCATCATCATGCTGCTGCAATTTGTAAGTGGAAGTTGTGGTCATATTCTGCCTTTGTCTTACCCAAGACCATGCTATTTTCAACAAAGCAAAACCAAACCCAAATAGGCGCATTTCCAATAATCCTATTCAAACACTGCTGAAATATGTCTTGACGAACTCAGAATTCCGGCGGTAACAGTACCATCCCAATGTTGTAAATGTTGTGAGCTTTTCTGTTAGCTGGATAGACCAGTATCCATACATCCTACCTAGCTCAGAAATTTACTCCAGAAAATTTAGGATTTAATACTGTGTGTCAATATTTTGAATGGATGCTTTTTAAGCAAAATTTTGAGGTATCTGGATCTAGATATATTGCTATGGGGCCTGCTTTCTTTAAAACACATGTGATGGAGCTAAGTCAAACTGTGTGGTGGTCACCCTTCTGAATTATACCATGTTGATTCTCTCATTCCGTTCCACTTTGAGCTTCTCCTGAATATAAAGAGTTTGGGCGTGATTGCCGATCCATTTGAATTTCTTCCCATTTTTTTCTTCTCTGCTTTCATTCCTGCACCAGTCACCTGCCCCTTAGGAACAGTCACTAATTTAAATGACAGCCTTGCTTCCTTATCATATCACTGGGGTATATACACAATGTTATCCACAGCACCGCAGCAATGGCTTCACTGATCATCAAATGTGACTCCCACTCACCGGCACTGATATCTCAGTGTAGCTGGCTCATTTCCCACATTCTAACCACTCTGAAATTTTGGTCAGCCAAAATCCTGTTGCCTGACTATTAATTCACAGCAAGTCACTTCCCCTTGTCCTGCTGATTTGCAACTGCTCAAACAATGTCTGCAGTTTAAAGTTCCTATCTTTGTTTTCAAATTTCTCCATGGCCTCACCACACTATATCTCTGACACTGCTGCATGATGCTTGTACTTACCTCACTCTAGCCTTTTGAATGCCCCTCATTTTATTTGGATCACTGGTACAGCACACAAATCACTTGATTGCTTGGGCACAAATCTTCAGGGTAACCCCTCTAAAATTTGCATTCTCCATCACACTCACCTGCTTTAAGACAGTTCTTAAGTTTGTCTCCTTGGTCATTGTGCCTAATATACCTTTATTTAGCTCAATGTCATGTGCTTTATTACTTCTGTGAAGCACTTCGGAATGTTTTATTTCTTTCAAGTTTGTTTTATAAATGCAAGCTGCTTTCATTGAGATTGTTCCTGCCTTGACCATTGGTCATAACTCAGCTCACCAAAGATCATATCACACTTCTAATTTCAGCAATTTTTAAGGAAGTACGTCCATGGGATAACCGTAATTTCAGGAACCTCACTCAAAGTTAGGAGAAATAAATTGAGGGTTCAAGGCCAGGATGTGAACCTACAGATAAAAGAACACAACTGGTGTTTGTAAATTGTCGCTTTGAAACATTTTTAAAAAATGCATAAAAGTTTTTTGAGTTTTCCCTGCTGTAGTATCACGACGTTTGTATTTGATGTCTGCATGTTCTTACAAGAATTTGGGGGAGTTGAGAATTTAACACTTCTGATGATTATAAATTTATAGAGTAGCCATAGACAGATTAAAATTGAAGCATTGGAAATCGGAATTTCAAGGGGAGGAAAAGGAAAGGCAAAGAGAGAGAAAGGGAGAAAGAGGCAAAAGAGTGGAGAGACGGAGCAAGACAAAGAGATATAGAGGATGGATGGACGGAAGGAAGGATGGAAGGAAGACAGAATTAATTCAGACTTAAGAGCAGAATGTGACTGCTTTAATTTTTTAATTCCTTAATTTTAGGCAGCAGAAGTGGAAATCATCTTTATTGCTTTAGAATGGATCACAGAGTAGTTAATAAGAGAGCATAAGCTTTTAGGGAAGATTTGGGATATGTTGCTGCTTGGTTGAGGAAAAAGCTACTGATTATGAGGCAGTAAAAAAAAGTGTGGTGCAAGAGACATTTTGTCAAAAAATTCTCTACTCTGAGAAAGCAGCTATAACCAGATATGCAGAATTTGAAAGGTTGAAGTAAGTTGCTTTTAACTAGTGGTTTTGAGACTAAGACAAAAGCCAATTAAAAAAGCTTTGTGAAATAATCTTCCTTGAGGAGTTGAAAAATTCAATTTGCTTCCCAATAAGAATACACCAAGAAAAACAAAATGTGTGACCGATGCCAGGCAGAAAGGCTCAGTGGCTGATCATTATGAGCTGATACACAAACCTAATGTTCCCAAAGATGCCTTCCCCTTATTACTCCATACCAAATGGCATGTATAGAGGTATGGAGAATGATGGGAAGCTAAACACAATAGGAGGGAGTTATTTGCTGGGAACTGCCCTCAAGGCAGAAAAGGGTGGTGCTAAGATGATGCTAAGAAACCATTTAGAATCAAATAATATTAATTATTCTAGGGGGATTCTTCTGCAGACCTTTACACTATGGCCCTTACAAGCTATAAACCCAAAATAAAGATCTTACACAATAAGCAATAAAAATAGCATACACAATCACCTGACTTTATCCAAATCAGACACTTTTCCTGGACTAAAAACCAAAAGAACTGCAGATACTGGAAATTAGAAACATAAACAGAAATTACAGGAAAAACCTAGCAGGCCCAGTGGTATCTGTGGAAAGAACGCAGAGTCAATTTTTTAGATCTAATAACCCTTCTTCAGAACTCTTCCATGACTGCTTCACTGCAACACTGACCATGGGACACTTGTCCCAGACTGCTTCACTGCGATGCTGAGTGTGGGACTTTCTTGCCCTAAGAATCCTGAAATTGAGTGTCCTATGTTCCAGTATCCTCATCTTATGGATCAGTCTCTATTTTCTTTTAATACGTTTGCCTCTTTTAGACTCACTTTTCATTTCAAATCTGTGTGTTGTGTTATTGTTGCATTTAATGACCAATAAACACACTCTTTTGATAAGTCAAAGAAGCCTGTTTAAACTGGCTCCTTTTAAGAGAACTGTATTACAAGGGAGGAGATATTTCCTAAATTAACTTGTTGCGACCCACTGAGGGGTAGTTGATTTATGAAAAAGAGTCATTACGTCCCTCCTCACCCAGCTGCTTGACAATTTGGGGTATCTGTCTGGAACTGTAATAACTGAAGGAACATCACCCATCATCTGGTCATAACAAATTGGGGAAATGTTTTAACAACTTCCAACAATTTAGGGCAGAAATCTGAGCTTAGAAATGTATATGAGGCCAAGTAGTTAAATTCTTCCAGGTCTCATGCATCAAAAGAGGCCAATGTGTTTTCAACCTGAGTTAACGTCAATACTTATAAGCTATTCACAACCTATGCTTTGGGGAAATGTGCAATTATTATTTATATTCTGAGTGAAATTTTCAGCAATTCATCCGCTTCACTCGACAAACAGTTTGCTGAATTGTAACAACGTACAACAAAACCTCAGCAATCAAAGTCAGCAGAAACACCAGGCTCACATACCACAGATGAGATCTGTACCAATGCATCCCTATAAAGGCAGAGTGCAACTATAACTGTCATTTGGGCCTTTGCCAAAAAACTCAAGTTTTCCAAACAAAGTAAACTTTTAGTAACGACATTTGGCTGGGCTTGATAGTTCCTTCTCAGCGAGTTTACATCTGGAATTTTTATCTTTGCTTCAAGGCTCATGAAATTATGAAGTAAAACAGACTTTGTGGTTTGTATGTTTATCAATGGTTTTAAATGGGTTGCTGTTTTATATAACAGTTTCAAGGAACAACATTGGTGATTATCCAATATATTTAGAACATTCTATTTCTTTGCATCCAAATGAATGGAACAGTTAGTAGGAATCTAATGTGACAGAAGTAATAACTAAATGGGAGGAAAAAGCAACCTGGTACTCAATGAAATGCCAAAGATATATGTTTCTAGACTGCCTAACAGCCCTTTCTTCTGCTGTCTACTTGGATTAACTTCAATGGCTTTTCAGAAGCTTGCTTGGCAGACCAGTATGCAATAGTAGATCAGCATGCCAAATCACAATGCAAATTTTGTCCATTTTTGGTCCGTTATCTTACACTGTGTGTGGATATTATCAGAAGGGCTCATTACCAGCAATTTTACACAAAGCTAAAAGACTGAGGGCTCACAGATGATTTCACAGTTTTAAGAGCATAATCTTGGTTAACGCTACAGTGCAGTGCAGAGATCTCCACCTACATTTTTAGGCAGATGTTAAAGAGCAAATCTACTGGAACTAAAAAGAGAGTGCTGGCCCAGGTCTTGCAGCATTATTGGAGAATAAAACTGGGTTAATGTTTCAAGTCCCATATCAGTCTTCTTGGGGACTGAAGGAATATGTAGAAGTTGGGGTTTTATCCTGCTGATAAAAGTGGGGAGAAGCAAGCCAGGGGAGAGAGTTATAACTGGAGGCAAAGAATGTATGGGCAGAATCTTGCTGTGTTTTGACTAATTGTCAACTTCAGTGAGTTCCACAAAGGTGTTCACTCCATGACCACTGGCAAATTTTCTTATACAATTCTCCTCT
Organism: Stegostoma tigrinum; assembly: GCF_030684315.1. Classification (NCBI taxonomy): domain Eukaryota; kingdom Metazoa; phylum Chordata; class Chondrichthyes; order Orectolobiformes; family Stegostomatidae; genus Stegostoma; species Stegostoma tigrinum. The sequence goes on from NC_081354.1 coordinate 32,903,457, forward strand.
GCTAGCATCTTTAAATAAATATCCAGTCCCCATGGTATATTCTTGTGCAATTTTGCTGTCTATAGAGGCTTGTCTGAGCCAGGGCCTTCTGACGTTCACACTGTAGATGCAATATTTAAATTCCAGCTGTAGGCTTTTGTTTGTACTTCCCCTGGTCCATCAAATTTACTTTGGGTATTAGTTCTATGAATGTTCTTTATTCAAGCAAAGTACTCTGCATAGTACTACAAGAGTCTTACCCATACAATGCTTACAACCAAAAGGTAAACCAGTTTAGGAGGGCTTGTCTGAGAATAAGAACAATAAAGGTGGTCAGCCTGCTCTATCTCAACCTCCAGCTGCTGATACAATTATATTCTGAGCTACCTAACTATGTGCTGAGGCAAACTTTCTTCTACACCTTTTCCATACAGACAAGCCACATTCAAACTTTAAGACTGTACAATCTACAGCAAATGTTCAGTTGGACCACAGGAAAACATTAGGAAAAAATATCATTTTTCACAGTCAGTTTGTTGAATTAACCCATTAAAACTTGCATGTTTTTCCCTGAAAAGAGGCTTACCTCATGATTTTAATGAACTTTGACCTCAGCTTTACCATGTATGTGATAAACAACCAAATGATATTGACACAGCACAATTCTATGATCAAGCACCTTCTGTTCAGCTGATAAATAATCACATTACATATTTGATGGCCTGGGCTGTTTTAAAACAAGACTCCAGCCTTTCCGACACACTCTGGTAGTTTAGCCCATTACTGTTAGGTTACAGTGCTTAATTCAAGCACACGTTTTTCGTTTTAGGAATACAAAAACACATTAATGCCAATGATCTGTTTAATCATTAGGTCATCATCCAAACACTAACTTTTTGTTAGAGGAGGCTTCATAAATTTTTCACTAATTTCATTTAATTTCAGCTAACTCAGCAATTTTTAGATTAATATTTGCACACCTGTACACCATTTCAAATGCTGAAAGCTGGAAAATGACATTAAGTGTGTGTTGTTCATTTGGAAAACAGAATAAGATGGCAGAAAAAGGCAATTGGCAACCCAGTTCACAGACCTGAAGGTTGGGTTGGTTGAGTGGTGGTGAGGAGAGCTGTTTTCTCACTCCAGGTCTACCAGCAGAGCCGCAGCAAGAGATACAGCCACCTTGGTCAGAGATAGCCACCCAGGTCAATGCAGATTCCATGGGTGAAATGTGCAACAATGCTGCAAGAAGGTCAATTACAGGACACACTCCACAAGGGTGGAGTACCATTATGTGCGCTCCAATACCTTGTGCTCACTCTAACTTTGCCACTGCACACATCTCCCACTAAGGAGTCATGGTCTGTCACTCTCACCATTGTGTACAGCATTTTCCTTTAATGATTCTGACTCACTGCCAGGCTATTGAGTCTTCTCACCCTGTGCACTTCCAACCCAGTAAGTGAAGTCACTGCTCCACCTTTGTTCCTACTTGACAGTTCATCCAACCACTTACATTAAACTTAATACATCCCTTTGTCCCATTGTCGTGAAACCTGGCCGACTCATCTACTGGACTGATACTTCCACAGCATCCTGACTGATTCAGCTGTAAATCTCTGACTGGTTGGATTTCACCTCCAGGTATGACCATGGCAAACCCCCTGGAATGCGATCCAACTATGCCTTGACTGACTGTGGTGACACCTTGAGTGGCCATAAACCCCATTGCCTTGACTTAAGGGCTAATTCACTTATACTTTGAGACTTGGCTGTCTGGTTGAAACACGCAGTGTGTTTGCTTTTTCCATTTGCTGTAACTGTGATATTGATACCATGGTGCTGAGCAGCAACTTTGTTCAGTGCTGGCAACCATGACAATCTGTTTGGCTTTCTATATGTGCTAAAAAGCAAGGCATGGCAGAAATTGTGAGAGTGTACAACTAAGTACAAACTGAGTGAGCACCAAGAAAAAATGTCAGGAGTCTTGGTTTGCCCCCTGTTCCAATGCACACTCAGTTTGTATTTCTGCACAGTGGACCGGGCAGGAGCACCACAAAGTAAGGTATTAGTGAGCCTTTTAGTACAGTCTTACACAGTGTTGGAAAGTATTATGTCAGCCCAAGATTGGTCATGATGGTTTCTTGAGGTTGTTACATTCTACCACTGTCTAGTTACTCATTGGTACCTGGAAGAGTAGCAACTTGCAAGTAAATGAGGCGAAGTTAGCTTGTACCGAAGTGCAAATACATGAATATAGGATCTTTGCCACTTAATAGTGAGATTCTCATCTACCTATTGAAACCTTAAGGACAAAATTGGGCATTTTTCTCAGATTTGAGATTTTTAAGTCTTATATTCTGATTTTTTTTCTCCCAAATTTCTCACGATTGCCCACAGCGTTCAGATGCTGGAAAAATTCCATCATGTGTATTCTCAAAGGCAATCATAGCTCCAAGATTTAAATATAGACTCTTCTCAATTATTAGATGCCAGTATTTTTTTTCTTTGTTTAAAAAGTTGTTAAGTTATATTCGGTAATAGCTACTCCCAAGGATTTCATGATTCAACTGGCAGTTCCTTCAGAATTTGGTACAATGGCAGTCTACACCCTAGTGTTTTTATACTGACATTAAATCAGTTGGAATTTTAAAAGACTGGTGCCTGTAAGATTTATATCACTAAATCTGTCTCCCTATGCATAAATGAAACAAAAGAAAACAAAGTAATGGGAAGAGCAGCTTTAAGAAATGCTTCTTTGGATCTAAACATTGGCTTTTCATCTCTGGAATCTAGGCTTAGTTAGTAGAATGAAAGTCTAGCCACTTGGAAACTGATGCAGAGCCATTTCAAAACCAGCTTTGGTTGGCCTTACAATAGTTCTCAAAGCAAAATTACTACTAGTATATTAAATCCAACTTTAAGCAGGCAGATGAATGAAAATGAACATTGCTAGGTGGAGAGAACAAGATGCATACATCTCATATACGACATATCATTTTAACGGGCTGAAACTTACTTTTCATGGCTGAGTGTCGGTTGCTTCATGTTTTTGCAGGGCTTTATTGCCACAAGGTCTGGCAAGATTCCAAACCGCATCTTACCCAGCTTCCCTTTTAAATATTTGTCCTGTCCTTCTGGTTTCCCTTTTGCCCAATACTAGCCTGATCCTACCATGAGCTGTCTCTGAGCAACTCAGCACTCAGCAGATACCTGTACCTGTGCCATCTTTCAAAGACCACTATGTACTCAGACAAGGGTTGGCAATTTGATGTTGCACCTCACAAACAATGTAATTGGCACATAGCCACACAGATACACTGCTGAAGTCATATAGCTAAGATGCCTCTAATTTCCTCATGCATACAAACCCCACTCTCTCATCCTATTTACTATTTAATCACCAGCTAACACACTTTATCTCAGCTTAGCTCAGTCCCATCTAAATATCCTCCCTAATGCTATGTTACCCTGTCTCCAATGCCCACTGCACATTTCGACTCAGGGAACAAGATGCCAATGACATCACATGCAGGCAAACAATCAGACAATTTCAAATGTGAGCTTTTATTTACAGCCAGCAAAATCAAACACAAACAAAACCAAAACCAAAAGAGGCTGCTGTTTGGCCCTACAACGCCAATCAAATGTTGGCATCATGACCAATGAGTATTTTACAAACCATGACAGACTGCTGCACCCTGCTCTCATCTACTGCAACCTGGTTCTGTATGGGTTGTAGTGCCTGATACAACTGAGCTCAGTCATGGACAAGGAGAGCCTCCTCATCCTCATCGCCGTCATCCTCCCTCTAAGAAATCTATTCTCATTTTCCCCATTCCTCAGCATCTATCACATAACTCATTGCTACTCCAGTTATGCATTGCACAGCACAGCAGGAACATGGGGTACAGTCTATCCGGACTATATCGGTGGACTTTCCCAACAACAGTCCAAAACAACAGAACCACATTTTCAGAAGCCCTGTCACTTGCTCCACGATAGTTCTGGTCGCAACATGTACACAAACTTGGTGAAGATGCAGCACCACCTGAGTGATTAACAACATGACAATATGACCCACTTCCCATCCCAAGTCCATATCAACGATGAAACCTCTTACTGCATTCAGTAGTGTTCTGTCAGGTCATTTAGACATAGAGTTCAATGTGTCCTGCAACACTCCTAGAAGTTTCACAAGTGTAGGGGTGCTACCCCTGTAGGCACCACAGTTGTGGTTACTGCCAAAAACTCCCTGCCTCTCATGGGCTACAATGCCCTTCAAATACTGTTCTTGCTACCCCACAATGAGATTCCCTTAGTCAGTGTTCTTGTCCCCACCTCTACACTTGATTCTCTTTTCCCCCGACCCTCCCGAGCCTTGACTCCACATGTCCTTTTGGCAGTGATTTCATCCTCTGCCTGTTTAGGCTGCCTTGGGCCCACAAAGATCAAGGCACAGAACTACAGGACTCTATTCCACTAGATCTCCAATCAATTTTGACAAGGCCCAAGACATGACTGAGCAGATCCTTGACTGCTGTATTTGCAGCTCCATGACTAATGATATATGATTCCCCTGAGTTTGGCACTAGCCTTGCAAAATGGACAATTAACCAATCCCCAGACTGCTGTTGGACAGATCCCTTGACTGCGCCTGGCCTGAGTGGATGACCAATTGTAGCCAACCCTCTGGACTGTGGACAGAGTGGTTCTGGGACTGATCATACTGAAAGTCTTGAATTACAATGGCCACCCCTTGACTGGGCTAAGGGTGAGCCCCTACCCAGCTTCAGACATGGCCAATTGGTTGAATGAGTGTGCACCATGTTGGAGGCTGGCTCACACTGTAGGTGTTAGATCAATGTCTCTATGAAGCATACAGTAAGACATTCCTAGCTCCACTCCGTTCTTTATTAAAAAGAATCAAAAGGCAGACTATTTTTTAAATGGAAGGAGACTGTAAAACTGTGCAGGTCAGAGAAACCTGAGTGTTTTTGATCATGAAACACAAAATGTTAACATGCAGGCACAGCAAGTAATTACAAAGGCAAATGGAGTTGTGGCTTTCACTGCTAAGGATTGTAGTTCAAATGAAGTGAAGCTTTGTTAAACTGCACAGAGGTTTGGGAGACTCTACTAAGAGTACAATATACAGTTTTGGTCCCAATATTTATGAAAGGATGTATTGGCATTGCTGGCAGTTGAAGAGAAATCCACGAGGCTGATTTCTGGAATGTTGTGGTCACCTTCTCAAGAATAACTAAACAGGGTTAGGCTTTTATTCCTTAGAGTTTAAATGAATGAGGAATCACCTTTTTTAAACTATTGCACCTCACTGGGGTATCATGCTGTAAATCAAGCCTCACTATTCCCCTGAGTCATCACAAAACTTCAAGATCTGAGAGTACACAGGATTCCCCACTTTACTTTTCTTTTAGGACCAGGTTGAAAGAAACACAGACCAGGTTTCTGTACTTAACAAGAATTAATTTTGTATTAGAAATAAGCAGACCCCAATTATAGATTAACACTGATGAACCGTCAACATGTATCTCCACCAGTTAAATTTCAAACCCCATGATAAATTTCCTTTGTAGAGAAATACAGATAAAAAAAAACAGATAGGTGTTAGGAGCATTGGGAAAAACTGGAAGCGTGGTTCAATAGTCCTTCTCCAATGTGCTTGCCGAGATAATCCTTTTGCTTATCAGAGTGCCATTTCTTCCCCAGGTCCTTTCATTTATTTGCAGGAGAAACAGGGTGAGACACTTTATAAAGGCCTTTGACTTATTAATTTAAAAAAGCAAACATAGTTTATGGCAACTGCAGAGAAATTAACCAATTTTTATTGTTTTTTTACTGCACAGCTATGACAATTCCCTTCCTTCCAGAGGTCCAATTGTTTCTGCCCTGAACTTTCACACTCCAACTGTTCAATTACTTGGGATCAAGGCAGATTGTTTTTGACAGGCAGGAGGCTTTTGTCATCAAAATGTGGTCACCAATTCACAGACCAATGAGCTACTTGTTGCTGGACAAATCTCCATTTTTTAAATGAGCATCCTGCTCCCTCAGTTCCAGCTCATTGGTAACTACGTTCTCCCTACTGCATGAGCAAACAAATGTGTAAATACGCTTACAATGAGAATAAAGTCACTTGTTTTTAAAATGTGCAATGGTCTTTTAACAATCTTTGGTTTTTAAAACAGTTAGTTTCCCATTTTTACTTTTCTGTATTTTTGATTCTGGTGTAAAAGATACGGTCTTTACAAAATATACCAGATTCTGATTGGGCTTTGGCAAGGCAGATGTTGGAAAGTTGATTCCACCCTTGAGGGAATTACAAGCGAGAGGAGATAATTATAGAATAAGGGGACATTCATTTAAAACTGAGATGAGGACCAATTTCTTTTCTCAGAGGACAGTGAATGTCTGGAATTCTCTATCTCACGGAATTATGGAAGCTAGATCACTGAAAGTATTTAAAGACAAAGAAGATAGATTATTTACATATTAGGGACTGGAAGACTTTCAACATAGAGTTGAATCCCCACAGTGTGGAAACAGGCCATTTGGCCCACTATGTCCACGCCAACCCTCTGACGAACATCCCACCCCCTACCATATCCTTACAACCCTGCATCTCCAAATCGACCTAACTCACACATCCCTGGACACTATGGACAAATTAGTGCGGCCAATCCACCTAACCTGCACATCTTTGGACTGTGGGAGTAAACTGGATTTTGCAGACACAGGGAGAACATGCAAACTCTACACAAACAGCTGGCCAAGGCTGGAACTGATCCCGAGTCCCTGGCACTGAGAGGCAGCTGTGATAACTACTGAGCCATTGTGTCACCCTAGTATGAAGCAGGAGTTGAGGATTGGGACAATACAACCATAATCTTTTTGAATGGGAAGACAAGATTGAGGGGTTGATTGGCTTGCTCCTGTTCCCATTTCCCATATTCTTAATTTCACTGGAAATATTGGGATGCCTATAATTACGATAAAATGTCCCAAAGTGCTCAGCAGATCAAGTAGCATCTGTGGCAATTGACAGGTCTAAGATTTCAAATCAACGATCTTTCATTGGAACTGAGAGAAGTTAGAACAATAGTAGGCTCTAAACAAGTGAAAAAGGAAAGGTGGAAAAAGGAAGAAAGATGACGATTGTTGAAAAGGGAGGCATGTTGCCAAAGCCTTTCATTTTGCACTCGTCAGGACGAATGGCCGAATGTCAAATTTTAAATAATCACAAGACTTTATATAGCAGGGGAAAAGCATGCTGGTTGGCAACTTGCCTCAGTCAAACAGAATAAACTTGTCAACCAGTGAGCATGTTTTACTCCAGTAATATAAACAGCTGTGATGGTTTGAAATTTCATTCTTGCATTATCCTGATGAGCATGAAATTAAAAGCCTCGTCAACATGTCTCTCTTTACAATAATATAAAGGAGAAGGTTTGTGATAGGGTAGAATTGTTTCGAGACTAGATGAGAAAAGAACTGAGACATGGCCCAGGGAATGACAATCAAACAAGTAAAGGAACAAAATGCATGTCTGGAGGATATTCAAATAGAGTCAAAGAGCTGTACAGCACAAATGCAGACCCTTCGCTCCAACTCATACAAGCTGACCAGGTATCCTGGATGAATCTAGTCACATTTGCCAGCATCTGGCCCATATTCCTCTTAACCCTTCCTATTCATATACCCATCCAGGTGCCTTTTAAAGGTTGTAATTGTTCTAGTCTCTGGCAGGTCATTCCATATACCATGTGAAAAAGTTGCCCTTTGTAGGTCCCTTTTAAATCTTTCCCTCCTCATCTTAAACCTATTCCTCAAGTTTTGGACTCCCCTGCCCTTGGAAAAAGGCCTTGGCTATTCACCCCATCCCTTTTTAACATAACAACATCCTGAAATGATACATAACTGAGGGCATCCAAGACAAAGCCATTGTGTAAAACAATAGTAAGACTTAAGCCGAACAAGAGAAAAGAAACAAAACATTGTGAAAGATATAATGATCTGAAATTGCTGAACTCAATAACTTGTGCTGAAACAAAAACAAGGTGTTGCTGCTTGAGCTCATGTTGAGTTTTATTGGAGTCCTGCAGGATACCAAGGATAAAGTGAAAGCAAGGTAAATAATTAAAGTGACAGGTAGTTAGAAAAGAGGGCTATCTGGCTTTTGGAGTATGTCTTGAATTACCCAACAGTTGATGGTCTTGTGTTGCCTCCAAGTAAGATTCCAGAACCTGTATTTTTATAGGGTTTCAGACACTGAAGGCAAACGGCAGCTAACTAAACTCTAATGCTTTGTGAAGAATGTGGAGACCAGCAACACCTGATGCTGCCCACAGTAAACCAGTTAGTTGCCTCAGCGAGTCAATTAATCAGGTACAAAATAGCTTGCTCATAATATTCAGATTTAGAGGTAGCCGTGGAGGCTACAATGATTGGAGGATGTCAGGGCCACAGAAACCTAGACATTGTGCTGAACTTAGCACTCTTGGTTGGACTAACGTAAAGAAGCAGTGTAGATACTGAGGACACCTCTGATAAACCCACCATCAGAATGTGAATTTGTACCCAAAAGCCTTCTGCAGTGAATTTTCACTTCTAGTTATACTGGGAGAAGGAAGCAACAATGGCTGGACATTAAACACGGCTGAAATCAGGACCTTAGTTGCTATGGCATCAAATTTAATGTTAATTGCAGGCTGAGCACTTTAAATGCTTAAGTGATAATATTGTACATTGTGTAAAAGTAGTCTTCATTATAAAGAAGACACTTTATTTGAAACCTTTTATGTTTTAGTCTGTCTTTGTTCATGTAGAATTACAGATCCTGAAATGGCTCTTGGATTGTACTACATTTTTGAAAATACATTATTTTCTTGCTAGCTGATGTTAGCTGTTTGGTTCCTCTCATAGCAGATCAATATTCTATTTCCCAGTAGAACTGAATCTAAAAAAGCAAATAACGTTTATGTGGTATGCAGGGAGCATTTATGAAAGGTCACTTGTGTGCACTTGTCCTTGCCCATGATCAGGGAGTAACCCAGTAAACAAGTAAAGCTTCTTTCTGCGAACATTCCAGCAAAAGTTGAAGAATGTCTGACAAAATGTTACGCAAATACCACCATGTTTGTGTCTCTTAGCTGATGACAAATTGATAAATGTCTTTTCTCAGGAAAATAATGAGCTACAGAGACTGGTTTAACTTCAAAAAATGCAATTTTCCGACTCTATGTTCTTGATGGGATGCAATGCCCAGTGTGGGAGACTATACTTGTTTCAGTGATGGAAATGGATAATCACATTCATGGTTAATGGGAGGCCTGAAGCTCAGATCATGAATAGGGTTGTGAACTGCCTGCTTCAAACTGCGCATACAGTTTTAGAAGGGAGTGGAATTAGGTAGAAGTGTGGTCAACTTGGCCAGGAGCTAAGCCTTAGATTGTTTCAGACTCTCTATTTTTATTCGATTAGAGGTTCTTTGCTGGGATCTGGCAAGTTCTGAAATTAACTCCCCATTTAGACACAGTTCAAAAAAAAACAAGGAACCGAAGCCTATTCTTTTCTCATAACTCAAACCAATGTACTGTCTAGTACAAGATAACAAAGTGTGAAGGTGGATGAACACAGCAGGCCAAGCAGCATCTCAGGCTCCTGAGATGCTGCTTGGCCTGCTGTGTTCATCCTGCTTCACGCTTTGTTATCTTGGATTCTCCAGCATCTGCAGTCCCCATTATCTCTACTGTCTAGTACTCATGTTTTCACACTTCAGTAAAGACAGATTTGTGATAGACACATATAGAGATTTTGACTGTGGCCCTTATCATGATTAAGGTATTCTGGAAGATCAAGCCACTTTAGCCTGTATTTCAGTGGTATCTTCTTTTTATGATTCTTTCTGAGTTTTTTCATAAGGCAATAACAATGGAATAAGAATGCATTCAGCTCAAGACCCCTGTCACCTCCACACAATTCCCTACAAGTGTGTCAAGGAGAGGATCCCAAAGGATGAGCCTCCAAGATGGGAGTAAAATGGGAATGGCAAAAATCGTCAGCAGCAGTTCACACTGAGAAAGCTGGGGCAGAGGTTACAATTTGAATTTGTTAAACTCAGCGCTCAATCTAGAATCCTGTAAAGTGACCAAACCAAAGATAGACACTGCCAGAGGCTGAAAACAAAAGTCAGAGTGTAAATCATACAGAGAATAAAATGACTAAATGGTCAGTTGTGTTTGCCAGTAGACAATGCATCAAGTAGACAGTGTTATTCAATGCTATTCAATGCACTTATATTCTCTGCACTCATAAGTTTTAAAATTATACATACTATCACTCTGCAAAAGAGTTATATTCTTGCACTTAGGACAGAGACTGATATATTCCTCTTCAAATAGGAAAATATGGCTCAGACTCATTCTCTGATATTTCTCCAGGTTCGTTTTGAAATTTGCCAACTCTCTGCACACAGATCACCTTGCTCTCCCTGCTTCAAGCATAAACTGTGTTCTCTGGTATACAATTCTTTGAATACAAAATAGCTTGTCATGCGTTACACCATTTAGTCCCATTAGAATCCCCAGGACAGCAATCAAATTATTTCTGTTCACTTTCCAATGAGGAAGTGCCCAATTTACTGAAATTTTCAAAACCAAAACCTTCCATCATGTTAGTCATTCTGTCTGTGTTCTCTCTCACAATCTGCAGTCTCATTGTTGTACTTTGTTGACCAGAATGATACACAGTTATTGAAGGCATGTATATTCTTGGCATTTAAGTTAGTCCCAAACATAAAGAATTCCATGGATGAATCCTGTGTGAAGATTTGAGTATAAACTAGGGGGACTATTTTATGCGCCCCCTGAAGGCAGATTTGGTGGGAAGGAGGAATTAAGTGGGATCAAGTACAGACTCCAACAACTTCTCAACTCCACCTCAATTAAACTCATGGCAGGAAAGCCCATGGATGACTTTTCTACTGTACCATCAATTGAAGTCCTTAATGGGCAATTATTGCTGGGTGTTAACATAGGAAAAGGTAGGCCACTCATCACACAGGCAGCACAATGTGCACAATGCTTGTGATCTACTAAAGTAGAATGCACTCAGCTCAAAACCCCTGCCACCTCCACACAATTCCCTACAAGTGTGTCAAGGAGCGAATCCCAAATCAGTAATTATATTCTGAATGCGGTGACTTTCAGTTCTCTTGGCACCTATTCTGTCTGCTACAATTTATGCTTTCCAATTAAATTAAAATACATCACAAGTTGATTTACTGGTGTGTCATTTTACAAGCTTCTTTTATAGCCTTTTGTGCTATATTACTGGGTCATCACATAACCAGTAAGTAATGACTTAGTCATAGATTGTTTCATACCATTGTGAAGGCTCCATTCTTTAAGACGTTATGATGCCTGTGGAGATGAATTATTTTTAAAAAGACATTCAAAATTTTGATTATTAGCTACAAAATGACAACCAAAGCTTTGTTTTATGGTGATTACTTCAACTTAAGGCTAAAAGCACCACCAGCACAATATTCAACACTATCTTTGTAGGTATCAAATACTTTCAAGCACAGAAAAGAACACTCCCCTTCCTTAGAGATAGTAAAAATTGTCAATGCTGGAGTCAGAGATAACAGTGTGGAGCTGGAGAAACACAGCAGGCCAGGCACCTTTCTGAAAAAGAGACACAACCCGAAATGTCAGCTTTCCTGCTCCTCTGATGCTGCCTGGTCTGTTGTGCTCTTCCAACTCCAACCTGTGTTCATTCCCCTTCCTTATTTTTGTCACCACCAAGAAAGCACACATCTCAGACATACATTACCATGTCCTTTCAGTTGACATTCGAATTTTCAAAAACAATGCAAACTAATTTGTAGCTCCCAAAGTTTTACTTTACTTCTTATCCTTCGTCAACCTGGTAACTTCTAATACCAGAGCTGTTCTTTGTGGAGTGAGTAACTCTAGGGATTCATCTTCTGTAGCAAGATAGGCCAATTTTGCAGCTTTGCTTTAACTCCTCATGAACTTGACCTTTTTAATCTGAACATGAACTTTTACCTGTATGAGGAATGGTGAATTGTAGCATCTTGCTGTTAACGTTGTTCTCTCTCCTGGGCTGTCACAGACTAAACCATCTGACTGTAACATTAATGATATTCTAGGAAACCTTTAATCTTTACACTAGCTTTTTTTGCTGTGTGCTTCTCCATGGCAACATGAATCACAAGGGCAATAGAATGTGGAGCTGGAGGAATGCAGCAGATCGGGCAGCAGAGGAACAGGTGAGTCAACATTTCAGACCTGGAACCTGCACCAGGACTGGTGAAGGACCTCCCCTGAGGAGGGGTCTCAGCCCGAGATATTGACTCTCCTACTCCTCTAATGCTGCCTGGCCTGCTGCGTTCTTCCAGCTCCACACTGAATCAACTCTGACTCCAGCATTTGCAGTCCTTTCTATCTCCAAATCACTAGAACCTTGAATCCAGTTTTAAAAAATACCCATTTTCTATTCTTTAGAGCTCAGTTCTATCCTATCCTGGAATCAAATGGACAGTTTACCCCTTTACAATTTAACATTTTAAATAGTTCTTTGAGACTTGGAGATCCACAGCCTATCCTCTTGGAAAACAATTACAATTGCCATTGACTGCAAGCCTTATGGCTTTGCACTTTTTAAGATTAGAGGCTTCATTTAATCTTTGCCAGCCCAGATATGTTGTCAGACAGACTTCAGAGCCAGTCATATGATCCCCTTCATTTCACTCTAAACTTAAAGACACGGTCCAAAAAAAAACCAATAATCCATTAACCTTATTGTCATGAAGTATCTGATTATATTCTGAATACATGGAATGCCTTTCAAAAGCCAGTTTTACTTGATAAGCAGGCACCTGGCATTACCGCGCATGCGTCAGTGCATATTGCAAGTGCAAGGCACGGCGGGGCAAGGTTTGCAAACAGTAGACAAACTATTAGGCACAAGATGAGTATGAGCTGAGAGAGAAAGGAAGGCACCCTGATCGGCAGCCTGATCTACAACAGGGATTTGGTATGCCCCTGTAACTGATGCAATGGAGTACTGCTAGTTGCTGATATGCCCTGCTTCATGAGTGTGGGGTTACTGGGCACAAACGCCAGGCCATTATATTAATACCAGGAAGGTGGCAATAGCTCCTGCAAGTCAGGTGTCAGAGCCCATGGTGAAAGGGTGCATATGGCTGGTGCCTGTGGGTCATGCCCTGCTCAGCAGTTTGACCGTAGCAAAGTAGAGGTCAATTAGAATAAGTGGTGAATAGCACCTATCCAGGTCAATCAGGAAGTGCCATTCCTAGATGACAATCTTGCCCCACCACTTGGGAAAAGCAAGAAAGTGGCAGTGAGGTGATCTCAGCATTGAGACGACCAACTTGTTGATTCAGTCATTCATCTTACCATAACCCCAATGTCACTCAGTTGCTCTTAATTATTACACATCTGTCCATTCCAGCTGGATTTCTTCATGGTCAGCATGCTCCCCAAGCTGGGCAGCTATGCATACATAGACCGCTCCAACATTCTGCAAGCGGTGACCTGTGTGCTAACATGGATCGCAACATTGATTTCTGGTTCCAGAAGTCACTGCTTTGCACAGGCCTTGGAGGTGCACCCAGAAAAGAAACAATTAGACAGAATGCTGCTCTTGGGCAGCAAACTATTTGGGTCAGGTGGGTTATTAACAAGCTCGATTAGCCATTAATGAGTTTTCTTTAAAATGAAGGCAAGCTGCTGATTTTGACAACTACGTTCAGATTGTGTGGGAAACATTTGATGACAGGTTTGCGACCTGATTACATCACACTTGATTCACACATGCGTGGAACAGCAGTAGTCTTGATTTTCAAACATAATTTCATAGCTACTGCTGTAAAGTGTTACACTTGACAGAAGTATGGGTGCAATTCGGAGATGTGATTTCTCGGTGGCTCCACTGCAAAAATACTTGATAGTGAAACTTGGAATTGAAACAACATGAGAACTATTCCCCAGTCAAGCATTGAAATGCTACCCCCCCACCCCCTCCCCCAAGGTGATATGTTCAGAAATACAGTCTGTTAAAGATGAGATTCCAATGGTTGAAGTAGTCTGGCATGGCCCTGCAGTATAGTTCAGAAAGAGTGCATTATGTAACGACTGCATGCTATGCTCTGCAAAATTGGGGCAATCAAAGAGGGGGTGAGATGGATGCTGAAGAATTGCATCAACAGTCTTCCAAGGAGGAGGATGAGGACACGAAGCAGGAGAAAATCACCTTCTGCTTGATTAAGCATTGCAGCATTGGGCACATGCAGCCAGGCAGGACTTAATTGATACTGGTTCCTACAGAGTTCAGTAATCACTCATGGACCGTAACTTTGTTGTTTGCTGAAAGGGAAGCGGTCATTGTATGTTCCCAGAAACAAATGCAACTTCTGTTCATTAGTTTCTCCTTCACTTCTGCAGAATAAAACTAAATTCTTCCAATTATTTGAAGCCTTTCGATTATGTTAAGGCTCCACATTGAACAATGTGCTGAGCTGAGCATTGGGGAAAGACTAGCACTCCTTTAACTCTAATCCTAACTCTAATTCTATCACGGGCTTCTAAACCATACTGAAATTATAGACAGAAAGATGTAAATTTTGTTCTTAAATGGCAATACATTTCCAAATATGCAATTATATTTGCAATAAAGTGTCGCATTGAAACCTATGCACCTGAGGGTATTTCCTTTCTGATCCCTCCCTCTTTGAATCATAGAAACCCTACAGTGTGGAAACAGGCCCTTTGGCCCAACAAGTCCACACTGACCTTTAGAGCATCCTACCCAGATCCATCCCCCTTTAACCCATCTAATCTACACATCCCTGAACATTATGGGCAATCCACTTAACCTGCACATCTTTGGGCTGCAGGCGGAAACCTACACAGAGAATGTGCAAACTCCACACAGACAGTCACCCGAGGGTGGGATTGAACCTGGGTCCCTAGCATTGTGAGGTAGCAGTGCTAACCACTGAGCCACTGTGCCACCCTTATCATGTGCACAGTGATGGCTAAATCCCTGCTGGCAGCTTGACATGGTGCACAGCAGTAATGAGTATTTCCACCTCTACAGAGAGACACATTGCACAGCTGATGAGGTCAGTCATTGAGAATGCAGTTAAGAGAAAACATGGAGAGAAATTCTTCATAAAACTTGCCAAAATTAACACTGAGCCAACTCCTGGTAAAATACTGCATGGAAAAACAATACGGCATGAGCAATGGGACCTGTTTTTAAAAATTTACTAAGAATTGGTAAAGCCCTAAAATATGTTTACTTATTAAATGGTTAAATTAATGGTTCTGATTGTGGCTCCACACCTGACAATGTGGAAAATGGTTTTGAGGGATGCTGTCAACACTGGGAGAGCTGTCTTCTATAGAATAGTCAAACAATATTGTCCATAAGGTTTGATTCTACGAGTATGGCTATGTTCCAGACATCACCACCCAATCTGTCCAATTCTAATGGCAGGACAGACACAGCAGAGGTGACGATTGCACGTTGTTCATTATTAATTACTCCTCAGGTACAGAAGCAGTATAGGTTCAAATACAGCAAGTCCTGGACAATACTTGACTTGAGGTCCAAGTGGCAAGTATCTTTCACGTCACATAGCTTCTATGACACATAGTCTCATGTTGAGATAGTCAATCTAACCACCGGCCCTTGAAATTTAGGAGCTTCACCATCACTAAAACCCCTAGTAACCACATCCCAGAGTCACCATTAACTAGAAATCAAACTGGGCTAGCGATATAAATGCAATGACTAAGCAGCAGGTTAGAAGCTACTCACCGAGTACTGCCGTGAATAGCTCACCTTCTGATTCATCAAGTTCTATCAACCATTTGAAGGCACAAGTAAGGAGTGTATTGGAATATTCCTCACTTTCCTGGATTTACTGCAGCCCCAACAACATTTAAGGAGCTTGACACTATCCAGGTTAAAATTGGTGTTGTATTGGAGGATGAAAGAGGATAAGTCAGAGCACAATGGGGTCTTGATCAGATGGGCCAATGGGCTGAGGAATGGCAGATGGACTTAATTTAGATAAATGCAAGGTGCTGTATCTTGGAATGGGAAAATCAGGGTAGTACTTATACGCTTAATGCTAAGGTCCTGGTGAATGTTGTACTTCAAATTCTCTTTGTTCAGCAGATTCACAGTTTCTCGAAAGTAGAATAGCAGGTTAGCAGGATAGTGAAAGCGGCGTTTGATATGCTTGCCTTTATTGGTCAGTGCATTGAGTGTAAGAGTTGGAAGGTCATGTTGTGACTGTACAGGACATTGGTTAGGTCACTTTTGGAATAATCCATCCAATTCTGTTCTCCCTGCTACAGGAAGGATATTGCGAAACTTGACAGGGTTCGGGGAAAGATTTACTAGGATGTTGCCAGGGTTGGAGGATTTAAGCGACCAGGAATGGCTAAATAGGGTAGGGCTATTTTCCCTGGAGCATCAGAGGCTGAGGGGTGACCTTATAGAGGTGTATAAAATTATGAGGGCATGAACAGGTTAAATAACCAAGGTCTTTTCCCCAGGGTAGGGGAGTCCAAAATTAGAAGGCATTGGTTTATGGTGAGAGGGGAGAGGTTTAAAAGGGACGTGCAGGGCAACTTTTTCATGCAAAGGGTGGTGAGTGTATAGAATGAGCTATCAGAGGAAGTGGTAGAGGCTGGTACAATTATAACATTTAAAAGGCATTGGTCTATGAATAGGAAGGGTTTAGAGAGGGAGAGGCCAAATGACAACAAATGGGACTAGATTAATTTAGGATATTCGGTCAGCACGGATAAATAAATATAATGTTTCAATAATGTTTGCTCTTCTGTGACTAAACTTCATGATAATTTGCCCACACACTTAAATAACTGTACCTCCTAGACTATAGGGTTTTGCGTTTGCTGGTCTGACTCTCTCAAATGCAACCTTAGCAAGATGTCTACCAGTATTGAGTTTAAATTCTGCTTCAAAGGCTTCTATCTTTAAGGTGATAGTCAAGAAACTGTTCTGACTCTTTTTGACCTCAAGGCTGCAATTTTGCTTTCCACTTTATTTTTCTGTATCTTTAATTTGTTGATTTTGCCACTGTTTTTATTTCTTTTGAAGTTTTCCTTTGTCAGCACTTTGTTTCTGACATGATGAAAATGTTGTTAACTTTCAATATTCTCTAAATTTTCCTAACTCCTCACACACACCTAGCATTCAGTTCTCCTTGCAGGATATTTATTGTGCTTGTGATTCTGTTTGGAGCCATGTTTTGTACAATCTAATATAGTATATGATGTAGTTTCGAACTCTTTTAGAGTTTTGACAGGCTTTCTGGAGGATGACGATGGAGCCTACCTATCTGACCTTGTCAGAAGAATTCCCAATGTATCTTTACAATGCTGACCAGTGTTGGACCCTGATTTCAGCTTGCATGGTGGAATGGGGTCTCCAGTTTCAAGTGATAATGGTGAAGGAGGGCGCTGAACAGAAAACTTGAGCAGGCAAATACATCATGTCTGGAAGAAAAAGAGTTTTTGCTGGAAAGAAGTCTCGTGAAGAGAAGGGGAGACAGGCAGAAGATTTCCTCAAACAGATGTGAACTACCAACTTTATTCTGTGTTAATACGCTGTTTTTCTTGTTTCACTTTGATTTACCTTTATGATTGTAAAGACCATGAGCAAGTGGAATAAATAATTCTTACTCCTGTGGTCCTTGGATTGTTTATTTACTTAAATATTGAATTACAACAGGAAATTGGATTGCCTGTTTCTGCAATAAACCTCGTGATCAGAGATAATGGAAACTGCAGATGCTGGAGAATCCAAGATATCAAAGTGTGAAGCTGGGTGAACACAGCAGGCCAAGCAGCATCTCAGGAGCACAAAAGCTAACGTTTCGGGCCTAGACCCTTCATCAGCTTCACACTTTGTTATCTGCAATAAACCTCGTTGGTTTGAAGGATGTCTGCAACTTCTCACCCTTACACCCAACCATTATCATTCTTAATTAATTCATCCTTCAAAGCTTTGCAGCCACAACATTCTCCTGATCGAAACTCATTACAGGGGCTCCAATTGATTTTCCCAAGTACTGAGATTGTCAGTTAAACCCTGATAGTTCCGTCACTAATTTTCTTTTGGGGTTAAAGTACATGTCGAATACTTTAATTGATGTATCATGTTCCAAAGAAATTTCTTTGATGCTTTGCTTTATCAGAATATCATCAGCTATTGGACATAAAGCATATGAAAATGTGCTGACACTATTCTTTTGTGTGCGAGTCTGAAGTTGTTGGATAGTGTTTAAAGCTGTTACTTCCAGAGTTCTCACCTCTGTCCTCATTGTGGGCTTTTTGCAGTGTCAAACAGTTGAGATAATATCAAGTACTGTAGTGGAGCTGCCAACTCTCAGCACTAGCGAATCTTACTAACCTGCATGCTAGTCTTCTGAGTTATTCTTGCATTACCTTCAAAGTCATCTCACTTCCAACTTCATAAGACCTTCAACGTTTTCTGAGATCCTGTCCTGCTCTTGGAGTCTTCCTTTTTTCAGCTGTGTGACTCTATTTTAACTTTGTGTTCTGCCTCTGGAGGTTTAATCTATAGCTGTCGCCATGCTGTATCTTGTGCTTACAGCACACACTGCTATGTGCACATTGAGATCCCAATATGGAGTATTTCAGACTGTGGGTATCTGTACCTACACTGTCCCTGATGCTTTATGTTCCTTTTCTCTATGTGAGATGCTTCAACTCTTGTTTACGGTAAAACTTTTTTATTCACATTCGTACAGATTAGGTTATCAAACACTGCTCTCTGGTGCAATTTCACTTGCTCATTCCATAGTAATGTCTTCTCTCTTCTTGATATCAGAGTCACGTGATAAGTTACACCATCATGATTTGTGCTTTTTTTAATGGCTGAAGTCCATGCAATGTAAGTACACCAGCTGTCAGGTTAGGGGAAGAGTTCCAGGAGTTCAGCTGAGCAATGGGAAAGGAACTGGAATATAGTTTCACGTGAAAAAGGCTTGGGAAGAAGCTTCCAGGTAGTGGTAGTGTTCCTATCTATATGATGTTCTTGCCCTTCCAAATGCCAGAACCAATGGGTTTGAGAGATGATGTCAGAGAATGCCTGACAAGTTGTTTTATTGCATCTTGTAGGTGGTTCACCTTTTTACTATTTCACATGCCTATAAAGAACTTTCGCATTCCCGTCTTATGCCAAACTCATACTCTTTGCCTCCCTTATTTCTAATTTTGTGATGTTTCCATGCTTTCAGTTTACAGTGGACGATATGTACATATATTGTCTCTTGTGCAGCCCTTTTAGCCACACTTCAACTTCCTCTATTCTCTTATTTATGTATTTGCTAACATGGGCAGAAGGAATAGCCTATTTCCAAGATATTTCAACATTTGTCATCAGTACCAATATTAATTATGAACTCTGGATGTTCATTCTCTCCATTAGAATGCTTTACAGCTCCTAGGGGTATTCCTCACTTTAGAGAGAGGCAATACACCACCCTAGATTCACATCACAGTTGTACAATTGTTTGTTCATCGAAAAATAGAATCCCTTTTCATTTTTAGCTTTTCCAAACTCCATTCAATCGCTTGGCACTCCAGGCAGCTGAACCACCCATTGCATCATGGACCTGACTCTGGCTGCAGTCCACAAAGGAAATATTACCGTCCTCAATATTCAGATCTGAAAAACTTTTGGAGAGCAGTATGTAGTATTGTCTCATGATTTGAACCTCCTTGACTGTTGCAGGTGTCACCTAGTTTTCTATGCTCTTAAACAGCCGGATGATCACATAGAGACATGTTGGTCACTAAACTCTCAGCCTTAGGATTGCATCATCCCCAGAACTTGAGTTTCTACATCTGCTAACACTTTATACACATGTGCTTGTCCAGAACAGAAGAACTACATTGGAACTCCCAAGTTGAGCAGGATGTGCACAGCATGGCATTGATTTGCCTTCTTTGCCTCGATTTATTAGACAAAGTAAACTAATCAGAAATAAACTGAAGAGCATTTAAAGATATATAAAAGGAAACTATTGCTATTTTGCACAGAACACCTCTCACTTTTCATTCTTCTCTATTACCTGTGGGTATTGAGTCCGGCAGGCTGGGATGGAGAGAGGGTGATGGAGTGGAATCATCTCAGATCAGAGGTTGGTTGTCCATCAGAACATCCAGCCCTACATATCCTTGAACTTGTATTGGGTTAACATATTTAGGTCACGGTACAGAAATTGTCACTGCACGTTCGTGTGGCCAGTGGTCAAAGACAATTGCAAATGTTAAAACCTGAAACAAAAATAGTTAAAGCTCAGCAAGTAAATCAGATTCTGAGGAGAGAGGAGATTAATGCTTTAGACATGTATGAAGGCATCATATCTAATATGAACAGACTGTGATTCCAGCTGCAGTAGTTGGTATTAACCTCAAAGGGTAATTTCGCAGTGATGGCAACTGCCCGTGAATTGGAGCAACTGTCTGTTTCTCGTGCCAGCTTTTATTTCAAAAAAAAGAGTGGGGGGGCGGGATTCAAAGGGCCTTGACATTAGTTCTGGTTTGTGTCGGAGGGGCCAAGAGGAACACAACTTCCAATTTGCAAAGCAGACAGGAAACAGAACAGCTTTCACACAAAGAAGAAAGATGTATTGCGGTCAAAGAGAACAGCTGCTCTAATAGTTGCTGGCATTTGTTTTTGACACGGAGTTTGAAAACTACAAATGGTTATTTGTTTGCAGTTTTTGATTTGAATTTTTTTCTCATATTCCAATTCTGACTAACCAACTACTTTAAAGCAAGGAAAAGTATTATGGGCTGATATTATTTTGTAATAGTTTCTTCTGGTTGTTCTGTTTTACAGCAAAGCAGACATTTGTAAATGGGTGAGGGAGAGTAATAAAGTTAGTAATAGACACTCTCGTCGTTATTACTTCTACTCTGGATTTTCTCTCTATCGATGTAAAGAAATATGAAAAATACAGAGCTGTCTGAAAGATTTTCCTGTGGAAATTACATTTTGCACAAGTAAATGATTTAAAAGATGAAACATTGAACTCATTAACAACAGGAAATAGTTAGGAATTAGCTCATAATTTTTTTCATGTTATGAAGAAATATGACTAGTTCACAGTCTGAAGATCCAACATATTAAGCCGAAATCTAATTGTACAGGTCCTAATGACCTCTAACACACGCGTTATCAGTAAAACCCTAAAAACATTTTATCATGGTTTTAAAAATGTCCTTCCTTACTTTCTATTTTAAAGCCACAATGAATACAAGTTAGTGTCGACTTTTGTTTTTATGAGTTTGGATCCTGAATAGTTACACACCAATTAATGGATGTGCAGTAAGCGTCCCTCCCTGGCACGGTCAATGCTTTCCACACTCGGTTTGAGCAGAATACCACTGATGTGGTGATGCCTGCTCCGACAGCCCCGGACATGCCCGTTCCCTCAGTCGACACTTCAGGATTCAGATCAGTCTTCTTGGGAGTCAGTGCAAGGAAAATAGTGGGCCTGGATGGTGTCCCTGGCAGAGCACTCAGATCCTGTGTGCTTTAACTGGTGGAGGTATTCACTGATATCTTCAACCTCTCCCTCCTACAAGGGGAAACCCTCCACCCCCTTCATTAAGACCACAATCATACCTGTACCCAAGAAAACACATGCTATGTGACTTACTGATCATCATCCAATAGCTTTGACCTCAATAATCATGATGTAGTTTGTGAGGTCGGTCGTGGCTCACATCAACACTGGTCTCCCAACCTGCCTTCATCCCCTAAGTTTGCCTACCGACATAACAGGTCCACAGAGGATGCCGTATCCATAGCTCTGCACTCATCCCTGGAACATCTGGACAACAAAGACACCTTTGTCAGACTCCTGCTCATTGATTACAGCTCCACTTTCAACACCATTAACCTCCAGACTGACCTCAAAACACTGTGATCTAGGCCTTGGCTCTGTCTCCTGCAACTGGATCGTTTGCAGCCTATGGATCAGGAAGCTATCAGTGAGGATAGGTAACTGCTCCTCCTCCACAATAACACTCCACACTGGACCCCTTCAAGGATGCGGCCTCTGCCTCCTACTGTACTTCCTTTACACCTATGACTGTGTTGTCAAATTCCGAATGAACACCATCTACAAGTTCAGTAATGACACTACCATAGTAGGATGGATCTGTTAAAATGGCGAGTCAAACTATACGAGGGAGATAGAGGGCTCCATGGCATGGTGCAATGAAAATAATCTGTCTGTCTCTTAACATCAGCAAAATGAAAGAACTGATCATTGACTTCAGAAAGAAAGGAGGAGAACACACACCCATCTACATCAACAGAACTGAGTTTGAGAGAGTGAAGACCATCAAGTTCCTTGGAGTGACGATAACTGACAATCTGTCCTAGACTTCCAATGTAGATGTGACAGTTAAGAAGACACAACAACGCCTCTTCTTCCCCAAGTGGCCCAGGAAATTTGGCATGTCCATAAGGTCTCTTACCAAATTTTACAGCTACGCCATTGAAAGCATACTGTCCAGGTGCTTAATGGCCTGGTATTGCAACTGCTGTGTCCAAGACCATAACAAACTACAGAAGGTGGTTTGCACAGCAAAAACCATCACAGAAGCCGACCTTTCATCCATAGACTCTCCTTACATGGGTCGCTGCCTCAGAAAGGCAGCTAATGTCATCAAGGCCCTTCAGACCCTGTTAATGATCTGCCTGACAGTAGAGGTTGTAGGAGAAAATACAGAAGCCTGAACACATGCACAAGTAGGTTCAGGAACAGCTTCTTTCTTTCTGTTGAATGGACTGGAGCCTCAAATGATGTAACTTGTATGCTTCTAAGTGTTTTTGATCTGTACATCCTTTGCTTGCTGTGATCTGTCTGTATTGCTTGTAAACAAAAATTTTCAATACACATGACAATAAATCAATCAATTAAACAGTAGGCTAATTTTAGAATTGAAAACTGCTATGTTGAAGAAATCCCAGCTTCGTTGAAATAAACTTTTTCTACTAGATGATATATATTTCTTCTTGTAGCCAGGAAGAAATACCTGGCCTGTGATTCTTCTTGTATTTAAACCTGTGGTGATTGATAGTAACTTTAGCCTTCTGTATGTTATGATCTACAAAATTCAGCAGCTAAATCCCATACATCCTAATGCAAATTGCCATAGTATTTGGCAATGTTATCATTTTCGCCATACAGGTGATAAACTTAGAAATGCATATTGATCACCAGTTATCTAACACATTCACCTTTACCTTTCCAGCAATGCATTCCATTCAGAAACACTTCCATTGTTTTGTTTTTTTCTTTCCCTGTAGGAATTTACAAGAAGGATTTGTGAGTAACTGATGAAAGCTAGAAACAGGGCATTCAGAGCAGGTGGTATCACAAACTCCATCTGTCACAACCACTATTACGGGTAGAACCGGCTAAAAGAACAATCACAAGTGAACAGGAACAAATGGAGATGGCATCTGAGCAACAGCATGCTGTAGCCTGTGCGCACAACTCTGGTGTTCCCTGCTGAATAGTGAAGAGTTAGCATTGATTTCAGAAGTCAGATGATCACTGAGCAACAAGGCTTATGCACCTTTTCTTTTGACACTAAGCTAACTTCCTTATGAAGGTAGTTAGACAACTGGCAGCTGTACACATCCAACTGCTCCGTGGTAATGAATGAAGGATTTTCACAAACATAAGAGCAGCAGAAAGCACAGCTGTACTGCCACTAGAATTAACCCTAAGAAATCACCATTAAAATCAGATTATCAAGGGTTCTTTTTCTGTCAGTGAGTTAATGTGGATAATGCTACGGTGAACAAAATCAGTCACTTGGCTTTTACAATAGCATAAAACACCACACATGTCCCATGTTATTTTCCATGACTTTAGGAAAGCTGAGCCCAGGTTTACAGCTCCTTTTTTGTACCTGTCAGACATCTTCACTAAGTCTTACATTCCATTCAATTTATAGGCGGTGCAATCTTATTGAGAACGTATTTGGACCCTGCAGAATAGGTTGATTGTAATCACTTCATCTTACCTATACATGTGAGACTGTCTGCTATCTAATCTGTAAGTAGACAGCGTGAAAGCACAAATCCGAACTATGTTGCTGTTTTTAAAAAATTGTTTTCAGATTTTAAATAGCGAAACATTTGAAAATACGTCTGAATTTTGTTACTTCCTAGTACATTGATGGCGATTTAATGTGGTTCATAGGGAAGTGCAGATCACTGGGCAGTCTGGAAGTGTGATGTGCTACCAAACTCTAAATTCTCACAAATTCTTTCAACCCAGTTTTAGATCTGCTTTCTTTTCCAAAACATAGAACTTAAGAGTTAGTAGTGCTATTTAATAGGTGATTAGATTTTGACCATGTGTGCAGAGATAGTCTATTTAAAACGCTAAAAGAAATTTGCTATCCGTATAGGCTGTTCAGTGTGACCTCCACTTTCCAAGACCTTGCAATGGGTCAGGTGAGCTTTGATGGGGCAATGCCAGAACACTCAGCAATCTGTAGTGGGTTTGTAGAGATTGGATTCTGCACTGACTCTTTTTGGCACATTCTTCTTTTTGCTGCTTCCATGTGTTTTAAGTTTATCTCTGGAGGATGTTCACCTACATACCAGAACTGATGAAAAACCTACCTATAATCCAATACAATGCTACACCAAGCCCTGAGAGTTCCATGTTGACGATTCTGCACCAGTGTTCAATAGCTCAGAACACCTCAAGCAGCAAACGAACAGGCCTTTACATGTCTGTAAAGAGCCCAGTTTGACTATCAGCATCAAGCAGACCAATGTCATAGCTCAGGACTTCGACATGCCACCTTCAGGTAGCATTGGCAGTGTAATGCTGGATGTGTTGGTAACTTCACATATTTAGACTCCAATCCACAACCACCAGAATTTGTCATATTGCTGAAAACAATGCATGTGTTGCTAACGTTGAAGCTATGGATTGTGGAATGGAAGTGATTGCTGACACCAACAATTGCGGGCAACCAAGCATGCACACTCATCGGGGAACGCACGGTTCCAAGCATTGACACTCTCATGTACAGTTTACATTTGATGTCATGTGCAAACACACTACTTCATTGCTTGTGGAGTAACAACAACCTAAATTATAAATGTCAGTGAGCAAGTCTACCAAGCCTGCACTCCAGTGCGTTCCTCCACAGGAGTGAGACCTGAATACATTTGTTAGGTAGGAGAAAAGCCTGAACGTGTACTACATTAGTTGACACATGTATAGTTGCTACCTCTTGGCAGGACAAGGTCAGCAACCCAGAAGTCCTGGAGCATACTAATTCCAGCCATCACTCACCTATTGTTAAACAAACAGCAGTTGCAATAGTTTGGCCACTTTCATCAGCTGGAGATTGACAGCAAAACAAAAACTTTCTATAATGTGAATTGGATACTGGATTGTAACCTGCTAGGTGTCTGTAGCTTGACTACAAGGAGACCTGCAAGTGAGATTTAATGACAGCCACTGACATAGCCCACGATCTGACTGTAGCCCACAGCTGTTACAGCAGAGACTGACTGTTTGAAGAGGTGTTGGAATAGATGAGAAGATCAGTTGGCCAAGAACCAATGGAGCAAGAAAATCTCAAAACTTTCAGGTTATTGTCTTCCTTTCCGATAGATCTGCCATGACAGACAGATACATGAGTAACACTGGATGATAACAAGGCACAAACCACCATTTGATGAATTGAAAGTTTGTCAGAGGATATCACTTTGAGTTAGTATCTTGCCATTTTAATGGAGAGCAAATAGTTACAAAAACATAGGAACACGAGTATGCAGTTCCACCCTTCTAAGTCTCAAGGTCAAGTGCTTTTTTTAATGCAACTCCATTTAATTGCCATGGCACAACAGCATTATAAGCTGTGAGAAGCCTCCCATTATTGGCTTGACAAATTTATACTGTGCGGATGCTGCATCTGTTGCAACACATGCTGTACAAGTGTGGTATTCGTTTTTTGCCTGACTTGTATAGAAATACAGTTAAAGGAATTAGTTGGAGAAATGAACAAGCAATGCAATAATGTCAGCATTTCAAACAAGCCTCTCCATCTTTTCCCAATGACAAAGCACCCCTTTCAGGATCATTCCTTCTAAACTTTTTATGATTTTCTTACATCAGTATTTATTTAGCTAAGAATGTACCTTTCCACAATGTCTCAGTTAAAATCACAGAAAACTACAGTTATGTAGATTTTCATAGGTTTTATGAATAGGCGTCTTTGTCTCTTGCCTCAGCCACAAATTAAACACCTTCCTAGCAAAGCCCAAGAGCAAAACTATGGACTTCTTTGTTTTTCAGTGGTGTATCTGATGCCATAATAACAGATGGAGTCAGAACAATTGCAATAATGGTGAATGTTTCATGTAATTAACTCTGGTGATTACTGAGCACATAGACAGACTTGCTTAAATTCTATGATAGCATCAGTAGAAAAGCCAAAGGTGCTTTCTGCTCCAATACATGCACCATTAACCCTATTTAGGGGATAATATTTAACTGTTTGTCTGTGAAGCTCTGTACACATGATCAGGGCTCCAGGAGTGGCCTGTGAAAATTTGTTGACAGTAGTTAGTGTTGATTTTATGGATTATCATGCCAAGAAAAGAGATGTAATATTTATAATTATAAACCACAAATTGTGACCTGTGTGAAATTTTCTGGAACTAACTTTTCATTTTAAAATGGACAATGATAGGCTGCAAAAGATGGCTACCTAGGGTCACCTGCTTCACCACGTATTCAAAGGCTGCCACAATATCATGAAAAAAACAGAAGTACACAGTCCATTTCTATCTCTCAAAGCCATCCAGAAATGCATTTCCTAACTTGAATAGTTCATTGTCAAATTAGGGAGTTGATTGTTTCAAACATTCAAGGTGAATATTTGGAAACAATAATCCAAATTGTGGTTAATCTAACTAAGTCCAACATCATTCTTTGTAGGGAGCTATGAGAAGCCAGCATAAGGCAAACTTGTTTGTCTCCATATTTAAATCTTCAAATGCTGTCTCTACAAACAACTCAACTACTGCAGGAGCATTAGCAGAAGGGGCAATGATATATATCCTTAAGGAGTTGGAGACTGGAAGACTGGAAGTTCTCCAAAGTTTTTGAGCTCATCAATTTAGCAAACTGATCTCCTGAGTCTTCAAGAAGATGATGTTGTCATCTGCAGTAAGTTGACTTGTTTTGGGAGAAACCTGCTGTAACACTAATATCAAACTTTTGCTATTAAGTTCATTTAATTCTATAGCAGAAAACTGTCTTCTTCAATAGAACTGCACATGAATCATGTGAATTATGAACTAATCCTTTTGTAAAAGTGTACTATTCTTAACTACTTTCTGCAATTGAGTGAATAAGTGATATAGCATTTTTTTATATACCTTGTTAATGTAAATCCTCAAAAAGCAATGGGGCTAGGGTTAATTGCTTAACAGATTGTCCACACATTCACAGTTAAGAAACACAGACTTCTTTTTCAAACAGACAGATTCTGAAGAATAAGTGAATGTATTTCAGTTCTGTCTCATCCTTGTCTATAACAGAACTTGTCTGTTGTCTTCACCCATTAGAGTAAACAAATTAAAAGAATAAATCAGAAAGGAAGAGATAATTCGATAGTTTTTTTTGAAGAAAGGGACTACATAAGCACTAGAGAATAGGATGCCTAAATGTAACATGAAATCATTTATAAAATAGGCAGAGATTAACAATCTTATTGAATAGCTAAGAGCAACAAGCAGGTGAGAATTTAGTATAAAGCAAAAGGTAAAACTGCTGGCTAAGTACTTTCTCTCACCCGGAGTGGAAACAAACAGAACATGACAGAACCAAGATTTCTAATCAAAAATTGACCTGGAACAGCATAAACTCCTCTTTCTGTTTCAACTTTGAGTATAGAAAAGAGAAATGCATCAAAAATGGGAAGAAGAGTAAATGAAATGCAGGAAAGAAAGGAATCCCAAGAGAAAGAGAGAACTTAAAAAAATAGAAAAGTTTGGAAAGGATTTGCAAGCACAGAAGTACAGTGAAATGAGATTGAATTTGCCAGAGGAAAATTTTCTCGGCATAGTGAGGCGACTTATAATTCAGTTGACTGTTTTTCAGAGGCAAGTTTTGATTTATTAAACTATATCCAATGATTACAGAAACGCGATAAAGTTGAAGCTTACTTCACACCTTTTGAGGAGTTTGCAGATAGGTTCAAGTGGCCTAGAGAAATTTGGGCTTTCCTTGATTCATGGGCAGTAAACTGAAAAAGCTTTTGTCATTTATTCTCCATTGTGTACAGAGATCTCTTCAAACTATGAGCAAACAAAAACTGTATCCTTAGTGTTTAAATGTAGAAACAGCACTTAAGGGTTTCAAAACTTTACTGGTGGTCAAGAAAACTTGATGTTTCTTCTGCAACCTCTGAATTTTAATCCACTCCAAGTTTCTCTAGAACTTGAATTTCTATTAAATCTAAAGCTGCCCAAAAACAACATGTATGTTCATATTAAAATTCACAAAGCACTACAAACCAGTGTTAATGAATACACATTAAAAACATTCAGGTGTGAAATGCATGGTGCGCAGTAGGCTGTTCCCGTCATAGTCATTGGTTTTTATAGCTTCTGACTGTGCAAGTAATAGGCCAGGTGTTTGTCTGTCATACTAAATATTGATAGTGTCCGGAAGGTGTGGCAACATCTGTGAAAAGAGAGAGAAGTGGAATAACATTTCAAATGGATGACCCTTCATCAGGTATTTCCCCTAGAACATAGGTCTGATCGAGAGCATTGAACATAGAAGGTAACC
Source organism: Stegostoma tigrinum (assembly GCF_030684315.1). Taxonomy (NCBI): domain Eukaryota; kingdom Metazoa; phylum Chordata; class Chondrichthyes; order Orectolobiformes; family Stegostomatidae; genus Stegostoma; species Stegostoma tigrinum. Next base: position 32,932,435 of record NC_081354.1, read on the forward strand.
CAGAGGTGTGAGTTGAACATTCCAAATATTTACAGACAATCAAAAAATGGACACTCACATCCAGTGACTTATATGCCTCATCTAGGTTTAAAGAGATCATGCTATCTTTTAGCCAGAATGTGCCATTTATTTCAGTTTTATGAATGGAAAGTTACTGAAAAACTGCATAGCATAGTCTATGACCTTGATTTTTCCTGAGATCTAAACATTAACAAGTGGAATTTTATCTAAACATTTTATACCTTTCATCCCACTTACATCAAAATTAAGGAATGAGTGGGATAGTTAACTGCATAAAACATTTCCTCCTGCTCTGCTCCTTTTGAGTATTTTGTTTGGGCAATCAGATGAGCCAAACCACTTCACTCAGATGTATTTCTGACTGAAGAGGCAGCATCAAACGTGACTTGAAAGTTAAGTAAAATTTAAAAAGAATTATCCTTACTACGGTGTTTATACAGTGGAATCCATGCACTTTTTCTGCAGTGACCAACTAAATGAACCCAGAGCGGGACTGGAAATTAAAATCTTCTGCTTACAAGGCTGAACTTTACCTGAACCCATTACTCACCATTTATAGAATCATAGAATTTTACTATGCAGAAATAGTCTATTTAGCTTGTTTCTTCTGCCTAACCAGCTAGTCCCATTCTCCAGTCCTAAGACTATAGGCCTCTAAAATCATCACTTCAAATACATATCCAGCTCTCTTTTAAAATGTCCTATGAATTCACCTCCACCACTCTCCTAGGCAGAACATTCCAAATCCTGACAACTCTCTTATCACTCCTGACTCTCTTGCTGACAGCCTTGAATTGTGACCATTGGAGTCATACCAACAGAATATCCTTTTTCACCCTTTCAAAATTATTCATAATTTTGAACGCCTCTATCAGGTTACCTCTTCATCTTCTCTGTTCAAAGAAGAATAAACCCAATTTCTCTAATGTTTCCTTGTATCTAAAATTCCTCGTTCCTGGTATTGTTTAAGCATATCTCTTTTGAACTATTTCTCTCTTTCCAGGGCTTTAGCATCCTTCCTTCAATAAGGTTATCAGAATGGAACATAATACTGCCAATATGGTTTGAGCAATGATTTAGAGAGATGTAGCTCACTTCCTTGCTTTTCTACTCCATGTCTCTACATTATGAATCTAAGGATCCTGAAAGCCTTCTTGACAACTGTTTCAACTTTCCCAGTCACTTTCAGGGAATTGCATGCATTCTGAGGTCAATCTGCTCCTGTACCACCCTCAAGCCTATGCCTTTGAAACTGAAATGTCTCGGCATTTCTCCTTAATTTAAATTTTCAATTTAATTCCCCAGAAGTACAGTAGTGCATACATAATGGCCTGAATTTACCATCTTGCTTGGATCTCACCACTGGGACCTAATCCAAATGCAGGTGAACAGCAGGATTTGCTGCAGAATCAGACAAGAAGTCTGATGAGGTCCATCTCAACGCAATACAAACTACAATGATATCTTATTTTGATAAAAGACTCTCTGCTATTTATTAAAAAAAGGGATTATTTCCTTGATAAATAAAACCAAGTGAAAAATATGTGCATTTGAAACCTCACCTCCTGATTTATGCTGAATTTTAATATTGATCAGTTTCTGTAATCTCAAATGTCTCCAGGCCAAATGTGTCATACTGTGTGTCAGAATACTTGCCACACGGAGTTAAAAGCATGTGAATAGTGAGTTCAGTCAAATGATTGACAGCAAATCAGGTCAGCTTGAGGTACATAGATGTTGGTGCTGAACGTTAACAATTTATTACCGTGTAGAGCAAATCAGCAGATGATGTTGTTGATGTTGTAAATGGTAATTTCACAGGTTAGATTTTAAGGAGGCAACAAGAAAGGATTTCCTCAATCACTAATGTTGATTTCACTCAGAACTCTGGGCACCATTCTGTCATAGACTCCCTTCAACTCATTTAATCTTCTGTGAAGGAGTCATAAAATATTTCTTCCTGTTCTTATTTGAAAAGATAAATTGAGAGAGGAACATAATTTTAAAAATTGCATTTTGCATGCATCTTTGCCATGGATATTGAAAAATAAAGAAAATCATTTAAGGAAATGAATCCTGTCCATGAAAGGAATGTAAAAGCCACAAATAGGTTTGCAAGTCAGGAGATATATGCAGGGTAGAAAGAAAAAACAATGCCCTTTAAAGCTATCAAGAATGCAATTAGATCCACGCTGACAAATGACGACAAGTGGCTAGAATCAGACTGATTGAGGAGACAATCATGACCAATAGGGAAGAAAAATAGAAGGCCGGCATGATTATCTTCATGATTCAGGATACATGTATATCACTGAAGCTAAAATAGGACACATGATTTTTTTAAAACAAACAAGGTTTGGTTTACAGGTCAGGTTCAGAGCATTCCCGCCTTGTCTATCTGCACTGGGGCCTTACCGCCAGATCTAAAAGGCTCGCTGTATTTCTGTCTTGCTTTGCTGTTCAGCATCACCACAAATGTAGGAAGCTGGTCACAGTTGTCAGCAGCCATCAAGGGGGAGGACATTTAGCTACATGGCACTGTGTTACATTAATCTCACACCTGCCATGTACCAGTTGTGTACATACCTAACATATCATATCTGAGTCAAGAAAAGGTCCAAGTCTCTATGTCCAAAGGGAGTAATTCTCAGTTAATTCAAGGAAGACAACCTTCAGACAAGGGATGATAACACAATAAGTTAAGGGCAGCCTTCATTATCAGTCTACTGTTTTGGGTACAGCCCCTACTTTCAGACTTCTGTGCCATGAGAAAAAGACCTGAAGGGCATGGATAGGTTGAAAAGTCAAGATCTTTACCTGAGGGTACGGGAGTCCAGAAATAGAGGGAATACATTTAAGGTGGGAGGGGCAAGATTTTAAAGGGACCTAAGGAGCAATGTTTTCATGCAGAGAGTGTTTTGTTTGTGGAATGAGCTGCTAGAGGAGGTGGTGGAGGTTGGTACAATTGCAACATTTAAAAGGCACCTGGATAGTTGTATGAATAGGAATGGTTTAGAGAGAAATGGGGCAAATGGTGGAAAATGGGGCTAGATTAATTTAGGATTGCTGGTCAGCGTAGACATGTTGGACCAAAGTGTCTGTTTCCATGCTGTACATCTCTATGGCTCAACCTGGGGCCATCAGAGTCAGGGGCGCCATACCTTCACAGTCAGTGGCCCACAGTCAGCCCTGTGGGAATTAATGGAAGCACATTCAGGGAGCAATACAAATATCAGTCAGCTGTCTGGCCACTTATTGGTTGGGGCTCTGCAGCTAATTTGTTCAAACACACGCGCCATGGTCAGTACCAGGAATCTGACCATAGAATGTCAAGGAGCGAGATTATCAGGGACGCCTGCTGCAAGAGAGAAGTTGGGGATCTCAGTTATGGGGAAGCAAAATGCCAGGATTCAGGTGGGATTACAATAGTGAAAGGATGACAAATCAATATAGGACGGTGAAATAATAGAGCATGGAAGGGAAAGAAGTAACCATCAGATTAGCAGCACTCTAATTTCTATAAAGTGACAGCAGACTACTTGATTTGACTTGTTTCCTTGATATACCTGGAGTTGGGAGGTAAAAGTGGGCAGAAGAAGATTTAGATGGATGAGTTGGATGGAAATCTTGGTAAGTTCAAAGCCTATGTGGTAGACTAAGAAGGCTACCAAGAAGAAAATGTTTAGATTTGGCACTTCATCAGTAGTAAGAGGCTGAACTTGAAACTCACTGCTTGAGGAGCCACTGTGGTTATCTTCTATGTGCTGTAAATAACAAGTGGAAGATTGAAATGGACATGGCTGTGACCACACTCAGAAATGTGCAAGATAACTGGTTACTACAGTGAGGGAGAGGACTCAGCTTTGAGCAATGTAAGGATCTTTAAATGGATAACACCATTACTCAGATGCTTATTGAAGCTCACTGCCAAAGTAGCAAACGCATACCATTTACCAATAGCCTACACACTTCATACCTTGGCCCATCAAACATTGTCTCATGCTCAGTATGGTCACTTTTATAAGTGCAGCCAGACAGACACTTGCATACACAGCTGATGAAAAGAAGTAAACATATATTTACAATTGTGATAAATTATTTACATTGACATATCTCAGTACATGTGACAACAGTAAATCAATCAGAAGGCATTCATTGTTCTCTCCATGTTAATAACACATACATGGTAGGGGTAATAAAAGAGTAACATCACATTGACCAATATTTTTCACAATATTTGTGGAACATGGTGGTTTTTACACCTGCATCGGATTGGCCCAAGAAATTGCCTGCAAGGGCCAAGACCTTCTCCTTGTATTGGGTGTGGAGCTGAATGTAAGGCACCCCATTACCTGTCCTGGCTCTTTTGGTGTGAATGAGGTCCATTTTCTGCTGCATTGAGAGAAAGGGAAGGATTGAGCAAAATGTAAGTGAGTGACACCTGCTGGTGTTACTGCAGGTGGGGGAGAGGTGGTGAAGTGTCCGGGGTCAATTAGTAGGCAGCAGAGAGGCCATGCAGGGTTAATAGAATGGGGATATTGCAATGGGAGATAATGAGTGAAGGAAGATATTGCACGCAATAGCTAGGATGGTACAACATGAGCTTTGGTGGGACCTGTGAGCAGTAACAGAAACACAGTGAGTGTGGGATAGCAAAGAGAACATGGTGGCATGTATCCTGGCAGAGTGCAAAAGATCATTGACATTCTTTTGGCATTGCTAGGCATTTCTCTCTTCCATAGTCCATACTGTCATGCTGGCCACCTTGGACCTAGGCTGGCAAGGTCGGGTGTCATGGCCTCTTTTGATGGTCCAAGGGGACAAGAAAGTCCGTCCTGTTCGCAATGCTGGGCACCATCTTCTCATTCTCTGTCATATCCTTGCTGAATGTCTGCAACAATGCTCCAGACTGTGAATGCTCTACCGGGTACAGTATGCCCTTTTAACTATGGCACTGCCAACAAGGAGCCCAACAGTGGATAGCACACCTGCCTATGGTGAATGGTTGAATCCTGCTAGCAGTGGCCTTGTGGTGTAGTACCTAGATAATGAGGTGAGCATATGAAAACTGACTACGCTTCATGGAGAGAAAACCCTTCATGAAACAAGATGATAAAGACACTTGGCTAATTTCTGGAAAGATCAGTTCAATTAGCTTGGTACTCCCTTCAAACACATCGACATTTTTAGGCAGGACTTGCAAGATAAGCAGATGATAAAATTGTTGATATTGCCTTCCAGACAATTTGCTTTTTCTTCATGCCTGAGTCCTACCATCTGATGCCAGTAATATTTCTCTAACAGTCTAATAAGAAAGACAAGGAACAGGATATTTTGGATGTCGATTTCCTGCCTTTTAGCCCCACTGAAATTGACTGTCCTGAACCCATTTCACGTTCCAAGGACAATTAATTGGGCGGAGCATTGATCTGCCAGCACCGTAGTCCAAACAGCTCAAGTAATAGCAATGGCCAGGATTAGGAGTTCTACAGTTTCAAAGTCTTGGAGTCCAGAATCAGCAAAGCATGAATTGTCAAATGCCAGGATCCTGGCAGAAGGGAAGAAAGGGAAGACGGACTTCACAGAAAATCCAGAGGATGAGGGAGCATTTGTAGGGATGAGCCTTGATGGCTGGGTAGAGCGGCCTGATGTGGAAGGGAAGCAGTTGAGGGAGACTTCCCTTCCTTCCTGAGAGCTAAGTGATTCTTTCACGCTTTTATCAAAAGAAAGCCACAAACAGACAGATCTGCAAACATTCCAAAAATAACAGCCTTATCGTGTTCCAAGTCAAATTTAATTTTTGCCCATTTCAAAGAAAATTCACTCAATATTACTAACATCCCTTGATAGAGCACATCAGTATTGGCTTACAAAAATAGGAGTGCTGGAAAAGCTCGGCAGGTCTGGCAGCATCTGTGGAGAGAAATCAAAGTAAACATTTTGAGGTGAGTGACCCTTCCGTCTTCCCTTTCTTCCCTTCTCCCAGGATCCTGGCTTTTGACAATTCATACTTGGCTGATTCCTCAGAACTCGATGCAAAACGTTAACTCTGATTTCTGTCCACAGATACTGCCAGACCTGCTGAGCTTTTCCAGCAATCTGTTTCTGTTTCTGATTTACAGCATCCGCAGTCCTTTTGATTTTTATTCAATATTGGCTTACTGTATTTTAGATGAAACTAAAACGTGATGGAACCAGAAATCTGACAATTTCAGATATCTTAGATCAATCCAGTAATTTAAATGCAAGTTTCAGTCTAGGAATCCCTAAACTGAATGTCACCAACTTTTTCTTAAAACAAAAAGTCTGCTTTATATATTATTCCATGAGATTACTGTGCTACTTATCAACACTTGAAAAGAGGGAAAGATTGCAGATGCTGGAAGTGTGAAACTAACACAGAGTTCTGGAGAAGGTCGGCAGGTCTTGCAGCATCTTTGGAGGGAGAAACAAATTAATGGACTCTTTTGAAGAAGCCATACCAGGCGTGAAATATTAATTGTTTCTATCTCCACTAAGTTTCTTCGATGTTGTTTCTGTTCGGTGCCTTTTCACAAAATCTGAAATTCTGATTATGCCTTGGAGGCATTTAGCACATCAGCTTTCTTATAGATTTCATCCCACAACCTTACTGAGGTTCAAGACCTTCATCATTATTGAACGTGATCTTATTGAATGGCGAAGAGATCGGAGTCAAGGGACCAGAGGATTCATCGTATTCATATTTCATGTGTTCTTGTATTTTTATAGCAGGCATTTATCATAGAAAATAATTACGTCTCACTTCTTTCAACTAAAAAGGAACAATGCCAGCCCAAATCTTTTTTGTTTTCTGTTTGTTAGAGACATAATTCTGTTCATGTGTCTATTTGATTCTTCCACTTGGCACAGTCTTCATCTCCAAGAATATCATACAGCAATTATTTACTTGTGTTCTGTCAATTTCCAGAGTGACTGCTTGGATTTTCATTTTGTAGTTTTTTTTTCTCCCTTTTGTTTCCAAACCTCATCTGCTTTTATAAAGATTGATTTACAGAGATACATATTACAAACATTTCAGCTCCCCACTCATCACCATTGCTTCTATCTGTTCCTTTTTAAAGGAGCATAAATGTGCCCCAAGTTAATGTCCACCCCTCCATATAATTAAATATAATTAAGATATAATTACAAAATGGATCAATGTAGGAGCTCAGTAAATATTGTTCCTTTGATTTTCCCAAAGCTTTAGCAAGGTACCATGCAAAAGCTACAGTTTTAAAAGTTGTACTTTCATGTGCATTTAGAGTTGCTTAAGTGACCGCATGTGGAAGTATTTGGATTACATACTTGAGAGCTTGCTTGGTAATCGATGACATTTTTGGTGTTAACTATGTATTTACACTTTGTAGTACCTAGCCCTAAATATTTGTGGCAAATTTAATTTTTATCTTTCACCCAAGAACAGAAACATCATGATATTCAATGCATCAATGTAATTTCCATAAATTTATTAGCAGAGGAGTTTAAATTGAACAGCAACTTTGTATATTCTCATTTGCTCTATGTTGTCTGAAGGCACAGTACTCTTCATTCCTAAATAAAAGTGTGTCATTAACCTCATCATAATTTGACAGCATATTTTGCCCCAGTGTTATCACAAAACAGTGAATATTTGTTCCTCACCACTGGGAAACCTTACAACTCTTATTTTACAAGTCATATTAACTTAAATTCTCATATTTTATACATTATTTGGTCATAAGGGATGTTTTACCAAGTTTAATAAGCTGTATAAAGGTAAATGGCTGTTATATTGACTTGTGTGCCTCCAGGCATAATACTACTAATGAGTCTTAAAAGAAAGTCCTATCCAGATTTAGCACATGTCATCTCCACAACAATTATGTTAAATAAATTCCCTAGAAAAAAACTTTCCATTTCTGTATTTAAATTGCAAACATTTCAGACCCTTCCTCATTAGCTTAAAGAAAGCTAGATGAGATGGGTTACCAGGGAAACATTCTTGTTAGTTATCTTGATGACCAGTAGCTATTATCAAGAGACAAAGAGGCTTTCACTATTAAAGATAATAAACAGAAAGATTGTGCACAAATTACTTTGGGATCAGGCAGATTCCTAAAGGAGATGACCAGAAACAAAACTATATTGTGTCTCTGCTACAATCTGAAAGGCATAAATGCTAGTTTTATACAAGGAATGTTTTAATTGATTTGAACAATGGCCCTGAGGGGATCTTAACAATCTTAGTGCTATTACAAAAACTGAATTGGAGTGGAGCAGCCAAAATGAATGGGTCTAGAAATTTGTGAGTCCCTGTAAGAGGGATATAGGGCGAATATTCAACCTCAGATTTAGTCTGGCAGTATAGTCAACCAACTAAAATTGAAGAGGATTGCGAGTATCACTGTGGCTGGAGTAAGTGGGTGCAGTCATACTTAAAAACAAAACCAGTTTCAACATAAATCCTAGATAACAAAGTGTGAAGCTGGATGAACACAGCAGGCCAAGCAGCATCTCAGGAGCACAAAAGCTGACGTTTCGGGCCTAGACCCTTGATCAGAGGGCCTAGGCCTGAAACGTCAGCTTTTGTGCTCCTGAGATGCTGCTTGGCCTGCTGTGTTCATCCAGCTTCATACTTTGTTATCTTTGATTCTCCAGCATCTGCAGTCCCCATTATCTCTGATCAAAATAAATTCTGTTGGCTATGCAAAGATGGCAACTATGTTAAACACTGTTCCTGCCACTTGTACGAGGAGTTCAGCAGGTATGTTTAGCTTCATGATTTATAAATAATATTGATGTGATATATAATTGGAAGAAAATCTGAAATTTACACGGATGTTCGAGATAGAAATAAGTACTCCAACACAAAATAATCCATTCACCACTCCTGAATGAATATTTGGTAGAATTTTTAAAAAGTCTCATGTAGGCCTCAAAGTGATTGGTACTTCTGACTGGAAATGTGCTTTTGATAAGGACTTTGAAACAATATCCTCTAGCTATGCTTAAAGCAGACATAAGTACTTTGCATGTGCAAGTAAGGAACTCAACAACAGCTTGAGGTCCCTGCTCATTGGCTGCAATAAGGGAAATCAAATGAGCGAAGCTCTCACAAGGGGGAGATAAGAAACGTTTCCTCATAAAGAATTTTCTTTCCAATCATTCCCATTGTTACCATTCTCAGTCCAAATGCCAGTCTTGAGATTCTATATTTTCAAACTCACATCCTTTAACCTTATATTCTATGCATTATCTCTGTACCGCCAATAACCCCAACTTTGAGTTCTCTAAGATATCAACTAATCCCTATGCCGATCCATTGCCATTAAAGAAAGACATGGCTTTTGATGAGAAAAATAAATCAAGTCTTAAACATTTGATAAATCTTTCAGAATCTAGGTATTTACTAATGTTCAATTTGTGATGGTATATATCCCATCAGAGAAAATTTGTTAGAATTTTTCATTGACTATGAACCACAACTGGTACTTCTCATACCTCCTACGTAAATAGACTTTATTTTAGTGCTTAGCTATTTTACAGCAAACCGTTCCCTGGACTGGCTTTATGTTAGCGTACCAAATCAATTTGCAATTTGTCCCAGCCCCAAGGTAGACACCTGAAAGTATAATTGTCAAATATACCTCAAATATTCATCAACCCGTATTCTCAACAACCTGTTTTACACATTTAAAATAGAACAAAATAAAAATAGGGACTACAACTCTCCTTAGATTTCCCAGCAGTCCAACTGTATAAATTTTGGAAAATTTAGAATGATTAACTTTCAATCATTAAATATTGATATCAACAATATCAACAAATAATCACATAAAACTTGATTTCCCCACCCTGAGAAACTCTAAATGTCTGAATAGAATAATGGAATTGCTGGTTGAGAAGAGAGTAAGATCCGTGAAGTCTGCCTTGTACCAATCTGCTAGTCTCATTAACCAGTCTTGATTAATCATGGTAATGAACCTCTATCGATGAATCTAGAACAGACGTTGATGTTTAGTGAGGAAAAAATTCTCTGGAAACGGTTGTTCAGAAGCCCCTTGCTCCTCCCAAACTTGTTAAACTTGGCAGAATTAATTTGAGTAGCCTCTGAGTTACAAACGATACAATTTTCATTTAGACGCAACAAGCGGTCACTTAAGCAACTCTAAATGCTCATGAAATGAATTCTTTTTGGCATATGTTAACTGTTGCTTGCCCGTTGAGGTTATTATCTTGCAATCACTAAAAGCGAACCTACCAACACATAACACCAATTCCCATTGTTTAGAAGAATAAACATGTTTGTGCCTATTTAAAGAAGGCTGTCATATGTGTGTTTGATGATGTAATGTATCAGTTGTAATTTTTTTCATTCACTTATGGGATGAGGGCATCAATTGCTGGGTCAGCATTCATTGCCAATCCCTAAGTGTCCTTGAGAAGGTGGTGTGGAACTGGCTTCTTGAACCACTGCAGTCTATGTGCAATAGGTGAGCCCACAATGTTGTTAACGAGGGATTTCTGCAACCTGAAAATATTGTTATTAATAGCAAATGGCCTGGATTGCTTGGAGTTAAGTGTATCACTGTTAACTTAATTCATAGGTATCGTTGTTTGCGGTCCAGTACCACATATCATTTGGCTATTTTCTCTCAATGATTTATTCAACAATCTTTTTACATGGTTAGAAAATTATACACAGTGTGTGTCAATTTGTGGTCACTAAGAATGAGCTAACAACACCATTTGAAATTGCCCCAGCATACATTCGCTGTACTCGGGTTATAAACAGGAATAGAAGTAAAAAATGGCAAATTCTGAAAGCGGCCAGAAAAGCACAAAGGAAATTTGTCTAAACGAGTCGTAGAAGTGAATGCATGAAATCATATGAGGTTTTGCTTCTAAAATCTGCTGCTCTGCTGTTATGATGCTATTGAAAAGGCACAAGTAGAATCTTCAGCTCTTGGGGATGGCAACCGTGGAAGAGGAAAGGGCACAAGATTGTGGTGTATCCAAACTCTGCCACTCTCTCTCAACTCCATTGGAACTAAGTTCTGGGCAGGAAGATGTGCTGTTGACTTTTGCAATCTATTACCAATTGAGACCTTTTAAGCAGCCAATTAAGGACCAAAACTGACCCCCAACCCTGCCACTGCATTTAACCTAGCCGTAAACACCACTCTGTCCACATAACTCACAAATACAGGAATAGCACCTCCCACCACTCCCACAAATCTCTTACCTTTCACCTTGCTCTCCTGCAATCCTCGATGATCTTCTACAGCTCTCTGTGGTGACACCGAGTTTGAGATTGCCACTGTTGAGATTGTTCTGAGGAAGGGTCACCAGACCCGAAACGTTAACTCTGTTTTCTCCTCCACAGATGCTGTCAGACCTGCTGAGCTTTTCCAGCAACTTTATTTTTATTTTTGAGATTGACCCTGATTGTCCAGCACCATTTTGCTGAGCGGGGCTCCTCCACTAGGGTTCTAATTTCAGGTAAAAGCCTGCTATTGGTCTGGTTAATGCCTGATTGGAAATAGATTCCACCAGTTTTCTCTTAAAGAGTCAGCAGAGGTCTCTCACTGTTCAAATAATTGATGACACTTCAACCATCCCTCAACAAGATTCAGTCACATACTGTGTCTTTTTTGACCATTTTTCCCCTCTAAATTTTGTATTTATCATTTGGAGCCATTAGAAAACTGAAGTGCATTAAAAGTGAGTGTTTTATTCTTTGACCAGTTGAAGAAGCAAACCCATGACAAACTATTGAACCATTTCTTAAACGGGTACTGAAACAGAAAACAAAAATTTAAAGGAAAAGTGGGAAAAGTAAATAAAGAATTTAGTTTTGGCAGCGACGATGCAGTCCAGCTGCTGCAGCACCCACTGCTTGTGGAAGCATGTCCGTGAACTGTATGCCTCTTCTCCAGAGATATCCAAGGGCAGATGTAACAATGAAAGAGGAGCAGACAGTCGGGTTGTTCACCCTGTCCACCTTTGGTTTCTGGGACCTGTCAATGGTCACCTTGACCAAGCCTGCAAGAAGAATGGCTGAGCATTAAATGTGCAATATGCTTTTCTTTTAAACTTTGTCACAATTATGATGAATGCAAGCTAGATGCTTCAGATCCTTGATTTACTATTGATGTTAATACATTACAAACTTACAACAGAGAACAAGAGTAGGCCACTTGGCCCTTCAAGCCTGCTCTGCCAATTGATAAGATCATGGCCTTAGCAATCCCCTTAGCAATCAAGAATCCAATTCTTCCTTAACAATATTTAAATATTCTGCACCCACTGCCTATTGTGGAAGGAACTCCAAAGATTTGCAACCATCTAAGAGAGAGGAAAAAAAACTTTCATCTCTATTTTAAATGGGTGCTCCTTTAGTTTTAAACAATGACACCTATTTCTTAAATTCTCCTACAAGAGGAAAGCTGTTTTAAACATCCACCAGGTCAAGTCCCCTTAAGATTTTAGAGATAGTAGGAACTGCTGATGCTGGAGAATCTGAGATGACAAGGTGTAGAGCTCGATGAGCCCAGCAGGCCCAGCAGCATCGCAGGAGCAGGAAAGCTGACGTTTCGGGTCTGGACCCTTCTTCAGAAAGGTCAAGATCCCTCAAGATCTTACTTGTTTCAATTAAATCACCTCTGACTCTTCTAAACTGCAGAGGATGCAGGTCTATCCTGTCTGATTTTTCTTCACAAGGCAATTCACTCATTTCATATGTTTTGTTCTGTACTTAAAAATAAAAAAGCGAAATGAAAAGACTTAACATTGAGCCTCCATTATGCAAATAATTTTGTTTTGGTATCTTTCCATGTTTTCTTTAGATGCCGTGTTCTACTAGATGGCAACCCAGAGTTGAAGGCCCAGGGTCCACTCACTGATACCATTTGGACTGGAATTCACACGCTGATTCGGAAAGCAGGAATGCCACAATAGAGCAAAGACTAACTCATAGGGCAGGGCTGAGTGTAATTTATCTTAGAGAGTTATAAACTGCTGAATGTGTGAACAAATGGCCTTCTGCAGGATCTGACTAGCGCACGGCATGTATTTAAATGTTAACCGGTAGTTTTAAAAAAATTAAAATGACTGCAAATTGTGACAGCTCTAAGATTGTAAATAGTTAATATAACTGCCTACATGTTGAGACCACATACATTCAGTCCTTGTTTAAATTTTAGACCATCAATCCTGTATAATACTTCATAGGTCAGAGTATAAATGGTGTCACATTGTACAGAAGAGTCTCGCATAATCAGAACCCTCAGAGCTGGTCTGTTAATGTAAAATCTCAAGTGTATGAGAAGTATCCTACCAGCACTATTTTGCTAAAAGAATGGGCTAATGTCTGTCTTAATATGGCAGCGTGGCACTTCTATCAGACATCTCACCATTTGTGTGTTTATATCTGACGGTATGTGCTCAGGCATTATAGTTAATAGAATAGCAAAGCGTTTGCTCCTGCCTGTGGGTAAAGCTCCAAACCTGCTTCTTCTGTAGGCTGCAGTTGGAACTCATTTACTGGGCTCAGCATGGATTTGATGATAAATTAACCAGAGAAACCTAACAGTGTTGTAATGCCCAGAACATGAGCAATGTTCCTCAATTTGGTAAAGTTCCAAATGGGATACCTCAAATCATTGATAATGGGAACTGCAGATGCTGGAGAATCCAAGATAATGAAATGTGAGGCTGGATGAACACAGCAGGCCCAGCAGCATCTCAGGAGCACAAAAGCTGACGTTTCAGGCCTAGACCCTTCATCAGAGAGGGGGAATGGGGTGAGGGTTCTGGAATAAATAGGGAGAGAGGGGGAGGTGGACCGAAGATGGAGAGAAAAGAAGATAGGTGGAGAGGACAGTGTAGGTGGGGAGGTAGGGAGGGGATAGGTCAGTCCAGGGAAGACGGACAGGTCAAGGAGGTGGAACCAACTTCATCCCACCTCCTTGATCTGTCCGTCTTCCCTGGACTGACTATCCCCTCCCCACCTCCCCACCTATACGCTCTCCACCTATCTTCTTTTCTCTCCATCTTCGGTCCGCCTCCCCCTCTCTCCCTATTTATTCCAGTTCCCTCTCCCCATCCCCCTCTCTGATGAAGGGTCTAGGCCCGAAACGTCAGCTTTTGTGCTCCTGAGATGCTGCTGGGCCTGCTGTGTTCATCCAGCCTCACATTTCATTACCTCAAATCATTAATGTGAGGAGAGATGAACTGGTTCACTTTCAGTATTCATTCTCCCCCTCAATTAGTCTCAACAAGATCAATTTAAAAATCAATACTTTTCATCATGGATACCTTTCCATCAAATCCAAATGAACTTATGTTTTTAAAGGAGCCAATTGAACCAAGCTTTCTTGCATTAACAAAGAATGAGTTTGTTATTTATTAAATGTAAAAAACATGAACGACGTACACAGATTAGAAATAAGTGGGAGAGTCCAAAAAGATGAAAGCAAATAGAAATGTAGATCTGTGGCTGAATTGTTTGTGAAGAGCTGATTGTTGAACCTTATCATGGTTAGCAGTTACCTCTAGCATTAATATTGGTTTCCAGATTTGTGGTTATTGCAGATTGGTTGACATTATATAGTTTTAATTCCTTTTAACCGTGACCAAATTTCCACATTCACGGTGAAGGAGAGTTCTTTCGTTGTCCTGTTTTCGCTTGTCTGGTTTGCTAGTTAGCTGGCTGTGAGTTGCCAGGGTAACAGCATCCTTTTACCTGCAACACAGGAATAACTAAGGGTAGCTATTTTACACTACATCAGTCCTCTTTTAAATTAAACATATTTTACAAGTATAAGTCAAACATGTCTATAGTATTCTAAAGTGATTATGTCAGCATGGTGTATTGCCAATGAAGCCATGCTTGCCTTAATGTCTGTCTTTAGCTCTGTGTCACATAAACAGTTCTTGATCTTTTAAAATTTTTCAATTTTTTATTTAGTGATTGCTGTGAGAGGGCAATCGGTTGAGAATGTGAATGTTAGCTGTTGAGATAAGACCAAAAGAAAAAAAACAGCGATTTAAGCTTACTGTCCATACAATAATATCATGGCTAATGTGATTATGGCATTTACTCCACCTTTCTGCCTGCTGACCATAACTCTTAACTCCCTTCAACATCAAGGGCAGTATTTTGATTCCTCAGCCTAAGTTTGGAAGTAGGCTCAAAAAACAGGAGGTAGATTTGCGTTGGTGTAGATTGGGTGCTGGCATGCAATATTTGTTCTTTTCAGCTCATTACATATGGATATGTGAGTGAAAGACTAAATTTAAGTGGTGGAAGGACAGGAAATTCTGATTTCTGTCTTCAATTTCCAAGTACCATATTTGAAAGGCACCGTAGTGTTCAGGGATGTGTAGATGAGGTGGATTATAGAGGTATGAGAATGGGTGAGATGCTCTGAGGGTTGATGTGGATATGTTAGGCTGAAGGGCCTGTTTCCACACTGAAGGCATTCTATGATGATCCAGCAGGTAGTGGAGCAAGCCATCGAGGAACATAGTTGACATGAACTTTAGGTAAGGATGGCATTTCACATGGTTTTTGTATGTGTTTTTTTGCAACAAAGAGGAAAGGAATTATAAGAATATGTAGGAGAGACTTCATGCTCTTTCCATCAAACTCCAGCAAGCAATCCTCTAAAGAGGAGCAGCCGAGTCCCTTAGAGGATACATTGTCAAGGGACTCCAGCCCACCATCCATCTGATCAGAGACTTGCACCTCCATTGGCCTACAGCTCAAGGAGGAGGAAGCAACCAAGGCATGCAACATTCAGATGAGTACTGGAGGATACCCCCTGCTGAGGCCAGTACAGTTGATGCCATTGATGAGTTACTGAAGATGCATAAGCCAGTAGAAAACATCTGGCATGTTTCAGTTGGAGAGCCATATTCTGCAAAACAGCCAAAAGCTGCCAGATATGCATAGGGACCTTTATTCATAGAATGCTGACAGTGTGGAAAGAGGCCATTCAGCCTGTCCAGTCTGCACTGACCATCTGAAGAGCATTCCGCCCTTTCCCAGTAACACGACCTTCGTATACTAATCCCCCTAACCTGCACATCCCTAGTTATTATGGGCAATTTTAGATGGCCAATCCACCTAACCTGCACATCTTTAGACTGGGAGGGAATGGGAGCACCCAGAAGAAACCCAAACAGATAAGGGTAGAACATGCAGGCTCCACACAGTCACTCAGGGCTGGAAGCAAGCCCAGGTACCTGGCACTTTGAGGCAGCAGTGCTAACCACTGATCCACTTATGTGATGGCCTCCATCACATAAACCAAGCAGAGATTCAGTTAGTAGCTTGATGCAGAATGCTGAGTGATCCAGCTGTCAGTCCAGAGATGAGGGTAGTTTCATTACGCACGGACAGAGAGGAGGAGCAACAGTTTGGGAACTCATAGATTGTCATCTCCGATCTTTCCAGAGATGCCTTGTGCACCGCCTCTCCTCTGTCAGTGACCCAAATCCCTCAGTCAGCACAGCTTGAGGAGCTGCACCTGCACCTATGCTGCAGGCTAAAACTTCCTGTACTGTCAAAATCATCTGAGGGAGAGCAACAAACCAGCAAGCAGCCATTGCCCAACTCAGCCACTACAACAGAGATGACACTTCATGGTAGTGTTAGAACAAGAAAGAGAAAAGAAATTTTGAAGTTATTTTGGGAACACTGATGTGAAATCTCTGCGTACAGCATTAGCGCTTGATGAGACTTCCCATTTTTACATGCATCTTAGTGCTCTCATTCAATCTTTCAAAAACTTTATCTGTAGTGACAGCATGAAGAGGTTTGAAGAGTGTAAAACCTTCAATGAACAGCAGGTGCATCATTGCAAGGAGCTGTGAGACTCTCGTTCACTGCTGTCACCTGGGAGGGCGATGAACTAGATTAAGTCGGAATATACACGACATGATTGCACTTCACAAGTGAATTAACATAGTAATGCCGCATAATATTTCATTTCTCTATGACTGGCACTTCTAATGTAAGGTTTGTCACATCTCAGCATTTCCCCAATATAAGCTGCAAACTTCACACTGGTTTGATTCAAGAGATTAACATGGTTTTCTTGTTTCAAAGTGACTGAAATTAAGCATGTGGTATGCCAATCAAACTTTTAGGAAGTCTGCTTGTTCCCAAAGAATAGCTTTTGTGATACTGGAAGCAACTCCAGATCCCAAAGCAATGTCACTTCTGGATGTCCACAAATGTGAATATAAAACAATGAATTCTCCAATCTATCCACTATTAGGTATTGCAGGCCTGTCTGCCTGGCTTCCTTATCTTTCTCTATATCCTTAGCATCCCTGATATCCTCCTCTTCTTCCTCATTGGCGGACAGAGCTTGCTGCTCCATTCTCCCTCTTGAAATTCTCACCACTTTCTTTAGCCACATTGTTCAGAATGCAGCAAGCAATCATTAATTTGGAAACCCTGTCTGGTGAGTTGCTCTGTTCTCCTCATTCTCATTCTTTATCTTATGCATCTTATTGATTTTAAAGCTCAAATTAGGTTCAGTACATGCACTTTGCGAATGGAAGTCCTGATGTCTGAACATAAAGCTGTGATAAAGTATAAAATTAAAGTAAAATTTGTAACCCAGACAATGAAGCATTTAGCCTCTTGACAGACTTGTTGTAATGGGTGAAAACCTGCCCTTACACCAGCTGGACATGTAAAAGTTCTTCCTCTATGAACTCATTAGTGATTATCCTCATATGATAAGACATTGGATTGATGAACATTATGGCAACATTAGTATCCATGCATGTGGCAATAAAGCATGTTGCCTCAATTACTGACCCTCAATGATCCTGCAATGCAACCCTTACAAAATGATAGTTTCAGTGTGCATTATGGTCTAATTCCCTCTGTCTGGCTTTTAAAATGCAGTTTGCTTCTATTGATTCTAAATGGTAGATTTTTGCCCCTCCTGCATCATTGCATCTGATTCTTGGGTGCCTTTCTAGTGAAATGTGTTTGAATGAAGGGACATAACTGGCAAGCTAATGAGTTTCACTTTGCAATTACTGGTTAACTTCAATGCAAAGCAGTTATGGAGTCCTGATGCTCCAGGTTTTTGTAGTTTTGTTTTCAATGAGTTTTTTTCTAGGGTCAGTCCTACCTAAGCTTATAAAGCAAACTTGGTCTCCTTCCTTTGCACTGTAAACTCTCATTATGCATCATGTTGAAAAGAATGTGGACTAGAGAGGTTGTGATCAAATTTACTTGTGAGTCTTTCCCCCTTTACCCAACCGTATCAATTAAACTCTCCCTCCATTCCTGGAGATAGCGTTTGCCTTAGCCTTATCTTTCTCCCTTCATGTGTGTTCATCTTCTCTCCTCCACTGGAGTATTTCACAAAATTGTTTCAAATGCATTCCCTTCCATCTGGGTCTAACACCATTCAAATCCCAATGACTAGCATCAACTTTACCCCTCATCATCTCTACATTCTCCCTCCTAAACATTACAAGTGAGCCCATCTTTTCTGCAAATTCTAATCATCCAGCTCCTCTATCATTGTTGTTTCCTTTTCTCTCCTAATGGTCTGTCTCACCCCTTCATCCTATTTTGTTTCCTCCATGCTGCAGGAACATTTGAATGTATCCTAAGCATACACTTTAGTTTCAATACCTTCCGTTTTTTTACAGCCTGGCCCCACTCACTTTATCTTGTTGAGCACAGTTTTATGTTGTACCACCTTTTTCCTTTAGTTGTCTATTGTAAGTTCATCCTTTCAGTTCAGGCATGCTTTCATCTTCTCTCACTCAGTCTTCACCCCTGCACTGAAATTGTTCATGTTTGGAACCTGGAGATCCTTTTCCTCTTAGCTTCAACATGCTGAGACTTTACTTAAGGCAATACCCTCAGGATGACAGTGGAGTGGGAGTCCTGAGCCAGAGCTTGTCTGCTCCATCTGTTTCTTTTTTCATCTGTCTCATTTTGCGCTTTTTTTTTCATTTTTATTTTTACCCCTCGTCCTCGGGCAGCATCATTGGCGATGTCCAGGGTGAAAGCCAGCATGGATGCGGACATCCAGCCTCAGCAAGCTCTAGGATCTTGACCTTGAGGTGAAGCCTAATACAATCTGGTTTGGCAGGACTGTTCTTCTGGCCTCTTATTTATCTATTTTCTAGTTTATTGCTGGGCTTTTTATTTTGTTATGTTTCTAATTTTTTCCCTAAGAATTTGTACTTAAGAATCTGTACCTAGGTACCTGGATACCTAAAATGGTGCCACAAGTGGTACTTTGTAATCTTTTCACTGTGTTCATATGAGTACATAAGAAAATAAAGCTAATTTAATTCAATTCCTGATGAGGGAAAATAGAAGTTATGCAGCTACAATGTCATTAGAATCCCCGACGCATTTGATTATTAATCTTAGACTGCACTCATTTAACATTTTGACCTGTATCCTAACCAGTAGTTGAATCTGAAGATACCTTTTGTGTTTTTGGTGAATGGCTGTTTTCAGTATTGATTAAGGTTCCTTTTGAAGAATTAGTTTATTTGAAATCAACTAAGTGCTCTGGAGGTTCTGTGACGAAGTGTGAAAGTGCTTTATTTCTTACAATAATATTAGAAGACAGTAGCTGCCTCTAATATGATACAGTATTGACTAAAATCTAGTGCGACAGCCCCCCTTCCTTTTCTGGTGGCTTTAATATCACAGAGTATTGCTGTTCTGTCTGTTGATGTAATAATAACATGGCATGTTTTAGCCTCCATATATATTGTTGGTCTGCTTACAATAGTCTGAAAATTGTCAGGAGAACCTATTCAGCCCAAATATTGGTGTCAAGTTTTCTTTATAAAATATCATTTTCCATTCTGGCACCAGAAAATATGTGAGAATTAATTATAGTTGCTTTATTCAAAGAAATTTAGCGTTGTTATAATGGTATGACTGAGAAGTATGGTTTTGTAGGAAAGCTTTGCATAAAAAAGATTAAGACCATTAGAGAAATGTAACAGTTCCTGGTGAAATATATTACAATACTTTCTCAATTCTATTGGATATAATCCCAAAGTAGGAAGCTGTGACCATGTGATTTGAAGAAAAAAATGTCCAGTGAGCTGGCTGAAATAAAACATGTCTGTATACAGCTATCAATCAAATCTAATACTGAAAACTGCAGCAATCAGTCAATTCCCAAAGGGACTGAGAGTTGGAGGTCACCAGTTACTTACTGATCAAATTATGCAATTGCAGAAGTACTTAAAGCATCATTGTTCTGAGATTCAGTATGTGGCTCAATCTTCGGTGATATTCACAAGATAGCTGTCTTGTGAGAAGCCTTGAGTTGCATTTGGCTCCAATTCATGAGATGAGTGGGGGCTCCTGCTCTCAAAGTGTCCTGGCAGCAGCACTATTATGAAAGGTGCTGATGCACTCTAAACTGTAGCATTGGTTCATAATAATGGGTCTTAATCCACCAAAGAGGCTATTTCAACATGAACAGGCAATTCCAAAATTCCAAGGGCACAATTTGATGATTTGAAAGTGGTCTCTCCCACTGAAAAAAGTTGCTGCAGAACTTAGTGTAGCTCTGAAGTCCTGCTGAACAGCCAGTTAACATTTGAAGGGGCATTAATTGTCTCAGGGCAAATGATCAGCTCCTATTTGGGAGTAGGCCTCGCATTCAAGAACTGCCAGCAATCGTTCATTAGTCTCAGCAGCACCACACGGACTGGTAACCACTGCTGGGACTGCAAATACAGTATCCAATGGAGATAGTCACTGGAAATGCAAAGAGAGATTATTTGGTGGGACAAAGTTAAGAACGAAAGGCGAGGCGAGCTTGGTGGTGAGGGTGTATGGAGACCAGGGTAGAGAAACCTGGAATAGAGACAAAACATTTGGCATAGGGTGTAATGCTGCAGTAAGCCCAGAAAATCCATGATGAAGATACCCCCTTTTTATTGGCTATAGTCAGAGGAGTGGAACTTGGTTTTTACATACACCTGCCACAGGAAGATATGCAGCAAAGAGGAGGTACCTCATTGGCCATTGATTGGTCCCTTTAGGTCAAGTGGCCGAAGTTCAGGTGGACAATCTATTGCCTTCTTCACCAGGATAACAGTACGTTGGGTTTGCAGAGTACACTCCATCCACCTGCCAGTCTGCCCCCTGAGGGAGTGTAAAACCTTTCCCCAAAATCTCACAATCTGGAAGGACAAACTACCAAAACACTGATGGAAGTGCAGATACGGTAGTCTGGTCTTCAAGGACTGAATTGTTAAGACTTGTAAGAAAACATTTGTGTGAAGCCCACAAATTGGACGCTTCTACTTAAACCTAACAGGTCTAATAATCAGAGCCACTAAAATTTTAACAGATAAGAAGATTTATCATTAAAGGGGCATTGATGTCAAGAAGTAAAATGTTTAGCAAAAGCTCCTTTGGTTTGTGAGTGAAGAGCATGAAGACAGAGTTTTAAATAACAACAAAAATGCCTTTCCACATGAACTGTGTTATATCACACAACAGTTTCAAGGCCCAAGGAATATAGAAAACAATGATCCAGTAAAATGAAACTGATTGGAAATTAAATTGAAATAAAAAAGACCTGGGAAAAACAACGCAATTCCTAACAAAGTTAGAAGTGATATGTGAAATGAAACTTAGAACTGAAACATCATTTCAGTGATAAAGATAAATCAAAATTAAATAAGAAGACAAACTGAAATTTTCTATTGGTCAGACAGTTCCTCCAGTGTAGGTGGAAATTGCCTGTGTAATCCCCATAATGGCAGAAGGAATTGCTCTGGAAATAGAAGATCCTGTAGATTATTTCCTCTGCGCCTGGGACACTCAACGTATCTAGTTAAATCAGAGAATTCAGAGTGTTCTGATGAATAAAATAGTTAGTCAGGATAAAGTAGACAATTAATAACATGGTCTAACTCCAGAGAAACTGTTCCACTGACCCCATACTTACCTCACACGTCAAGTACACCTATCCCAGACTCTGACCTGACAAACCCAGGATTCTGTTACACTCCAGATCAAACTGCTGCATGCACTGTACCCACTGTAGGCACAACCCCCTTCACCTTTTGACACTCCCACCTCCACTCCCTATCCCACTCCTGTTTGACCCCCTTCACCACTTGGGAACTGACACCCTTTCACCCTGCCCTGCACCCAATCCCTTTTACCTCCCAGTGCTGACCACTTCCCTTCATCTGCTCAGGACCCAACCCCTGCTTCAATGCCTGGGACCAATCCATTTCTCCCACTCTGGATCCAACCGCTACTGGGAATTGACCGTCTTCCCCTATCCTAGTCCTAATCCCCTTCCCTAACGCTGCACCTGAACCACTTGACCCTACCTCCTGACCCAACACCCATTCTCCTCCACCAGACTTAATCCCTATCCCTAACTCACTAGACATCCTAGCAGTCTGGTACCCTATGCACTCCGGAATCCTAACTCTTCTACCCATCTAGCACTCTACCCTCCCAGCACCCAAGTGTCACACTTACCTTACAACTTACAGTTTGACAGCGGATGTCAAAGTGACTATCAGGGCCTTTACGTTTCAGAATACAGCAGCTGACCGCTGTGAAAAGGGGACATGGCATGCCTTCCTGTAACAGTTCTGGGCAACAAAAGAATTATTGTTTGGAAGTACAGTTTTGCATTTCTGGGAGAATTCTGAGCAGAAACTACTCTCAGAAATGCAGAATTCCTTTCTTCTTAAAAAGAGGGCCCATCTGCACAGACAGAATAAGCCAAGATAATGATTGCTGTTGTTTACTCTGATAATTCATTTGTGTTTAGTTTTGTAATTAATCAAACAGAATTTCTAGTCACAACTGAACAAATACATGACAAAACTTGGTCTCAGTTGACAGTCAGTTGAGAACTGAAGGTTTATGTCCTTTTATGCTGAGCCATATGGATGCCACAAGGATTGAAATATTACAATGATCCAAAGTCATGAAATACAATACCTCAGAAAATGTAATGATTGGAACGGAAATGCTGATAGTAAGAGACATTAGAAGTCTGATTTGAAAGAAAGAGTCGAGTTATATCAATTTAAAATGATTTAGAATTTGAGATCCATGTTGTTCTCATGTGCATGTTTGTTCCTAAAGCCATATCATTCACCGTTACAGTGCCAAACACACAGTGTGTCATTTAATGCCCTCCCCGGAGCAAGTTTGATGGTGAGGTCTATCCAGGTGCGCATAAAGGTCATGAGAGAGGATTCCAGTCTCTGTATCATTTGAGTCCAGAATGGGAAAACTCATGAAAACCGTCCCCTGCTTTTTGCCTGTTGAAGCTCTTGGGTGGACTGTGGATATAAGTTAAGGGTCTTATTCCACAGTTGATGATATTCACCCAGTGTCAAGCAAGAGGCCTATGATGTCGAGACTGTTTGATGGGACGTGACCTTTGTTCAAAAGCAATCAGTCAGTGCCTCATTGAGGGGCTTAGTATCATGAGGTAGGGGCTCGCTGAGAACTACACTGTGACCAGAACTACACAACAACCACGGTCACTTGTCCCTCGACACAACCTTGTGACTCCTATCTTACCAACATTCACCAGTGGCCTGAGTCCCTCGGCTATCCCAGGACTCATGTGGGTGCATTACCAGCAGCAGCCACCATTATCCTATTGATGTTGCTGAGCAATATGGACCTGTGAGCCTCTGAATAGCCAGCAGTTCTTTGATCGGGGTAGTTGGGTGGTTTGGGATGGTGGGAGGTGATAGTGAACTCTACCCCTTGGCTTCTTGTTCCCGCAAAACACTCACCACTGTCCAGCTTATACCCTGTTTGACACTTAATTCAACAGTCCCTCCCAAAAAGAAGCATTGGAGGGCTCTCCTCACTGACACAATCCACACAGCAAGTGAGACTCCCGTCGCTTACATTAAATATCACCCACATCATGTAATTTTACCACACACGGACAAATGTAATAAATTACATATCTGTAAGCTTCAGAATCTGTGTCAAAGTGTAATTTAATTTGGAGTTCTGGAAAAGTTAAGCCATAAGAGTTCCTATTTACAATGAATATTGCTAAAGGGGAATTAAAAAAAATTGCAGCAATGCATTTTATTTCAATCAGTTGTCTGTCTCTGGGAGTCATTCACAATATTTCATGACAGGAATTGTACATAAACCAAACAATTAAAAGGGATCTCTACTCTAACAGAAAGGGAATGATCAAGCACTGGTTGGAAATTAGCATCCAATACACTAAACCTCTGAACCACACGTGACTGGTAGCAATTTCAGTTTCTACTGAAATCATAGTGATGCGCCAAAGTGCAGAATGCCACTATGGTTGCTCAGATTTGAAGAAAATACAACAAACTGCTAAGCTTCAGATTTAAATGCAGAGATGCCAGTTAATTTGCCTAGTTACAGTTCCTTATCCCATGTTTTACATGATACCCCGCACTCAGCTACTTGACCACTTAAACCCATACACTCTGCAAGATCAGTGACAATGGGAACTGCAGATGCTGGAGAATCCAAGATAATAAAATGTGAGACTGGATGAACACAACAGGCCCAGCAGCATCTCAGGAGGACAAAAGCTGACGTTTCGGGCCTAGACCCTTCATCAGAGAGGGGGATGGGGTGAGGGTTCTGGAATAAACCCTCGTCCCATCCCCCTCTCTGATGAAGGGTCTAGGACTGAAACGTTAGCTTTTGTGCTCCTGAGATTCTCTCTGCAAGATCAATTTAGTTAATTCCATGCCCTTCTCAAACATAACCTTAGTTTTCTTGTTAGGTGCTTATCCAATTTATTTTCAAAACCCATGATTGAAGCTATCTTCAAGCACTCTCAAAAAAGATGTTGGACAATGAGATCTCAAATTGTAGTAGCCATAATGGTTATCGATGGTCCAGTGATTTTGGAATTATCGCACGCACTATTGCAAAATATTTCCATGAAGTTCATAATTGATTGAAATTACACCTATTGTTTGAAGGCTACTCAAAATTCAAAATCTATGGATTCATAAACTTACTGTCTCTCTGCCTGAAACTTAACAATGAAAGCAACATCAGTCAAATCATAAGTAAGTGTAAAGTCATTCTGCATTGTAGAGTCATGAGTTCCTGTTTGACATCATGCTAGGTAGACAGTAGATACGTTGGTCATCTGAATTAAAAAGTGTACAAATACCAGTCTTATTATCCAATGAACAAGGAGGCATCCAGGCAGTTTGAAATGACAAGTAGAGAGACAGCAGCAGGATTGACGGCAGCATAATAAAGTGTGAAGCTAGATGAACACAGCAGGCCAAGCAGCATCTCAGGAGCACAAAAGCTGATGTTTCAGGCCTAGACTCTTCATCAAAGAAGGGTCTAGGCCTGAAACATCAGCTTTTGTGCTCCTGAGATGCTGCTTGGCCTGCTGTGTTCATCCAGCTTCACACTTTATTATCTTGGATTCTCCAGCATCTGCAGTTCCCATTATCTTTGATGGCAACATTGATGCTTTTAAAGACTGGAGATTGTAATATCTTTAAATGTTTAAACCTATTCCTTTTCAATTCCACCATTAACAGAAACTTGATCTCCTAGTAAGACTGCAAGAACAACTTTGTGACCTGCTGAATATTCATCTCTTGGAGGGGATCCTTTAATAATCCTGCTGTTCTAATCCTACTACTAAACCGTTCAATGGTGAAGTTACTTCCTAACTAGGACTGCCATATGTACTATTTCTTCAGTGAACCAAATATATGAATTAAGTTTTTCTCTTTTGTTGTAAAAATACACTTTTCACTTTAGTTGTATTTCTCCTTGAACTTCTGAAACTGTAGGATAGCGTGAGGTAATTTTTTTTTCTCTGCCAAGTATAAAAGCCTTTCAACATATCTGTATCTTCAGATAGACCAGAATAACAAAATGAAACAAATGGACCTTAGATACTAGAAACCAGGAGCAAAAACAGAAGTTGCTGCAAAACTCAGCAGGTCTGGCAGCATCTGTGGATAGAAAGCATAGTTAATGTTTCTGGTCCAGTGACTTTATTCATGAGAAAAACAAGTACTGGGACAGATTTTCCACTAGCTAGACAGTAGTTATGTGAATGTTTTGTGAGAGTTGCGCACAGGGACTTTGCAGAAACTAGATTGTGGCAGGGTCCAAAAGAATTACCTGGGAAAATTAATTTTCTGTTGGGCAGTTTCCCTGAACCTGGAAACCCCTGAAAGTTTCCAGTTAGATCAGAGGCTGTTGTATGGCTCTGATGAAATCACGCTTAGCTTATGTACTTACAGTTCGACAGCAACTGTGAATTTCAGAACAAATTTTTAGAATTCAAATTACAGCTGACTGTTGTGTAACAGGGGTGTGGTCTGCCATCCTTGATAGGGCTACACTACACAAAAACTGTCCAAATCAAATTACAACTCTACATTTCAAAGGGAGCCTTGAGCAGAATCTCTTCCCAGAAATTTGGAGCTTTCCTTCTTATCTAAAGAAGGAAAAATTAGAGTGACACTGTCCAGAAAATGTGACCGATAGTTCTTCAACCATTTCTAAAGAAAATGCCAAAAGTGAGAAGGTTTTGAATCACCATAAAAACTAAAAGTAACACATTTCTCTTGTGTTATGAAATCCTTTGATCTTATCAAACAATGTTTAGAACAAGAGGGCATAGCCTCAAAAATAGGGGTAACAGACTTCTTTACCCAAAGGGTTGTGAATCTGTTGAACTCCCTGCCTGTTGAAGTAGTTGAGGCTTCCTGATTGAATGCTTTTGAAGTGAAGGTAGATCATTTTTTTAAAGAGTGAAGGAATTAAGGGTTATGGTGAGAGGGTGATTAAGTGGAGCTGAGGCCACATAAAAATCAGCCATGATCTTATTTAATGGCCGAACAGGCTGAAAGGGCCAGTCAGCCTATTCCTGCTCCTAGTTCTTATGTTGTGATGTAATGCTGTGGTGTTAATTCATTGTAAAATGCATTTAAACATTTCCCATGCAGCTAACCTTCGCTTCGAGTGTTTTGTTAATGTGTTCCTAAAAATTGAGTAATAACTAAAAGTACAAAATAATTTTTCCACAAGAAAACACGCATGAAGTGTGAATTATGATCCTAATCTGTACATTTTTGAATAAGATGGGGGCTGACTGATTCCAGGGTTTGAGCTGGCTGGCTTTGGGTGAGAACTGACTGACTCAGATGTATGAGACTCTGGAACAATCTAACCTAACCAATTATCAAGGATCAGAAAGATGATGGGAGGCAACATTGACAGTGTCATCAAGTGGCACTGGCTCACTCATAAACTTATCACTATCATTCAGTTTGGAAAGGAAGATGGTTGTTCGCAATTATTTATCACCATCTGGGAACATGTCTGCAAGAGTTTGTCAAGGGAGTGTCTGAGGTCTAACCATCTCCATTTACTTTATCAATGACTTTCCCTCATCATAACGTCAGACGTGGATGTTCACTGATGATTGCACAATATTCAGCACCTTTGCTGCACTTCAGATACTGAAATAGTATGTGTTCACATGTAGCAAGTCCTGGACAGCATTCATGTTTAAGTGACATGTGACAAGTAACAAGTATGTCACATGAGCAATGGGCAATGACCATCTACAACAAGAGAGAATCCAACCATTGTCTTTGAAGTACTGCTGACTACTCACGATCTGGGCATTACCACTGACAAGAAACTGAACTGGACCAATGTAAATGTTGTGACTATAAAAGCAAGTCAAAGGCTTAGAATTCTGTAGCAGGTAACTCACT
Organism: Stegostoma tigrinum; assembly: GCF_030684315.1. Taxonomy (NCBI): domain Eukaryota; kingdom Metazoa; phylum Chordata; class Chondrichthyes; order Orectolobiformes; family Stegostomatidae; genus Stegostoma; species Stegostoma tigrinum. Next base: position 32,960,251 of record NC_081354.1, read on the forward strand.
TCCAGACTCCTCAAAACCTGTCCATATCTACAAGGCACAAGTCAGGAGTGGGAGGAATCAGTCACCACTTGCCTGAATGAATACAGCTACAAGAATAGTCAGGAAGCTCAATGCTGTCAAAGACAGAACATACCAGTTGACTGGCACTCACATTTAACACCCTCAGCATTCACCCATAACACCACTGACACAAAGTAACAGCACAGTGTATTAGTAACTCACAAAGACTCCCTAAGCAGCTGTTTTCAAACTTACCAACTCTTAAGATCTCAAAGGACAAGGGCAGCCTATACATAGAAACACCACCACATACAAGTTTCCCTCTGAGCCATTCACAATCCTGACTTGGAATTATGTCACCATTCCCTCACTGTTGCTGGGCCAAAGCCCTGGAACTTCCTTCCTGAAAGCACTGCCAATATATCTACACCACATGGACTGCAGCAGTTTAAGGAAGCAGTTCTCAACCATCCTGTGAATTAGAGATGGGCATTAAATACTGGCCCAGCTACCAATGCCTGTATATTGTGAACTGTGTTTTAAAAAGCTGACTGACCACAGGGTTTGTGTTTGACACAACTGACTGCAGGGCCTGGGTTTCATTAGACTGACTCCAAGCGTGAGATAATTGATTCCACGGTGTGAACTGGTTGCCTCTGTGTGTCTACTGGCTGCCTCCTGGTGTGAGCTCATTGACACATGGATTGTGAGCTGGCTGAATCCAGTGCGTGAGCTAGCAGATTTCTGGTGTGAGTTGACAACTAAGGCTGTACTTCCAGTTGGATAGAGGGATCTGCTATCCATTCATCCACTCATGATATATATGAAATGATGTAGAGATTACCAGACATTGCCCTCAACTCTAGTCCCAGCAACGAACACAGGCAGGTGAATGATTGCTTGGACTGCAGTTCATGATCGCAGGATCCTTAGAGTATTAGAAGCTGCAGTGGCTAGACTCCAAGCAGACTTCAAGCCCACTGGGGGAGGACAGGCTAACCACAGGAAATCTATCTGAGATGGGGTTGGTGTTCATTCAGACATCTTTGTCAAAATTGAAATTTATAAGGTTTGTTCAATTTTCCCTTATCTCTTCAAAGAGCTCCAAATATCCACCAGGCACGACCTCCCTCCCATAATGCTGACTACCTCTTACAGTTCTATGTTTCTACAAGTCATCAATGTTCGTTCTTTTAGGATGCCATCTATGACATTCTTATAGATGGCATTAGGCTGCCCAACCTGCATTCCCTGGTTTCTTTTACTGCCGTAGTTTTATATATGGATTTAGTGTTTTACTGCAAATCTCCAATTATCAAGCTGCCCACATTTCCCAGCATTTACAAAAGATGCTCTTTAGAACAATTCCCAATTTAATTTAACAACCCCTCAAGTGTCCTAGGCTGAAATTGGTACGCATTCAGTGCACAACACAGAGAAATTAGCGTGGTAATGTTATAAATACAATATCTTCAACAATGAAGCTGTTTTATGAAATATTTCCTTTAGGAATGTGTATAAACATTCAGTGCTTTTCATAACATTTAATAAAATGTAATAAAATTCTTGTTATTATCCTGAATTTTTGCTCTTTTTAATGTTGTTGGTAGATACAGCCATAGAGTCAAAACTGTTTTACAGCAAAGACAAGAGGCCTTTTGGGCCATTGTGTTCATGTTGGTCATCAAACATCTATCTATTCTGATAGATGGCATTTCAAGAGTCCATCTAAATAGTTCTTAAGTGTTTTGAGGGTTCCTACCTCTACCACTCATTTTAGGCAGTTCCAGATACCCACAATCTTCTGGCTGAAAAACATTTTCCTCAAATTCCTTCTAAACCTCCTGTTCCTTTCCTTAAAACTGTGCCTACAAACATTTCTCCCAATATATCCCGTCTATATCACTCAGTGTTTTGTATACTACAATCAGATCCTCCCTCTAACGGTTCTGCTCTGAGAAAAGTAACTCCAATGTATCTAGTCTCTCTCCATTGCTGAATTACTCCAGCCCAAGAAATATCTTGGTTAACCTCTTTTGTATCCCCTCTAATGCAATCACATTCTTTGTACAGAATGACATCCAGAACTGCATATAGCATTCTGGTTGTGGCCTAACTAAAATCATATGCAACTCTATCATATGATCATTTCTCTTGCAATTAGTGCTTTGTCTAATAAAGGCAAGTATCCCATAAGCCTTCTTTACCACCTTCTCTACTGTTCTGCTGCCTTCAAGAATCTGTAGACATGCACTCAAAGGTCCCTCTGATCCTTTGTACTTCCTAGGTCCTACATGCAACACATAGTCCCTTGTTAGCCCTTCCAAAATACATCACCTCACTTTCCAGGATTAAATCCTATTTGCCATCATTCATCCCAATTGACCAGCCTGTCTGTATTGTTCTGTACTCCAAAACTTTTCTTGTTGCTATTTACTACACCACCAATTTTCAAGTTCATCTGTGAACTTACTGATCAAACCTTCTAAATTTGTGTCCAGCTCATTAAAATGCACAACAAACAACAAGGCACCCAATACCATATCTTGTGATAAGCTATTCGGCACAGGTTTCCAGTTACAAAAACATCCTTCGACTATCATCCTCTGCTTCCTGTCACTAAGACAATTTTGGATGTAATTTGCCAACTGCATTGGGCCCAATGGCTTAGGGGGGCTTTTAGTTTCCAAACTAGCCTGCCATGTGAGGTCTTGTCAAAATATTTACTGTATTCCATGTAGGCTACATCAACTGCACTATCCTCATCTACTCATTAATCCCCAGCGCAAAAAAAGTCAATCATGGTTCAGCTCGGGATCAATGAAAGACAGCAAGAATTTAGGAAGCTAGATTTTGGATTAAGAAACAGAATCTCAAAAGTTGTAACCTTTGGATTACTCCTGGTACCACTTGCTAGTGAATCTAGAAGCAGTTTGATAGAACAGATGAATGTATATTTCAAGAGTTGGAGCAGGAGGGAGGGCTTTAGATTCCTAGATCACTGGGTTCATTTCTAGGGAAAGTGGGATCATTACAAGTCTGACGGCTTGCTCCTGAACTGCAACAATCTTCTCGAGAAGTTTATTTGTACTGTTGCAGGACGTTTAAACTAATTTAGCAGGTAGATAGGATACAGACTCATCACTGAATTTGAAGACCCTTACAAACCCATTCTGGTTATCCTTGACTGATCCTTGCCTCTCCAAGTGAAAATTAATTGCATCCCTCTGTTTTGTTTTCCGGTCGTTTCCAGAATCACTAATGTTAGACCTACTGGCCTGTTTCGTGGTTTATCTCTATCACCCTTCTTGAATAAGGGTACCATTTTAACTGTCCTCCAGTTCTCTGGCACTCCTCTTGTGGTCAGGAAGAAAATCTTTGAGTATAGGAGTTGGGATGTCATGTTGAGGTTGTACGGGACATTGGTGAGGCCTTTTCTGCAATACTGTGTGCAATTCTGGTCACCCTGTTATAGAAGGGTTGTTATTTTTAAATGGGAGAGGGTTCATAAAAGAATGGAATTAGGCTGGATAGGCTGGGATTTTTTTTCTCTGGAGCATAGGAAGTTGAGGGGTGATCTTATAAAGGTTTATAAAATCATGGTGGATAATGAGGACTTTTTCTTAAGGTGGGGGAGTTCAAAAATTGGGGTCATATTTTTAAGATGAGAGGAGAAAGTTTTAAAAACAACATGAGGGGCAATGTTTTTATGTTTTTAGGCAGAAAATGGTTTATCTGTGGAAGGAACTGACAGAGGAAATTGGGTATGCATATACAGTTACAACATTTAAAAGACATATGGATACGTACATGGATAGGAAAGGTTTAGAGGCATGTCGGTCAAATGCAGGCAAGTGTGATTAGTTTAGTTTGGGAACATGTTAGTGTGGACTGGTTGGACTGAAGGGTCTGTTTCCATGCTGTATGATTCGGTGATTCTATAACTCTATAACTCTATAACTTGAAAATTAATGCCAGAGCCTCTGCCTTCTCTTCTCCTGTCTCTCACAGCAGCTTGGAATATATCCCATCTGGAACTGGGGATTTATTTACTTCCAAGACTGTTAAAATTCTCTCAATGTTAATTTGTTCAAGTATTTCACAGTCACCCTCCCCGATTTCAAGCCTCAGAGATAATAGGAACTGCAGAAGCTGGAGAATCTGAGGTCACAAGGTGTTGAGCTGGATGAACACAGCAGGCCAAGCAGTATCATAGGAGCAGGAGAGCTGACATTTCGGGACGTTTTGGAACCTAAAAAAGGGTTCAGAAACCTTTTTTTCTGAAGAAGGGTCTCGGCCCAAAACGTCAGCTCTCCTGCTTCTATGATGCTGCTTGGCCTGCTGTGTTCATCCAGCTCTACACCTTGTCATCTCTGATTTCTAGCTTACTTTGTTTTAGTCTACAGTGAATCCAGACACAATGGACTCATTTAAAACTCCAGCTATACTTCTGGCTCCACACGGATTGCTGCTTTGGTCTCAAATGGGTTCTAATCTTCTTCTGGTTATCCTCTTGTCCTGAATGTACTTATAAAGCACCTTCTGGATTTTCCTTAATAATGCTCACCAATATTTTTCATACCCCCTCCTCATTCCCCTAATTTCTTTTTTTAAGTAGCCTGTGACTCTTTCTGCCCTCCCCTAGGGCATCTGCTATTATGAGCCTTCTATATTTTCTATTTTTTATCTTAACCAGTCCTGTACAGCTCTTGATATTGAGGGCTGTCTGGAAATTTTGGTCCCACACTTGACCTTGGGGGATTATGTTGTCCTGCCTTTCTGCCTTACCCTTTTGAATGTCTCCTATTGCTGTGATGTAGGATTCTCCTCTCAGTGGCTGCTCCAGTATACTTCGACCGGATCCTGTTTTCCCTATTAAAATTGGATTTCCTTGAACTCAGAATCTATAATTTCAGTTCATTTTTCTCCTCATCCATTATTACCTGAAATTTACTGAAATATGGTCACTTCCATCAAAGTGCTCGCCCACTGCCACATTTTCATTCCCTATAATTAGGTTTAGTGCCAGCCGCTGTCTTGTCAAACTGTATATGGGCTGTTTTGAAAGTCCTCCTGGACACATTTTAAACATTCCAAGCCTTTCACACTTTGTCTGTCCCAGTTATTATTTGATTAGTTGAAATCTTCTATTATTACCATGTTATTTTTGCAGTTCTTTGAAATTTGCCTACGTATTCGTCTTTCTAACTTTCTCTGACTATCTATAGTACACCCCTAGCAAAGTGACTGCCCCCTTTTTGCATTGAAATTCAACCCATAAGGTGTCATTTTAGGAACCTTTAGGTAATTGACTCCTTGATCAGTGTTGCGATTTTACCTCCATTTTTAAACCCCCTATCTCTATACCCCAAATATTGACCTGTCAGCCCTATCCCTGCCTCCAATATGTCTCTGTGGTAGCAATATTCCCTTGTGTTAACCAACACCTTCAGCTCATCTGCCTTATTCTGAGGACTTCTTGTATTCAAATAAATTCCATCCAACTTTGTTTTGCTCCCTTAAGTCTTAAAATGACTATATTTGCTGTACCTTCTAGACTCATTTGCTTCTTCCATACCCATTTATATATTTCTCTGACTTACTGCCACTCTTCTTTTTTCATTCATCCTTGGGATATGGGTGTTGTTGGCTAGCCAGTAATAATATCCCTTCCCTAGTTGCCCTTGTGAAGGTGGTGGTGAGCTGTCTTCTTGAACAGGTACAATCCATGTGCTGGAAGTTGACTCACACCATCCTGAGGTGGGGAATTCTAGGATTTTGTTTCAGCGATTAATGAAGGAATAGATATATATTTCCAAGGTATGATGGTGAGTGGCTTGGAGGGGAGCTTATCTGCAGCCCTTGTCCTTCTAGATGGAAGTACTTGTGAGTTTTGAAGATGCTGTCTAAGGATCTTTGGTGAGTTTCTACGGTGATAGTACACACTGCTGCTCTTGAATGTCTGTGGTGGAGACAGTGGATGCTTACGGATGTAGTGCCAATCAAGTGGGTTGCTTTGTCCTTCATGGTGTCAAGCTTCTTGAGAGCCGTTGGAGCTACACCCATCCAGGCAAGTGGGTGTATTCCAATTCACTGGCAGATGATAGACAGGCAATGGGGAGTGAGGAGGTGAGTTTTATTCAGCAATTTTCCTAACCTCTGGCCTGCACTTGTAGCTATTGTGTTTATGTGGCAAGTCCACTTGAATTTCTGATAATGGGAACCCCGGGCTATTGATAGAGGGGGATTCGGTGACAGTAACACCATTGAATATCAGGGGGTGGTGGTTAAATTGTTTCTTATTGGAGATGGGCATTGCCTGGCATTTATATGGTATATTATTTGCCACCTGTCAGCCCAAGCTTGCATGTTATTCAGAACTTGTTACTTTTGAATATAGACTGCATCAGGGCCTGACAAATTCCTGCAGAGATTTCCTGAAGCTAGAATGAATGGCCTCTAACAATCGCAACAACTTTCCTATTTGACAGGTATGGCTCCAACCAGCAGAGAGCTTGCCCCTAATACTCATTAATTCAGTTTTGCTAGGGCTTCTTGATGCCAAACTTGGTCAAGTGTAGCCTTAATGTCAAGGCTGTCCCTCTCATCTCACCTGTGGAATTCAGCTCTGTTGTCCATGTTTGAATCTAGTCTGTAATGAGGCCAGGAGCTGAGTGGCCCTGGCAGAAGCCAAACTGCGGGTTGTTGAGCAGGTGCTGCTTGATAATGCTGTTGATGACATATTCCATCACTTTACTGATGATCAACGGTAGACTGATGGGGTGGTAATTGGCTGGATATCATTTGTCCTGCTTTTTGTGTTCAAAACATACCTGGGCAAATTCCAAAATTGTCGTCAGATGCTCGTGTTTTAACTGCATTGGGAGATTTTGGTTAGGGTGGCAGCAAGTTCTGGAGTACAGGCCGGAATATTGTCAAGGCCCTTAGCCTTTGCTGTGTCCAATGCCTCCAACCATTTCTTGATATTACATGGAGTGAATCAAATTAGCTGAAGGCTGTAATCTGTGATGCTCGGCATCACTGAAGGAGGCCGAGTTGGATCATCTACTTGGCACTTCTGGCTGAAGATTGTCGTGAATGCTTTAGCCTTATCTTTTGCACTGATTTGCTGGGCTCTTCCAGCATTGAGGATGGGGACATTTGTGGAGTGTCCACTTCCAGTGAGTTGTGCAATTATCCACCATCATTTACGACTGGATGTGGCAGGACTGTAGAGCTTAGAGCTGATCCATTTGTTTGGGATCGTTTATCTTTGTCTATTGCTTGCTGCTTATGCTGTCTGACATGCAAGAGTCCTGTTTGCTACTTTCACCAGATTAACACCTCATTTTAAGGTATGTCTGTGCTTCCTACACTCTCCATTGAACCAGGCTTGATCCCTTGACTTCATGGTAATGGTTGAGTGGGAAGTATACCGGGCCATGAGGTTGCAAATTATGCTGACGTACAATTCTGCTGGTTCACAGTACCTCACGAATGCCAAGTCTTGAGTAGCTAGATTGTTTTGAAGTCTGTCCCATTTAGTATGATGGTCATGCTACATAACACAATAGAGAATATTCTCAATGTAGAGACGAGACTTTGTCTCCATGAGGACTGTGCAGTGGTCACATTTACCAATACGGTCATGGACAGATGCATCTGTAGCGACCAGATTGGTAAGGATGAGGTCAAATATGTTTTTCCCTCTTGTTGGTTCCCTTACCACCTGCTGCAGACTCAGTCTAGCAGCTATGCCCTTTAGGACTCAACCAGCTGAGCCAGTAATGCTGCTGCTGAGACACTCTTGATGATGGGCATTAAAATCCCCCAGCTAGCGTACATGTTGCACTTTCCTCATCCCATCCCCCACCAAATTAATCTAAACCTGCAGCAATCATACTAACAAACTTCTCCATGAGGATGTCGGTCCCATTCCAGGCAATAGGACAGACTTGTTTAGGTCTCCTTACACCAGACTAACCGGAGTGATCCAGGAATGTAAAACCCTTCATTAATTCTTCAACCATGCATTCATCTGTTCTATCCACTGTTCCTACACTCAGTATCACAAAGCATCAGAGATTGTACCCTTTGAGATTCCACTTCTTGATTTCCCTAAATTTTTTTTGCACCACTTCACCTCTTTTTCAATGGTCCCGATGTGATCTCTGACTGTTGACCTCCCACTTCAGAATGCCCTGAAGCCATTCATGGTGACCCCTGACCCCAGGGGGACAACACATTGTCCTGGGATCACATGTGTAGTTGCAGAAATGCCTGTCTATACCTCTCACTATTGAATCCCTTAGCACTACTGTCCTCCCCCTCTCTGGTCCCACTTTGTGTAGCTGTATTCTGTCAGCACTCCTCAGAGGAATGATCATTCTTACCTTATACTAACACTGAATTCCTGTTTTTGAGTGAGATACACCCTGGGGTTTTCTTGATTACCTGCCCACCATCCTCCTTCTGATGGATGGTTACCTCTCTAACTGCACTGCCTCAAGCTGCATGGTGACCATGTCTAAAAGCATTTTATCTACATAACACACAGCCTTCTGGATGCAGTAGAGTGGCTCCAGCCAATTCTCAAGCTTCAGGGCCCAGGGGTAAAGCTGATCAAACTGGCAGTGGCACTGCCTGAAGGTGTAGTCATCTGGACTATCAAAGATTTCCTACAAACTGCAGATATATATACATCTGTGAACCCTGTGAACAGCCTCACAGCACTAGGGACCCAGGTTTGATTCCAGCCATGGGCAACTGCGCGGAGTTTGCACATTCTCCCGGTGTCTGCATGGGCTTCCTCCAGGTGCCCCAGTTTCCACCCACAGTCCAAAGATGTGCAGGCTAGGTGGATTGGCCATACTAGATTGCCAGTAGTGTTCAGGGATGTGTGTGTTATAGGGGGATGGGTCTGGGTGGGATGCTTCAAGGGGCGGTGTGGACTTGTTGGGCCGAAGGGCTGGTTTCCACACTGTAGGGAATCTAATCTTTCTGCTTGCAAAGCTTCAACTGTATTTACCATGATTTTTCATCTAACTTGCAATCTGTACAAGTACCTTAAAAAGTCTTCCATCTACACAACCTTGTCTATATTTCCACCTCCCTCAACCTGCTGTAACCTTAATCAGCTGCAGACTACACATAATTTTTACTTGCAGCATGCACGATCAAGAGAAGCTCGTGAATATTTTATAAAAAAAAGCTCTTCATGTAGTGCACATGAAGTTTTTAGAAGAATGTCACCAACAAAGTCAAAAAGGCTCCCACCATCAACAGAACTTGACTTTGTCCTGAGACAACAAGGTGTATAGATGGAGGAACACAGCAGACCAAGCAGCACCAGAGAGCAGGAAAGCTGGCACTTCAGAACTAGATCTAGACCCGAAGCATCGGCTTTCCTGCTTCTCTGATGCTGCTTGGCCTGCTGTGTTCATTCATCTTTACAGCTTGTTGTCTCAGATTCTCCAGCATCTGCAATTCCTACTATCACTTGACTTTGTCCTGATTTGATTCGGTACAAATGTTATCACTCCAGCAACATGGAGGAGAATCATAACAATGAAAATAATCTCTTTAAAAATTTAGACAACAACAGCCTATTCGGAATCCATGCTGTTTTGAACTCCTCAGTAAGATTACGTTATTGTAAGACCTTTCTCCAGCCACTTATACAAAAATGCAATAAAATTAAATGATTTATTACACGTGTTACAGTGGTACTTGTGAATGGTGTATTTCAAAGTCTCTCCTATAATATAGATTCCAGAACTGCCCACAGTAGTCTAGTTGTCACCTCACCAACATTTTATACAGTTCTAGAATAACCTCCCTGCTCTCAAACTGTATGCATTGGCTAACAAGGGTGAGTAGTCCATATGCTTTCTTAACTACTTTTTCCACCTGGCCTGATATCTTAAGAAGCCAGTGTACAGTGTCCTGTTAGAGGGAGTGAGGACTGTGAGGGAGAGTAAGGTCAGGTTACTGAGGGGGAGTGAGATATTAGGAGCAAGGGTGTAATGAGGAGGAGTGACCACTTCTCCTTTCAGCACATTCAGCACCAGCCCACTCATGTTAGGGAAGGAAATCTGTCATCCTTGCTTGGCCTGACTTACATGTGACTCCACATCCACAGCAATATGTTTAAATCTTAAAAGCCCTACCCAATAATTAGGGGTGCCCCCTTCCACCACCTTGCCAATGCCTGAGAGACTGCAGCAACTCAAACCCGGGCAAGTAAGCCTGCACCTGGGAAAATGGTCTTCAGTAGTCCTGGGTCTGTAGGTCCAAAGGCAGGAAGGAACACCCTGTCACTAGGTCTTCTCAGTCAATGAGCCCAGCAACAGAGCAGGCTCACTTTTCCCTCGATGTGGAAGACTGTACTTCAGTGCAAAGCAATGGACAAAGAAAACATACTGAGCACATGTGTTGGTGAAACATTGTTGTAAATAACCGTTTACTTTTGTAAATATATCTTCATTTGCACTGTTAAAATGTCTCTGAGGTATAATTTTCACTGTGAGACCTGGTTAAGTCATACCCATGTGAGAGTTCAGCAGCTTCTTCAGGCATCCCAGCGATGAATAGAATTTGGAATCAGCCGACAATTGCTCATTGCTCACAAATAAAAAATACCTTGACTCTAGAGAGCTCCAAAATCAGGGATTCAAATGGATAATGCAACATTTATTCAGCAAAAGACAGGATCAAGTTTGTTGGCTGGCATGGAGAGCCAGGTCCTGGAGTCTTATAATCTGCTGGATGTATACATAGGTTTGCACTTCATTGCCCTCTCATTAGAATTAGAATTGTGTTTATTGTACATGTGCTCACATGAATGTAGTGAAATGTTTACAAAGTTGACACCTATGGGGCCACCAGAGATGATGGGAACTGCAGATGCTGGAGAATCCAAGATAACAAAGTTGGAACTGGATGAACACAGCAGGCCAAGCAGCCAGCTTTTGTGCTCCTGAGATGCTGCTTGGCCTGCTGTGTTCATCCAGCTCCAAACTTTGTTACCTACAGGGCCATTTAGGGTACAAAGTTACCTAGGTACAGGGTCTTAGGAATAAATTTAAAAAAAAATAAAAAGTTAAGCATTACAGTCCTTCAAGCAGACTATACCAAGCCTTGCTTCCAGGCCGCACCAGACCTTCGCCTACAGTCAGCGCCAGGCCTCACCTCCATACCCGCACCAGGTCTTGCCTCCGGACTGCACTGGGGCTCGCCTCTGGGCCTTACCTTCAGAAAAGAGAAATAAAAATATGGAAAATGAGAAGGGGAGAGAGAAAAGGATGTGGCCAGCCTGTGGTGTACGGGCTGAGGAGCCCTAACACTCCTTACCATGCTAGTGCCGCCATGCTGGACTTTCAATCAGGCACAACACCAACAGCTAGGAAATAGGTGGATGAGGATCTTGAGCTCACTCTGGGTGCATTTCCTCACAAATAATCAGGCTGGTGCCAGCATTCACTCTGACAGAAGGACTACTCTCATGTCCCTCCACCCTCAGAAGTTTCCTCTCCGAACACTGCAGAGATTTTTGAGCCTTCATCCTCCACCTTCAGCCCTTGTTGAAGTTTAAGCTGAAGAGGGGCAGGAAATACTCAGCATGTCTAGCCCACCAGGCAAAAATGCCCCAGCGTTGCCCAACCAAGCCTCCAAGGCCAATGGACTCCATCATACAGCTACAGAACCTAGGAATGCACTGAGACATAGCGAGAAGAGAAAACTCATTGGGGGCACATTGGTGTCTCAAGTGAAACATTTATTTAAATACATTCCCACTTTTTTAGAACATAGAACATAGAAAAGTACAGCATAGTACAGGCCCTTCAGCCCACGATGTTGTGCCATGGAATAATCCTAATCCAAAAATAAAATAACCTAACCTACATTCCCCTTAATTCACTGCTGCCCATGTGCATGCCCAGTAGTCGCTTAAATGTCACTAATGACTCTGCTTCCACGACTACCACTGGTAAACTATTCCATGCGCTCATAACTCTCTGGGTGAAGAACCTAAATAGATATTCTCTTTTTACCATCAGCTGTGTGTGTGTGAGGCTAGCTGCGACTGCAACATTGAAGATTCAGAGCCCACTGACCATTAACAGTACTCAGTGTTTGACAATAGACAATAGACAATAGGTGCTGGAGTAGGCCATTCGGCCCTTCGAGCCAGCACCACCATTCATTATGATCATGGCTGATCATCCACAATCAGTATCCTGTTCCTGCCTGATTCCCATAACCCTTGATTCCACTATCTTTAAGAGCTCTATCCATCTCTTTCTTGAAAGTATCCAAAGAGTTGGCCTCCACTGCCTTCTGGGGCAGAGCATTCCAGATATCCACCACTTTCTGGGTGAAGAAGTTTTTCCCCAAATGATGATCCAAGATATGAGGTGACCAGCTCCTGAGCCATGTACAGACAATGGCAGGTCACCATGACTTTGCCAACTAGGCTTATTCTTTCCAGGCAAGCTGTCACTGCTACTATATGAGAGGCATTAGGGTGATTCAGTCATCATCTTACATGATATGGCCAGAAATGCTTGGGGCAAGGATTCACACTGCATACAGTAGCCTCATGTTTAAGGTTCACAAAATGTGTAAGATGTGTGAAAGTTGGTGGTTTGCTGATGCTGATTTGATTGACGAAAAGTCAGGGAGGATG